>NC_132992.1:87070000-88422500 GCF_048564905.1 Vicugna pacos
TTAGCTTCTGGTGGACAGTACAGTGCTTCTGTTACACATTTAAATTTTTCATATATATAGATATATATCTATATATATCTTTCATATTCGTTTTCATTATAGATTATTACAAGATATTGAATATACTTCCCTGCACGATACAGTAGGACCTTGTTGTTTATCTGTTTTATATATAGTAACTTGTATCTGCAAATCCCAAACTCCTAATTTATCTCTCCCCACCTCTTTCTCCTTCAGTAACCATAAGTTAGTTTTCTACATCTGTGAGTCTGTTTCTGTTTTGTAAATAAGTTCATTTGTGTCATTTTTTAAGATTTCACAGATAAGTGGTATCATATGATATCTGTCTCTCTCCGTTTGATTTACTTACATAGTATGATAACCTTGAGGTCCATCCCTGTTGCTGCAAATGGCATCATTTTATTCTTTTTTATGGCTGAGTAGTGTTCCATTGTGTGTGTGTGTGTGTGTGTGTGTGTGTACCATTTCTTTATTTTATATATATATATATATATATATACATACACACACACACACACATATATATATATATACCATTTCTTTATCCAGTCATCTGTCAATGGTCATTTAGGTTGTTTCCATGTCTTGGTTACTGTAAATACTGCTGCTATGAATATTGGGGTGCATGTATCTTTTCAAATTAGAATTTTCTCTGAATATATGCCCAGGAGTGGGATTGCTAGATCATATGGCAACTCTGTTTTTAGTTTTTAAAGGAATCTCCATACTGTTTTCCATAGTCCCCACAAACTTTTTATTGTACCTAAAATGCTCCGATCTGGGATAAGAAATAATCACAAACCACCCAGGACGGGGGACCCAGGAAGTCCTTCATGTCAGCAGGAATGAAGCCTTTTTAGAGGGGCTCCCCTTGAAAGCTGCTGGCCCAGGCCCCATCCCCTCGCCCTGCTCCATCTTCCCCCTTGTGCTCTCTGTCCCTGGGCATGGAGTGCACGTCACACTTCTGTCTCTCATTCCCCCTCCAGCGTCAGCCCCATGAGGTCGGGTCTTTGCCTTGTTCATGGCTGTCTCCCCAGCAACTCAAGTAGACGTGTGCAATGTACACTCTCGTTACACGAATGCGGGAACACTGAGTGAGTCTTTGCTGGGGGAAGCGGCCAATGGAAGGTGGCGAAGAGGAGATGGAGGACCCTGCCTGAGACTTGAAGAACCCAGTGAGCTGGTGTGGTGAGGACTGAGGGGGATAGGGTAACATTTAGAACGTTGGTGCTTGGGACTTGAGACACAGAGGGAGAAGGAGAAAACTAGTGAAAGTTAGAGTTGACAGCAAACATAGAGGTGACATATGCCACCCTCATGCAGACAGGATAATTGTTTTGTCAAGTACTATGGCAGTATAAATTGAAACATTAATTAATACATAAATACAAATTTTTAAAGTATTTAATTTATTCCAATACATGTGTGAGAGTATGGGAACAAACCAGATGGAGTCACTACAGTAGAAATGGCCCCACAAGCCATTCTAACAGTTACCCAATGGGTGGGTGATTTCTAACAATTGTGGGGCAAGCCTTTGACCCAACTAAATGACACCCCTGTCTGAGCCAGGATTTGACATGGGGATCCCCCTGCCTTAGTCAGCCCTGGCTGCCGTCAGAAACACCCCAGACTGGGTGGCTTAGACATTTATTTCACACAGCTCTGGAGGCTGGAAGTTCAAGACCAAGGTGCTGGTCGCTTTGGCGCCTGGCTTGGAGGAGGGCGTCTCCTCGTTGTGTGCTCGCGGGACCTCTGTGTGTGAGCAGAGAGAAAGAGCTCTGGTGTCTCTTCTTAAAAGGATGCTAACCCCATCCTGGGGGCTCCACCCTCCTGAGCTCATTGAAACCTAATCACCCCTCAAAGGCCCCACCTCCTAACACCATCACACCGTGGGTTAGGGATTCAATGTACAAACATTCAGTTCATAGCGCCCCCTGCTCCTCCCAGGCTTGCCATTGAGAGACACCAGGACCCTGGCGGCCAGCGGGTGGACGGCAGCATCATTTCTGTGACCAGGCCACACACACCTAGACGGCTGACCTCGTCTGACCCCACCATGTCCTTGACCACATCCCCATCACTGTCCCCTCGCTCCACCCCTGCCTGCCCCTGCCTCCCAGCCTTTGCCTCTGCTGCTCCCCCTGCCTGGTGTCCTCTTCTCCCAAGGACGTACGTGGACTTTTACTTGGAAAACGGTTTGGGTTTTCCCTCAGCGGTTGCCTTCCCAGTTAAACCTTCCTTTGTCCCCACTCCCAACAGCCCATCCTTCTCTTTCTTGTTTTCTCCTTGCACATGTCCCCAGCAGGCCTTCCATGCATGGTGAGTCAGGAAGGAAGGAACCAAGGGGGAGGCACCTCCTTTGGGGAGCCAAGTGGACACCGTAAAGTGGCCCACAGCCTCCATGAGATGGCCGCTCACCAGGAACCGTCCAGCCCTCCCTAACGAAAATGTGACAGGATTTACAAGGAAAAGGAGGGCAAAGAAAAGGAACTTTCTTGCGTGCCCAGCGCCTTCTGTCTGTCATCTCCATCATTCCTCACAAGAACCTGTGAGACAGGTGTTCTCGCTCCCACGTTCCAGAGGGGAAAACCCAGGCTCGGAGGGTTTAAGCTCAAGGTCACAGAATCATGAAACACAGAGCCAGGATCAACCCCAGGTCAGCCCAGCTCTGACAACCGTGTCCTCCCTCCTCACAGTCTCTGCACCTGGGAAGCAACGCACAGAGAACAGAAACCAAACCCTCTCGGCCAGTAAGCCTTCCTGTCCAACCAGCGGATCCAAACGGCCTGCATCTCGAAGCCTTTAGAGGGATGTTGGCAGTGAAGACTTGACACTTTGGAGCCCTGAGCTTGCGTCGTCCCACAGAAAGGAGCCCACAGCCGAAGCCCCGCCCTGAGTTCCTGCCCATCAAAGCTGTCTGCTCCCAACAGGACCGGGCCCCTGATGTACAAAACCCAGGCCCCGCCGTGGGCTGGTTTCAGGTTTCTGCAACACAGTAAATCGGCATGTTTTTATTTCTCCATCTGTAAACATCTCTCCATCTAACACGGTAACTGCTGTTTATACTGAGCTATAAAAACAGAGGTCAGAGCACAATAAGATTATAGTCTTACTTCAATACATCCAATCCATAATAAAATAAAATCTTACAAACGATCCGGAGGACCGGTCCAGGCGTTCTTTCAGAATTAACGTCTGTCGTATGTGAGGATTCTGTCCGGGCAGAATATTTTCCACAGCTGTCAGGACCTATTTAAGAGGCAATATCCTTTCACTGGCATGTGACTTAGACTCTGTTTATGCCATGTGGAGGACTGTGAATTCTGTGACATCTGACTCAGGGGTGTTTGATTACACCAAGGCCACTGCCACGGGGACGACCCAAGACGTGGTGTGAGCGCGGGCGGCAGGGCCGGGCCCCTCGGGCACCAGGCCCCCCGTCGCTGATGGGGTGAGCCTGTGGGGACGGGACCCAGCAGCGGGGAGCGGAGACGGTCTGCTTTCCAGGCAGCATGGGTTGGCGGCAAAGGATGCTTTGGCTTGGAGCCTGGGTCAAGTTCATTTGCCACTTGGAGAGTTTCCCAGTTAGTAAGTGGGGAAAAGCCTGTACCCTACAAGGGGTGACGGGCTGAACTGTGCCCCCCACAATTTCCTATGTTGAAGCCCCACCCCCATCACCTCCAAGTGTGACTTGTATTTGGAGATAGGGCCTTTAAAGAGGTGATTAAGTCAAAATGAGGCCATCTGGGTGGGTCCTAGTCCAGTCTGACTGGTGTCTTATAGGAAGAGGACATGGACACACACAGAGGAAAGACCAGGCAAAGACACAGGAAGGAGACAGCCATCTACAAGCCCAGGAGACAGGCCTCAGGGGAGGCCTGTCTGCGCACGTGTTCCTCGCTGCTGCCGTCACAAATTAGCACAACCTCAATGATTTAACATAATACACACTGTTGTTGCTTTCATTTGTGTCTTTTATTATGAATATTGACATTTTAAAATGCATATATACAGTGTGTCAGGTTGTGTTTTAAAATATTTTTTAATATTAAAAATATTTAAGTCAATTTTTTAAAAATAACTATTTATTCTTCTGTAACTCTAGAGGTCAGAAGTCCAAGACGGGCCTCACAGGGTTCAAACCAATGTGTAAGCAGGGCTGGTTCATGCTTGAGGCTGGAGCCCTAGAGGCCGCCCGCAGCCCTTGGCTGGTGGCCCCGTCCTCTGGCTCCAATGCGGGAGGGAGGCGTCTAATCTCTCCCTCTCTCTGACTCAGCTTCCTTAGGCCAGCACATCTCCCACTGACTCTGCTTCTATTTTTGCTTTACAGTCTCTTTTCCACTTAGCAGCCCTTTGGGTTTTTGGGACCCTTTTAATATGCAGAATAGATCCTGACACTCCAGGCACTCACTCACCAGGACTGAGATGACCTCAGGGTGGCCCAACAGCTCCTGGGCTCCAGCTCTGGATGCCTCTAGCCTCCTACGTGACCCCCCACGCCCCCGCCATCCGCCACTTGCTAACACTCTTCTCCTCACACTGGCCTCCTGGTTCTTTCTGGAACACTCCAAGCCTATTCCACCTCAAGGCCTTTGCCCTTGCTGCATGCCCTGCACATTTTTCCCAGAGGCCCTCCCTGTCTGCAGGAGTCTGCAGAAATGCGCCTTTGTCAGAGAGCCCCTCCCCGACCATTCTATCCAAGTTAACAACCTATCTCCCAGCTCCGACCCCGCCCCGCCCAGATCTCTCCATCCTCTTCCCAGACTGCACGTTTCTACGTAGAATTTATCATTGGCTGATGCATATTTCTTCATTGACTGACTTCCCCACGAGGGTGTAAATTCCATGGGAACAGGACATGGTCTGGCTGCATCCCCAGAGCTGGCCGCCCAAGAGGCCATATACACACAATTGGGGTTGAACAGACAAGTGTGCACTTTGAGTAATCGTGGTTGAGGTTGAAACATGAGGGAAGTCACTAAAGTGGTTCTTGAACCAGAGAATGTCTAAGTTGGAAGGCCCTTCATGACCGCCCTGTCCCACCTTGACCATGCAGAGACCCCCTCAGCCCTGTGTCCAGCAGGTGGTCCATTTGAAGAGTTGAGCTTCCCTGACTACCCTGGGAGTCTCTCAGTGGAAAGGATCCCATATTCATCTTTTGAATGTCAGGATTCCAACAAAGAGCTTGATATAGACTGGGCTCTCAGTATATGCTTGAGGGGCAAATGGAGGGTTGAGTAGGTGGAAGGGTAGATGTATGGAAGAAAGATAGTTGGGTGGATGGATGGATGGAAGGATGGGTGGGTGAATGGGTGGGTGAGTGGGTGAACAGATGGATGCTTAGATGGATGCATGGATGGTTGGATGGTTGGATGGTTGGATGGACTGCAGTCAAGAGGATAAAAGGCATGGATGGATGAATGGATGAAAATCAGTGACTAGAGCTTACTACCAAGTCCACTGGAGAGAACTGACCAGCACAAAGCCCTTCCTGAGCTGCACTGGAGTCCTTTTCCCTGTGCGCCACACCGCTATTTTTCCAGGAGCCATCTTCTTTTCATTCGCTATAGATTTGTAGGCAGAAGGAAAGAGTGACAAGGTTTGTTACCCCTCCTCTGGTTGAGCGCCACCCCCTGGGCTGTGGCCTGTCGAGTGCATTTCCCCCACGACACCATGGGCTCTCAAGGTCCAGCACAAAGCCCAGGACATGAGGATTGGGCAGCTCTCCTGATTTCTAAAAGAAAATGTTTCATGTATAAAATCCACCTTTATGTCCAGGCTGACGTGAGGGCCAGTCACATCCAGCCCATTTAGAGGACTGTCATCCTGGACTAAATGGTTCTAAATGTGATACAGTTTTGTTTAAAAATTGTTTACAGAGACCTCCGTGCCCGGCCCAGGGCTGCGTGCTGGGCACAGGGACAATGGTGAGAGCAGTGATGTAAGCTTCTTGGCATCACGACATTACTTGTAGGGATTACATGGCTGAGGGGCAGATGGACACTGGACACAGAAAAAGGGCTGATGGCCAAGGCACTCCCCTTCATCCCAAAGTGGCTGAGCCCCCACACATGTCCCAGGGGCTTGAATGACTCCTCTGAAAGCTGCCACCTGAAGATGTCACTGACCCAGCTGTGAGCTGCCCCTCGGACAGGCCACTCCGGCTGTCCTGCCCCCACTGTCGCTGGGAGCCCCAGCTCCAGGTTCAGATTATAGGAGGTGATCTTCAAGGCCTCTCTGGCTCTAATCATCTTCTACACATAGAATGTTCTGGCTTTCACTAGATTGGCAACAAGGTTGAAGTTTATGAAACTTTTACAGGTAACTTCATCCTAGAAAACTGCTGGAAACCATAATGACACAAAAAAAATGTTGCTAGAAGAACCCAGGGTTTGTCCCAGGTGTGAATTAAGGCCTCAGAGGTGGACCACATTGGGTAAGAACGTAGCCTCTGAGGTCAACAGACATGGTTTCTAACCCTGGCTCTGCTCCTTGGAGGCTGTGTGACCTTAGGGAAGTCGCTCAACCTCTCTGGGCCTCATTTCCTTAATCTGCAAAATGGGACTGACGACAATCACACTGATCACAGAGGGAGGGGTGAGGGTGGAAACATCACCCCAGAACTCCCTGGGCAAACCCCCAGACAGAGAGTAAGGGCTACATTCATGTTTGTTGTTATTATTATTATTGAAATGTGTCCCCCACGAGGCACATGCAAAGCCCCAGCCCCCGCGGGCACCCAGCCACAGGGCCAAGCAGCACACAGCAGCGTTTTGCCTGTGAAAACATTTTGGTGCAATTTTCTGACCCGCAAAAATATTTTTACAGCGAAAACGCAGGTCTGGAGTGGACTGCTCAGTCTCACTGGCCTGTTTAGCTTCTCAGGAAAATAAACAAAAGTGAATTTGCGGACACCAGGGGATGGACTCAAGTCAAACAAACATGGCACTCGCCGGTCCCCAGTGTGCCCCCCACCCCTCCCGACTGAGCAGTGGAATCTCAGACCAGGTCACCGACCAGGTCTCCCGAGAGGCCACCAGGCAAGGAGCTTCATAGCCTGAGGGCGGCCGGGACCCTGGGGCAGAGCCCACCCCTGGTTTCTCAGAGATGGTGACAAAGCCCAGAGCAGGAAGGGGACCTGCCCAAGATCACACAGCAAGACTGCATCTGCACCTTCGTTTCTTCAGAGATTTGATAGAACTTACTGAACACACACTGATTCCTTTTTATTCTTTTTTTTCAAATTGAAGTGTGGTTGACTTACAGTGTTTCAGGGATACAGCAAAGTGATGCAGTTATACACATATATTCTTTTTCAGACTCTTTCCCATTATAGGTTATTACAAGATATTGAATATTGTCCCTGTGCTATACAGTAGGTCCTTGCTGTTTATCTACTTTATAAATGTTAATCCCAAACTCCTAATTTATCCCTCCCTACCCATTCCCCTTTCCTTTGGTAACTGTAAGTTGGTTTTCTATGTCTGGGAGTCTGTTTCTGTTTTGTAAATCAGTTTATTTGTATTATTTTTAAAATTCCACATATAAGTGATATCACATGATACTTGTCTTTTTCTGTCTGACTTCATATGACCATCTCTAGGTCCATCCACGTTGCTGCAAATGGCATTATTTTTCGTTCTTTTTTATGGCTGAGTAGTATTTCCATTGAATCTAGACATTTGCTTTAATCCCATCATCTGTCAATGGACACTTAGGTTGCTTCCATGTCTTGGCTTTTGCAAATAGTGCTTCTTTGAATATTGGAATGCATTTTTTTTGCATTACAGTTTTCCACACACTGATTCTTGAAGGAGGCCAGTCCCATCACTGTTTGTACAGGAGAAAATGCAGTTTGGGGAGGTGGTCTGCTGTTCCCAAGGTCATCATGTCCAGGGTTCAAGCTTCCTTCCCTCTCTCTGCACTTGGGGCACCTCTGCCCTACCCTAAATGACTGTTTCCCAATCAACCTACTTTGTCCAGAAATGTGGCAGGAAGGTGAAGGTTAAGCACAAGTCTCAACAGAAAACAGATTTCCCAGCATCACCATTTTATTAAATGTGCAACCACAGACATGCCATAAATGCCTCTATGTCCCACCCTCTGTAAGATGTCAGGGACAGACACACAAGAAGTGATGGATTCAGATGATGGAATATTACACAGCAATGAAACATAATGAACTGCCCCCCACACACCCAACATGCTGAATCTCAAACATCCATGGTGTGTGAGAGGCCAGCAGAGAGGCCCGCTCCAGGTGAGTTCATTTATGAGAAGTTCAAGAGCAGACGAAACTCCCAGGGTGACAGAAGCTAGAGCAGTAGTTGCCTCTGGCGTGGGGTAGGGGCTGGGAGCAGCACGAGGGGGCCTAGAAGGGGCTGGAGACATCCCACACCTGGGTCTGGGTGGTGGTTACCCAGCTGCCAACGCATCCAGCTCCATCCTGAAGGTTCCTGCACTTTCATACATTTAAACCAGGCCCCGACACAGACAATTAACAATTAAAATACAACGACGATGACTGTTTCACAGAGGTGAGCTGTGCTGCTGACACAAGATGAGGGAGAAGCTAACACAGCTCCTCTTATTTATTGTTTCAATCGATATTTTGAAATTGCACGTTTTGCTCCCTTCACTTAAGGACTGAGTAACTGCATAGATTCCTTTGTAACTCAGTCATTCATTTATCCTCTCAGCACCCCTTGGGCTCCACGAGGGAACTGGGTGCAGGCACAGTGCGATCAGGCTGGTCCTACAGCAAAACCATTCTGGCGCCCCTGGAGAGGGATGGCTGGCGGGGGCCAGAGGGGAGGCTGCCCCGGTGACCGTGCCCGGCCCGGGGATGCGGAGAGGAAGGCACACCCGGCCTCTGCTTTCCTGGCCCAAGTGAGCCTCCAGCTGGTGCACACAGTGCTACCCGCGAATCAGCACTGCGACAAGTGCCGATGGGGAGAAGCAAAGGGCGCAGGACGCAAACGTCAGGGAGGCCTCCTGAAGAGGTGGCGTCTCAAGGATGAGGTAGCAATTGAACAAGGGGAAGATGGGGGCTGCCCAGGAGGAAGAACCTGCATGGGTAAACCCCCTGCACGGGGAAGGGGCACACACAGTGCCCTGACGGGTAAGAGGAGGCTGGTGGCCTCTGAGCAGGGGGTTGGGGCAGAGCAGCACGAGACAAGGCAGGGACAACTCAGTCCAGGCCTCCAGGCCCCAGCAAGGATTTAGGTCCTTCTGTGAAGATGAGGCAAAGGGATGGGGCTCTGAGGGTTAAGCAGGAGCCTGACCTGGTGAGAACTGGAGATTTTACCATCATTCTGTCCATAAGGGGGAGAGTGGCTTCAAGGAGGCAGGTCTGCAGGGGACCGGAGAAATTTAGGGTCCATAAGAGTCGCACAGGCAAGAAGGAGAGGCTGACGATGGGGATGGAGAGAGGACAGACCTCCTCCCTTTACTTAGGAGGTGTAATCCCTGGGGTTTGGTGGCCAGGCCAGGCAGAGGGTCAAGAGAAGGGAGGATTCTGGGTGACGCCCAGGTTTCTGGCTGGAGCACTGGGGTGGAAGCAGGGAAGGAAGACAAGTTTGGGGCCCCCAAAGTACAGAATCTTCTCTTCTCTTCTCAACACCAGCCTTTGCAGACCCTGGTTTGGCTCAGTCACTGCAGCTCCTGTGGAAAACCCAGGAGAGCCCAGAGGCACTGGAGAAGCACGTCCAGACATCCTGCTACCCGCCGCCGTCCGTAGCCTGGAGCTTCTCCAGCCCCACATGCCTGTGAGTCACCAGGTATAGTGGCAAAACGCAGCTTCTCATGAGGGAGGTCTGGGCCAAGCCTGAGAACCCACAGTCCAACAGGCCACTGCTGTCGGACAGTGACCACACCAAGTAGCGAGGGTTGTGCAAACCCTGCCTGGCTGAGTTGCCCACTTGCCGGCCCCACACCTGGGAGGACCAGGAGCGCAGGCGCAGGAGCGCAGATACAGCTCTCCTCTCACCTGTCTCCATCCCATCCGCAGACCTCGTCTTCTCCCTGCCCCGGGAGAACCTCAGCTATCCCCCTGAGAGTCCCAGGAGATCGTCACTTATAGGCTCAGGACCACGTCCTCTTGGCCAAACAGCAGACATGTCTTCTCTCACAGTTCCGGAGGCCAGAAGTTCAAAGTCAAGGTGTCAGCTGTGCCGGGCCGTCTCTGAAGGGCCGAGGGAAGAGTTCTTCCTTGTTCTCTCCATCTTCTGGTGCTCCAGGCCACCCGTGCCAGTCCTGGGTTTGCGACAGTGCAACTCCAATCTCTCCATCTTCGCCTGCCTTCTCCTCCCTGTGTGTCTCCGCGCCTTGGCGTGGCCTTCTCGTAAGAACCCCAGTCATCGGACTTAGGGTCCATTCTGCTCCAGCGTGACCTTGTCCTAACTCAATTACATCTGCAAAACCCTGCTTCCAAATAAGGCCCCATCATCTGGAATCTGATGTTAGGACTTCAGCATGTCTCTTTGAGGGGACACAGTTCAACCCACCACAGTGGGGGAAGCCCAGAGAGTGTGTCAAGCCAGGCGGGAGCCAGGGCCCCCAGCGCCTTCCAGTCAGGAGGAGGCCCCACAAGCAAGCACTTACCTGAAGTGTGGGGACCTGCTAGGTGTCTGCCCTCCCCGCAGCCTCTCAGACTGCCGGGCGGTGAAGTCCTGGCCTGTAAACTCTGCTCCATTGGCTGTAAACTATTTGTAAGATCTTAAATAAACAGCCATAGTCTTTCTCAAGCCTGGTGGCTCAGCCCTCACCGGGGTTTTGGCAAGCTGTCAGCCAAATGCACAGCCCCAGCCCCTGAACACTCACCAAGGGCCAGAGCCACCCACAGAGGCCAGTGAGGGCGTGCCCGCAGAGGCCGCCCAAACCAGGGCACCTCCCACGGCCCTGCCGGGGCCAAACCAGCAGTGGAGACGCCACCAAGGAGGCCGGGAGCAGTGGGTTCCCCTCTGGTTCAGACGTTGCCTACACGGTGGGAACTCGGGGCCCTCCTCGCGCTGCAGGCCTTGGTGTCCCAGGCTGCATGGGGAGGTCCCGTCCAGCCCACGTCGGGTGCACCAGCGAAAAGGCTCCCTCCCCCGTGGTGACTGGCCTCGGGGCAGCTCCCTCCCTTCTCCGTGATGGAGGTGGGGGGAGCCTCGGTTTCCCATCGGAAAGGTGGATGCCCGTTTCCCCTTGTAGCTTGGGGGCTGGTGGCGCTTTTCAGCCAGGGTCACCAGATGATGGCCCCTGGGCAAAATTCAGCCCCCAGGTGGGGTTAATTGGGCTTCTAAGGGTGGATTTTAAGTGTTTTTAGATAGTGGCCAATGTTTTATTTTGTGCTTTTTATTTTACCTCATTTCATTTCATTTCATTTTAATGGAGGTACTGAGGATTGAACCAAGGACCTTGTGCATACTAAGCATGCGCTCTACCACTGAGCTATACCCACCCCCAAAATATTTTAAAGTAAGCACATTTCATATGGAAATCTGAATTTCGAGCTTTCCATTAAAAAAATTCCATCCAGCCCAGTGGAGCTGGCCTCACTTCCTGGAGGGCCACGGCATCCGCCCTTGTTCTGGGGTTTCCTTCTAACAAGTTGAGAAGATGGTGGGGTGGTTCTTGTGCCCCGGACCTGTATCACGTGGGGAAGAGAGAGATCAGTTAGAAAGGCAGGGTTTCAAAAAGAGTGGTGGGACGGAACGAAGGGCCTAGAGATTTTCTGGGCTTGTAGGACTCCTGGCAAGCTGCGGGCATGCCGCGCACTCACATGGAGACCTCCTGGATTACAGTCCACCAGCGCTTTCCCTGGCACCATGCTTCGGGATGGTTCCACCAAGGGCATCGGCCAAAGGGACTGCTTGCCTGGAGGTTGGAGCATGGGCTCTGATTCTCCAGGATCTGGGATCCCAGCTCTGTTCTCACTGGCAGTGAGGCCTCGGGCAAGCATGTGACCTCCATCTCAGCATCCTTGTCTGTAAACAGTACGTACAGCAGGGAAACGAGAGATGAAGGGAAGACGACGAGTGAAAAGCAGCGAGCAGGCTAACGGGCAGCTACTCTTACTGTTGTTCCTCTGGTTTTCTTGCTGCTGCTGTTGGTAAGTGTCCCAGGTCTTAGTTTCATTCTCCCAGGAGCAGACTCAGATCAGGAGGCAGCGCAGAGGGTTGGTGGGAAGGAAGGATTCCAAGACACGCCAGGAGCGGGTGGGGAGAGGAGACAGGGAAGCCAAGGCAGCCGAGAAGCGGTGTGTAGCTAAGCCCCTTTACCACTGTGGGCAACTGCCCCCTAGTCTTGCTGGCGGCTCTGAGACCAGTGTAGCCCGCAAGCCTCCAAGCCACCCAGCTCCCTCCCCACCACCGCCCTGAGCCTGGGAGCTGCGGTATTGACACTCCCGTGCCTATCGCTCATCAGCTGAGGCTGCCTCCAGGGACTGCTCATCTCCCAGTCCTCTGGCCTGCATGGGGGCAGGCGGAATGGGCTTCTGCACCAGGGAAATGCCGTTGCCCACATTTAGGAAAGGAGTGGTCAGACCTGAAGTGCTAAAGGAGAGGAGCTCTGGGCAGGGCACCAGCGGCATCTGCTAGAACCCACGTTACTCTTTACAGGGATGCACGCTTGGTATTTGATTTCACAATAAACCCATTATTTTATTTAACATAAAGATATTTGGAAAAATACATATATAGGGCCCCAAGAATCGAGCCAAAGAGGTGTCATTAAAAAGTGCATCATTTTATTCTGCATCTCTTTGGACTCTCTTGCACACTGCTAAACACACACACACACACACATGCACACACACACACACACACTCCAAGATACCTGTGACAAGATGTTTGTGAAAACTGGACCTGCCTCATCTCCTGTGAACCTCACACCCACCTGAGCGTTAGGCACGCATGACCCCCAGTCCGCAGACGAGGGAAAGGAGACCTAGGGCCTGAGGCGACGGACCTGCTCAGACCTGGGTTGGTGAGTAGGCGAAAAGCCCTGGGAGCTGGCCCTTCGGTAGCCAGGCCATTTGGCGTGCAGGCTACATAGGGGCTCCCCTACGTATCTTGTGCAGGAAACAGCCTCCAAGGACCAGAGGTCTCCTGGGAGGGGAGGGTGGTGAAATTGGAAAGATCATCGTGGTGACTGAGCAGAGAAGGGATCACAGGCTGAACTGGGGGCGGGAGAGCAGCGGGGAGGCCGCCAAGACACGTGCCCTGGCTGGGCTCAGGAAGACAACCGCAGCCAAGAGCTCTAGCAGAAGAACTGGCAGGACTGGGGCTCACTGGGTGGGGGAGGAGGAGGAAGGGACATGACGCCCAGGTGTCTGATTGGGGCAGTTAGATGGGCAGTGGGGCCATTTAGTAAGGCAGGAAGCACAGGAGGAGTGGCTTTGGAGGGACTGGGAAGATCACCATCCGAGGGGAGAGTCCAGGAGATGGATGGATCAACAGGTGTGGAAGCGAGAAGACTGGTTGGACTGGAGACTCAGACCTGGGGAGCCCTTGGCACTGAGAGTAATCATGACATGAGAGTAGAAAGGGTCACCCAGAGAGAACGAGGGGAGAGCAGGGGCGGGGAGAGCAGAGCCCCGGGCAGAGCCTGAGGAGCCCCTATGTTCAGGGTCGGGCAGGGCAGGACCAGTATAGACGACTGAGTGTGGTCACAGCGGTCGAGGGAAAATTTGGATAAAAAAGTACAAGGTGGCTGAGGGGGAGTGTCGGGCTCCCAGAGGCTCCCTGGGGCTGACAAGCACTCCCTGGGACTGCTTGTCTAAGATGACTTTTGCTTTAAATTGAATAAAAGATTCTTTAAATTCTGTAGTGCTTTACAATTTTCAGAAGTTTCACACACATGATTTTGTATAATCCCATAATAACCTTTTCCCCCACCCCTGTGTTGCCCCTGCCCCCCCACCAGTTTGCTCCCCACATCTGTGAGTCTGCTGCTTTTATGTTATATTCACTAGTTTGTTGTGTTTCTTTTTTTACATTCCCCATACAAGTGATATCATACAGCATTTGTCTTTCTCTGTAAGACGACCTTCTTGATTGGAGAGGTGCGTAAATGGATCGCATTTTTTTTAGCGCTTTGTAGCTTGAAACGTTCCACCAGAGCCACGGCCCATTTGACCTTGTAGGAGGCAAAGCTGACCCTGAGGCTTCAAAAACTTCCACAGTTGGTGGAGAACTGAACTTGTAGGTGCGCCTTCATCCTGCGAGACAGTTGAGCCCTTCCCTGGCTCCACGTGGCTTTGTCTTGCCCGGAGGACAACGGACTGGTGCCTGCCTTGAGGTTAAGTGCTTTCCCAGAGCCCCCTCTGCCCCGCCTCCCGCTGGCCCTCATGCCCCTGAACCCCAGACTGGTTGCTCGCACCAAGTGGGGATATTTGGTGTGTGAGAGCTGATTGGTTTTTGACAAATCCAGCTTGGCCTCTTTTTAGCACCTACTCATCCCCCAGGGGCAGGAAACCTGATATTTTAATGATTTGCTCCAGACCCCTGGGGGGGTGGGGCGATGACTGTGTCAAGCCAAACTCCCGGTGGAGGCGGGCCTGGTAGATGTAATTAGCAGGTGAGGACGCGCGGGGCTGGGGAATCAGGCGCTGTCTGCACGCCGGGGCTGTGCTGTTAACCCACTTCCATTCCAGCAGGAGCAACTCTTCATCTCCCAGGAGCGCAGGGACGGCCTTCCCAGTCCAGGGAGGAGAGAGCCTTTCAGGAGAGGTGGCTCTTTTGTGTCATGACTGCAGCACAAATGTTTCTTCTCTGTTTCTGTTTGCCTGGCTCCAACTTGCTTGTTTTCCCCCCAACCCCTTTTCTTTCTTTCTGAAAATATTTTCCTACATTTTTCTTTGGATCCCAGAATCTCAGAGGAAAAAAGAGGCTGAAGTTTAACCTGTTTGTTTGATAAATGGAGAAACTGAGGCCCCGTGAAGATAAAGGACTTACCCAAGTTTATACAGGGAGTTAATACCGCATTAGCATCACCACCACCACCATCACCACCATTAGCATCACCACCACCACCATCAGCATCATTACCATCATCACCTCCATCACCACCACGTCATCACCATAATCTCAGTCTTCATCATCATTATCGTCATAACCATCTTCATCACCACAGCCACCACCACCACCACCATTACCACCATCATCACCATCATTTATTTGTTTATTTATACCAACATTATTCCCAAAAGGATTTAGGGCACCTTAGCCACCATGATCTTGGGTCTACAGACTCCCTCCATGGGGATCCTCTTTCCCCCATTTTAGCCCCTCTCTCTTTCTGCAGGTCTCACACCACCTCTTCCTCCCCATCGTCCCTTCCCTGCACCAGGAGGTGGCCTCTGACTCACATCTAAGAGCTTCCCTCCAGTTCTCCTACCCTCTGCCCAGTTATTTCTCATGTACATACTTCTTTTCAAATCCCCTCTGTCTCTACTTCTTCCCTTTGCTTAGGGGATACTGAAACAGAAGGATCCTGGGGAAGAAATATATGAAACATGGAGGATGGGGGCTGGGGATGGAAATGAAGAAAGTAGCGGGTGGGATAGAGTGAAGGGTCCCAGGCAACCAGCTGCCTCAGCTCTGCAGCCAGGTGGGCAGGGCCACGGGACCAGCCACTCCCCTCTCTGCACCTCAGTCTCCTCGTTTAGAAGTGGTCCAAAGGGAAGGGAGGAAGGATTACGCTGGAAGATCTGAAACCCCATACAGTTCTCATGTTGCAGGATTCCAAGAACATGCGGGGGGGGGGGTGCCTCTAGGCTGGGCATTCCCAGAAGAGGGCAGAGGAGACAGTCATCACAGCCCCCAGCTCCTAAAATCTGGGCCGCATCTCCACACCCCACAGGATTAGGGTTTCAGCTGCCAGCTCTCCTACACGCCTTTCCTTTTTCTGGACGCCTCTCACTGGAGCCTCCCTACATGAGGTCCAACGGGTTCACACACGGAGGCATCAGTGCCCTGATCTCTGCAGGGACAGCCGCACCGGTGGGGCCACCCTCCAGGCTGTGCCCACCCTCCAGGCTGTGCCCTCCTGGGCCAGCTCTCGAGTGCAGAAACCTCCAGCCCCTCCTCTTCCCACCCACTGCCCTCGCCACGTCCTCCTCCCCACCCTCCATCCTCCCAGCCTTGCTCTGTGCAGCCTGACACTTTGAAACGTGGGGTCCAACTTCAGCTGGATTTGGCCAGAAAAATACACATCCATCAGAGCTGTGTCTTTGGAAGGAGAAGGAAATTCATAAACCCTCCCCCAGGAGCCTCTCAGCAGGGAGGAAGGCGGCTCCGCTCCCCTCCCCAGAGTGATGAGCGAAAGGACAGATGACTTCAAGCTGCCCAGGGGACTCCCGTGAGTCCAGGGTAAGGGGCCCAGCCAGGGCCTGAGTTATGCTGGGCAGCGCGGGTCCGACAGGCCGGCCAGGCTGCCTTCCCGGAGGCAGCCTAATGAGGCTTCCAGCGGGCAGATGCAAGGAGGGGAGGCCAAAGTGATGATGACATCAGGGGACCAACTCAGTCCTGGAACAACTGACCTCGCTGTGTCTCGGTCCAGCAATCCATCCTCAGCCTCTCCTGGCACCTCTGGACGGCTCTGGTGTTCACGGCTCCCAAGGGCGGCACCCTTTCAGAAAAAGGAATGCAAGGTGGCCCCAAAGTAAGTGGAGGTGCAGCCAAGAGCAGCGCCCTTCCTCACTTGGGGATGATGGAAAGGGATGCAGTCGTCTTCCAGACACAGATGTGACTCCAGTAGGAACAGGCACGTTGATCTCATACGTGTGGCACCGGGCCCTGGGCTAAGGTGCAGTCCGGGTCACGCTTGTGTGGGGAGGTCAGACAGCGGCTGAGTGGCACAGTCTGGGTTCAAACCCAGCCCTGCCTGTGTCTCTCCATCATGTCACATCACTGCATCTCTGACCATTCACTCTAAGCAACCCACTCATCACAGAGACACAAGAACCAAGGGTCGGCGGGGAAGCGGCTTCCCCAGATCATCCAGCAGAGGGGTCCAGTCCAGAGTGGCCCACATGAAGGTGGGTGGACAGAGATGAGGTGAAGGAGGAAGGCTGGAGCCAGAGGACAGCAGCAGTGGGTCAGCTAAGGAGTGAGCCAGGAGGGCAGGGGGACAGGGATGGGGCGTGGAGAAGAGAGAAGGGCTGAGCATGATCGGAGCTTGGTTTGTCCGAAAATCCTGCCAGCTGCATGGGACCGGGATGGCAGGCGAGGAAGGCTGAAGACGGTGCTGCCACTTAGGGACTGTAGGGAAGGTGCAGGGGGGCCTGGGGGAAGGGCAGAGCCTAGCAATGGTCACAGAGGAAGTGGGAGGAGAGGCACTTCCAAGGAGAGGTGAGGACAGGAGCAGAAGGCGGCCTGATGTTTCTGGAGATGGAGAGAAGCAGGTCCACCAACTTGGCAAAGAAAAGCAGAGGGAACAACGGGCTATCTGGGCACAGGCTGGGTTTAGGGGAAGCCGGGTAGGTGTTAGGAAGATCAGGCCGGGGCTTAAAGTCAGGGCTGGCATTTGGATTTGAGATCCACTCGGCTCATTCAACATTTGTTCCTACATTCAGTAAATAGGTACTGAAAACTTCCAGTTTTGAGCTCTGGACTAGATACTAAGGGAGACAAAGATAACTTTGTAATGGTCCTTGCACTACAGGAGCTCAGACTACCCCATCCCCGGCATCAGGGATGACGATGGCTCAGAATCCTCACTTTCTCCTTCCTCTGAGACGAGATCTAGGATGTTCTCATCTTAATCCCCTGCACCTCAATCCATCCCCATCTCCATCACCCCACAGCCATCACCCACCCTATCTCTGCTCTCCTCCATCTCCATCACTCCCTTCTCCATCCATCCACCATCTCTATCCACCCCCATCTCTATCTGCCCCTATCACCTGTCTCCATCCATTCTCCATGTCCATTCCTTCTCTATCTCCATCACCACCATCTCTATTTCTCCTCGATCTCCATCTACTTCCATCTTCATCACCTCCATCTCCCTGGTCCAGGTGTGGGTTTCTTTTCACTGCATCACCTCCCCAACTGGACTGGTGTCACCTCTGTGACAGGAGCCACCACCCCCATAGGGTCCATTGCACAGTAGATGCTCATCAACCAAATAAGATAACCTTGATTACTATGCTTATTTGGTACCTAATAAAGATCCCCACTGCCAATAATCATTAAATTGTTCCAAGTTTTAATTTTTTTTAATCAAGCAACTTAACTTCCCAAATTTGTGGCTGAAGGGAACTCTTTGGGATCAGCCCCTCCATTTTGCTTTCACATTCATTCAACAGCAGACTGCGGCTGTGCTGGGTGATACAGAGATGAATCTGCCCTCGACCGGCTCACAGGGAAGCCGGGAATGCGAAGAGTAAGACCAATAACATGTGATAGATGTGAATTGCAGGCGTACCCAAGAAATTGTTCTACCAAGAGGAGGAAGCCAGGAAGGCATCCTAGCTGGGGGCAAGTGAGGGCATCCATGAGGGCTGGATGGAGCCAGCCAGGTGGAGAAAGGAGGCTATTCTGCAGAGCAGAGGCCGGGAGGTTGAGGCCACGACCGTGGCTGTGTGTTGGGAGGCTGGAGTGTATGGGTTTGCTTGTTTGGGGTCATTTGCCAACCTGTTTTTAACATATGGACCAAGCTAGGCTATTAGGCTCATTGGATTCTGGAGTTTTCTTTATCACATCGTCATTCCAAATTAGGAGTCCTCCTGGGCAACATTCCCAGCCCTTAAATCATCTGGCACTGGTGCCCAGCTGACTTCCCCAGTCTGAGCTCTACCTGGAACACTCGCTCCCACCCCTGCCCCAGAGTCCTGCCCAGCCTCAGCATCCGCCTCCCTTCCAAGTTCTGCCTCTACCACCTTCCCCAGAATCCATAACTCCCCTCTCTCTAATTTTGGGACTCCTTTGGTACCTCCCTTAGGAACCCTTGGGGTGCAAATTGTGTTCTGGCTGGTCAGACGGATGTACAGATTTCTCCTTCCCCCTTTGCAGGAGGCAACACAGCCCAGTGGAGGAGAGCACAGGCCCGGGGGTCAGGATGCTCCGACAGGAGGGCAAGGGAGGAGCTGGAAAGCTTCCTGGAGCAGGTGACCACTATGTCTTGAAGGGTGAATAGGAGTTGGCAAAATGAAGAAGGAGGGAGGAGGAAAGGAAATTCAGGCAGAGAAAGGAGCACAGGCAAAGGGCGGAGGCATGAGAATACTCAGCACATGCGGATGCTCGTAAGAAGCTGGGTGAGGCGAAGGACAGGATGCTTGGCTGACTGGGATTTCCTAGGGGACTGAAACAGACGGACTGCCCGTATAGTGTCCAAGAAGGCAGCCACATCAGAGAGCCCCAGCAGACACTGGCTGTGCAACCAGCTGGACGCTGATAGCTGGCTCAACTCTCCAAAAAACCACCGTGTCTCCAAAAGAGCCTTCTACCATGAGGAGCTTTTTCTGGCTGGAGCCAGCATAGCCCTCCTCCTCTCCACCTTTCCCGGGGCTCCAAGTCTGCGATCCTATCAACTCTTTTTTTTTTTTTTTCCTTTCATTCACTCACTGATCATTATCCTCCACCCTTCCGACGCTTCAGACAGGCCGTCCATTTAATTTTGTAAAACTAAACAGCACGCTGAGTTCTTTCAGGACGCACTCTGAGCGTGATGTGTTCTGGGGAATGTTTTTCAGAGCAGTGAAAAATTTAATTTTTTCCCCCAGCATCAAGATGTGTCAAACATAATTTATGCCTGGACATAATTCATCCCTAAAGATAAATATTGAAACCCAAGAGAGGAGAGACGGCTGCAGAGTTTCCAGGGGCAGGGGGGTAGGCAAGGGGGTCTCCTTTCCTCATCCCACCACTGGAGGGGTGAAAAAAGTGTAAACTAAACGCAAGTCAAGTAGCTACCTCCAGGTCTGGTCCTGGTCTCCCTCCACGGCTGCTGCAGACTTTTTTTTTCTTTTTTTTTTTCACAGGCCTCTTTTGTGTCTGTTGAACTGTTGCTCTGTCTTGCATAAAATCTCTTGCAAGAGAAGCCCTCAATTAAAGTCACCTGCTGGTCTTTGTCAGCTGAGCTTGACGCTGTCAAATCAGGCCCAGCTCCTTAAGCCAATACAAGTCATTAAGGAGGAGGTGAATTAGAGACCTTACATGGCGGACAGGAGCCATCCATAATCAATTGATATCTTCCTCTGCTGGAGGCGGGGTCTCGGGGAGCTCCGTCCCCACTCACCTCATCCGCAGGGGCCCTCTAGCCCTGGATCTAATTAGGCTGAGGCTCAGCAGGTCCGAGGCTGCGCTGAAAGGCCATCAGTAGGCGAGCCCATTAATAACTCGCCGGTGCCCTGCGTATTGTAATTGTCAGGCTGCAATTTACAGTAATCCTCCAATGCAAAAGCCTACGTCGCTGCAGCTGATTGGAAATTCATACACCCATTTGAAAGAGAAAAACACAAGATGCATGGGTTAAAAGGCCAAAGCACGCAAGTGTGTGTGTTGAGTGACAGACATTTTAGTACTAGCCTGGGACCATATTTTAAAAGGTCACTGAAAACTCCTGGCTTGGGCCCTCTGACAAACAATGAACGTTCCATATATTTATTTGCCATCTCTTTGTTTTTACAGCAAGCAGAATAAATGAGTTAAATGACGTTGTGCGGGCCTGCATATTGTCAGCACAGGTTATAAGTCATTATTAAACTCCATCAAATCAAACCAAACCCGGTCAAGGCAATGAGACTAAAAGTTATTTGCATTCCTTCTGTCATAAAAAATCATATCCCCTTACTCAAGACTTTCGTTTCTTTATTAAATGCAGCCACAAGAGTATTTCAGGTCTGGCAATATAAGCCCAGGAAAACCTTCCTGGTATAACTCAGTGTAACTGCTTAGACCCGACTCCACTAAAAAGTCCCAGTTGAGCGTATCTGGGCACTCAATCAAGACATACATATTACTTTTAAATAAGATTAGCCTTTATATTTTGCTGCTTAAGTTAAAACTTTTCATGTCATTCTCTACTTTTATGTAAACTCCAACATAATTCTGTTCTAGCAAAATACTTCAAACAAATTAAAAACCTCAAGTCGAGCGTGTCCTTAACAAAAACTTTCTTAATGGCATCGCAATGTGTTTGCTGACACTAAAACACTTTTAAATAAGATGGATTTTCCCTCTATTTCCCTGTGTTTGTAATTACGGCTGTACAGAGTGCGCCTTGGGTTCCAATGGCAAAAGCAGTTATCTGTGCTCCAAATATTATTTGACCAATAACTTACCAGCGACCCGCAGCAACTGTGTAAAAATGTGTCTGTCCCTGTCTGTCTTCCATTGGGTTCTGCATTAGTTGGGAAATGGAAAGTGATCCACGGGGACTATTTGGGGGAGGGGCACTGGGAGTCAGAGGGTAGGTAGGTGGGAGGGAGGGGGAAACGTGTCCCACTGAATGGCACTCATATGGCAAATGGCAGAGTTGCTGATCACAGTATCTCTCTGAGCCTGATGAATGATTGGGAGGAGATTAGGGAGTCAAAGTAAACAATTGGACACCGCAGCCATTCTTAATCCAAAAAAGATGTCAGTGGCCATTATTAAGAGTATGGGGATTTGGAAAGGTAACTGCTTTGAAAAGTGAACTGTAAGCAATTTCAGTGCCCATTCAGGTCACTGATCAAATGATAGGGAACTGAAGATTTGTCCACGGTGTCTTCATGCTTACAACCACTCAGCGTATTCAGTGTTCCCTGCAGCCCGAAACAGGTCATACTCCCACATCGTATTCTTCCGCTTAAGCACTCTGCCTGCCATGGCACGCAGCACACCACACCAGGGGCTGCCCAGCTTACCTCCAGATTCCTATACACCATCTCATTGAAGCTGACTACGTCCCTCCAAGACAGGTAGGAATTGTGATTCCCCCCCACCCCGGACAGTACATCAAAAGGAAAGCTAAAGAGGTTAAGAGACTTGTCTAAGGTCACATCTGTGGTGTGGCAGGCAGAATTCGAAGATGCCCCCAGGATTCCCACACTTTGGTGTATGCGCCTTGTGTAACACCCTCGTCTTGAGAGTGGGCGAGACCTGGGACTATGATGGGAAGTCAGTGTCATGGTTAGGTATTATTACACAGCAAGGATGAAAGGATTTGCAGATGTAATTAAGGTCCCTAATCAGTTGACTTTGAGTCAGCTGACATCATTGGTGGTCCTGACCTAAGTGGATGAGACCCTTTAAAAGAGGGTCTGAGTCTTCCCTGAAAAGAGAGACTGAAGTGGCAGAGTTCTCCAGCTGGCCTTGAAGAAGCAAGCTGCTTCTTCCTGGGGCTCTGCATCCACCAGGAAATGAGTTTTGCCAACAACCACGTGAGTCTGGAAGCATCCTGAGACCAGATGAGGCCTCAGCCTCATGAGACCTGAGCAGAGAACCCAGTTAAGCTGTGCCCAGACTTCTGACCCACAGAAACTGATGAGAATTGCATGTTGTTTTGACCCATGAAATGCGTGGTTACATTATGCAGCAATAAAAAACAAATATGCATGGCTAGTAATGAACCCAGGGCCTCCTGGTAGACCTGCCCCAACATCCACGTTGTGGCCATATTTCAACCCCATATGTGTATTGCTTCCTCCTATTTACAATCTAAACATCAAATATAAGCTTACTTTTAAGTTGCTCTTATTCAGCCATTTTCTTATCCTAAATATATTCTGAAATATACAAAAACCCAATGAATATTATCTAAGAGGTTTCTTATAATACAAGAAAATAAAAAGGCTGCAATACCTTCTCTTTTTCATTTCAAAGGCCCGCCAACAGCAGCAGACTTGACACCAATATGAAATTTTCTTGTTAAGCTCCCCCCCAAATTAGTACCTTATGAGAAAATCATACCTCTGAAAGCACCTGACTAAATATTTCATAAATGCAACACACACCAAATTCCTACAGTAGATTCACTGGATTTACAACCATCAAACTATATTAAACTTACAATATCAAGATTTATCACCTATTAAATGGAGTCTTGTTTTAGTAATATCTCGCATTTGATCCCAAAGGATCTCAAATACCTTCGACCCTTCACCAGGGCAGGCCACCGTAATTCATAACGAGGTAATCAAAACGCTCATTGTAATGCTGCTGCTGCCACACTTGGGGATTAACTCACCTATCAAGGAAAGGTAGCCAGACCTGAGAAAGAAGGCAGCTGCTTTACAGAGTGCAGAAATGGTACCAAGATCCAGCCCTCGGGGGGAAACCCCACAGAGAACCACGGATGCAGAGTCAGAGGGTCCTAGAAGGCCTCTGGCCCAGTGGTTTTCAAGCATGAGTTTTTGGCAGTAGAACCCTTTCTTCCCACATAGTGTTATAAGAAAGCTCAGTAAATGGAACTGATAAAATTGGAGTGGCTCTGGCCCAGGCAGGGAGCAGGAGCCTCACCAGCCTTCTGCCGCACACAGTGGGAGACCCTGCTTCCACTCCCGTGCTCCCTCACCTTGGCTACCCCTTAGGGTCATCTGGGCAAATTTTTTTTTTAAATGCACATGCCTGGGCCTCATGCTAAACATTTTGATTTCAGAATGAGGTTCACTGGTTTGGCTGAACCCCCATCTCATGTTTGAGGAACCCGAGACACTGTGAGGAGAAGAGATTTGCTTAAGGAAGCACATGTTTAAAACCACGTCCCAGAAAAATACAGCCTGCTCTCAGAATGTTTGCAGGGATGTCATTATCCACACTGAAATTGTAAATCTGGGTTAAAATGTGTGAGTTAATTTTGAAGATTTATAGTGATTACTTAGCTTAAATAATTCCTCAAAAACATTCAGAGCTTTATGATATGGCCAAATAACACGACCCACATCTCAGAAGCCTCCCTGGACCCATCATCCCAAAGAACTATGTGGTCTATTAGAGACTGAAGATGGACCGTAGGCACGATAGAGAGACATTCTGTGTGAGCTTCTGTTCATCCCTCAAAACCTCTCTCAAGTATCACCCACTCTGTAAATGTTCCGTTGCTCCTCCAGCTGTCTTCCACGGTGCCCTGGTCAGCCCTTTGTCAGAGGGGACACTGGACTGAAATTAGCTGGTTGCACACACTTGTCCCCACCATAGTCTAAGCCCTGAATGCAGGGTCTGTGTTTTTACTCGTTTTCAGGGATGTCTGCAGCACCCCTGCAGATCTTTACTCATCTGCAAAGTGGGACTGGCAGTGGCGTCTATTCTTATACGAAATACAGGGAAAGTGCTTAGAAGAGTTAGCACTCAATAAACGTTACCTTTCGCTACTGTGTAACTTTAGCCACACCACTCCGCCTACCGCTCCATTATATTACCTTGTTTTTACTGTCTTCCTAGCAAGTCTTCTCCAAAACTATCAGATTTCTTAAAGATCGGTCTCTGCTCCCACTCCCATCCCACTGGAATCTAGCGTCCATGAATGTGACAGATCTGTCTGTCTGACCAAATCCCATTGACTCCGTGGAGCCTGGATGAGGGTTGAACACAGTGGATGGAGAATCAATATTCGTGGAGGGGAAGTATGACTGAATCACTGTGCTATATGCCAGAAACTAACACAACACTGTAAATCAACCCTACTTCAATTAAAAAAAATTTCATGGGTGAACGTGTAGCTGATGAGTCGAGGAAAAGAACAAGAACACGACCTCGGCTTCTAGAAATTTACGGTCTTGACCAGTCGTGATTTAAATCTCTTACTTCTGCATTCACAAGTTAAAGTTTTGTGACTTTGTGTTATTGACTGTTAGATCCGGTGGGCCAGCTCCTTTGCTGTACAGAGGAGACAGAGGCTGTAATGCAGGCTCCTTCCAGCATCCTTGGTACAGGAGGGTTAAAGCTGGATTGCCCTGGGGGCGTGTCTGGGACTCAGGAATTCCAGATGCCTAGAAATGCTCAGACCACTAGTTAGGGTACCTCCCCTTTGTCAACAAAATTGGTTTTAGTGAGCTTTAGTTCTGGAAAGCCTAGATTTCCTATTTATAAACATAACCTCAAGATGGAATTCTGGCTTGTTAAGAGAACTGATTCAGCCCTTTATTCCAAAATAGGTAAATATAAGTAAAAATAACTAACCACTAAACAAAACCCAAATGGCCTTACGGCTCTTAAAAGACCTTAAAGCTCAAACACACTTTCCCATAAAAGCAACTTGTGCCCCACTGTGTCCGCCCACATGTGAGCCTGGGCTCCGGATGGGAGAACCCTGAGGGCACAACGCCCCGTCATGGAGAGCACGCTGGCTGTCGCCTTGCTTGTCATCACAAAGCAGTGGGTGGACTGCGGCTGTACCCATTTAACAGGCCAGCCCACTGAGACCTCGCAGCAAAACCAGTGCTAAGGTCAAAGCTGTGACTATATTGTGCTACCTGCCTTCTCAAGAACCACCTAACTCAGTGAGATCAGCTTCACGTCAAATACGTAGTATCTGCTTGATGCACAGACTCTGGACCAGGGAGCATCGACATGCTGGTTACAGCCCGTCTCATCCCCACGATCTGTGGCCATGACTGGAGAGATGCTGTAACAGGATAGGATGGAGAGTCAGGGGAATGAGGGCAAAGGGAAATGAGAAACGACTACTACAAACACAGGGTTTTATTCCCAGAAAGTAACCACCTGTGGTTTGGCTGTGGTCTGTCTCCCCCCGGGACTTCACGGGGCTATGACTGCCTGTGACGAGGGCGAGGATGGTCTGCTCCTCACCCCTGTGCCCTCAGTGCCCGGAAGTGCTGCACACCCACAGAGCCCCAAATACTGACGTGAACAGATGAGCCTGGTGGAAGTCTGGGTCTGAGTTGCCTAGTAGTCAAAGCAAAAAGGGGAAAAGGATCAGCTACGAGATTCATTGTGTCCATTCACAGTGAATCTTCAGGAAAAGCACAGGCTCTTCGAGGCATTTCCTTTCTGGGTTATCATCACATGAACCAACTGTGTCACACCGGCCAGGGACTCACCCTTCACCCAAGATCACGCACTTTATTCAGGAGGACCCAGGTCCCGTTCCTTGCGATGGAGACACTGTACAAAGCAAGGATTTTCCTCATTCTACTCTGCTGCACCCTCACCACCCTCCCTCCCAACCCTGCACTCTGTCTCCAGAAGAATATTACCACCTGCAGACAGAGGGCGGACAGCACTGAGGTGACAGCAGCATAGACTGAGGCTCTCCTGTGGTCCAGCAGCATCTGGGACCAAGAATGCTGGTGGCGGTTAGGACACAGTCCTCTTGTTCCAGTAGCTCACAGACGTGTGGAGAGACGGGGCAACGGGCCGAGGTGTGCTGAGAAGGGCAGAAGCCTGCGGGGGGGTCCTGGGCTGAGGGAGGGGCCAGGGATGGGGAGATGTCCTGGGGGGCAGGGTGCAGGGAAGGGTAGCATTGGATGAGCAAAAGTGGAGGCGGGGAGAGGGCCAGGATAGTTTCAGGCAGAGTCAACAGCACACAGAAAGGCCTCCCTAAAAGCTGCAGACCTGGGGTTATCAGGAGACGATGTCCATCAGCCAGAGATGGCTGAGACGCAGCCCTCGGGGGGAGGCGAACGGCCTGAAACGGGTCCTGCTTGGGGACAGTCAGGGACCAATACCTGGGGAATTTTGGCTTAAGAGGACTGATTCAGCACTTTATTCCAAGGGCTGGACATGCAAACTTCGTACCAACAGAAAACACACTCAATGGGAGTTTTATTTCACGACTGCAATTTGCAAGTCAAGTGTAGCCAGAACCACAGGACCCGGACTCGCCTATGACTGGGAGCCAAAGTGACCCAGTGATTAGACTCCTTAGGGTCCCTTCTAGTTCACCAGCCGCAGGGGCTGCTTGTCACCTTCAAGCATGATCTTGGGCCCGCTGGCTGAGAGACTCCAGGCTGGTTCTGGGGTGCCCTGAGAGACACAGTTCACCAAATGCCCGTGTGCCCTTCGCAGGGCACGTCTTAAAGTGCATTGCTCAGGGTGCTGGCACCTAAGATCTACTGTGAAGGCGTCTGTGGTCAAGGAAGTTTGGGAAATGCAGACCCATCGCAGAGGGCATAATAAAGGACCTGAGAAGTTCTGCAAAGAACGCTGTTTAATTGTGTTTAACCTGTAGCTGCCCAAACTCAGTTACCCAGGGAACTTTTTTTTTGCCACATGACACCTATGAACATTCCTGGACTCTACTCAAGCCTCCATCTCAAAGGCAAGTTCAGGCACTGACAGCCGAGTAGGGGAGTCTTACCAATGAAAGACAATGATCAGAACAAAAAAATCCTCCGTAACAGGAAGACTCAACATTAGTAAGCAGCTCGTCAAAAATTACTCCCTAAAAATGTCAGAAAAAATTCTCAAGATACAAACAGCACTACTTCACCACCTACTAACTCCCTACCTAGATTCATGGTCATGCACACACCAACCACCACACCCTGTGCCCGAGCAAGACACAGCGGGAGGATGTCCCCATAGCAGGACACGTCGCCTTCCCTCTGCAGGCCACAGACGCTTCCGCCGCCAGGGCCGGAAGGCCAGCTTCACTCACCTCTAGTTTGGTCCTGATCTGATGACACCTTACCGCACAACAGGAGTGGCTTTGCTGTGGCAAAAGGGCTTTCCTTTCTTTTCAAAATATAGCGAATGCAAAAGCAGGAGGGAGAAAAGCAAAGAGGTTACGATAAATGCTTGATTCTTGTTGGACCAGGAAGAGTGTTACTCGAAACAGGGAACCAGCGGCCTCTCTTACCAAGGCCAGTGGCCTCACGCTCAGCTGGGGACATCCCAGGTTTTCAGACCAACGCGAGCCGGGTAACAGAGTCATGGTGGGTTCTGACTCTAGCTCTCCACCCAAGACCACGAAATCTTCTCCTCAGGAGCTACTGGGGTTACACGCTCGACAAAGACACAAAGCCTGCCACTGCCACGCACACTGGGTAAGAGTCACCATCCAGCTTTCTTCTCAACATAAGAAACCTGACGCACATATACATATGGTCACGTATTTTAATTCCACCTTTATCTCAAAAGACCCACATAAACGACTGAATGAGGGTTAAACACTCCTTTTGATTTAGGTCGATGTGGGTTCAAGGCCCAGCCCTGACTCTTACTGTGACCTCAGGCAAGTTACTTCCCTTCCCTAGGCCTCGCTTTTCCCACCTGTCAAAAGGGGCTGCAGGAACTACAAGCATTTACTATAGGCATACGACATGTGGGGCACTGTGCCCAGCATCTCACACGAACTCTCACTGAACCCGAATGACTCTTTCCTCATGGCAGAGGCAAGGCCGTGATGCTCAGAGAGGTTTAGTAACTTGCCCGGAGTCACATAGTGCCGGAAACTGGGCATTCCAACTCCAGCTCTCAACATGAATTGCTCTTCTCTGCCTCCCTCCAAAGCAGCCATCTCTGTAACTCTGGTGAGGAGTCAATGGCGTGAAATATCTGAAACGTTTAGTTCAGATCAGGCGCCTAGTACGTGTTCAATGAACCATAGCCATTACAGGTCCAAGAGCCCTCATCTGAAATCCTTGAGGCTGAGGGGTTTTGCAATTCAGATTTTTTTTCAAGAGAGAATTTCAGGAAGTGAAAAGGCGACCAGAGAATGGGAAGATAAATTTGTAAATCACAAATGTGGTAAAGGTTTAATATCCAGGATACAAAACGGACTCCTAAAAGTCCACGACTAAAAACCTAGGTGGGCAAAGGCCTCGAACACACACGTCTCCAAACAGAACAAGCAGCCACTAAGCACAAACTCAGTTAAGATACCACCTCACACCCATTGAGACAGCTATCATCAAAACAAATGGAAACCACTCTGGGTGAGGGTGTGGAGACTGGGAATCCCTGTGCAGCACGGGTGGTGGAGGACAGTACGTCAGCTCCTCGAAACCCAAGCGTGGAATCACCATATCACCCGGCAACCCCACTTTTGGGTACACAGGCTGAAGAACTGAAAGCAGAGACTCAGGTGTATGTGCACCAATGTTCACAGCAGCAATATTCACAGTAGCCAAAAAGTGGAAGCAACACAAACGTCCAGCCGCAGAAGAGTGGAGAAACAAAACGTGGCCAATTTACCTACAATGAAACATTACTTGGCCTTAAAAAAGGGAAATTCTGACACATGCTACAACATGGCTGGAGCTGAATGAGCAAGCCAGATGCCAAATATACACATATTTCTATGAAGTACCCAGAAGAGTCACATTCAGAGGCGGAGAGCAGACATGGCGGGGCAGGCCTGGGGGACGGAGGAGACAGGGGGCAGTGTCCAACGGGACAGGTTCCATCTGGGATGGAGTGGAGCTCTGGAACTAGACGGTGGTGGCAGCTGCACAGCAACGTGGATGTCCCCATGCCAGTAAATGCCACACTGAAAAATGGCTAATGGGGAGTTCTACGTATAATTTATCACAAAAAGAGAAGAGAGGGAAAAACAGATCTAGGAGTTGCTGACGCTGCCTCACAGACGGGTCAGGAGCCCGCCTGGGCCTGCTCGTCCCCCGTGGGTGCAGCTCCACCCTGCAGGGATCACAACTCAGCTACAACTGAGAGGGCTGCGAACAGCACGTGCCATTCCGTCGACACACACCTCGTACGCTTGTGCACCTGCAGGAAGGAAGCAGTTCGCTGCCATCTGGATTCTCCTTCCACACCTCCCGATCCGCACGCGGGTCTGCTTGGCCGGCCTGCGTTCGCAGTTGCGGCCTTGGGAGGGGAGGGTTGTGGGGCAGGAGGAGCTGTGCACCTCAGGCCTCAGCTACCCAGTGAATCCTGGGCAGTAGCACCAAGGCCGGCAGGCACGGAGCGCTTCACCGAATTCCTCAGGATTAAAACATGTCTACTTTTCTCCTTTAATTTGCAGAAGTCAGAAGGAGGGAAACGGAAGAGATCAAATTCTCACAAAGGATAACAAAATTTTGTTCTCATTCTGAGGAACTTGTACTTACCATCTTGTTCCTACAGCCCAGTCATTCCCTTTTGTTTTTAGTGCTTAATTTGCCGAGTTACAAAAAGGTTATGTCAAGGCTTGAAATAATGGAATTCTTTCCCAACAACATTGGAAGTGTCCTAAAAAGCTAGAAGCTGAACATTCTGTTCACTTGACTCCAGGATAACCAAACTCACTTAAGGAATGTGCCAAATGTATCATAAATAATCCAGGACCTGGAACCCATCAGTCAAGGTGGCAGAATTTCAGAAAAACACACTGGTATTTTTCGAATCTTGAAAAGAAAAAGGCAATTATTAGTAGATAACTCTACCAGTAGATGGGAAGCAGAACTTGGTAAACAACGTTTTATCATATTCAAGTACGCACTTCCAGGTGATCGTGGAAATTAAAACCTTTTAAAGATAATGTCTGCTGCAACTATTTCAGTGTAATTATCCACTTGAGCCAAAACAAGGAAAGAAAAGAAAAAGACGAAAGGACACAGAGTGAACAGACCATACTTTATTGGAGATTTACTTGGCTACAATTATTACAAAAAAAACGACTAAAGGTAATTGTGACCCATAAGGTGCAGACTGCAAATTTCTGCAGCATGATTACTGGATGAATGAATTACATCATGTTCCTTAGAAACAGCTGCAGCATGTGATGGTAAATCTTTTACTGTCAATCAAATTATGAGTGTTAGTTTTACTTGATTTTAGTCATTTTTCCTTCACTCTATTTACAGCAGAAAAGCCAGGAATTTTACTTCCTGTTCACCTTTGCATTTTTGCTATATAACCTGCTGCTGCAGTGAATTCTGAGTGCATCTATAAAATTTAAATTGTGGTTGATGTCCAAATAAAAATGGACTAGAGAAAAAAAACAATGATTAAAATATATTTACAAGTTAGTTTCAAAAGATCATTTTCACTGCTAGTGGAAAATACAATAGTCGCAATGCAAATTCCCTAGATATTGCTGCCGGCGTCTCCAACGACTTTTAAAATCATTTCAATATTCTTGGTCTTAAACATATCTTAGAAACTTTTCATGTACAATATAAAATAAAGAAATTTATTTGGAAATAATTAAGTTCCTGAAACATAATCAGTGGTTGAAAAAATATACCTATTTAAATGTAATTAAAATAACCATATAGGTAATAAACAAGACATGAGTTTCTCTTCCGCAGCTAACACAAACTGGTTCAGGGCTCTAACAGAATCTCAGATGCAGTTTAAATGAAGATATCAAGGTCTCAGTTTGGTGGCTTAAACTTTGTGTAAAAGGATTAGATACCCTAAAAGAGCAAGATAGAGAGTTTTAAATCAACTGAGCCTTTAAGGCTGAACTGCGGTAGGTCTGGACTTCGGTCAGTCGCCACACTCTGCAGTCACCGCCTGATGTCAGGTAATCACTAAAAGAGCCGACTGCAGGGTGAATAACTGTATTTACGAACTGAACCAACAGAACCGAAGGAGCCTCAAGTCTCTTGCTATTTAGGCAGGGTAATCTGAATCTTTCTGAGGGCAAGCTACTTTTAAGAAAGTAAAAATACTAGTATTTTAAGAGATAATTACTACAGGAGTGTTAGAGGTCAGTCTAAATTTAATCACTTCACAGAACGTAAAAGAAAAGAGAAAAAATGTAACAAACATCTTTGAAACATAATTAAGAGTTCAGTTAACAAATCTTTGTCATACTTTCACAAACAGTAAAAATGCCACAGACAAAAATGACCTATTGAAGTTGTGCAAGTATATGACACGTTGCAGGCATTATAATTATCTTTTTCAAATTCGGTAAATCAAAACAGCAGCGAGGCCAAACCACATTTTTTCCTCTCAATTAAGCATATTTTCCTTGAAATGAGGTAAAGCATGGTACCAAGTGCAATGCTTATCTGTGCTACATGAACAGAAGGGGGGGGAGCTATTACAAAACGCAGCATAGTCAGGACTGCTGAAAGGATATTATAAAAGGAATTCAACACATTTACAATGAAGGTTCATGCCAACTAACCTCCACACAGTCACCGTGAGGAATTTCTGCAGCTGCTTCCTCAAGACGCGCCTGGCCAGCGCTCCCCGCAGCGCGGTCCCACCTCCCACCACGGCGCTCCCGATCTCACTCGGTCTCACATTGCAGTCACAGGAACAGAAAGGTGACAGACAGGGTGGTAAAGTGGGGCAACGTAGAGTGATTTTTTTTCCCCTCAATTAATGGATGCGAAACATTTCGGTAAGCTAAACCGGGGAAAAGTTTACAGCATTAAAAATCAGCAGCACAAAAGCGTTCATAACCGTTTCGTACGTCTAACTCATAGTTTTTCAACTCAGTAACCAGGGGATCCTAATTGCTTCAAAGTGTGAATCACAAATGAAAATCAGCTCTTGTCCTCCAACGGAAAACTAAAGTAAAATAAAATAGCTGAAGTTTGCTGTGGATAAAACGTCTTGAATGGTAGCAGGAAATTTGAACCCCTGAGACTGTATGACCTAATCATATCCAAGTCCGAACTTTTTAGTATTAACAAAAAATACTCTTCTTAAGGTTACAAAATATATTGAGGCATTTTTCTCCCAACGGGAATTGTAACTGTGAAACAATCTGATTTTGGTGCCAGGAGGCCAGAGAACCCCTTAACACCGGGACTAGTGCATCAGCCGCAACGCAAGGGCCCCAAGCTCCTGGCATCAGGTAGTTTATAATCATCAAGAGACTTGTGATATGACTTTATCACAAATCACCCTCACAAGCAAAATTCATATCCAGCCTTACTTGTTAACTGTACACATTTACAGTTATATAATTCAAGAATTGCTTGGTTTTAAATTGCCAGGAGATCTTCTATTGAGGTTTCTTAAAAAAAATCAAATAGAAATCTAAGGTTCCAAATCAGAATGAAATATTTTAAAAACAAGTCCTCCCAAATTAATTTGCTCTAAAAGTCATTTAATAATTTAGATCCCCATTTAAGTTTAAGACTGGGGACAATCAATCACGTTGGAGAAGCTTAGCATCCCCTATGCTCCGGTCTGCTTAGAAAGTGGAGCTGACAGTTTGTGTGTGCACACACGCAGAGGTGCTTCTCTGGGGTGGGCAGTGCAGACGAAGCTACAAGTACAGTATTCGACCGCAATTTAAAACATAAGTGCAGCATTACATGAAACATCACGTTCAGAATGATGTGCTGGAAAATATTAGACACCTCTGCTCAGCTTTCTTAAATTTCAAGCATAATTAACGGGGCAAATTGCAGCAAACCTCTACTGGTATGTTGGTGGGAGTGCAGGACTGACCCACAGCTTTTAAAAAGGTAAATTAAGAGGTATTATAGTTACAGTGCAAAAAAAAAAAATTAAAATTTCAAGCATAATACATAAACATAGCACCAAACAGGGGAAAAAAATGCATGCAAAAGAAAAGAAGAACTGAGGTATTTAAGTGAAGAGTGCCTACAAGTCTAATCAAAGAAACTTAGGCAAATGCCTAAAAATGTCTTTTTTTCTTCCTTTTCCAAAGATGGAAACAATGAGCTAGTTTATCTAAATTAATGGCCTAAATCACAGACGTATCAAAATTACGGCAGTTTATCGCAAACGTTTAACTTTCATGGCATTAACAGCACAGCTTTGGTAGGTGAAACACGCATGCAACATTGTGAAAAGTTCAGTAAGAAATGTATGTGAGAAGTAAGAGTAAGGTGCTCTGTTTTGCTTTTTTAAATAAGTAACCAATCCATTATAAAATCTGCAGCATATTTTAGGTATGATATGTCTAAAGTTTATTTTGTTAGAGCAACAGCCTACAGGGCAAAATTATTTGCCACAATTTCCCTCAGAGGAACTACCTAGCAGGAGGTTTTTAGTAAAACTGGGTATTCAGGCCAAAGATTATTTTTACTATGGTTATTTTAAAAAATCCATAGACTACAGATATTGGTTTTTAAAATGTCTTCAGTACACATATGACAGAAATTCTAATTTAATCCTGTAATACGTTAAGTTACAACTTTACCAGTGAGTTTGAAGTATCACGCTGTCTCAAGGTCTAATGTGTAACAACAAAATGAAGGGAATGTAAAATAGTTTGTTCCAAAGAGATCAGAAGTGAAAGAATATCCATGAGGGTTTTAAGGCAAGAACCTTTTTTTATGCAAGACTGTAAGGCATGAGAAAACTAAAATGTGATCTGCCAACATGCCAGCCAATGTTGATTCAAAACCTGTCCCTTACCATCGTGTGCAGGCGCGACCGGGGAGCATCACCTTACACGACACAGTGTGGAAAGACAGACAAAACTGGCACACTTCTCCTCTCACAAACCGCATCACTCTGCCGGCTCGTCAACGACGCAGGCCCCGCGCTGGCGCGCCACCTGACAGATGCTGAGAGGACGCTACAGAACTCCAGGGGCTGTCTGACGTTTAAGCTCCTTGGCCTCCTAACACTAAGCAAAGCCGACAGAAATTAAACTAAAACAACAAAACAAAACAAAAGCTGTCAATAATTATTTTGAACACTTGCTAAATGTCGTCATTAAAGCACTCTTGTGATTTAAACAAAGCAGAAGTGAGGAAAGAAGACAAGATTGTGTTTGCGCAAAAAACTAAAACTACAATTAGTTCCAAGATTTTTATACATACGTTAAATGTTTTATTCTGTAATCTATCTTGTTATCAAACAAACTTTAAATTCTGCCTTCAATTCATTCCACTCACTACCAGTTTTTAATCATCCTTTTCAACTTAAATATTTTCCACCTTAATTCTGCTTTTTTTTTTTCAAATGTTAAAAAGGGGTTTCAGCTGTTGGGAACCTGAGGTTGATTAGCTTTGAGGCTTCTTAGGGCTCTTCGTGCTGCTGCAGATTTGGCAATCCTGTAACTTCGGCCAACGCCTTTGAATTTCCCCTTTCCTACTACTTCCACGGTGACTCTGACCTTGCCATCGTAAGTTCTCTCAGCCGGGCTGTAAAAAGGCCAAACAGCTTGAATTAGAAGTCAGAAGTATTTATTATGACTGTCAATCAGCACGGAGCAGGCACCCGCGGCCCGAGAGGCCCGCGCACAGGCTGAGCGCACGGAGGAAGCGTGTACCGCGGCTGGCTGCACACCACCGACAGATGGGGCTGCCGCTCCTCCCCTAATGTGGCACTGCTTTACAAAAACAAAGAGACGTCAATCAGACTACAGATGGAAATGGCACAGAAGCATGTCCCAGGATAAAAACTTCAAAATCATTAATTTATGGCACCTTCGAGAACTTTCCTCCTTGTTTTTCAGTACATTCATTTTTTTCCATGCAGTTTTTGCTCACCTAAATTTGGCGGTTTCTGGTTCCATTTCAAGCAATTCTCGCACAGGGGAACGGGGCACATTTGCAGAAAATTTTTCTGTAATCAAAATGAAAGAATAATGGGAATAATATCCTTAAAGTTGTTTTTCGTTTTGATGTTGCTTCTCTCGAAGGGGGGCCTGCAGTACCTATTAGCGGCCGCATCATAGGATAGTACACCTGCCAAACCATCTCCAGTGACATCCCACTATCCATGTAAATGGCGCCAGCCAGCGACTCAAAGATGTCCCCCATGGCTTTCGGGACTTCGATATCCTCTTCTTTCTCTTCATCCTCCTCAGATCTCCTAAGCTATTAAGGAGAGAAAAGTGACTGGTCAGCAACAAGGCCATTTTTAAAGGCAGCCCAGAGAGATGGGCTTCTTCTCTTGTACATGACTGTGACCACAAATTTAACAAGAGTAACAACATCAAACATTTATGGCATGCCTACCACACTGTAATCGGTTCTTCACGAATCTCATCTTATCTTAAAAAGTTTTTCACACTTAAGGAAAAACAGAAAGAAAAGAGGCCCCCTCCCAATTTAGTATTCTATAGTCATCAAAGGGAAAAAGATCACTTGCAAAGAAAAACAAACACAACTGTAACTCACACTGGAAATAGTCAATAAATTTATGAAAAAACTTTTCAAATTCACTCATGATCCAAGAACTGCACATTAAAACCATTCCACCCCCTAGCGGCTTGGCAGGCAGTATGCGGAATGCTAACGAGTGCAGCGTGGGCAAGCGTGGACACTGCCTTGAGGAGCATGAACTGCCGCCCCTGCAGCAGGGAAATTCTGTTTGGAAGAAACTTTCCTCCAAGCTCCCCTTGTATTAAATCACTTAATAAATGTTCCTGATAATAGAGCACCTGACACACTGGTAGGTACTCAAATTAACAGAATAAAAACTTACATATGTATCAAATGCCTTTTAAATGTTCGTAACTCTTTGATGTGGCAATTCCATCCCTAGGAATTTATCTTAAGGAGGTAACTGGATATTCAAGTATATTTACCACACCCATGTTTATTAAAAACTTTAACTAAAAATACCTTGGCTATCCAGCCACAAAGGACTGTTTAAATACATTCATCACAGGACTGTTTATATACATTACATTACACGTATATATATAAACGTATAGATTTATACACACATATATTCACTAGCAAGCAGCTACTGAAAGGCATAATCCCAATTAATAATTACTATGGAAAGTCATCCGTAATATAGTAAGTGAAAAGAACAGAGTATGGTACATTATGCATAATATAATTCCACTTTATGTTTATGCCTATATACATTAGCAATAAAACAGCGCAAATATTAATTTTGGTTATTTCTGAAGTATATTTGTATAACTTTAATCCTCCTTTTGCTTATTTGTATATTCTAATATACACACAAATTACCTGTAAAAGAGAAAAAGAAGAGGGGGAGTAATTTCTAAATAGGTTGTTCAGCCAAAGTTCTATATAATAGACTTATAATGCCAACTCCTGGAAAAACAAGGCACTTACTGTTGAAAATGGGAATTTTAAAACTTACCAAGTTTAATTCTCTCCTTTTACAAATGAGGAAACTGAGGCCCAGAGAGGTGGAGAGACTTTCTTAAGATCAAACAGTAAGTCAGAGAAGCCAGACCATAGCATTCGAAATCAGTTTTTATAACTTCTATATGTATATTTATATAAACAATGGGAAGGAAAACAATGAACAAAAACTAGCAAAACCAGCGTGTCCAACTGTCATCAAAAGAGAACTTTAGTTTTGGCTAATTCCTCAAATTCTAGCTTAAATATTCCTACAGAATGAGACTAGAAATAATACTGAATACATACAAGATGGCTCTAATTCCTGGTCTCACTGCAAGCCATGCTCCAAAGCAGACCACGAATCGTGGAAGAGCGTGCAAGGGTGAAGGGGAGAGTCACAGCGCTGCCCGCTGATTTTCCTTCAACACATCCTCCACCCTGCCCTGGGGCCACACCTCAAAAGCCTGACTCTTCATTTCTCTCACGGAAAGCCAAGAAAAGGCTCTTCTCCCTAACAACAGTTTGTGCAATTAAAAACTTTGAAGGTACAAATTAAAGCAAGAATAATTAAAATGGCTACCAGAGTTATGAATGAATTCCCTGACTTTGCGTAAGAAATCCACAAAACGAAGATAAACAAAGGAATGAGAATGAGAAGAGTAAGAAATGAGAGTGCTCTCCCGGGTACCCAGGTATGTGGAGGGATGTTAGCAAAGGATTAGAGGAGATTGGAAAGATCTCAACAAAATCCTTTCCTACAAAACTTCAAAATAGTTCACAAACACATCAGAATTAGCTCCATCACCAAAGAACCTTTGGCTGAACTTACAGTAGAAGCCTCAAAGTTTCAGCGCTTAAAAATTTAGAAGTCTGGTTTTTAACTGAGATTTTTCCATTTCAAGTAGAAGCAGAAAATACATTTGTGATGCTTACCTGAGACATGGGCAAATATTTCTGATCTGTTTTAAACACAAAGAAAGACAGAATCAACCCTCAGCCATGCAGGGCTTTCCTGGGGGGGGGGGGGTGCACCTCTCTGGCGTGCCCACATCCGGGAAGTCCAAATCGAGGACTGGGAACGGTAAGATGGCTGGAAGCCCGTGGCTCCTCCTCATCACCGGGATGACCACAGTGCGAGCAGTCAAGTGTAAAAGGCCTGCCTGAAGACTGCGATCCAGTCAACCTCCCAGAGAAGGCAGAGCAAGCTGGGGACCACAGGCCTGGCCTTCGGCTGGCTCCTCAGACAGCTATGTTGAGAACCCTGGTCGGAAGGCTTATTTTAAACACCAAATGCAACATATTTTAAAATGGCACTAACCTCCGAATCCATTCCCTGCATCTCATTCTTCTCAAGCTGAAACTGCACAAAATCATCGATGACGTGGAAGAGCTCAGGAGAAACTGCCTTGAAGTACTTGTGGTAGTCATACTTCACAGCCAGCGACGCGAAGATGGTGTTGTTGACCAGCGCAGAGCGCAGGTCAGTCAGGACCCCTGGGGAGTGCTGCCGTGGGTCTTCATAAAGGTGCTTGGTTATGAGGTAGTCCAAAATTGCATCTCCCAGGAATTCCAAGCGCTGGTAACAATCTGAGGGAAGACCCAAAGCGGAGCCGTAAGCTCTGGCAAAAACACCTGACACGATCTCCAAATAACAACTTGTACAAAGGACTGATCCTCGGGTCCATTTAAAAGACTTCTCCCGCGGCGCACTTTCACACGTACACTTCAGCGACAAAAGTATCTGATACATCATACTGAAGCCTCTGGAAATTAAATTCTAATGGCAAATTAAGCACATTTTCTTATACAAAAATTGGGGTCATAAAATCTTTAAGTGGCCAAGAGACGAATGCTTGTTAAGGGAAAAGCACTGCTCAAGTGATACCATTATCACTGAAGACTCTCCCTCTGGCCCTGTGCTGCCCCGGCAGGTGCTGGGGCATCGCTCCAGATCCTCCATCACACGTCAGCCCTGGGCAGAGGCAGGCCCTGCACACACAGCTGCCAGGCGCCCCACGCTCTGCTGCCACCGCTGCGCACGGCCTGCTCATGCTCTGGATGTGTGTGGGTGACAGCAGGCCTCACCACTCCTGGGCTGTACGTGTTACACAAGATGCAGTTAGTACAAGTAGACCCTCTTCTCAACTTGAATTAAAGATGCTGAGTCTGACACAAACCAGAAGACTGAGAAAGGAGAGTTGTGGAGGTGAGCAAAGATCTTAGGCAAAAATGGTCCATGCCAAACTGTGAAAAGTTATCAGTGCTGATCAGCACCTCCATTTCCCCAGAGAGACTGAAAAGAAGCCATTCAACTGAGGAACCTTTGGCAGGAACAGATAAAGTGACCGGGCTCAGGGCACCCGATGAGTTCAAAGGCAGGACTGAGACAGACTAGAACCCAGGCCTCCTTCCAGTCGAGTGTGGTAGAAAACCAGGCCTCCGTGCTTCCCCACAAAGAAAAACAGGTTTTAGTTTCACCAGAGTCTTTCTAGCCCAGAGTCAGATAATTTTTCACTTTTGGTTTTACATTTGTCTGATCATCTTTTCGTACATTGTTTTCCTTACACGAACCTTATACTTGGCCTTGGCATTCTGGATTCAAGCACTTACTGCTCTGACACAGAAAAAGAAATGCAGACTTTAGCTGTGTTTCACCACGTGAAGCTGATTTTGGTTTTAGGTCCCTATTCTCCCTTCTAATCTAATGGACTGGGAGGCTGTTTAAGTAAAGGAGGGAAAAAGCATGGAGCAAAGCAGATGCAGCAGAGTCAGAGCAAGGGCGACCAGGCCTTCCTGTGAAATGGTTTCTTTTAATCTATTCACCTTTAGATTTAAAAAGGCCTGAGAGCAGGGCCCTTTTGTTCAGGAAGAACAATAAAAAGACGTGAAAATACACCCACAATGTATGAATAAATTATCAAGAATCTAAAGCAGCAGTGACCAGGCATCAGAAAGACACTGCAGTGGGATAAAACGCCAACAACACACCAACACACTACGGCTCCAGCCTAACTGTGCTGCATATAAAGAGACAGATACATGAGCAGGTGAGACAGCTCAGCTCCCAGAAAGACGAGGAAAATAAAGGTTTCTTTCACCTCCTCCTGCCCCCACCCAAGCATGTTACGCACGCAGTCTGTACATGCACAGACCGGTCTCCGTACAAGGCCCAAAGCTTTCTGCTAACACCAGGTCTCGTTTCAGAGCAGTGAAGCTTGGTCTGGGGCTCCTTACCAGTGATGGTGTTGTAGTGGTAGGAGGCATGTGTAAAAGCCTGCAGAAGGTAAGCCTTATTCTTGAATCTGTAGTTGATTTTCTTTTCAAAATTTTCAAAACCCGATATGAGGTGGTTCAGTGTTCTGTCGGCATCTGGGTGATCAAACATGCACCTCGGGGGGATCTTCAAACACCCGTACTCCAGGTCCTTCCACGCAGCAGAGCGGGAGCTGGCTCCAGGGGCGGCAGCCCTGCTCCCTGAAAGGCTCCTTTGTTGGCTGGTGAGATGCTCCCCGCTCGGGCACACGGCCTTCTCCCGACCAGCCCTCTCAATCGCCGGGAGCACCCGCAGCCCCAGCGAGCAGAGGAAGAGCTGCGCCGCCCGCTCGCCGCAGCTGGTCAAGTAGCAGCCCAGCAGGGCCTCCACGCAGTCGGCGATGCTCTTGTCGGCGATGCACTGCTCAGTGTGCAGGTCATAAGAAATGGACTGCTTCCCTGTGTCGACGCCACAGTTCTCTTCTGATGGATTCCAGAACCCCACCACAAAGTCATCCTCTTCAACAGCTTTGCTAGGATCCAGATAGCACATTGCATCCCAAGAGCTATAGTCAAAGTCCTCAAAATCCGATGAAAATGGCATACTACCTAAGGAGGATTTTTTGGGCATTTTCCATTCATATGCAGAATCAGTGGTTGAAAAAGGAGAAAGAGAAATTTTCTTTACAAAAGCTCCTGATCCCATTAACATGTTGTCTATGAACTTGATATGCTCCTGATCATACTCCAGGAAATCGTCCTCATAGTCGGCGTCCTCCTTGGGAGCCCTCCACATCAGGTCCTCCTCCTCTTCTTCCTCCTCCTCAAAGTCATCGTCCAGTTTGCCATTAGCCAACATGCAGTCTTTTGTCTGGAAAAGGGGGAATGGGGAAGGAGGGGAGACATAGCTGCTGTTTTTAAAAGGGTTTGAGACTCAATAAAAGCCAGGGTTATGGATAATTTCAAATGACAACCACAAATACTAAAAGGCAACTTTAAAATCATGGCCATTTGTTTTCAATTAACATAAAATAAGTTATTTAATCATATAAACAAAGTAAAACATGTTCTTTGAATGTTCATTTTCTAAGTTATAAAATGACCTTTATCCAGTATGAAGCTTTAAGTTAAGGATTTTATACATGGATATAAAGTTTAAAATTAATGTCCACAAGGCAAAACTTCAGCTAAGAGTTCTAACTCTGGCAGGATACACAATGAAAGCACTCATGTGCCGATCACAGAGATCTTCAATTGTACTGACGAAGTTTTGAAATGTTTTTAAAAGATTTTCAAATTAGTAAAACTAAATTCCAGATGTAGAAAAAGCATTATTACTGCAATCAAGTAAGAGTATAATATCAAACAGATAAAGTTATTTTCTTTGTAACATTCAAAATGTACAAAAGGGTTTTTACCATAAAGTTTTTGTCCCTATTTCCACTTCAAATCAAAGCACATTTGCTACAATGTAAAACGAAATTGCTTTGCTTGGAAACTAAAAGTGATCACTGAACTAAGCTATGAATTTGAGAAATTATGCTTTTCCCTTCCACTGAGCTATAGTAATCATGGTAACGGATTATAGTATAACTGACAAAAATAGAAGAAAATTTAGACTAACATGAAACACAACAATCCAATTTCTGTCAGAAGATCTTCGCTAATTCCAATTTCTTTGGCAAAAGCTTATTTGTGAATGACAACCTTAATAATGGGCCAGGACTCAGTAATGATAGAACTTTTTTGCAATGCTAGAAAAATGCCAAGTTTCTGTTGTGCTATTAAAAAAAAGTAAACAAGACTTTACTTAGGGGGAAAGGTGGGAAGGTGTGCTTTAATTTCAATAGTGACAATTCTGCAGAGTATTCTGACAAAAAGGTTTCCAAATTCTTTGTCAAGCATTTTTTAGATACTGCAAATATTCTCGCTCTAAGCCAGACTCAAGAGAGATACAAACAGTGTATTTGCTTGAAAAGAAGTGCAGTGAACCAAACCATTTATATACCACTAGTTATCTTTACGTTGCTTTTAATTAAAAAAAGCTTATAAAACATTTTCAAGAATAAGGAAGAACATCAAAAGAAACTACAACGGTAGACCTCTAGGAACTATGTCCTAATAAAAACACTTTACTTTCCTAAGATGAAAGGAGATGTTTTTGGCTATTATTTGGTCCTTAAGAAAAAAAGACCAAATTTCAATGAGAAAAAAAAAAAAAGACTGAATATTTTTAATTAAAAAAAATTTTTTTAAGTAATGCTACCATAGGCAAAATGCAAAAAAAGGACTGGGTTTTATCAACCAAGAAGCTGTGTGATCTTGGGCAAAGTTCTTTTAATGCCTTTGGGTTTCGGTTTCTTTATCTGCAAAACAGTGGGATTCTACCTCACTAAATGGTTTCCAAGAGCACTTCAAACTCTTAAAAAAACATGTCAGGATAAAACCCTTTTCTCTTACAGTTCAAGTTAACTTTCTACCTGAGTTACCACTACCTTAAACCTACTTGCTGAGGAGTAAGGCAATTTTAGAAGAGGAATGGGTCAAGCACATGTGTTCCAATATCTTGTAATGGTCTATGTCAAGAAGTATAAATTATTAAATGAAAATATGAATAGTATTTTAATGTATTCTAAGAACCAAAGTGCCAAGTCTTTTGAAATGTTAAGGAAAATAAAATAAGAACTTTGCGCTGTATCTTAAAAAATTTTTTTAATTAAAAGGACATGCCAACGTCACCTTTATGCTAAATTTTTAAAAGCATCAATGACAATATGAAACAGTATTTATTTACAAGGCAAGATAATTGTTACCAAAATGTTTTTTGTAGAAATGTAATGTTTTCTCTAAACTTCTCAAAATCTGTACATTTTCCTCTATTTCTAAATTAATAAGCAATGTAATTTTACTAACCCAATTTGCATTGAAATAGTCTCTTAATGCTTTTCCAGATAAGTTCAATTTCTATAAAAAGCCAAATACTGCATGAGTTAAAAATATACTCAATGAATAGGTCAGAATCAAAACAGTCACAGTTGCATGCTACCTGGAAATACTTAAAACAGATCATCTAAGATTATACACATCAGAAAGATGAAAAAAAAAAACCCATATTTAAAAACACAGCCTGTGAGAGAAACGGTATTCTCACTGTTGGCTTTAAGTAAGAATGAAGTAACAATGAGCCAGTTTATTATTAATGCAAAATGAGCGTCTGAAAAGTGAAACTGCCTGAGAGATGGCCTCCTGGCTAACCACGCGGACAGACCGCTCTCCCAGATCTAGGGCTCCGAAGCCCTCCAAGGTGCCCTCTGGTGGTCTTCGGGACAAGACAAAATGACGGAGTGGTTGCTAACATTTGGAGACTTCCTTTAAGTCACTGGCAAGATTTAAACTATTTCCAGAAAACTACAACCTTTTTGTATTTTTTTGTTAAGGTCACAAGAGGAGAAATAGTTCTGAGAAAACCCTGAGCTGCAAAAGCAAGATTTCACTGAAGTTAATTATTTCACAGACAGACTGGAGCTCTTAAGTCACTGAAAAGTCATTCCACTGAACACAGCTAAGGATCTATGATAAATTGTCATACGTAACAGTCAAGCGAAATATTATGGGGTTTTGCTTTTTTTTTTTTTGAGTTATAGTATCAGATACTCCTTTGCCTATGGAAAAGATAATAGAAATTGCTCTTTATCAAAATGACAATACTGCTCTAAATTCAATGAAAAGACAGTGTTTATTAATTCAGTACATCGAATTTCTACTCTATTATAAACACATCGGGAAAAGAAACAAAAAATTAACAGAACAGAATCCCGCCCCTCACCAAAAGACAATCTTTCCAGTTACCAAAAACTTACCATTTCATCTTTTTCCCATTTATCTGTGTTACTTTTGTCTTGATTTACGACATAGCCAGGAGGAAGCCAATTCACAGGGGGATCAAATATTGACACCACCATGCGGCTGGGCAACCCCTTCTTTTTTCCAAGCCGATACAGATTACAGTTGCTGACCTTCGGCAGAAAAAACGTGTAAGACACATCCGTAAGTGACCACTGCTGAAATTTGTAAGGCATTAACATATTTGAGCTAAATAGTTTTCATATTCTGTATCTGGTCATCAATTCTACAGATCATATAGTTTTTCTACCTATTCATGATAGGAAATATTGAATTCTCATGTAATCTGACATATAAAATGCAAACTGCTAATTGGGACTATCAAAACAGAAAAGAAGCCCCATCAGCCCAACATTAACAACATCCTCAAAAACATAAGAGGAGAAAATACCACACACTCCAGCTACAAATCGAGAACTGGCACTGAACAGAGCTAAAATAACTTTATATTTCTAGAGCCTAAGCCATAAATACGATTTCAACCGCAATGCTTTCTCAGATGTTATTCCTTTGTTTTGGATGGCATCTCAAGGTATTTTGTTCAACGATTTAAAAATAGGGCAAAAAGTAATAAAGAACAATCCCACGTTTATTTACATCAATAAAACAGCTTTACTGTCTGCCCTCTGGTCTGTTTTTCCTAAGGCCTCCATCGCCTCCATTTACTCAAATCACTGTATTTCTATCTAGTTCTTACTTGGAAACCAAGGTCTAGAACTGTCAATCTCATTTTCATCTTCTATGAGTTCCTTTTTATTCAAGCACTTCATGAGCCCTTCTTCCATGTAGCCCATCACCACCGAGCAAGCACCCACATGGAGAGGCGGCAGTCAGGTGGCAAGCCAGAGGAGCAGTCCCTGGAGACCGCATGCTGGGGGGGGGGGGTGCACCCACGCTGCTCAACATGCGCCCAGGTGCTTTCCCACGCCGCCTACATAGCTTACAAAACTGCTTGTTTCCTCTTCCACACCATGAGAACATACCACCACACATGCCAACAAGAGTTTAGATAAAGTGCAACGGGAACTTGACAGGGATGGCAACCACATTCAGAGTCAACAGAAATGGTCAGCAGGAGGGAAAAGGGAGAAAGAGCTAAGGACTTGTGAGGCACAACGTGGGACAGGCAGGACTCGGTACCTAGAAAAGGGGCAGGAGAAGGAGCAAGGGCGGGTGCGCATGGGTCCCCAGCGGGCGCAGCCCGGGAGGACAGGCCGAGGAGGTGGGAGCGCTGCAAGGGCCTTCAGCACCGGGCGGACGGGGTGCTGATGGTTTCCGCAGCAAGTAAGGACTCCACGCTTTCTGAGCAGATGCACGGACGAACTTTCGGAAAAGAAAATAACTTCCTTCTTATCTAAGAGTATGCTATTACTTTATACTCATTCTTAACCTCTGATACTTGCTTCCGCCGAACCACCCCTGGGAAATCTCACTTGTTCTCAGAGCTTCAATTTCCACTCTTAGGAAGACTATTCCCCCAAACTGCGTCTAAGTCCTAAATTCTTAATTATCTGAACACATCCCTGAACATTCCACTTCCTATTCCATGCGGTCTAAAAACCCTCACCCTAACTCCGAGTCCTGCGTATCTGCCCATCTCGGCCCTAGTTTCTATGGCAACAGGGCGAGTGGGAGGGGCACGGAGCAGCCGCAGCCACACTCCTGGCCTATCCCCGACTGGCAGACGACCGCGCAAGGCAGTTAAACTCTCCAGGCAGGTGTCTTCTTGTGTGCACAATGGGGACGTGTCGTCTACCCCTCAGGGGCTCGGCGAAAAGATCAGATGAGAGAGGGTCTGTGGAACGCTCAGTGTGGTGCCTAGTGTACAGAGACCATCGGAGGAGGTCAGCGGAACAGTCAAGAGCAAGGTCTCCAAAGCCAGGCTGCCCAGGCTCTGTCGCGTACTTGGACAAGTTAGCCTCTCCTGCCTCAGTATCCCCAGTTACAACATGGGGAGAACAAAATAATTATAAATAAAATAATAAAAGAAATAATAAAAGTCTCCAGAATTAAATTCGGTAACTAACGTATATGTAAGGTGATGAAGGTAGAGTCTGGCTGGAGTAAACACTCAGTGTCGGCTATAATTATCATCTCCCCTGAAACATCACGCACCTCAGGGCTCTCCTCACTGCCAGGACTCAGCGCGATCTCATTTTCTGCTTAAGCTTAGCCTTCTTCAAAGGCCCAAGCGATCACTCAGCTGGGTTTGGTTTTGCTTGTCAACTCACGCTGCACTCTGCTACCAGAAGGGTCATTTAAAACCACCACTTGATTAATACTTACAGTCCCGCACACAGAAAGTGCCCTCAACACTCAAGTGCCCACGACATCAAAATACGTGCAAACTCTTCAGCTGAGCGCTGAGGATCCTCCACAGCACAGCTTCAGCCCAACTGCCTTTCTAAGTCTTTTCTCGGGTGTTTCAACACTTGTGACGGCTGCCAGCTCCTCACTGAGCGCTGACACACGGCCATCTGGTCGCTGTTTACACACTGTAAACGCACCTCTTGCATTAACGCCCCCTCCCCAGTCACAGTGCTAGTGCTTCCTGAGGGCAGCGACGCCGTGTGTCACCTGTCAAGCACGTACAAGGTGGCGCCTTGTGACACTGCTTTTATCGTTGTTCAAACATTGTATCTCCATTACTTTCCCTCCCTGAGTCTGAACTCCACACCGAATTTCAGCGCACCGCCTTCCTTCGGGGGTGGGGAGCGCCGCTCCCCCAGGGCTCCAGCATCGCTCTCCTCACACAGAGGTCACTGGGCTGGGGGAGGGACGACTTCCTGAAACCCCCAAGACAAGCTCCTCCGTGACAGCCCTGCGCCTCACCTGCTCTGGCACGGCTGGCGCACAGCGCCAGCGCCCTCCTCGTCAGCGTCCTGCTAAACTAAGCTACAGCGCGAGCTGCCTCTCTCTTCACAGCCCCTCAGGATCGGGTTGGCACGCACTCACAACTCACTGTACTGGGCTGGATCTCCATCACTCAGCAGGGCACACGCAGCCCTGCCACCGCCCAGACCCCAGCACGGCAACAGCGACACACAGACTCACAGGGCTCCCGCGGCCGTGCCAGGAGCTCGAGCTGCACGGGTCACGCCACAGGCAATCCCTGTGGGCAACACTTCCCTCTCCTCTGAAGTTATCCAGCACTGCAAACCGCTTCTAGGCACACTGAGTAATTCCTCTAACTGCTCAAAATAAAAAAATGCTTTCTTACCTTTTTGCTTCTCATATATGACAGGCGGCCCTCGTGAGCATCAGGGTAAGTGCAAAACAGATACGTGGTGATGGCATGCTTTAAAAAGGAGTCACCAAGCATTTCAAGCCGCTCCAGGTTAAATCCATCACTAGCGTTTGAAAGGGTCAAAGCCTGAAGGATAAGTCCAGGGTTTGGGCCCAGAGTCCTCAAGGAGTACCCAGGAGAAGGGCTCTGCTCAGAATCCGTCCTGTCCGGGAGCGCCTTACCAGCCTCTGCAGTACCGGGCATCGCGGCCTTCGCGGGACTTCCATCTGAGGTAGATTTGTTAGCGTTTCCATCAAGGTATCTATTACTCAGTAGAGCACATTCATCGCTGGGCTCGGGCTGGTTCTCATAATTGTATAAATTCTGAATGGGATATGAGGTAGCTGGTTGTACAGGTATTTCCTGCTTGTAGTAATTCAGATGATTTCCTTGGCAAAAGTCTCTGTTAGCTAAATCATAACTGCCATTGGCAAGATTTTTATTGTAAGAAAGACCATTAATTGCTGTAAGATCTGTTGAAACTTCAATATGGAGCTTACCAGGTGACTCACTGAATATCGCTCTGCAGTTCACAGACATTTGGTCATGATTTTCTAGAGAGGAGGCTCTATTAGCACCTTGATGTGCAGCATTTTCAGGGACTACAATTGTGCTATGCTTACAGTAATTATCATTTTCAGCTGAAGAGGAGTTAGCAATTGAGATGAAAGATTTGCTGTCGATAGATTTTTTCCACCCGAAGTCTAAGTTAGGGTATCTGCAAAGACATTTTATAACTTTTCATCAGATCCTTCAAAGGGGCTAGGCTTGGAGCAAGAGCAATTTGAGTAAAAATCAGATTCCTATAAATGTATTTTTACTTTAGAAGACAAGTTAAGTTTCCAAGGCAGAAATCAACACTCTTGGAATTCTGCACAATGTAAATTATAAAGCAGACATGGGCCACTGCCCCTCTGTAATCCCCACCCCAGTGCACACAGTACAGCGGTTAGATCACAAAGTCCAGAGGCGGCCCAAGGGACCTGGAACCCAGGCCAGCCAGTTAACTAGCTGGGTAACTTGGGGCAATTTACTTCACCTCTCTGCACTTAGCCTTCAGGCCAGCAAGAGGAACTGACCATAATTCCTACCTCACAGGGCTGTCCTAGTGATTAAATGATCTAACACAGGCTATAGCACTTAAACCAGTGTTTGACACTGTGGTAAGTACTCAATAAACATAGTTGTGATTACTACTATTATATTTTCAAGTTCCTCAATTCCTGAACCATCCTGGTCTTGCCAACTGGATAACCAAAATGAGTGATTAAACCAGTAATTTTCCTTAGAATGCAGACACTTTACTAGTATTAAGGAAATAATGAAGACAAAGGACACACTGAGGCAACTGCTCTTTAACATACACTTGATTTTATAAAAGAGGAAGAGTCTTAAAATGTCAGTACAATAACAAGTAACTGTTTTCATTTTCACTTTAACTGCCATCCCTGAAGGAGGAATGATTATTTTTGAATTTAGGCTCTCCTCTCCCTCGGTAATTTGCCAAGACCATAAGCCTCAATGACCCAACAACATACCGATTTTCACTTAGGAGTCAAGTGATGCATTTATTTCATGTATTAATTACCCACGTTTTCTTTCTAATCTTTAAAAAATTATTTTACATAAAATTAAAATGTAAACTCAGTTCTTCTGCAAATAGGATTCCATGAGCTGTGTTCCTTCTGGCCCACAGCACTGGCATACCTAAAATCCACGGGAAGTGATCTGACTCCCACGCCAGCATCGCTGGCCGTCTGGGCTCTTAGCTCCTCTGCGGTCAAAAGGCAGTGAAGGCGATAAAGTATGCTGGGGAGACAAACTGCTTTTCTCCACAGTGATGCTGGGATTGGATGTATAGCACAGAGCTCTGGAACCAGTATCTTTGAGTAAGGCAAAATGTGGATAAATATAAATTGTGGACAGACAAATAGAAAGCAAACACACAAGAGAACAAAGAAACAAAACTTAAGACCAATTTCACTAACAAATAAAGACAAAAATCATAAACACTAGCAAATTCTTATTTGTTAAAATATTTTTTTAAATATTCTTTAAGGACAGTGGGACTTATCCTAGGATTTATAAGCATGATTTCATGATATAGCTACTACCAGAGGACCAAAAGTATACCAAAGTATAAAAGCCAAATCTCTCATATTTGCCAAAAAGGCATTCAAGCGAAAGTCAATAGTCATATTAATTAAAACAAAACAAAACCAAACCAAACCAAACCTAAGGGTTGGGCAAATTCCAAAAATCTCAAAAGTCACTCAATTCACCTGACAATATAAAATTCAAATTTATCCTTCAAAACATTAAGTTATTCCAGTGACTGTGGGCTCACTACCTGCTTATTCTGCAGGCTTTCCCACTTGGCTTTCCTCTTCTCGGCACTGCTTAGAGGAAGAGCTTTCCCCTTCTGATTCAAATGGCGAGGTGTCAAAAGGTTAAGTCTGTAAAAATTTCAAAATAATTTTATCAAACAGACAAAAACAAGTGCATTCTCATAGTGCTTCTACAACTTGTGTGCCTACAAACCACCTGAAGAGCTCATTTAAACTGCAGACCCCTGGGCCACACTCTGGGCAATTCTGTGTGCAAAGGACCTCCTGAGTTCAGAGTCTCCAGGTGGGCAGTGGGGACCATGAACCTCCACATCTGCCTACTGACCTCTGGAAATAATGCCTCAAGAAAAATCAAAACATCATTTCTAAAGCTCCTCACCTTGAAGATGTGTGGTCCACATCCAGCAGCGGCTGGTTGAGATTGGTCAGGTCAAGGTTATACTTTGTTTTATAATATTCTGCAAAAGTTTCATACTCAGGGGAAGGAAATTTACTCAGTGGAGTAAGATCTGTGTACACATCAGCTACATAAAATCGATGAGGCTGATCAAAATTGCGGTATCTAAGAAAAGAAAAACAATCAGCGACTTTTTGGTTGAAATCAACTATTCTCTAAACACAACTGTTTCTAACATGGCAACGAAAATCATGATTTTAAAGTAAGAGTTCAAAAGATTAAAAACAAATAACAGTAATGAAACTTCAATTTTAAAACCATACATTCCAAGTGGACTTAAAACAGGTAAAAACTGACTCGCCACCATTTTCCCCTACTTTGCTACTGTTCTTGTTCTCAATATCTTAACTTTGATAACACATGAAAGCTCAATGGCACCTTTAAATATCTCTTAATTTCATCAATATAAATAGTAGAGACAAGTTTCAACATGCAAACAACCAAGTAAATATTTGTATATTACCAATCCCAAGCATGTAAGACACGTGCTACATAAAATGTGTTACTGCACCACTGATAATGTTGATAGTTTGCTGTTATCTAACATTTAAAATATGGCTTTGAGGTACAAAAAGAAAAAGAAAAAAAAAAAAAAAACAAAGACTGAATTACAACCAGTACTCTAATTCTTTGAAAAGTGCAATATGTAATTTGTGATTAATTTATCGCTCAAAAACTCCATCCCCTAAATTTTTACAAAAAAGAAACAAAGCATTATAATTTACTGTTTTCATTACACTTAATAACATTACTCCTTACAACAGTTTAATAAACTATTACTTATGATCAAATTCTGTAAGACTTTGTGGATTAAAAGGATGGAGGTGTAAAGAGAAAGCTCGTCAACACTACTGTTTATTTTTGGTGAGGAAAGTATTCTAGATCCTCACCGTAGCGGTCCCTGCACGCCGGCACACACTGGACAAACCAGAGGAAAGGAAACCACAGGGCTTCTCAGAATACTTCTCTTCTTTGCAATCCTGCTGTCTTGTGGTGAAGGAATCGTATTATCATCTGTGCTAATGCAGCAACACCATTTAGATGGTCTGACATTCACAAAGTAAAATCCCTTCACCAACAGTGTTTTCGGATTTTTTTAAGTAAGTAAACTGGGAAGAACAGGCCCACCATGAAGACATCTCAATTTTTCTATTAGGAACATCCCCCGTGTGAACAAGTGAATCTTCTGAAACAAAAGTATCACTGCCCCTTTGCTTTCCACTTAAAACCTTACCTTGGAATGATAACTGCATCTTGGTAATCTTCTAATTTGAAAACAAAGGGTGTTTCTTTTGAATACTTTGTACTGGGAATGCCTATGCGAGCTTCAGATTTCTCAATATCTTCCATGAATTTAAAGTCAATGTCCAAAGTGCTGGAGTCATTAACTTAGGGAAGAAAAAGACTCTTTAGCTTGTTAAAATATAGTGATACAGATAAAATCCTTACTTAAGCTACATATTCATTTTACGTGCCTAATTTAGAATTATCAAAGAGATTTCTGTAGTGTCTACAATAAGCACATTGTGAAGTAAAACTTTCATTTTTTTAGCTAGTATACATAAACACTTTAGAATCTGAGTCCTTCTTACCAACATTAAGAGGTAGAACACAGTATGCTGAATCAGCGTCTGTGGGTTTAAATTCTAGTGCAGGTTTTTCAAGCCGAAGAATATGTGAGAATATGTACTGGTGAAGTCTTGTAATCAACTCGAGCATTTGCAGGGATAACGTGAAACCAGACTTCTTCAGCTCAATAGATATGGTAACCTCTCCAGAGCGTGTGTACACAGGAAAGTGTGGAATCTTAGCAAGATAAAAAACAGGCAGCGCAAGATTAGCAGATGTTTCGGTCCATCATAAACATTACAATTCAGAGGAGGGGTGATGGTTCCTTTCAGGGAAACAGAAGAGTCACCTCAATTTTAAAATTTGGGGGGGGAGTTCTTTTTTATTGAAGTACAGTTGCTGTACAATATTTTATAGTTTACAGGCGTACAGTATGATTCACAATGTTTTAAAAGTTATGCTCCATTTATAGTTATTGTAAAATATTGGCTATATTCCCCAAGTTGTACAATATATCCTTGTAGCTTATTTTATACCTAATAGTTTGTATCTCTTACTCCCCTTAAAATATTAAATATTCTGAGGATAGTTACTTTTAAGTAGCTTTTATTTTAAAGAAAAAAAAAAAGATGGCTTAAACTGAACAGTCACTATGAAACGTCTACCTGAGGTATGGGTTTGGCTGTCAGGATTCCAAAGCATCTTGTGGTATCCTCAGGGGGATAGAGCTTCCGCCTTCTGAAGTTGAGTTCATCAGGTAAAGGGGTCGTTAGAACCATTCCTATCACATACAGGTAACAGGGCTGATCAGGTTTGGGGTAGCTATCCCTCAAACATTCTGGAATCTAGGAGCAAAAAGAAAAATTAAGCATCAAGCTCAAATGTATTAACGTTTTTTCCAGGTGTTGGCAAGAAAATAAACTTATTCCAGGCTTTACTGAAAGCGGGTGAGAAAAAAATAAGAAAATACCTAAGGCAGGAGCCCTCCTAATTACTTAACCTCAACAGAGTTGGCACTTCCAGCGTCTGGGCTGCAAGATGGCCCCTGTGAGGCTGACTATATAAAATTACATAAAACAATCCAACACTGGAGGGTCTATTAAAAAAAATTCTATTTATGCAATCTTCCTTTTGACTAGGGAACACAGTTTTCTTCCTTGGGTTTCCTAGTCTTTACTCACTGTAGAACATCAGAAAATAAAGGTAGCCAAATTTTTAAAAGTCTCATATAATCCTGAAACTCAAAGATATAACCTTCATTAACATTGTGATATACTGTATCATGTTCCAGACTTTTTCTGGAATAAATGTATACATTCCAGAATTCATGTATATAAACATATATGCATACATATTTTTCATTACAAACGGAATCACAAAGCAAAGATTGTGTGATAACTGGAGATTTTTATCTCCAGTTACTACAATGAGAGTATCTCTCAGGGTCAATACAAATCAGTATCATTTTTAATGACTATCTCCTTAAATGAGCAAACTATGATTTAATCAATCTAAGATTGTTTCTAAGCTTCGGGTATTCATAAAACCGCACCCAACAGTCTTGCCGCTTCTGAGGCTCAATAACATAAACAACTATGTCTCCACTTACGAGGCACAGAAATGCTGGCTAAGGGATAGTTCTAGTTAACAAAATATCAGGCAACACAGAAATGCACCTGGTAATTAAGCAGGATGCAAGGCAGTACTATGCTTCTCTAAACACTTATTAGTGACAACTTCTGTCAGATGTAAACCAGCCCAGTCATCTCCAGGGTAAATGTTAGAGCAGGGAAATTGGATGTGAAGGACACAAGCATCTCAGAACACTGGGTAACTTAATTCACGAGTTCTGAAAAACCAACAGGAGTTTGAATCTTGAAAATGTTCAGCTGGGTGTAAACTTTTTTAAAGTCAAAACTCAATAAAACTACAAAAATAAACAAAAGAATTATACATTTAGGCTAAGATGAGTACACAGCAAAATTCTGCTTTTGCTTCTGGTTTTTATAGGTTGAAAATATTACTTAAATTAAACATTTTAAAAATAAGTGCTCCAGCCCGATACGACTACAGCTAGAAGTCACACTCAGAGCCGTTTTTAGTGCATGAGTCCCCCTAGGAGTCGCAGACCCCACTAGACCCAATATGATGAAATGACTGATTGTGACTGCTGACAGTACTTGTGCCCGCACGTGCTGGAGTGGCCCTCACCTTGAACAGGCACTTGCCTATTTGATCACACAAGTGCTCTTAGCCCTGGATGAAACATAAAGCAGGAATCTTACCGCTAAAGTGAATGAAACAAAGAAAGTCTCTTTAAATGAAATAAACTCATTCTGGATAGAACGTGATAGATGAGTCCAAAAACCCTGAGGAAAAAACCAAAGCAACGTCCGAAGTGAAGAGTACACAGTGTACGTGTGAAAACGAAGGGGCTGATCTGAGAGAAGCTGTGGATGGCGGAAATGAGCTGAGGACCACGGGGTGGGCAGAAATACAGGGCTTGGGAAGCCAAGCAAAGAAATGTGGACTTGATATAACAAGAAATAAAAAGTCAGAAAGGCTAGATTTTTATTCGGTTCTAACCAATACTAACTGCTTTTGGGTAGCACTGTCTTCGTTTTGTGGAACCTGGTCTTCCTGGAACACTGGTTTCTTCTTCATCATGTAAATCAAGCTCTTCTTCGTATTTAACAGTCTCTTTCCCAACTGGCATCAAATGGTCATCCAGTTCACCTAGGAAATTTAAAGAGAACGTGAATTAACAATCTGGATTTTGTCTAATTAGTGAATAATTCAAAACAACACTATGTTAGGAAGCAACTGGAAAAGCAATGAAAACTAAAAACATCTGCGCTTTTGATAATACAGAAGTCATCAGACATGATACTTCAGGTGAAGTCCATTCTGGCATTCATGTATCAATCAGGATTACAAAGTCTGTTCTAAAACTCAAAAATAAGAACACCCACACGGGAAAATAACACATATCATCACTTTACAAATCCCACTGGAAAGTGAGTCTTCCCATTTAAAAAAAGTTTTAGTTTGTACACCAATATAGATTAATTTGAGAGGCCAAGACATTAAAACACAAATGTTCATGACTGTAGTCACTAGAAGATCTGTACATGTTTATATATTTAAAGGGGGTCAGGACAGGGAGCAAGTACACTCAGCTGTTAGCAGTTAACCTGTGGAAAACAAAGAGCCCCCATATCTTTACTTTTTAATCAGTTCTTATCTTCAAGTTATATCACACTTACATCTACCTTCACCCAAGCACACCAAGAGCAACAAGTCCACAGCCTGAAAAGCCTTAGAGACCCGTGAAGTCCTTGATGTGCTTTTGTTTCACAGTGTTTTTAATTTTATTTTCATTTGCATGTGCTCTTCAAATACTCTTACCAATTTTGTGCAGTTTTTCACAGCAAATGAGAGCTACAACTCTTTCAGCCAATCGTATACAGCTCATTGGGGGACCCTGAAAGTAACAACAAAAGAAAAGTTTCCATTGTGTATGCAGGGAGCTATGTTATCATTAAACCTCTATCCCAACATCCTTAAAGTTGAATTTTACCAGAACAAAGTTCTTCCTTTTGAAAAATGTCAGCAAGTTTAAAAAGAAAATCCTCATCTCTATATCTGAATAGCCGTCCTTAAAAATCCTGCCCAGTAAAACTTCAATAAGTTATAATTAAGATTTTACAATTTTGATGAAGTTAAATTTCAGTAAGAATTTAATATATCAGTACTGAGACCGAGCATAGCAGTTACACAACGGCAAATTTTTAAGTCAACGACAAAATAACTAGAGCAGCCCAACTCTATTTACTGAATTGTGCGTCACTGTGAGCATCTAAGCCACAGCTGAGTGACTCTACCAGAGACGCGTACCGCAGCGAGACTTCAGAGGCCATCTGAAGTCTCTAAGTTACACAGTCCACTGAAGACCTGAACATGTAGTTGACCACAACAGATATTTATAAATCTACTTTTTAAAGCCAAATTTACCTATAATTTGGCTTATAGCCTTAGAGAAGCTGAAAAAAATCCATTAATGATATACTTCAAAGGCACAATCATTTCTTTTTCTAAACTTACAACAATGGAGGCTCGAAGAGGTGAGTTAATTGGCAGATAAAGAGTTGAATAAAATGTACCATCAGGCAATTCTCGGGTTCTACATTTAGGAGCCAGATGAGTAAATGGATCACTTGGTAATCTAGCACAGTATCTGTGAAGAAAAAGAAATTCTGATGCTGAATCTACAACTGAGAAATAGAAAAAATCTGTCCTGACATTTATATTCCAAAGTTTGATTTTTACGTCCCTCTTCCCCTCTACTGGACTGCTATTTGTATGTGCAGTTTGAGCTTCACTGCTTCAAACTCTCAGTAAGATGAACAGCGTGCTCTAACAGCTCTCTCTGCAATGATGTTCTGTGTCTGCGTTGTCCAGTAGGGCAGCCACTGAGCACCTGAAATGTGGCGAGGACAGCTAGGGAACTAAATTCTTTATTTCACTTATTTTCATTCAAATTGAAATGTGAATAGAGATAGCCATGCATGTCTAGTGCTACAACTGGACAGCGCAGAAAGTATTGTTCTGAATGTGTTAAGTTTGTTCCTTAATGATCTTACCTTTGCCAACAACTACTGGGGCCCGTGCAAGGAAGGCACCAGATGCGGGGGCCCAGTATTCGTACAAAGGCGGGCAGCAGAACGAGAGTCCCACCCAGCAGCAGCACAAGGAGAGTGCAGCAAGGAGGGCAAGAAGCCAGCCTAGAGGGAGCTGGGGCCGGAGCAGGAAGGGTGCTGGGACAGAAGGCAATTCCATCGGGGCCAGGATGCACGTAAGGAGGGCAATGGAACGGGCAGCGGCCCTGCGAGGTCAGGTCCTCTGCAACAGGGCAGCTAAACATGGCGACCCTGCAACAGGGAGACTGGCTACACACAGGGAGACTGAACATTAAAGTCATTATTCTGAGGGCAATGGGAATCAGACGTCTCACTATTAAAACAGCCAGGAACAAAGATGGGAAAGAGAAAAGCAAGAATAAACCCTCTAATGTCATATTAAAATTGGAGGTAACAGACAGGTAGTCAGATACAGAAATATATATAAATAAATGTGTGTATGTGATTACACATGAATTTATTTTCTAGCTCCGTCTGCTCAAGACAATAATATTGGTAGCAGTAATATTCCAGGGGCAGCGAACACACTTAGCGTGCAGAGCTTGGTTTCTAAACACAACTCATTCTCTACTAAAAGGAACCAGGACCTTTTGGAGAAACAGGCAGCATCTAGGCTGGGGCAAGGAAAATGTGAGTCTAGAACCTCTTGGTGTGCCCTAAAATAAGGAAATATTCAAAGAATAATGACATGTCAGAAAGACATAGAAGCTAAACTGAAGGGGTCCCTACTGGCCAATTTTTAGACAATTTTAACATCAAAATAAATAATAAATGATAGTAAAAGATCATAACCCACTGAGTAAAACAGGAGTCCATTAGTTCACACTGGATAAAAAAAACAAAAGGAACAAATAAATGAAGAAAAGAGAAAACTCTTCCTTACAGTAAAATGGCAATAAATGCAGAAAAAATAATGGAATTAGAAAATTCACCATTTTGCAAACATCATAGAAACAGTCAATTCATGCAAGAAATATCCATGAGTACTAATGGGTGAAACTGGGAAAAGGAATACATTTTTACATAATCTCAAAGTATCTCCCCATGAAATATTCACTAACTATAAAGGAGGAAAAGGTAACTTTACAGCAGAGAAAGCTGGCAGACCTTATGTAAGTGATCAAAGTCACCACCATCGTAAGAGAACAAATCCACACTTGAGTCACCCAGTTAGACGGAATGAGGGGAACTCATCGCTTCCCTGATATGTTGACCAAAAACACATACCTGTCTAATGGGGAGAAAATATCAAAGAAACCCAAACTGAGAGACAGATTACAAAATGCCTGGCCTGTCATCTTCCAAAGTGTCAAAGTAATTAAAGTCAAGGAAGCCTGAAGGATGGTTCCAGGTTGAAGGAGACTAGAGAGATGAGAAAAATGGGTGCAGCCCATGATCCTGGATTGAACCCTTTCCCTCCAGAGAATATTCTCGTGAAACAGGTCTCTCTGGGTGGAGGACAATGGGGGTTCTTTGTAGTATTCTTGCAGTATTTTAAAGTTTAAAATTATTTCATAATTAAACATTAAAAAGAAAATCTTACGTTTGCTGCTCCTTTATTTTGCCTCTACATGAAGTTTATCCTGATGCACAATCTAGCTACATATCTGCTTTTCTTAGTTCTTGGCAATAAATGTCATCACCAACCCAAGACAACGAAGTATAATAGAACATACTAAAAAAAAAGCTATTTTATCATAATCTTCCAACACTGCTAATAGAAAAGTCAACACTCCCCAACATTCATGGTACAAAACAAGTTTCAAGATTTCAAAAAAAAAAAAAGTGGGCACAGCAAAAGTAGTTTCAGTCTAACTAAAATAAGCTTGCCTTCACTATGCCAGCCTTGCCGAGGGGAACCAAGTATTCCTTACTGCACAATACTGTTTTTGCCTTCTGACAAAAAAGAACAACAAATGGAAAAAACTAACTTCTTTTCTTTCTCTCATCAAGGTATCACAAGCCATAAGTGGAAAGACTGGTGATTGCTTGCAAAAGGTAAACAACACAAAACTTACAGGTGTAGACTTAAATCTTGCAGTACTCATGGGTTTTTCATGCAAGTGATTCGACACCATACCTATTGATGTGTCCAATGGCCGTGTTGATTGTGACCCGTGGACCCCCGTCATCGGGCCTCAGCACGTACGGCGGGAAAACGTCGTCGTCGTCCACCACAGGCTCGATGTCAGTCTCACCAGTGTCAACTGACTTGGAACATTTGTTTCTCAAGATCTGAACAATTTAAAAACAGAACTGATGATGAAAACAAACGCCTTGTCATTAGTTGTCTGCCTCTGTGCCTACAGAAAAAGTTCACTTGACATGAAACATCACTCTCAAAACACACTTCAACACTCCGTAGTTACCCACTGCCGACAACTTCACCAACACGTCATCCCCAGCTCCAGTCACATGGAGACATTCATCACACAGGTAACAAGGTTTACAGTGTAACGTACTGTCCTATCTACCTACACACACGCACGCGCGTGTCCTTCGTTGAGTATAGACGCTCTGTCGTCAAATCCAATCACTCCACAACTCAATCGACTGTTACACCACACTGACAGCAGACTTGCCAGGCATTCTTCCTCAATAATCCATAGGACCATTTTCACCACTATTTTACTGTAAAATATCGCTCTTTGTAATTATTCCCAATTTGCTTATGTTGTACACCCTACCCACCCCTGTTGAGACTATTCTCTATAGATAAAACTGTTCTTATCTATCTCTATACATATAAAAATAAAGATTCCATATGAATCTTCAGATCTTACCTTTTCAATAGCTTTGTATGTTTTAAGGTCTTCTTCAAAACTTTTTATTTTGTCTGTATCTGCTAACATGACATAATTAGAGATCGGTGCCCTTGCTCTTCCCTTAGATTGAACATAGGATCGATACTCTGTGGGCAAATCAAAACGAACTACCAAGTTGCATTTTGGTATATCGACACCCTCTTCCACAATACTTGTTGCAATAAGCAGGTTGGTTTCATGTGCTCGAAATTTCCTAAGTACCTGAAAAAAATCCACCAAGCAAAGCAATTATAAGAGATTATCCAGAGAAAACAATGTAGTAAAATTAAGTGACAACTGTCATTTCTGACAATACTCTGAGCATGCTTAAACTAAGGCCAAGCTAAAGCAGATGACAACATCGCATAAAACTCGAGACATATGAACAAATGGGCAAAGAAACTCTGATTTAATGACATTTTCAACTGACTATGGCTTGAAAAATCAAAGTGCCTTTCTACTTTACAGAAGCACCCATGGACAAATCACAGCCTTCAGGTTGAAGGGGCTGGCTTCTCTAATAACCAAAAAAATGACTAAAGGAACCCACTTCTGGAATCCTGCTGACATTCTGCCATAATGGTAACTCATGTCTGTGAGACTGTGCCAACATCCCTCCAAAGATGTCAAAACTCTTTCACTAAAATCCCTAAAATTAAAAATTACAAGCAAAGCATTACTTATTTTCTGGCATCTTGGGATACTTTCAATTTAAGAGATCAGAACTGATTGAAAAATAAAGTGAAAACTTTCTTCACTAGATTTAAGGTAACATCATTTCCCAGTCCAGAATAAGTTAAATAAGAAAGTCAGTTGGGTTTTAGACAGATCTGTCAGTCTGGCTATCGGACTCCCCTAACTTAGAATATTATCAAGAAGCTATCATGTAGAAAATGACATCAACATGAGTTATTCTGCTACTTTTAAGTTAAAAAACAAGTTTGAAGCAAAAAGCTTTTATTTACAAGCCAGAACACTGTATTAAGCTTCTGCATCTTTATAATGCCATTTCCTACATCAAAACCTTAAAAAGCCTGAAAAAAAAGTGAACCAAAACCTTTCAAATGTATTGTTATCTTTAAAGTATTCAACCAAGGCAGGACTTTAAATGGAAAACAAAACACTTTCCAGGAAAATATTTCAGTTTGTTGCTTCTGAGTCATCCAGAGTCAACAGTTATGCTCACACAAGCTTTCTTTTTCTATGGAACGTAGTTGTGTGCCATCAGCCTGATAAAGGAACATGAAACGGTTGATGGCAATTAAGACACAAAATTGATTTCCCAGACAGCTATTCTAATTCTGAACATATAGATCACTCTACAGCTACCTCACAGGAGACGCTAGTCTCTGTATGAACAAGTATCCTGTGTTATAAAGAAGTCCGGAGGAGCTAAAAAAAAGGGGGAGTTCCTATGGGCAAAGTCTGTATATGTTCTGAAAATTGTTTCTGTACAACTGTTTTAACTTAAGTTACCTCTTCCTGTTTTCTGAATTCTGCTTCCATCTGTTTGTTACGAGGCTGATTCTTCCCAATGCCATGTCCAGTTATAAAGTTGCTGCTGATGTAAGCCAGCTCTGGATCTTGTTTGCCAGCTTCCTTTATCAATCTAAGAAAATTATACACATTTGGAAGTTAAGCATTGCTGAGGGAAAAAATTCAAACTTTTGTTCGTAAGGTCTCCCTTAAAATGGAAATACATGTATTTTTTGCCAATATACCTAACAAAATAGATCTGGTATTTTTTCTCAACTAGCTTAAAAAGAAATCACTGCCACTCTTCACTGCGTACATCTGCGGATCAAATACTTATAACACCAAATACGGAGCTGATTTACACTAATGAATGAAATGGTCACAGTACCTCAAACTTTCTAATTTGGCAGTGATGACCTTCATTGAAATGTAGCCCAGGAGGGGACAGTGCTAGGCAGAGAGAAACATAGGTTCCTCATATATCTTGGCTTTAGGCCAGGACTTATAATGAAAAAGCCACACACACTCTGTGAAGGCTCGGTGCGCTCCCCTAAGTGCACACACAGCTTGCGGCAGCGGTCATGCCCTTGTCTCTACAGCCAAGCTTACACAGAGTGAGCACCAACACCCGCACATCAAAGGGAGAATTTTTACAGTAAAGGAAATTTCATTCTCCTCTACAGGTAGTAAGAAGTTCCAGTGATGCATGAAAAGAAGCTCAATTCTTTCTTTTAGTCTTACCCCAACACCCTGTACGCTGGAAGCAGAGCTCTAGGAAAAGGAGTGCCTCCATCCACTGACAGGCATCTCCACTCCAACACCTCCACAGCCCCGGGCCACTGACCACAGTTCTGCACAAAAGACTTCAGAATCTTTTGCACAAGACTTCCCATTCCATCCTGTCCCGTCAAGAAAGAGAACAGCCTCCCGAGCTTGTCCCCTTCCTGCCTGTGTCTCTGCATTAACCCAGAACACTAGTCACCTCGAGCGGGCCCTCTAGCTAAGCCGTGGCAAAGAGCTCAGGTCGAGATCACGTTACACGGGCACAGGAGGTTAACAGTTAGTGTTGCCATTACAGCTATTTTGGAAATACCCACACGCAGAAACTCAGCACACAGGATAAACGGTTCCACACCTGACGTAAGTGGTTCCATGTGGTTCTTCAGAAGTCACACAACATAGCATAAATTCCTAACAGAAAACTGCGTTTTTAAGTCAAACCACTCTTTTCTGTCTTTCTTTTTTATAAATACGTGAAACAGACTAATATCAAAGCCCTGGAAGAAACCTTGAGTGGCCATCTAGAATATCTCTCTGCCTCCAAGTCAGTAAAACACTTGCATGTCTAGGTTAGTTTGAGAATGTGTTCTGAGAGTTCAAGCACATAAGGTGTTCAGAATCAGAAACTTCCTTAATACGTTCCAAACTTTGTTTAGTTATTATAAACTTAAGGCGTCAGTAACAAAAAGCAGTATTGCATGCAAACAAACAGCATGACCCAAAATCTAAAATATGAAATTATCTTAGAAGTAATACGTACTTCCAAATTTTAGTTTATGCAAATAAATATCAATTCAAATGTAATGGGGTAAAAAAAATTAATTTCAAGTCACTCCCAATTAGGCAAAGAATGTATTTCAATTTGCCCAAAATGATAAATCTGGTAGATTTCAATTAGCTGAGAAACGGAAGCACTAATGGTAATAAATTTTTCTCCTTATTGAAATGGTCATCAATACTGCAGGCAGAAGACATTAATAAACAAAACCTCTTGTAAGCAAATAATTAAATTCTACATACCTATGCTGATAATGTTTAAAGAAAAAAAATTTCTCTACTGGACAAATTTAAGGAATCCCCAAAGACAAGCTACAGGCTTCCAGAGAAACAAAACAAGGCCTACTGTCGTCAGGGAGCCTGTAACTGAGTCACACACACCGCCTAGAGACTTCACAGAACTGGTATGACTAAAGTCTTGTTTGTTTCTTTTAAATTTAAGCTGAGTTTATGTGAGTTGTTCCACAAGCAAGCTGTCAATAAAGTATGCTGTCCTCTAGTGCTCAGAGCTTCTAAAACAATCCATAGCAAAAAAACTGGTTAGTTATTTTTCCTAATTTCAAATTCACCAGAAACCAGTATTTTTGTAAAGTTCCATGAAAACTAACTACTAAGAAAATGAAACTTAAAAAGCATTAAAATTCAAACGCCAACTGTATTACACTCAGCAGACAACACTTACTGTTAAAACCAGGAGTTTCTAGACGTTCACCCTCAACCTCTGCACCTTACTCACTGCAGCTGGCACGGGCCCACAGGTCGCATTGTGTGTGTGCACACAGCCTCCCCAATTACAACGGAAACAGCATGACCCAAAACAGGAAATGTGAATGCTAGATTCAGAAAACTAGCAGATGAACTACTGAAAAGTATGATTTGACTAAATGGGCTAATTTACAGACCTTAAGGGGAAAAAAAAAAACCCAAAATATAAACAGATCATTTGAAATGGCTGCCAGGTACTGAAATATGTTACCAGCAGTATCTTCACTAGTACCCTTACTCCGTGTATTTTCTTGCCCATGTGAGACAATCAAGTGTAATCCCTCTATGACCCTACCAAAAAAACCACCTCTGCTAGTTGCGACGTACTGACACTATCCCCCAAGTGTGTGCACAGACCCTAAGGAATCGGCGCCTGCTGAGTGTCGGGCGAGAGGACCGCCATTTCCACAAGCAACCCAGAAGATGGGGGTATTATTACTATTTCACAGGTGAAGATGCTAAGGCTTTAAAAAGTTAAATAACTCTCACAAGATACACATCTAAAAGGTGAGTAAAAACAAAAGGAACCAGGGCTCCTTGGAGAAATGGCTTCTAAGGCTGAGCAAGGAAAACACAGGAAGAGCCCGGAACACCTCGTAGTACCAGGAAGGAAGGGAGGGCTCAGAAAGCGAATGGCTGAGGGCTTGTCAAAGGACAGGGGCCGACCTCAAAGAGCCCCCAACGGCCCAAGGTCGGACAACTCGTTCAAAGAAAATAACCTAGGATCAGATCACCACCAAAGTGTAAAATAAGCAAGCATGAGTTCATAGTGATAAAAGAACATGATTCAGCAAACAGAAACAGATCAATAAGATGAGAGAGACAAATCTTCCTTACAGAGGAATTCCAGTAACATACGGAGACAAGCCCCTCTCCAGGAATGAAGCCTATGCCCTCCTTCCCCAAGATAAACTAGACTTGGTGACTTGCTTCCAAAGAATAAAGAAAAGAGAAAAAGCAGCACTTCACCGTGGAGAAAACTGGCAAACACTATCATAATCGTGTGATGAAGTTTACCATCACCAGTGATGGTTCCCGTTGACCAAGAGTCCCCCTGAGATGAAGTGGGAAGAGGGGCCCTTCATCTCTGTGGTGTTTTTCTAAGCTGTAACAGTATAGCACAGGGAAATATATACAAGATCTTGTGGTAGCTACAGCAAAAAAAAAAAATGTGACAATGAATATATGTATATTCATGTATAACTGAAAAATTATACTATACACTGGAATTTGACACAACATTGTAAAATGGCTATAACTCAATTAAAAAAAAAGTTAAAAAAAAAAAAAAAGAAGCTATAACAGACCAAAGGCAATTAGGGAGACATAGCAACCAAAAGAACGCTAGCACACCTTGGCTTAAAAAGAGGCCAATAATGGGAAAAGTAGTAAAATGCAAGTAAGTAGAGTTTAATTAATAAAGTTTAATTAACAGTAATACACCAATGTTAGTTTCTTGGTTGCAACAAACATACTCTGATGAGGTAAGGTATCGCTCATATAAGAGGTGGGGGAAACTTGCGGAGGGGCACAGGGAAACTCAGTGCTGTTTTTGCAACTTTTCTGTAAACAAAAAGTGGGAAAACAAAGGGGTGGGGGTAGAGGGAGGCTGTGAATCCAGGTTTGTCCAGTGCCAAAAGTCACACATGACTAGTACATTACACAGAGAAAAGGGCTTGAGACTCGGAGAGAGGAAGTCACTTCCCGCCAACTTGCTATCTGTGCTGTTTTGGGGGGTCCCAAACCAAGTGTTCTCTCCCTCATCTATATATAATCTAGCAAAAACATCTACCTTCCTCCCTCATGGAGTGTTGTGAAATTTTTTTAAAAGTATAAAGGCAAATTATAAATGATAAAGCCTTATAAAGGCAAAAGAAAAACCAGAAACCTAAGTCTACATGCACTACATTAATATACAGAAGGAGCTGCGATTAATTTTTTAATCAGGAGAGGAGAAAACTGCTCATGTATTACAATAGCTTGTGCTCTCATGAAACTGTTCACTGAAGAAGGGTTTCTCCTCCCCTTAAACTGATGGGAGGAAAGAATCTGGATTTCAGGAAGTTTTTCTAAGCTTATTAAAAAGCTTACTGGAACAAGACCTCTATTGTATATTTAATTAGCTGCCCATAAAGTCAACCCTCAAACCACTCTTGATTCATCATCCAACATTAAATTCCAGCCACATTTTATGAAAGTTGATCACAATTAACCTGATCCTCCAAGTCAATAGGAAGTAACATTGACTTCTGATGAACCCTTCCAGGCTAATATTCCTGCAGTGAAAACTGGCATCTCTCTCCATTTAAAAACACAGAGGGGGAAAGGAGAAAATAAACCCCCACTTCTTCTCCCCAAGCCCCAGAAAATTCGTTTAATTCTTAAACCATCCTGTACGGGGACAGGGAGCACGTCTATAACTAGGCTTAGAGCTGTGCCAGTATGAAACTCTTCCGACCCCTGAAATGCCCTTCCCCCATGCCAGAAGTAACCCCACCAGCCCTGCTCCCCGGGTCTGTCTCCTGGCAGTCCTCCCACCGTAAAGCGCTGGTTTTCAGTGTTCTGTGATACCCGAGGGCATTGTGATTACACAAAGAACTGGAAACCAAGAGGCAGAATATCACGATTCTAGAATTGTCTCTGCCACCGACTGGCAATTTAACTCACAGCAAATCACTTTCCTCTTGAGGCCCTTTCTCTCTCTCTTTTTTTTTTTTTATATAAATAAGTGGGTTGGATTAGATAGTCAGTGGAGTCCCTTTCCAACTTTAAACTTTTGATTCCAGGGTAATTCACCACCTAAAGTTATTTTACTTCGTAGTCACCATAAGGATCAAGCCCAATGACTACGAAAATCACTAGGCTGAACACCGCCAGATGACTACCCCAGAGTCCAATTTCTTGTTACTCAAGTATGTTCTCCAAGCCCCAAAACAGTCAGAAGCAGTTAAAAAAAAAAAATCCCAAATTACCTCAGGAAACAAAGCTTAATTTCTCCTCAGAGATCAATACTTGCAGAAAAAGCTCTCAGGGATCAACTCTGGCCAATTAATGGATCTTGTAGAAAAGTAGATTCAAGTACAAAATAAGGACACTCTTTTTGGCCCTTCTAAGTAACAGAGCATCTATCCACAAATCAAAAGAACCAAATGTTAAGTGACCACTTGACACAAATTTGAAGTGAAGCTCCCTGGCTGGGTATATATTCAGGAAAAATACACTTGTGCTGAAGAGTGTAGGGCGGGAATCCACAACTCAACTGGCATCCGCTGTCACCTTTGCCAACACTCTCCAAATTCCTCCCTAACATTTTTGTTCTCTTTTGATTCAGAAAATTTTAATAGGTAGTCTATGAACCAATCCAAATTTCAAATTCAGTTGTTATAAACTTCTTCACTGCAAACGTGTAATCTTGAATCAATACTTGTTAAGGAAAAAAAGCTACATAGAAAAATGAGCCACAGCAATACCCAGATAAAATTTCTCCCAAGCTTACCTGATGGAGAGAGCTTGGTGTGAAATGCTTAACACAATGCCTAACGTGTTGGAGTCACAGATTAATAAATATCTGAATTGAGTCTAACAACTGAATACAAAACAAGGAAGGCTTTACTTTGATGTAACAATTTTTCTATACTTGAGGTCTCCGTTTTAGATGGATTAGAGCAGATGAGCATCCTTTAAGAGAAAAATCGCAGTCATATCAAACCTCGCCTTTTGGGAACGCCATTGTATATGTAAGCACCGCCGTGTCAATCCCAGTGCAGCCTTAACACGAGGTACGATGGAGCCAAGTGAGGACTTACACAAGCCTTCCACGAGCTCTCAAAGCTGTTACGATGTACCACTTCACAAAACAAAAAGCTGCCTGTTCAGCTACGGAAAAAAAGTAATCTTAGAGATTTACCTGTTTAAGACGACTGCCGTGTATCTTCTTTCCACAAAAATAATCCCACATAAAATATTGGTAAATGGAGAGGGAAAATTTGTCTCTGGTTTCTCTTTTTCTTCAATTTCTTCATCCTCCTCATCATCCTCAGAATCACTCCAAGACACGTAATTATCCTGGTTCCTGTTATTGTACCACTCAACGCTTTCAAACTGCTGTCGCTCATATGGTTTATATTTGCGTAAGATTTCAAGCAGTTTTATGACTTTAGGAGTTACAAATTTCAGGTCAAGTGAGGCAGGTGAGAAGTGCTCTTCACACAGTGCATGTATTTTCCTTAGGAAAGTGTCTGTAAACAATAGGAATTTCCTGTGCAGCTCCTCTTGCTCGTGTTTGATATACTTCTGTAGTTCTCTCACCATCATCCCAGCCACTTTATCTGCACACCAGGGTCCCAGAACTACCAATACCGCTCGACAGTCTGATAGAATCTACAAAAAAAATGTGAAGACCCAAACATTAAACAATAATCATGTAGCATTTTCATATGAAGTTTAACTGGGACTCAAGCTGTCTTCGATCTGCCCCTTGAAAATAAATCTATCTCACTAATATAAACACTGAGACTAATTTCCCAAGGTTGGAGGGAGGGGCCAGTAATTGTTTCAAACTCTACTTTTTCATATACATGCCCAGCACCATCCTTTTGTTTTCTCCAGCAAAAATAGTCAAATAATAGAAATTAAAAGATGAAACTGTATAAGGCTAATAAAACTTAATTTTAGATCTCTAAGTAGTTAGAAGTACAACTGAGTCATTTACTTCCAGCTAAATACGCAAGGAATTATGTAGCATAGTACGTGTGTGTGTGTGTGTGCGCGCGCGCGTACGTAGCAGAGTATAGAATTTTATTTTAGGTATCAAAGAAGAGCAAGACAATTTTCCTTGAACTGTATCTATACCCAGAGTGCCACACATCTTAGAAGCCCAGCTCAGAGCAGAATGTAAATCCATAGTGAGGCTACAACTGAGGAACTGTCAAGTTTCACAGGCAAGTAAAAAACATACTAGGTTGAACATGAACTTAATGAGAATTCAAGGGCTATGAAGAGTCTGGGCACTGCTGTTCCAGAAAAAATCAGCAGAAAAGAAATTAAGACTTAGATTCAAGACAGTGTTAACATTCACAACTGGTTGCAAAGTATTTGGATGATGATTCTCAAGTATTAATGGCATCAGGATAACGGAGAGCTTGTCAAATCTCAAACACTGCGCTCCCACCCCCAGAGCTTTGGATTCAGCAGGTCAAGGGTGGGGCCCGTCATCTGCCTGCCTAAGAAGTTCTAGAGGGATGCCGATACTGCTCGTCTGGGCTCCACACTTTGAGGACCACTGTCCTGAGGAATCACTTCTCAAAGCTGCACTACTCAGGGATGCTGGGCTCATATCCAGTTGCATACAAAGAAACAGCAAGAGATTCATTTAGCCCAAGGGTTTAAGCAGGAACTAATTCATCTAAGAAAAAAAAAACTGGACTCAACTTCTTATACTTAAATAATGATGACACCTACTTAAACCAGGGAGGGCTCTACTTAATATAAATGTTTGTCAGGTAAAAGTAACCTCAACCCAATATGATATATTCAATGAAAAATGTTTAGAGATAAGAATGTAAGGCCTTAAACTTTAAATGTACAGAAAACAGCCTCAACAGAAGTACATTTTCATTTCAATATTAAAAATAGAAACCTTTTATCATGTTCCTTATCATTACTTTGCATATACTTACCTGCTTAGAAATTAAAGTAGAATCTCTTTCTTTTGAATGTACAGATATGTTACAATCATTGATAAAATTAAGTGCTTCTTCTAATTCCATTAGCAGTCTTTCGTAAAGCCCACTTCTGTCAGTAAATGGTCCACAGTCCACCACAATCTCACATGGCTGAGAAGTATATCTTTAACACCAGAAGTAAAAGTTGTCAATACCACAATAAATTCACCATAGTATTACAATCCATCTATATAACTGAACCAAAAAAAAGAAACTTTCTATTATCAGTTGTATAACTACTTGGAATAACAGGCAGGCTCACAACAAGCCTTCCTAATGTGGTACTTGCTCACTGTTACCTGTACTATGTTTGCCTGTTAGGTTTTGAGGAATAAATATGTTAAGGCTAGTCATCAAAGAATCTTGTGATATCATTATTATTCCAGGTTTTTTGTTTTGTTTTTAAGTTTAGTTTAGCCTTTCATCTTTTGTCCCCTTAGGCATCAGCCAGAATGAGAAACAATGTTAGTCACAATACTTAAGAAATTCAACAATAATTACATCTCAAAAGCAGAAACGAGGGGATGGGGGGTGGGGTGGGAATCATAGGGAGAAAGTACAAAGTATTATTAAATTTATCCATTTCCTTATTATTTGAAACTTTTATCATTTACAAATGTCAATTTTATTTTTAATGTATTTTTAACATGTCCTCATAAGGAAAGCTCCCCAAATCTCAATTTCAATATCGTTCCTTGGCTTTTTCATGCCTTTCATAAAATGACAACCAGAACAACACATAAAATTCTAAAAGCACATATAATAGTTAATGAGAAGAAATACAATAAAGATATTTAAGTACCATAGTTTTCATTATTTTCAACCAGAATTTATAAGAGTCACATTACAGAACTAGGTAATGCCAAACTCAATGGATCACTTATCAGTTTTACCTACATGTTCTAATACCCCTACTTCTGAAGACTTTAAGTACGACAGGGCTATCAATCTAAGTCAGGTCAGATAAAAGTAAAAGTATAGCCTTTTAATTCTACATCATAGATCGTTCTAGCTCAGGGAAATTACAAACAACCTGTCTTAAAGGCCATAAGATTTCTATTTGTATCACATTTGGATTCCTAAGTTCCATGAATTTAAGTTACCTTTTCTTCTCATTCTACAAAGAGAACTCTCCAAATTCCACTAAATGACAGGTGCATTTACATGTGTCAATGTAAGTGATCAAAGAATCCCCTGAAACCACTGCTAATGCCATTTCTCAGGTTTGGGGACCATAAATGACTCACTTGAAGTTACATACCTTACAGTGAGTAAAGCCAGTATTCAAAACCCATGTGTGATTTAACTTCACAATCTGAAAAACAAGTCTTCTCTATTGTAACTGTTCCAAGAACCACTACTTGGTAATCTTTAACCTTGTTAAAGCCTGTATCTCATAAGGATATAAGGATATTTTAATATTAATTGAATTAATATTTATTTAAAAATCTAATTTACATAGACTCCCTTCCACCAACTTAGATCAAAAAGATTGTGTATGCACATTTTAATGAAACTCAGAACTGCTGTCTCCTCAAAAAGAGACAAACCTAGAAATCATAAACATCTTCTCAGAAATTCACACCAATTTGCAAAACCAGAGGATGCTTCCCATTATTTTAAAGCATACTATAAAACACAGAATTCGGTAAATAAATTATTGGTTTTTCAAAGCATCAGGTAGGACATTTAGGTGAGAGCAACAACTTGCACTGACAGAAGAGGACACTGATTTCCTGTCTGAGTTCCCAGTCTCTGGCAAGATCAAGCAAACAGGATGGACCCTCACTCACACAATATTCCCTCTTAGGGCAGAAACACCTCCGCCTGCTACTCTCTGTGGAAATAAGGTTAGATTCTTGCATTCGAAAGCGACTGTCCTGACAAAGAATGCTTATTCTTCCTCGTTTCCTTCTAACAGCCATTGTTCACTTAAACAGATACTATCTGCAAGGCACTATGATACTGAAGGCTTAAAACTGTTACAGCTAGTCCACGGAAGCCAAGTCAATCCTAAATGCATACCTGTCTAAGACCACCAAGTCAGTTGCAGTTTCAGCATTACTCTTAAGAATTTTCTCCAGTTTCTGAATCTTTTCTTCCAATTCCTCTGGATCACATTTCCCATTTAAAATGGAAGCAGTTAGTCCCAAAATACGTGGACATGATGGACAATTTTCACAGAGCTAATGTTAACAAAAGATACTGACAGTAAATTCATTTTGCAAGGCTCCAACAAAAGAGACAGCATCATAATGAGATGTGTCCAAAAAACCTAATGAATACTAAAAAGATTATTTATAGAATTACTGTAGCTTGTTTAAATGATCTACTTATCAAAAAGGAACACTGAAATATGCTATGACAGATTACACAGTTCATTTATGATAGATCATATATTGATTTATATTATGTTAAATTTTTATTATAGATTTAGATTTGTTATAAATTAATTAGTTTGATATTATGGATTATAGACTTGACTGAACATTGATTTAATATTCATTCATTCATACACTGGAACCAAGTTCCCAAAACTGGTAACTGATATTGCTTCTGATATATTAAAAACACTGTTTATACTCGGTAATTTGACCTGAATTATTAAGACTGATAAGAAATCTAAAAACTTACCTTCATAATTTCTCGGTAGGGGTGGTCGAGGATTGCAAGATGACACTCATCAAATACCAAAAGGTTAATGTCTGACAGTGATAAGTAACCATTTTTCAAAACATTCAAGGCGACAAAGCAAGTCATAACAAGAACCTAAAATAAGATTACTATCAGTAAACAAAACATGGCATCCACCTGCCTAGACAAACTTCTATGAAATCAGATTATGGAACCACTGTATTTTTCGTGAAGATTAAGAAATTCATCAGTAAAAGTTAAAACAAAACTTCTCAATGTATGGAAGCTCATACTTGGGAACCAAAACGTAAAATTAGGAAAACATGGAAAGAGACAATAAAAAAAAAAAAACTTGATAATGGAGACCATGTTTTCATGATAAATCTATTAAATCTACTTCAGGTTTTCAGGTTCCTACAGTCATAATTTGAAGAGACCTGTCAGCTTTATCAGATCACAAAATAATTCACACTGTTTTTTCCTTTTTTTTCCCCATCGAACGGACAAGGTTTTCTGGAAGAAGACACAGACTACTTAGTTCTTTTTACAGCTTATCATTCTGTGGATTTTAAGTACTTTGCTCATGAGGACTTAACACAGTATGTAAGACACACTAGCAGACTGTGGACTACTTAAGGTTGGTTAGCACGCATCTCTTAACCACTTCAAATCTACCAACACCAACACACATAAGGCCCTCCACACAAGCTGGCTACATGGAAATGTCTAAGTTAGAAGTATCCATCAAAGATGCTAAGATCTCAACCAACAAATGTCTCCAGTTTCAAGACATTTAACTCAGCAAGTTTTCTGAAAGCAAAGTATTTCTACGATGGAAATAGGTATTAGAATTTGTGTTTTTTAAGCAAATAAATCATATTGCAAGGTTGTTTCTTTTCTACGGAGTAAGAGCAATGCAAGTTAGTCATTTATTTGCCTTAAGGATGAGACTTATAGTGAGAAAATGCGTCAGGGCTGGTTTCCAGGCTGACAAAGTACAGGAAAGCAGAGTTTTCAAACCTAATTGAGACAACTAAGCCTACAGGTTATCTTAGAAGCCACGGACTTGTAGGGGTTTATTAAGCGAGATTTCTCTCCAAGTCTTACCTGGTGCTTAGTAAACTCTTGGTTCCATTTCTCTTTTGTCCAAGATGCATATACTTCTAGGTTTGAGTATTCCCCAACCTTGAGATCTGAGTGAGTTCTGACAGCTGACACTTGTTGAGCAACCTGGTTTGCTGGTCACAAATATAATACTCCATGTAAATATGAGAAATCTTCCCTAAATGGCTCTCTGGACTATTAATGATTAAACAGTTAAGGAAATTCTTATTGTTAGATATTACACCTAACCACCAACTTTTTAGATAGCCAATTTAAAATCATATTTATCCTCCAAAGCATCTATATTAGACTCATTCCTCTGCCTTCTGCTATTCACTCAGAGCCTGACACCACCTTCCTTCTTTAAAATTAACTTTCCCCAACCTAAGAATATAATTTCTAGGCTGTAATGGCAACTACTCCAGATCCACCCTCCTGTTTTCTTCAATAAAATCAGATTATATCATCAAGAAACAAGTTAGACAACATGTATTCAAAGCACATGAGAACATCACATGCTGAGACAATCTGAAAAAAAAAGGAGCGACATGATTATAATAGTCCCCTAGTAGTTCGTTGACATTTTATACTTTTTATTTTAATATATAATCCCAAACACATAAAAACCAGTATTTTAAACTCTCATTGAATATCTAACTTTTAAGAAGCATCTTTCTTTCTACAACTGGCACAGCAAAACTATAAATCAGTCAACTATTTCATAATCAAGCACCTTTTGATACACTTTGTGAAGCTAAAACATCAAAGACAAAAATAACTAATAACTTAGATTATATCTCAAAAGTAATCCATTCAAAAGAAATGCAGAATCAGAATTAAATGCAATCACATTTAAGGAAAAAGCTGATGTTTAACACCTGTGAAATAAAATAACTAACATTTAAGAGATAAACTATAAAGAAATAAGACATAATGATATTTCTGCTATCAGAGCTTCATCAAGCACATTATTCGCCCAACTCTCTACACTTCCAAGAATTTAACTTAATACCCATGGAGAAAATCTGCTTAACCATAAATCTCATCCAATTTCCTCCACACAATTTGATAAAATAATTTTTTATTACCAGAGTTGACCAAGAACACCGTCCTTTTGCCATTTCTGTTGAAGTCTCCCCTGATCTGATAGGACAGCTCTTTAGTGAGCAGCACTGCGATGAACGTCTTCCCTGAGCCAGTGTTTAAGCAGACTATGGTATTATGGTCCAGAGCTGCTTCAAGCAGTTCAACCTAGAGATACAGTGGGAAAAAGAGATTACGCACTTCTTACCTATGCACAAAATTTAGAAAACTGGATTTTGTTTCAACTTAGGAAGTTTCACTGTTTTCTAAAATCTTCCTCCAATAAATTTGCCCTTTCAAAAATATACTTTCTCGATCTTTATATAATAATAATCAGAGATGTTAAAATGACAGTTACACACAGCTGGGCTGTGTAAACATGCTGAAATGGCACTTACAATGTCTTTAAGAATGATTTTCACAAGGACTGAACACTTCTCTAGAACAATATGACCAACTAAAATGACTGCAGCTGTGGTTCTGCCAGCCCACGGCTGTTCAAACCAATCTCAGTTCCTACCCAGATCACGAGGACAGACACACCCAAATAGATACTAAGGACAAGTGAGGTTTCCACAGGGAAAAAAGTAAGAAACTTCACTAATACAACTGTCAAATCAATTACCCGGCAGATGTTAGAAAAGGACTATTAAGAACAAAAGTATCTGGAATGAGAAAATTAATCAGAAGAGGAAAGCTTAAAAAGGTAAAGGAATTTTATATAAGTTGTGTCAACTATATGCTAATTTATTCCATTTTAGTGAAAATGCTCCAGTATTAGTGTTCTCATTAGTACCTGATATTTTCTTGGCGTATAAATGTTATCATGAATTGCTTCTTGTTGCCATGGCAGTCCAAAGAAAGGACCCATTGGTGAGGAAGCAGGGGTCATGAGCTGCAGGCCTGCCATGCTGAGGGGTTGCAAAGCAGGGCTTTTCATTCATCCAGTGTTTCTTTCATTGCATTTTTGTCCTAGCACAGCTTACTACAAAAGGGAAAAAGAATACCATTACACAACCATGCAGGGTTAAAAACAAAAGAAAGCACAGAAACAAGAGAAACATCAGAATATCATTCCTTTGGGCCTTTTCAAACTCTTCCTATAATTGTTCTAGCTTTTTCTTGATCTAAGAGGATCGTTTTAAAAGTCAAGCATTCTATGCTCTCCAACCCAGCAATACTACACCTAGAAACTTGTCTAAAAGAGTTAGGCAGCTACACAAAGATATAAATGCATGAGTATTTACTGCTGCATTATTACTTAAGAACAAGAAATAACCTTAAAGTGTATCAATAAAACAATTAGCTAAGTAAATTATGATCGAGCCTTAAAATGGAATCCTTTGAATCCATTAAGAAAATACATATCTGTATTAACTGACATAGAACTACGTCCATAATGTATCTTTAAAAGAAGATATGCATGACGCCTCTGAAAACATATACGTATATATGGACACACATAAATGCATTTCAAACATTGTAAATTCTATGATGCTTTTATTTACAAAAAAGTGAGAACACTGTATGGAAGGCACTTCACACTGTGCCTGCATACAAGAAAGAGTCAAATGTCTGCCAACATTTGGTCATTTTATCAAAGGACAGTAAACACAGATGGTCATTTCTCAATTGACAACACAACTGCACAGCTGATCAACTACTGAAATATGTATCTTTAAAATTATGCATAGTTTAGGATAAAGTAAAACAAAGCAACACCATTCTGTGAAATAAAAGTTATTTCATGGTATCCAAGCACTCTTCTATGTTTCACATACTCCTTCCCCCAAAATCTGATTCTGTAGAATCAGAAAATAAAAATTCAATCTTCTTAAAATTCCTGACCTGCAGGTAGAGGGTTAGGGTTTCGAATCTCTATGTAGAAGTTCACCACCAGCTTTCCTGACTGTCAGCAGAACTGACCTGCGCTGTAGAAGGGAATCTTCTCCCTTGTACAGCTTTGGAGTGTTCATTGTTATTACTCTCTGAAACTGGAAAGAAAGACTCCTCGCTCTTTGCTCCTTGGCAACAAAAACTCTGAATCTCCTGACATGTTACATTTATAACCATGGTATAACAGTGACTTCAATTGTTGCATCTAATCCAACAAGAAGTTGCAAGAACAGAGTCTCCTTTATGTACAGGTATAATACCAAATTCTGATTTCAGAGATTAATTTAGTTGACAAGAATTCAATATCCAGCTAATTCAACAAGTAGAATCTCGAGTAAGTGGTACAGGGCCGAGGAGCTGAGCAAGGCAGGCGTGTCCGTGGACCAGACAGCACAACCACTCTCATTACCCTTCTTGAAGGAAGATGGCACACAAAGCAGTGCAGAGTACATTATGAAAATCTTCCAAGTCATTCTTCTCCCTGCATCAAACAGAACTATGTTTTTCATGAGAAATAATGCGCTCGTTCTCTACTGAACCAAAGTCCCAACAGCCATTCCTTTTACCCTTTTTACACTTAGCGTTCACTTCTCTCAATTTCGCACACCCACAGGAAAAACACCCCTCAGGTTGATCGCTCAAGCTTTTTACTCAACACAGCTGCAGAGAACTCAACGTGGGAAGTTTATTTCACCTACTTTCCTGAGAACCCAGGAGGGCATGTTGAAGGCCCCAGGCAGAGCTCTACAGGCACTTTCCACCTGGCTACCATTCCTGGGATGCCTCACCACAGTCCCTCCGTATCCACAGGTTCCACATCGGCAGATCGAATCTGTCCTCGGTTGGACAAATCCACAGATATGGAGGGTCAACAGCACTATGTGGTTTTATACAAGGGACTTGAGCATCCTTGATTTTGGTATCCGCAAAGGTCCTGGAACCAATCCTGGCAGGTGCTAAGAGACAACTGTACTTCTTCACAACTACAGGATGCTCACTGGAAGGATTATTATCCTCAAACCTGACCCCCTCACTTTTTATTTACCCAATCCAAATGCTAATCCAAGACCAAACAAAGACATGGTGGAAGAGATCAAGAAATAAGCCTAAATTCTGGTGGTGGATGGAGATTTTAAGGAAAAAAGGTGAGCAGCAATGTAAATCTGCAAACACTTCCTCCAACTCCAGAAACCACGTACAGCCAGGAACCTTCCTCCTGAGCACTGTCCCCATTGTCACCATTTCTTCTCATATAGATAACATTAGTAATATAGCCTTAAAAAAAGTTCTTTTTTTAGAATAGTCTAAAAAATAGTCTATTTATTTATAAATATTTAAATATTTTAAATTCATTATAATTAAGCTATTTATATAAAAACAGTTTAAAAAATAAAGTCTGTTTTTAGAATAGTCTAAAAAATAAAAGAATGTTCTACTTTTTTAAGGGGGGGCTACATTCTTCAAAAATAGCAGAATTATAAAGCACAAAGAACACCAACGAAAATGTTCCAGATTAAAGACTATAAAGACGTGACAACTCAATGCAGTCACTTATCTCATAGGTGACAGAAACACGTGTGAGACATACAGCTCCTATGCTCAAGGAAATCCTAGTCTATCTGGTTATACGTATTCATTTACTTTTTAAAATTCTTTATTTGGAAATAATTTCAAACTTACAGAAAAGATGCAAGAGTAAGAGGAGGTCAAAGAATATGTGCATCCCTCTTTCGCCCCACCTGCTTTATCAGCTGCACCCGCGCTCTCTGCGTATCTACGTGGTTTCTTTTGCTGAGCCATTCACACCCCGGATGTGGCAAACAAACAATGTAGGTTTGTAGGATGAAAAGTGTCCATGTGAGTGACATGAAAACCTTCAAACAGCTTCTATTTGCCTTTCATAATTTATATCACACTGCATATATTCACAGAGACACGTACACACAACTTACTCCTTTCCTGGCACACATGCTCCCTGAGAACAGGCTGTGTGTCTCAGCCTCTGGGGCACCTAAATTTCCAGGTACGATGTACCACATATACATTTAAATGAACATCTGATGAACTGAATCAGATTCATGAATGTCTACCCAGTAACACACAGAAGAGAATCACAGACAGTTCAAAAGATAATTCTATTTGGTTTGGAAGTCCACACCCACCCACTCCTACTCACCCTAGAGGGCGGATGCAGGAGAGAGAATCTGCAAGGAAACGGAGGATGGCAACCGAACCCTCCCCATTATATTTCCACGAGGTCACAATATTTAAAATTAATTTCCACTCATTTAGTACACAGTTGCTGGCCTCAGTAATATACTTTCTATATTTAGGGAAAGCAAACCCAACGCTAAAAAACTCAACAGGCAATCCAATAGTGTGAAAACAGAAAAATCTCTAATTACGCCAATTTTTAGCTTCTTTGGCATGTTAAATAGATCTTGTCCCCTTAACTTAGCCTTAATGGAAAGTTCTGAATCCCTGCTGGTAAGTAAGTTTCTAGTTTCACAGATTAACTGACTATGGTTAACGGCTCAGAGCCGAGAGAGTAATACACGTGACTATTCTTCAATCACAGATTTTAAATTTCTGGTCAAGTAATTTACACTCATGAAGTCAGTGAGGTTGCTTCAGAGCTTCTACATATGAGTCATTTAGAAGTAACTCAGTGAAACACATGAATAAACTCTCTTCCTCTTTCCACACAGGACAAACCACAGATTTACCGTCTTAATGTTTGAGATCTCTGTGTTGCTGTTGTCTGAACTGCATTTTGACATTGTGATAGCAGTTTATTGGAAAATCACAGCATACTCAAGCTTCTGCTCTAAAAATAAATGCAAAAACAGCCAAGTTTAAGATTCCTGTACTTAAACTGAATGTAAACACAACTACAAGAAAGCCCTATTGATATGAAAAGTTGAATAAAAGGCCATTATTTTGTATTAAAATTTAAACAAAAGACATTTGGGTTATTTTAGGATACTAAGTCTTATTCTAAAACAAAGAACAAGAGAATGAGCTGTAACAATAGCATGCCTAATTCTCAGAAGTCTGGGGGGAAGAAAATGTTAGAGATAAGTTCAAGGAAAGATTTCAAAAGGAATACAAGGAAATCAAACGAAGCACATAAATTCTAAAGACAATGACTAGGAAATGATATAAATAAGTACAAGGATAGATATGTGTTATTTCCTAAATTCACATATGCAAAAGAACTAGAGGAGGACAGCAGAAGAGGTACGTGGCTGAGAAATCCAAATCACATGGCAGTAAGTCTTCACTACACGTATGAAATCTATTAGCAACTTCAATTTCTCAAATGAAATTAAAAACACAAATGCAAAGAACAATGAAATCTAACTATAAACTTTTATAAAATTCATTTGTGAATAAAAGAATTCAGGAACACAGTTCAACAATGTTAATGTTTGGGAGAAATTTATTTTTAGGGTTGGTCTTAAATAATCCTAAGAGAGATTATAAATCAAAAACTAAGGAAGGGAAACTGACACAACATTGTACACTGACTATACCTCAATTTAAAAAAAAACTAAGGAAGGTTGCTCTCCCTTCTGAGTGAGACGGCCCGCACTCTAAGGAGTACGTAACTACTTTTACTTTACACTAAGCACCCAACCCCCACGCCTCGTGGCCTTTCTCTTGCCTTCTAAAACGGCCTGTTCTCTGTCTAAGAATGTCTCTCTCTAAATAAATCTACCATTACTTAAAAAAAAAAACTAATGAATCATTAAGTACTGAGATGAAAAATATTAAGATGAAAAGTTCAGTTTAATCAATAAAGGTTGATTTTCTTAGACATCAGATCTCATTCATGCAGATGAACTGCAACGCCTCTTTTACCACAAGTGCAGGAAAACCAAACTGGCAGCCTTCTCTTTTCGCTTGTTTCTGCCCAGTCTAGTCTAGCCTAGTCTGCAGTGGTTTTTTAAAGCACATTCGTGTGGAGGTTAAACTTCCTCATTTCACACACAAATTGATTTTGCTAATAAGTTAACAAAGCAGAATGGGGAAACCTTAACACTTCTTCAGTATGTACATATTTACCTCAAAAATGCTGATTCTAAGTTCTTTCAGTTTCCAAGTCTGTATTAATTCATACCCTAGGTAACCTAAAAGCAATCAGAGAGAATATTTTAGAACATACAACTCATTTTTAAAAAACAACTTAAAGAAATTTCCTACTTGACAAAATTTTCATATTTAACTCATCAGAATAAGATCTCTGATAAAACAATGTATATTTATCTATCGGGAGTCAAGAAAACAGTGTATGTATGAAAGGGCTGCCGATTAAACTAAGTATTAATTATGTGCTATACCACTGAAAGATTTTCAAAGTTGTTAGTACAATCCAATTAGACATAAGGGAGAATTCTTGGAATATTCTTGGAAAATTATTTTCCCCTAGTAAAATCTGGCTATAAAAATACTTAGAAGACTACAGAAGGTCAGTATCATGCTTTACATGAACAAATAACCCCCTCTCCTAATGAGTCAGTTTGTGTTTTCTAAAACTATCTCATGCTTTGACTTTTAATTCCATTCTATTCAGCCCCCTAGCATAATGCAAATTCAATACAGCAACATGGCCCGAGTGTCACGCATCTTTCCAGTTCACATTCACCTCTTTTCGAGAAACACAGGAGCCAAAATAATAAACTGATAATCCTTTAAAATTCAATGCAACTCCATTATTACAAACTTATGGCTGAGTTATCCAAATTAATTCCCTAGACAATTCTGTATAAAGATGAATTAGAAAGTTAACATGCCAAGTACAATGCCAACTTATTTTATGTTCACACTAGAGCCAATGGGTCAAGTTTTCTAATTTTAACTGATGACCACGATTTAAATAACAGACATGCAAACTTATGTTTGATAGGCCCCTTTAAGATAACTCTGAAAAAGACATGCCACATACCAGACGCTCAGTCAAGTTTTAGTATAAACCAGCAAACTTAACCTAATTAGCATCTAAACCCAGTATATGGTTGAACCCTTTCAGACAAAGGCTTGTAACAACTGACAGCTAACTCCTCTAGGCTGAGATCTGAAGGCATCTAGAGCTTCGTGGTGCATACTTTCAAAACCAGTAACAGAAAACTTCCAACTCAACTCATTATGTGTCACAAATTCTGACATTATTAACTTTACAAACATTACTGTCTAGATTTCATTTCTACTCTTATGGAGCCCCAAATGCATAACCACCATGAAGTCCCATAGTAAACAAAAGAAACACACACACACAGTATCCACATTGTGACATTAAAACACTGTCAAAAGTACTTCTGTAAGCTAACAGATAAACACTAAAAAATGTTTGAAGAGCTTTTAGTCCCTAACAAAAATGCTATTGAGATCCAAGACATTAACTTAAACTCCGACCAAGCCTAAATGCTAAGAGCATCCTTGGCCAAGGATACACTGTTACAGGCTTACAAGTGGTTGTTGATGTAAAGGCAAATTAAAAATAAGTGGCTTAATTCTCCCATTTGAAAATAAAGGGAGGAGACTCCTTCCCCCTCCCTTTTTTCAGAACTTCTTTTTCACTCCTTGTCAAATGTAGTTGAATCTTTTTAAAAGCTAAAGAAGCCTCTAGCCAGTCTCACTTCTCAGGAATGGTTCCTTAAGATATGTAATCACCAAGAATCACCGAATCTCCCAGTTTCCTAGGATGGTCTAATTTGTCAGCTGGCTCCAAATTGCAAAACCTACCCCTAGTCATAAAGACATGAGAAAATTAGCAATTTTATCTTGAAAACACTGATGTCAAATCTTGCAACCACTCAGCTATACAAAATAATAAGATTTCTGTCTGTCTTTGCAATCTCTTTAGTGGGATAGCCTGAGATGCACATCACATTCTGGATTAATGTTTCCTCAATGAAACTGCTTCCTCCCCTTCCACTTTTTTGGAGAGTTTTTCTGGGTTAGCAGGAAATTTTGTTTTTAATTATATTTCCCCAACATTAACTTAAAAAAAAAGTCCAATTCTCAAGTAGTTTTCATGCCAAATAACAAGATTCCATTTCTTGAAACTTAAATACTAGAGAAATTCTAAAATATGCTGCCCAACTATGCTCAAGAGAGCAGTTTTTAAAATAAAGATAGAGCCTACGTGGGAAACACCTCCATATATAAAAAGGAACCTGCACACAGGAAGGATCCAAGTTGTCTACAAGTAACTCCCACCAACCTCATTTTTCTAAATGAAAGTTAGAGAAGAAAGTGTCAGCTCTTTTAAGCTAATTCACAGTCAAGTCCGCGTTCTCACCTCTGAGCACTCTGGCATACACAGTCACTCCCTCCTCACGGAGGCCCTCTGGTGTGGGAGGGACACTGGGTAAGGCCACTGGGGATGCAGAAAGCAGTCTTTTCTTTCTTTCTTTCTTTTATCTTTCATTTAAAATCATCTGAATGCCAGCAGAGTCCAGTGTCAGGAAGACCAAGGTTTATCAGACTCCACTACCTCTCTCTAAGGTTGTTTCTTTGCCTGTAAAATAGAACACCTGACTATTATGGGGATTAAATAAGATTATGCACATTAACCTTGGTAGAGAAAAAGTGCTTGCACAGAAAATGTTCAATAAATGGTAATTTTTAAGAAACCACACTACCATCTCTATCTAGAACCACTATTCTTGAGTAATCCTTAAAGACTTTAAGGAACTTCTTAAAGAACCTAAAATGTTTTATTAATCTCCAAATTCAGTATGAAAAACGTATTCTCATACAAAGTTAAAGTATTATTCAAGATTTTATACAGTATTTTTAATTAGATGAACCTAAAAAAACCACAAATTCCAAACTACCTAGTCATTATGAATTTACAGTGGAATGAAAAGCAAACAAATTTAAATCACAAAACATGGTACATAATATAAAATAAAATAAAATAGCTTTTTGTCTACTAGTTCTCTTTAAAAGCAAAACCAAAAAATACTACATGCTACTTCTATTTGGCTTCCTAGACATTACTGAAAACATCACTTAAGTGTTTCTTAGGCAATGAAATGGTACACAGCTGGGCAAGTAATCACTGTCATCAACAAATAGACAAATGTTGAAAATATAAAATTCAAGAGAAAGCAAAAAGATAGGAAATATCCAAAACACCCATGGTACATAAAATAAATATTTCAAGGATTTATCAACTATTATTTGATAACTACAGATTACAAAAGACTAAGGTCAAACCAAAGACTGACAGACCAAAGAGAAAAGGGATAATAATTTCAAGAATTTAAACACTGGAATTTTTAGTCTTTAGAAAGTTAAATACACAACAGAAGAGAAAATTTTCCATTTTTACTTTTAATTGTCATACCTGTCATTATTAATTAGAAATCCTTGCATATTAATCTAGCCTACAACATTAACACAAACTACATTCAGAAATGTTCCCTTCAGCATTACCATTTATAATAGCAAAAAATGCCCCTCCCGGCTCCCAGAAAACCTCTAAATGTCTAACAATGAATGAGGGAATGGTTTGGTGACCCATGGATGGTTCAGATCACATGATGCCCTTCAACTGAGCCATTAAAAATGAAGACAGCTTCTAACTAAAAAAAATGCTTGTGTTACGGGATTCAATGAAAAAAAGAGAACATTTTTATTTACAGAAGACTGGACTGTGTCCTCAGGTTAAAGGAAAAAAAGAAGGGAGAAAAGGAGGAATGGAGGGAAAGATAACTCACCTCAAAACTGAGGATGACATTACCACCATTAGTCATTTCTCTTTCCTTAAAATTTTTCTGCATGTTAAAATTCCCCACAATTTGAACACATTATTACTTTTAGAATTAAACCCTCAAGCTGAGGATGAAGGCAATAAAGATATACGATTCTGTTAAGTATTGGGGAAAAAATTCCCTTCTTAAGCCATTAAATGTGGTGATATTCACCTCCGTTTCTATAACTTAAACCACAAATTTACTAGCTGCCTATTCTTGCACTATTCTATGAAGCAAATTTCTGGGTTTCTCTAAGATCTGTAACATAAACATATTGTTTACATTTCAACATAATTATGCCTGAAATTAGATTTGTCCTAAATTGAAGTTGAATACAGGTCAAATACCATTTTAACAAATTCCATCCACCAAAATCTCCATACGGGAAGTATCTCTAGGCTGCCAGCCAGTGGCCCACTTACTTGGTGTATTTCTTAAAAAGACAACATTCCAACACATCAAGATGGCAAAGATACTCACCCCTTCCCTTCAAGTTACCTATTATGACCTTTACTTTGCAGTTTTAAGAGAGGTAAGTATTTAATACATCACTAGCTTTCAAGGTGAGATTTTCAGGTTTATGTTTGATTCCAAGTTTCTGTAGTTTACTCAACAGACATATTGTTCAACAAGTGCTAGAATTTTATTCAACTCTTACACCACCTAAGAACATCCATCAGGAGAAAGAGGCCACAATTTTCTATGTCAAGCTGCTTTAAGACACTATAACGTGAACAATGTAATAGTAAAGAAAGGTCAGTGCTGAGACAAAATGAGCCTCAGAAACTGCTGAGTATGAGGGATGCTTAATCAGTGTTGGGTCAGGAAGCAAACAAATTAAAAGTTCCAGGCAAGAGGCAAAGCCCCCATCACAGCTCTGTGACCACCCCTGCTCTCTGCTCTCCCTGTAACTCACAGCCTCCCCAGGTGAGCTTCTGCTCCTGGAGCCCCCGGCACTCTCCCCGCCCCCAAGCTTCCCTACAGAACCTCTACCACGTGACTCTCCTCTCGTCCAGCACAGGGGTGCTCTCCATACCACTCCAATCAGGGCTTAATCACATCTTCTGCTCCATGTGACATGGTATTGCTATTCCTATTGCTATTCCCACCTCCCCCCTCTCCCCAACAAAATTTTAAGATCTTTGAAAAGAAAGATAGCCTCATATCTGACTTAGAGAATTCAAGGAAAGCTGGAAACATCCATAATACATTTTCATTAATTAATTCTACACTGAGAATAAACCTTATTGATCTAACTTTAAATGAACATGTATCTTTTTGTAGGGCACATAAATTCGATTTAGATACTTCCTACTTTTAAAAGACTTTAAACAATCCAAATTATTTTAACAAGTTTAAAACCTCTATCCTAGTCCCCTCAGGGCTGACCTGAAACTATTAATAAAGCTGGAGAGGCATCAAGTCAGACAATGATTCTGACATCATCCAAATATACCCATCCTCCCACCCTAGTCCTTTTTGGGTAACTCCCAACCTACAAAATTCTCTTCCACTTTAATGCAGTCTGATCTGATACTAACCCAGAAAATGTTTCAGCAACAATTTAAAGTTCTAAAGTTACAAGTTTAACTGGGAAACCCCAAAGATTCAAATAATACTTCTCATTAATTTTTCATTTTGGAAATTGTACTTTATTAGTTTTAAAATCTAGATAAAACTATTCAATGTCAACCTACAAATGTAGAAAAAAATGACAGAAAAATCACCATTTTTAACCATCACATCAGTAATGAAGACAAGAATCATTAATGGATGCTGAAACTGTTGGGTGAAGGTCTCAGTCATTCTGGCACAGATTACCTACTAACTCAAATGAAAACTGGTATTCTTACACTGGAAAAATCTGACAAATACCACCTTAACTCAAGAGACAAAGTTAACATTACCAATATTGGGACAAACTGACAACATGCACCTCCTAATCTGATGAACTGACAAGGAAGTTATCATTCATGTCAGAAGTGCAAAACCTGAAGATAATCATGAGGAAAACCAAATCTGAGATGCATTTTACATATCTGGCTTGTGCTCTTCAAAAGTGGCATTATCACAAAAAGCTGAGAAACTATTCCAGACTGAAAGAGCAAAGAGACATGACAGCTAAATGCAACACACATTCCTGGTTGATGAAGGAAAACTGCTATTAACAGACATTATTGGGATGAAGGAGGATCAGAACATGCCACCTCAAAACATGCCATTTTGGCATAAAGATTGTTTTTGAACTGAAGGCAACAGAGAAACAGTAGACACAAGAGGAATTCTCTGCCCCCCAGGTCTGCATAAAAGCAGGGCACGAATTCCCCTTTGTGAAGGTGTTCCCCGCCCCACTCCAGGACCACAAAGAGAAGATTCCTATCCCTGGAGACCCCATCGGTATATGCATAAACAAACCTTACTAAGATAACACTTATCTTCCATTAGCTGCCCTCATGTATGAACCTTCCTACAATGCATCACCCCTAGAAGCCCAAGCTCCTTTTCCTTTGTCTTGTCACTCCTCCACAATTTATAAGCTCTCAAATCTAACCACTTTGAGTTTCCACTTCTTCCTGTGCATCACCTGTGTACCTGAAAAATAAACCTTTTCTCCAGTTAATCTGTCCTTTAATTTACAGGCCCCATCAACTGAACCGAAGAGCACAGATGGAAAGGTTGAGGGTTTTTTCCCCTCCCCTGAGGGACAGCAGTGAAACTTAAACATCATTATCAATATTAAATCCCCTGAATTTGATAACTATGCTGTATTTATGTAAGAGAATGTTCTTGTTCTTAGAAAATATGCCTCGAATACTTAGTGGTAAAGGGCATAATGCCTGTAACTTATTCTCAAAAGGTTCAGAAAAAAAAATGCAGAAAGACAGAGAATGCAAATGTGGCAAAATAACTACTGGTAAATGTAGTTAACAATAAGGGAATTCTTTGTACTACTCCTACAACTCATTAGTTTGAAAAGTATTTTAAAACATAAAAGTTAAAACCAAAGCTCTGCCAAATACTGATATATGTTTGGCTACCAGCAGAACACAGAAAAATGGAACACACCCAAGTTTATTTCAGAGTAGTATAAGAAGTAATATTTAAAGTGATTTTCCCCACTTAAAAAAACTCTTGTTTTACCTCTTGCTCCTTAAATTATTTGTTCATTCATTCAACAAATAGTAAGCATGACATCTCTAATGCAAACCTGGATTCTGGAGAGCATGATAACTTGAGTTCAGTTCTGAAGAACGTGTAGTAACAGCACTAATTAGGGAGTAGATACCACAGGACACCATGGGGTGAGGAGACAGCATGCGAAGGAGCATTTTAAACGGAAACCTGGCAAGTCAAGTTGAGGGAATTACAAGCAGTGTGCGGCAGCGCCTGTCCCACAGGAGAACCCCAGACAATGAAACTGGTAAGATAAGCAGGAGCGAGATCATAAAGGACCTTACATACAGCTTTAAAGGGATTGCAGTCTGGTCCTGTGGGCCTTTTCATTCTCAGCATACACCAAGGGTTCTCACCTATTTTAATCTCAGCGGAAGAACAACTCTCTATCCAAGGCCCCTAGACAGGAACTTCTAAATGCAACAAAGAGACTCCTGAACTTCATTCTTTCCTTGAGAGGGCGCACTCCTTTTCCTGGTTACAATCATTGCCTCTACCCATGCTGCTCTGCCTGGGACTGTGCCTGTCGGTGCACTGCAGTCCCTTTTCCCAGGAACCACCCACCACCTGCTCCAACCATGGAAGCACGAGAGTCAAGGTCACCCTATCTCTGGCTCCAGTTTGCCATCCTTGCTGCCTGCAGCACGTTTCCACTTGGAGATTCACACTTTGCTATCAAGGGAACCTTCGGCTTTCCCAAAATTCAATTAATTTAAAAAGAAAAATGAAGATCTGCTACTGCTAAAACACAACTGGAAAAAAAACCCAAAAAACCCAACACCCCACACACAACCTCCATTACAGGAATTCGGGAAATATTCCAAGAAAGGGAAACATCATCAGAACAAAGGCAGTCTCCACAGGTAACAACTTTTATTTTGCTCAATTATGTTACAATTAAACTCGAACTACATATATTATAGAAAGAATCCAGGTAAGAGAGGAGAGAAAACAGGCTCCAAACTCACCCCCCTTTGTTAGCTCAAGACCTTGGGCAAACTACCTCACCCCTCAGCCTCAGCCTCATTTCTATACTGAGACCTACACGGAGGCCAGTCCCTTGGCTTCTCTTTCTCCCCTACATAATCCACAACGTGTAAATTTAACTCATTAGCTAAGTCAGATATGCAAATCACTAACAAATAGCTAAGATGTTCAGTGTGGAAAAAAGCATGCACGTATTGGAGACAGGAGGTGAGAGACCGCAGGAGTCACGCTAAAGACTCTCGGAGAGCTTCTCCTAGAAGGTCAGTTAGACTATGCTCCCTGGTTAACAGATCTTGGGACTACAAAGAAGGGGAAGAGGAGCAAGTACAACTACAGCAAACTACAACTGCTCTCATCTTTCAGAATATTTATAGCCCTCCTTAAAAAGCAGGGAGGTACCCATACTGGACCAAAGGACAAAATTGGCAGCTACTGTTATCCTGCAAGTTAGTGTGTTTTTAATCCTGTACTGTCTGAACGTGAATAAAGCCACCAGGACACGGAATACGTATTTCAGAATTCTCAACATCTGCTTACACATTATTGTAGAAATAAAGTCTGACATCTCTAAGGGTCCTATTGATTGCATGGCAAATGGACAGTGTGACTGACACACAGCATACAACAGTAAGAACATAAGAAGTATCTGTCATTTGCCAAACTCAATCTCTTGCCAAGGACGACCAACAAGCATCAGTCCCAGAAAAAAAAAACAAAGTGATTAAAAACAAAAGAAGAGTACTAATGAAGCGCAAAGCTCCAGGTGACTCAGGGTATGAAAAATGTGACGAATCAAAAAATACAGCAAGAGAGCTCAAAACCTCCAATGGATTCCCTTTGCACTTAGGATAAATTCTAAAACACTCACTGTGTATGACCCTTGTTAGTCCCTCTCCCTAACTGGGGCTGTGTAACTCCACCACCTCCCGCTAGTCACAAGGACCTGAGTACCTCCACCTGGCTCTTTCCAACCTCAGAGCCTTTGCACACACCATCCTCTGCCCATCTGCTCCTCAATCTTCAGGTCTCAGCTCCAGAATCACTTTTTCATAAAGTCAATAGTTTCCATTAAAAGACAGTAAATCCGTATATCCAGAGCCAATCCAGGTACCCGGCACGCACAGGATCTATTCCGGTAAATGAAGAAAGGCTGACAATTCTCACCACTAATAGGCAGCCCTCAGGGAGAGGCCATGTGAATACTGACTGTCCCCCTCCCTGAATGGTTTTTTTTTTTTCCAGAATGTTTTTAAGACACTACTGTTTCATACCTTAACTACCTATTTTTATTTTTACTATCACTTAGAATCAATCTTTCCTATGCTCAATATCTTATAATAAACTTTAACGGAAAAAAATGTGAAAATGTGTATATGTGTGTATATTCGGGACTGGGACATTGTGCTGCACACCAGAAACTGACACATGTAACTGACTGTACTTCAATTAAAAGAAAAAAAACTTTCAAAGAACAAAGAATATGTCCAATTATAATTCATTAGTCAAATTTATCCAGAGTGAATTTTGGTCAAAGATGAAACATTTAGCTTCCAATCTAATTACAGATTTCACATACCAACCAACAACTTTTGAGTATCATTAGTTTTCAGTGAACTTTGCCCATATAAATCATACTTGTGCCTAAATTCTAATGGTATAAAAAACCTAATTTAGGTGGTACATTAAAAACTGTCTACATCTTCCATACACCATAACAAAGAGTATTTTTATATTAAATTATTTAATGACTCTTTTAAAAAGTTATAATTTTTCCAAGTAGAGCACAGTTACCTGGTTATTTTTACTTCTAATATCAATTATTTCTTAGGGCCACTCTAATAATATTTCAGATGAAATGGACAAATTCCTTGAAAAACACAACTTACCAAAATTAACATATAAAGAAACAGAAAATGTGAGAAAGCCTATAGCTTTTAGAGAAACTGGGTTATTAAAAACTGATTATTTATTTACTCCAAGCCCAGATGTCTCCACCAGAAAATTCTTCTAAACATTTAAATAATCCCAATCTTAAAAACAAACTCTTCAGTACAGAAATAAGAGGAAACACTTCCTAACTCTTTCCAGGACATCAAAACCTGAGAAGGACATCATAGGAAAGCAAAATTATAGAACTATCTCTCAGGAAAAAAAAAAAGTAAAAATACAGTATTAGCAAACTGAATCCAGAAATACATAAAAAGGATAATGCATCATGACCAGTTGTGGTTTATCATGGGAATGCAAGGATGGCTTAATATTTAAAAATCAATCACTTTATTAAGATAGACTTAAGCTACAATAATTAAGACAGTGTGGGTACTGGCACAAGACTAGACTGCAACAGAACAGAATATAAAAACAGAACCACGTATAAAGTTACTTAATTAATGTCAAAAATTATACTGTAGCACAACAGGGAAAAATGATGGTCTTTTCAAATAAAAGCTAGGTTAATTATATACCCAGGTAGGAAAATGAATCTTGAATTCTGACTCACATCATATACAAAAATTAATGCCTGCTGGATATAGATCTAACTGTACAAAGTAAAACAATAAAGTTATTAGGAAAAAACAGAATAGTTTCATGTCCTTGGGGTGAGCAAACATTTCTTAGACAAGATGTAAAAAGCACTAATCATAAAGGAAAAAAATTAATACGCTGGATTACATTAAAATTAAGAACTTATTATTAAATGAACTGATTAAGAGAATGAAGGCAAACCAGGAGACATATAATCATCCCCTACAAAGCTGTAAGAAAAAGGCAGACAAGCAAACAGAGAGCAGGCAAAGGCCTTCACAGAAGCAGATACCAAAATGGTCGATGAACTTCATCAGCAGTTAGCCTAGCGCAAACTAAACCACCAGGAGCTACTATCACACACAACAGAAGAGTTAAAACGAAGAAGAAAGACAACGTCAAGTGAGGGGGGGAAAGGCGGAGCTTAGTGAACTTTCACACACTGAAGTATCTGCTACAGCTGAATACACACATACTCAATAACCCAAGTAACTTCATCCCTCAGTGTACGCACACCTGAAATACGGACATACGTTCTCCAACAGACATGCACAAGAATGCTCAGAACTGCACTTCGCCTAACAGCCAAAACTGCAAACAAGCCGAACGTCCATCCACGATGTAACAGACCAGCAAATACCGACATATTCACATAATAAAACACCATAACTAGATGATGCAACACAGAATGAATCTTACAAACTTACAATGTTAAGTGAAAGAACACAAAACCATACTTACGATTTCCATTATATAAAATTAAAAATCAGGAAAAGTAATTAAGTATGGCATTTACTCTTTTGGTTGGGGGGTGCTGGTTGTGAGGGTTGGCGCGCCCAGGAGAGGACATTGAGAAAAGGTTATAAAATACTGGTTATACGTGTTCCTTGACCTGGGCACTGGTCGCAGGCATGTTCACTTTGCGAACCCTTGTAATTTATGCACTTTCCTGCATATCAGTGGAAACTGATTTCAGTTAAAGTTTATTTTATTTTAAAGAGAAGTAAACAATCCTTAATACAATGTGTAAAAATTCTTCATTTACCATGGTAAGTACAAAATATCAAAAGCTCCCAGAGAAAGAAGGAAAGGGAAAAAATGTACCTTTAGTGAGTACTTTTAGTCTATCATCTGGCTTAATCCTCAAAACAACACTAAGACAAGTATCATCTCCATTCTACATGGATTTGAAATATCTTGCCCAAGGCCATTCGACTAATAAATGGGAGAGGTGAAATTCTACTTAAAATTTTGTCTGAATCCAAACTTTTATTTCCACAATACACCATACACTATGGTCTCAAAGATGGTGTCTACTTCCACTGATTTATGTTGAAAAAGAATGGACCCTTTTTAAGATTAACAGATGCACAATGAATATTTTATTCTTAACTGAATCTGCATAAACACTTAACAATTGCTTTAGCTGTAAAGTCTTAGCAACTGAAATCAGCCCTGTCCATGGATAGTTCTCTGGGCCTTTCTAGTCTAGGAACATAGGTGCTCAAATACACAATAACAGACTATATATTCACCATTTTTTCCCATATCTTTATTACATTTAGCTGAAGATTAGGAGCATTTTACTGCTTGACACAAACACTACATAATAACTTATTTCTCTAGTGAAATGAATAAGTGCTACCTTAAGAGAGATTATTATTATAAAGAGGGTTCAGACATAGTGAAATAAACTAGATAAATTAATATTATAGAAACCACAATGTACCATGTAACCTCTTCTTCACTTGGTAGATAGCACAGGTAAGCATCCTGCCAGAGATCTGCTGAGACAAGACACAGATTTCACACATGTATATATGTACATATAAGTGTACGCACTGCACATGTGCGTATGTATGCATGTGCACCCACGCGCACATGTGTTAGCATGGGCATGCTAAAGAGGCCTCAAGAAAAGTATTTAGTTCCCAACTCTTGGCCAAAATATGGACCCAACTCATATGTCAATAAAAACTTCCCAAAATTCTCCTAATGTTCAGCAACAAAAAAGCTAGAGGTTTACAAAGACTGATTATAAAATAATAATAATATTCTCCTTCAGAGTTCTATCATATGTCAATGAAAACCTTTTTTTATAAGGTTTTTTAATTTTTTTTATAAATTATCCCCCAAAAAAGGACCTTTGACAATGTTTCATTTCACATGTTTTATTGAAGAAGGGATGGAAACTAAAATCCACATATTACATAAGCAATAAAGAGTTACTCTTTTTAAGTACTAACAGTGTTTGGAAATCATAGCTTGCCTTAACTCCAGTGGAATTTACATATTGCATTTAAATGCCTAATTTAGGTTGTTCTATTATTTGTTCATATATTTCTAATCAACAAAATTCTGCATTTTTCTCAAAACACCAAAATTGTTTGCTCTTAGGTAAATAAATTCCCTGAGTTTATTATATGTAACAAGTACATATAAAGATTTAAAAATCAGGGGTTTTTTTTCTTTCTAATGTTCAGCTATACAATATACAAGACCCTGAAAAAAGACAGATAATCCTAGTACAGTATTATATGCAAAATATAACAAGTTTTAAAAATTAAAATACGAGGGTTCCTATTAGACACCTTTCTCCTCATTAATAGTCCCAGACGCCTCTTGATGGGTTACTTGCTCTTCATCACATTGATCAAACCAAAAACTTTAAACAGTTCCTGTCAGATTCTCTCATTCATTAACAATCACTTACAAGTTGTACTAGTTGCAGAGATAGATGATGAAAAGACTCAACTGTCTCTGAAAGATGTCGCCATCCCTTCAGGGCACAATCTGACTTCACCCACTTTCCGAGCTTTACTTCCCATGGTTTTCATCTTACGTTTCCTGCTCAGAACAGCTCCCGAATCCATCACTTACGTCCTTATAATCACTACATACAGATCTTAACGCTCAACAAATGCACTCTCTCTTTTCCAGGTCTCATTAGTTTAGATCCTCAGCTTAAAATGGGGAAATCCTGGAATAATTTGGGTGTTTCAAAGATTATGGACTCTAAGGAATCTTGGAAATTATAAATGTTCTCATTTTAAAAGTGAGAAAAATAAAACTAAGTCTAGAAAGGCGAGAATGACCTGCTCTTAACACCCAGCTAGTTATTCAGAAGTAATGCCAACTAGAACACAGGTGTCTTAACCACTCATTATTGTACACCATTCATTCGGTTCCCCCAATCATGTCTGCTTCGACTATCTGATATTTTGCTGTTCCTTAACCTATTACTTGCCTTTATGTCGATATAGCCTAAGTCAGCATCTATCGATGGCATTCAGCAAGGGTCCCTGTACCTCCCACAGTTGTATATAAAATTATGAGTATGTACATGCACATTTTTCTGGGGATAAGATTCATATCTTTCATCAAATCAGGAGTCTCCAAAGAATAAGAACCACTGGGCTACATCGGTACGTATGACACATATATATGAACTTTATGCCGGTTCAAAATACAGATTCAAGGATGATGCATTTATTCATCCATACAGAAGAGTGATGGTTACTTAGGGAAAGTTAGCAATATTTAAGGAACTATTATGCTTGGTATCGCTATTATGGAAATCCACCTAAGACAGCTGAACCACGTGATCTGGTACAGACGACCCTCAATACAGGATACTTGTCTGTAAAACACTGCTTGCTTTCAGCCCTCTTCTTTTTCATCTTCCATTATAAAGCTGAACAAGCATCTCAAAATTCATAATTTCAGGGGGAATCACAATACAATCAAATCACATTAAGAATACACCAAATTTCCTCTAACATACATATTAGAAGCAAAATAACATCACCTAACTTTTATCAAATGGTAGTTACGTGCCAGAACTGGACAGAGTTTAAGAAACTCATATTTTTCTTCATAATCTCAAGAAGTAGAACCTAAGACCAGTTTTCAGAGGAGGAAGCTGACTCAGAAAGGTTACCAGACACCCTGTGTTCCTCAGTTATAAGCTGGAGGAATCAGAATTTGAACCCTGATCTCTCTGACACCAAAGACTTGCTCTTAAACATCCCTACAACACTTTGATAAAATATTAATAATTAATTTTGCAAAATGGAAAAAGCTTAAAGCACCACTAATCAGAAATCCCCATGAGTGATGGTGGTGCAGCAGGATGTGTAAGAGAGGCCATTCAAGGCTTTGGATTCATCACGTTAAATCTGCCTCCAAGGCTGTCACTGATAGAAGGAAACAGAAATTCCGGAATTTCAAAATAGCTCAAAGTATTAGATAAGTCTCCTGTCTTTCTCTTTTCCCTTCAAATAGGGTTACTGATCTAACTCTTTAATTGAAGAACCTTTCTGCAACATTTCAAAGCTCAGTTCTTAAAAACTGAGCTCCTTCTCTCGTTATCTGAGTGCTTTAAGTCTATTATTTTTAAAATTCTGAACTAGTCTGCTGACATGATCTAATCCCCAAAAGAATTTCCAAGTGTGTTTTCTAAATTCCTACTTTATTGCATACATTGAGCTGTCACCTAAAAAAGAACCACCACAACAACTATCAGGGTTAGCCAGTCTTAGCAATGAGAAAGCCTGCGATACCAGTAAAACTCCCCCTTTTATAGCAATTTTCTTCTATGAAATTCTAACACTTCTCTCTGTCCACAATATTTCTATGCCCCTAATCATATGTATCTCACTAATGAACCAGGCAGCATGATTTGTCCAAAATCAGAACGGTAATGATCTTTTTAAAAGCCTTAATATACAAGCAACATTGTTTTCCATAAAATTGTGTTAGCTTCTAAGTCCTTCAATAAGTAATATAAATTAATTTATTCACTCAACAAATCTGAGCACCCTCTATATGTTCTATTCATCCTTACTATCCTTATCATTCTATAAACCTTAACACAGCAGGACATTTAATGTCACTATGAGCTTCAAAAAATTAGAACACTAAGGCCAAAATTTAAGTCTTTCATGTCTTATTTCTAGTAAGTCTTAGTGACATCCTTAGACAATGTTTTCCTGTGGCATCTGCTTGGTTACCTATTTGAAATGGACAGCAACTTTGCATTTTACAAGAGAACCATCAATTCATCGACTATTTTAGATAAACAGGAAAGTCATTTTGTACTCAAAATTTCTTTTAACAAAGGCCTTCCTACACAACTGAAAATTTCCATTTCATTGGCTAGACCTCAGAACCAGTGCTTTTCTCTCTGTATTCACTCACCGTGCACATACCGCCATAGGAGCAGCCCCGCTTTTTAGACCAGCACACAATCCTGAAGACTGGCAGAGAACACTTGGAAACTCCTGACTGCCTATCCTACGCTGAAAAGAGTACATCTGTGAATGGACTGTTATTCAGCATCTGCCAAAGGCCTGAATGAGACAACTGATATACGAGGGACATCATCTGAAAGATAAATCAACTAAGCTCTAATGAATCACAGCACCTGAACGATGTACGCCGACACTGCTAAAGCTTTTCCATTATGCCTGAGGCCTTCTCCAGCTTCTTTAAAATGGCAGGTGAAAAATACTTCTCTAACATTTGTTAAGATGTAAAACGTTTTCTCCATACATTGTTAATGTCATTTTACATAAGATTTCAAACGCTTATTTTTCATACAGGAGAGAAGTCTGCTTCTCCTGATTAATTGGTATACTTCCTTTCATTAATCAATGCCAACTATAATTCGTCCTGCTTCCTCTTTTCCTCTAGTATTAAAAAAAAAGCACTTTAGTTTCCTGAAGATGCTAATTATCCTTGCCCTAAGCATCTGATCGAATTCCCTCCAGCTCCACCACATTCTACCCTTCAGCCTCCACTGTTATTTTCACAGTCCTCTCAAACACCTGCCTATTACTATAAGACCATCTCAAATCTTTTCTCAAAGTAGACAAATGGTAAAACATGAACATCTACTGGGCTTTGAGAATGAGCTGAATTCTTGAATGTCCAAAATACAGAGCACTAGGAGGAATCGCTTGGCTCCAAACTAAACATGGACCTGGCCAGTACCATCCTCTGGCATCCAACAGAGCACAACATGGCCCCATGATGGATCAAATGAATGAATTCGGTCACCTGCCAAACACTGGTAGGAACCGAGATCATAAAAACAAGTAAATCTTGGGCCTCAAGAAGATTAAAGTCTTCTATTAACAAATAGTTCCTATTGGTAGGAAAGTATAATTGGAGCAACCCTAAGAAAACCCATATTGCAATAAATTCTGAGTCTAGTCCTCTCACGATCAAGGAACAATCTGATCACTTCTGAGTATATACCCAAAGTAAGTGACAGCTGGGACTCAAACAGATATTTGTATACCCATGTTCATAGCAACATTATTCACAAAAGGTACGAGAAACCCAAGGGTCCAACGAGGGATCAATGGATAAGCAAAATGTGGTGCATCCATATACAGTGAAATATCATTCAGCCTTAAAAAGGAAAGAAATTCTGATACATGCCACAGTATGAATAAATCTGGAAGATGCTATGCTCAATGAAATAAGCCAGTCATAAGAGGACAAACGTTGTATGATTCTACTTGAGTAAGGGTCCAAGAGTAGCAGATTCAGAGACAGAAAATAGAATGCTGGTTGTCTGGGTCTGGGAGGAGGGTGGAAGGGGAGTTAGTCTTTAATGGGTAAAGAGTTTCAGTTGAGGAAGATGAAAAAGTTCTGGAGATGGATGGTGGTGATGGTAGCAAAACAATGTGAATATATTTGATGCCATAAAATTGTACACTTAAAAGAAGACTACACTGGTACATTTTGTTACATTTTACCACAAAAAGGGGGGGGGGGGAATCATAATTATTCAGATAATCAAAAGTCACCTGAACATTTAAGGTCAGACAGAGTTTCATTCATTCAACAAGTATTAACTAAGGAATTACCTGCAAGGCATGCAGGTGTCTCCCCTAAAATCCATCTGGAACAGCAATGCAGCGCAACGAAAAGAGCACACATGTGAAGACTTTGAAATCAAACCAAGATTCAAGCCTGGCTCTGCCACTTCTAGATTCATCCATCACTCTCTGAGTCTTAGCTTCCTTGCATGTAAAGTAAGACAATACTAAGTCTGTCTCTGGGCACTTCTTCCTAGTAAATGTTTCCCTTTGCTCCTTTCCCACAAGTTATGACCACAGGATGTTAAGGTCACAAGTGAGAGAATGTCTATGAAATAATTACTTTCTCAAACAAAACAAGCATCTCATATGTCAGACAGTGGCAGGCAACAAATATCTCAGTGCCATAAAAGTCATCCTTTCTAGAAGGCAGAACTACAGTAAAAGCACTACCCACTATGTAACACCACAAAATTACTATTAGATAAGACTCATGAGCCACATCAAAATAAAATGTCGTCTAAAACCAAGACAATCAAATTCAGCAATGGGAGAACCACCTCACTGTATAACTCAGACACAGAGCCACAGAGATAATCCAGGAAACAAAACTTAACCTTTCAGCATAAGAAGTAAATTCAGGAAAAGAAGGTCTTTTCTCCCCAAATTAAGTGTACATCTTTCCTTAAAACAGAATTTTGATGCCTTGAATAAATCCATTAACCAACAGTGTCATTTAAATGTTCATAGTGACCATATTAAAAGCAATCTCTGTAGTGTTTCTAATCTGTAACATTTTATAAAATATGTCCTAAATTAAGTTTTGAAATAATTATATATGTGTCTATGTATATGTAGCATATATTATACACAATATATGCCACAGGTAGGTGCTAGCCAGCTTTAAAGACACTTTGAAAAATAAACTGATTACTCCAGAACCTATTTCCCAAAGATATTAATACTAAAATTACTATTCACTCACAACCTCATTCAGAATCCATATCATCCTTCATCCCCTAATAAATTATTGGAGTTCTTGGAAGATGGGTATTTTTATTTAGTAAATTTAATGTTTATGCCAATACATTTTCAATTAATCTTGTATTAAAGCACATTTAAAAATTTTTTTTCCAATTTCCTTAACTCCTAATTTGTGCCCTTTTCCACTCAGAGTGTGCTGCACTTGAAAAACAAGCAACCCGAAGACAACTGGAAATCAGAACTGTGAAGACTCAGAAAAGTCAAAGACCGAAGCACCTCAAGAAGCGGAGACTTCAAAGCAATACTTTTAAATTAGATGAATGTTTTTAAACTGTGACCATCACAATACTTAGACTGATCATATGGGTCGGTACCGTGTCCCTTTAAGTACCACTTTCTTCACAAAAGCACTAACTGAATACTGCATAGCAAGGACTCGTCTCTGTTTTTGCAGATCTTCGGGCTATTAAAGATACATTAAGTGATCTGTTTGCTCTGTGCTGCAGGCATAGCCCTGGGGCAGCTCAGCTTTTCTGGAAAAGCTACAAAAAAAAAATCTCCTGTGCTAACCTGAAATGTACACTGATTTTCCAAAGATTAAAACCCCTTAAGAAAGCCTCCTTTGCAGGCTCCAGGCGTTCTGGCACAAAAACATTGGAGAGGAGGGGCGAAAAGATGGCCTCGGCCACCCATCCCTGGGGACCCAGATCTGGTCACCTGCCAATAAACACGAACAATCCTCGCCGGGCGCGCCCCGAAGGCTCTCGCTTTCCTGCCAACACGGACGGCCCGGCTTCCTCCCCTCCCGCCCCTCTCAAAAGTGTCCACAGACGAGGCCCAGCGCAGCCACCGCCACCACGCGGGGTCCCGAGGATGCTCCCGAGACGCCGCCGCTGATCCTGCACCACCGTCGTGTGCGTAACCGGATCTGTCAAATCCCTGCTCTTCAGGGGCCGGAGCGAGCAGCGAGGACCCGCTCCACTCCGGGTGCGGAGGCGCCCGCGTCCCCATCCGGTGCCAGGGCGACCGCACAAAGTCCCTCCGAAGCGCCGACTTGGGACGCGCGCCAGGGTCGGGGAGGCGCAGAGCCCGGCGAGGCGGACGCCGGCCCCGCAGGCCGCGCCACTCAGGACCCGGCGAGGCCGCGCCATCGGCCCGCGCGGGTCTCCCCACCGCGGGCTCTGGGCCCGGGCGCCCACGCGGGCCTCCGCGCAGAGGCGGGCGCGGGGCCGGGCGGGGCCGCTCCCCACCCCGGACACAAAGCGACTCCGCGGGAGCCCGCCTCACCTGCAGCACGGGGCGCCGCGGGCCTTCGAGAACCATCGGACCCCGCTCCGGCGCGCGCGTCACAGCCCAGGCCTCTCGGTGCCGCCCGGCGCCGCCGCCGCCATTTCCTCCCGCCTGCCGTCGCCTCGTCCCCGCTGTCAGGTTACTCCATTCACCTGGGCCTGGAGCAGCCTGCGCCGCGCCGCGCCGCGCCTCCGCCTCGACCCCTCCCGCCGGCGCCTGCGGAGACTGCGCAGCGCCCGGCTCGCCCGCAGCCCGCGCACGGCCCGCGGCAACAGCGCACAGCCGCTTGGAGAATCCCACCGGTGCCCGCGCCGCCCCTCCGCGCCCCCACGCTCGGCTCGCCCCGCGCCGGCATGAGAGCGAGCCTGTGATTGGACAGAGCGCGGCGGTGAAAGGTTAATCCCGGCCCCCCAGCCACTCAGGAGCCGGGAGACAGTGGACGCGGGCGTCGGAGGCCCTGGCGGCGTTTGCGGCCCAGAGCCCGGACGGGACCCGGACGGGACCCGGACGTTCCTCCGCCTGCGGCCAGGCTCCTTCGCCGCCCTCCGGGGCCCGTTCGCCGGTGTTGCGGACGCTCGCTCGGCTTGGCCAAATCTGCTGGCTCTCGGGATTCGCCCGCCTCCATTGTTGCCCTTTCTGGCATATCGGCCTCTAAACGTGGCCCTTCCGCAGGGCCGTAATTGTTTTCCGGAGGGCTCGACGCTGCTTTTACCAACCCCCTGCCGTTTTTGAAGGATCTTCCCACTCGTCTGCTTTCCCCCCTGCATTAGTGGTGCAAGGCCCTCGGCATTTGGGGAGACAACCCCTCTCCTCCCCCCCCCCCACCCCGGAAATTGGAATAATCAGAAAATAAAGATGGGGGTACCGGCCCTATTTATGTGAATTGTTCATTTGCATAAGGTTGGAACTGTGTGTCTAGTAGCTGTGAATTAAAATACGGGGGTCGAGTAAGTGGCTGGCTGAAAGAGAATCCTATTAATTTGTCCTACAATTTAGGCATATTTTCCAGACTACCTGATAGACTGATTTACTCCAGACGAGGTAGGGTAACAGCAACCACGCTTCTACCCCGAAGAGTTAGCACTTAGCACCTACTAGGTGCTAGACTTTTGTCTAGGGCCACGCTGTTCCATCCAGCAGCCGCCAGCCCCATGTGGCTACTGCGCACTTAATATATGGCTAGTCCTAATTGAGCTGTGATGGCTGGAGCTCAGATGTGTGTGTTTTTTTTTTACCAAAAAAGAATGTAAAGCGGCTCTCTCATGTTTATTATGTTGATTATGTGTTGAAGTGATAATATTTTTGACGTATCGGGATAAACAGTGGTTTCATTTGTTTTTATTTTTTTAATGTAAGTACTAGAAAGTGTTTAATGTCTTACGTGGCTAGCGTTCTGTTGCTATTGGACCAGGCTGTTGTGAGCTGTGATTTTTATGCTTACCCTGTGAGGCACATGCTGTAACTGCCCCCCACTTGAACCGATGAAGAAAATTCGTAACCTCCAGTAAGTAAGCTGCTAATAAGTGAATAACTGAGATTTGAACCCAGGCGTTCTGGCTCCGGGGCTAGTGTATTCAGTCACTACAGTGGTCAAATTTTGATCATGTATTTACTGTGAATTGGCTAGAAGTTTCACATAAACGTAGAATGATCATGGACAAAATTAGGAAGTAGTAAGAATGCTCTTAGCAGACCTCTACAAAAAGAACATTTCTTATATATCGAACACTTACACTGCACTGCGGGCAACAGACCTCCTCAGTAATATAGGCGGAGGCTTTTTGGAGATAATCCTTTATGAGCAGGATGGCCTCTCAGGGTGGGAATGGGCCCTGGGGTTCATTAGCAGTGGAAATTTGTGAGCAGGTAAAATTTTCATCCCGTCCTGCTGTCCTCTCAATCTGCTCAAGACTAGCTGAGCTTCGCCATCAGCAGGTTTGTCTGATTTTTATCAATTTTTTGGAATTTTTAGAATAAATAGTACATGCATATGGTTCATTCCTCAGAAAGCATAAAAAGGTATAGAGTAAAAAGAATCTCTCCCCCACCTCTGTCTCCATGTTCCAAATTGGGAACCACTGTTTCTTGCTCATTCTTTTAGAGAATTTTTTAATGCAATACACGCCAAGACATTCCTCATTTGAAAAAAATGGTAGTGTGCTTACACATTTACTATACCTTGTTTTTTTAAATTAACATATCAAGAATATATGTCAATATCAATATATACAGAGCTCTTCACTTTTTTTCAATCCTTATAATATTTTATTACAGGGATGTGCCCACAATTTATTTAATCAGTTCTCTATTGATGGAAATGTAGATTTCCAATCTTTTACAGTTAAACATTGATCCAATTGGAATTGATTCAGTATATGGGGTGAGATATGAATCCAAATTTTTTTTCTCCACATAGCTACACAGTTTGCCATTTGTTGGTCATTTGTTGGAGAGTTCACTTCTAGACTCTGTATTTTGTTCCGGTGGTCTATCTATTCATGCTCCAGTTGCTGGTTTGTTTTAAATCTGGAGATGTAAAATCTTGTAAGGGATAGTGTTTCACACTTTGTCTGGATCACTAGAAATCTTAGAGCTAATATTTCAGCCCATGTTAAGCAGCAGTAACCATGTGGTATGCATTTTCTATGGGCTAATTTTTATTTTCCCTTTGCCCTGATTATTTCCACAATTTGTTTTATTTTTTTGTAGAAGAAGCCAGGATATAAATATACCTTTGTTTAAGACTCTCTGTTTGCAAGTAACAGAAACCAACCAGAAGTAGCTTAACCAAAAGGGATGAATTCTTCATAACAATGTAGGAATGTCTCACAAAAGCCCAGAGCATCTTAGCAAAAGACTAGAAAAACACTGTATCTTAGAAAATCTTAGGAAAGACTACATCTCAGCAAAAGACTAGAACCAGATGTTGGAAAACTTCCAGGAGCCCAAAAGTTACTCTCTCTGTCCTTCTGTGATTATTTTCTGTGTGTCTGCTCCGGCTGTGCATCTTCCTCTGCTTACTGGTTCTCTCTGCTTTTCCATCTACGCAAGGGACTATAGCCACCCCCATATTCAGCTAGGAAGTCAGCTCAGTGTGAAGGTCAGAGCCCAAACAAGGAAGGTGGAGAGGCAGTCCTGCAAAGTCAGGTGACTAATCACGTACATGGAACTACACAAAGAAAAACTGTGTTAAGGATGATGGGCACCAGATTTCTCACGATTGGAAAAGGGGGTTAAAATACAGAAAGGGGAACAGCAAGAAAGCTTGAGTGATTGGATTGGAACTGGAAGTATTGATGTGAATTCCAAGTTTTTCAATATATATAGGTATAAAAATAAATGTAAATGGGAAAGTATCATATAGATAAGCCTGGAACACCGTACTGTGCTACAAAGTATGAAAATGTTCGAGGAATGATGGAGACATTTGAAAAGAACAAAGCAATCAGCTTGAATTTCCCATGCGTCAAACATGGGACAATTTGAGCATCAAAATAAATTAGGATAGTGAGAGATTCTATCCCATGGAATGAAATAGAATCCATGAGTCCACACTGATATTTTTTAGATGAATAAGTAAATGGAGGAAAAGACAACTCCTGCTTAGAGTAGAATGCAACTAATAAACTTAGAAGAAATAATGGACTTAGAAAAATCACCATTTGCAGAGGAGGGCATTGCCCAGTGGCAGAGTACCTGCTTAGTATGCATGAGGTCCTGGGTTCAATCCCTGGTAACTCTATTAAGATAAGTAAATAAATAAACCTCATTACCTCCCCCCCAAAAAACAAAAAAATAAAAAATTTTAAAAGGAAAATCACCATTTGGCAATCATCAGATAAGAAATATCAGTGTTTGCTAAATCTAGTGGGTAAAAGTGGGACAAAGAATGAGATGTTTACATATGTTCAAAGCATCTCCCCACAAAATTCTTATTTAAAAAATGAGAACTTGATACTCTGATTTCTCTTCAGATCATATAAATCTTTTGCCTTTTACTGAAGATTTCCATTGAGAGAAACAACTCTGAGTCTTAAACCAATTTTTTGAGGCCTTGTTTCGGCAAGGCTACTTATGAATGTTTTAAAAAAGAAAGTTGGTGGTGGGGGAGGGGGAGGGTATTGCACATGCTCCGCATGCACAAAGCCCTGGGTTCAATCCTGGGCACCTCCTCTAAAAATAAACAAGATAAATAAACTACCCCCTCCAAAAAAAGTAAAGGAAAAAAGAGGACACTATGAACTCATCTATAAAACAGAAACAGACTTACAGACATAGTAAACAATCTTATAAGTGGTTACTGGGGAGAGGGGGTGGGAAGGGATAAATATGGGAGTTTGAGATTTACGGATGTTAGCCACTATATATGAAAATAGATTTTTTTTAAGTTTCTGCTGTATAGTACAAGGAACTATGTTCAATGTCTTGTCATTACCTTTAATGAAAAAAATGTGAAAACAAATATATGTATGTATATGCATGACTGGGACATTGTGCTGGACACCAGAAATTGACACATTGTAACTGATGGTACTTCAATAAAAAAATAATAAATTTTTTAAATAAATAAATGAGAACTTTATGAAAGAGAATCTAGCAGACACCACCTTACTCAAGTATTCAAAGTTAACTGTGCAAAGGGTCACAGACACACACCACTAGTGCCACATGGTACAGATATAACATGGGGTTTGTTGGAGGAAACTTACACGCAGACAAGTGGCAGAGTGCACACCGTCTCCTGAACTTTTCCTTATTACAGAGCATGGGCCAGGCGTAGCTATTGTGTGTGCACCATAGTCAAGTTTCCAGGCCGCAGTTCCAGCAAGATGAAGCAGGCTTGAGCCAGCATCCAATACACAAACAGAACCAGAGCCCCAGACAGAACGTGTGCCCCACCTCGACACTGCATTACTATTTATGCATATGTTAACCGGGGTGAGGGAGTTCCTAGTTTCTCTGGATAGTAAGAAATACATCAAGGGAAGCGCCATGTGCAGTGCTAGGAAGTAAGCATACCAAGGGCAAAGGCCTGCTCGGAGGGTCCTGGGAACAGCTTCACCTAAGGTCCTGTCTCTCCACAGGCCCGCTCAGTGAAGCTCAGCCAGCTCTCACCTCTGCTATGAAAAAAGGGAAGGAAGTGAGCTTCCAAGGCCACCCAGATTTGCCTCTGATCATTAATGTCACAAGGGATGGGACAAAGCGACACCTGGTGCTTTAGCATCACTTCTCTAATATTTCTGCCAAAAATGCTTATCTTGAATCTTAATAGGAAACATCAGACAAACCCAAATTGAGAGAGAGTTTACAAAATGACTGGCCTATAATCTTCAAAAATTTTAGATTATGAAGGTCGAAGAAGGACTGAAAAACAGTTTTAGAATGAAGGAAACTGAAGATGCATGACAAGTAAGTACTTGTAATCCTGGTTTGGCTCCTTTTGCCCTGAAAGATATTGGCACAGCTGGTGAAAAGAGAATGAAGTCTCTATGAAGGGCATGTGAGGGCTCTTTGTACTTACATATTAGTCAGGGTTCAGAGAAACAGAACCAGTAGGACTTAGAAAGATGGATGGATGGATGGATAGATAGATAAATAGATAGATAGCCAGCCAGACAAAAAAGGAGATTTGTTATAGGAACTGGCTCCATAATGCAGTTATGGAGGTGGAAAACTCCCACAGTCTGCTGCCTGAAGCTGGAGAACCAGGAAAGCTAGGGGTATGATTCAGTCTGAGTCCAAAGACCTGAGAACCAAGGGGCTGTTTGTCACAGAGTCTGAAGGCCCAATGTCCAAGGGCAGGAGAAGATGGATGTTCCACCTCAAAAAATGGGAGAGAATTTGCCCTTTGCCTTTTTTGTTTCCATTTGGGCTCCCAACAGTTTGGATAATGTCTGTCCACATTGGTGAGGGCAGTGTATCTCCTTACTCAGTCTACTGAATTAAATGCTAAACTCTTCCACAAACAACCTCACAGACACACCCAGAAATAATGTTTTACCAGCTATCTGGGCATCCCTGGGCTAGTCTACTTAACACACAAAATTAACCATCCCAATTTTATTTTATCTTTTAAGTTTAGCATTATTTAAAATAAAAAATGAAAAATAAAAGCAAGAAAAAAAAGTAAAACTGTACGAATTTGCAGAAGATCTTCTAGAACTAATACATGAGTCCACCAACATCACTAGATACCAGGTTAATAAGCAAAAATCATTTGTATTTCTATATGACAACAATAAATAATTGGAAATTCATATTTTAAAATAGCATGACGGCATCAAACACATAAGGTATTTGGGGATAAATCTAACAAAATATGCACAAGAGTTTTACATTGAGGAGTATAAAACATTAATGAGAGAAACTAATGAAGACCTAAATAAATAGAGATACCACGTTCATGGAACAAAGACTCAGGATTATAAAAATGTCAGTTCCACCCAAACTGATCTATAGATTTCAATTATAATCTGATAAGGCTTTTTTTTTCTTTTTTTTTTTTTTGGTAGACATTTACAAGTTGACAAGTTGGAGGATGCTTCTACCCAACTTCAGGGCTTACTATGAATCAAGGAATCAAGACAGTATGGTGCTGAGGTAAGGACAAGCATCCAGATCAATGGAAAATAACAGAACAACGAAAAAAATCCATGCATATATGGTCAATTGATTTTTGCCAAAGATAGCAAGGCAGGTCAATGGAAGAAGAACAGTCTTTTTAGCAAATAATGCTGGACAATTAGACATTGAAAGGTGAAGAAAAAGGAGGCGGAGAGGGGAGGGGAGAGGAGGAGGGGGGAGGGGGAACTCAAACGGATCATTGTCTTAGATGTAAAACCTGGAAGTACGAGACTTCTAGAAGAAACCATGGGAGAAAACTCTCTGTAACCTTGGGTTAGACAAAGCTTTCTCTGATAGGGAAAAAAAAAAAAACCTATGAACCAGGAAATGTTTTAAATTGATAAATTGGACTTCTCAAAATTTTAAACTTCTGCTCTTTGGAAGACACTGCTGAGAAAGTGAATGACAAGCACACACTGAGAAAGGTATTTCTGAAATACACATAAGATAAATTACTTGTATCCAGAATATAGAAAGAACTCTTACAACTCAGTACTAAAAAACAGAACCCAACTAAAAAAATGGGCAAAAGATTTGAACAGAAGCATTACCTGTGAAAGTATACAGATAGCAAAAACATATAAAAAGTTCCTCAACATCCTTAGTCACTAGAAAATTAATACTACATTGCCTACCTAGTAGAATGGCTGAAAAACCGACCTTATGGCTAAAAAGACTGACTAGACTATAGCACAATGAGAATTCTCATACATTGCTGACAAGAATGCAAATAGCCACTTTGGAAAACAGTTTGGCAATTTTTTTATAAAGTTAAATATATACTTTCCATATAACCTAGCAGTCTCATTCCTAGATATTTACCTTAAAGAAATGAAAACAAATGTCTGTGTAAAGACCTGTATGTGACTTTATAGCAACTTTATTCATTTAGCCAAACACTGGAAACGACCCAAATGTCTGTCAGTTGGTGAACAGGGAAACAAACCGTGGCTCATCCAGAGAATGAAATCTTACGCAGCAATAAAAAAGAAATGAACTACTGTTCTATGCAAAAACGCTGTTGAATCTCAAAAGTATGCCAAGTGAAAGAAGCCAGACACAAAAGGTTACATCCTGTAGGGTTCCATTTATATGACATTCGGGAAAAGGCAAAATTGCAGGGAAAGAAATCTGCGGTTGTCAGGGGCTAAAGGGGAGGGGAGGGGCCACAAAAGGGCACCAGGGAACCGAAGGACTGGCAGCCAGGTGGGGGCTAGGGAGCGTTCCAGGTAGAAGGAACAGGACGCCCAAAACCTAGAGGCAAAACCATGTGGTTCGATCAAGGAACTGAGAGAAGTCCAGTATTGACCCAAACAGAGCTCGAGATGAGAGAAAGGAAAAAGGCCCCAGAACACAAAGGAACGTGTGTATTGTGTTAAGGATTTACTGTCTCATAGACAGAGAAACCATACAAAGCTTTAAGGCAAACGTGATGTGATCAGATACACCTTTTTTTAAAAGTTAACTTCCACCAGCGTAGAAAATGGAGAGGAACAAAACTGAAGTGTTACTTGCAATAGTGTAAAAGACGCGGTGGTCTTGATGAGGTTAGCCTTAATGGGAGAGAGATTGAGCTGAATTGGGGATAATTGGGAGTTTAAAATGTGGGTGTTTTACTCTCCTCTTTATGGTTATGGTTTCAAGACCACCAAGGCTCTATTTTCTAGAAAGTTGAAGGTGTAGTGAGCATAGAACATGCCAGACTTTTGAGTTTTTCAATCTGACCAAACGAGCTTGTTAACTGAGATGGAGATTAGCATTCTTTGCCAACAGGGGTAAACTTTTGTTGTTATTTTGCTTTGTTTTTAACAAAATCATTAAAACAGCTAAACATGATCTTAATCTATTCAAATAGAATTTTCAGATAGAATAAAATACAGGGAAAAATGTATACCAACTGGTCACATTCAATACCTTTTTTGTTGTCCCAGAGCATAATCATATCCTGCCTCTCTTTAGATTTAAGTGAAATTAACTCTATATTTCTTGGCATCTCCTTTTTCAGGAGGACTTTTACTTCAATGATGTCTTTTGCCCTTATATCGGGACTGAATCACTGAGGCTTGTTTAATTTGGAACTAAAGAACCTTGGTCTTCAGAATATGCAGTATTCTATGAAGAAGTTATGTACAACTACTTTCTGCTTTTCCCAGTACCCTAAATAGCTCTCCTACAGAGTTGCACTATCTTTTCACTCACAGAGGGGAAAATAAATCACGAGAAAGATTACAGCCATGTGGTGCTCATATCTGTGTCACCGTATGTGATTGACTTTCCCCCAAAACAGGAATGAAACAATTTTCCCATATCTTAGCCTCAGCTCTTTTTCACTTGGAAAAAAAATCTAATCTTAATTTCTATTGAACTGTTAGTTAGTAAACAACATTCACCTAGCACAAGTACTTCTGATAAACCAAGTTTTCAAGGAGCTTAGAATTACAAAATCAAGTTTGCTCAGGTTTTTCTTAATGCAACTAAACAGAACTACAGATTTGAAAACTGATTTTAAGTACTTTATCATTCATTCCTTCTCTCTTCGCTACCACTCACCAACCCACTTTTTTAGACAAATTAAATTTATTATGGTTCTTCCTCTCAGTTCTCACAGTCACAGATTTCCTTCCATGCAGGTCTCTGACATCTTCCCCATGGGATATGAGCCAAGCAAATCAGAACAAGGTAACGCCCAGGGTAGCTCGCTCCCTGCTATGATCTGAATGTTTGTGTCCCCTGCCCCCAGATTTATATGTTGAAATCCTAATCCCCAAGGTGATGGCATTTAGAAAGTGTTCACCTTCTCCTGGCCACATGACACCAGCCTGGCCAATCAAAATCTGCCCTGAGATTTTCTACCCAGAATTAGTGAAAATGAATCCCTTTGCCTCACTAGTTAAGCTGTAAGTGGAACATCTTGGAAGTATGTTCCCCAAGTGTGGAGAGAGCCCATTCCGTAGGAGGAAATGAAGCCAAGAAACAGAAAAGCAGAAATGAAATATGGAGGCAGGGAAAGGAGGAGGAAGGAGAGAGAGAGAGACTGAGACTAACCAACTCATCTTGTTTAAGTCCTTGATTCAAGGTATCCTTAAAGCCAGCTTCACCCCTTCCTGTACCCAGTGATCAGTTTTTAAGCAATTTGAAGTGCACGTCTGACCTTGCAAGTAAAATCTTCATGAATAACAGTAAGCTTGAATTTCCGCTGATTCTTGGCAACTTTTCCATAAACTGTGGTCATGGGATAACAGGAAAGAGATCAGGCTTTGTAGTCAGATCATCTAGATTGGAATCCAGCTCCATCCCTTGCTAGATTACCTTACTAGGCTTCAGTTCCCACCTTGGTAAAGAGGGAATCATACAGTACCCATGGCATAGGGTTGAGAGAATTTAATGAAATAATGTGTGTAAAATGGTTAGCCCATAATAAGCATTCCATAAATTACAGTTATTATTAATATTAGGGATATGTAGCAGCAATAATTGAAATCAAACAAGATGAGTAACAAATAACTGAGCATCTCTTAAGCGTAGGGATTCCCTACCCTATACCCTGTGCCAGGCACCCTGGGGAATTGCACATTGTCTGTGCCCTCAAGATGCTGACGGCCCCATTGAAAGTATTTTCAACATGTATAAGATATCACAAGGTAGACCAAGATTATTTGCCAAAGGAGAATTATACATAGGAATTTAAAAGAAGAAAAGTTTGCTTCAGTGAGATAGGTTGGCAGATTTTAAAGCACCAGTTTTGCAGAGGTGAAGAGCATGGACTTGAATTTCCAGCAATGGGAAAAGGGTATCACAAAATTAAGGAGTTAGATATTAGGAAAATGCAAATCGAAACCATACTGAGGGGAGAAGGTTCAGCTCAGCGGTGGAGTGTGTGCTTAGCATGCACAACGTCCTGGGTTCAATGCCCAGTACAAACAAACAAACAAGTAAATAAAATTACCTCCCCCCCCAAAAAAAACCCCCAAAAATTCTTAAGTAAGAAACACATTGAGATACCACTTCACACTTACTAGGATAACTTATCAAAAAGAAAAAAAAAATGGAAAATAATGATTGTTGGCAAGGATGTGGAAAAATTAGAACTCTTGTGCTTTGCCGGTGGGAATGTAAAATGGTGCAGCCACTGCTGAAATCAGTTTGGTGGTTCATCAGAGAATTGAGCGTGAATGACCGTATGATCCAGCAGTTCCCCTCTTCAGTATATACCTAAAGAAATGAAAGCCAAGATTCAAAAGATACTTTACACACCAATGTTCATGGCAAAATTATGCCCAGTAGTCAAAGGGTGGAAACAACCCAAATACCCACAGACAGATGACTGGATAAAAAAAATGTGGTATATACTTGCAATGGAATATTATTCAGCTTTTAAAAGGAAGGAAATACCAGTACATACTACAACGTGGATAAATCTTTAAAATGTTATGCTAGTGAGATACGCCAGACACAAAAAGATGAATACTGTACGATTTCAGTTACTTGAGGTGTGTGGAATAGACAAGTTTATAGAAAGAAAGCAGAAGAGACGTTACCAGGGGCCAAGAGAGGGGAAGGGGGAGTTACTGTGTAATGGGTACAGCATTTTTATTTGGGATGATGAGAAAGTTCTAGAAGTGGATTGTACACTTAACAAATGGCTACACTTAAAAAGAATTATGTCTGTTTTACCACAATTAAAAAACAATTAAGGAGCTGAAAAGCACCAGGGGTCTGTGGAGAGACGAGTAGACCCACATGGTCTTAGCAGAGTGTTCATGAAGGGTGAACCCCAAGACTTGTGCCATGAGCGAGACTTGGGAGCCTGAGGAAAATCACCTACAGAAGAAATTGTAACTGCAACAGTGATGTCCAGTGGTTGTGGGAGAAGGCGCGCTTTTTCAGCTGGAAATCCTGGTGGGTAGACTGAATATGCATCAGAAACAGCCAGCCTAGTGGTTCCTGCATAGGAGCCCCAGTGTGGCGAGGAGGAGGAGGCGAGGCTGAGACCTGGGTGTGGACAAAACTAACTGGAAATTCAGGAAGCTGGTCTGGAAGCCTGGGCTGCCCCTCCTCTCCCGCCTCACCATCATCCGAGCTGCTAAGGGGTTCTGTGCTCTGTGCTTCAGCTCCTAGTTTCACTACATGGGCACAAACCCTCGGGGAGTAATAACTACAGATCGAAAATACTCAGGAAAAAAAATTCCAGAAAGTTCCCTAAAGCAAAACTTGAATTTGCCACAGGCCGGCAACTCTTTACACATCATTTACATTGTATTAGGTCTTATAAGTAACCTAGAGATCTTTTAAAGGATATGGGAGGAAATCTGAAAAAAAAAAAAAAGAAAGAAAGAAAAAAGAGGACACTAATGAACTCAGCTACAAAACAGAAACAGACTCGCAGACATAGTAAATAATCTTATATTTACTGGGGAAAAGGGGCTGGAAGGGATAAATTTGGGAGTTTTGAGATTTGTGAATGTTAACCACTATATGTTAAAATAGATAAAAAACAAGTTTCTTCTGTATAGCACACGGAACTATATTCAATATCTTGCAATTACCTTTAATGAAAAAGAATATGAAAATGAGAAAAAAAAAGTATATGGGAGAGTATGTATAGGACATATGCAAATACTGCACCATTGTATGTAAGGGATTTGAGCATCTGCAGACTTGGGTATCAGACTGCATCCGGGAACCAATCCCCCGCGGATACGGAAGGACAACTGCGTTCCTATCCTATTTCGTGGATGAGATATTTGAAATCAAGGGAGCCCTTTTCAGTTTGCACAAGTTTAGACAACCAGTAAGTGAGAACGTGGGGTTTCAAGTTTGAGTCTCTGTTCTGATTCTAGAATGTTAAAGGTGCAGCTCCTCAGGACAGCTCCTAGAGATTCTGGTTAAGGAGATCTGGGGTAGAGAGGGCCTGGGACTCAGACGGTATACGAGCCCCCAGGTTTCATCTACAGCCTTCTTCTCCCCTAAAGTGCTCCAGCACGTGCTCTGTGTAACCAGGAGTGTTGAAGGTCAAACTACGAGATTTGAAGACTAAGCAGTGGGAGTGTTTCTCCAATTTCCCACCCACGGTCTCTCAGCAAAAATCCACTAATGCTTCAAGAATGTGTATCTCTACTCAAATCGCCATTTCCTTGAGGCCTCCCCCCAGAATGAGCTGCTCCCCCTTTGACTGTGCCAGGCCGGGTTTTCTCAGCAGTCCGGCATTGTTAAGAGTTTTGCTTTGGGAAAGGCTGGCTCACTGCTCAGTTGTGCTACAAAGCATCTGCTCGGGGACCACTGCTGTCTGCTTTAAAGCCACAGAAGCCTCAGTTGGTGCTGCCAGAAAGGCTGCAGCCCAGCCCCTTGTTGCAGACACACTGTTTTCTCTTAGTAGTTTGTTCACTACAGCTTTTCTATATCAATCAATTTTGGGAGGTGGCAACTAATAAAAACCGAAGCTAGCTCCCTTCATTGACACAGGGATTTTGCTGGAAGGATACTGTGAAATCCCACAATATATCCCTGCTATAGGTGAAGGATTGCTGAACAATCTGGGGGAGGGCAGGAAGCAGGGCAGGTGTGAGAACCTCAGCGTCAGGGATCTGGGTACCACCTCTCTGGCCATTTCTGTGATTCCACACCCACAAGTCGTAGTTTAAAATGCCACATGCCTGGGAGGAAGAATCTGATTGGCCCAGCTCAGGTCACGTGTCCACCCTTGGACCAAGTGGAAGAAATGCGGCTGTTGAGTCTCCCACTATGGGTGGTGTCTTAGTTTCCTATTGCTGCTGTAATAGGTTACCACAAATCCAGTGGCTTCAAACAAAAAACAACTCTTTTACAGTTCTGGAGGTCGGAAGTCTGAAAGCAGTTTCATTAGACCAAAGCCAATGCGTTGGCAGTGCTGGTTCCTTCTGGAAGCTCTGAGGGGAGAATCTATTTCTTTGCCCTTTTCCACTTCCAGTGGCTGCCTGTATGCTTTGGCACGGGGCCCCCTTCATTCACCTTCTAAGGGCATCATTCTGCTCCCAACATTACATAGCCTTCTCCTCTTCTGAAGTCACATTTCTTTTTGCCTCCCTCTTCTAAGGACACTTGTAATTACCTTTAGTGTTTGATCGAATAATTCAGGGTAATCTCTCCACCTCAGGATCCTTAACTTAATCTTACCTGCAAAGTCCCTTTTACTACATATGGTAGCATTCATAGATTCCAGGGATTCAAACATGTGTATCTTCAGAGGCCATTATTCAGTCTACCACCACGGGATAAGAAGTTTTCAGTGAAGGATAGGTGGACAGACAATCCCAGCCAGAGACACCCAAAGACACACACCACTGTGATGCCCACTGATAAAGGTAAGTGATTGCAATGCCCCAAGTCTTATGCTAAATATCTATATGCAGTAATTCATCTAACCTTCAGCTCTGCTTTAAGATTGGATGTTATTGTTATCTCCGTTTTCGCGAATAAAGAAACTGACTCAGTAGACCAGGACACAGATTATCAATTGAAGACTCAGTGGTTAAAGACAGTCACACATCAATTATTTAGTAGACGTGGGATTTAAACCCAAGACTGACTGACATCAAGCCCTGAGACCTTTTATCCCCAGGCTATGCTCTCCCAAAAGCCAGCTCACAATGAATCCAGGTTCATTGACATATGGAGACTCAATAGACACTGGGAGATCTGCTGAGGCAAATTCTAAAGTTGGCAAAGCTTGTCTTCAACACACTTGAAGGCATTTTCTCCTCTCTGACAGCTTTTCCTCAATACTTCACGCTGCTCTTTGGTGAATGCAATCCTTCCTCCAGATTTCCCCTCCCCAAATAAAAACACATGCTCCAGACCCATCCCACATAGTTAAGGTGACTCTTTATTGTCAAAATCTGGCCAATAATGAAATGGGACATCATTAAAAATAACATCAGAAGGACACACGATAGCCAGATGTACAGTCAGCCCGCACTTACGTGTTCTGTGATTTATCTCCTTGGGGCCCGTTTGCAGAAAGCTTATTGAAAACAAGGAGGAAATAAGACACCGTAAAATGTTAAAAGAAAATAATGGCTTATTATCTTTCTCAGGAGTACATATTGAATATTTCAGTACTCTGAAAGAGATTTCTGGAATCACAATGACTTAACTCCAAAAGGAAAAAATCACAAATAGTAGTACTTCCAGTATTGAGAGAGCCTGGGGGCAAGGTGTGTGTTTGGGATGGGGGACTGACGGCACAGGGGCAGAAGAAAGAATAGTTTAGGTGGAGATTTGACTGTACATCCCATAAAGCACTCCTCATCAGTAGAAACCGCCTCTGTGTTCCCTAAGCTGGTCTTAGACCTTCTCACTTTTGCTGCTGACTGTCTGATGCCCTTACCTGCGGTCTGCATGGATCTCAGCAGTGGACTAGGGGGCAAGAGCAGAGAGTAGGAACTGGATAGGGGTCGGTGTTTGTGAGAGCAGGGCACCTATAAGCTGGAGGAAACAAGTTTCCCAGGATCCAAAGGATGTTGACAGGCCTGGGCTTGGTCCAAGAAGCCTCAGTCTGTTGAACAGGGCCCAGTAGCAGATGAGGGTCTCACAAAGCATCCGGACTTTGCGTAATTTTCTAGTTTGTGATTAGATTCCGACTGGAAAGTGAGGCTATTCAGATAATAGTTTGGGGCTTCAAGCAATGAGAATGAAAAGACTGAGCAAAGTATCCAAGTTTTAGTCCAATCAGCAGGATTCAGGGCTGTCCTTGAACCTTTGCTTAGAGACCTAGGAGGCAAACCAAGAACTTGGGCTGAAGCCCAGAACCAGAGATTGGGGGCAAACAAGGCTGGAATATGGAGGAAATTTTCAAATCGGTGATCAAACAAGGACTGTTGCCAAGCCATCAAGCTTAGCGCATCACCAGTTACAGCAGCACAGGTAGGTCCCTCTCTCAGCACCCAGCTCCCACCTTCCCCAGTGCCCAGCCTTGAAGTTGTAGGGAAGGAAAAATAATTTTCTACCTTCTGGGTTCTTGGCTGAGACCCCTGTAATAAAAGACAGAGCAGTAAGGGAAAAACAAATGGTTTGTTCAAACTTGCAGCGTGTATCAGATGGGAGGAACCTAAACCCAAAGTAACTCAAAACGGTGACTTAGAACTCCAACTATACAGCATCGTCAATAAAAAATAATAGATTTGTAGAGCAATGACAGGATACAGGAAAGCAGGTTCAGGGTCCCAAGGAGGGCCAACTTGGAAAGTGGGAGGGTAGATACACGGGAGGAAGCCGGTGGACAGAGGTTTGTTTGCAGATCCCTCTGGTGCTGTCTCTGGGCTGATGAGAATGTCTTCTTTCCTCCTCATCCAAGGAGGGTACTTTTCACATAGGAGTTTTATCTCCTGCTTTTAGGAAGAAAAAGGAGGGTCAGGGTCCTTCTTGTACCTGCTGTTTCTTAAATGCCTACAATTCAAAATAATCCATATGCCAAAGTGACGTTTTTGGGGGTGACATACTCTGGTTTCCTTCACAGTGCGGGTGCAGAGCTGGCGTCTGCAGGACACAGTGCTCAGCAGCACCGAGCACCTAGCACCCAGCGTCTTCCACTGGTGGTTTCATAGCACCTCCAGTGAGTACCTCTCCGTGAATGGCTTTCCCAAGCACCTAGAGGGTGGATTTCCAGCAAGTTCCACCAGCGTGACACCACAGCACTGCTCTGCCATCCAGTAAGCCCTGCCCTGCCCTCTGACAATTTCTAGATATCAGCTCTTGGCCATTTTTATATCTGCAATTTCTATACCTTTCAGGGTTTTCTTTACTTCTTACGAGTCAATCCCTAATGACACCAGTCCCTGCTTTAGTTAATAATTCTTCATATTAAAGTTTCCCCTTTCAAATATGTCTGTGGTTTCTGTCTGCTCATTGGACCCTGATTAACACAGAGAGTGCTGACCACAGAGCCCAGTCATGAACTGAAATGGGGACCTGGGACCAGCATTGGTAGTGCCACTTGGTCTCGTGATCGTATTCTGTTAGTGGGGGTCCTTGAGCTAGGTTCACAGACCCCAAAAGGTCTTTGAATAGAATTCAGGTTATCCATGAACCAGGCTGAGGAAAATTTACATCTTTGTTTTGACTAGCCTTTAATCGAAATTTAGCATTTCCTTCAATTGTAAGTGTAGGTGATGGCCACTGTAGGATTAATAGTGGCTGTCACTTTGCCACCACAAGGAATCACAGGTATTTTTACATGACATGACAATTGCACATACCTTGAAATTTTGTTTATGCTCAACACGACTTCGAAGTCAGAGTACTTATTAGACCTGCTGCCGTATTTGTTACTAATAACGAAAAACACAGTTGCAACTATTTCACAATTATTTTAGTGCAAATATTTTTAAAGTTTTTCAATTAAAAAATTTGAGAATTCTGTGAAGCAGTTTCATCAGACTGACAAAGGGGTCCATGGCATAAGAAAGGTTAAGGATCCCTGCTCTGTAAGGATCAAAGTTTTAGGGAGGCACATGGAGAACCAGTTAAATGCTTAATTTCCTAGCATCTTTTGTAACATGTGGTCAAATGAACAGGCTTTGGTTAACGAGATGTGAACAGAAATAATGTGTGCAACTTCTGGGTCAGACCTTACGACCTTCTCTCTTCTCCTTCTTTTGGGACGAGGCCAGGGTGGGGAATTCAGGGGTGGAGAACCAGATCTGTCATTTTAGATGAGGTGATAGAAACTACATATTGAAAAATGACAGAGTTACAAGGTAGAAAGAAAGAGAAACATGACTGTACCTTGTTCACTGGTATTTGGGGTTTGGTTTTGGTAGCTGAATCAACATCCTAGTACAAAAAGTCAAGACTGCAGAAAATCTGAACAATATTAGAAACTGAATCCAGACTATGAAAATGAACATATGTGTGTATATGTGTGACTGAACTATTATGCTGTACACCAGAAATTGACACAACATTGTAAACTGACTATACTTCAATTAAAAAAAAAGAAACTGAATCCAAATTATTTGGGCTGAAACCTGCCCTCTTTGATGAATCCAGCTACCTGAGAAAACTGCTCTGGAGATGGGAACCTGGGTGGCTTCTCTTCAGCTGCCTCTGTGTGGACCGCTGATTGGCCCTTGTTCACTGTGGACTCCAGTGTGTCTAAGGGTCTGTCAAGGGTTCATTTCTATTCATCCCTTGGCTGGATCATTTGACCAATTTCCAAATATGATACACATTATATTTAATCCAAAAGAAGGAATTTTGTTCAAGGATTTAATTTTTTTATTGTTCTATCCATTCATCCATTCATTTATTCATTCATTCTTCAACAAAGGTCTTTGGAGCATTGACCACATTCTAAGATTTCCCTAAAGACTGGGGACAGAATGGCAAATAGATCCTAGTGTCTGACTTTGGAATGCCCTCAGTCCAGTGTGAAGGCAGTTGTAGTCATACCCTAGTGCTTTGCAGCAGCTTTATGGGGCAACACTGAGTAGATTGTTACTAAGTTTCTAACTTAAGGTTTAATGATCTTATCCGCAATAAAACAGGTTTTCTAGTGAACTCTGTGATTCTAGTGATCGTATTTTGCTTAATATGAAGAAGTCCAATTATATAACTTTCCTACAAGTGATTTATGAAAATGACTATCTGAAAAAAATCAACGAGATGACTCAGTTTTTGAGATAAATAAGAATAGTAATAATAATAGATTACACAGACAAAACAATTTTATGTACCATTTACTGTGCCAACATGTGGGTCATTATCAAATGCCTGATCACTCCTTCTCTGAAAGTCCTGTCCTGTTTAAGATGTCACTCAAGTCCAGTTATGCCCAGTGCTGTCCATTCCAAAGGTGAATTTGAACTCCCTCTGTGAGGCTGCTTCATCCTCTTTATACTGTTGCTGCCCTGGTTCTGATTCCCTATTTCTCTTCTGAACTAGCTTCCTAACCAGTCTCTCTGACCCCTGGTCTTAACCTGCCACAATCTACCTTCCGTTTTGCTTCCAGATGATTGTTCTCTTGTCTCTGCCCTGCTCTAAAGCTTTCAGTGCTCCCCAGTGTTTGCAAACTTTGCACCCTGGAGTCCAGGGTCCTGTAGAAACTGGTCCCTGCTTATGTAATGTCTTAAGATGCCCCACCATCTTCCTAAGTGTTCGCCACAGCAGCCTACCCTGTTTCCTAACACAGGATGAAATTCCACACCTCTGTGCAGTAGTTCATGCTGTTCCTCTCGCCTGAAATGCCCTTCCTCTCCTTCTGTGCCCTCAGAAATCCTACTGGTCTTCAGTATTCATCTCAACTGTCCCCTCCTTTGTGAGGTCACCCCAGTCTGAGACCTGACACCTCCCTGCTCCAGCCCCCACTCCCTGCAGCAGAATGCCGGTCTTCCCTCCCCCTACTTTCGAGGCACATTACGTATGCTTTTATTCTAGCACTTGTTATAGGGTTTGATGAGTGTCTTTTTTACTACTAGGCAGTAGTTGCTTGAACATTCTCCCACTTTGGGAACATGCTGTCTGGTCCGTGCTGGGCATAACTACTGTAAATGAGTGACCTGGTCCCAACATGGAAACATCATCACCTTTGACCATGTCTTCCCATTGCCTTGGAATGCTGGTCAGCTGGGGTTAAGTGAGAACACATGGCCTCTCCTTACCCTCACCCCTCGACTTCCATTTCCCTACCACCTCTCCAACACTTTCCCAGAGGCCCTTCTCCTCTTGTCATTTAATTTCATCCCACCCCAAAGACTGTGGCTTTAGGCAAAGCAGAGTAATCCGTTTTGTATCCTGAAACCTCAGCCCTTCTGAGACAGCACAGGATCAGCAGATGTCAGCCTGGACTAGAGGTTGCCTTAAAACTGTTCAACTGTTCAGCGTTCCTGAGGGCAGCATCCCCGTGTTAATTACGTTTCTATCCCTCGGGGTCTTGCAAAATGCTCTGAGTGTGACATCACTTACAAAACTCCTAAATTAAATTCCCTAGGAAAGTAAACTAACACCCTTAAAGTATAAAACCCGGAGATATCCAATTCAGAGTATTCACAGCAGATGGAGCCACATATTTCCACTGTGATCACTCTGCATTTCATATATCATGTGACATTATCAACATTCTGGCAGTTAACAAATCAGTTCATATTTTTGCTTAAATAAATTAAAAGCCATGGGACTAACTTGCCCTGCTTATCCTTGTTAGAAAATGTTATTAAAGAGTTTCCCTAAAAACTAGACTCTAATTAAAAGCAATTGGTACAGGTAATAGACATCATTAAGAGCCAGAGAGTAAACCGTGGACTTTGGGTGATTATGACCTGTCAGAGGTTCATCAGCTGTAATGAATGGACCACTCTGGTGTAGGATGTTGATAATGGGGGAGGCTGTGGGTGTGTGGGGGCAGGAGGTATATGAAAAATCTCAGTACTTTCCTCTCAATTTTGCTGTGAACCAAAATTTCTCTTAAAAAAAATTGCTCTAAGAAAAAAAGAGATACAATGAAATCTTCAAAACTCCAACCAACAACATGTGCAAAGGACATTTACATCTCAGAGAAGGGCAGTCAACTTACAATGAGGTCAACCCCACTTGTCATCTTAAAAAACAAAACAAAACGTAGAAGAAAGAAATATATTTCTAAAATATCTTTTCTAAATTAACTGAAAATGTAAGTGAAAATGTCCAAATCTGGTAAAGTTCTGTTAAAATTATTACATCTACAGTAATAATAATTGGTACAACTCTTGGAAATCAAGTTGGCAGGAAACATAAAAATAATCACTCTTTTGAACTAGTTCCTGGATACTTTTGCTAACAAATGATCCAAAAGGAAAAAGTTAAATTTTTTTATGGGGTGGAGGAGGGGTAATTAGGTTGGTTGGTTTGTTTACTTATTTGACGGAGGTACTGGGAATCGAACCGAGGACTTTGTGCATGCTAAATGTGCACTCTACCACTGAGCTATATCCTCCCCCCCAGGAAATGTTAAATTTATGAAGGTGTTTATTACAGCATGTTTATCCTAGTAAAATATTTTTAAAAAACTGAATGACAAATATTAAGAGACTAAGCAAAATATGATATTAGAATGATGGTACACTCCGCAGCCATTAAAATATGTAAAAAGTCTCTATAGAGAGATGAAAAGTGAGTGAGAGAGGGGTTGGACCAAACATTTCAGAGTATAGTCTTATATTTATGCTCTAGTTAAGTTTTATAAAAATTCTACATAAATATAAACAAGGACTGAAGTAAATGGAAAAATTAAAATAGTGTATGGGTTAAGGGATTGGCAGTGGAATTTTCTCCTTTAAAATGTTTTTGTTATAATGTTCTGCAGTTAAAAAATTCTGAATTCCATCCTCCTACTGCTAGATTGGAGGAGGTAGAAATTTGTTGATACACAATGTTACATCTACTCAGAAATAGTAACATTGCGATTGGTCTTGGAAAGATCGTCTGTTGTCCACAATAGTGGACATATTTTTGTCCTCCGTCTACATAAATTAAATCACCAGGCTACAAGACCTTTAAAAGGTAGTAAAAGAGGGGAAGATAATTATTCGTCTGTTTTCTTCAGACCCGGCATAGTGCTTGGCACATAGCAGATGCTGAGTATCAGTTTTTCTTAATTTATATTAAATGGCCAAGTGGCTCAGAAAACTCCTACAAAGCTGGTGCTGAAAGTTCCCAGCTTGTGTCTGTGAAGTTCTCGGATTCCCTCCTGATTTACTAGCCCAAAACGAAGCTGATGGGGGTCTAGGTGGATGCGGTGTTCGATGAGTGACTTTTGAGTGACTCTCCCACTTGAGGTAGTCATAGAAATGGGTTCCAAAATAGGTCCAAAGAGAAGAAGTATCTTGCAGTCTCATCTTTATGTGTGAAGGATAGACTGAGGTTAAGGGGCAACAAAGGAGTCAGGAGTCCTTGGATCCTGCTCCAGTATTTCTGACCCTAACAGGATAGCTGTGGGAAATGGCAAAGACCAGGAAAACACAAACAGTTACTTTAAGGGCAGGACCGAGGAGCAGCACGCGGCATGTTCATTTACGTCTCATTGTCAATGGGATGGTCTCAGTGGTCAGAACTTAGTCACATGGCTGTGCCTCCCTGCAAGGAAGGCTGGGAAGTTGTCTTCTCTAGATGCCCAAGTGCCAAACGAAGTATCTACAACAGATAGTAAGGTACAGCTAGTAATCGGCCACAATAGGATATTTTAAGCCTTTTATTATGGAAAATTTCAAGCATTTAAAAAATGTGTAATGAATTTCAGCATACTCATCATAAATCTTCAGTCATTATCAACATTTGCCAACAATGTTTCATCCTGCCCATGCCCTATATATTTTTTCTGGATTAAAAAAAATTGTGGTAGATTAACAGATATACACTACTATGTATAAAATAGACAAACAACAAGGACCTACGGTACACCTACAGGGAACTACATTCAATATCTTGTAATCACCTATAATGGAAAAGAATCTGAAAAAAGAACACATATATGTATAACTGAATCACTTTGCTGTACACCTGAAACATTGTAAATCGACTTTACTTGAATAAAAAAAAATAAAAATAAAGAAATTAAACTTGTTTCCTCTTCCCAAATTGTGGTAAAATACAGCCTCGTGGTATCCACCAAGGACTGGTTCCAAGACCCCCAGGGATATAAAACTTCACAGATGGCTTGAGTCCCTTGTGTAAAATGGCATAGTTCAGTGGCCCTTGGTATCCGTGGGTTCTGCATCTGTGGATACAACCAAACGCAGATGGAATTTGACCTGTTGTTGGTTGAATCCACAGATAGAGAGGGCCAACCGTGTACACGACATGAAAGTTGGATTATTTTTAGCAGGACATCTTACTCATAAACACTTCACAGCGCCTCTCTGATAATGAATCTTTAAAACATAATCGTCTGAAATTGCACCTCTTGAGGATTGATGGAAATGCTAGCTATCTTGTGGTAGTGGATTCATCAGTGTATACATCTATCAAAATTCATCTAAATGTACATCTGAAACGTGTAGTTTACTGTGCAGGAACCATACCACAATAAAGGTGTTAAAAATAATTCACAAATAAAATTATAATATATTAAAACATAATCATCTGCCATTTTTATACATAACAATGTTAATAATTTATTAATATCATCTAATTCCAGTTCATATTAAAATTTTCCCAGATATTAAAAAAAAATCCTCAGGTTTTTTATAGTTGTTCATGCAAATCAGGGTCCAGACAAAGTTCATACACAGCACTTGGTTGTTTTACTTTAAAAATGTCTCCTTTATCCTGTAACATCTCCCCGACATCTGCTGTTTAAAATGTCATCAGTTTATCAGAGAGACAAGGCTATTTTTCCTGAGCAGTAATATTTTACAATAGGTTGATAACTTCTGTTGAATTAGGTCCTCAGGAGACATTCTTTAGAATAAATTTCTAGAATAGTCTAGCCCAAGGGCATGAGCATCTGTGTGGCTCTTGCTGATCATACTGACAAGTGGGAGTGTGTTTCCAGTATGTGGCTGTCAGTTAGGTACTGTCCTAACCCATTCCCCCCAGCTTGGTGAACACCAGGGGTGTTTGAAATTGTATGCTAATTTTGTAAGCGGAAAATAATATCTTTGTTTACATTTTGTAAACTTAACCTGCTTCAAGTAGTACTTGTAACTTGACATTTCTTTGGTTGCCACTTCAACTTGCCTTCTCTTATGTGACTTGATCAGATCCTCTCACTAGGCAAACGGTGAACCCCTTTAACCCCTCTAGGCAATTCTGTAGTAACCCCGTTACAATCCTGGCTGTACTTCATCTTTTTTTAAATTAAACTTTAAAAAAATTAGTAAACTTTATTTTTGTAGAGCAGTTTTGGGGTTAAGGAAAAACTGAGCAGGAAGTACAGAAAGTTCCCATACACCCTTCTCCCCACTTCCACAGTTTCTCCCATCTTGTATCCATTTCTTACAATCAATGAACCATAGTTTACATTCAGGTTCACTCTGTGTTGTATAGTTCAGTGGGTCTTGACAAATGTATGACGTTAAGTATTCCCCATCACACTGCTGCACAAAAACAGTCTCACTGTCCGAAAAATCCCCTGTGACCCCCTAGTCATCCTTCCTACCCTCCCCCGTGAACCCTGGCAACTGCTGATCTTTTTACGGTCTCCGTAGTTTTGCCTTTTTCATAACGTCACGAAGTTGGAATCACACGGTGCGTGGCTTTATTCTTGCTTCTTTCACTTAGCAATATGCATTTAAGATCCTCCTATATATTTTCATTACTTGGTAGTTCTTTATATTGCTGAGTGATATTTCATTGTCTGGATGTACCACAGTTTATTTATCTACTCACCTCTTGAAGGACATCTTGGTTGCTTCCAAGTTTTTGCAATTATGAATAAAGGTGCTATAAACATTCATGTACAGGTTATTGTGTGGAGATGTTTTCAACTCATTTGGGTAAGTACCAAGGAGCACGATTTTTGGATCTTATGGTAAGACTATGTTTAGTTTGATAAGAAACTACCAAACTGTCTTCCAAAGTGGCTCCACCATTTTGCATTCCCACCAGCAAAAAATGAGGGATCCTTTTTGTTCCACATCCTCACCAGGATCTGAACATACCGGTGTTCTGGGTCTTGACCATTCTAACAGGTGTGTAGTGCTATCTCATGTTGTTTTAATTTGCAATTCCCTAATGACATATGACACTGAGCATCTTTTCATAGGCTTCTTTGCCATCTCTGTATCTTTACTGATGGAGTGTCTATTCAGATCTTTTTCTCAGTTTTAATTGGGTTGTTTGTTTTCTTATTGAGTTTTAAGGGTTCTTTGTGTATTTTGGATACACATCCTTTATCAGACATGTTCTTCAAATATTTTCTCCCTGTCTGTGGCTTGTCTTTTCATTTTCTTAATACCAATGGGTCTCACATGAAAGTTCGTGGGGATGATTTTATTTTCTTCTTCTAGCTTCCTTCCACTTTCCCGGCACAGAAAGGTGAGGCCGGGGCTGCAGGGGCCATCTTGTGACCAGAAGAGACTGTGATGGGGAAACCCACATGCTACAATGGCAGAATAGAAGGTGGAAGAAACCAGAGACCTTGGTGACATCATGGAGCCACTGCATGTCAGGACCACCTGCTTCAGTGTCCTGTGTGAGTGTCCACAGTGTCCTGGGTGGTGAAAGCATCAGAGCCAGATTCCCATAACATGCAGCTGAACGTAATCCCTACCTGATGTGGAGACCACATCTACCAGGCCCACAGATCCAGGGATGAGTGGGCTCTTAATGACTTTGAAACACGAGTCATAGCGTGTGCTAGGGAGAGCGGGGGGCAGCCTAGACTTTTATCCCACTTATCACATAGACAGTGAAACTGAAAGCTCCTATTTTTCGCTAGATTTAAAAAAAACAAACATTTTCTCATAGCATCTATGTAATGGGACTTCCATCTCCGGTTACAGGTCTCACTGGTCCAAGGAGTACCATGCAGGCCACTGTTTCAAATCCTGTACATAGAAGAATGTTTTGGGATTTGACCCCTTCTGAGTTTGTGGCCAGTGCTCCCTGAGCGTTTGAAAGGCAAGAAGTCTGACTTGGTTCAGTCCTGTCTGGTGCCCTGATGATGTTGAAGGACGCGGGCTTACTGAAGCCAGGCATTCACTTCCGTCCGCAGGGTAAGAGTTGGACAAGATCTCCTGCATCTCTGGTAGCCACAGGCCCTAGACAGTGTCTTTGTCTTGCCCTGACGGGAGTAATTCTTCTAGTGGCGGACTGGCCTACTTGCCAGAGCAGTGTTCAAAGAGAGAGGCTCACAGCTGAGCCGGCCAAGGCGTGTTGGGGTAAAACTCCCGTGATTCTTTCATCAGCCACTTCCCAGGACACATGGGTGGGGATGGCCTTGTTCTGGTGTCAGACACCTCAGGTGTGTGCTGCAGTGGGGCCGCGCCTCCCCCTACCCCCTCAACAACATCAAGTGACCTTTCTCAGTCCAGCTCTAGCATCAGTTGGGTAAGAAATACCATATGCCTTTATGAAAGTTAGAGGGGTGCCATCAAAAGAGACCACATGGCTGCAAATGCCTTGTACCCTTTGCAAGCGAACTGAAATTATTAGGAAAAAAACCAGCCACCTGCGACCTGAAAGTTTAGATAAGCAGTGCCTATTAATGAAAAATTCTTGTGGTTGCATTAAGATAAAAAGAAAGACGATAATTTCCCTTTAGAAGGTGGGAGGTACAGGTGATTTCAGGAAAATGCTGCAGCGGCAGGTCCCGGGGCTTCTATGAGATAAGTTCAGAAACTGAGTTTTCAGACACCTTCTGGGGATATGACAGGTAATTTTATGTCTACTGAATCTAGTAAAAAATCTGGGCTTGTATTCCTTATGCCATTTTTAGTATCATTTTTGCATACTTAATTTGTACTGCATTTTACAAAAACTGGTCTATGATAGACAGGAAATAAATACATTTAAAAGAAATGCCCCTTGCCCGGATAGGTTGGGAAGGCCTATTGTACAGTTTGTGGCCGTGGCCCCAAATAGTCTGTTAACGATGCATATTGGGGAGGACGACTGAGTTCTAGAGAAAAAGAATTGGACCTTTAGGATTGTGGTCTGAGAGAGACATAAGGATGCTTTTCTAATATCATGAACATTTGTCTTTGGGCTATTTCTTGGGTATTTCCACAGATAGATGCTCGTTTCAGTCCTCACATCGGGGCTGTTATTTTACGAGACTTATTGAGCTCCTAGGAGAGCTGACCCTGATACAAGATGGCAGGGGAACCCCCCCCCCCGCTGAGTTTTCCTCCCCACGGCAGGATGTGGGCCTCAGGCTGCAACTTGGTGGTCGTGCTCTCCCTCTGGGCCTCTGGCAGCTGGGAGCAGCCATGGACCTGGTGCCTCAGTTCACATGCTCTTGGGGGCCACTTCCAGGGAACAGGAGACAGGCTGATGTAATGGGAAAAGTCCAGTGGTCCCAGGTTCTTATTCTAATTCTGCTGGGCAGCATGCGATTGAATTCATTTTTCCCAACCTCAGCATCTCGTGGGCAGGACATGGCCACCCATCTCATGTTTGGAGAGATTTTTTTATTTTAATTTTTTTGTTTGTGTTTGGGTTTTTTTAAATTTTTGGTGGGGAGGTAATTCGATTTATTTATTTATATGAATGGAGGGACTGGGGATCGAACCCAGGACCTCGTGCATACTAAGCACGTGCTCTACCACTAAGCTATACCCTCCCCTCTGGAGAGTTTTATGATCATGCCCTGAGCTCCAGTCCAGCACCTGGGAGAGAGCTCAAGAAATGGTACCTGTGCTCCAAGTACATGGCTTTCCTCTCCGGCCACTCAGCGAGCCCCTTCAAGGCATGGACTTTATCTCACTCCTGTCCTTATCACCAACACCTAGCCTCCTGTACCCAGGAGGCCTTCCGTACAAGAGTGTTTACTGAAGAAGCGGCCCAGATCTGACCCAACCCCACAGCCAGGACTTAGGCAAGTGTCACCAAAGCTGCCCGCACCCTGGTCTGTGCCATGGTCATCTCTTTCCTGCACTGTTGCAATGGCCTCCTAGCCAGCCTCTGGGCTCTGCCCTTGTTCCTGAGTCTATTCCCATCATGCCAGCCGTGGTTAACCTGCTAAAATGGAAGTCAACACGGGCTCAAAACCTCCCAGGGGATCCAGCTCACGCAGGGTGAAGCCCACAGCCCTTGTAACTGATGCGGCCCCACCTGACAGCCCCAGGAACCCCTCTCCTGCTGGTCTCCCCCGTCACCCCCTGTGCTTAGGCCCCTCGGTGTCCCCTGAACACCAGCCAGGAGCCCACCACAGTGACCTTGCACTGGCTTCTCCCTTGCTTGGAAAGCTCTTCCTCAGATACTCGAGCGACTTGTCCTCGCATCTCCAAGTCTGCAGTCAAATGGCGCCCTCTCAGAGAGGCCTCTCCCAACCGCTCTAGCAACATTACATCCCCTCCCCGTCCACCCCCAGTGATGCTCCTGCCCTGCCCTTTCTTACAGCACTTGTTCGTAGGTATCTGACATGCTATGTATTTTACCTATTTTGTGTCCATCTCCCCCACTGGAACACAAGCTTTATGAGCACAAGGACTTTGGTTTCGTTTATTGCTCTGTTGTCAGCGATCGGAACAGTGCCTGATGCCTCTTAGGTGCACAGTCAACATTTCTGGCACCACGTTTCGTTTGCTTTCCCCCCTTCCTTGCCTCACTCTTGCTGCCTGGGGACTGCACCACCCCCAACGATGTACAAACACATAAGGTTTGACTCAGGTGCTGTTTTCTGGGGGACCCAGGCTACAACAGTAACTTGTTACTGATCACACAGTTGGTAAGAGGCAGACCCAGGGTTCAAACGCAGACAGGCAGTCTGCCTCCAGGGCCATCTACCCGCCGCTGCCAGTACAACAACAGCCATCACCATCGTCATTGTTTCTTCGTGGAGCTTCACCTGCAGAGGCTCAAGGCAGGTCAGCGGTGAAGACAGGTGGGTCCCCTACAATCTCTACCATGCTGCCGCCACTTGACTTCACTTTGACCCTGACAACAGCACTCTCTTTGAGGCAAAGGGAAGATAGTGTAATTTCTGGTTGGCAAAGGCACAGACACACAGGAAAATGAGAATTATCAACGAGGTGGTCTATTCGTGGAATTTATACTCAAAATTTTTCTTAAGAATACATGGAATTTTACAAGACCATTCATCATAGCACCAAGCCTAATAATCCTTAATAGAAAACAGTCACGTAACAAATACTCCAGGTAATTTCCCACGGGTATAAATTATGCAAATAGTCATTTATATCTTCATTTACAATAATCAATAAATAAGAGGGCACGTCCATACCATTTTTTTTACAAAGATACCTTTTTACAAAGCTACAGCTATGTATATACTAAATAGAGAAAATAATTCTCGTACTACAAAATAACATTTCGCTGTTTTTCAATAGTTCTCTTAGAGCGCTCAGTAAAAATGTTCAGACATTGTCAGTTCAGTCCTGCCATGACATTAAAAGAAACTATAGCATGAAATCTGTTAAACACATTACAGACCTTGCAAAAATAAACACCTGTCATCTTTCAATACAATATGCTCCGAACAAACTCCTGTTTCCAGGTTTAATCATTTATCCGGACAAGGCAGGATGGGGAACAACCATTCTTCCACTTTTACTGCTCATCTTTGGCTGATGTTACCAGCACCAATGCAGGTGATGCAGGTGATGCAGGCAGCTAACCTACTGTGCAATTTTGAGGGCAAAGGGTGTCTGCGTCATGCCCCTTTCTCCCCCCAGTACCACGCTGCCCCACCCCCAGCCCGGGACATTCTACACAATCGTACCAGTCTTTGGCTTAAGGGACCCAGTGCTCGAATGCAAGCAGCTTCTGACTCCAAGTGGAATTTCTGTGTCTCTGTATTTTGAGTCTGCGAGGGGAAGGGAAAAAAAGCGGGAAGAACAGAAAGGCCCAGCTGTTTCCGGCCATATATCCCTGCAGCTGAACTTGTGAATTCCCCCAGGAAACTGCCTTGGATGCAGATTAATTTAAGGAGACCAGTTTGGTGCGGGGAGCCCTAGGAGGCAGATCTCCTACATTCTACCCCAAACTTTCATCCACACATCCTTCAATGGACTACCTTTTATTTTACCAAACCATTTCCGAAGGCACCTTTCTCAGATAGTAAAGCTGGAAGCAATGCTCTAAGCTTTGGGTTTCACTGACAAATACAGAGGTGCATTTATTCTAAGCAAATAGGCCACTTACTGAGATTAAAAAACCAAAACCAAAACAACAACAAAAAACAAAGCTACCTTGCTAATCTTTGGGTTTTTAAACCTAGGAAGCATTTTGAAATAGAGGTCTTCCAACTCGCAACCCAGGAAGGTAAGTGAATTATTCGAGGCGTCACCACAGGTGAGCCAGAACTAGGATGTGGGTTTCTGATACTGAGGCCAGCACTGTCCTACTCTGGAACAATGTCAACTCTCTAGGTTACAGACACTCTCTGAGTTTCCTTTAAAAAAGTGTTTCAATCCTTACATGACATTTAGGGATACAGGCACTTTGCGGCTGTCATCACAGCATCATCTAACAGAGAACATGCTCTTACTGACTTCTGCTGGGGCTTAAACAAGTAAATGCGAAATAACAACAAACAAACAAACAAAACCCCTCCAAAGATATTTTTCTATTTGTTTTTGCAACAGAGCAAAAAGTCTCAGCTTTTAAATCTAAAACAAAGGAAAAATAATGATTCCTAAATTATGGCTTCTTCCAAGTAATCCACATTCTCCATCCCTATTTCCGTTGTACTCCGTGGAGCACAACGAAGTTTACTTTCGAAGGAGGGGGCCTAACGTCCTACTCTGGAAAGCATGTGTTGCAAGTGGAGAGCGAAGAGCGGGGGCGGGGTGGGCGGGGCTTGATTTAAAGTCACCCAAGTCTTCAACGTTAGACACAGATTATTTTGCTAAAGGCCCTTAGATGCAGTCAGTTGGGTTGCAAATTTGCAACCCTGGGCTAAAACCTGAACTTGGAGCACCCTAATCCTTTAAATATTTTATTTTTTAATTGAGGAATTGTTGATGTACCGTATTACTCAGTCATTTTTATGATATTTAAGCAGTATTGATATGGGGGGGGCAGTCGAAGTCTTCAGAATTTTGGGAAGGAGAGTGAAGGGTCGGGGGGGGTGCAATGTGACTCATAAAGTTCACCACCTTCTCAAATCTGAGATTTCCACCCACCCTGCCAACTAGGCCAAAGTCACCGAGAGTCTGCATCTCATTAGACATAACTTTCTTTCCTAAGCAGTGAAGTCTAGAGGGAAAATCAGCGTTTCAAAGTAGGAGTCCTGTGTTCGCAGTTCCGCCATCTGCCAGCTCGATGACCTTGTTACCCTTCCTCCTCGTGCTGTAGTTTCCTCTCTGAAAAGAACCACCTCTTGTGATTGTTTAAAGGGTCCAGTGAGTTAATGGGTAGATGCTGGCTTCAGCTTCCTCTTGTAAAAGGCATGCGTTAGATCAGAGACAAAGCAGAGGTGGCCTGGAGAGAGGTGGGGAGAAGCTATGGTAAACTGAATGTCATGGAAGACGGTGTAGTCAGAGCTCGGAGAGTGGGGTCCTGCGAACAAGGAGCTACTGAGCATTTTACAACATCACAGCACACTCGCAAGGAAGCTTTTATTCATTCAACAAACATGTACTGCGTCTACTCTGCACAGAAGATGCGCAGAGAGGTCATTTACCCAAGGTCATACAGATGCCCATCCAGAGCTGGGACTCGAACCTGGATCTGGCTGCCCTCTTCCTCCAGCCCATTAGACATTCCGGGGAAGGGGGAAGGGAGTGATTTTTTTTTCAAAGGAGGGCTCAGTTAAAGAGACTCCTGCAGGATGAAAGCTAGACTTGATATTTGAGGGTCAGGGATTTTAAAAAGTTAGCAGGGGGATCAGGGCCATAGATTCCTGAGCTGTGTGTGTATTTAAAAACCCTGTGGTCAAACAGCACACAACACTGGCTGTCTTCTTCCCATGAATGAGGTTGCATTCTGGCTCATTGGTGCTACGCCCCTGGGCTGGGAATCACCGTTAGCCGGATGGGTTTTCATCGAGGTTCTCAGAACTGATTAAAAACACCTAAGTCAGTCTTCCCGGCACTGTGGGGTCTGGCAATTCCAAAACAGTCAGAGGAGCCCCGGAACTCGGATGACCTCTGCTGACTCTCGGGGAAGCAGGGACTCAGAACCTCCGGGCCTTTGCCCCTTTACTTGACCCAGCCCACCCCAAGCCTGGTCGCACCCGCAAAAGTGGAGGAGCTTTTTCAAGGCCTGCGGGCACGGTGGTGCCATACACACCAGGGCCAGGAGGGCCAGAGCTCGCCAGGAGCCTGAAGGCACGGTATCTGCACGCGATGGGAACTTGGATTCAGGGCCATGTCCGCTTTGCGTGCATCAGGCTCACCTCCCTGTGCTGCTGACTGTCCATCCTCAGGGAAAGGCTGACAAGAGGCAGAGCTGAAAGATCTGTGGGACTCAACGTCCAGCAAAGAAGCCACGTCTCATTTCTTGGTTTCCTGACACAGGCTGGCTGCGGAGACAAATAAGCGTGCTACCACTCACGCCAGCGCTCAGCCTCCAACCGCTTGGCCCAGGTCCTGGCCCTCGTCTGAGAGCAGCCCCGCTCAGCAGCTGCATAGCTTGCTGTTCAGTGGGGGGGCCCAGCCCTGGGCAGCTGCAGCCCGAGACTCCCCCCGAAGGAGGTTTCAGCAGCGATTATGCAACGTTGGGGCAAGAGAAGTAACACATCTGGACCAGAAGAGCATCACGTGCTCTTGCGTCCTGGCAAGAGCATCGCTGGGAAGGTTCTGAGGAGCCACGTTGGCCTGAAACACCCACGCGGCCCACCTCGGGGACTTCAGCACATGAGGCTGAGCACAGGCGGGGAACTGGGCAGAGATCGCCGAGGAAGGTCTCCAAACAGAAAGGAGGGGCAGGCCAGGGCTCCAAACTGCAGGGGGCCATCTGGAGCCCTTGTGGAGAGCTAGGAAAAACCGCGCTTGTGCAAAAGAGTCCGCATCACGAGACTGCCCTCCAATGACACAACTGGGGTAAGAGAACAGTCCTTAACAGAGGCGCCACAGTGAATGCTGATCCTCCGTGAGATACCTCTTGGCTTGTTTGCTCTGGCTTGTGTTTGAGCGATTAGCTCTGTGATGCTCTGAATCCTGGGTGAGGAGGGAGGTGGCTGCAGGCTGGAGTTGTGCAGAGAACTTCACTGGGAATTAAGATGTCCCTCCTGAGGGCACTGACCAGCAGTGTGACTCGTCCTTTCTCCTGCCTGATCTTTAGCTTCTCCTTCCTTCCCTCCTTCCTTTTTTAAGAGGTACTGGGGATTGAACCCAGGACCTTGCTCATTCTAAGCATGTGCTCCACCACTGAGCTATAACCATCGCTACCCCATTTCTCATTTCTTAAATGAGGTGCTAGACCCTTATGGGATTCCCCAAGGCTGTCAAACAATCTTTAATTTATGAAGACTGACTACACAGGCCTCCAAACCTTCTGCCTTCTGTGAGCTCGGCCCTTACAACGAGCACTGCACGAGGATGAGCGAGGAGAGTTGGAAGAAATGTGCTGAACCCCAGAAAGGGAGCCTCAGCCTGTGTCCGGGGGGCTGTCTAGGGGATGGGGAGGGGGGACCGCCTCTGGTTCCCTGTCCTGGTGGGAGCCCAGCTCCACACAGAGACCAGATTTGACCGGGGGAATTGCTCTGAGTTCCAAACAGCCACCGGACAGAGGGAGCAACCGGTTTGTTCGCTGGCCAACACCAGTGTGGATGGACCACTGGTTTCCAAAAGAAGTGAGGGCGGCAAAGGAAGCCTAGAAAGTAGGTGACTCCATGGAGCATAGGGGGAGGCGGGAGCTCTAAGGTAGCTCCGTGGGGGCAGGAGGTGAAAAGTGGGGAGGAAGGAGAGCCCCGGTCCTCACTGCGGCATTCCAGCTCTTCTCTCCTCACTTGGCACTGCGCTGCGTGTCGGCGCTGGCAGACCCCGGCTCAGCAGGACTCAGGGCAAGTTCACAAATGCATCCGCTGAGCAGTGAGCCACCTGACGAGCAGGGAGAAGGCACAGATGGGACCTGCAGTTCAAGATGGGGTCTTGAGCACATGGGCGCATTTCTCGAAACCCCACGGGAAAAAGGCCAAAGGAATGGAAGTGGTGCAACCAGGAAAACAAAGGGACGGGGAGGAGTTGACAGCAGGTAAGAGGTGCCAACCCATGCACAGCAGGGGCAGAGCAAAGGGAGACGTGATCAGGGATGCGGGATCCCAGCACCTCGCACCTGCAGAGGACGGGCAGTTGGCAGCCGCCTACTCTACAGGGGAAGCAGAGGAGCTCCAAACCTGGAAAACCAGGCACAGTGAGGCAGGAGCAATTCTGTGAGTCTGCATACTAACTGTGATGAGATGCCTGCTCAGAGGTCAGGATGCAGGCACTCGGGTGTGCGCCAGGACCCCTGGGTACAGCCCTACAGTCTGTGCACTGCACAAAGGCACTTGGCTAAGGAGACAACTGGGAGTTAAAACCTAGCCCTCACTCTGCTCCTCAAGCCTTGCCCTGGAGAAAGAGACGAAAGGTGCCTTCTGCCAGTTTGGCCAAGTGCCCACGGGTGGCTTGTGCCCAGAGGGGCACCTCTTTCCAAGCCATATACCTAGAGGGAATACCTTTTTTGAAACTGCACGAGAGTGTTGCACAGGCTTGTAGCAGCCGTGTGTATGTCCCTTTTTCTCAGGCAGGAGAGAAGTGGAAATATCTCTAAAGAAACACAATTTGAGTCCCAGAGAAAAGACCTGCAAATAGCGTTATGTGTGGTCCTCCCATGAAAAGTCCAGGTGCCCACCTGGTGACCCTACAGAAAAACCCATCAGTTCACACACAAAGCTTCCTATCCATTTTTTTGATGTATCATTCTTACACATGAACAGATTCACGGGATCTCTAGATATCTGAAGGAAACTTGTAACATGAAAGAGACTGAGACTGGCCAAGAGAAAGGGGACTTAAGAGGAAATAAAGGCAAAATAGCAGAAAAGAACTTCCCCCAAACCCCACTATCATGAACATCCACAGAGAGGTAAGACCTGCACCTACGAAACAAGAACAGGACACTATAAAACAGAAACAAGAAAACAGCCACCAAATGTTTTGGAAATTAAAAATTAATAAAACATTCAACAGGTATACTGAGAAGATAAAGCTGAGTAATTTTCCTCATAATCAGATCAAAAAAATTAAGAAATGAGAAATAGAAATGGTAAAAAAAAATTAAAGGGTTAGTCTGGGAGGTCCAACATTGGAATAACAGGTTGTCCAGAAATAAAGAATGTGAACAATTACAAGAAAATTTAAGAAAGTTCCCATGAGAGCCCAGCATCAAGGGTTCAGTGCCATCAGGGCAACTCAGATCACTAAGAATGAAGGGATGTTAAACATGTCCTGAGAGAAACCCAAGTCATGTTTAAATGAATCAGAATGGCATCAGGAATTTCAAAAACCATGTTGGGCGGGCTGTGGGAGGGTATTATTTTCCACTCACAATTCTATATGCAGCTATACCTGGGAAAGGGCAGAATGAAGACGTTTTAAGTTAAGCAAAATCTCAAAATATTTATAATATTTACTTCCCATGTTCCCTTTCTCAGGAAGTCACTAAGAAATGTGCCACACCAAAGTCTTCATTATCACCGTCATCATCAAGGGAGAAGAATTTTGCTGAGAAAGGACATGCAACTATAGTACACTACTTGGCTCAGACATCAACAGCCCTCATATGCTCACACTGAACAGAGATGCTCCAAATAACATAATTGAACAATACTGGAAAAACAAAACGCAGTTTGGGCAAGAGCAAGATCCTTACCTACCAAATAGCAAGCCACTAGATGTTTCTAAATTAATTAAAAAAAATAAAAGAAACGTAAGCACGTTATGTAGAAATGCAAAGGTAAATACTAGAAGAAACAGCTGAAGGAGCTGGAAGAGTTACTTCTGGGGAGCAAGACAGAGAGACTGCCAGTTTTCATTAAAAGCCTCATAGTATTTGTTTCTTTTAAAACCATGAACATGTATTGCTTGGATAAGAATTGAAAATAAATTCTTAAAAAAAATACAAGCCACGGGGTGATCTGTCCTGCAGGCTTCTTATCCACCTTCTTCTATATCTGGCTTCTCCCACACAAGCCTAGACTCAAGTGAGGATTTTTTTTTTCTTAAAAAAAAAAAATCAGTTTGCTGCCAACCTGAACCAAATGACTTTCAGGCATCTTGCCAGTAGATGGTTTTAAACAATATTACACTTTGTAATGGGGAGAGAAGAAGCCTGCAGAGACTTTTCTGAACAAGGTCTAGACCCGTAAAATGAAATGATTAACGTTTGGGTCGGCTCTTCCCTGGCTCTTCAAGCGTTTAATTTAGGTGAGGACGGCATGGTGTCCAGGGTCATAAAATATCGCACACATCATCTTTATTATCCGTACCTTTGAGTTTTCATTGATGCCAGGGAGCTCATTAATTAGCTCATTTTCCACAGGACACTTGGCCTTCAAGATGGAATCACTCCAAGCTCCCAACAGCTTCCAGCTTGGAAGGCTTAGGTTCGTTCATGGAGAGAAAGCAGGCTATAACAGGAGTGGGTTAGAGGCCAGATTTCGGCTGTCATCAACTGAAATGTGCTATGTAAATTCTTTTGGCCATGCTAGAATTCTGAAAATTTGAACCCCACTGCTTGAAACAAGCAAGTCTTTGGCTTGCCGAGAGAGGACTGTGACTCCTGGAGTAAGAACAATGCTGGTATGTCAGCTGACAAGCTGTCAGAGATGTCAAGGGCCTTCCAGAAGGAATGAGGGACAAGCCTGAGAGTGAACAACATTTCCTCTGGGGAAAAAATACAAGAAAAAATAAAGGTTGACTGTTGGCCTAAGAATTTTGGGTTTGTTTAAATGAGGACATTCTCATCTATTCATTTTTTATTTTTTTTTCAGGACATTCATGGGCCCAATGGATGTTTCCTGAAAGAGGGGACAGCTCTGGACTGGGCATCTAGTGGCCTGAGAATTCCTGCAAGTCTGTTCCTGGTTGGCTGTGTGATCTTGGTCAACCGGCTCTGCCTCTCTGAGTTCAGCAGAGGAGATGCTGTCCTCTCCTGACCTCACTGCCAGGGGTTCTGTAAGTCTCAGCTCACACATGCTTTCTGAGGAGGAGGGCACTGGGAGAAGGAAGTAACACACAGGGTCTCTATGACCTGCATCTCAGCAGGAGACGGGGAGCAGAGGGAGCCCAGGAGAAGGAAGACGGAGGGGCCGCTGGCTGCCTCTGTCCTCTCACTAAGTGCCTGCTCGGCTTACTTCTCGGGGTGCTTTCTACCAACCCTTTTCCTTTTCAAGAAACGTGTTATGACTGACCACAACGGATGCCCATGCTGAGACTTGCATCCTGAGGCAGGTGTGCACAAAGGCTCTCTCGGAACAAGATCGGCTGGATCACTCCTGCTCTGACAAGTCAGGGGAGCTCATTCTCAGCCAGGCCCATCTCCTCGGGGCTTTGGGGGCTTCCATTTACAGTGCCCTGGGGGCCTTGGGTACCCACATAAATGCCTCAGGAGCCACGAATGGAAGCCAGGAGGCTGCCAAGGCAGAGCGAGAGGAACCCCAGCCACAGCTCTGCTTTTAATGTATCAACTAGACCGGCTCCCTAAGAATTCACTTGAAAAGAGGGTTCCATGGATGGAGAAGGTTTGCAAATCACAGCTTTACCTCAATTCAGTTAATGCAAACGTCAATTTAAAAGGCATGTCCCCCAACCCCCAAGGAAAACCAAGGGTGAACAAGTGTGCACTGTGACTCACGACCCAGCCTTCACTTTGCTCGGATTTTGCCATTCCCGGACGTGCTTCCCTGAAGACGGCAGCTTTGGGGGAGCCCCCAAAGAACAGGACAAAACCACAACAGGTGCATGGACCTCCCCTCTACCCCCTGAACCTTGGCTCAAACTCCCCTCTCGGAGGAAAACATGGCGGTTTTCTACCCAGTGGAGGCCCTGCCTGGGGCATCCATCGTCTTTCTCATCAGGAGGTGAGAAACTCCAAGTCCATCCCAGGCCTGAAAAACATGCACGTGGGGCGAGCAGAGACCCAGTTATGGCTAAGTATTAGTAACACAGCTTAACACCTGACAAAGCAAGGCACGCGAACAAACCCCACCCAAGGGTCCAGCCACACGCCTGAGAGTCGAGTACGCAGCCAAAGAGAAAAGCATGCTCGGGACTTACAGGAGGAGAAGAAGGCCTGAAAACAACACGTGGGGAGAGGGAGGCTAACTCTCTTCGGAGGTTCTCAACTGTTTGCAGAAGTGCCCCATCAGGAATGGGAAATCAAAAGAAGTTAAAAGTCCCACCCCGGCTCAGGGTCCTGTCTCTTTTATTTCGCAGACGCACGCATCAGAGTCTGCTGACGTCCAGCTGGGGGAAGAGCAGCAGGCAGTAAACCAGGAGCCAGAGGAAGAGAGCAAAGTACATTGTGTCGGGCTGCTGGATGAACTGCGTCAGCGAGTCGCTCCGTGGACTGCGGCTCTCCTGCAGCCTGGCTTCGCCAGAGCTGTTGGCCTTCCTGCAGGAAGGGAGACACAGGCAAGGTTGTTACAAGCAGGTCCCCGGCCCTGGGGACCCCACTTCCTCCCTGTCCTTCAACCTCCCTGCCCAACTGGAGAGCGGAGGGCTTCCCAACGAGGTGGTCAAGGCACCCGGCACTGGGTGTGCAGACCCAGGCGGAGGGCTGGGTCTGGGGGTGCTTTGAGCTTTTGCACCCACTCAGTTCATCTCCACAACAACCCAGAGGGAGGAGCTGTTGCCCCATTCCGCAGACAGGCATGCTGAGGAGCCTCACGGCGGGGTGGCTTGCTCAAGGCCACACAATTACTTTCTCATAGAGTGGGGACCTGGGCCAGGTCTAATACCCAGTCCAGGGTGCCTTTGTTTACACCCCAGTGCCCTTAACTTCGAGTTAGAGATGGACAGCTCTCTGTTATTTGCTAGGAACACAGGGGACTTCCTAAGTGATCTAAAGAGAGAAATGGTTTCCCTGATTCCAGATCACTTAAAAATAGCCATCGGAAACAGATGAAAGACACATTTCTCTACACCACCAAGGTTTTGTTTTTGGTTTTGGAATATAACCTTAAAAATGATTACCAGATTTGATTTTGATCAGATGCATCTTTCTTCTTCTATTTTACAGAAGGTAGTGCTAAAGTGACATTTTACTTTTGCCTGGTGGAGAAAGCCCAGAAGGGTGGTGCATGGTGGCGACAGGAAAGGGCCAGGGGCCATAATCTGACTGGAATCAGGGTTGGGGGCCTCTGCTGGCAGCTGCATTTATAGAAGCCTAGAGTGTAAGCTTCTCAGGGTCATTTAGGGCCCGGGATGGAGATTCCCATCCCAGATGGAGATTATGAGAAGCAAAAACCACCACATCCCGGAAGCATCTCCTGACACAGTGAGAGGCCAGGCCAAGAGGGGATTAAACATTTGCCTTGGTCTAGAAACTGCGTGATCGCCATGCAGATGACAGACAAAGGACAGAATTTCTTTCTCTTTCTCAAAACTGGTTTTGGAGAAAATTTAAACTACATTTTTTATTGCCAAGGTTAGAAGTGCCCCCAAACATGGAAAACACGACTGTATTTCTCAACCTTGCAGGTTCAGTTTTCAAAGACTGTCTCATAAAAGCTGAACGTACTATTTTCCTATGAGCACTTCAAGCCCAGTGGAAACCGTGAATTAATATTTCCATTTTATGGCAGAGGAGGGAAACGAGTCTTGCCTCTGTTTTTAGGAGCCAGAGCAGTGGACTTCTAAGGATTACACTCCAAGGGGTTAGGCAATTTTCAGAGAGTCTTTCCCTTCCAATAATCTAAGTCCTTCCAAGTCAGTTCAAATCTGTGGCAAATATTTTTTTAAAAATCAATTAATACCAAGTAATTCAATAACGTTAACAGGGACAGGGGCATCTCACAATTGTCCAAGTTTTAGATTTCTCTGCCTGCCTAGGTTCTAAATGGGCAGTATTACGGCAATGCAGCACTATTAGTCTATGCCATCTAGTTTTCTGACAGTAAGGAATACTTTCATAGACATCCTGGCATGTTTGCATTCCCTCTTCATGTCTGCTCTGATGCCATAAAACTGTAAAATCAGCTCAGTGAGCTTCTGAGTATTGTACCTGCAGTGGCGACACAGAATGAACACAGTTGTCAGGGACTACAGCACTGAGAACACACAATACCCCATCACTGCTTCCTCCTCCTGGTTCTACCTCAGATAACCAGCCAGCATGCCTCTGTGTTATCTAAATGCAGCCAGAGGCTCATGACCCAGACCTGCTTTTAAACTTAGTCATTTTCTTTTTCCTTTTTTAACTCTTAAATATATATTTCTATTGAAGTATAGCCAGTTTACAATGTTGTATCAATTTCTGGTGTACAGCGCAATGCTTCAGTCATACACGAACATGCATATATTCATTTTCATATTCTTTTTAACCATAGGTTACTACAAGATACTGCATATAGTTCCCTGTGCTATACAGTATGAACTTGTTTATTTATTTTATACATATTAGTATCTGCAAATCTCAAACTCCCAATTTATCCCTTCCCACCACCCCCTCCCCCACCTCCGGGGACCGTAAGTTTGTTTTCTGTAAGAGTCTGTTTCTGTTTTGTAAAAATAAGTTTGTTTGATTATTTTTTTTAAAGATTCCATATATAAATGATATGGTATTTTTCTGGTTTGATAATTTCCTTTTGTATTAGCTTGGTTTCTTTTTGGTTTTTGTGACTCTCTCGTATGCTTTTGATTTGTGGTTACCTTGTTTTTCAAGTAAAACTGAGTCATTTTCTGAACTGTGCTCAGGGCTCATGGATGTTAGTTAGTATCTACTTTTCCCTCCCACTCATATTCAAGTTATATTCATTTTTTCTGGAACAGGTGTTTTTCTTGCCTGACCCCAGACCATGAGTATTGTTATCAACAAAACGGAGTTGGAGAGTAGCCACCCCCAAAAGGTAGGCTGCATAATTAAAAAGCCAAAAAAAATCTGAACCCCACAAAGCACAGAGGACAGCCACCAACCTGGTTAACATTCGGTTTCTTCTGTCGTCCAGATCTGCTGCGTTCCTCAACTGAACATAGCTAAAATGATCCTACAGTGAAATTTATAAACAAAACCCCCGCAACCCAATTAGTAAAGATGAAATCTCTGAAACAGAAAATAGAACGATTTTAAACATACAAAGCCGAGCATGCCATGCTTTTCTCAGTACTGCGAACATCTAGTTACAAAATAAAACTATGAAACAAAGAGTCTACATTATCCCCACTGGTGAACGGAAGAGGCCCCGCCCCCCCCCCCCACAACCCGAACGGGGCAAGGTGGAGTCTGGGGCTCCGGGGCTCTGGGTCCCAACACACCCAGAGCTAAGTGGTTGTGAAGACAAAGCGAACCCTCTGCTGATACTGCACGTCCATTTTTGAACGTGATCTTTCTGGGTGTGTGTGCGGGGGTAGGGGGGTCTTGGATGCGTTTGCTATGACAAAGAGGCCTCCGGGCTTTAAAATCATCACTTTATTTACAACCCCTACTGCCCAGACTGGACATCCGAGTGGACTGTGCTTAGTGACAAGGTTTCAATTTGCTTGTCTTCTATCCAAAAGCATAGCTGTTGCACGTCAGTAATTTCAAAGCTCTGGGCTGGGGAGGAGGAAGGATGGAAAGGAATTCATTAGCAGGGGCAGAAAGAAGAAGAAATGCACATACTAACCGATTCCAAAGACCTATCAGTATGTCGTCGAATGTAAATGCTGGAGTCACTGTGACTCGTCCTGAAAAATAAACACATGTTTTGAATTGGTGCCACCAAGAGCTCCTCACTGTCCCCATCCTGAAGCTGCCACCTGTGGAAGAAGGCAAGCTATGATTTCAGACCTAGTGATGGAAATGAGACATTCTATCCAATACGCCCACTCAAGTTGGATGTGCTTACAAATAGGATGATATTAATGAGACACGCTGAGCCCCGGACCACAAGAAAAAAACAAGAACAGTGAGAAAGAATTTTAAATAGCATGCAGACCACATATTTTTAACAATCACAGGATTCGGGGACAGGAAAGAATCTCTTTTTCCAAGCATCCTGAAGCCTTGGGACTCACCAGATGTCCTCTGCAAGCTAAAGCCAGACCCCGGCCGAGACCCAGGGTGTGGACTCCCTCTGCAGTGCTCCCTGCTCTGCACAGTGCTGCTGACAGTCCAGCTCTTGCGGGAACCAGCTCTTTTCCTTTCACACATGAGGAGGCTAATTTTTTGACTATATCTTTGAGGCTGACGTGGAATGGATCTCTGATCTTCTGAGAAACCTGGCTCGCTCAGGGCTGTGGCAAAAAGATACCCAGCCAGAGGCCTGGCTGTTATCTTGGCTCCTGACTGATTAACTGGCAACCTCAGCCAAATATTTACATTTTGGATCAGTTTGCCTCCTCTGTGAAATGGGACATCATTCCCAGCCCTCCTACTTTATGGAGCTGGTGGGGATAACAGCGCAGTATAGGTCACTGGCCCTGCCCTGCTGCTCAGCAGAAGAACGAGGTGTTGGATGTGGATGTGCCTGGTACAGGGACAGTCATGACAGTTTCCTCCAGGCTCTGTCCCATTCCACGGCCTCGGCCAGGTATCAGTCTCTCTGAACTCAGTTTCGAGCGTAAAAGAGGGGAGCAGGCGAGATGCCCTGCACACAGAAGGGGCTCCGGGCTCTGCGTTCGTCCACGTGCATGAGTGCCCCGCCCCCCACTAGCTGCTGACGTTTGGTGGGAGGCTTCCACGGCAGCTAAGATGCTTCATAATAGTTCCAGTTTTGTCTGGAGTGAGACAGGGATGGGGAGCTGGGGGGGGTCATGACTGCTGCCTGCTCTGTGCGGACTCTCCTTGGAGAGATGAGAGTAAAACCTCTGCGTTGACACAGACACTGAAATAACGGTTTACTTTTCAATATCCATCCCCCACGCACTCATGTTCACTGGGTCCTTCTGATGGTGCGAATCCAAGATGCTTGCTTTCTTCCAATGCCCCCTCGTTCCTTCTCCCCTCCACCCCCAACATTCGACAAATATCTACCAAGGTGCCTGCTACGTGCCAACTGTTCCTCAGGCTGATTCTTCCACTTAGAAAGTCTTGTCTCTCCCTTTCCCAAATCCAAAGCCTACTCCTCCCTCAATGCTGAATCCAAACGATGTCTCAGCCCCCGAGGCTGCCCAGACTATCTCCACCTGCATCTGAGGTCTCAACGTAAAGTCCCTCCTTGCCTCCTAACACACCTATGGTGTCCACTCCATCCTCGCAGAACAGATGGGGCGCGTCTCCTCTCCCTCTGGCCGTGAGCCCCTGGAGGATGGAGCTGGGCTGCCCTCCTCCGAAAGCTCCAAGTCTAGTGGCCCCCATCACACAGTGGCCCCTCAAAGACTGCTGAGAATTGAGCTGCTGAGGGAGAAGTGGGGCGGTCTGGCAACTGACCAATGGCCCCTCCTAAGTTTGGTGGAGTAGGTGATGGCGCTTAGAGCGGAGTCCAGCTGCAAGTAAGGCAGATGTCTGCTGGACAGTCAGGCCAGGGGCAGCGAGAGGGACTCTGGGAGTCACGGCTAAGTTGGCGGCAGCTTTCAGCTGTGTCTCACACTTCCTCCCCCAGGCTTCCATCTGCTCTCCCTTCTTCCCCCACATCCCGGCCTGGGAACCAAGCAGAGGGGAGGTGAGGAGCAGGAAGGAGGTGGGGAGGAGGGCATCGGCCAGCCCCTCCTCTGGCTCTCCCTGTAGGTGCATCTCCCTAGTCGCTCCCCCAGTGCTCATCTCAATAACCTCCCTTCGCAGCCAGCGTGGCTCACCCAGCACAGGCAATGTGGGGTCACAGGAAGAACATGGACCGTGGAATCTCACAGGTCAGAGTCCAAGACCCCAGAACTGCCATCTCCTAAGCTGGGAGGCGCCGTCTCTGCTTCCTTGTCTGCTGTAGCGATGCACGATTCCACCTCCCTGCTCACATGTGCCCACGAAGATTAATGAAGAAATGTATGGGTGGGTGACAGGTATAGCTCAGTGGCAGAGCACGTGCTTTGTGTGCACGAGGTCCTGGGTTCAATTCCCAGTGCCTCTGTTGGTGGTGAGGGGAGAAGAGATGTATGAGAAACGCCTGACACATAAGGGCTGGTAAATGGTGACTGTCGTGATGGTGAGTGGTAATGGAGAGCTACCGGGGTCTTCTGACATTTAGCAGTTAAATATTCTCCCTGGAACAAATCCGGATCATCCGGTGGCCTTGCAGTGACAGAGCAGATGTGAGCTACAAGCTTCCTACCAGTTAAAGCTCATTACATCTCTGCTTCCTCCTCCCCTGGAGCAAATCAACCATCCTTACTTCCCTGCACCCAAACTCGTGGGTGGAGCTGTCATATTAACGTCCAGCTTTCACGTGACGAGGATAAGCAGTCCCTTCAGCCCACAGGCAGCGCATCCCTTCCAGTTCTCTAAGGTGCTTATAAACGGCTAAGTTCAGTCTCTACCCAGCCCGACTGGCGGCTATCAGGGCGGCGCCGAGGGCGGCTGGCAGAGTCTCCAAGTCTCTTATTCCTCATACCCAACCCCTACCTACGGTTCAGCCATCTCTCTGTCACTGCTAGTTTCTACCCAAAGCTATGCGGAGTGAGGGGAGGAGGCAGAGTTCCGGTCCTTCCTATGAGCAGGTCTGATAGCGGTAACTTTGATGGGGGAGCCCAGGAGTGGAGGATGAGGACTTTGTCTGAATCTGTGCTTCCTCTGCCGTCCAGCCCCGCCCCTGTGTCCCTCCCCCCATGATGTCAGAACCTGAAAGGGGAATGAGCTCATAAGAGTAGGACCCCAGCTTAGGCTCAGGGGATGAGAAGACGTTAATAAAATACCTGGAGGGGACTTTGCGGTCGCCAGTGTCTTCTTCGAGGTCATCTGAGGATTGAACAGTTCCGGGCACTATAAATATCGAACTTTCTACGTGGTCCACATGTTTCCTTTTCTCCTTTTTTTTACTGCTGATCGATTCTTCCATTACCTTCGCTTCTAAAGGGTTTGCTAAGTTTTCCGACTTGGGGAATTCCTGGGACTTAAGGACAAGACAACCAAATACAAGTCAGCATTTTATGCTGATGCTGAGTGACACCTTCCAGTTGTGCTCCGCTCCACCTTGACCCCCAGGCCCAGCTAGGGTGCCGCTTCCAATCCTGCCTCTCCCATGGGTTCTTTCCAGTACAGCCCACAGGGAAGACAAGCCCGTCTGAACCGCTGCTCCCTCTGCAGAGTTTCAAATGCAGAGTTTCACTCCAGACGGAGGGAGTGAAAACAGCACGGGTTTTACAGTTCGTAAGACCTGGTTTCAAATCCCGGCTAAGTCATCTATCTTACCTTGAGCAACTGACTTCATCTCTCTGATCCTCAGTTTCCTTGTCTGTCAAATGGGTATAATAATGATCAACCTCTTCCCACTATACCACAGTGTTTCCTATAAAGGATGTGCCTTGCAGTGGGCAATGGTTGGCCCCTTCACACAACCATCACCCCCTTAAACAGAGGAATGAATCTTGGAGGTCCCTGCGTTTGGAGAGATGACACCTTCACTGCATTTGGCTGAAGGTGGATCCTAGTGCAACATCTGTAGCATTTATTTGATAAGGAAGATTCTTAGGCCACCGGCCCCACCAGGCACTCTAAAACCTACCAGCAATGTGCCGGCGTGAAATCAGTTAAAAAAAGAAGAAGAAGGCGGCGGGCGGCACTCAAAAAAAAAAAGCAGCAGCAGCGTGGGGATTGCTGGGGCACCTTCTCAAGAATTCCTACAGGGGCTGGAAAAACCTGCTCAATAGGTGTTCAAAGACGACGACTTCAGTGGCCAGGCCCATGCAGCCTGGGAGAACAAAGCTCCCTGCAGAAATTAAAACCGCCCCCAGCAATCCGAAAAGCCAGTTCCTCCTCCAGCATCAACAGGCAACTGCTACCTTTTCTAAAAGGTGAGAAGAGGAGAGAACTAATTTTTTTGAAGACTAGAAGAAGAACTTGCCATTTTCTAGTCCCTTTAGAAGACAGTTTTTTCGTTTCTTTTCGAAGGAGGGCCAGGCATCAGAGAAATGCTCTGTCCCACGTCACTTTGTCCGTCAGGCGGCAAGACTCACAGACCTCACCTGCCATCCCGGCTGTGACCCCCCGTCCTGCTGGCTCACAGGGCTCAGGGCCAGGGCTGCACTCGGGGGCCAACTGCAAAGTGTGCCTGGCAGCCCTGGGCACTTGCTCGTTGGACAGGAGAGAGACGGAGGAAGCAGATCAGAGCTGAGAGACGTGGGCAAAGGTACCAAGAAATGCAAGCTCTCCCCACCCCTGGCTCCATGTAAGATGGATTCAAACCTGGGTCTGCTGATGCCATCCCCAACCCCGGGCTCTTTCCACCCCCGTCACCTGTCCACATGCCGGCACACACAGGTGCACAGCCTGCCTCTGGAAGGAAAGCAGAGAATGTAATGTCTCATCTGCATCCCACAGGTCACCATCCATCACTGCGGGAGGCGAACTTAGCCACTCATTGGCCATTTTGAGTAATGCAGAGAGGTAAGGCGACACAGGCTTTCTTCCCACCACCCACCCAGTCCCCTTTCTTTAGTCCTAAAAGAGTGTTTTTGGCCTGTAACAATCTGGAGAATCGCCCCAGGTGCTGTTGACATCCCCCAACCTGGGGACCCCGAGATGCGATGTCACTGAGGGACACTTCTCACACCACTGGATCTTGGGGTCTCCTACAGGACGAGCCTGCTCTGACAAGTCAGCAGAGAGCAGGTGGGGGGGGGAGGGAGGGCTGGGTTCCTCTCCCCAGGGCAGGGGGGAAGGTGGCAGGCGGGTCATGGGCACCAACCAGCCCTCTTCTCCCTCCAAAGATGGACAAAGAGCAGGTGCTCAGCCCCAAACCACCCATCCCGCCACATCTCCAAGGCTCTTAGTGCCGGAGGACCCTGCTCCTCCCAGTGCCCCAGGGGCTACTCCCCGCTGTCTGGAGTTGGCAAACCTGTACATGGGGCTACCATTTCTGGCCCATCTAAATCCTAAAAGTCTCTTAAGGCCACTCAGGTTCCCCTTCTCCTGCAGCCTCCCCAGGGCCAGGCTTTCTCACTCCTCTGAGCACCCTTGGGCCCTGACTCTCCACTGCCCTGAGCCCGAGCGTGGCCTTTCACCCCGGGGGATTCATCCACCTGACCTCACCTTGGACCCCAAGCCCTCAAGCAGCACCCCTTGTCTCCCCCTTTGGAGGCCCCGTCAGGCTGACCTCTGGAGCCCAGAGATTCATACACAAATACTCTTTCCTGGGAGAGTAAATCACAGCCCACGAAACCAGGGTGTTAACGTCCAAAATGCTACTGTTCTAGATGAGAGCGACCTCTCTGCCGGCGGAGAGGGGCTGGGCAGCCTCCTGGGAGGGGGCGCCGTTGGTATCAGGCTTTGAAGGGAAATAAGTGTTTGCCAAGTGAAGTTCAGGGAAGGGTGTCCAGAGCAGGGAACAGCAAGAGAAAAGCCTAGAGGCAGAGGAGCTGCGGAGGAGCATCTGGGAGGCAGAGAGGAGGCGGGCTTGGCTAGAGGGGGCGCAGGAAGGGGGACCCAAAGGGGCATCGGGTCAGGGAGCCCCGCACGCTCTCGCTGCTCCCTCTGGTGGCCCCTCTTGAGCTGCTGGGCTGGATGAAACGGTGACACGAGGTGGCAGAGGACTGTGTGCCTCACTGCTCCAGCTCAGAATGCGAGTATCCCTTGTGCTGTTTACACCACCCACTTCTACACATGGGAGCCAAACAATAGTGCATTTAAAAATCAAGGCCGGAGTCCAAGGTGAGGCCTGGCTTGGTCTTCCCAGGCGAGGAAGGGGCACTACGGCTCACTGAGTGCACGCAATGTGGAGCCATGAGTATGATTTAGAGTGATTCCTGCTGCTGCTCTGCTGGACCCTGAGACATGACCTCATCTGAGCCTCCTGAAGCCTGTGGGCGTGGCTGGGACTAAGGGGAGGCCAGTGAGGGGTCCAGGTTGCTAACCCTGCCCTTGCCTGAGCCTGAGCGAGTGTCACCTGATATTCTGGACCCAGAAGGTCTGTGGGGGAGGCTTCCTTTCTCTATTTCGTCAATCAGAGACATACAGAACTCCCCATGTAGGCCCAGGGTTCCCGAACCCACAATCCAGTACCTGATGGCTCTCCCCAGGGGCACTCTCTTCAGCCTCCCTCTGCTGGTGGTCCCCTTGCGGGGCTGGGGGAGCAGGTTCAGAGGCTGGTCTGGCATCCTCCGTGATGCTGGCCCAGGAGAGGTCCTCACGCAGCCCCAGGAAGCTGCAGCTGCTCTGGGAGCCCTCAGCCTCGTCGGCCTCCTCCTCCCTGGACCCCAGGTCCGGCAGGTAGCCCTCTGATTCTTCGAGGTCCATGTCTTCATTTTTCAAATCCTCTGAACCTTCGGCATAAGCCTCCAAAACCGCCGCCAGGGGGATCTCGTAATGTGGGTAATAGAAGAGGTCGTGGGGGATGACGGAGATCTTGGAGAGCGGCGGCGACGGCCTGAAATCCAGGCCTTCTTCACTGGGGCTCTGGAGGGTCTCCAAGCTGACGTTGTTGCTGGGCGGGCTGGAAGGTAATTCTCCCCCCAGCCCCTGTGTGTTGTCGGGGTCCCCTTCCTCCTCCCCTTTATGGCGATGTGGAGACTTTCGCTTGGCCTTTTCATACACTTCTGGCTTTTTATCCACAGCTGCCTCCTCGGGGGCCGAAGAACAGCCTTGGTCCTCTGCTCCAGGGTCCTTGGGAGGTGTGTGCTGCTCGGGCATCACCGGAGGCTCTTCCGAATCCATCTTTTTGTGGGCAGATTTATCCCCACTCTTACCCAGTTTCTCCAAATGATCCTCCAATACCCCATCTTCAGCAGGTTTGTTCTCATGAGGCAAAGGAACCTCGCTGAAGGCCTGGCTGGTGGAGGCAAAATCCGTGAGGTTGCTGTTAAACTTAGAGGCTTTTAATGGGATGCCCTCGAAATAGTCCTCTTTATCCATAGCTTCTACAGTCAGCAGTTTAACCTTGATCTCCAAGGATTCAGCCATGACGGTATTGTCTCCAAGGGGTGAGAGGGGCCGACTTTCTTCCTCGCGGCTGCCTGCCCTCTCTGACGCCCCATCCCAGGAGGGAGAGGTCTGGAATGCCTCAGAATGATCGACCTTCGCATCCACCAAAGACACGTCGCCGGGAGCCTTGTCGGAGGCGGCTTCCAGGACCTTTGGGGCTTCCTGTTTTGGTGTTTCTTCAGCAACCTCCACTGCCGAGACATGTCCATCCTGCTTGGACAACTCCTTTGTTGCTCTTGGGCTCCCTTCGAAGCGAAAGTTTTGCCTGTAGGAAGGGTCGTCACTGCAGGAGGCATCCGGGTAGACGTCAGCCTCGAAGTGCACAGTTTTCTTGATTGGCAGAGAGTTGGACCTCCGGTTGTCCCTTCTGGACGATAAGATGGAAGTTTCTGGAGGCGGCTCACTGGTGTCGTTGGTCTTCCCCGGCACCCCCTGGAGAACCTGGTCGATGATCTGGTGCATGATCTCGGTGGAGCTGTCTGACAGCTCCTGGCTGGAAACACCGCCCAGGCAGTGTTCCTTCACACTGTCAGGCTTGTCGCAGACGAAGACTTTGGAGGGTGGTGGGTGGCTGGTCTCATGGTTCACGGTGTAGGCACGTTCCCCATTCTCAGTCAGAAGGAAGATGGTGCTCTCCTGTTCGGAAGGGGTTTCTTTGATGCGAACAAAGGTGGATTCAATGGGGGCTTCTTGTTCTGAATCCACAAAATCCTCCTGCAAGGAAGCACAGGGCAACGTGGAATCAGCAGAGCATCTCAGTGCAACGTATTGTCTCCACTCAAAAAACAAAAACCAAAGCAGAGAAAGCGCCTTAGAACTAATGGAAGGGCTCTGATTAAGGTGTCAATGGGCAAATGACCCTTGTTTCTGCTGAAATGTGAAAACACCAGATAAGTTAAAAAGAATATGTTTTCTAGAGCTACGGATGCAAAGACATCTCAATGAACTGAACTCTGGAGAAGGATGAGCCCTTCCTAAGTGAGCAGAGATCGTCAGTGACGTCATACCGGTGGGTCACTGCCTAGTCTGAGTGTGGACAGGAGACGAACCCGCCTGAGATCAAGAAAGATCAGCTAAATCTTTATTTGTTGTGTGGGCTGGTGTGAGAGACTGAATCTGGAAGGACCCCAAATGCAAAACCAACTCCCCTCATGTGCTAATTCTCCCATAAGGGACTTTTGCTCAGTAACACACCGCTGAGAGCCAGGTTGAAAGCAGAGAATCATCCTGGTGGTACTGCAGTGAGTGGCTCCCAGTGCACTGCTGGGGAGAGTGGTTGACCTCATTCTAACATTATTTGAAGCCAGAGGGCTGAAATTAAATAAAACTGCAATGGATTCCGTATCAACCCCCCGAGAAGGGCAAAATGATCAGCTCCTCATCGCAGGTCCTTGTTTGGGAAAGGGCTACATTCTCTGGGGGAAAATGTCATCTACCTCCACTCTCCTGTTACTTTTATACATCAGATCTGGCATAAAATAAAAAATGTTAAGACACGAAGAAGAGAACAGACTCAGGATCGAGAGAAATAATAGTCATCAGAAGTAGATCCAAATATGATCCAGGGTTCTGACTAGCAAATAAAGACTCTAAAGTAACTATTTAACCAACACTGCAAGAAATACAAAGGTCGTTCTTCAGGCTGAAAGAAAATGATTACAGACAGAAGCCTGGGTCTGAAGCAGGGAATGAAAAGTACTGGAAACGGTAAACGTGTGGTCAATATAGAAGACTGTTTAAAAAGTTTTCTCAAAAAGTCTCCTGTTCAAAGTAAAAATAATAACAAAGCATTGGGGATTAAAACATATAAAGCAGCAAAGAAAATGACAATATCAGCCCAAAAGAATGGAGACATGGTGAGTGTAATTAAATAGTTGCATATATAAAAATAAATAAACATGTTTTACGTAAAAGTTGTATAATAGTAATTCAAGGTAGGTTGAGACATGTTCAAGATGACTGTTACAATCCAGAGGAAAACTACTAAAAAGATAAAATGAGAAGATGTGGCTAAAAAGCTAACAGAGATAAAGTGGAAACAAAAAAATAATTGAGAAATCCAAAAAAAAAAAGTTAGAAAGGAAGGACACAGGTGCATAGAACCAAAAGGACCAATGGCAAACAATAATCAATGGTAGATTACATCTATGTAGATGGTCAAAAAAATACATTCATAAAATGACACACTAATTCTTGTCGGAATGGATACAAAATAAGACCCAACTGTATACTATTTACAAGAGACATGCTTTAAATCTAAGCACACGTACACATAAAGGAGAAAGATGGAAAAAGATAGCTCATACAAATGCTAATCATAAGAAAGCCAATAAAGCTATATTCCCATCCAACAAAGTGCACTTCAAGACAAAGGGAGAAATGGCATTAAAAAGAGATGACATCATCAGGAAAAGTCAACAGTCCTAGCCGTGTGAGCGTGTGTGGCATGCCTTCAACAGACACAAAGTAAAAAATGACAGAACTTAGAAGAGACATAAACCCACAATCATGAGTTGGAGATTTTTGACATTTTTTCCTCAAACCCACTGATAGGAAAAGCAGAAAAAGAAATCAATATGTCTATAGAATATTAGAGCAGCATATTAACCAACTCAACTTAATTGATATTTAAAGACTGTCAATGCTTTCACGGCACAAGACACCTTCTTTTCAAGGTGCATTTATGCAAATAAACCATACGTCAGGCCATAAAACCGGGCACAAGGTCTGGTACGTGGCCAGGTCTTAACGAATGTTTATTGAAACAAACTAAACGCAGCTGAACTATTAGGCAGTAATTCAGTGGGCGTCTAGATTAGCTGGAATGGCTCATGTGTAATCAGTCCCCTAGGGATGTGAGTGGACTGTTCCATGGTGATGCACTGTGATTTTTGGGTCAGGATGAGTTTGTCCAGGTAACATATTTTGTTCAACCTCTCTTTCCCCAGGCCCAGTCTCTGACTCCAGCCCTGGGAATATCCAAGGGTCAGATTTGTTGAATCCTGGCCGTGACCTTGACTCACACAAGTATCTTAAGTTTTAGCTGATTTCGAACTCTCCCTACAGCTTGAGACCTCAGGGCTAATAAAGATCTACTGCCTAGTATTTCAGAGTTCAGTAATGGACTATGAAGATTAAATTATAAAATAATAACAATCACCACCATTTTCTAAGCACCAACTGTTGTGCCAAGCACAGGAGTAGGTACTTTCCGTATCTACTCAGACTTCACATAACTGAAATGTGGGTCATATTTCCATTTGACAGAGCCATCTCATTCCAATATGCGTCAGAGAGGTTAAGTAAGCAGCTCGAGGTCACACAGCTTCGAGTGGCAGAACTGACATTCCAGCCCACAGAATGCCTGCTTCTAAAGCACCCTGGGAAAATCCATGGTCCGGAAACAGATGTGAAACACATGCACAGGCAGGGACCGGAGTGAAAGCCACAGCCTGGGGAGGACCCAGTTTGCCTCTTCTGAGCTGCACCAAAGCGGGTCTCTGTATCAGCCATACGTTGTAAGGGATGTAACAGCCTGAACTTTGGAACCACAGAGAGCTGGGATCAAACTCTAGCTGTGCGCTTGGTAGCTGTGTGACCCTGGAGAGACCTCTGTCTGGTTTAAGCGTCTGTTTTCTCACCTGTAAAATGAAGATAATGGTACTGGGCCATGCCGGGTTGCAGGAGTGGCGGTCAGCCCAGAGACACACAGGACAGCCACCTGACGAGCCTCCAGCTAAAAGAGCAGCCTGTTCCCCCTGCGAGCATTAGTTCTTCATGCTTGTCTTCTTCTGGTCTAGTACTTCTAACCACCTGAAGTTATAATGCTTTGCTGACTTGTCAACTGTTTTCTCTATTAGAACAAAGCTACACAAGGTCGGGGACTTCATCCATCTAGTTTATTGCCAAGTTCCCCTGAGCCAGCATTCGGTGTTCAGTAACTTTCCAATAAACTCAATATAGGACCGCTGTTCTTGTTCTGGTCATTCCTATTACTGTCTCAGGCTTGTGCTTGGGTTGGGTGGAGGGTCAACGGAACCATGATAACTTCTAAAAGGTCTGATTCTGCTCCAAAACAACCTGTCCCCAAGTATACTCAGATTCCGAAACTAAAAAGGCATGCTTTTGAATGGTCATTGTCTTTTATCATCTTTTAAGTTCTGATTAAATCTGGTAAGGCTGCTAAAACGTTCCATCTGACAGCTGAAAAATTGAGCAGCTGACCCATATCACAAGTGGGCATCTTTTATGATCTTCACAGAGTTTGGGGATAGAGGAGGTTTGGGGGAGGTGTGGCTCACTTCCCATACTGCTTTTAAATGTCATACGTGTTACATACGATTTTGAAATGAAAATGTGACAAGACAAGGCTCAAGGGACTTGAGCCCAAGCTTTGACAATTACAGCCCATCACACGGAGTAACACAGCCCGAGCCCCAGCTCCGTCTGATGGCCAGCTGATGGGAGAGTACCGTTTCTAAATTAGAGGTAAGGAAAACAGACATACGGCTTCCAACTCTGGGAAATGTTCTAGAAACTGTGCCACGTAAGTCACGATGGACTGCTCGTCCGGTGTGTCAACCATGATGTCTGTTAAGAGAGAGACAGGAGTTAGACACACGAACATGCGATTTTTAACTAGAATGATTTGAGTGAAGCCTCATCTGGCTAATGAGCGGAGAGGCTGGGATGCAGAGTTCAGGGCTTCTTGTTCCCAGGATTCTGTTACTCCCTGCGATCTAAGTTCCCCACTGCTAGCAGCCAGCTCACGGCCGGCCCCATCAGTGAGTCTGGTGAACCAGGACCCTTACACGCTGCTGGAGGGAGCCCTAAGTTCGGCAGTCCTAACCCACGTGGAAAGCAATTTGACAGAGATAACCAAGCACCTTAAAAGGGTGTGTACTTTCAACTGAATTGCTTTCCTGTACACCTGAAACTAACACTATAAATAGACTACACTTCAATAAAAAATTTTTTTTAAATTAAAAAATAAAAATAAATATGTGAAAGTTAAAAAAAAAAAGGTGTATACTTTCTCATTCCAACGATGGGACCTGGTCCTGAAGGAAATAATCTGAGATGCATGCTGAGCTTTATTCAATAAGATGTTCACTGTAGTGTTACAGAAAAACATGACTACTCCCAAAAAATTTCAACATCCACCAGTGGTAGAAGAGCTAAGTAAATTGTGGTACATCTACCCGATGGAATATTATGCAGCCAAAAAGATGCATAATGAAGACATCACAACAGCATGCAAAATAGTTATGTCACAATTACAGTGTTAGATTTTTAAAAAGTAAGATACAATAAATCTACATACACTGAATGACCCCAATTATGTAAAAAATGTAATTAGATGCATAGAAAAATGGTGGGAAAATGATCTCAGTGGTAGGGATATAGAAGAGATAAAAATTCATTAGATTTTTCTGGCTGTTCCAGATTTTCTACATGGACAGCAGGTGTTACATATGTAATAGAAAAAATTGTTACCAAGGAAGAAAAAGAGAGAACCACCGCTACCTTCCGGCTCCAGGAGCCTGGGGATGTGGAGGGCATCGTGGGCAATGCTGAAAGCCTTCTCTAGATTTTCCCGCATGGAGTTTTCCAGCGCCTGCTTCATGTCGACCAGGCTGGGGTCGATGGCCTTGATCACGGCCAGGAAAGCCAGCCCGCTTCTCCAGCTGCCGGCGAAGTCCTGCACCGCCACGCCGTACCTGAGGAAGAGCCGCCGCCCCAGCACAGGTCAGGAAGCAGACTCGGCGGTGCCTCGCTGGCCCCCAAGTGGGGCCAGGAGCTGCTGACCCAGTGAGGCCCAGACGCCCCCAGCCCTGAGCACGGGGACAGCTGCACTGAACCATCCAGGTTTCCATTCCCAGACAAACAGAATAGGAAGGTATATATCACACAAAGAGACAGCACAGGACCTCATGTTCGCCAATTCTTTCCCTCCCTCCATCCCTCCCTCCCTCCCTTCCTTCCTTTCTTTCTACCTATCTACCTATCCATCTAAAGGAGCCATTTTATGCGCTGTTCCTTTTATCAGTGAGATTCAAAATGCAGCAAACACAGATTCGCTGTGCAATAAAAAAGGAGCCCGAAAGACGCAAGTTCACACCCCGGCTGCCCCTCTGGTCTCCCAGTGCCACGGCCCTGGGCCGGTCATGTACCCTCTAAGCCGCGAACTCCTCATTTATAAAACAGGGTGGCTGTCGTGGGGAAGTGTCAGGTTGAAGCCACAAGAAGGGCCACGTCATGTGAACAATCTAAGGGGGTAGCACACGGAAGCCACTCCTAAGTGACAGCTAATGTCATTGTTTTTGGTTTTGTTTTGTTTTGTTTTGTTTTTTTGGGGGTAATTAGCTTCATTTATTTAGTTTTTTTTACAGAGGTACTGGGGATTGAACCCAGGACCTCATGCATGCTAAGCACACGCTCTACCACTGAGCTACACCCTCCCCCAACCTTAATGACATTATTAATATAAATAAAATGTAACTTTAAAAGTGACAAAGATAGGGGAGGGTATAGCTCAGTGGTAGAGTGCATGCCTAGCATGCACAAGGTCCTGGGTTCAATCCCCAGTACCTCTATCAAAAAAAAAAAAAACCTCAATTACTTCTCCCAAAACAAAAATAAAAAATAAATTAAAAAAAAAGTGACAAAGATAGATAATCCTGCCAGGCACTAATGTTCTTTAGAATCCATCCTTTAAGACCCCTTGCCAATCTCCCAACTATGGTCACTGAACTGTCTAAAAAAACCCAAAAAACAAACATCTTTTTATTTAGAAATCATTTGAGGGTCCTAAGAAGTTGCAAAAGCAGTACAAAGAGCCCTTGCAGACCCTCCACCCAGCCTCCTTCAGCGGTAGCATCTTAGGCTACCAGCGTGTGTTACTGGAGGCGGGACCCTGACGTTGGTACAAGACTGTTAAGCCACAGCCCGTGTTAGGATTCCATCGGCCCCACGGCCACGGGGGCCATTTTCTCACAAGTACCCCCGCCTGTAAATGGCACCACAAAGGAGGTACGCTGCCCCACCCCACAAAGACACTTCTTCTCCGTTACAGTCACCCTAACTCCTGCAACGAGCTCTCTTTTAGTTGGCTTATTTTTTTTTCTCTGTGATTTATCATAACATTTTATGTATATTTCCCTGTGCTATACAGTGTAATCTTGTTTATCTATTCTACAATTTTGAAATCCCAGTCTATCCCTTCCCACCCTCTACCCCCCACCCCGGTAACCACAAGTCTGTATTCTCTGTCCATGAGTCTATTTCTGTCCTGTATTTATGCTTTGTTTTTGTTTGTTTGTTTGTTTTTGTTTTTTAGATTCCACATATGAGCGATCTCATATGGTATTTTTCTTTCTCTTTCTTTTAAGCAACATTCATCGACTCTTATGATGCTTGACCCCTTAATCAAACTCCAAAGGTCCAACCTCTCTCCCATCTTTTTTTCCCCGCCATCTTTTACTTCCGGACACTGGGGAGACGGGATCTGATGTTAAGTGTTTATTAAGTGCCGATGCTCTGCAAGGCGCTTTCATGGAGTTTATTTCCTGGCATCCTCACTACCCTGCAAGGCAGTGAACGGCAAGTCACCATCTTATGGGTGCAGCTTAGAGAGGTAGGGTCTCAGGGTCTCCCCAGTCACGCAGGGGTCAAAACAGGAGGCTAGGCTCCAGTTCACCTGCTTTGGTTTTGGAAGGGCCAGCCCTAATTCTGATATGTTGCAGCCTTTACTGTTCTTAGTTTTTAAGTCGCTGCAGACTCTGAAAGACGCCCAGAAGCTTAATAACACATACGGACATGTTAGGATCCGAGAGATGCGCCTACTTTGGGACTGAACATGGTGAAGGCTCCTTCGATTTACATGCAAATTCTGCAAGCCAAACAGTTTTCAGCGCAGAAACAGAGAGACGGACAGTGTTCCTTCCTCTGAGAGTCCCCGTGAAACGCCAGGCACACTCGGGCACGTGACTGAGTAAATGGCGGTGCCCCTCTTGCCTCCCCTCCCAGGGGAGGGGCCCCTCCCTCGGCCCGGCAGCCGCGCGGGGGGATGGGGGCCAGGGCGGGGGCCTTACTTCCTCGTTTTCCTCTGCACCCAGGCCAGCAGCGTCCTGATGGCCTTCCTCTGGTCTTTCACCGATATCGCCACACTCCTCTCTGCGGTGGGCGTGGGTGGGAAGGAAGAGTCTGAGTCTGTGCCCCCCGAGCCGGGTGACAGGCTGGAAGATGGAGAGCTTCTGCTGAGGTTGCCCGTGAGCTCTTTAATCTGGAAGGAAACCAGCATTTCAGACCCCAGAGGCAGACCCCGCAAGGACCCTCCTGGGCCCCGGCTGGAGGGACCAGCTCAGGCAGAACTGGTTCTCCAGATAGGGAGAAACCTCATTCTACGGTCGTGTGTCAGGGGACCGGGCAGTGCTCACGGCGGCCTGACCGTTTCTTGTGGCTTGCGGTGTGTGCAGTGACGCTTTGCAGGGAAAATCACCTCTTCCTGAAGTTTCTGTAATTCTGGCCAGGAGCTGCAAATGAGGTCTTGCTGACCTGACTCCGCTTACCCCTGACCTCTCATGACCTGTCACTTCCCGAGTACATCATGCTGCTTCCAGACCCACTGCCTATGCTCACCCAGGTCCGGCAGCCTGGATGTCCCTTCCCTTCAACGCTGAATTTCTGGTTACTCAGAATGTGCTCCGACCATGGGGTGCATGAGAAATGCAGAACCCCAGGCCCTGTTCCAGACCTAGAGAATCAGATTCTTCATTTCAACACCCCACACCCAGGTGACTAGTATGCACAGTAAAGTCTGAGAAGCACTCTAGTGCACTGCCACTCATCCTCCAAAACCCCACTCTGGTGTCACTTCTTCCAGGGAGTTTTTCTCACTCTCCTTCCCGCTCTGAAACAGTGGCCCTGGCTTGGTGCTTTTATAACACTCTGCTCATACTCTGATGATGGCCTGCACCGCAGAATTCTGTAACATGGGACTGACTTGTCTGTGATCCCAGAAAGTCTTGAGAGCACGACTTTGTATGTACAGAGCCTGGCACATAGGAGAAACTCAACAGACATTTACTGAATAAATAAATGACAATCTGGGTGGAGTCAAGGACTTTTTACACATTACAGGATGTATCCAGCATTTATCAGGGAGTTTAAGAACATCAGTAACCGAAGCCTGTGTATTACACTGCACAATTGACCAAGCGCTTTCCCAAGTAGCATCTCTTGGTGCTCACCACATTTTCTGACCACTGCTATTATTTCACAGATGTGGAAACCGAGGCTCAGAGGGAAAGCCCCACCCCCCCTTTTTTTAAGTTCAGGGCTCACATAGAATTGGATCTCTTGTCTCCAAGCCTTGTTGGAGCTCATTCTGCTCTGAAAGGTAAGCACTGAGTCTCTGTCACGTCCTCTTTACTCTCGGGACGGCCAGTAAATAATGAGCCATAATTTTCTATTCCAAAAGAGGGGCATTTAGAAGATGAAGTGTCAGCTCACTCCCTACTATTCAGGGAAAAAAAACTTGAGCACAATTTTAAATGCCACCTTCATACCCGAGCCACAGAGCCTGCCCTTCCTCTGTAAAATCTGTCTTTCCAGAAAGAGGCGGAAGGTGCTAAGGATGGAAGAACAAGGTCTCCCCGTCACACATGCCTCTTCCTAGAGCTCTCTCTGCTTCAGGCTCTTTAACTGTCTCTGATGAACACGAGTCATTTTAGGAAAGTAACTCCTCCAAGTTCCAGTTCTGGTTGGAAGTATTTCCCCAGTTCCTGTGACATTTTAGAAAAAAATTATTTTTCGAAGTAAATACTTAACTCTTCAAGTCCCAAGAGAACAGAGCTCACACCACTTTTAAAATCACAGGGACTCTGAATCTTTAGCGATCAGATTTTTCTGGTTCTTCTACAGGAAACAGAAAAGTCAGAATCTGTCAGAAACGAAATCTCACTGTCTCCCTCGATCCGGCCCCGCTCCTGTGTCGGGGCAACGCAGACTCAAGGAGACAGTTACCATGTGATACGGAAAGGAAATGATTTTACCTGGAAGAAGAGGATTATGTTCCAAATCAGCCCAAGAACCAAAGAGGGGTTGCCATCCGCTATTTCTGCCGCGTCGATGCTAACCAGTTTCACCTGGAGAGAAGCAACGTCTGAGCTGAACGAGGGTGTCCAAGGAGGCTGAAACATGTTATTTCCTGATGCCCTCCTGGCCTGTTTCTCATTCTCGCTTGTGCTGTTCGGCGCTGCCCCAGGCCACCTTTCAGGGACCCCAGCATGCAAAAGCGTGTTTAACACGTACACGGTACCCACCACGTATGGACACTACCTTAAGCTCCTGACAAGTATTAGCTGAGTTCGTCCTCACGACAACCCCACAGCATAAATTCGGTGAGGAAATTCCAGACAGGTCAATGTACCGTGGCCAGGACACACAGCTAGTAAGGCCTGTCTTTCTTTTCCAAGAACAGATGCTAAGTGCCCGAGGTGTGTCTGCATCCTACATGAACACCACCAAACCTCCAGATTTAATGCATCTTTGACAAACACAGAGCACTGACATCGGTGATCATGGACCATGATGGCTAAGACAGTTACCCACTGCTAATTAGAAATAGCATGCGGGGATAAGGCTTTCTGATGGATGCATGGATGGATGGATGGATGGATTTAACCCCGATTGGTTAAAATGTGCCTGTTTGACACTTAGGCCTTTGAATCTGAATGTGTGACACTGAGAGTTCACTCCAGGAGGTGTGGTGGGGGCAGCGATGTCCGCCCAGAGGCAGAGGGATAGTGCAGAGCCCACAAGGGTCCTTGCATGGGGGGGGGTGTTCTGTGGGCGTGTTGGCACTTAGCAACCTGGCATTCCATCCCTGACTCCCCAGTCTTTCAAATCCTTCTGTGACAACCTGGCATCCTTTCAACGAATGCCTTTTCTGCTTAAATCAGCCCAGTCAGCTCCCGCTCACCACCAGGAACCCCAAAGGAATCACACTTTATGATGAAGTCTTCCCGGACATGCGATGAGTCAGGCACGCTGAGGGGGTTTTCCCCAGATTAACTGGTGAAACTTAATGAAAGGGGAATTTTGGAAATGTCATCCCTCTAGGGTCACTCCTTCCCATTTTCGAAGGACACGAAGCTGAGTTCAAAACCCAGAAAAGAAAAAGAATTATGTAATCTCCCCCCGGCTCACTTAGCCCCCCTTTCCTCCTTGCTTCTCCCATATTCTGAGTCCTAAGAGAAAGTTTTACACTCTGATATGTTCACTCTACTCTTATCTTAAAAAAAAAAAAGAAAAAAGAACAGAAAGAAAGAAAAGGAAAGGAAAGGAGAATTCCGACTGAGAGCCAGCCGTATTCCCGCCCTCCCTACTCCTGGATGTCCCCGGGCATCTCCATCCTGATGGAGCTGGAGGGCTGCGCGGGGACTCGGGGCTGTACCTCCCACCGACGGCTCAGACATGCGAGCCCCCTCACGTTTCAACTGCGCTTCATTCAACCACCTCGGCAGGGTCCCCTCTGCCCGTGTCTCTTGTGACCAGCACACAACTACAAATTTTGTCACAGGAAAGGCTATGTCAACAAGATGTGTTTCAAATACTTACATTGCTATCTTCCAAAAACTTAAGTGCTTTCGCTATGTTGTTCAACCGAAAAATACGGTGGGACGAGGATTTGTATTCATGCAGCTGTAACACGAAACAGAACAAAACCAGCGGTTAAGCCAAGATAGGCCCTCCGCCCCGAGTGGCGCCATGGGGGTGCCTGTCTTTTTCTTTACCTTTTTCATATCACTCTCAAGAGAAGGTTAGGGGCTTAGAGCACAGTCCGCATGGACAGCATCCAAACCCGTGCATGGGGCCCGGGACACACAACCTTAGCATCAGGGTCCCTGCAGATCGCTGTATTTATGGTTCCTGGGACTAAACTCACTCGAGTTGGTGAGTGGGGGGAATCCAGGGGTGAAACAAGGGACAGATTTGTCGAATCTTTCTCTCTGACCCAGCTCCTGGCTTTTGATACTCCCCCCGCCTCCGGAGACCGTCAGTGACATGCGCTCCTCGCTGCACTGATGGTTTTTGTCAGGGCGGAGAGCACCAGCTCGGAGCGTCACCCACAGCTGCTAAATCATCCAGCAACCCCTCCCTGGCGGCAGCAGATGTTTCTGTTTTGTGGCCAAGAGCTTTGTGGACATTTATCCTGGGTCAGAGAGAGAGAGAGAGGGAGAGAGAGAGAAACAGAGAGAGAGAAGGTGCTTGCAGAAGCAAAAACTCTGACAGCGCTCACTGTACACTCTGGAGCATCATCAGAGTAAACCAGTCCTGAACTGAAGCTCACCCACGGTCCTCCAGGTGGGTGGCTGACACCACAAGGCAAACCAGTGGACGTCACTTCCACACGGTGCAAACTGCCAACCCAAGCTAATGGCTAAGGTCCTGGCTGTTCTTGGCTGGGCTCCAAGATCAAAGACTCCCTACAGAGGCCCCCCAAAGACAGGGTAGCTCCTGACCAGTGCTCTGGCAACAAGGCAGGAGCCTGTGCTGCTGGAAACACAGAACAGGGGAGCAGAATACACTTTTAAAGGCTGCCTTTCGGGGACTTGGCTGCTGGCCCCTCGTGAGACCTGCAAAGAAACCAAACACTATTTTTGCTGCGATGGGTCCGCCCTTCGTTAGAACTCATCATGTAACTCTGCACAGCCCCCGGCGCGGCTCACGGGCACCTCCCCTTTTGCTGCTGGGAATGGGAAGGCGAGGGAGGGTTAAGGGGTGTGGTGAGCAAGACTCCAGCAACTTGAGATCTCAGAACAGAGGTAGGGGCTCTTGCCTTTAAACCTACAGTTAAGAGCAGACCCAGACGGGTCCCCTGGGGCTGAGCCACGGTTTGGCAAAGCTGTGACTCCATCACCGCACTTCTGTATCAGCAGTGATGGGCCACTTGGGTCAAATCAAACACCTGACTCTGGGGCAGGATGCTCGGAATCGACACTACTGGCATTTTGGCCAGATCACTGTACCCCCTCGAGGAACACGTGGCAGTGTCTGGGGACATTGTTGGTTGTCATGCCTGGGGGTGGGTGCTACTGGCACCCAGTGGGTAGAGACCAAGGATGCTGTTACATATCCTGCACTGCCCGGGACAGCACCCCCCCATGACAAAGAGCCATCCGACCCGAAATATCAACAGTGCCGAGGCTGAAAAATCCTGCTCTGTGAAGGGGCAAAAGAGGACTACCCTGCACACAGCAGACGCAGGCGCCATGGAGAGCAATTTCGGTCATACTCACAAGAAGATTCCAGAAGCCCATGAATCTAGTTTTTGCCTTGGGGTGGATTATAGAATTTGGTTGATAAGATGCCTTTCTCCTCCATCTTCCCGACTCTTAGCCATCATTCTAGTTATTGTAAGGGCTGGCTGGCCAAACTCTCATGATCTACTTCCGATCTTCAGCCTCAGTTTCAGAAAACATGGGGCGTTTATTCATTTACTTGCTAAAGTATGTGTGCTTAGTTACACAGGATTCTATCAGTCTTAGTCACTGAGGAAGGAATGTCACCCTCCCAAGTTTCTTGTCGCAGGATTTATGGACGGTCAGGCATGTGTACATACACAAAGATCTGTATGGAAAAAACCCGCCAGCACTGTTTCCCTTCGCATTTTTACTTCTTCCTGACCCTTCTGGGACATACGTACCAGATTTCGCCCAGACAGGACTTCTAACAAAGCCATTAGGATCTTGCCATCTTGGATATCGACGAATAAATCTTTAACTTCTAGAGGTGGGTCGCACTACGGAAGAAGGGGAAAGAAAGCAGCCAATTAGTGGTCTGAGTAATCCACAAAACTGTTTCAGAACTGTACGTTTCACTGGAGAAGAAACTGCCAGGCTTCCGGATCTGCCTCCCGACAGCAGAGCCCACCCAAGGAGGTGGTGAGCCCGCCCCCTGCAGGCGGGGCCCGGACAGCAGTGCCTTGGGGACCCTTCTACCTGCGATCTCAGGCCCCCATATTAGATTATACCCATATTTCTGCTTAAGGGGAGAAAGACATGTATGTTTTCATTACAACCTTTCAGAGAATAAAATAATTCTGGGGGGAGGGTATGGCTCAGTGGTAGAATGTGTGCTTAGCATGCACCAGGTCCTGGGTTCAATCCCCAGTACTGCCATTAAAAAAAATTATATATATGTAAAAATAATTCTAGAAGTAGAGCTCACATGAAGTTAGTATAAGCCTTTCACCTCAGATTTAGGGAAACAGGCTGGGTAACGTGGCCAGGGTTTGGTCAAGTCAGCTCTTTGCTGCAGTCTTGTTTCCTCATCAGCACATGCTGGCTGAACACACGTGCAACTTGGGTCCACACCGTGATGGCACGACCCTGGGTCGGTGACCCTCTGGGCCTCAGTCCAGATGTCAGCAGGGCCTCCTCACCTCCAGTACTTCTCCGTCCCTGTTTGTGCACCGGCCTGAGGTGCCCTCTGTCACTTCATCAATAGTGGGTCCAAGCCTGGAGGTGGTGGGACCCTTGGCAGAGGAGGCCAGGAGGGTGGATGCCGTGCGTGACTTGTTGGGAGGGAGCGGAGGGTGGCCCTGCACAGTGGCTGACTGTTGGGGGAGAGGGAGGGAACCTTTTCTTCCACTGCCAAGTTTGTAGGTCTGTTAGGAACTCAACAGTTGATTTATATGTATATGTTCGTGGATATTTATCTGTCCAGCTACAAAAGTGATACCTGCTCATTATAACAGATCAAACTAATCAAAATTATACACAAAAGTCACACACACACAAAGGTGAACGCTGCTCCTTGCATTCCTCCGCAAAATCCAGGCTTCCTGAGATAAACAAGTTACCTCAATGCGCCTTTTACCTGTTCCACTAAGAAGCAAGGGGGCTACACACCCCTGAGCTCAAATCTGGGCTCTGCTCTTTCTAGGGACTTGGCTTGGGCATCCTCCTCACCTTCCCTGGGCCTGGGTGTCCTTATCTGGAAGGTCTCGGAGGACAGGGGCTAAAATGGAATAAGCTCACGCAGGTGAAGTCCCTCCCCCATCTGTCTTCCGCTACTGAGAGCATCTGGAAAGCAGCTTACTGGTGACTGGTCTGTCCCCGCACAGTCTTGGGGTACCCTCATCAGTGAGGCATTTCATCCAGGGGGCGTATGCCTACTGGTGGTAAGTTATGAAAGGCAGATGTCCTTAGCTGGTACTCCTCCGCAGGAAATAGTTCTCTCTCTTTTTTTTTTTTTTAATTTTCATGAAATTTTTATTGAGGAAATACAAAATATAATAATTGAGTACTCTTTTTTCTTTTTTTTGGTAATGAAGTTCTAGTAAGAATAGTACTTTTTTTTTTTGGTAGATGGATACACTTAGCTTAATTTAGCCAAAGTTAGCTTTCCCTAGTTTCAAATTAATTGCAAATGGGGAACGGCTCTTCAATCACCCCCACGTGCTTCTCTTTCTGGGTTGCTCGGGTCAGCAAATGGCAGCCTGGCTCCCAGTTCACCTAGGCTCTTCCCTCTCCCTTTTCTGGGAGAAAAGGCCACTCTCCGCACAGGCTTTGGAGTGTGGAGGGGGCTTTGGTGCAGAAATGGGTGCCCACTGCTTTCCCCTCTGACCTGGGGAGGCCCGAGGTCTAGGTGGACCTACACTGTACTGTGTCCATCAAGAGCTCGGCTGGACGTGGCCTGGAGTCCGCGGGGCCGGCTGGAACTTGTGGGTCAGGTGTTCCAGCACAGGGGTTTGCAAACCATGCTTCCCTGGAAGCCTGGGCTTCAGGGAGCCCTCTGGGGGCAGAGGGGGTTGAAGAAAGAGGCTGACTTACGGCTCTCCCCTCAGTCAGAGGTGCTCCGCTCTTACTGACCTTTCTTTAGGGTTCCAGGTAAGACTTTGCTTCAAAAAAGGTTGCTGTTGAAGGCAGCAACAAGCTCGATAAGCACTCCTTGACTGCAGTATGGTCGGGACTTACTTAAGACTCGGGGAACAGGGTCCAGGAACCTGCATCTTTCGTCAGCCCTCCTCCTCAGCATGAATTCTACTTATTCTTCAGTACTGGGGCCTTCGGAATCATTAGAACAGTTAGGCTGGGGACTCCCTCTGCTCTTGGGTACAATGAAGGGGGTGTTCACACAGGAGACGGGATTAATGGGGGTGGGGCAGCTGTCACCAGCCAGAGGGCCAGGGGTCAGGAAAAGCTTGGAAATCTTGGAGCTGTGGCCCAGCCACCCATTTCCTCTGGGAAGGCCTCTTCCCCGTGAAAGCCTTGGAGGGTCTGGGTTTTCTTTCTTTATTAAGGAAGGTGGCATTTCCTTACGTCTTATACGAGCCCCCTCACCCCCAGTTAGTCAAAATACAGGGCGATTCCACCCACAGGTGCACAGAAAAGGGCTCTGCTTCAAGGGCAACAGCGACTTTGAACCAAAAGGCAAATTATTTTCTTTGCAAACTCCCCGCTGCTCCGGGGGAACATTCCAGGCCGAGCAGGCCGGCATCAGGTTACCGAGACGCTTACGGAAATGTTATTCCTGTTAACGCGAGGCAGAAACGCGAGGCCTGAACAAAACAGCCCCTGATGGATGGACTCGCAGAATTTGCAGTCACCAGCCCCGACCGTGGCCAAGACTTGCTTGGGGGTTGAAGCTGGAGAATAATTTCCATTGACAGTGTCTGTAAGCGCCTCAGCACGGCGGCGGCGGCAGCAGCGAACGGGCCCTTGGCCGGCGTCCATCCTGCGAGGTGGCAGGAGGAGGAATTGAACCCGCTCCAGTGCAAACACTCCTCGGGGCCCCAGACGTTCCGTGGGCTTCATGGGCTTGGTATGGCCGAGTAAACAGCACCCCCAGGGGTTTCTTCATGATCTAACTCCTTCGGTAAATTAAGGAATTTTCCCAGAAGCCAGAGACTCAGTAAATATTTCTGACAGCCTTCAAATTGCAGTTAAGCCCACTTCCCCAAGGAGTTCCTGGGTTTCCTTTACATGAAAGGTTGCTCTTGGAAGTCTCAAGGTTGGAAACACGGCTGTTAATTTTGCCCTGTTTATTGGCCATCAGTTTCAGGTGCTATCTGATTTATCCTGAGAGTGGGTGCTGCCCACCTGTCCCGAAAACGAGACAGAAGCATGGCCAAGGAGAAAATTCTGGATGCGATAAATGCTAACAGAAGTTCGTCTGGGGGGGTGAGCACAGGTGTCTGCTCTATTGCTCTCTGTACTTTTCTGTATTTATTTTTTAATTAAAAAAAAAAAAGAGAAAGAAATACACCATGGCTAAACTCTGTCCACCAGGAGGAATTTGCAGCCACCCTGACACACATCAGGCATTAATTTAGGAGTTCAGTGAACTCGGGTTTCGGGAACGGTTTTCCTTTTTTTCCAAAAATAACACTTCGCTTTATGAGCACTGCCGAAAATGCACCACGAGTCAAAACAACTGGCAAATGATTTACAATGCTTCATCCGTGATGTATACAGTCTTTCCCCGAAGAGTTCAGGCACCTCCTGGGTCGAGTGTGACCCATTCTACAGGTGGGGAGTGGAGGTGTGGGTGGTCAGGTGTCTGCTTGGGAAATATTTCAGGCCTCAAGTTTATACTACGCGAATCCGAATTTCGGTCAAGAGCTCCACTTCCTAAAAACCACATTTATTTTCTCTGCTTTCTAATCATTTCAGTGATTTCCTCTAAGAACCTTTCTTTGGGGTTAACTCTAAGGGCGGTCAATAGTTACTCTTGCACCTCTTAAGAGGAGAGGAGAAATGAAAATACACACACTTCAACTCACTGAAGTGGGGTACTTGAACACTACCAGCTTTAAAAAGAAATGAGACTCCTGGCTCGGTCTCAGAGAACCAGATAGTGACATTTAAGAAGATGTGAAGTGAGTAAAATGAATCCTGGTAAGCCAGCTTTCTTATGAAGAGAAAAATAATCTCTCCTCCCCCAGCCCCAGGCAATTAAGAATGTTCTCGGTTGGGGGGTGAACCTAGGGGTGAGGAGGGTTCGGATTTCTGTTTATTTATCCACTTCCCGTCCTGTCCCTCCTCTGCTGCTCTTCCTTGTGTCTGCTTCTTAGGAGCAGCTGGTTCAGCTGCTTTCGTTTTAAGAGAAGCCTGCAGACAAAATGCGGTTCAAAACTGCCTGCCCAGAGAACGTCAGGGAAAAAAAAGGGGGGGGGCAGGGAGAAGAGGGTCCCCTAAGTTGGATATGCAGGGGAAGCCATGTAACGTGTCTCAAAGCTTCTGCTTCCTCATCTGTAACAGGATGGGGTGGGGGCAAATGATGGGGCTTGCCTTGAGGATGAGAGGAGAGCTGTGATGCCCTCAGCAGGGTGCCCGATGCACCCAAAGGGGCAGGTAACACTGTTGATCACTAGCAGCACTGGGTGATTAGCCAGGGAGTCTGGCTTTGGTAAAAAATGTCAGAAGGTCTTGCTTAAATCAACCCAAATATCTATAAATGGCTCTTATTGAGAGCCTCCCTGACCCCCAGACTGGAAGTCAAGATACCCACCCCCGACCTCGTGTTTGGGCTGCTCAGCAATGAATGTCTTCCAGCTTTTGCTATTGACTCCTTCCCCAGCTAGAGGGATGACCCCATGGGGACAGAACCGTGTCTTACTCACCTTCGTGTCCCAGCACTGAGCTTCATCTAGGCAACGAGAATGTACTCAGCAGACATTCAAATGAATGAATGAAAAACAACAACACAGCAACACAGAGCCCCCACTTCTCCTCACCGCCCTGCTCAACTGCGCACTCAGTCACGGAGGAATCTACCCCTTAACATGAACCCAATGCCCTGCTTACCTTCTCCAGATGTAGATTTATCCATCGAGTAAAAGTCCTCTTCTGCACAGTCTCCCTCTCAACTGGAAACAAAGAAATGCCATTAGCTGGGTGAAAAGAACTGCCTGCAAAATCCCACCCTCCTCTTCCCAAGGGGAGAGTCTAAGGAACTTGCACAGGACGGAGAGCCCCGAAGGTCCCATGTATGGAGGGAGCCCTCCCCGGAAGGGAGTTGGCAAGGGGAAGAGGGGTGGCAAGGTTCCACCTAGATTCTATTTTCTCCAGCCCAAGCCTGAGTATCTTAAATAGATTAAATCCCCACAAATTCAGAAACACAGAACGAAATGTTCTACACAAGCTAATGGGAGAGTTTGGGCAGTGGCTGCTCCAGCTCGAGGAGTGCCAGTGGGAAGATGCAAGTTCAAAGCACAAGGTGATGGTGCTGCACACCTGCCTGGCAGTAGTGATGGGTCAGAGTTGCTGGGATGGAGGAGAGACTGGGTAAGGTGGAGGGGAGGTCAGTGACTAGGTATTGGGAAAGGATTTTGGAGTGTGTGGGGATTTGCTAGTTCTGGCTTGGACTCTTAGCTCTGTCACCTCCCAGCTTTGTGTCCTTGGGACAATCATCAGTCCCCTTGCCTGATCTGCCCCATGAAGAATAAGGAGCGGCTCACTTCAGGTGGCAGTAAGATCCCTGCCATCCTGTAGGTCAAGCCCAACACAGTTCTGTTACAATGGCTGCTCATTTTTTTTCTTTGTAGCTATTATCTTTAGAGCCAGGGAATACTTTGCACCCTCCAGGAGGGAAGAGTTCTGCAGAGCCCCAGGGAGCAGGGAGGATGCCAACCAGACACAGATCCTGTCTCTCAGGGGACAGCATTTCCCAAACAAGTTTCTTAGGCAAGAGTTTTCCTTGTCAAGAGTTATTACCATCTCTCTACCCAGCACTAATTATCTCCTGGACACTTTGTTTCCATTAATCTTTAAACCTGACACTGCCTGCGAAGGAGAAACTATTATATTGCAGATGAACAAAATGCGGCTCAGAGAGGTACCACATTTGACCCAGGCATCAGCTGGAGGGAGACAGAGGTGGGCATCACCCCCAGGTCTGCCAGCCCCTCATCAGCCAGCATCCTGGGAATGGAAAGGCTTGGGTTTGAATTCCAGCTCTTCAGATAATTCTGACAAAAAGGCATCTGCAGTAGTGATAATGATTTAAAAAAAATATTCATTGAGTACTTGCCATGCTGCAGGTACCAAACTCTGCACTTTACATGCATTCACTTTTAATTCTTCCTACAATCCTCAGAGGGAGGGGCTCTTACACCTTCAGATGGGAAAACTGGGGCACTTGCCCAGCATCACAGTTAGTAAGGGGATTGTTCCCATTTTACAGGTGAATAAACTGAGGATCAAAGAGCTAGTAAGCCACAAAAGTGGGACTTGGAACTAGATTCTATGCTTTTCCTGCTTCCTCTCGAGGGCTGTTAGGCATCAGCTGGCTTGGCGCCCTGGGACCTGGAGGGAGTTCCCGCAATGGGCGGTGATGCCCGTGCCTGGGTCTGGGTGCTCTGTGGACCGCAGCCCCCGCAGCTCAAGCCGCTGTGCCTCTCAGGAAGCTTCCTGGAAATGTCAGAGCCAGATGACTCTTAAATGACTAAGTTCTGGATTTCAACATATTGGAAGAACATATCACATCTGCTTAAAACCATTTCACTTTTCTTTAGCAATAAGAAAATGAGAGGCCATTTATCTCCTGGCAGAGGAAAAAAAAGGCTATGGTTTTCTGTAACGACTGTGGTTCTTTTTTCCTCTCAGCCTCGTTATTAGGTAGATAGTGATGCCCATAAATCAAATTTTAATAATGTGCCTTTCAGTCTTTTTAATTGAAGAGCCAGCAGACAATAATTATGCACATAGGTCCTTTTTTTTTTTTCTCATTTTCCTCTTTTTCTGTAAGGGAAGGTCCCTGGCTAGTAGGCATAAGGATTAGATATATAATTCCAGTAAAATGTGTTTTGTGGGTGGAGAGAGGCGAGGAAAGGAAAAGAAGCTGATACAAACGAGGCAGGGAGGGGGCACTGGCTGGGGGCCATGAGTCACAGAGTCTCAGAACTTTCCAGAAGACGGAGAGACCTTTCCGCCTCTGCCGCTTTTTCCATACGAGGGGTCTTCCCCGTTTAGGGTCTGTCCCACTGTTGATGGAACATGGGCTATTTCCGGTTTTTCACCATGTTGAGCAGCGCAGCAACTAGCATCCTCGCACAAGCGCCCTGGCATGTGGTTCTCTGCACAAACGTGTGAACGTATTTCTTACGCTTGACGACTAACAGTGGAACTGCTGGGGCTTAGTAGCAGGCACATTTAAAAGTTTAATAGCTACTTCCAAACTGCCCTCCCCAAAGACTGTCCCAGTTTATACCTTCACCCCCACCTGTCTTTAAACAAGTTTATGGGGACTGTAAAGTATTTACACACACATTCAAACACTCAGGCTGGTTTCTCCATATGGCTTCAGAGAGAGCAAAGTCTGTCTCCTGCAACAGAAGTGCATTCAGCGAAAGCCTGTGAGAACCCGGCTTAGGCTGTTAGTGGAACTGTGTGGAGGGGTGTGAATGAGGAAGTGGGAGTCTGTCTATATACGCCTCATCTATCCGTCCATCCACTCAACCCTTCCACCCACCCATCATTCCATCCATCCATCTGTCCATCCATCCATCCACCCATCCATCCGTCCAGCCATCCATCCACCCAGCTGATACTTATTCAGCGATTACCACTTGCTGGGAACTACGCCCGACCCTGTCGGCAAAATCAAAATGAAGAATTAAGCATTCATGGAATCTGTACTCTAAGAATTCACAGCCAAGTAGGAGAGAGAAAACATGGATGCCTCAGGCACATAAGCAAGGAGAAATCAATTAGAAATTTCCAGGGCTGGCTGATGGGATGGGAAAGGTGATCTCGGAGTCCATGGGCAACTCCTCCGGAGCCCCTCAGAGGATCCCCTGTTAGAAGTGTGATACACGGGGGACCCCGCGGGGGACCCCGAAAGGCGAAGACAGCATTACAGCCCCAACCTGGTCCACAACCAACCTCTGGGTGGCTTCATTTCCATTCCAGCCAAGGCCAGTGGGTGAATCTGGGCACAAATCAACTTCGAGAGCAGAGCAGAACCATGGGAGGGCAAGGCGAGGTCTGAAGATATCAGGGGACCCCGTGAGACTAGACCACAAATAGCAGATGAGTTCCAAACTGAAATAGAGTATGGAGACCCTGTTTTCTGGATCTGAAACTGGGACACGTCGCTCAATACACTGGAGAGAAACAGTGCGAGAACTTCGCCTGCCCCAGAACACCCACCTGAGAGCCACACGCCCTTAAACCGTTAGCTGTGCGACCTTGGGCAAGTTCAGAACTTTCAAAACACCTCTGCCTCAGTCTCCCCTCTGCAGAATGAGGATAGCTGTGCCTCCCTTGCCGGAATCCTGGGATCCGCCTGAAAGGCATCCTCAGTGGCTGTCCCAGAAGGGCCACCTCCCCCGGCCCGTCGGCACACCGCGTGCCCTTGGGTATTTTGCGTCTGGTGTCTCGATATGCAGGTCTGACCCCTTTCACGGCTTCTCCATTTCCAAATACTCCCCCCCACCCCACGGGCCGTTTCTACTTCTGGTCTGCCAAGACTATAAACTTTATATAGTTTCCATAAATCCAACGGCCCCTTTTTTCCACGGCACCTATCACGTTGTAAAGGCGTAGGAAACCATTGCTCGGGAAGGGTCTGGCCTTCTCACGGAGGGTTTGAGGGGCCCGATGTGGGTTTACTGGGCAACATCAGAGTAGTAACAGTGCTGTAAAATCACCATCCTGGCTCGGCCTGGCCCGGCCCGGCCGGCCAGGGTGCCCGAGCGCCGGGCAGCGTGGAGGAGCAGGAGGGGCTTGGCAGGCCTGGGACTCCGGGGACCCAAAGGGAGGCCCAGCCTCCTGGCTCAACGCCACTGTCCCACATTCCCAGGCATGACTTGGGCCCCGGCTTTGCCAAGAACAGACAATTTGAAAATGGGAGGTGTGACATTCCTTCCTCCTCACTGGCAGGCTCAGGACCTGGAGGCCACAGAGGGAGGGATACTGGCTCGGGAAGTTAAAAATCGATTCGTTTACACTTGTGGCCTTCTGGCCCTAAGTCCACATTTCCCTCAGACCTACTTCCTAGACAGTATTTCCTGCGATACTTCTGCCCTTCCCGCCTATGGGAAAGGCTTGATGGCTCTATCTGTTGATGGAAATATATGCTCATTATAAAAAATTAAAACGATATAGGAAAGCATAGAGAAATAGATCTAAAATCTCTTGAAATCTCACTGCACCCAGAAATCATCACTATTGACATTTTAACAACCATCCACCTAGAACCACACACACACACACACACACACACACAGGCTCAGAGTTCACACCTGTAGGTGCTCATGTGCACAACTCCAACATGATCAGCTAACAACATGGCATTTCTCAAAGTGTGGCCCATGGGTCCCTAATGCCAAAAACTTCTGGAGTGCCAGTTAAAAAGCTCATTCCTGACTGCCTCCTGACTCCCACTCTCTGGGGCCGGGGCCTGGGAATCTGAATTGAACCAGCCTGGGGCTGACGACAGTACAGGGCTGGAGAACCCGGGTCTTACTGGGAAGAGAGACAAGTGACAGACTCCTTGGTCACCTTGGGCAGAAGAGAGACGGTGATGGGGCGTCAGCGGGTATAGGAGGAAAGATCCAGTGTTCTGGAACCAGGCCCTTGGGCTCCCCCGGACCCTAAGATGGGGGCACAGATATCACCCCGGGGCTTGCCGTGACCGTTAAGTGCAACACTGCCTACTGGCACCGACGACAAGTAAGTCCTGTTCTTTCCTTCTTTGTCCGAATGGCTCTGCCTGGTGATACTTGAGTCGCTAAATTCACACAGTTGCTCCGAATCCGAGCTCACCCAGCAGGACCGCGGAGCAGAATTCCCACTGGGGAGGTTCATTCTTTGATGGCCATCCCGAGGGGTCAGCAAGGAGCACGCGTTTCCAGCTGCAGGGGGGCGGCCCAGGCGGGAGGAGGGAGGCAGCCGGGGCCTCATCCCGAGGAGCTGGAAGAGCCGATCCCAGGGCGGGCACAGCGTCAGGGCTGAACAAACGCAGCTGTTGTCCTTGCTAAGCTCTGGTGAGATGCGGAACTTTTCTGAGGTTGAGTTTCTTTTCTGTACAATACAGACAGTGCCTCCCTCAACCAGAAGAGATGATGATGGTTCTGTGGGGGGGAGGCAGGGACACAGAGGAGCCCAGTAAACAGACTCATCCCTTCTTATAATTCGTGGCGCCTCAGGGACATGCACGTGGGCCCCCTTTCTGTAGGGATGGGGTGTGGCTACCCTGGCAACAGCTGGTGGTGTCTCCCCATCTCCAGTGGCGGGGTCACCGAGGGCAAAGGCTCCCCCGATCCCCGTCCAGGAAGGTAGGGCAGGCAGGGTGGCAGGAGGTGCCACACTTAAGGTCTACTCCTGTTTTGTGCAGGGGGCAAGACCCTAGCACCCATCGACTCCCATGCCCCAGGCCTTGTTTGCTGCGAAGCACGGTCCTGAACAGAGGGCCATCTCAGCTCTAGGAAAGCCACAGCCCCTGCTGGGGACAACCTCGAGGGGTTCCTCTCATAGCAACCTGGTCCACACATCTCTTGCCCAATCTTGTACTCAGTGACCTCCTGAGAAGTTTACCTACATTTTCCCACACTTGGTCTGAGCTGACCTCCTCCACTCCCCTCCCTTGCCAAATACTCTTTTTTTTTCCTCCATGGCTCAGACCCTCTCTCATTCTTAGTGCCTCCCTGGCTCCCTTCAGCCATGCCACCTCACCCCATCAGCTGGGGATCTTCAAGCCGGGATGTAGACGCCTCTCTCTCCTGGCCACACAGCCACCAGACCACACAGGGGCCCCTGCTGCCCCGCGGACAGTGCACAGAGAAGCCAGCCCTCGGGTGGCCCCCGCCTGCCCCTGCCTCCCCTCAAGCCTGCAGGACCCCCAGGAGCCCGCAGCCGCCCCGAGAAGAGGCCGGGCCCCCGCTCCGTGGTTTTACTCCTTTGCCCGTCTTTCAACACCTCCCAGAAACACAACCTCATTACATGGCCCCATGCTGGTTCACTTGAGAAATAAAACTCAGAAACAAATTAAATGGCAATTTCTTTTTAAATAGGAGAGGAGCCAGGCTTCAGGAATACCAGGCCAACGGCCTTTGGTTCCGACTCCTGGGGACCACGTCCCCCCATCGGCTCTGGCAGTATTAAAGCCAAGGCCTCCATGTGGTTTGCACCAGTGGTGATTTTGCATTTAATTTCCTTTGTTTTTCCTCCCCCAATGTTTGCTCTGACCCAAGTCTCTTTTATCGAGATTTCGGTAATAAAATGCAAAACCCTCCTTGGGACCACAGGCCGAGCCGCATGCAACTACTACAAGTAAGTGTGCAGCAAAGTGGAAGAGAGCTGGCGGGGCCCTCTCACTCTCTCTCTCTGGCTCCTCCGCTGCCTTCGCCTCTGTCCCTTGTGCAGCCGGGGATGCCCCAATGGGCACCTGGACCAAGAGTGAGTACCTGCTCCAGCCGGTGCAAACCAGTGGTCTTCCCAGTATGCACCGGTAGAGACTCAAATAAAACTGCCAAGCTCATTCGAATGGGAGACTTAAATCCAATTCTCTCACAGGTCCCAGAGGCCACCAATTAACATACCACGTCCTGCCCCGCCATGCCCCTGCTTCTCAGCTGCTCCAAAACACATAACCCAGGGCTCCAAAGAGCTAGTCCCAATTACACACCAAATTAAGTTTTAAGCTATAGATGTATATATGCACATACAGGGTCGGTGTCTGTAAGTAAAATAGAAAAATAAACCCGCTCTAGTTTTTTCTGCGAATGATTCTGTCTAATCTCAGTGCTCAACCTCAGTCCACCTTGATTTATGACAGATGACGCCAGCCAGCCATAAAAACCAAGCTTAGGAAAAGGAATTTTAACATCCATCCAGATGGGCAGACCAGGTGACACGACCAAGCCAGGCCGACTGGCCAGACGTGTCCAGCTGAAAAAGAGACGGGGTCTTGGGTCGTGCTGGACAGATCATTCACACACCCATCTAGGAAGCAGAGGCGTTGGTGCCTAAACTAAACCATGGAAAATAAGATGTGGACCCCGTCCTTCGGGGCTTCCTTTGCTAGGTCCCACAAGGAAGGATGGAGAGAGGGAGAGAGGGAGATGGAGGGGAGGAAAGTAGGAAGGAAGGGAAACAAGATAGAAACATATTCTCTTCACATCCATAGAGACTCACTTCATGGACCCCTCATCCTGTGATTCCTGGGGGACCACAAATTTTGGTGATTTTTTTTTTTTAATACCAGAGTTTTTGCAAAAGTTATCCTGGTGTCTGAATACTGATGTGAGTAACTTCTAAAGCAGTATTTTCCAAGTCACATTCCGCAGAGTACTAGTCCTAAGAGGCCTCTCACAAGAGGAGCCTGATAAATCTGGGAAGTAGCTCATCCTCTCTTTCCATTCATGACTATGATTAGTATTTTCAAGGCTCTGATAAGTCCTGCAATGAAGACATTTGTTTAACTTGGTCTAAATCAAGCTCATTTGAAGCCAGATCCCTCCTCTGCATAAAACTGATCACAGATATCAGAGTCTACAAGATCCTTGTAGAGCCTCACAGCCAGTAAATTAGGCAGCCACACTGCCTGGGGCAGAGATCAATCACCATGTGTGTTTGCCAAAACCTGTTACATTTCCCAGCTTCCTTTGCAGGTGGTGGGGGCCTCACGGCTGCGTTCCGGCTGACAGAATGTGGGTAGCAGGCCACTTTCAGACAAGGCCTGGACAATCCTCCATGCCTTGTGACCACTACACGGGGGCGATGCCAAAGATGTAGAGGAGGATGGAGTCGCAGGAGGGAAGGAGTCTGGACTCCCAAGTGCCCCTGGGGACAAGTACCGCCTGATGAGGGACACCACTGCTGAACTGTTGAGTGGTGAGAAACACACCCTCTTGAGCAAAGCCACAGTCATTTGCGGGATGCTGTTACAGCAGCTGCCCGCCCTGGCTTACGCCTGTCTTAAGTGAGAAGCAGCCCCTAACCCTGTGCAAGGGAGGGAGGGGTCAAGGGAAGAGGGCAACATTTTTGCAGGCACAGTGAGGAGACCCTGCACCTGCCCCTGAATTCTCACAACCTCGACCGGCGAGCGACGGTGCTTCCCGTGCCGACGAGGAAAGTCTCAGAGAGGGACAGCGACCTGCCCCGGTCGGCACAGCCGAAGGAAGAGTCGAGTCTGGTGACAGTGAGCCAGGACCCTCTCCACAGCACCACGCTGGGCTGCTTGGACCCTTCGAAACCAACATCTTCTTCAAGAACCTTCATGAAGAATCTGCTCCCTGGCCAGGTGAGCTCAACTGCAGAATAAAAGCTGACCTGGTGTTTTGTCCCCAGAGTTTAACAGACCTAATAAGAGTTAGCTTGACTTTCCGGGTTCTTCTATTTTTAAAAAAGGAGATTAAAACACTCAACTGCATACAAATGCCCTCGATTTGCATTTTTGAGCACATCTGTCTTTAACAAAGCCCCACACTCACCCTTCAAATACTAATGCTTTTATGTACATGCAAAGGCCAATCAGTCGCGAGATTCTCTAGAATTACGGTGACCAACTGTCCCCGAGTGCCCTGGACTGAGCGGGGGATCTCAGCAGACACAGGACTTTCAGGGCTAAAGCTGGAACAGTCCCAGGCAAACCAGGATGAGCTGGTCATTCTAGGCAGCAGACGCTGGGAGGGGACAGCACTGGGAGGGGCAGAAGGCCCCAACGGCCACATGAGAGGAAAAGACAGTGTAAGGCAAGGCGGTTAATACCTACTTTAAATGCCAGGGACAGAACAAACCCTGAAATTCCCATTTACAAATTTTACCTGCCAATGCAAAGGGACACCAGCGTGAATTTAAATTCCTACCCTGAGCAGGAGAGGTAACACTGGAAGCTATGACGGGGAAAGGCAAGAGGTGTCACATTCTCCTGGAGCCAACATTTCATGTTAATTATTAGCCTGAGAACTGAGAGGCTGCCAGTGGGACAAATCTGAATGCTGCACACACCATGGTTCCTTTCTGAAATGCATTTGTTTGAAAACAGACAAAAGTTATCTACATACACAGACCATCCAAATGTACACACTCGTGCACGTCCGTGTGCGTGCATGCCTGAGTCTGTATCCACACACACACGAGCGCACACACACACACAACCTCAAGGTCATGTGGACAGGTGCCTTCAACCTTCTTCAGGGACTTTAAGCTCTCAAGGTCACTGGAGGGATTCTGTCATTGCAAGTCTCTTATATGCCACCAGCCACAAGGATTCAGACCTCAAGGGCCTCACTCTGACACAGAGGTCAAGGTCAGGTCATTGCCACTGGGGAGAGACCCTGTAGGATGGCAAAGTCCAGTTAAATAATCTTGAAAAATCCGTGGAGACTAGACCCGTGATTCTCAACCCTAGCTGCACAGGACAGCCACCTGGGGAAACTCGAAAAAAAAGCGATGCCTGGGCTCCACTCCAGGTTAACTGAAGCTGAATCCTGGGGGGTGGGGCCCAGGCATCTGCATTTTTAAAGCTCCCTAGGTGATTCTGACACTGCGCCAGGGCTGAGAACCACTGCTCCAGGCCAGGAGTTGGCAAATATTTCTTGTCAAGGGCCAGACAGTGAATGTTTTGGACTTCGCGGGCCATATGGTCTCCGGGAACGAGTCCACTCAGTGGCCGTGGCGGAAAGCAGCCTTGGCTGTCCAGAAATGGGCACGGCTGGGCTCCACTAAAAACTCTCTTTATAGGAACAGGTGGTGGCGCCCGTTTGCCAAGCCCTGCTCTAGACTTCACGAGCCCCACTGTCTGATTCCAGCAGCCATTCTCCATCTTGCTGGTGGCCATTCGCATCACGGCCCAACTTTTAAAAGTCGGTTTGGGGCTTCTGGAGCAAGAGGCTGTTTGCATTCTGTTTACTGCTTAAGGAAAGCAAAGAGTAGTGGTGGCAGAAGGTGTGTGGGGAATAAAAGCAGCAGAAAAACTGAGTGTCTGGTCCCTGCAAGTCAGAGAAATCCACTTGGATTTTCTCCTCCCATCCCTGAAACCAGTTAGAAAAATCAGTTGGGCAACCAGACTTTTAAGGAAATCTTGCCTTTGTTTTCTGTCTTCAGCAACTGGCCTTTTGCAAACCAGGTCTTATCACCGAGCCTCTCCCTCCTCACCCCCTGCTAAATGTCCACTTTGTCTAAAGACTCCAAGGGAGCTCGGAGAAGAAAAACCACCCCAAGCCATCAACCCTTTCCTTCTTCTTTTGTAAAGTTTAAATGGAAACAGGTAAGAAAAAACTACACACAGCTACTTGTAGGTAAAATTTCTCAGTAGATTACATTTTGTTCAAGGAGAGTTATCTTCTCCCCCATTTTCTTGGCACCACAAGGAACCCAGAATTATCCTGTCCACCAGGGCACTCAGCCGTCCACTGTTCTGGTTGGAGAGGCCCTTAAATACCCAAAGTAGCTTCTCATCCAACACTGCCGTCAAGGTATTCATACAGTCCACTTGAATGCCTCCCAGGACGAGGTGCTCACTACCTCTCTGAAATCAGGCTTCCATGATCTCCAAGCTTGCCTTGAGGAAAAGAGAAAAGTTCCATGGGTACCACAGTTAGTTAGAGGATGACAGGTTTTGGTCTGACATCAGAAAGTGAGGCCATTCAGAGCTGACCAATGGAGAATGGGATACCTGGAGAGATCAGATATTGCCTGTTCTTCAAACCTTAACATTTTAGAGAAAAACTAAAAACACACAGATACTCTGAGATTCTGGCTAGAACGCCCTAGTGAATGTCTTTTTCAGGCTGCCAGAAAATCTGTTGGAAGAAGGTTTTGCTGTCTCTTTAAAAACTACAGTAATTCCTCCAACCAGAAATGCTATGAAAATGAGTCCTTGTCACAGGTTGGTCAAGGGTGAATTTTTACTTGAAAATAAACCTGTACATTTATTTAGATGAAAACACACTAATCCACTAACAGAAAGGACATCCTATCACTAATGGATTCTTGATCAGGTTCTTAGTACAAAGGGGCAGAGGCCACTGCAAATGCTCAGATTTTCCTCTTCGGGAGCAACAAGGAATCTCGTAACCAGTTCAGTTTCCTTTTTCACTTTGCTGTCAGGAAATTCACCATTAAACTTGAAGCCCAAGTTTAACGAATGAGTGGAACTGTGGCCTGCATGTCTAGATACAAATTTTCCACTGGACTTCAATTTTTACAAAAATATTACAGTTGTCCCTCAGTATCTGTGGGGGATTGATTCCAGGACCTCCATGGATAACAAAATCTGGGGATGCTCAAGGCCCATATATAAAACAGTGTCATATTTGCATCTAACTTAGACACATCTTCCTATATACTTTAAATCATCTCTAAATTACTTATAAGACCTAATTAATGTAAATGCATTGTACATGCAATGTAACCACAGATAACACATGTTCAAAAATTTTTTTCCATAAAGTTTCAAAAAACACAACTTAAATAGTTGCCCCCATGGCAAATTCAAGTTTTGCTTTTTGAAACTTTTTGGAAATTTTTCTTTTTTCTTGGAATATGTGTTACCTGTGGTTAGTTGAATCCATGGATGCAGAACCCAGATACAAAGGGTCACCTGATTTTGATACAGATTCTTTTGCTTATAAACTTCTCAACTTTATTTTGTGGATCACGTAAACTATACTAAATGTTTTTGTTCAAGAAAGGAAGGTATAATAAATGAATGAACAGACACATAAATGAGTAAATCTGTAAGTAAACAGAGTGTTCTGTACATGGTTGCTACCCGCCCCCTGCCCATGCCTGGTGCATAAGTATAGATGCTTACTGAATGAATGCATGAATGAACGGAAAGCCCCCGTACCAGTCTGCCCATTGCATCTGGCCTCCCAGACCACCACACCCATCCTGATGCGGCCTGGATCACTCACTTCCCAGCTGTGACGCTCATCTCTAATCTGTCCATCTAACCTCACCATTTGTTGGTGGCTCTAGGAACAGAGGTCTTCTCTCCTTTTTGTTCCCTTTTTTGCTTATGGTTTTGCTCAGGCTGTTGATGTGAGCCACAGCCTCAGGTAGAACCCACGGGACTGAACCGAGAGAGCCCGGATGAAGATAACCCAGGAATCAGTACGGGACCAGCTCTGCGGTGCGCTGGTCCGAGGGGCTTGAGACCGCCCGTCTCTGGAGGGACAGACCACCATGGCTCTGTCAGTGGGAGCTGGATCTGGAGTCTTTCCAGGCCAGCATCTTCTCCGCCCAGGTTCAGGTCCCAAGGAACAAGCCTGACTGCATGAGGACCATCACCTGCACACGGTTCCCAGGGGCCACGTTGGGCCCGGATTTGGCATCTTGGCACTTGGCTTAAATGAACAGCCAGTTGAGATGCTGCGTGTATAGAACACAAACTTACGGTTACCAAAGGGGAAGAGGGGGAGGGATAAACTGGGGATTTGGGACTAACAGGTACACACGACTATATACAAAATAGATAAACAACAAGGACCTGCTGTAGGGCACAGGGAACTAATTCAATATTGTGTAATAGCCTGTAATGGAAAAGAATCTGAAAAAGAATATATATGTGTGTACCTGGATCACTTTGCTGTGCACCTGAAACACTGTAAATCAACTGTATTTTCATTAAAAAAACAAACCCTAGTGTGTGTAAAACCACACCACTGTCACAAATTTAAAAATTTTTTATATTCAAAAAAATAAAAAAGATGATGGTTCCAACTGCCCTTTGGGCGGAAAAGGGGTGCCGTGCCATGTGACACTGCCATGTGTGACCTAAGTGTTACGACTCCTAAGAGCTTTTGGTGTCTGTTTTTTGTTGCTAAAGCGTCCATGTTTTTTTGGCTCACTACATGCCCCGGGCTGTGCATGCCTCATCTCTTTTCTCTGACCCACAACCCTGGGGGACAGGTGCTGTGACTGTGGTGTGCACTCCGGAGTGCTCTGCTGGGCACCCCCTTGTATGAGGATGCCCGCCCCGACCCTGGGCCATTGATCCAGGAGGTAAAGGCAGTGGGACCCTGGAAGCCAATGAAACGGCCACTGGACCCACGTCGGACTTGAGCACCTTCTTGGGAATTGAGGATGCATCTGATTCCAGCCTCCATCTGACTGGTCCCTTGAATGGAGTGGGTGGCACAGGGGCCATTGGCTGCCACGCAGACTGGAGAGCAGGAAGATCAATCAGGAAGAGAGACAGAGACACGGAGATGAGAGATGGGGTGGGGAAGATGGGAGGGGGAGAGGTGCAGAGAGCTCTGTTCCAGTCTATTCCCGAGGCCGTGCTACCCTCACCCTGGCCTTTCCTTATAGCAAAGAAATGTTTAGCTTCATCATGCTCTCCTGGGTTTCTGCTGGTTACAGTTAAAAGCAGCCTCATTAACTTCTTCAACAAGCAAACCGCAAATTCAAAGGGAGAGATGAATGGAAACCTATAGACTAAGAAAGGCCTAACAGACACCAACCAATGGCAGTCGATGGCCCTTAGTCGGAGCCAGCGTCAAGTAAATCGTTTTAAAAATAAAACAACTGTATTCTGAGAGTTCAAAGACAAAACTAAAATAAATTCTTAGAAACTTATAAAATACCAAAATTAGGGCAAGAAGAAATAGGAAATTTAAATAAACCAATAAGTGTTAAAAAAAAAAAAAAAAGCCCAAACAGCCAACAGTCCTTCACTCGAACGTTCCTGATTCCCATTTCACAGATGCACTAACCAAGGCAGGGATGAGTTTGGTCACCCATGTGGTAAGTAACAGAGCCGGGTTTTACACCCAGGTCTGGCCCCAGTGCCTGTGTCCCACCCAGCACAACAGTACTGTCTCCCAACCCCAACCCTAACCTGGACGCCAGACACCGCAGCCACTCACAGACTTCCCAGGAAACCAGGACGGAACTCATTAGCAGAACTATTCTGAGTCCTTCCAATTTAGGTCACTACCTCCGGCAACACCGGGTGCCACCTTGGGGGGTCTCCCTGCAGGGGGATGTGGATTTTCCGAGCTTGTGTTATTTGTGATTTCACGTATTTTAGTCACTTCTCCCAGACCAAATCACAACTTCTGCCAGGGAAGAAACCTATCTTCAAAGTCTAAAATCTATAAAAGGGCTTCCTCATGGACACAGACCTGAGAGTGGAAAGAGCTGGGACAGGAGGCTACAAACTTTATTATAAGCTTGTCTATATATTGAATTTTTATTGATGTACTTATGTTTGATAGCAATTTTAAGTTTTACTTAAAAAAATTGCTATGTACTCAACCCTGTGCATAGTGAAATCTTTTTTTTTTTATCTTTTGTCCTCAATACCCCTGGGGGAAATGTTTACAAATGGAATAACTGACAAAATAATTTTGTTTGTAAAATTAATAGATACTTATAACAGTAAAAAAACTGAAAATACAATAGAAAGAAAAGTCATGTGGATTAAATTATTCTAAGACAAGCTTATTTCCTTCCATTCTTCTTCCTTCTACATGTTTTTTATTCTTGCTTGCTTGTCTTAACGTAAGTTTAACCATATTATATATGCAATGCGGTATTCTGTATGGTGGGCACTGCTGGTTGCCTGCCTAAGATCTTTTCTCACCTTTCCTGAATGGTGGTAGTAGTAGTCATTATTATTAGAATAATTCAAAAAAAAGTTTTATTGAAGTACAGTCAATTACAATGTGTCAATTTCTGGTGTACAGCACAACGTTCCAGTCATGCATATACATACATATTAGAATAAGTATTATTGTCATCAGTCTTGCTCCTTTTCCATCACTATATATTGGCTGTGTTGGCAGAGGGGGCAAATAACTTGTTTGTGAGTTTATAGGTACAAGGAACCAGCCAGACACATTCAAACCTAACAGGTAATTGGCACAGCTTCTCAAGATCCTGGATTTTGAGCTCTGGCTCAATCAGTGAAACTGACTTTTCCATACAGGAACATTCATATGAGTTCTGATACAGAAAGAAGGTATGTGTGTGGTGGGTAACTAATGGGGTGAACTGTAGCAGATGCTGCTGGTTGCCCCCCATCCCCAATATCCATCCTTCCCTTCTTCTCAGCTTACAAAATCCTAAGTTTCAGTCAGCAATCTCTCTAGTCTATTTTTTTAAGGAGAAGTGACTTGTTATTGACCACCTCTTTTTGGGGGGAGGGGGCTAATTAGGTTTTCATTTATTTATTTATTTTAATGGAGGTACTGGAGATTGAACCCAGGACCTCATGCATGCAAAGCATGCACTCTATGGCTGCGCTATACATCCCTCCCCACTCCCCGTTTAAAAACAATCATTTCCCAGCTTTCCTTGCAGTCACGTGACAAAGCCTGGCCAATGAAGTGGGAGTGGAAGTTAGGGGGTGTGGTTTCCAGGAGTGCTCTGTAAAAGGGAGCAGAGACAGCTGGGGTTAACTTCTCCCTTAATCATCTGACTCCCAGTCATGAAGCAGTGCAGCTAGAAAACATCACAGCCGCTGCTAGGAATGAATGAACAGTGAAGAGAAGTGGCTGGTTCCTTGATGGCGCCACTGCCCCAGAACTGGCCCCAAGCTGCTTATCTGGAGGCTTCACTGAATGAGATAAATCCTATTTGATGAAGTCACTCTAAGTTGGGTTTTTGTTACTTGCAGCTCAACACAATCTTAACTAATAAAATACTCGTCCTCTTGTATAATAGGACAAACCATCACAAAGTCTTCAAAGCTTCCTCAACCATATCCCTATTGTTGGATAGTTAGACCAGTTCCAAATTGTTTTGCCTGCTATAAATACTTTCATAATAAGAACATTTATGCATGAGCACCTGTGGGCCTTGACATTTCTACAGCAGTTCACAATCTGCAAAACTCTTTCACCTCCATTCTTTCCTAAAGCCGGGGGAAATGATTCAGGATAGGGTGGCTCAGCGGCCAAAATCTAGGCAATGAGCTTTCCAAGATGTCCTTTCTCTCCTTTACGTTTACCCCCCACATCTAAGTTCAGTTCATAAAGCCATCCAGCTTCAGTACATACTGGCTGCTGAGTCCAAGCGAGAAATAAAAAACAATGACAAATTGTGAAGGGCTAGGGACGTGTCGTCCAGGCTAAAACCCTGCAGATGAACCCTACTGGAGGTCACCGTGAAGCCAGGAAGCCTGTCTCTAACCACAGGGCGCAAAGAACAAATGACTGCAAGAGATTAAGGCATAAGCCAGGGCTCGCGCATACTGTATATTGCTGGGGGCCTCTGCACAGCACGGGGGGATCGGACCAAAGCCTCAGGGATGACAGCCAATGCTTGTGAGTGTTGGAGTGGGCTGGTGGTGGAGCAGCAGGGAGACTGGGAAGGGCGAGTATCAGACAAGGTGGCAAAGACTGCGAGATCTTGAAAAGGCATCAGGAGAGGGCTGATTCTTAATGACTGTACAGGAAATCTGCTCCAGGGACCACCTGGAACCAAACCTCACCCCCTCTAACCTTGAGGTTTCCTAAGGCACTTTTTATTTCCCATGTGGTCTATGCAACTGGCGTCTGCACACAGCATACCACCTGGGGGAGGGGGGAGGGGCACTGAAGGGCCAAAGACAAGGTCTATCTTCTTAGTAGATGACGGTGGTGATGATAAAACCACCCCCTCCATCTCGCATCCTGGAACAGTTTGGTGCCTCTGCCCCTGATGTTAGTTTTGCGGATGGGGTCCGATCATCCCGGCTGTGAAGTGAATCCTGTATCCTCACTGACCGACCCTATAAAATCAGAGATGTAGTCAGAGACTCATCTCCTAGTCAAGCTGTCTTTGCACTCTTTTAAATGCATTTGTTCCCTAAGTGTCCAATCCAGAATGTCTTCAATTTTATAAATAGAACTCATTTATTATAGAACAAGGACTTGGCATCTTGGCATTAAAATCACAAAGGTCCTCTCACCCTCGGTTGTGAAAACCGGGAACCTGTATGAAGGTCTGGGCTCCGGGCTGGGCACTTGTGAAGTGGGTGTCAGTGTCTCTATTTTACAGATGAGGAAACTGAGGCTCAGAGAGGTGAGGGAATTTTGTGTTCAGGATCACACAGGGAAAAAAAAAAGGAATTCTGAATGTCTTAAGCAAATGTGCTCTAGTTCATGGAGCGAGCGGCGTCCCAGAAAGAATGGTTAGGTCTTTGCTGGTGAGCGGCCCCCTCCTCCCTCTGTTCGATAGCTTCTTTCATAAGGAGCAGCTGGAACCCTTCCGGGCCTGGTGGTTTTCGGAGACAACATTCCTTTACTTTTGCTTATTCTCTAAGCTGCAGGCCAGGTTCTAAACTCAGGCCCAAGGGCCGGAGCCAGACCTCGGGGCTCTTCACGCAGGGAAGCGTTTTCTGCCCTCGGCCCCTGCAGCGGGGAAGGATTAGCAGGCAAAGCCCAACTTGATTGAAAAATAACTTCCCTCCAGGCCGCTTTATGGCTCTGTGTCTCTTCCTTCCAGCTCTGGTGGAGTCTGGCCCCAAGACCGGGGGACTCAGGGTGGTCCTTCCTTCTCTAAGGCGCCGGAAATTACCAAAGGAGCTCCGGAGGGGTGCTGAGTCGGGCAGCAACTTATTAATGTTTTTCAAAAGTTTAAAAATGCATTAAAAATGCAGCCAACAGGAAGGGCCCAAAGCATTCTGGTTCCGCCGTGGACCAGCTCTGCGCTGCTGGGTGTGGTCCTCCCCGTCTCGGTCCCCATCTGTAAAGTGGGGGGACATCCACGGCACCGTGGGGTTGGCATGAGGATGCAGTGAGAGAAGGTGTTTACAGAGGGCTTAGAACTTGACACGTGGCAGTGAGGGCAGATGGGACAGCCCCAGTCCTGTGACCCAAGGAGCACTTTTACAGTTGCCAGGCCAGTCAATGTTGGTTCCTGCCATCACTTCTGAATAGCACAGAATCCGGCCTTGGCCAAAAAGAGGCCTGGACTTTTTGGCCCTTGGCTTCTGGGAGGTGACCTATGCCACCCAGTAGGAGTGTCTCTGTTTAGGGCAGGGCCTGACTATGCCGGGGAGACCAACCAAAGGACCCGGGGTGGGGGCTGGGGGCCCACCGTACCAGTGGGTCTGGAGACCGACTGCAACCACACGAGCAATCCATCGATCAATCGATCATGCCCAACTGTGGGCACCGAGGCTTGCGTGAGCTTCCCTAGCGGGTGATGTATGTGTGTCCTGTCACAGATCAGTGCCAGGAGGGTAACGTGAGTGTAACTGCTTTCAGTGAGCTCTGGGCCTTTCTAATGAATTATGAAACCTGAGAGGGGCTGGGGGAGCCCCTCAAACTTGCAATTAGTGTCAGAAAGGAGGGTGAACTCCAGGCAACTTCCCTGACACAAACTCTCCTAAGTGTCATATCTGCTGTGGCCCCCAGTCACCCAAACTGGGAAAACCTAAGTAGCGTGTGTTTCAGAGGCAATCTCATGGGCACCTCGGCTTACACGGCTGTAAAATGGGACCCACAGTGCCTACCTCTCCAGGTTGTGTGCTGCCCGGGGTCTCAAAGGATTCGCAAAGCCGAAGCACTGTGCACTCAGCCCCGCTACGCCCCGGGAACGGGGTCGGCGTGGGGAAGAGCCAGGCCCATCCTCAGAAGGAGCGCCCACTCATGTGGAAAATGCCATTTCATACATTTTTCATCACACTTACAAATAGGGATCAAGTCTCGCCTACCTGCTGGGAGAAGTAGGACAGTGTCACCTAACTGGCCTGGTCATGTCCCAGTCACCTGGGATTCTTATTAACACGGCTTCCGAGGCCCAGGCCCTGACGCACAGGACCCAGATGCTGACAGAGGAGCCCGGAAATCTGCCTGTTTACACCCTGCTGTGGGCTGACGCTCTCACAGGGGCGGATTTGAGAGCTGCTGTTGAGAATGAAAGGGCCTGGGTTTTTGCCTCTGGCAGCACCGCTGCTGGACCAGCCTCGGGTTCTGGGCCTCAGTTTTTCCATCTCTGCAATGGGGATGATGATCACAGGTGTCCTTTCTCACTCACGGTACCGCTGTGATGATGCCATGCTTGAGACAGGCCCGACCCAGGGACCCAGGAGCCAGAGCCCACCCTGAGGAGGAGCAGCTTACAGCAGGACAGCCGGTTCTGCTACAAGGCTGGTTAGAAAACACACATGCCAACGCCACGGGTGCGTTAGGGAACACTTTGAGCAGGACGTGAATTTTACATTTGCTGACGCGCAATTTCATTTTCACACACAGGTGGACACAGAAAGCTGCACCCAGCTGATCGGAGCTACCGAGCCACACAGGAACACACAAAACACACACACCCACTCGTGTGTGCGCACAAGCACCTACCAGCTCCCTTGGACAACTGCGCGTGTTCTAAGCCACACCACCCACATCTAACGTTACGACCTGCTATGGGCTGACTTGTGTCCCCCGACCCCAAATTTATATATTGAAGTCCTAACCCCCAGCACCTCAGAATGGGACTGATTTGGAGACAGGGTCCTTAGGGAGGTGATTCAGTTAAAGTGAGGCCTGCAGGGTGGGCCCTGCTCCAATCTGACTGGTGTCCTTATAAGAGGAGATTTGGACACACAGACAGAGGCCAGTGGGGCGCACAGAGGGGAAGACCCAGTGAGGACACAGGGAGAAGGCGGCTGTCTGAGAAGTAGAAAGAGGCCTCACCAGACACGGAATCTGCCAGCACCTAGATCTCAGGCTTCCAGCCTCCGGAACAGTGAGAAATAAATCTCCATTGTTTGCAAGTCACCCAGTCTGTGACGTTGTCTTCCATCAGCTCGGACTTACTGAGACATGCCCCCCTCAGCCTTCTTTTCCCTCCTCCCCATTTTTTTTTTTTTATAGTGGGATGATTTTTAGGAGCACATACGTCATGTTCCAGCAGAACCGACACCACTCTGAGCACTTCATCTAAATGAATTATTTTAATTGTAATTCTTTTAACCCTAGGAGGCAGGGACCATGATTACCTCTGTTTTTACAAGTGAGGAACCTGAAGTACAGAGAGGTTAAGTAACTTGCTTTTGGTCACACAGCTGGAAGGGGACAGAACTGTAATTTGGGCCTGAGTAGTCAGGCTCCAGAGAGCTGGTTTTGGACCACAGGATGTACCGTGATTACCTGGATGGACACCGAGGAACGCTGCCCCCACACCTTCCTCCCAGCGGGCACCTTTCACTGAGTCCCCACCACTGAGTCCCCGCCACCCACTCCTCTGCGCCGCCGGGTCAGGAAGGACTTCACAGAATTCCCCACATCATTTGAAATCCACTTCTGTTGAGAAAAGAGCACAATCTGATCAGGCTCATGAATCTTGCCTGAGAAAATTGCAACCAGTGGCTTTGTGATTCAGCAGATAGTTGCCTGGCTTAACACTTCCGCAAAGAAAAATGCTTTCTTTGCAAACTCAGTTGTTCCCTGGGAAAGGCTGGCCTCCCAGCACACCCCTCACCTGCTGTGCCCACGGGAGGACACCTTCCATGTGCTTGCTGAGTACCGAGTGAGGCCCCCACACCTCTCTTCCCAACTATGTCTTAAATATTCACTCAAGATACTTCAGTGACCAGGTGGCTTCTGGCTAGACGTTCCTTCATTTATTCGTTTAAAAATGAACTTGAATAATGCACTTGAACGATGCAAGCATCACGTGTGTGTCTGGGCTCGTAGGAGGAACAACTGTTGAAGGCACCCTGCCAGGCACATGGGCCCAGGAAAACTGAGTGCCCGAAGAAGGGCTCTCTTGGTGGAGGGAACCACTGGCTCAGACACTTCCCGGGTCGGGGTGGACTTGGAGTAGGACTTGAAGGTTCAATGTCAGCAGACAGGGAAGGGGAAGGTGGGGAGCATTCCCAGCAGGGGAACGGTGAAGGCTGGAGCGTGACCAATAATGAGTGGCAGGTTCTGAGACTTGTCAGGTCCCAGCTCCTTGACAGGGAGAAGGTGCTCAGGGAGAGAGCCTTGAATGCCATCCAAGGGGTTCCTTTGGACCAAACAGCCGAGGCCATTATTCAGATGGATGCCTTGAATTAGGACGTGTGATCTTTCGTCCTGGGTTGCAGTTTATACCAGTTAGAATTTGAGAAGTCAACTGTGGCAAAGGCAAGAGTGAAATAGATGATTTACACTTTGTTCAGCCAATTAAGTAACTGTCGAGGAACTGCCGCCTCTAGACTGTCTAGACGAGGAACTATTTGTTCCTGTTTTTATTCATTTTCCCTCTTTATTGTCTACAAGTGATAGATTTTAGGTGCTTCTCTGGGATGTGAAGGATGCCAACTGTTCAAGAAGGTGTCTCTTCCTTGACAAAGAGCCAGCAGGAGCCACTGAGAATGTTTTGCTAACAGAATAACTGTGTGCTTGAGCGTTTAATATCTTTGAACTGCACCTTATTAATTCAAATGTATCTCTTCCAATTAACTGGCATGACGTCATGGGGACCGTGGGGAAGAGGGAGGTAACATTTTGGGAGCCAGGCGGTCGGCTAAGAGTGCTCATGTACTCCACTCTGTTTCATTTTCTCAATGATGTGTGTTCAAACTCCAGCTTTCGGAGACTGCCCCTTGCTCCCCTGCCCTGGCCATGTGGCTGTGAGGGGTGCGGAGCTACTGCGTTCTGACCCTGCCACCTCTCAGAACCTGCCCCTCCCGGTCACAGATGAGAGGAAACGGGAGCCCAGCTGAGCCAGTGAGCTACTCCCCTGGGAGCTTGGGACCTGCGATGACAGAGGACCTCAGAGATTTCTCTCCCATGATCAGAGCTGTGAGGTTTGAGCGTTGGGGCTCATAGTGACCACATTCCCTGCTGGGTGGAGAAAGCTGGTCTAGAACATAGGAGAGAATTACTCAAAATGCAGAGAGGAACAAAACAGTTGGAGAGGTTCGAGCCCTGGATTCCTCTACTCCCGGGGCTCAGCCTCATCCCCACCCCGCCAGGGGCTTGTTTGGTTCCTCTTTCTCAAAGTCCACGAGCAACTTCATTCCCTTGTGTGCTCAAGTGAGTCCCAGGTAGGTTTCTGTCACTTGCCACCCAGAGTCCTAACAGGCAGGCATTATTATCACCATCTCACCAGCGAAGAAACGAGGCTTGGGAGCTTGCTCGCGTTTTGGAACTAGAATCTGACCCCAAATCTCTTTCCATTTTCAACGTGCCTTTGGGTACGTGCAGTAGAAAGAGCTGTCTCCGTGCCTGAACCCATGGTCCTTCTGGTCGAAACGCAGGGCATCCCCGGCGTTAGGGACAAAAGGCATCAGCAGGGATGGGAGCGTTCGGCTCCACTCCATCCTCTCCCGGCAAGGCCCCCACCACCCCCAACCACCCCGCAGAGCCGAGGAGACAGCCCTCGCCAAGCAGGCTGCCGTCGCTGCTGCTCTGGCCCTGCGTGGCCTCTGCATCTGGGAGACGTTGGTTTCTCTCTCAGGCCCACCACCCCACTGTGTGGTCAAGGGTAATCTGCTTAACTTCTCTATGATGGGCTGAATCATGTTACCTCAAAAATTCGGATGTGGAAGTCCTAACCCCTCAGGACATCAGAGCTGACTATATTTGGAAATAGGGTTTTCACACAGATAATGAAGTTAAAATGAGGTCATTAGGGTGGGTCATAATCCAATGTGACTGGTGTCCTTATACATACACAGAGGGACGACCACGTGAAGGCACAGGGAGACGGCCATCCAAGGACCGAGGCTTGGAACTAATGCCCCCTCAGGGCCCTTAGAAGGAACCAACCCTGCTGGTCCCTTGATCTTGGACCTCTGGCCCCCAGAACTGTGAGAAAACACATTTCTGTTGTTAGAGCACCGGTCTGTGGTCCTTTGTCACGCAGCACTAACAAACTAAAAGACTCCGAGATTCATTCTTGCTCCCTGTGCGATCACGAAAGTGATGCCTGTGGCCCCAGCGTGTTGTGGTAAAGATGGCAAAGCCAGCATCGTGGCAACAGGGCCACCACAAAGCTGCTCTCTCTGCCGTGACAGTCAGGCTGCCCGAGAGCCGCAGAAGTTTCTCCATCCTTTGCTAGTCCTTCAAGGAAATGGCTGTTTCCTTGACAACAGTGTTGGAATAGGAGGTGACACGTTTCTGTCTCTCTTGAACAGACTGAAGGGCTGGTGGGCAAAGCCAACCAGTCTCTATGCCTGTGGGATGGAGAGGCTTCTCATCCCAAGACAAGTGTGCACGTCCCCGGACGCCCCCAAGGAGCCCAGACGGAGGGAAGCGGTGATCTCAAGCACGTGCAGCTGACGTTGACAAGTGCTGCCCGGAGCCTCGGGCCAGGGGCTGTAATGAAGATGGCATGAGAAGAAGACAGGGCTGCCAGGAAGTGTCTCTGGGCAAACACAGCGTGTGTGGCTGCTGGCACCGCAGCCCCGGTAACAGAGCATCTCACGTGCGCACGTGTGTATGTGTGTGTACATTTGTGTGTGTGGGGTGTGTGTGTGTGTATGTGTGTGTGTTCAGGGGTTGCTGCTGGATCTGGGGAATGAGTGGCCAGCCCACCAGTGCTGGGAAAGGAGAGGGACAGCCAGATGTCACCTCCTAAGGACAGATGGAGCGAGGGGACCACGTGCTGGGTGTGACACAGGATGAAAGTGGAGGCTGGGACGCCACCTGGACCCAGGCCGGGCCTAGGAGCAGGGAGGCAAGGCAGTGGACGAGCCCGGCAGGGGCCAGAACTTGTCCTCCACGGGATGTGGGAGGACACCCACCCCCATGTCACCCGGGGACTCCTGGGGTTTCAAGAAACACTGGGGAGGAAACAAGAGGGCTGCAGTTCCCACAAGGCTGCTGGGAACAGGCCAGAAAAACACGCTCTCAACTGGCCTGGGGATCCTGTGTTTACGCCCAGCTGGTGGGCCTGGGAAGGGAGTTGACAGGTCTGTGTCTTGTCCCTCCTGGGGCCCACGGGACGCCTTGTTCCTCTGAGCCCCCACTGGCCAGCACTGGATGGATGCCTGTTCTGAATGCTGTGTACATGCTGCTGAGTAATTAAGGACGGAAGCACCACGTCGAACCACAACCCACTGGACGCTTAACCCCCTTTGTAACTCAGGACTCACTCCTCAGTGTGCCAACATGTGGCTGCTAGGCCCACTCGCCCATCCTTTCCTCTTCCCCCTCCTGCTCTCCCCTTGCTGCTGCGTGGCTCTGTAGCTTCTACCGTGCCTGCTCGCCGGGCCTCCGGGCCTTTGCACATGCTCTCCCCACTGCCGGGAACACCCTTCCTGCACTTTCCCACCTACTTGTCCAATTTCCCCCGATGCTCGCCCTGCCCGTTCTAAGATGGGGAGGCGCCTCCTCTCCACTCCCCAGGTGTCTGTCAGTGGTGTCACATCATCACCACCTCGCTGCCTCCCAGGGGTGCCCGGCACTCAGTGAGCACATCGTTCCTTCCCTCATTCAGTCCATCTTGCATTTATTTGTTCTTGAAAAGAATGAATTTAACCTGCACATCAAATCAATGAGTCAGATATTTGCAGAAAGAATCAAACACTTGCTCCCATGAGTAGGGCCCAAAGAATGATCCACAGGCATCCTCAGCTTTCAAGGAGTTGGTGCCATCATGATAAACATATGGGAAAAATGACTAATATCTTGTAGTCGATGTCACATGTCAAATCAATGGTAAACGTAATGCATATTGTGGGGCGAGGTGTGGTAGGAGAAAGATCTTTGGAGGCTGGAGAGACCATGGGAGGCTTCCTGGAAGAGGTGGCTTTGAGTTAGGTCTCAAGCAGTTGACTATGTGACCTGGTTTATTCCCATTGACCAAAAGTGACACAGTTGATTCCTGTTATTCACAATAGTGATGTTCTAGAAAGTCACCACGAACCCTGAATTAGCAAATATTGAATTACTGCTCCTAGGGAAAATATGGGTTTGGGTTCCTGTGAATCTGTGGTCACATTTTTGTCAGCTATTGAGTATATACACCTTGTTTTATGTGCGATTCTGTCTAAAGATAACTTAGTGATATATACATATATAAATATACATATACAGTGGACGCATTAACGTCAGACCCAGGGCCAGCAGCGCTGTAACTCACACCTGAATGAAGCTTATCTAACGTGTGTGTGTGTTCTCTGTAGGGTGCCTCGCAGCCTTCTTGAACTTCAGCACAATGTGCTAGGGGCCATTTTAAACAGCAAGGTCACCAACAGAAAGCACAAAAATGCTAAAAACATGGCATACCTAGACCTGGAAAGGACACTTGTTTACAGCACGAGAACAGAAACAAACAGACTGCTTTGTTCCATCTCGGCCGGAAGGTGTGCGTTGATACACTTTTTCTCACTCTGTGCATGTCTGCAAATGGCTGTGGAAGCACCATCTGCTGATTTTGAGGTTACAGATAACGTTCGTGAGTAAGTGAACGCAAATACAAAATCCGTGAATAATGAGCGTGGAATGTTTAACAGTATCCCCCTTCCCTCTCTAAAGTCTGGGAGTCACCAAGGCCTTAGAGACCCATGCCTTTGCAGTGGGACCCACCAGGCACATAACTGCTGTTGGGCAGGGTGGCTCCCCACCCCTGGCCACCCTAGGCTGCCTGCAGGTGTGCTGACGCCCACAACCCCCCATGAAGGCACGCATGCCCCAGGGGACACAGGGATCCCCATAGCGCAGCTTCCACCCACAGCAAGAACCCAGAAGCCATCACTGTCGTCTCACTGACAGGGCCTCCAAAAGCATCTACCAACTTTCTGCTGATAAGGAATGAATCCTGACAACCTGCAAGCAGCTCCCTCTCCCAGATGCTCTCTCCTCTGAGCGGCAGCTCGGCTCAGGGCCCAGCAGAGCCGGCATCAAAAGCCCAGCTGGCAGGCTGGGGCTGGGCCAGCGTCCGCGCCTACATCCCCAAACATCCCGGGAAATCAGTCTCCACGTGTCTCCCCACCTCGTGCAAGGTGTCAGCAACCAAGTGTCATCGCCTGTCCAAAAGCATTAAAGCCCATCTCAGAGCCAGGCTCCGGGGCTGCTCCTGAAGTCCACATTTTCTCGGGGCCCTGGTCAGCCCTGTGTTTAACCCCGTTTTCAGCCTGGCTACCCAGCACCTGGCTTCTCCCCAGCTGTTCCGCCCACCAGCGGAGCAATCCCACCGCGCTCCACAAAGGACAAACCCGTGCCGGTGACGAGAGGACAGCTCAGCAAGCTACGACCTGAAAACATAATCTCGAACAAGCAGAGAATCAGCCAAGAGGCATCCACTTGGCATTTACTAAATGCCTCATAAAAACAGAACACCGTTTCCGGAGCGCCTGCTGCGTGCCAGGCGGGCACGGTGCTATGCGCTGTCGAGATGCTGTTTTCTCCAGTCTTGCTAAGTTCAAGGTAGGGGTTGTTTTCCAGATTTTCTTGTCATTTTCCGGATGAGGAAGTCAGGCTGGGGGACTCAGGGAACATGCCCCAGGCCACTCGGCCTGTCCCTCTGGGAGGTGGGGCTGGGTCTCAGGGTCCAGCTCCTAACCACCGTGTAGCAAGTGCCACCTGGGCTCAGCCTACGGTGGCCGAACCGACAGGCCAGTGGACGTGGGGCTCACTGGGACTGGGCACCTAGCAGGCTGGAATGACCTGGAAACAGATGAGAGGACAGGGCAGCCAGAGAAAGGGCCCTGGAGGAGCCCACGACACGGAACGGTCTGCTCACTTCACCCCAAATGCAGAATTTTAGCAATGAAGCTATGAGACTTACTTGGAACGTAAATACACATTTAAAACAATTGGATATTTGAGTCGGAGGGAGGGGAACAGCGTTATGGATGGGATGTTCATGTCCCCACACCCACATTCACATGTTAAGACCCTAACCCCCAATGTCACGGCATTAGGAGGCGGGGCCTTTGGGAGGCGATTAGGCTGAGGGTGGGGCCCTCACGAGTGGGGTCAGTCCCCTTATAAAAGGGACCCAGAGAGCTCTCTCCCCCTCTTCCCAGCATGTGAGGACACAACGAGAAGATGGCAGTCTGCCACCTAGAATAGGGGTCCCACCAGAACCCGCCAGGCTGACACCCTGATCCCAGACTTCCCGCCTCCAGCACCGTGAGAAACACATTTCTGCTGTTTTTGAGCCACCTGGTCTGTGGAACTGTGTCACAGCAGCCCAAACAGACCGAGACAGACAGGCTCTGCAGAGCCTGGAGAAGCCGCACGCGGTGAGGTGGGGCCGGGGAAAGAAAACAGACGTGGGCGTGGGCAAGGCACGTGAGCCGAGCCTCGATTTCCGGGAGCACAAGGACGTGGCCACGCCCCCCACGGGGTTGCCATGAGGACTGGATGAGTCCGTGTTGCGAAAAGCGTAGACAAATGACTGGCACAGCAAACACCCAGTAAGGTGGCTGTCACTGTCAGCAGGATGGCCTTAGACTCTCCGAACCCAGAGTGAACACCACCATCCCCAAAGGTGCCTTTTGAAGAAGAAACCTGTCACTGGTTTGACTGGGACTGGTTACTGGTACTGACCGAGCACCCGCCAGGCTGGTGCCAGCTTTGTGCTTGGTTTTTGATGCACATGCATCTAACGCTTCCTCCACCTGGCACATAGTGGTGGGAAGACTGTGAGCTGGAGCTCTACTCCTCACCAAGCAGCTGTACAACCCTGGGTCGGTCCCCTGAACACCTTGTCTTTAAACTTGGGGAGAATCATGAATCCATCATCCTCAGTCAAAAGGGCTCAATAAATGGCTGGTACAATTACAAGGTCACAGGGGCTTGGAGAGGTTAAACTCACATCCCCAGAAAATTCAAGACGAAAGATGCACACCCAGGCTTCCCGGTGTCCAGGCACTTCGCAGGTCAGCCCACCACCTCTGTGAGCATGTTTGTAATAAACCCAGTGTGAGCATTAATTTCTTGTGTTGACTTGACCAGGCCACTCACTCAGATCTTTAGTAAAAAACTATTTGGGATGTTTCTGTGAAGGTATATTTTGGATGAGAGTAATATAAATCAGCAGATGCTGAGTGAAGCAGATTGCCCTCCATCATGTGGTGGGCTTCATCCGATCAGTTGAAGGCCTGAATAGAACAAAAACTGAGCTCCCCCGAGGCAGAAGGGATTCTGCCAACAGATGGCCTTGGACTTGAACTGCAACCCCTCCATGGGTCTCCAGCCTGACAGCCCACCCTGCAGATTTTGGACTCGCCAGTCTCCATAATCATGCAAGCTAATTCCTTAAAATAAATCTCCCGATATATATGTATATGCATCCTGTTGATTCTGTTTCTCTGGAGAACCCTGGCCAAGACACTCGGGGGGAGCTGCAGTCACCCAGGTGTGAGTGTGGGAGGAGAGAGAGGCATGTCCCAGGAATCAGGCCGCCTGACTGCAGCCATTCCCAATTGCTCCAACCTTATCAATTTCTCATTTTCGCTTCCAGTGAATCATCTTTCGGGCAGCTGGCTGGGACCAGAGGGAACAAGGCATTCTTCTCATGCTCAGACATGGCACTGATGCCCATCTGCCTTCCAGGAGCCTGAAGTAAGCAGGACGCAGGGCCTCCCTGTGACATTCTCCAGCCTTGATGAAAAAGAACATTCTGATTGAATGAACTCAAGTTTGCGTATAATCAGATTTTCTCTATAGCAACAGCCCCACAGCACAGTCCTCTTGGCAGCTGCAAGCCATCTCCTGGTGAAATTCATCTCACACGCAGGCTGGGGGAGAAGTGGCCACGGATGCCTGAGACAGAGCCTTGCACGGGCGGCTACGTCCAGTCCTCGGCTTTAGACCTGGACGAAGTGGAGGAAGTAAGCGATGCTACAGCCTTTTGATTCAGGAGTTCACGGGTGTTTGTGTGAAAATACAGACTCCCTCGCCCATTAGCAGATCTACTGAATGGGCTTATGACTCAAGATAAAGGTTATAGCACTTTGTGTTCATATGGCGCCTTTCAACTTGCCACAGGGCTTGAACTCACAGTCCCCCTGGACCATAATGTGGCCTCTTGACTGGGGTTCACAGGCTCTGTCAACCTGAGGCCCTCCTAGGCTCCCTCCTGCATCTCCAGGCCCAGCTGCCTGCCCACCAAGGTTCAGGCTCCCCCTCCTAAGTGTGGAGACATGCCTGGGAGGCAACTGCACTTCCGGCCCCTGCACTGGGCTGGGGTCACGTGACAGAATTCTGGCCAATGGAATGGGGTAAAAGGATGTGGGTCCTTTCTGGCCTGGCCACTGGCCCTCCCACAGGCTCCCACCCTCTCTGTCCCATCCCGCCCACCCGCTGGAGGGCACTGTGGCTTTGCATGAATAAGTAACTTCTGATATGTTAAACCACTCTGATGTGCGGGTTTATCTGTTACAGCAGCTGGGTTTCCCCTAACACAGGTTTCCATTTTATGAAGAAGAAAACAAACAAAACCCAAGGAGTAGGGTGACCTGGCCGGGATCAATCAGCCAGCAAGGAGGACCACTCCCAGGCCTCAGGCCATCAGTGGGGACCCTCCCTTCGTGACACGCCACACCGCTCTGCCAAACCACAGTCCAGTTCACACTGTCTTTGCTGAGCACCTCCCTACCAGTATCACCTAATTCAGGGCTTTTACGGTAATTCAATGAAAAATAATTCCTTCCCCTTTACGTTTGCCAAATATCTCATTTCTTTTGAGGTACAACTTACACACCATCTACCTATTTAAAGCACCGGTCAGTGATTTCAGTACATGTGCAGAATTGCGAAAGTCACCTCAATCTAATTTCAGAACATTTGCATAAAAAGAAACCCATTAGCAGTCATTCCTCATTCCTCATTCCTCCCCGGCCCCAGGCAAACACTAACATACTTTCTGCCTCCCTTGATATGGCACATTTCATATCAATGGAGTTATATAATATATGGCCTTTAGTGACTTGCTTCTCTCACCGAGTATAATGTTTTCAAGGTTCACCCATATTGTAGCATCAATCAGTGTTTAATTCCTTTTTATTGCTGACTAATATTCCACAGGACAGATCTACAACATTTTGTTTATCCATTTATCAGTTGATGGACATTTGAGTTGTTTCCATTTTTTGAATAATTTTGCTAGACTGCTATGAACAGCCCTGTGGAAGTTTTTGTGTGTATGTGTTTTCATTCTCTTGGGTATATACCTATTCTGTGGTAACTGTTAAGAAATTCTGAGGGCCTGCCAGGCTGTTTCCCAAAGCAGCTGTACCATTTTACATTCCCCCCAGCAGTGTCTGAGGGTTCTACTTTCTCCACATTCTTGTCAACACTTGCTATTCTCTGTCTTTTTGACTTAAGCCATCTAATGGGTATGAAGTGGTATGTCACTGTGGTTTCTAGTTCATTTTCCCAATGCCAATGATGCTGAGCTTCTTTTCATGTGCTTTTTGGCCACACATATATACTCTTTGGAGAAAAGTCTTTTCAAATCCTTTGCCCATTTTTAATTGGATTGTCATTTTACTAGTGTGGTATAAGAATTCTTTATACATTCTGGATGCAAGTCCCTATCAGATAGATGATTTGCAAATATTTATTCCCATTCTGCAGGTAGTTTTTTCTACTTTCTTGATAGTGTCCTTTGAAGCATATAACTTTTTTATGTTGATGAACCTGACTCTTGTTTATAAGTTATTCTGGATGAACCAAAATATTCTGAACAATTTGAGCCCAGGACGGCAGCCATGCTCTCCTGGCCTGTCTGCAGAGACCACATCTCCAGGAAGCACAAAGATGATGCCAAAGATACTGGGTTTTCCTTCTCCTCTTCCACCATTTCAGAAGGATTTTCTACCTGGGAACAAAGTTGGTCTGAAGATACCAGTGATACCCACACGATGGAATAGTACACAGCCACTAAAATTACAGTGCAGACCTGCACATTGTCAATATGCTTAAACAAATGAGGTGAACGTGTCAAGGAACAGAGCAGTATGTAGAGTGCTGGCCTCTCTTTTATTTTCCCCAGTTGAGGCACATTTTAGTACAAAAAAAGCACACACAAGTTAAGTGTACAGCTCAATAAATTTTAACCCAGGTTTATGTCTGTATAACCACCACCCAGATCAAGAATATAGAACATTTCTATCACCCCAGAAAGTTCTCTCATGCCCCTTCCCAGTCCAAATCGACCCCGCCCCTGTTTACAGCAGGCACTATTTTTACGTTCATCACCAGAGATTAAATTTGCCTCTTTTTGGACTTCATCTACATGGCATTACACAGGACGCAGTCTTTTGTGTCTGTCTTCTTTCGCTCTGTTAATGTTTTCAAGATTCATCCATGTTAATGTGTGTATCAATACACTGGTCTTTTTTATTGCTGTGTATTATTCCACAGCGGGACTATTGCATAACTTATTTCTCAGTCCACTAGTAGCAACAGGAAGAGAGAAGGGAAAGTCAGGAGGCAGGGGCAGGCTGTGAGGAGGAGGCTGAGATGGAGGAGTTGTTTGTCAGGAGGCTGCTGGTGGGGAGGTGGGAAGGGGGAGGGTGGGGAGAGCACTTGGAAGACAAGCATGAAGAGGGTATAAGAGTAATGCTTGCTGCTGCAACAGGCACCCCCCAAACCTCAGTGGGGCCTAGGAACAGAATGGGCTGGGGAGAGACTCCAGAACGCCTGGAGATAAAGTCAGTCACCCATCCACACAGGTAACAGATCTCTCCTGCCTACCTATTATGTGCCAGGACCTACTATGTGTGTGGGGGGTGCAGGCATCTAGGGCATTTTAGCAGTCAACTCATTGGACACTCGTGAGCTCCATGACGTTGGAGGCAGCATTTAAAGTGTGGAGTCTGGTGGCTAGAGACTCAAGTTCAGGACGACATACACCAGCCGCACATCCTGAGCTAGTTCACTCTTTCTTAGTTTACCCAACAGTCAAGCCAGGCTGTGCACCCAGCCTTGTGCTGGACACTAACCACCAGGCTGACCTGGGCCCTGGCCATGTGGAGTTCACATTCTAGAGGGAGGGAAGAAAGGCCAATTCAAACTAATCAATAAAATAATTGAAAGTTGTTCCTAAGTACTCCAAAGGGAAAGTCCTGGGGCCGAGGTAGTGAAAATGCCTCACTTATTTCAATACAAGTTCAAATAAACACTCATCAGTTTCAAAACTCAAAAAGTATACTCAAAGTGAATTATAAAATAATAAAAAGGAAGTCTCCCATCCTTCTGTCCAGCCAACTTTGCTCCCCCAAAGCAAGCGATTTAGTTGTGGTTTGTGTGATTTTTTCCAGACATACTCTAGCCCTTTATAAACAAATGCACTTACCACGCCCCACCCTCCCCACCCTCCGGTCTGCGTGCTCTAAGGGACTGGGCCCTGCAGAGCCTGTGGAGTGCAATGGGAAAAGATTCCAGAAAGGGGGACCAAGGGTGGGAAAGGCCCAAGGACATTCGGAAGGCTCAGAGGTGCAGGGAGGACCAGGGGGCTGCCCTGAGGGATTCCTGGGGTGCCCCCCTCCCAGCAGAGGCCGCACATTGGGGAGAATTCACCCCTTACTCCCCCACCCTCACCCCAGGAGGGCTCCTCACCCTGGTGTCTGCCTCGTGCTTGTCTGTGAGGAGGAGGAGGTGCTGTTCATGAGTATAACTCCCTGAGAACCGGGGGCTGCACATTGGCCAGCTCTGTCATCTGATAGGGCCTGACACCCCAAACTGCGGTTGGCTCACCCCTAAATAAATCATACTCTTGATATGATGAGTGTGTTCAGGAAAGGCCCCGAAGGGCTCAGTGGAGTTTGTGACGGATCTGTGACAATCACATACTTCTCTGCTGTCTAGATGCTGACGGCTCCATCCGGGGAATTTAAGAACGCTGGCGATCTGAGCCTGCCACCGGGGCAGGGCGGGTGAGTGCGAGCCGACCTCTGACCCGTGGTTCTCCGCCCTCACCTACCCGGTCTCCGCTCTGACGACACACCTTAGGTCAATGCTAGTGACAGTAACAGCTACAAACCTGTTTGCCAGAGCCGGTCCCACCATAAAGTGATTGCACGCCAACCTCTGGGCCCCTTCCGAGGGCCTCCCACAGAACCATCCTCCACCCAGGCAAGCCTGCACTCCGAATCTCACTCTGCAATGATAAGGACCGACTGTCTAGCTCAGGGTTTCCATAGCTTGTGATAACCTCTAATGGAAAAGAATAGGAAAAACACATGTGGACCACTGGATCACTGTGCTGTACACCTGAAACTAATACAACATTGTAAATCAACCACTGTCAATAAAAGAATAAAATTATATTTAAAAAACCCCACTATGAACTCAGCTCAGCTGTCCAGTTTTGAACCCTTCACCCGCTTTCGGTTGGTAGAGAACAGCTTCTTTCTACCCGCGTGGTTCAGGACTGGTTTTACTTCCTTGTCTTTGTGCATGTTTGTTGGAGACAAGTCTTACCCTGTTGTCTTCTTGATTTTGTGATTTGGGCTCTGGCTGACCGATCGGTTTCACACAATCCTTTATTGTGAGCCTAATATTTCCTGACTGTGATCATTTTCGACCCCAGATTTGCAGCACAAACCCTACCCCTGTTTTTTGGCTCCAACTTGCTTCTTCCTGGGAATGCTTAGCTATCAGATCTCTGCACACCCAGAGCTGTCTCTCCCCATCGCTGGTCCTTTTTTTTTTTTTTTTTCTCCTCATTGCTCTGCTTGGAAATGCCCAGTTTCTTTCTTTGTCCCCCATCAGGCTTACACTGCCCTAACTGCACCTTATAAACTTCCCAAGGCTACGTGGCATCCGGGACCATGACATCAGCTGGGATTTTAATTGCTACCCCTACCAAAGCTTGGCAGGCACGGACCCGTGATTAGCTGTCACCACGCCATCATGTGGTCAGCAAGCACCCGCCTAGGGAGCTGCCTGCGCCTCTGCCTGGCAGCGGCTGCCAGACGTCACTTCCTGTCAGGTTCCTGGACACCTGGGTACATGGCCCTGCCCACTGGCTGGGAGGGAGCCCCAGGGAGCTGATCCCAAGACGCTGCCTTGGAGGGATGTCTCCAAACCTTGTGCGGCAACTTGGCAGGGAGACAGCCTGACTGCCTTCTTCCTCCTGGGTGTGCCTCACAGGGTTGTTATAAGACAGTCACTTGTTCACTCAATAATTACTGACCCCTCCTATGGGCCAGACAGTGGTCTAGGACCTGGGGAAACAGCATAGGTGAGTATCCTGGGAAAAGTCCCAAACGCGTGACCCTTGCAGTCTGATACTGAGAGGCCAACAGTCAACGGGAAAAATATGTAAAATGTCTAGCCTGTTAGCTGGACATAAGGGCCAAGGAGAAAAATAAAACGTAAAAAGGGAAGAGGGATGGAGATTGGTGGGGGGAATGGGGTGAAAAGAGGTGGTATTTTATTCCCCCCAATTTGAATTTGCATCAGTCGTACTCAGTCTGGCTCGATTTGCCCCCAGGGGACATTTGACTATACAGAGACACGTTTTTGATCATCATGACTTCAGTATGCAGTTCAGGCCTGTGCTTAGGGAAGCTTAGGCTAATCAAGGGCAGAAGAGAAAGAGGAAGTGAAAAAATGAAATGGGAAATGAGGGCGGAGCACAGAGAATCAGGTCATGGAACAGTTGCGCAGGTCTCCTCAAAATTCAGAATAGTCAATCAAACAATGATTGATTATTCATTCATTCAACAATCCCCAAGCACTAACTCTGTGCCCAGCACTGTGTTAGACACAGGAAATCACAGGATGAGAACACATCAACCCTACACCTCCAGGGGCTCATGGTCTAAGAGCAAATAAGCCAAGGCAATCATCTCCAGCAGTAAGCTCCTCACCCCCTTGATTGGGGGAAATCAAGGAAGGTTCCCTGAGGAGGTGACGCCTGGTGGAGCTAAGATTTAAAAGATACATAGGTGCTTTTCTGGGCAGTGCTCTGGGTCAGCCTGAAACTGGCAGCATCAGGAGACCTTCGGATGCAGGAATCTCTAGCCTTGCAAATGCCAAGCAGGCTCTCTGCTCAGAGATGCTCCGTTAGGACCCGGGGAAATAGGTGGCAGCTATTTCATTCTCACACACAAGTAATCTACTACACAGAACCAGAATCAAGTCTATCCCTGGGAACCATTTCTGAGATTTCTCATAATCTGCTATGACAGCATATCTTGACTTGAAATAAAGATGGTCCCACTCAATTCCATTCTTAGCTGAAATCTTTCTATCCACATATGGACATTTGGAGTAAGTTTTAGAAATTCTGACTTCCCACCCTTACTGACCCTTTGTGACACACGCTGTGTTCTTGCAGAGATGGGCTACTCCAACACTGGCAGATAAAGGGAGAGAGAGGGAGAAGTGGGTGGGCATTTGCTCTATCATCCCCTGATCTGCCAGAGAACTGCTCCATTCTTGACTATTGACTATTGTGAGCCACACCTTCTGGATGTGGTGATGTGTCCCCTGGTCATGGTTAGTAATCTTCAGAGCATCAGCTGCATGAGGAGGTGAGAATATGTGAATTGGGTTCTGAAGGATGAATAGTTCACCAGGCACAGTTGCTGGAGAAGAGAACGTCCAGGGAACAGCATGTGCAATAAGCATGAGCAGTTCGGTTTTGTGGGACCAGAGGATGGCCAGAAGGCAAATGCCAGATTTGAATGGGTTTTCTTGCACTAATAGACTTAATTTGTAAGAACATCACTCTGGCAGCATATGGAGAGGAAACTGGGGTGGGAAGCAAGTACAGGTCAAGGAGCCAGTTAGAAAGCCATAACAGTCCAGATACACGTGATGAGGGCTTGAACAAGAGCAGAGCTGGAGGAGGGGTGGGAAGGGTCAGATCTGAGGAAAGACCCAATGGTTTGTTCGGAGGTGACCATGAGGCAGTGAGTGGGGGCAGGGCAGTAGAATCCAGTGTGCAGGGGCCAGGAGGGCACTGAAGTGGCCCCTGAGGGGTCCGGGGCAGAGGCAAGAGACCTGATTTCCAAGGCATTTCCTGCCTCGACCCTGGGAAGTTTTACATTCCTTCTGATCAGGGGCAGCCAGCCGAACAGAAGGTCAGAACAAGATGCTGATGGGGAAAACAGGCAATTTCTAACAGTCTCTCTGCTTCCTCTTGGCTTAGAGCCCTCACTTCAGCAAGACTAGACCCTTCTTCATCAGAGCAGAAGTGGAGAGACGGCAGGTGTGGGACTGGTGGAGGGGTCATGGATCGTGAAGCCTGTGCCCTTTCTGTGCACAGGACCAGGGGACGGGGGGCGACCCACCCATGGTCACAGAGCAGAGCTGGGGCGGGAGCAATTCTTGGAGCTTCAGATCCAGAGCTGTTTTCTGCTGTATGATGCCATGGCTTTCAGAGTTTGATTTTGAACAGGATAAAAAATTAAACCTAAACCACGCAAGAGTTTGAAATTCAAGTGTGTGACTGTGTGTGTGTGCGTGTGTGCATGTGTGTGAAAGAGAGAGAATGAGAATGAATCTGAGCCCAGGGAGGCAGGGACCACATCTGCACGCTGGGGCTTCTGGGCAGCCGCATAGCTCCCTCTGTGCTGCTGACACTGTGCTTGGTAAAGACGGAGCAACTTGTGCAAGACGCCTTCCTCCTCGGTCCTCTGGAGACAGACGACAGGACCCACGAAGTCCAACAGAGTTACAGATTAATTCTGACTGGAGGACCTGGGAAGGTCTTTCAGAAGAGTAGGCTCTGAGCTGGGTATGACACAGGGCAAGATCTTGGGTGGGTGGGAGGGTGGGTGGAATGTCAGGGAGACAGTACAGGTGACTGATTTCCTGGAATAAAGGCAGAGTGACTCTCTGGGATATGGGGCTAAGGTATAGGGTCCCTGTACCCACCGATCCCAGACTTGACCTCAAAATCCTTCTGCCTTGAGCAGTCAGGCAGCCACTGACAACTTTTACAAGTGGGGCACATGATAAAGTCTATGTGAGATGTGGAGGAAGGAGGAGGGAAGATGAAGCAGGTTTGGGTGCCAAATGCCAGGCTGAAAAATGTCCCTCTGGTCACCTGATGATATGAAGCTAGCACGAATTGTTTTAGGTGTGACCATGATATGGTGGCCATACTTTTTAAAGAGTGTTTATCTTTTAAACAAACATACTAAAATACTTATGGATAAAATGGCACCATGGCTGAAATTTACTTTAAAATAGTAAATCCCAGGGAGGGCGGTGGGGGAGTGGGGAGGGCAGAGGTAGTAACATCCACACCACAGAATATCACTCACGCAGCGTAACGACCAGAGGACCGGTACACACGCCAGCCGGGGAAAACCTAGACAGCGTTGGTCAAAGTGAAGGAAGCCAGACACAAAAGTCCACACACAGCATGATTCCGTTCATATGAAACGTCCAAAACAGACACATCCAGACAGACAGAAAGTAGATTCGTGGGTGCCAGGAGCTGAGAAGAGAGGAATCGGGGGTCATCACTAACGGATGTGGGGTCTCTTTTTAGGGTAATGAAGATGTTCTGAAACCAGATAGAGGTGATATTGGACAGCATTGAGAACGTACTAAATGCCACCAAATTGTACACTTTAGAATGGTTAATTTTATGCCCTTTGGTATAATAAAAAATGTTATTCTCCAAAATAAAATGCTGCATCTCCAAATAAAAAATAATAATAAAATAAAATGCCCAGAAGTTAAACATGTGCAGACAGAGTCTGAGGGGGGCCTCCTTTCCTCCGGGCAGAGGGAACAGCAAGTTCAAAAGCCCAGATCTCATGGCAGATCACTGGGGACCACTGGGATCTCACTTGTCGCCCATCAGGTACCAGCCTCCGCTGGCCCTGTCACCCCACAGAAAGTTTGCACAAGAACTTTGCAGACAGACATGCAACATAAAAGGCGCATCTGTAATTTAGGAGGAAGACTGAGCCACCAGCAAAAAAAGACTAGTGGCCATGCTTCAGCCGCCTCCCGGGTCACGTCCCCCAGGGCGACAGCATGTGGCTTCCATCACCCTTCCCGGAGGAATCCCAGTCCAGCCTAACCCAGCTCCTCGCCCCTCCCCTCTGACACTCCTGTCCTGTGAATCTGCAGAAGCGATGAGTGGCGATTCTGATGGGCTGACTTTGCAAAGCAGGAAACCCCTGTGGTTTGAGCATCATGTCTGCATCTATATAAATATATAAAAACCCGTCTGTCCACGCTGGCCCTCCGTGCCCACAAACCCTCCGTCTGATAGGCAGTGTATCAGCAACCTCCCAGCCCAGCCCCGCGGGCAGCCTCCACCAAAGCCCGGGGCATCACACAAACCAGAGGGCCAGGTGCGCCGGGCCTGCCTCCGCCTGCTTGCCCTCCTCGGTGCAGGCCTGCAGCCCCGGTATCTCTTGGGTGCCAGGCATCCACTGCCAGCAGCCGGATCCATGTTTTTCAATGACTCAGAGAAGGAGAGAGGAGAGTCCGGCAGTGCAGGGGTGCCCACCTTGAGTGTGCGTCGGAATTGGCGGGAGGCTAGTCACACGGGTTGCCAGGCCCCGCAGCAGAGCTCCTGATGCGGCAGTCTGGGGTGGGGTCTGACGACCTGCATTTCCAACGAGTTAGGTGATGCTGAAGCTGTTGCCCTGGAACCACACTTCTGAGAACCACGGCTTCAATCGCTTAGCATCATGAGATTTGCATAAAGCTCCAACAACACTCGAGCGCCCGAGAAATCCTGGGATTCTGGGTCTTTCACAGGGTCCTGTAACTCGCAGTCCGTGACCCAAATCTCCCACTCTTTCCTCTCTCCACATCCTCTTGAGTTTTGGGAGGACAGAGGGGCTCCTAGCCAGCTCTCGGCACTTCCCCTTCTCAATCTACCCACAGTCAGTGAGCACGAGGACTCCCAGGGCACACTTAAATACTGCCTGCCATTCAAAGCGTTCCCTGTCCGCTAGGTCACAGGTCCTTTCAATTACTGTGACTCAGGGTAGGTTTGGTGTCAATTCTGTAGAAGAGAAAGCAGCCTCTGGAAGGCAGTGACTTGTCGAAGATCTCACAGCTCAAGAACCGCAGGGCCTGGAAGAGGATCCAGGCTTCTGCCTCTAAGCCCCATAGGATTTCAACGCCACCATAGCACATCCCCAGCAGAAGCCCTGTATCCTAAGGCAGGGGCCTCATTCACACAAGGTCCCCACTCTGAGACGGCTTACGTGGGTAGCTGCAACCCAGAGCAGCCACAGCTACGACCCAACTAGTCCAGGGGGCAGAGGAGCCCATGGAGGGTACCAAATGAAGTTCTGGGATCAGAGGAGGCTTCTTGAAAGAGATGAAACTAACGGAAATTTGGAAGAGGAGGAGTTAGCCAGGGTGAGATGGTGGGGCTAGAGAGGGAACAGTGTTCTAGGCAGAGGGAACAGCAGCTGCAAAGGCTAAGAGGCAAGAGAGAGTAGGCATTCGTGAACAACTGAAACTAGAGCAGCTGGAGCCTCGGGTCTGCCAGGCGGCAAAGGATGAGGCCGAGGAGAGAGGCAGATTCTGCACTCAAGGGTCTTATGAGGCGATGGAGTCTGAGCTGATCTTTCCCATTGTTGGCAGGAGGGTAACTTGGGACTGCTTTGGAAAGCTATTTGGACACATCTACAAAAATGAAACAGGCCAATCCTTTGAGTTAGCAAGTCCATCTCTGAGTACGACCCAAAAGAAACAAGTTCTTACATCCATCAAAAGACTTGCCCAAGAATGTTTTCAAAAGCACTCTTTCTAAGAGCCCTGCACTGGAAACAACCTAATTGTACGTCACAGAAAAGCAGAAAAATTGGGGTACTTTCACAGAAAGAAATACAGCAATGAGAAAGAATGAATGCCCCCTCCCCACAACCTGAACGATTCCCACAGACATAATATCTGGCAAAAGAAGCCAAGACACAGGTACACAAAGAATGCACGCTGCCTGATTCCATTCCATTCCTCCACGGGGCAAGCTCAAACCAGCTGACCTCCCCGAGCATCGCTGTTCTGATCTGCAACACGGGCACTGTTTTTAGTCTGTATTTGTTTTGTTTTGTCTGTATCGCTCAGATCCCAAGAGCCCACGGCGGAGCAGGGTGTGTGCAGCACCGGGCCAATAAGGCTTCGCAGCCCAGGAACAACAATGCACAGAAACTGCAACTGCCAGGGCGTGCAGCCCGCACAGCTGCAGGAGAGCGCACGGCAAAGCCTGCTTGCAAACAGCAGTGCAGCTCCGAAGTACGAGCTGCAGCTGTCACTGCGATTAATCTCCTCCTAGCTCTCCACTAGGCTCCGACCTGACCGAGCTCTTGGGTCAAATTCTTAATTTCCAAAAGGACAGGAACAACTGAAAAAGAAACCACCTTGGCAAAGGCTTTAGCTGGCTGGAGCGGAACTGGGGCTGTGACTGTGTGTCCCTGGTTACTGATGACAACATTCGCTGACTGAGCGGGAGGCGTGGTGCTTCCTGACTGTCTGGGACTTGGCTGGCCATCCAGGAAACTACCTGTGGCAGGCCCCGTGTGAAATGGGAGCCAAGCTGCCTAGTGATGGCTCTGTAAACAGATTCCTCCTCCCGCCCACGCCAGTCTAAGCTCTCTCACAGCTCTGTCCTTCTTGGAGCTAATAACTGAGACAGCCTACTGCTGATGCCCAAAACAAAAACCCCCAGAAATCCGCATCCTCCCTGGAAAGGTCAGTGGCCGGAGCAGCCGCCTCTCATTGCCGGAGGCTCCCGGTTACAGGCTTGGCTGGGGATCGTCGCTTTTGCAAACATCAACCCCACCAGGATGCTGGGGAGGGGAGGGTGAGACTAGGGGAGCGGTATCACCCTCCTGAGAAGTAACCTGGTCTTGTGTCATCCAGAGCCCCAGAAATAAACTCCCACAGCCTGCGACCCAGTGTGTGTCTGCTGGTATTTGTCCTAGAGTCATCACAAACTCGGAGAATGTACGCACAAGGAACTTCCTCGCAGCAGGATGCACCAGAAACAGGGGGAAGCTGGAGAGGCCCTGAATGGTAAACAGTGGCTAAATAAGTCATGGGGAGAACTCTCACGCAGCCGCAGAAACGATGTTTATCCAACTCCTAAGACATGGGGAAATTCTGAGATTGTAATACAAAATGAAAAAGAGCAGCGTCCAAAATTGCAAATACAATTGACTGAAATCGCTAAGAACGATGACAAGTAGTGAGCGCTTGCTGTGTGCCTGGCGCTGTGCGGGGTCTTCACACGTACTCCCGTGATGTCCTTAAGACTTGCTGCCACCCAGGGAGGGATATCCCAATTTAGGCCCATTTCCTAGATGAAGGGATCGAGGCAGGGAGAGAATCAGTCTTTAGTCCAATTATTACTCGGCCTGCGAGCGGCGACACTGAGACCAGGATGCAGGTCCAAGTGACTGTGTGTTATGCCATTTATGTCAAAACCACTGATGCCTTTATAGGAAAAAAGTCTGAGAAACAAAAAACGTCCATGGTAGTCATTTCTGGCTGGTGCTATTTGAAATGGTTTTTATTTTCTTCTTTCTATTTCGGGTATTTTCCAAATTTTATACAGTGGACATGTGCTACCTTTAAAACCGGGAACGGTGCTATTTTAAAGAACCTCCAGAGATTTCATAACCTCCTGTGGAATGGTTTAAATAACAACGCCACAAACGAAGGCCAGTCATGAGAGCTCTGCCCTCCCAGGATGCCCCCTGCCCCCGGCTCGGTGCGGGCAAAAGCCTTCCTGCCTTACACATTGATTTGCCTTCCCAGGAGGTGATGCCCTTGACTTGAAATAGCTTCAGGTCAAAAGCCTGAGAACAGCTCTCCCCTTCTGCACACTCAGCGGGCAGAGCAGGTTCCCAGGCCGGGGGCAGGGTGGGTGGGGGTGTCCGCACTCATGCCCCCATCCCCACCCCGCTAAAAACACCTGCTTTCCCAGGAGCCAGGATTTGCTGGGAGCTGGAGAAAAATCATCAGGGATTAACAGAGCCAAGCTCGGGAGGGCAAGATAAGGCTCAGAGAGGTCAGGTCTATGAGAGCGCTGGACGCCCGGGGGATGTGGGGACAGGAGGCGCCGAGTCTGTGCAATCCCAGCACACGTGACCAGCCATCAGACGCGATCGGAAGGAGGCAGTCAGGTAACAGGAAAAAGTAGTGACAGAGCAGAATGCAGTTTTGCACAGAGCCTTCCATGGCCATGAGAAAAAATAAAAAGTGGATTTGGGAGATGATTAGAAATGAAAAAACATCAAAATGATAATAATTGTATCAGAGTGAATGGGCTTGAAGCTACTTTTCTTTCCCCTCTACTTTCTAAGCTTTCTCTTATTTTTTTTAATTGAATAAACTAAACACACATATTTTTGAAGCCCTCCTGGGAAGTCTGCCAGGCTCTGGTTTCCACCGTTCCCTCTGGGCCACGGCCAGGAGCGGTTTCCAACTGGCTCTGCGTGTCTGGCCCTGCAGGCGGGCAGCAGGGAGCCTCACAAACCCTCCTGCCAGACCAGAAGGGCAGAGCCAGGCTGGTGCGCTGCCCCCACGCAGCCCTCCCTGGTTTGTGAAATGGAAAAAGAAACCCACAGCAGTGACACATCCCTGGGTTGAATGGTGTCTGACAGGTTGAGAAGGGGATCCAGGATCCTTCCCTCCCTCCTCAGGGCCAGCAGACAACCTGTGGTCTCTAGAAACCAAGCCTGGATTTCCAAATGGTAAGGAAGGAGGCAGCAGAAAAAAAGGAAGAGGGAAAAGGAAATCTCCCGTCACTCCCACCTAGCCTCTCACCTAGCACTCCAGCCAAAGCTTGGGCACCAGTCCCACGTCTGGTTGGGGGTGTGTAACGAGGATGCAGGTGTTGGCCACACCCTCTCTGAGAGGAGACCAATGAGAGGCTGAGGAGGAGGAGGGCGAGGAGGCAAGAAGTCTGGCCAGGAAGAGCTGCCCCACCTCCCCAGGCAACGCACCCGCCCCAACCCCAAGCAGGCAGGACAGCAGGGTCGGCCTGCCAAGAACCTACAATGAATGGGCTGGATTCGTCCTTATCTGCAGAAGCATTTGCTAAGCATCTACTATGTGCCAGGCACTGGACAAGGCGACGGTGATGAGCAAGATGGCCCTGCTTGCCATGGGGAAGCAGGCGCTCATCAGGAAAACAAAACCAACCGTAGACTCACAAACTCTGTTGCAGTGACGCAGAAAGCTAGGCTCTAGGAGACCCAGGACGCCTCTGGGAGGAGAGGGGCTGGGGTGCTCGTCCGGCACACACCTTGCACACAGTCGGTGCCCAGGTACTCAGGCCCACTGGCATCTGGGTAGAAGGATCAGGCAGGGCAGAAAGACCCAGGAGACAGACCTGCATCCACAGTCCAGCTCCCTCCCTCGCCTGCCCCTTCCTAGCAGTGTGATCTTGGGCAAGTTAATCTGAGTCTATAACAACACGCAGAAAAGGACACTTATTTTAAAGTGCTGGGTTGAGGATGAGGATGTAAGTCCCTGGGCTGTTTAGTCTCCATCTGCCCAGCCCCCTCCTGCCAATTCATGCCCCATCTGGGAGGCTGACCCCTCCACAGGCTGCAGCACTGGGAACCCCTGTCCTCTGGCCATCTGTTGGACCTGAGCCCCGGGAGATGCTGGCAGGACAAGGCAGGGGGTGGAGAGGGGTCCAAGGATGCATCCCCTGCTCTCACCCTCGTCTCCCCAGCTATGGTTTCAGCCAAGGCGCCTTCATCCACTTCCATCCATATCTCCTGCTGGGAACCCCTCGCCAGGCTGTGGCTTCTGGGGGTTCCCACGACACCACCCTTTTTGCCTCTAACAGCTCCCTGCTGCTGTGAGTCCTTAGGTGCTGCCCCTCCCTTGCTGGGGCCTTTCTCCTGCCATCTCTGTAAACGGCCCTTCACCAAACCCTGCAGACTCTCCCCTGCGAGTTTTCTGCTGGGCTCCTGGCTGATAAGGCCCCGTGATAAGCTGAAGGTATTCTGGTCCTGATTACAGGGTGGAGGACATGGTCCCCGGGGAAAATGTGTTCAGGCTGCAATGCCCACAAGCAGGCTGGTTCAGGCTAATCCCAGAGGCTCAGAGCTGGAAAGGGTGAGCCGGAGGCTTCAGAAAAATCAGTTCAGAGGTCAGAGCAATCATGCACTCAAACATTTCACCTCCTGCATACCAGGCTTGTACTAGGTGCTAAAGATAGGTGAATAAGAGACAGCCTTTCCTCCCAGGGGACAGCCCAGCAGAGGGACAGATGTAGAGACAAGTAACTGTGCACAAGGAGTAAGTATGACAGGAGCTGAGGACCGCAAGGGGGAAACTGTTAGTCTGCACAGAGGTGGTGTCAGGAGCGGCTTCTCAGAAGACATAGGGTTGGGCCTCTTTGGATGTGTTGGAGTTTGTTGTCCGAAAGAGCACTCAGGGCAGAGGGAAAACATAAGCAAAGACAAGGAGACAGGAGAAGCCTGGTGCGGCAAGGTTTCTCATGTTGACCAAAGGACCTGGTCACCTAAAGTAATAGCGGGCCATGACAGAAGAACGACCCACAAACAAAGCCTACCCCAGGACCTTCGCACTTGCTGCTTCCTCTGCCAAAAGTACCTTTCACTCAGATCTTTGCAAAGTGGCTTCTTCTCATTGCTCATCTCCCCAGAAGCTTCCCTGACCCTAAATAGCTTCCTGTATGAACCTCCCCTGGCTGCTGTAACAAATCACTACTAACACAAATGTATAAGTCTCACTAGGCCAAAGTCAAGGCTCTATTTTTCCAGAGGTTCTAGGGAAAAATTCATTTTCTTTTTCCAGCTCTTACAGGCCACCCACATCCCTTGGCTTATGGTCTCCTTCAGTCTACAAAGCCAGCAACAGCTGGTCAAATCCTTCTCAAGCCACATCATTCTGACTGTGACCTCTCGCCTCCCTCTTTGACTTAGAAGGGCCCCTGTGATTTCACTGGACCTGCCCAGATAATCCCGGAAAAGCTCCCATCTCAAGAATCTTCGCTTAATCACATCTGCAAAGGCCCTTCTGTCATGTACATATTTGCAGGTTCCAGGGAGTAGAATGTGGACCTCTCTGGGGGCCAGTATGTTGGCTTCCACACTCCCTTCTTCCTCAACCATCACCCTCCTTCCTTTTACACCTCCTTCCTTATCTTCCTCCGACACTTCTACCATCCAGATTTTGATTACCTGTGCACTTGTTCACAGCTTATCTGCCCCACCAGGATGTGCAGCTCCAGGGGAGAGGGCTCTTGTCTGTCATGCCCACCTTGGGTTCCCAAGACCTTGAGCAGGGTCTGGCACACTGCAGATGCTCAATAAATATGCACCGGGGGCGGGAGGATGGCAGGCCTCCCACCCTGTTCCCCGCCCCTGGAAGGTAAGTTTCCAAAAGACTGAATCCTGCCTGACTCTTGCCTCGGGCAGGTCACAGGCACTGAGTCCAGCCTCCTTATGGAGCTGCCAAGTTCACGGTACTGGAACAGTGGCTGGGTGACCAGAGGAGGGTTCACAGTCAGAGGTCATGGGCAGAGGGAGAAGCCAGCAGCCCAGGTTCAGAGCCAGGGTCTAAGGAGGGACGAGTGAGCCTGGACTGGACCCAGGTGGGTACAGAGGGCAGGAGCCAAAGACAGGATGGTACCCGGCCCAGCAGCAGAAGGAGAATTGGGGGAGAGGCATCCCAAGTCTGGGGCTGGGATGCTGGGAGCCTGGGCGCCTGTAGACACAGAAGGAGTAGCCCCAGGCCAGCACAGAGCAGGACCTGGGCCCCTCCGGGGCTTGAGGGAACCCCTGTCTGCGGGCCTGGGGCAGCGAGCTCCTGATATCCCCACTTACAGCTAGAGCCCAATTTTTGTTTTGCACTGGACTCCACCAATGAGGTGGCAGGCCCTGGGTACAGTTCACAGATACACAGACTGTCAAAGAGATTTCTGAGATAATCTAGTCCTGGGACAGTTAAATACTCCCACTCTAGCATCACGGCAGACATTGCTAATCAAACCCAGCACACCATTCCACCCAGCCCAGACTTGGCCCCATGCCTCACCTAGGCAGGCACAGCCAATCGACCAGAATAGGCAGCAGAATCCAACTCTTCATTTTTTGGGTGAAGAAACAGGCCCAGGAGAGAATGACCTGCAGACAAATGCACGGAGTGGGTAGCTCCACCCTCCCGGTGGCAAACTTTCTAGGTTTTCCAGGCAGCCTTTGTCAAACAATGCACTCTGAAAGCAGACTGCTGTAAAGCCAACACTCCCTTTAGAATGTGAATTATTCATGAGTTATAATACGTTCCATTTCCACCTAGTGAGTTAAAATGGAGACAGAAACACTCGTTGGGTGGCTGTGTCTGTGGGAAGGCAGGGCTCGGAAGAACGTAGTGTCTCCCACGCACCAAGCAGAATGCTGGAGGCTCCTTTTTCCAAAACATTGTTTTACTTATTAGTAAGAACTCAACACATTGTTGGTAGAAAAATTAGGAAACATGCTGAAGTGAAAAGAGGAAACTAGTGGACACCCACACGTCTACCACATGCAGGGGCCGCTGTCAACAGCCTGGGGTCCATTTTGGGGCTTTTAAATGCAGCAAACTGCTCCTGCCCCCCTTCATGAGCGAGCAACTGCAGAGAAAAGGCACTAATGGCAATGTGACTGTCACCGATGGGGCAGTGAGGGGGCTCGGCCTAAGGCCTCCCAGCCCGAGGACCTGGCTGACCAGAGGCAGGATGAGGGTCTTGCTCTGGACCCAAGGGAAAGGGCGCTGAGGATCCTGACATATAAGGGGGCTGGTCTGCAGAGCAGACCCCCAGCCTGGGTGCCTGTGAGGGCCACGGCCAGGATGGGTCCAGGGGAGGACAGGATGCAGCCAGGAGGTACCAGGTGCCTCCTGAGTGGATGTGCCCAGGCCTCTCAACCAGGCCTGGTGTTAGACCCACCACATGGGGAAGAAACAGAACAGAAGCTCAGAGAGGTCACACAGCGGGCAAGGCGCCGGGCTGGGAGTCCCATCCCCTGGTAAATGCATGGGCAATGACACTCCCTACGTGCAACAGTTATTCTGGAGACCAGCAGGCCAATGGGAAAAGGGGTGAACAGCCAGGACTTCACCTAGCACCGCACCCCCCCACCATGGGGCGCAGCATCATCGCCGTCTTCTCCGTCAGCCTGGTGCGCCCTCCGTCCTCCACCCGCCCCATCCCTCCACCCACCCCGCCTCTCCACCCGGCTGCCTTTCTTTCAAGGTGACATCGACCTTGGGGCTCCCTTGGCCCCATGTAACGCGCCTGCCCACCGTGCCCTGCTGTCCCTCCCTGCTGTGCACAGCCCATCCCTGCACAAAGCCGTGGGCACCTGCAGCACACCGAGGGAACCCAGACTGCGTCCCACACGCCTGCGCTCAACTCCCTCCGCCTGCCACTGGCCAGGTACTTTAGACAAGTCCCTAAGTCTCTCAGTGCTTCAGGCTCCCTCTCTGCCAAACAGGGACGGCAGGAGCATGACCGCACGCATAGACAGCGCCTGCACAGAGCACAGCTGGTGGTGATACCAGGATACTAGTAGCCCGGTCCTGTGAGCCTATCAGAGTTAACTGTTGAGTAAACATGGCTGGATGGCTGGATACTGGGTGTCTGCAAAGCGTCCTCTCTTAATGACGCTCTCCACAGTGTCTGCTCAGCCCAGATGTTAACAACCAGAAACCATTTACAGAAAACACAGTGGGAGTAATAAAAATGGTCACCATGGGGAAGTGGTGCCCCAGGGATTACATATACATTATCTTTTAAAATTTCCCAAACAAGCAAGTGAGGAAGGAGTTATTGTGCTCATTCTACAGATGGGAAAACTAAGACCGAAAGCGGTTAGAGATTGGTCCAAGATCCCACAGCAAAGACATAGCAAGACTGGGAGTTGTGGAGAGAATAACTCACTGCCCCCAACCCCAAATATCCCTTCTCTCTTTCTTCCACAAATATAGACCCCCTGTTCTTAGGTGGGCACCACAGACTCTATTTTCCAGCCTCTCTGGCAGTTAATTACAACTATGTGACCAAATGCTGGGCAATGGGATGTAAGCAGAAATGCCAAGAGGCAGTTTGTTGAAACTTCCATTAACAGAGAGCTAGAATTCACCCCTTGATCCTTCTTTATTGTCCCTCCCTACATCTTGCAGCCTGAAACACTAATGTAATGGCTGGAGCTTTAGCAGCCATCTTGGACTATGAGGTCGAGAGCTACACTGGAGGATGGCAGGGCCACGAGCTAGAGGGAGCCTGGGTCCCTGAGGCTTTGTTGCCCACAGTTGCTATACCACCTTTGGACTGCTCACACAGAAATGCATATCTGTTTACAACATTGTTATTTGGGCTTTTCTGAAATCACAGTCAAACATAATCAAGCCTGATCCAGAGTCACCCCCAGGTCTGTCTCTTTCTGAGGCACAGAAAGCAAAGGTAGGCAGTTCCCTGGGAGGGTTCTAGGCTTGGTGCCTGTGGGGCCCAGAGCGGGAGGGTGGCTGTCAGATTCCTACCTGTGGCCCTTTCTGAAGGTCTCACTTTACTAGGCTTGAAAGAAGTCTGTAAAGTCTCATTTACAAAGTAAATCTATGCCCGGCACTCAGTGGGGTTCCTGTGGTTGTTATGAGGAAGAGATTTTCAAAGATCAGTCTCAAAAGTGCTTGCTTACATCAGTGGTCACAGAACCAAAACAGGTCACTTTTGTGTCGTCCTGTTTAAATGGACATGTTAGCATCGTGAAAAAAACTGTGATAAGGAGATTTTCAGCTTGTCAGTGGTCTCTCACTCCCTCTATCTCTTTTTAAAGTTAGATTTATTGACGTAAAATTTAGATGTAGTAGAATTCACCCCCACTGTGAGTTTTGACGAATAAAATCATGTAACCACCACATTCAAGACACAGAATATGCTATCACCCCCAGAAGTTCCACTCTGCCCCACTGTAGTCAATCCTCTTCCCCAGTTCTTGACCCCATTTTAAAGGTCCATTTTAAAATTCTGATAATTTTTGCCTTTTCCAAAATGTCATATAAATGGAATCACACGTAGAGCCATTGGAATCTGTTTTCTTTCACTGAGCAGGTTTTGGAGATTCAGGCGTGTTGCGTGTACCAGCTCGTCCTCTTTGCTGAGCAACGTTCCGCTATCTGCAGGGACCATCACCACATCCATTCACCAGCTGAGGGGCATCTGCATCGCTTCCAGTTTTTGGATCTTGTGCATAAAGCTGCTACACATATTCCCATACAGCTGTGCGTGTGGACGTGTTTCCATTTCTCTTAGTAAATACCAGGAGTGGAGCTGCCGGGTCGAAAGGTAGTGTACACTTTCCTTTATAAGAAATGCCCAAGCTGGGCCGAGGCGGCTGGGCCATCCTGCATTCCCGCCTGCAGGGTTCCAGCCGCTCCGAGGCCTTGCCCGGCCCTTGCAGAGGACGGCAGGCAAGGCACGGCCTTCCAGACAATCCTCGCTCTCATGCCAAGGACCGCCCCGACCCAGCCCGCCAGGCCACCACCGTCGCACCTGATTCCCCGCTGGTTCCTGCCCGCGGCGCGCGCTCCTCTCCCACTTTCCCCACAATGAGTCTTGTGCCCCAGTTAACCACAAAGCACAAAGAGGAGCCTGTGTTCTCTCTTGTCATTCGGGCTGGAAAGGCCTCCTGAGGGTGAGCTGACTGATGCCGGTCAGCCTGTTGCAGGTCGCCCACTGCTGCCTCAGAAGGGCGCCCCCTTCAGCCACCGCAGCCCTCTCCAGTCCCATCTGCCACCCCTGGAGACAAAGTGGGGCAAGCAAAACAGAGATCGTTCAAGGGGCCACACGGTCGCCAGCCCATGGGGCCCTGGAGAGGAGGGGATCAGTCCTGCAAAGATGGAAACCTTGGGGACAGGGATGGGACTCTACACTTCTCAGCGCCGACCCCCCCCCCCCCGCCAACAATCTGCATGAAGAAGGAAGACGCTTTCGGCCCCGACTAGGGAAACCTTGGGCTTAAACGCCGGCCCAAGTGTAAACCAGCAGGGCCCACAACAGCTGAGCCTGCACCTCTGCTCAAAGGGCACATGTACGCCTGCGAAGGAGGGGCGCAGAGCTGGCGGCAAGCGGAAGACGGAGACGGCTGCACGTCAACGCGCACGTCTGCCCTAACCCCCCGGGGGTGTGGGCATTTCATCCTCACTTTACAGAAGAGGAACGTGAGCTCAGAGATGTGCCGTGACCTGCCGGAGTCACACAGCCAGCGTGGCTGGGATGCCATTCCATCGGGTTTTCCTGACTCCGAGGTATCTTCGGAAGAAAACTTACTTTAAAAGCTCCTGCACTACCATCAGGTTCCACGTATTTTGGTGCCCAATAGAAAGCCACTTTCAGCGCTGTCGAGCATTCATTCATTCATGCAGATGTTTACCAAGTGTCCCCACATACCGGACACTGTTCCAGACACTAGGGACACGTCAGCGAGGAAATCAGACAAAGGTCCTGCCCTTGTGGCACTTTCGTCTAATGCGCCAACAGGTGGGGGCGGGGAGCTGGGCTGCCCAGTGTCCTCCTATGGCTCCCTCAGTCCCTCTCCTAACCGAAGGAGGCTTGTGCAAGTCAGGAGGGAGCACCTGTGGAAATTCAGAGCCCACAGAGAACATTCTGGGCTCCTCAGTGCCTAGCCTCCACTGGGACCCACATCAAAAGGGGAGATGCTCTGAAAGTAGGAGCAAGAGTGCTCCCTGGGCACCAGGTCCCTCATCTTCCCATTCCACGCATGCATTCCAGTGTTTGCTGAGCACCCATCCTGTGCCAGGCACTGGGGCCACAGGAGGCCCACAGTGGGGCCCCTGCCCAGGAGGACTCACACCACGGAGGGAAGAGCTGTCAATGCCCGCGAGGGGACAGAGAGCTAAATGCTGGGGCACCGGAAGAAGGGTAGGGGGAATCAAGGAAGGCTGCCTGTAAGTGGTGAGTGGCAAAGGAAGACAGGTGGCAAATGGAGAGAGGGGCATTTCTCACCCAGACTGTACTGGCTGCTCTCTACCACTCCGTGAGGAAGCCGGGCCAGCCACTGCAGACCTCCTTCCCAGGTGGGGAGCCTGGGCCAGGGAGGCTGGTCTGGTCACAGGGCTTCTCGGCAGCTTAGGACCACTGGCTGCTGATTCTGGAGGGGCTGCTCTGCACTGGGTCTGAGTTACACAGATGGTGGGCATCAGTTAATTCCACTCCAGTTCTGAGGGAGGTAGGAGAATTTCTCCCCATTTCCCGTGACAAAGTTACTTATGCAAAGTCACAGGAGACACCAAGATCCAAGCCCCAGCTTTTGGGTGTTACTGCCCAAAACCGACACTGCCATCCAAACCCCAGTGTCCCCTCTGACCTCAGCTCCCAGCACCAAACCCTGAGGACATAAAAGGGAATGAGGGGCCCCTGGAAGCACCCGGGCAGGACCGGGTCGAGAGGTCCTGCCCAGCCATGTGGACAAGAGAACAAAGGCCCCCAGAGCTGGCGCTCTGGCAGCCTCCTCCCGTGCCCTCCTGGCCCCCTCGTCCGTTCTCCTCCAGGGCCTGGGACCAAAGCGCAGGGATCCCTTCCCACCAGCCCTCTGCGAGGCTGATAAGCAGAACTGGGAAGAGACAGAGGAGGAGCGTGTGATCTCATCTCCTGGCAGCTGCCGGGCCAGGAGGGCGCAGCTGGGCAGACGGCGGAGGGCTAAGGGCAGGCCCTTTCCAAGGGAGAGCTCAGCCCCATCTCGGGTGTTAGTCATCTAGGCACTTAGTTTCAATCCTATTCTTTGAGCCTCAGTTTCTTCATCTGGGGATGGAGCCCAACAGCTGTGGTTCAACAAGTCGGGCAGAGGACGGTGATGCTCTAAGACAGGGCTCCGCGGCCTCAGCAGCGGGGACGCTCTGGCTGCGTCATTCTCTGTGGTGAGGGCTGTCCTGTGTGTTGTGGGATGTCAAGCAGCATCCCCGAACTCCACCCAGCAGAAGCCAAGGGCATCCTTGAAGCTGCGACCAGAAATGTCTCCAGACGTCACTCAACGTTCCCTGGGGGCCAAATTGCCCTGGGTTGAGAACCACTGACCGAAAGTTTGAGAACCTCTGTTCCACAGGGCACAAGGCTGACTCCCTCCCTCAAGATGCTCCCAGGGGAAGTGTCTTGAGGAACAGTACCCTCCCCCACTGGTGGAGTAACCAGCTGGGTGCCAGACCTCACTCCTTACATCAGCACCTTTAATCGATGAGGAAACAGGTTCCAAGGCCTCAAGGTACGGTTCTGAGCTGCATGATCTCCATCCCATCCCACCCCCGGCCACTCCTGCCCCTGTCCCTTCCTTCTCTCTCCTCACCACGCGACCCTTGCCCATCTGGGCCCCTTCCGCAGGGAGCTGACCCACATGGCTGCGTCCACTTAGCCCTGGGGGCCGCCTCTGCTTTCCTGCCTGGCTCCCCGGGGGCAGCCGTCAACCAGCTCCCCAGGGCCCGGGCCAGCAGGGGAGGGGAGAGAAACCCAAGCTTTGGTTGGACGGCTCTGCCTCATTTACCTTCTTCACTTGACCCTCTCCCGAGAGAGCCGGCTTAACGGTTCACTTTTTTCTGTGTAAGTGCCAAGTGAAGGGAGTCTGGGGGACCCGAAACCCCACTCTTGAAAAGAAGGGCTGGGGCGGCCCTCAAGCTTGAAGCTCACCAGGAATGTTGATTAAGAGCCAGACAATGTTTGACCGACCCCGCCGGTGTTGTTCAGTGGCCCTATCCTGAGACGATGTCATCCCAAAGGGGAGATGGCTGCACAGAGTTGTGCAGAGTCAAGAGGCTCAAGAAGGAGACTCCACTTGGCAAGTAACCTCACACCGCCCAGGAGAGAGCTGGTTAAGAACATTCCAGTCTGGATGCTCGGTGGGACACGGTGCACCCAACCCATGGGCACTGCTGGACCACCCGACGGAGGCAGCTCAGACCGGACCCCCCGGCAATGGGCTTACATCTGATGGAGGAGGGGACAAGTCACAGCAGAGTGACAATGAAGGGACAAGAGCCGAGACTCTTTGCCAAGAACAGAGGGGACCTCACCCAGCACGGGGCGCCAGGGAGGCTACCCAGCAGCACGGAAGAAGGCGCTGAATCAGCTGCTAGATCGGAAAGGAGAAAGCAGGACCCCAGGCGGGGAATGAGGACAAGTGTGGAACACACGAACTCACACAAAACAGACCAGAAGGGACAACACCAGAGTAACAGCGGCCGTTGTGTTCAGGTGGTGGCCCCAAAACGTGCTTCTTGACTTTTATAACCACATGAAAACAAAAACAGTGATTGCCACAGACGATTAACCCAGCGGATACACACCGCAACCTGCGCCAAGTGCTCGCCTACATTATTAATGAGGCCAGAATGGTTTCCTCTAAGAACATTGGGAAATAGGGCCAGGGAGGTGGGGCAGGGAGGGTGGTGCTTGCCCCCGAGCCCATGGCTTTTGGGGTGCCTGGGGGCTCTGTGTCAGACAGCATGCTCCCCAAGAGCAGGGCTGACCCTCCCCTCTCTCCTGCCCACCGTCCTGCCCCAGCCCCCTCATCGTCACCACCTGCCAGAACAGCCCCACCCACACCCTAGATACCATTACAACTCTGTAACCCCAGGGCTTCCAGATCTGGGTCCCCGAAGCCCAGATGGACCAGTGTGGGACCTACAGCCACCGGAGAGAGGATTCCAGGTGCGTCCTCGACCCATTTGCTCAGAGGCCGCTGAGTTCCCTGCACCAGGTGCAGAGTCAAATCTGGACTCCAGCCCACATCTCCGCCCCCAGGGCGCAGGGCAGGGCGGTACCACCCTCTCTGACTCAGGGCCAGCAGACCAGCAGGGGCGGCTCACTGGCCTCGGCAGCATCCCACCACCAACAAGCCCGCCACAGAAATGCGCATCCCCGACGGCAGGGGCCACGCCGACCACAACTGCTGTCTGCTGCGAGGATGACAAGAGCAAACTACAGAACGCTGCGTAGGGGCTGGATGCCTGCAGAGCTGCTGCCAGCTGTGGGGCTCTATGGACATCCTTTCATCCGAGCAACCCCTTGAGGGGGCCAGATTCACCTGCCTTTGAGAGATGAGGCATCTGAAACTCAGAAAGGCAGAGGAACTCGTCCAGGGTGGCAGGCGACGCTGGAACAGGCGAGTTTTCTTTCCTCCTCTGGAGTCAGAAGCCAGGCGGAAGTCAAGGGCAGGAGCCCCCCCCTGGAGAGCCTCAGGGGCAAACCTGGGGCAAGTAAGTCAAAGGGGACTTGGGGCTCGAAGACAGTGCACAGGAAGAGAGACGCAAGCATGGAGTCTGCAGATTTTAGCATTAAAAGGTCCCCAGGAATCACAGTCTACCCTACTCCCGCTGAGTCAAAATATGTTTCGAGCCACACATGTGATGTTACATTTTTTGGCAGCCATACTGTAGAAAGTCGAACGAGATAGGGGGGATTCATTTTAATAATACATCTTATTTAACCTGCTCTCTCCAAAGTATTTTCATGTCAACACATAAGCAAAATATTTTAAAACTACTGATGAGGTGTTTTATATTCTTTTTTTCCATAGTCAGTCTACAAATTTTGTGTCCATTTTATACAAACAGCACATCTCAGTCTGGACTGGACACAGGTCCTCATCAGGCACAGGTGACTGGTGGCTCCCATCCCGGACAGCACAAATCTCACCCCGCAGTCTGCACTGGATACTGAGGTCCGAAGAGGCAACTGAGTGAGGCCAGAGCCACGTGCTTGTTAATCACAATACCCAACTCAGTTCTTTCTGGTGGGGGCTGAGTGTGACTTCAGTGGAAAGAGAACAAGTTTTTGAGCAAGAAATATCCAAAGCCAAATTCTCCGGTCACTAACCAGCTGTGTGACCATGAACCTTGTACTCAACCTCTCTGATCCTCAATCCTCCACATGAAAAATGAGATAATTCTCCTACTTACACAGTTGTGGTGAGAATTAAATATAAAATACCCAACAGAGTTCTTGGCACAGAAGAGGAACTCAATATGGGGACATGGCGGTGATAGGGCGAAGAATACACTGCCATCATCATCTGCTTCATCGTCCACGTTTTAATCATCCCCAAGCCAGAAAAATGATGTGTCAAGGGGGCAGCCTCTCCTGTCTTGGGGGCAGATCTGCCTGGACTGGGAAAGGGCAGAAAAAGTGAGACGGAGGTGGGGAGAGGAGAGGACACACCCACAGGGCACCAGAACCACAGCACCAGCTGCAGCCAAAGCACGCAGAGGAGTAACATAAAAGCCCCCAGCTCCGGGGGCCAGCGTCAGAGCCAGCCCGCGTCCTGTCAGCACTGGGACGTGCCTCTTCAGAGCTGAGCCCATTTGAAAGGAAGAGAATCTCGGACCTTTGATCCCTCTGATAATGGCCAATCTATTGCTTCAATGAATGGAAAAAAATCCAGAAGCTCTACCTCCAACTCCAAAGACATGCTCTTCTTCACCCAGGGCGGGGCTCAAGGGCTCTGCACACCAGATGCTCCAGATCTAATACAGCCCCCCGTGCAACCTTTGTCCCCTCCAGCTAGTAAAGCCGTGTCCGTGAGGCATGCTCTTGCCCACCTCAGCCTCTGGGTGAGCTGTCCCCTCTGCATGGAAGTTTCCTCTCCCCCTTCCATGTGGCTAATTCACATTTATTCTTCTCATTTCAACTTCAAATGTCACCTTGTCTGAAGGTCCTGCATGGCACCTGATGCAGGGTCCCCTTGCTAGACATGCTAACAATGCTCCTCCATCACAGGCATCATTATATCCTGGCAGACTGTGGGGACTGACTCCCTGCCATGGACCAGAGACGAGAGCTGCATCTCCCTGGTGCCTGCGAGAGCACCTGGTGCCAAGCAGACACTCATTAAATACCCACTGCCAGGAGCTGTTGCATGAAGTAACTCAGGAACCAGAAGGGCTCTGGTTGGTCTGATGTGGAGAGAAAAGAAGCAATATTTTGGAAAACAGATAAAAGCTGCAGCATCTGCACCTGATGCATTAAGTAATTTTCCGTGAAACAGTCCAAAGGGTCACAAATTATTGCGTCACTTTGCTGGATTCTTCCAACAACTGGAGAGTTCTCTGTTAGAACGGACATAATTCACAGAACAACTATGACATCACCTACTGATTTTCCAAGAGCCTCAAAGCTGGAGCTTCGTATCAAAGAGTCTTTTGAGCGAGGGGCACACGTAGCTACCACAGCTCCTCTGCGTACGAGAGTGGAGATGGCTCTTTGGAAAAGCACAGCTTCCCCTTTCATTTGCACACGTGCTGCCCTGAGTTTTCAGCTGGGTGGTGCCACTCCCCGCCAAGCAGAAATGTGGGGGCAGATTCTGATCTTCCCGTGATTAGCATTTTGTCAGCTCAGTCAAGGATGCTAAACCTCCTGCGGCGCCTGGAACATCTCACCGCCAGAGGACCATCCTGCTCAAAAACCAGTAGCACTTCATTATTAATGAAGACCCACTAACACAGCCCCCTTTGTGCCCTTTTCTCACCCAGGCTGGACCAGTCACCTCTGAACACTCCAGACCGTTCCTGCCTCTGCACCTTGGCTCATACCTACCTCCTCACTCACCTGGGGGGCCGCTTCTGTCAACCTCCACTTAAGCACCCTCAATCGCCACCCAACACAAGGTCCTGCTACATGGCACCTTGCTGGATGCTCAGCCCCCATCATGTCGCCCATCTCCACAGGATTCCAGGCCTCCAGCTAGACCGCTCAGTTAGTGCTTGCCAGCTACTGCCCTGTGGTCTCCATGGCATGATCCCTGACCACAGACACCACATCTGACCTCAAGATGATGACTAAGGGATCGATTCACTCACGCCACTCAGCCGAACCCCTACCAAAACATCAACCGCCATACCAAAACCATTCCTCTTTTACTTTAAACAAAGAAACATGAATTCAGGAGGTCCTGATTGATACTGGGCACTCAGCACTCACAACTTCACTACATCCTCCAAACCACTGCGGGAGGGTGTTACAATGATTAAAGTCCCATTCCAGGTAGAAGGGATCCGAATTCCACAGGGACCCGTAATCTGGCTCCCGTTCCACAGCTACAGAGTGAAGGAGCTAAAATTCAAGTTCGCACCTGGCTTCAAACACCCCTCATTAAGTGGCAGACCAGGGAGGCTCTTCTTTCTTTGGTTTTGCTCTGATCGATCAACTATGGGCACTTGGAAGGGCCACGGGATAAAAAGGCACCCTTCCACGGGTCCTGGAGGGCCACGTCTTGGTTCGGTCTTTAGCAGACTCTCCAAAGGGCGTTTCCTCCCGGGTCATCCTATCCACTCAAAAATCGAGACGATCAAGTCAAGTCAGCCTGGCACTGTCCCCTGGAGGCTCAGCCAGGATCACCTTTAAATCCTGCCACGAAGAATAGCTTAGCTTTCAAATCTAGGCACCAGCCAGTCCCCCCTGCCCCCAGGTAGTCTGTGGCTCTGGGCTTCGGAAGGGTTTCTAAAAGCAGGCAGGGGTCCAACATCAACGGAGAAACCAAAACAACTCATTCCTTCAGCAGTTTGGTTTTTCTCTCCCGAGGAGCCAGTGCGATCCATGGGCAGCAGAGGCTGCAGCTTTGAAACAAGGACAGCAAAACAAGTGTAGAAAGGTTAGCACCGGGCATCCAATTAAAACCCCAGCAGCCAAGCTCAGAGGTGCGTGTAGTCCACTGATCGGGGTTTTGAGGCTCAGGAGGATCTTGGTGGCAAGTTTGTCGGAGGAAGTCCTTCCGCCTCTACAGTTGCGTTGACCCCACACCCAGACCCCCTGACCCCCAGGCCTCAGGCCAGCCCCAGACAGCTGCAGCGTGTGGCTGGGAAAACAGGCGCCAGGTGACTGAAACCCCTCTGCGATGTCCCCAGTGTCTCCTGGTAAAGGATATTCAGCAGCAGTCTTGGGAAGGCAGTCAAAAGGGAAGGGCACACGGCCAAGCAAGAATCTTCAAACTTAGAATCTTCCAGGCACAGGCGAACGCAGGACCCGCCTGCCAGCTTCCTCCGGGGCTGTCCCGAGACACTTGGAAAGGCGAGGGAGTGACTTTTTGGAGAAGAGGGCAGACCAAACGTGGGCTTCTAATTCCAGTCCACCTGGAAATGCTACTAAAACCTGGAGTAAAGGGGTCTCGTTCACTGTATGCATTGTGTGTACAGAACAGAGACCCTCCAGGAGGGAAAGGACGGGAGAAGGGAGCACAGCAATGAATTCTGCAGGGTGGAGAGGAATCCCACCTTTGGTAACTGATCTACCGAACTCAAGAAATTTATGTCCAAGTGGCAGCAAGAAAGGACGAAGACCAGTCCAATGTAACATCAGGAAGTCCCAGAGGTTCAGGAATGAGTCGGGACAGGGATCTCTGGAAGCTGGCTTGGGGCGGGGATGCAGTAAGAGGATTATAGGAAGGAACCAGATGGGTCAGGCATCCCTCCCCGCACGTCTCCTAGCTGGGTGATTGTCCCTCCTCGGGCGGGCGCAAGACTAGAAGTTTATTCTCAGGAGGGTAAAACAGAAGATCTCAGTGCGAACTGTACTCAAAACAGGCAGATTTGGTGATTTTCCGCACATTGGATGCAGAGGACCTCCCTGCCCCAAGCCTTCTTCCTTCTTCCAGTTCCCAGACCCCCCACCCCTCTCCCCCCGCAGCCTGGCCTTGACCCTCCAGACTGGAGACTAAGATTCTTCCATAGGGAGGCTGCCCAGCCAGCAGGAAAGACCTAAAAGTAGTGACCTTGCGGTTCCCCGTGACACAACCCACAGGGCACCCATCAGAGAAGCTCTGATCAAGAAGCCCTACCCCCCGTGCTCAAAGCCTGCAGGACACTTTATAGTCTCCAATTCTTAAATATAAGAAACCAATCAAGGACTATGAATGGGCCAGCTAAAGAAAGAACTTTCTAACATGAAAGCTCCAAATAAACAAACACAGTAAGCAAAGGGAGGGGCAGAAGGAACACGCATATTCAGCACATCCAAAGTGTACCCTCCACCGCTAGTCAATCATGTAATCATCGGAGCTCTTGAGGCAGACCTCAACATTATTATTCTCATTCTAAAGATGAGGCATTTGAAGAGTAATGAGATTAAATAAGTCACAAAGCCAGGAAGTGGCAGAGGTGAAATTCATACCAGGCCGTGTGGCTCCATGCTCTCAACCAGTGCCTTTCAAAGCACCACCCCGGCCACTACCATCCATCACTGCTATTCTCAGTGTGCAAGAGAAGATACCGCAGCCCTGAAACGAATTTAGGCTTCTCTTAAGAGCACTTGAAAATTAAAAATGTGGTAGATTAAAATATGGAGCATAAAATTGGTGAAATCCCCCAGAACGTTGAGCAAAAAGCAAAAGGGATGGAAAATAGAAAAAGATAAGAAAACTGGAGGATTAGTCCAGGAGGACCAACAGCCAAATAAAAGGAGTTCTGGATTAGAGAAAACCAAGGGGCAGAAATCACGATGAATGACCCAAGAAAGCTTCCCAGAACTGAAACACATAGTTCCAGATGGAAGGGTCTCACTAAGAGCTCAGAGTGACAGATGAAAAAGAGGCCAACCCCAAGATGGGTCACCCTGATGTCTGAGGCACTGGGGACAAAAAGGACTCTTCAAGCTTCTAGAGAGAAAAAAACAGGTCATGCAAAGAACTGAGAGTGACTTTACGCTTCTCAACGGCAACCCTGGAGGGGTTAGAAGGGAGGCTAGAAGGCAGCGGGGCAAGGCTTTCAATACTCAGAAGAAAAATGATTTCCATCCTTGAGTTTGATGCCCAGATCAAGAAGTAGGGGAAAGCATGTGAAAAAAAATGCTCAGTTACTAATTATCAGAGAAATGCAAATCAAAACTACAATGAAATATCACTTCATACCAGTCAGAATGGCCATCACTAAAAAGTCCACAAATGATAAACACCAGAGAGGGTGTGGAGAAAAGGGAACCCTCCTACACTGTTGGTGGGAATGTAGTTTGGTGCAGTCATTATGGAGGACAGTATGCAGATTCCTCAAAAAACTAAAACTAGACTTACCATATGATCTAGCAATCCCATTCCTGAGCATATATCCAGAGGGAACTCTAATTCGAGAAGATACATGCACCCCAATGTTCATGGAAGCACTGTTCACAATAGCCAAGACATGGAAGCAATCTAAATGTCCACCAACAGGTGACTGGATAAAGAAGATGTGGTATATTACTACAATGGAATACTATTCGGCCATAAAAAAGAATAATGCCATTTGCAGCACTATGGATGGACCTGGAGATCGTCAATTGAAGTGAAGTAAGCCAGAAAGAGAAAGAAAAATACCATATGATATAACTTATATGTGAAATCTTGGGGAAAAAAAAGACACAAATGAACTTATTTACAAAACAGAAACAGACTCACAGACACAGAAAACAAACTTATGGCTTCCGGGAGGATAGGGGGTGGGAAGGGATAAATTAGGAGTTCAAGATTTACAGATACTAACTACTTATACATAAAATAGATCTACAACGAGTTTCTACTGTACAGCACAGGGAACTATATACAATATCTTGCAGTAACCTACAATGAAAAAAGAACGTGAAAATGAATACATGTATGTATATGTATGACTGAAACATTATGCTGTACACCAGAAATTGACACAACATTGTAAACTGACTATTGGTCAATTTTTTAAATTAAAAAAAAAAGAATTAGAGGAGAATAAACTCATTTTCCCACGTGCAAGTTCTCAGAAAACCCCCCACACAGGCACTCTTTCTCAGGAAGGGTGTGCTCCTGTATTCAGGGGAAGAAGCCATAAGAACACAAGAAATGGCAGATCTGACTCAGGACAGAGGTGAGGGGAACCACAGGTGATGGTGACAGAGAGCCCAAGGGGACAGCCAGGTCCCAGGTGTGGAAGGTGATGAGTCCAGACTGGAGACAAGTCAGAGGACCCTGAAGTGCTCAAGAAGAGGAACCCGAGAGAGAACTTACCCGATGCCCCCAAACAAGAGGGGCTATCTAAACACTGACAGAGACTTGCAGGAAGAATTAGCAAGCACACACACCAACAACAACAGCCAACCCTTAACTCCGAGGAAATCAGAAAGCAGAGCAGGCAAGGAAAGAGGACCATAATGACCCACAGTGACCCATCTTACCAAAAGTCTGATGAAAATATACTGCTAAGTTGGGAGGATAGGAAAGTTTCGAGGTTAAAAGTGGTAAAGAGGAGACCTACATCCTTACTTCCCAGAATAGGAAATCTGAGCCTAGAATCAAAAAATCAAGACAAAGGAGTATGTGCGTGTTATATACAGGCATACAGGAAAAATGCCAAAATCATCGGCTGGAAGAACTTGCAAGCGATTGTCTCCGGGAAAGGGGGCAACGAGGGGGAAACCACTGTTTTTCATATAAACCTTGGAGAACTATGGTTTCCTATGACTTGGAAAAGGCAAGAGAAAGAGAAGCAGACATTGATGAAGACATGTGACATCACTGAATGTCCTAATAACTCAGAGAAGTTGGGATGATCCCCTTTTCACCAAAAAGACACTGTCAGGCTCAGCTATCCACAGCTAGTCAGTACTAAAAAGAGACCAAGATGTAAAACCTAGTTCTGCCCGACCCCAGAAGCTACACTTTCTTTTTGAGTCTCCATTCATGTATTCAACAAATGTGAACTGGACACATATCAAGCCTGGGACAAGAGGCTAGGTCCTGGGACACACTGATGGACATGACAGGGCCAACCCAAATGAGCTTTCTGGTCTACCAGGGCAAACTGACAGTCAGCAAGTCACCACCACTAACAAAACCAAGTGCAGCAGTGCCCACCCTGTGCAATCACAATCTAGCCAGGGTAACACTTGTCTGACTCCTGGCCTCCCCCTCTGCCAGCCCATCATCAATTCCAGGGAATAGTGGTGCCTTGTTCCCCCCAACCCCCAACAGGTGAGTCATCACATGCCACTACCTGGCACTTGCCCACAACACTTCTGGGAACTCGACAGGCCATCACCCAGGCCTGCCAGCACCCTGCCACCCAGGTCCAAGGCCCTCGGCTTTGATTTGAAAGGTATCACATTTTGTTTTGTTTTAGATCAGAGTCAAGCTCAAAGGCCAGACCAGCTCCCCAGGGGAGAGCTACACACACACACAGACACACACACACAGTTCCTTGCATACATGAAGGGAAAGTGAATACCTTGCACAGACTGGCCTCAGCAAGTGCCAGAGGGCCAGGACAAGTCTCAGACACTGGAGAGTAGAAGGAAATTTCTGACTGTTCTGGAAGGAAATCTCAGACTGCTGCTCACTGTGGGTGGGATGGGGCAAAGCTGCTGAACTCTCCTGAGCCTCAGTGTCTGCATCTGTAGACTGGGACTACATCACCAACCTGAGAGGGCTCCGGCAGACTTAAATGAGGTAATGGAGGTGCCCGTGCTTTATAAGCTGCTGGGGCCACGAGACACCCCAGGATGAGGATGACAGGATGACCCCTCAGCTGCCTCTGGTCCCTTCTGCTGAATTCAAGATTGCAGGCATTTCATCTTGTCAGTCTCTGAAAAGGGGATCCTTGTCCCCACTCTTCGTAGGAATCATCAGTTAGGAATTTAGACTTTATTTTGTCACAGCACGAGGAGCCTGGCAGGTGCGTGGCTATGAACAGCTGAGTCATTGAGTCCACTCTGAGAAGAAGCAATACCCCAAGGCTGGGTGACTGTGCCAAACAGCCTTTAGCCAGTCTCGCTTTCTACCTGGGTTCCAAATCAATTGTCCTCTCCACTGCCAGGGTGCTCTGAGCCGGGGCTCACCAAGTCTCTCCCCCTCCCCAAGTCCCAGTCCCATCAGTCTCCCCTCAACACCCCCTCCCCACAACTCACTCAGTCTTCCCAGACCTGGTTCTGATTCCTGGTCCCACCACTTACTAGCTCAGCACGTGGCGTTTGTGACACCCTTGCTCAGCCTTAGTTTTGCAGGGACAGATAATGACGCCCACCACAGGGGTTATTTGGAAGATGTGGTTCAGAGCCAGGCAAGCAGTCAACACCCCAACCCTCACACTCCCCATAATCACAAGATCCTTGCCCTCCAACCAACGAAGACAAGCCCTGACTCGTCTGGTTTGTATCCAATCTGTACTCTATATTACACATCCTACAACGACACCCTGAATGACCTTCTGTCACTCAAGCTGGGCCTTGGCTCAGCCAGCCTGACAATGAGGAGGACAAGCCCCAGCCCAGGGAGGGCTTTTCACCATGCTGCCGTCTTCAGTGTATCGCACGTTTGAGAAACTACTGGAACATCTAACTGCAACTCATCCTTCTTTTATAAAAAGAAATAGAAACAGAGAAAATGAAAGTGTCCTTACTAATGATCACTGTTGGTTTCATGAACTTAACACCGTGATGATGATGCCATGGGGGTTATGGGCTGACCTTCAACTAAGCAGGGGGGGGAAGTTCGGGAAAATAGATGAAATGATAGAAGTACAGTATGATGTCACTCAACCATGTTTAAACAGTGAGGCGACATTAGGAGTTTTCTTTCATTCTCTGGGAATTTAAGTTCCTCATAATTGTATATCTAGGCTTGGACGTTTAACTCTTGATGTGATGTAGCCCCAAACCAGGAACTGCATGGAAGCCAATACTCTGATGATGTTCCCTTGTTTTCTAAATAAATTTTGATCTTTCACACGAAATAGAAGACTGTTTATTCAGTATCCGACACTTGACTCACTCGGGGCTATCAGCATGTCCAGGGCTTGTGTATCTCAACTTTGCAAGAACAGACCGACGGATTAGAACAGAGACATTACCGCTGCCAGGCTCGTGGAACCCTGGAATCCACACAGCAGGGTGTGCGGGGACGTCACCCTCCCTCTTTGGGCTGCACCGTCCACACCGCCAGGGCCACAGGGCAGAGCAGGCCGGCCCATGGCATCGTTTCCCGGTTATTCACAGCCCTGCGTGTATCTCAGATCACACCACCACGGCGTTTGGACTCCTGGGCAGAGTCTCTGTGGGCCCGGGCAGGCCCCCTCTGCTGTCCCCTCAAGTCCTGCCCTGCTGTCCTTTGTCAGGCAGCCTCCTCAGGCTCCACAGCCAAGCGGTGGCAGCCCTGTGACCAGAGCCCAGGTCCCTGCACTCCTGGCTCGGGCCACCCAGGTGTCCATCAAACTCCGACAGGACCTAAAGGGTATTCCCGGTGTGCATATGTCCCCCAGATGTGTCTCCTCTAGGAGAGAGGAGAAGGTTTGACAGCCACTTGTAATGCAGTTGTGTATCAGTTTCCTGTTGCTGCTGTGACAAATTCCTACACATGTAGAGGTTTAACACAACACAAACTTATTACCTTACAGTTCTGGAGGACAGGGGTTCACAATGGGGCTGACAGCCTAAAATCAAAGTTGTCGGCGGGACTGTGCGCCTTCTGGGGAGAGCCCATTTTCTTCTCTTCTGCTCCCAGAAGCTGCCTGCACCCCGCAGCTCACGGCCCTTCCAGCAACAGCATCACTATGACCTCTGCTTCCACCATCACATCTCCTCCCCAGCCCTCCTACCTCCCTCTTATAAGGATGCTTGTGATTAACTGCACCCACCTGGATAATCCAGGATCATCTCAAGATCCTGCACTTAATCGCATCTGCAAAGTCTCTTTTACCAACTAAGGTAACAGGTTCCCAGGTTCTGGGGATTAGGATGTGGACATGTTTGGGGGCCATCATTCAGCTGACAACAGTTGGGCAAACAGTTCTGCAGACCTACTCCGTGTCAGGGGCTGGTGGGACAGAGAAAACAAACGTGCTCCTCTGGGGACCGACGCTGGGCTGGGCGGCAGGGAGTCCAGAGGCGGAGGCTGGGAACTGCCCCGAGGCGGGAGCAGGCGGGGCGCGGGGAGGCTGCTCTAGGCGCGGCCACGGTCCTTCTCTGCAGAAGGAGCCGTGCAGACAAAGGTACAGGGAAAGGAGTGGCTTGTGGGAGAAACAGGAAGATTTCCTGGTGCAGCTGGTTCATTCCAGAAAGGACAGAAGTGAGGGGGCCCAGAGCACACAGCAGGGTTTCTTTCTGAGGGCAAAGAGGAGTCTAGGTAGAGGGTGGACTTGGCGAGACAAAGCTCTCTGGACTGCAGGGCGCAAGTGGGACTGGAGGAGCAGGAGGCAGGAAACAGTGGCCCTGGTACCTGACAGGAAGGTGTTCACAAAAACAAGCACGAAAGGCAAGGTGAAGATGAGAAAGATGCTTGAGGGCCAGGACTGCCAGAGGCGGGAGGCGCCGGAGGGGCCGGGGCGGGGAGGAGCCCATCTGAAGGTTAAGTTATTTCAGCACCAAATTGTCGGGTCAGCTCCGTGCCCCCTCCCCGTCCCGCACCCCGCCCCAGTTCCCAGCTAGAAGGCCTTACAACGCTGCTTTTTAAGTATGTCATACCATAGAAGATTAAAAATAGTTTAAAACAAATATAAAAAGGGATATAAATATCGCACAGGCTCCTGCCTCCATGGAGAGCCCCCCAGGAGGGGGAAGCGGGGGTGGGTCATGATGGCATCAGTGCCCTAAAGCCTTCCAACCAGACCCCCAGTTCTGCAGGGGCTGAAGGTCCCGCTGGTTGACACCAGGAAGATTTCAGGGCCTCTGCAAATTCCCCAAGTCCTCCCTGGCTCTTCCTCCTCCTTGGGGTTTCGGACTATAATCTCTAAGAAGCAGTGGATCACGGACTCAGAAAGGGCAAAGAGAACGCAGCAGCTGCGTGGGCTACCTCGGGGACCCACCTCCCTACACTGGCCGCCCCCAACCCTGGCCGCAATCCCACCAGAGAGCCCACCCCAAACCCTGACCACACTCCCCTACCTCCTGGTTTCCCACTGCCTGCCTTTGAGATTATAGACTTTCCCTGGGCCCCGCCCTAAAGGCTGGATTGGGCCTCCCCACCCTCCCCCCATACTGCTGGCAGCACCCACCTTAGCATCCCTGGTCCTAAAATGCTTACTCAGCCTCATGATGCTAATGTCCTCTGTGTGCTGGGGACTCCCCGAGTGTCCCATTCATCCTCCCAGCACTTCAGGAGGACTCCATAAGGACTATGTGCCTGAAGAGCCAGGCTTCCGGTGGGGAAGTCCATTCTAAAGCAGGCTGCAAATAAGGCTAGGCCGCTACGCATGCCACAGCCATTGACCAACATCTCCTCCTTGTCATGTTCCCTGAGTGAGGATTTAGAAAATCAAGTAAGGTCCCTGCCATCCTGTAGGAAGCTCTCTGAATTCCCACATTCCGATAGGGCCAAAGAGTAAATATTTTTGGTTTTGTAGGTACTGCTCTGTCACAACTACTCAGTTGCCATTGTGGTCCAAAAGCAGCCTTGGCCACTATGCAAAGGAATGAGCACGGCTGTGTTCCAATAAAACTTTATTCTCAAAAACAGGCAGCTTGCAGGATTTGGCCTGCAGACCATAGTTCCCCAATCCCTGCTCTGATAGGGGAAAAAAATAATAAAAGAAAAGCAGACAGATCAGTGGGGGGGGGGGAACTGTGAAAGATTCTTTAAAGCCACACTTGAGATTTTCGATGCTGCCTCTAAGTTCTTCTGTAACCAACACAATCCTCCACTGTTTAAAAAAATAAGAGGTGCGGGGAGGGGGCGGGGGAAATAAGAAATGGTTTCCATGGCAACAGGGAGTTTACTTTTAATGGTTCAACCACTAAAGAGACAATTACTTTATTTTTCTCTCTTCTCCTCTGAAGCCAGGCAGGCGTGACCTACGGCTTGTCGGGCAGGACTCTGCCCAGTGCCTCTGCTGTTCCAGTCAAAAATTAAATGCCAGAGTGTTCCCCGGGTCCAGGAGGGCAATTCCTGTAAGCTGGGCCTTTTGGGCAAAGGGCTGCTTCCCAGAGCGCTGGATCTGGTCAGAAGCCCCACCTCCTCCTGCTCTGATGGAGTCAAGGCCAACCACGACCACGGCCGCTAACAAGGGATTCTGTGCGTGGGTCAGCCTCCAACTGGATGGAGGGCTTCCCTCTCACTGCTGACAAACTTCTGGTGATGGGCTTCTGTTTTACCTGGCCTTGAACACTTGTTCCCGGGGACAAGTGTGCATGGACGAAAGCAGCAGCCCTCTCCCTCAGTCTGCCACGACCATATCTGAGTCACTCGAGCTCCCTGGGGGCACCTTCAACTCTGCCCCACTAGTTCAGATAGGGTGTCCCAGACCTTCCCTGGGCTCTTCATAGAAACCATAAAGAATCAGCCAAGAATAACCCCAGAATGCACATCATTTACCCCTAAGTACTTTCATAACAGAGCTCATGAACTACGGCCTTTTCTACACAGGACCCTGTGTGGGAGTGAGTCTCCAGCACCTGCCAGTAAGGAGGATTCAGGAATGCAGCCAGCTGTGCTCAGCGTGGCCCAGAGCCACACACCCGCCGCCCACCCACGTGTGCCAGGGACTGGAACGCGGAAGGCCTCACCTGGGGATGCTCTGCACAGGCCCTGCCTCTCCTTACCTGACCTCTTAGTGGGTACCAATTGGAGCCCCTGAGAGTCCAACCTTCTCCTTTTGCAAATGAGCCAAGTGAAGCACAGGCAAGGGAAGAGATCTCCCAAGACCCCCAGCAAGCTAGCTGCAAAAGCCAGGCGCCAGACCCAGGCCCTCAGCCACCCCGTCCTGGCTGTGGCTTCCCCAGCTGCACAATATGCTCCACCTTGAGAGGCCATTCCAGAAGAATCCACACCCTGAGGCAGGGATGGTGCTGGGGCCGGAACACAGTCTTTTGTGGGCAAAATCCAGAGGCAACTCAAAGCCAGCGGCTTGACTCCAGCTGGGGGGCTGAAAGAAATGTTCTCCATGATGACTCATCCTCCAGAGCCAAGCACACAGCCCCAGGCAGGGCCCTGACGGGCAGCAAGTTCCTGGAGGAGGTGGAACCTCTGAGTTTGGTTTTCTTTGGCTTTTATACAGAAACCTGCAACAAACCTGCTGTGCCCGCCAAGAGCCGAGGGAGGCAGAAGCTAGAAAGACAGCCCCCCACCCCGGCTCCATCTTTCCTCTGGGTGCTGGATAACAGCCCTGATCCCACCTCAGTCTGCAAACGAGGTCTAAAGATATGGAGGTAAGAGCCTAGGAATTGGGAAGGGAGGGTGCTGGGAGCAGGGAGTGGCAGAGGAGGCTGGTGCTGCATCCCAAGGCAGACCGCAGAGGGCCTCGCCTGCCAGGTGGAAGGGCTTGGACTTAACCCTGTAAAGCCAGGGCAGCCCAACCTTTTCCACATCCCACGGTCTGTGGACAATGATGCCATTAGTCCTAGGGTAGATGGGAGCTGCCTTGAGCCCACAGTTTGGCCGTGGAGACCCGCTGAAGGCATTAGCAGAGATGTGTGATGGATGACCAGGTGATGGGGTGGCTTAGAGGATGTGATGCAAGGTCCAGAGCCATAAAGAGGTCACTGTGGAGTCCAGGCAAGCATGAGGAAGGTCTAGGCCTGGGCACGAGCCAATGGAAGGAAAGGAGGACGCGGATAACCAGACAAAGACGACCAGGCAGGCACAGTCCTGCCCCTGAGCCTGCCTTCAGGCGATCCCAACATCTTTCCTGCCTTCCAAGTTGTGCAATCACAGAATTCATGCTGTCAAATTTCTCCTCTGCTCTCAAGGTCTGGTTCCAGTGCCCCAGCTCTGAGAGGCCCTCCCAGGTCCCAGCCCTGAAGCTCCCAGCTCCTTCACCAGTGCGGCCACTGCACAAGATTTACAGAGCCAGAGATGGGACGTGTGGTTTAGCCTGACCTGGGTTCAAATTCCAGCTCTGCTTACAAGTCCATGACTTTGGGCAAGTCATTCCCTCTCTCCACTTCTGAAACAGCCTCACAGGCTCATGGAAAGCATTAAAGGAAGCCGTTTGCTGTGCCTGGCACGCAGGCTGCTCTAAGTCGGGTTAACTGTTTCTACCTTTGGTTGGCAGTCTATTCCAAACGCCCTGCATCACTGCTTGTTTGCTAACCCTTGGTGGTACTGCTTCCCGACAAATTCGGGCTGAGGGAGACAAGGAGAAGGAGGCGGAGGCGGGTGCCGCTCAGGGAGACCCAGCGCTGGGCACCCCTGGCCTGCTCCCCTAGAGATGCAGTGAGAAAGCCTTCTGTCTGCTCAGCTCCACCTAACTCCAGCCACCTCCAACTCTGGGTGCAGGTCTTAGCCAAGTCGCCCCGGAAAAACAAGGTCAGGGTTCACAGTATTAGGCGTCAGAGCTACGGGAGACAGCCCTGAACAGCAGGGACGTCCGTGCTGCCAGAATCAAAAATTCAAGCCCCAGTCTGGCTGGGTGCCGTGATGGCTTCCTGTGCCTTAAAGGCAGGGACAAGGATCGACTTTGCATTCCCTGATGTCTGCACGATGCTGCATGCTTGGCACATGTTTGCTAAACTGAACAGAAAAAGGCTGTGAATCTTAGGGTGGGGGAGGAAGCTCCCTACATAAATGGGAGCATCTTCCAAATCCTGGCCCGACACCCGACATCGACCAGCAGTCAAGGACTCCAGAACTTCAGCTGGACCCTGAGGCAGCACCAAAGAGGGAGAAGGGGGCGGCCAAAGCAGCTCTGTCATCGGAAGGGCGCTCTGCCCACAGCCAGGCAGAGAACCAAGGCACAGACCTTAACTGGCCGCCTCTAACCTCAGTTCTACCCAGCATGGCTCCACGGAAGCGGGGGCCACCAGCTGGAGGCTGCCAACCTCCTGTAATTCTGTTTTCTCTTCTCTGCAAAGGTCAACAACTTGGGCCGCCCCCATTTCCTCACGAGGGACCCTGGGAGGGTGGCACAGGCAGCTGTGCCCAGATGGACATCCCTGCTGTCTGCCAGAGAGTCTGTTACTAACAGACACTTTCATGAGCGAATCAAGAGGACTTCATTCTCCAGGGTGCCACATGCAGTAAGCTGTCCCAGCCCTCCTGGGAGAGGCCGTGCTTTCTGCCCAGCTCACCCCACCTCCAAAGACAGGTCAGGAAGGCTTCATTCCAACATTCCGTGGGGTATGGTCTGATGACATCACAATTACATTTGCATGGATTCCAGAATTCCACAGTTCAGGGCCATAGACAAAAGCTTGATGGAGGCTGGGACTCCTCCTCTGTCCCTATGATTGCGGATTTGAAATCCCACTGTACCCAGCGTCCCATCACCACGACAACTGCGACTACCTGTGCTCAAAGGAAGCACACGGCCTGAAAAACGTGCCTTCTGTCTGGACTCCTCCTGCCTCCCTTGACTACCACCCCTGCTCAGTTGAAAAGGCCCCCCGCTTGCAGCCTGCATGTCATCCAAACATGTCCAGGGCCAGCGGACACCCACCAGCTGGTTCGAGCAGATGCTTTAAGCACAGTGAGGCTGCCTTCTGGACCTGGTCCTTCAGTTGGACTTCCTGAGTACCACAGAGACAAGGAGAGAAAATGTCTGTTTAGCATCCTCAAGAGACAAGGATGCGAAGGGAAAGAGACAAAACAGACTCCTGCCCCCATCTCTTCTCACAGCCTCTTATCAATGCTGGGCAGGGCAGCAGAGGCGCGAGCCAGCACCTCCCCAGTGCCCCCCAGGACTAACAGCTCCAACCCTTCCCAATAGCCCCAAACTGCAAACAGCCCGAATGTTCCTCACCAAAGAAGAGCACCATAAGGGTTACGGTATATCCATACAATGGAAGAGTCCTTGGCAAAAACAAGGAGCTACGGACTGCCTGGTTTTAGGGCTGAGAGCAGAGACTGACACAGACCCTGGGCGCTAGGGATCTTTATCAGGTGATGAAAGTGTTCCCAAACTGCACTGTTGTGATGTTTGCACAGCTCAGTAGATTTACTAAAAATTACTGGATGGTAAACTTAAAAAACGTGAGTTTTACGATATGTAAGTATACCTCAATAGTTTTATGCAAAGTCTTTAAAATAAAGGAACTACTGATAAAAGCAAGAGCATAGATGAATCACAGCAACATGATGTGGAGCAAAAAAGGCCAGTTCAAAAGAGGATATACTGTATTATTCAGTTTTATATGAAGTTCTAGAGGCAAAAAAGGTAAAAATAGTAGCTTTGTTGGGAGGGAGTGAGTGGGAAGGAAAACAAAGTATCCACCTAGGGTACTAGAAAACTTCTACATCTTGAGGGTAGTTACACAGGTGTATCCACACATAAAAATTTGTTGGATTTACATTTGAGAATAATGCATATTTGTATACATTATACATAATCATAAATAATATACATAAAGTTATTTTTTAAACAGCAAAGCCCATCAATGCTCAAATTGTAATTGACAATTGCTTAAAAGTGAGGACAGTTCATTGGGAGCTGAGAGAGAGAGAAGCCCACTCAGTGAACTCCTACCCAACCCTCAGGACCCATTTCAAATTATCCCATTTTAGTAAAGCCTTCTTTCAGTGTTCGAGGTGTAACTAACTGCTCCTATTGTTGAAGATTCCGTCACAAAAGTTGATTGCTTTTACACTGGGAGCTGAGGAGTGCAGGAAATTATTGCACCAAGAATTGGTGAGTATGTGCTTATTAAACACCCACTGATTGCCTAAGACACACACATACATACACACACACACACACACACACACACACACACACACCCTGACAGCCCAAACCAGATGCCATCTCAGCAAAAGATACTAATGCCCACCCTCAGATAAGATGTCAGTTCTAGGGCAACAGGACCCAGACACAAGGCTTATCAAAAAAGATCATCTTCAACATTGCCAGCTCAATCCTCCTCCTTTTACACAAATCACAGCAGAAAAGATCAAGGGAGCCCAGAGCAAACTCAGTTGCCAGTGTCCCATGCACTGGGCTCCCCTCCTCCCCACTTCAGGTCACCTCTGCCTGCACTGTCCTTGCCTAACCTAGGGGTGGAGCAGACCATGTGGGCTCCGGGGAAACATTCTATCAGGTGTAATGTTTAAACTTGATTGCCTGATCTGGTCACCCCCCCAAGACTACCCCCTGCCCCCTGGGGCTCTCTGCTCCCCAGCAGTAAAAGCATGCCACCTGCTTGGGATGAGAGGGGGGACCCAGAGCCCCATGACCTCTCTGTCCAGGCCTCCCCGCTCTCCCTGAGCCACCACCAACCTTGGAATCTCTAGAAACCCACGCCTGCAGGGGAAGCTACCAAACTTCCCTGGCCAGGTGTACATGTGAAGAGAGGCCAGAAGTGGAACTCTGTCCAGTTCTGCGAGCCCACGTATGAAGAGAGAGAGGCTGGACGTCCACCTCCACGAAAAGCAGCTTTCTTTGGGTGGGTAGGTGCATGGATGGCGGGGTAACTGTGGGGGAAATTTTTCCTTTAAATATGTTTGTGCTTTCTAAGTTTCCACAATGAATAAACTCCTCTGAAAGATAAATACACTTCATCTGTGGCGGGAACCCCTCCCCCCACCCCCCACCTTCTTAGCCCTTGTCAGACTTGCTGGCTCTTAAGCTTCCCTTTCACCTTGTCTCAAGGTAGATACAGGTCCCAGCGTCCGGCGTCCGGCGCCGGGCAGGCGGGGCCTCTCGCCCTCCCCGGTACTGAGCCCCGGACGAGGGCAGGGGCAGCTCCCGGCGCAAAGTGGCCGCCTGATCCCACGGATCTGCGCCTCCGGCCTTCTCCTCCCCCATCCACCCCGAGGCGCCGTCCCCCATTCAATTCCCTGAGCCTCGGAGGTACTTAGAAGTGTGCGAACTCACATACACAAACACACACACACACATACATACACACACACGCACACGCACACACGCAATCGCACTTTCTCCTCCCCTCCCTGACCTGGGCCACCGTCCCCAAGAGCCCAAGTACAAACTTCTCCAAACTCGCAGATGCGGCTGGAAGGGAAGTCGAGACATCCCCCCAAAGCAAGCGGGATGTACCCCCCCAACCCCGAGCCCACACACACGTGTGCCGCCCCACCCCCGAGGCCACTGTTAATCTGGCCCGGGCGGCAATGCTGGGGTTTGGGGGCGGGTATCTCGACCCTACCCCCAGCCCGAGTAAGTGACAGGAAGCGGGTCAGGACCCGGCAGGGGGCGGCGCGGGTCGGAGTTGCCCGGCGGTGGGGAGCGGCTCCCGGGGCTCCGGGGCTCCCCCGACCTGCGCTCCTCTCCGGGGAGGCCGGGGCGCGTTACCTTGCAGGTTCTGGACTCGGATGTCGCTGATCTGTCCGATGAGCTCCTCGCGCTGGAACCAGTCCCATTCGTGCGCAGCCATGAAGCGCGGGCGGGAGGGCCCGGGCGCCGGGGCCCGGCGCGGGCGGCGGGCGGGCGGGCGCGGGGAGCCAGGCGGGCTGGCGGGCGTGCGAGAGGCACGCACCCGGCGAGGGCGCCGCGGAGCCCGAGGAGCGCGGGCGCGGGCGGGGCGCGGGCGGGGCGGGCGCGCGGTCGGGCCGCCCCCGCCGCGGGCGGGCTGCGGGTGCGGGGCGCCGGGTTCGCGCTCACTCCCCCATCCGGGGGCGGGGGCCCCGGGGGGCGAGGGGCGGGGCGGGAAGGGAGGCTGGGCTCCGGCGGTTTTGTTTTTTTCCGGGGTGTTTGTTGGTTGGATTGTTTGGTTGCAAACGGGTTGGTGATGAGGGGCGGGGTCCCAGCCCCCGGATTATGATGTCTCAGGGGGCGGTGGGCCGGGTGACGCAACCCGGGGTGAGCTCGCGGGTCCCCGTACCTGGTCCCGGAGGACCCGCCCCCTCCCACCCTGACTCCACCCCAGCACCTCCCCCACCCCCCCACCACGGTCCCAGAGACACCCACACCCTTCCACCTAGGGTCCTCCCCACCTACACACACACAGTTCGGCCGCCCCTTGCCGTGTGAAGGCGCCCAAGTCGGGCCCAGCCGCCCAGGGAACACCTATGGGGAGCAGCGAGGGCCTGCGCAGGGGGCCAGAGAGCGTGGAGTTGGAGTTAGGGGAATTCTCTAGTCTGTTTCCAGATTGGGGACCTGTGGCAAGAAGGACTTTTTTCCTGGATTTGGATCTTGGGAGCCTTTGCTCGAGATCCGGTCCAGAGATGACCCCAGGTTCTGGGGAGGAGGGAGAAGCAGCCAATCACCCGGCAGCTGATATACCCGGTGGGGTCCTGGGTCCCTGAATTTCCAAGTGACCCTTTACTGAAAATAAAAAATGGGTATGGGCCTTTGCGATGGGTGTGTCTGTGTGTGTTCACCATCTGCTTTGACTCTTGAGAGTTCCAGGACTTATCTTGTTTGGGGCTCACAACTCATACCTTGGGCAGAGTTCTTTATTGGTTTTTCAAACTCGGAGAAAAGGAAGCTTTGGAGTCCTGGAATTTGCCGAAGGCTAAGGAATGAATTAAGGACATGAGGTCCCAGCCCCCAGCTCAGTACTCTAACCCTTTCCAGAACACACACACACACACACACACACATCACACACTGGGAGGGAGAGAGAGAGAGAGAGAGGAGAATGCCTTATATATGAGATATTCCTTGAGAGAAAAATTGCCAGGGCTCAGTGAGCATTTTCACATATGAGCAGTGCTCATCATTGCCGTGTTCGTGGTACTGAAACACCGGAAAGACCCTGTGCCCTTGAGGCAGGGCCCTAAGGTGAGTGACTCTACCCTCATGTAGATCCCTTGAGACAGTGGACAGCCAACAAACAAGGAAACAAGACAATTACAAATGGAAGTGAGTTCAAGGAGGAAATCGACTTAGAATAAGTGATGGGGGGGAACAGGGATCAGGGAATGTCTCTGAGGACTGACCTTGGAGCTGAGCCTGAAGGATGAGGAACCACTGCTGGGCTCAGTGGAGACAGGCCCCCTGACACAGCCAGGAACAGGCTGCCCACGGGCCCTCCCACTCCAACGGGGACGTTTATCAAGGGGATGAAAAGGAATCTGCTGTCAGAGGGTGGAAAAAGCCTGTTTTTTCTTTCTCTTCCATTCGCCAAGTTTCCCACCATGAGCACATGTTTTTACAATCAGACAGAAAACCAATAAGTTCCTTTTTAACCTCTCGACGCCCTTTCCAGGAGTTCCCAGCCGGCCCCAGCTCTCCTCATCTGTGAGTCTGGAAGCCCAGTGGAGGCCCAGTGGTGCCACTGGGGGTTCGTGGGCTGAGGCTGGTGCTGCTTCCTCCCTGATTTGATCTGAGAATGTATGGTCATTTCACCCTCCAGGGAGCGGAGTCTGCTTCTGTGTCCTGCAGGACAGGGTGCTAGAAGTCAGGCGTCACCTAATTTTGCCCCAAATTCTGGCCGTCTCCTGTTTTTACACTTAAGTTTATTTTTCATAATTGTGGGGTGAAGTTGGGCTAAAAGTCATTTTCTTTCCAAAGCAAAGAGCCAAGAGAATCAGCCTTCCTTTCCATCAGGAGACGAATCTCAGGGAGCAGAAGGCTTTAAACAAGTAGGGTGGATGTTAGCTGTAGGGATGGGCCATTTTTCACGATACAAAGATATCTCTTCCTGTGACGGGAACGCTGCATCTCGGGAGAGCATTGCATAGGCAGGAACAACTCCCTGGCAGGGAGGGGCCATGGCTACCACTGATGGAGCACCAACCATGTGTTAGGTATTGGGTCACCAGCCCAAAGAACTTTCTTGGCATCAAAGTGGAAAGAGAATTGTAGGTGGTTTTCAAAATGGAATAGGAGGAGTCTGAGCCAGCACTGAACATGAGGCTGGCCTCTAAAAGGGACTTGAATATTGTCATGATGTGTCAAGATCACCCCTCTTTCCTTCACTGTCTCTGGACCTCCCTGATTGGCCCCTGTGCCACCTCCATCAGTCCTGGTTTTACACTTTTTGATCAAGAGATGTTTAACTGCTGCATGTCGTGGCCACACCCTGTCACATCTAGGCCTTTGTTCAGTCTGTCCCCTTTTGAAATGCCCCCCTGCTTCCTGCCTTTCAGCTTTACCTGGCTCACTCCAGCTTCATCGTGTCCACCTGGGGGGAACCTTCTCCAACATCCCTAGGCCGAGCTGAGCACCCATCTTATGCAATTCCTATAATATTCAGCCCAATCTCATAATATCCCATGAACCCTGCTATCCTGTTTCCATGTTGCATTATAATTACATTTACTTGACAGTTTCCCCCCACTAACAGAACTGCTGGAGAATGAGGGCTGTGTCATAAATTTCACCATCTGAGCACTTAGCACAGTGCCTGGCCCAGAGAGAGGTGGATAGATGAATACGTGACTCTCCTTATAGGCCTGAACTCAGAAAGCAGGGACCCAGTGACAAACAATTGACCCCCATGTCCTGGGCCCAAGTCAACATCTTGGGAGAAGATCCAAAAAAGTTTGCATGTTGGCAGTGGACAAAGCTTGTGCTGCTGGGCACCAGGCAGGTACCACGCTGTGAAATGGCCCTTCCTCCCTCCGGCCTGACCAGCCTCCCAGGTCCAGAGATCTGTTTGGGAGAGAGGGGCACATGGCTTCCAAGGAGGGTGAGGTTATCTACTTTCTTGCATGAATGAATGGTACCATTTTTCTTTTGCACTTTTATTTTGGGGAAGGAAAAGCACTCTGCCGGAGGGCTTGGCTTCCCGGGAGTTTCCAGAAACTGATTTTCTAGAAATCGCCTGGCTTGGCTAAAATTCTTGTCATTGTTTAAAACTGACTTAAAAATTCCCTTCTGCCAAGGGAAAGGAAAAGAATTTCAGAGAATCCCTGGTCTGAACCTCAGAGATCATCAAACCTAACATCCTCCCCACGGAAGGACTTCTCAAACCTTTGGCCCAGTGATCTTCCTGCCTCTGCTAATGGTGACTGGTGACTTCAGAGAGAGAATCCGGACAGAGGGCTTGCGTCTTAACAGCCCAGACTCCCTTTGGGAAAGAATACGAATAACAAAGGTAATCCCCATGGACCCTCCCAACCACTTCCAGGAGAGGAGTGATGGGGGCTGGCTCCATTTCATGTTACTCTCGTGACCCCATTTGTGTGTACAGCTCTTTAGGATTTGGACAGTCCTTTCTCAGCCAGAGCTAATCTGGTCTTCACCGTGACCTTGTTAGGCCAACTAGGCAGGGATCCTTTTTAGGTGAGGCTTGAAACTGCTTAGTAACCTGTCCAAAATCACAGAGTAAGGCAAAAACCAGACTTTGTCCTGTGTCCCTCACCGCCCACCTGCATCTATCCCACATACCTAGGGATTGTCATGTTTATATAACATTTTAAAAAGTCTTAGCTCCTTTAAAATCACAGCACTCATCAGCATAAAAAAACTGTAACTACTATACATAAAATAGATAAACAATAAAGTCCTACTGTACAGCACAGAGAACTCTACTCAGTACCTTGTAGTGGCCTATAATGAAAAGAATATGAAAAGGAATATACATATATATATAACTGAATCGCTATGCTGTACACCAGAAATTAACACAACATTGTAAATTGACTATGCTTCAATTAAAAAAAAAGAAGAAAAACTGTTAGGAATTTCAGATTAAGTCCAGTTAAGAGGTTGTGGTGGATCTTAGCTGGACTAACCAATCATTATCTTTCAACTAGACCAAGAACAGCTAAGCAGGGGGTCAGTATTATGATGTCATAAGGCTGCACTGCGGGGTATAGACATCCTGCCCCCCGCCACTGGCCTCGTTTATTCATTTAGCAAACATTGGTTGAATGCCCACCCGTGACCTGGGCCTGCCACCCAAGAGTGGAGAAGGCCAAGAATCTGCCTGCAAGAAGGGGTCCCAGCTCAGGAGTTTGGACTCTGTCATGAGGGCAGAGAGGAACCTTTGCAGGATGAAAACGGGTCAGATTGTCCCTTTAGCTGCCGTGTGGGAAGGGATCAGAAGTGCAGGCAGGAGCTTGGGAGACCCTGTTGGTCTTGGTGACACAGGAGCGAGATGGGAGTGGCCCACATCAGAGCAGCTGCTGCAGAGACGGAGTCTCCAGCTGTTCAGACGGTGGGGCTGACGGTGCCTGGTGGCTGGCTGAGGGATTAGGGTTTGCAGCGCCCGTCCGCGTGTTTCTGCTTCTGGACTTGTGCATGTCTCTTACACTCGCTTTATTGCAAACTTCTCAAGAATGCTGTCCAAGCAGGGCTGCCTAATTTATCTTTGTATCACCAGAGCTCAGTACCACGCTGGGCACATAGTAGGTTCTCAGTAAAATTCAGTTGCATGTATGAATAAACAAATTATATTTAATTTCACCAATTGGTAACTCTAAGCACACTTTGAGCCCTGAACTCCTCAGAAGAGCTAGGGTCTCTTCCGTGTCTTAGGCATGCCAGGTGTCTGCCTGTCTGCTCATTTTCTCCTGCTAAATTCTCCCATTGATTGCTACCTGCCTCCAGGAATGCTGTGGGACATGATGCCAAGGCGGTAGCAGAGAGCGATGCTGAGAAACAGAAGGAATTCAAGTTTAGGCCAAAGGAAGGAGGGCGTGTGATGTAGTGGACAGCAGGCAGACAGTGAGGTTTCATACTGTGTGATGTCGGGCAAGTTCTTAACCTCTCTGGACCTTTGGAGGTTTCATCTGTAAAACGGGGCCCACAGTCCCTACCTGGCAGAATTGCTGTGAGATCAAAGTATGCATGTCGAGAAGAGATGCTTCAGTAAGATTCTTCAGAAAGATTCAGATCATGTCTCTGGCATAAAATGAACTACACTCAGAAGAAAAACTGCCCCTGAGTTTGGGATATTACCCATAATATAAAATATTAATGTATTCTCTGGGATTTTATTACTTTTTGGTGTGTGGAGGTGTTGATGGGTGGTTAAAAAAAAATCCTGCTTCCTTAAGTAGACAGCACCGGATGTCCTAATTTCCACAAATAAAACCCTTCATTTCTTCCAGGTTTGAATAGTCAAAGGCTGCTTCCCTGGAGACAGCTCTGCTAATTTTTTTTTTTTTTGCCAGCATTAGAACACTATTTAAGGAGTGTACGTTTTCCAGTAAAGCAAATGATAAAAACTTTTTTCCCCTGAAAAGTGTGAGATGTTGGCAATGCGAAGAGGCGGGGATACTGTGGGGGCAGAATAAACACCCAGATAAACACAGTGTTTGCAACAGCAGTGCAGAAATATGTAGAATTTGTCTTAACATTCTGGTATTAAAGCAAACTTCATTGATGATGATCCCAGTAAGGGTGGTTTAAAAGCCAAAACTTGGTGCAAATAAAATCCCTCTGGAGCTGATGGTCCCTGCACAGGCAAATCAATTTCAACAAATTGTGCATCTCGGGTCTGCGGTGCAGCTGACATTGACCGAGGACTGTTGTCCTTGCTTTATCTCATTTAATCCTCTCAACAACCCTGTGAAAGAGGTACCATTATCATCCTGGTTTCATTGATGAGGAAACCAAGGACCAAAAGAAATTCAGTAATGTCCCCAAGGTCACACAGGTCTTAGGTTAGCAAAAGACTCGACCCCAGATATTGTGCAGAAACGAAGTCTAATCTTTCCGCTCTGGGTCTGCAGTTTTTGACATTTTTTTTTTTTAACAGGCATGAGTAACCGAGGGGAACAGTTCACGGTGATTCACTGGGAAATAAGTTCAGCCAGTTGTTGGCCTTCGGAAAACCAGACCCCGCCGGGGCAGGTTTTCCCTCCTAGGTCAGGAACAGAAAAGCTCTGCCTGTTGCCCTCTGCAGGGAGACTTCTTGTGTTTGTGTGAAATGCTGGGAGGCCTTTCCACTTCTGGCCCCCCGAGCGTCTCAAATGGCAGCATTTTTGTTGTGAAGACCCCTCAGTGTGGCTCTGCTAGAAAAGTACATATGCTTTGTGCTGTTGAAGTGGATTTTAACAGATTCCTAATGAGTAAGGGCAAAAGCCTTGAAGCCCCAGTAAGTCCCGCCAGTTTTGTCTGTTCTTGTTACCCAGTGTCCAAAGATGGCACCATCCACCCTTTCCTCCCTGCATGTGTGCGCTGCTCCTCTCAGCGGGAAGGAGTCTAATTCCCCTTCCCTTAAGCCAAGGATGGACTTAATGACTCACTTAATCAAGAGAATACAGTAGAAGCGAGGTTCTGGGACCTCTGAGGCTGGGTCATAAGAAGGCTTTCAGCTTCTGTCCTGACCTCTTAGAGAGAGCCAGCTGCCATTTAACCTGGAGCTGCCATGCTGTGAGGAAGCCAAGCTGGTCATGGGGAGGGGGGGAGGGGGGAGGCATAGAGGGAAAGAGGCCTCGCTGACCTCCAGCTGCTCCAACCAGCCCAGCCCAGCCCAGCCCAGCCCAGGCACCAGGCATGGGAGGGGAAAAAAACCACCGTGAATAGGGGCTCACCTTTCGCCCAGCCAAGCTCTTGGCTGACTCCAGCCCCGGCTACCATCTGACTGTAACCAAATGAGAGGCCCCAAGTGAGAACTACCCAGCAGGCCCGGTCAACCCCAAAATCGTGGGAGAAGAGAAAAGGCATTGCTATTTTAAGCCACTAAGTTGTGTTGTGCCCACTAGAAACCAGAACCCCATCCTCTCGTCTCCTCCTCCCTGGGCGTCCTAGTCCAGGCCCCCACCATCCCTCCCTTAGACTCCCTCCACCCTCGCCTGCCCGTTTCCTTGCTCCCCATGATGGCCCCCAACCTCACATCCCAACCTATTTTCAGCACAGCCCCAGAGCAACCTTCAGTGTCATCAGGGCATGTCACTCCCTGGCTTCCTGTCGCACTTTTCATGAAAACCAGCCTCCTTCCCATGTCCACAGTGCTCTACAGGGTGTCACCCCTCCCCAACGCATGCCCCATTCAGGCCACCTGTCCCCTTCAGTTCCTGAAAAAAGTTGCTTTATATGCAAACCCCACGACCCAGCAGCCGCATTGCTAGTCTGCACTGAACTGAAAGGTATATGTATATTCCTCAAAAGATATATTTAAAGAGTATTCATAGCAGTGTTACTCTTCATAGCCAAAACCACCCAAATGTTCATCAGAAGAAGACTGGATGAATAATAGAATTCATCAACGAGAATGAAAGAACGACATGGATGAGTCTCAAATGAGAGGCGAAAGCAGCCAGGCACAGGAGGGTGTACACTGTAGGGCTCCACTGGTAAAAAGCTGCCGCAACGTGGATGGACCTAGAGATTATTACATTTCGTGAAATAGAGAAAGACAAACAGTATATGATATCACTTATATGTGAGATCTAAAAAATCATACAGCTCAATCTATATACAAAACAGAAACAGACTCACAGACATAGAAAACGCATGGTTACCAAGTTGAGGGGAGCAATAAATTAGGATTATGAGATGAACAGATATAGATTACTATACATAAAATAGATAAGCAACAAGGATTTACTGTACAGCACAGGGAATTATACCCAGTATCTTATAATAACCTATGATAGAAAATAATTTGCAAAAAAAAAGATCACTATGCTGTACACCTAAAACTAACACAATATAAATCATCTATACTTTAGTTTGAAAAAAGTTCAGAAACAACCTGTGAAATTCAAAACTAAGATGTTCAAAAACATTTCTCTCTAGAATAGTTCTTGGGATGGTGGACAGCCTTGGAGGGAGGCAGTGGATGGGAGGCATTAGGGTGCTGGTCATGTTTTGTTTCTTGTGTGGGTCTGTTTATACAAGTGTTTATTCACGCTGTGATATTTCACCAATTTGTGCATTTTTCTGGGTGTATGTTCAGTAAAAAGTGTTAAAAAAAGAAAAGTGTTGCTCTGCCTCCTGCCAAACCACTTTTACACACATTCTTGCTCTAGCTGGAATTCTCCACTCTCTCTTAATCTTTCCCTGGCTAATTCCTATCAGTCTTTCAGATCTAGCCCAGACTTTCTATCATTAGGGAACCCTTCCCTACTGTATCAGTCAGTCTTGGCTGTGTAACAAACCACCTGAAAATGTGGTGACTTGAATCAACAATCAGTAATGAGCCCATGACTCTATAGTTGCCAGTTTGAGTGGGTCTTGTGCTGGTCTCACTCAGGATCACTTACGTATCTGCAGTGAGCTGGCACCTTGCCTGGGCTGGATGCCCTAGGATGGCTTCCTGTGTGTGGCAGCTGGGACACTTTGGTGGGGGCACCTCAGTCCTCCTCTACGTGGTCTCGTCAGCAGGCTAGCTTGGGCTCATCATATCATGATCTCAGGATGCTAAGGGCTGAAAAAAAGGGCAAGCCTCAATGCACAAATGCCTCTAAACCTCTGCTTGTGTCACATTTGCTAATGTCCATTGGCCAAGCAAGTCACACGGCCAAGTTCAAATTTGAGAGATGATTCCTCTGGATGGGAGGAATCATTATAACCATGTCTCCTAAACAATCTGCCCTGCCCCCATCCCACAGGGAAATAGCTTCCCTGTTACACTCACCACTCCCTGAACTTGCCCTCTGTTGCGCTCACCCCCTGTAATTGACTGTTTGTACAGTGAGTTGTTCATGGCCTTCCACTCCCACTTCCTGTAACTCTGTACAGGCAGGGGCTGGTATGTGATCACCGTGCCCAGCACAGTGGCTGGGACATAATGAGCACTAATAAATATTTACAAAAAGAATTAAAAAGAAAAGAAGGGAAAAGAAAGGGAGGGAGGGAGGAGGAGGAAGGAGGGGAGGGAAGATGTCTTGGGAAAATGGAAGCCTTTAACAGAGGACAGACTGGACCATCTCCGGGAGGCTGGGCGCCCTATGTATTCATCCGGCTCACTCTTCTCAGGTCTGCCTCTGCATCTGGGCTCACCCTATTCCTCCCACCAGCCCCCCTCCCAACTTCTTTCCTGCTTGCTCAACCCTTGGTTCCTTCAATAGGCAACTCAAGGTTGCCAACCCAACCCAAGCAACCTTCCCCTCCATCCCTCCCTCCTGAATATCTGCATGGCTCAAGTCCCCAGCATCCACTGTGAAAATTGTCATGAACACATGGCCCTTCACAATCTCAGCTGAACACCCCAGCAGCCCCAGGAGAAATCAAGGATGGATGTGTCAATATTGCCACTAAATGGATGAGAACATGGGGCTCAGGGAAGCTCTACATCCATGGTCACCTGCCAGGAAGTGGTGGCATTGGGACTCAGTGGAGGTCAGTCTGGCCCAAAGTCCCCAAACTGTGATGAGCACAGTGAGACCACATGCCCCCGGAGGAAGAGGCTCCCTCCTCTGTCTGGATGGGAGTGGATTCTCTGGGGGTAGTGGGAGCTGCAAGGGACCCCGAGCTGGGGGACCGTGGTGTGAGCAGGTTGGCGTCATGGATGCTGGAGTGGGAGGAAACAGGGTCCTGCCCTCTGGGTGGCAGCAGGTGGAGGGCAGCCAACGGGACGAAGGAGGAAGTCGCCTTTTCCTGGCTAGCCGGGCGCTGTCCTGGACTGACCTGGCCCTGGCGCATACCCGGGCGGTGCCCTGTGGGCAGCGAGCAGCCACGGCTCTCGTGTTTAGAGAAGAGGTGAGCCTGATTCTCAAGAGGGGAAGGCACTTCCAAGGCCTCACAGCAAGTTAGGGCAGCCCAGGCCCGCAGCTGGGGCTGTGATCAGTGCAGGGGAATGAGACTCGTTGAGAGGGGAGCAGGAGGGACAGGAGGGATGGGAGTGGCAGGTGGACACCACCTGGGATCGATTCCATAATAAGCTTTTGCAAATAACAGTCAGGGATCACACTCCAAGGAGCAGTGAGCCTCAAATACAGTTTACTGAATTGGTGCCAGAGGGTTTGGCTAATTAACGGAACGGATGTTGCAGATACTGTCTCATTGGTGAAATTACCAGTCTACAAGAAATTTGTTTGATGATCAACAAGGCACAGGCCCTTCCTCTCTGCAGGAACCAAGTTCAAGGATCCTATGAGTCCAATGGCCTCATATCTTCAGAGGAGCTCAAGCCACGGCTTCAACTGGGTCCACGTCACCAGCTGGACAGGGACTCTAAGACCACTAGGAACCTCAGACTCTGCCTTCCCTTGGGATCCAGCCTTCAAAAGAGGCTCAGATTTGTTTCAGGGACGCTCTGCTCTGTAGGGGGCTCATTAGATGCCCCCAAAGGACAGCCAGTGGTCCTTGCTCTGTGCTTACGATGTGCCAGGAACAGTTTTCCATGTGTTTCCTTGTTGAAAACTCATCATAGTGAGTGGATAAACTGTGGTCCATCCAGACAATGGAAGATTATTCAGTGCTAAGAGAGAAGTGAGCTGTCACTCCATGAAAAGCCATGGAGAAACTTAAATGCATATTACTACGTCAAAGAAGCTGATCTGAAAAGGCTATATTCTGTAGGATCTCAACTACGTGACATTCTGGAAAAGAATTAAGAAGACAGTAAAAAGGTTGTGATTGCCAGGGGTTAGGGAGAGTGGGGGATGAATAGGCAGAGCTCAGAGGATTTTGAGGGCAGTGAAACTGCTCCGTATGTTACTGTAATGATGGATGCATGGCATACATTTGTCCAAACCCATAGAATGTACAACACCGAGAGACAACCCTAATGTGAATTATGGACTTTGGATAATGATGAGATGTCAATGTGGGTTCACTGATTATAACACATGTACCACTCTGGGGGGGCGTTGATAAAGGGGGAGGCTGTGCGTGGTGGGGGGCAGGGGTTATATGGGAAATCTCTGTACTTTCTGCTCAGTTTTGCTGTGAATCGGAAACTGCTCTAAAAAAAATAAAGTCTGTTTAAAAACAACAACTCACTGTGACCCTATGGCCCCCGTGTCACAAAGGAAGAAGTTGAGGCACAGAGCGAGTGGGTCCCTTCCCCAAGGCCTCGCAGTGGGGACCCGGGGAGCTGGCATTTGAACCCTGGCCGTGCTGTCTGCTTTCCTGCTGCCGGTGACACCCTGTAGCTCTTCTGGCAGCCGGGAACTGGGGGCCTGTGGAAAAGCGGGCTTAGGGGACTGAGACTGGAAGAGACCTACAAACGTCCCTCCTCGGCTTCTTACCCTCCGGGGCTCTGGCACTGAAGACCGGCTCCTGCTCTTACCAGGCCTCCCGCCTCACCTCCCATCTTCCATGCTTGTTCCTCGACCACACCAGGCACTTCCACACCCAGCGTCTTTGCTCACCTGACTCGCCCTCCACTGCCTTCCCCACCCCTGCAGCCATTGCCTAAACACCTACTTATTTTTCTAGACTCGGCTCAGGCCTCACTACCTCTGCAGAAAGAGCGAGACTGGACAGCCCATGCCCTTTGGTGCAGACTGGCCTGGGGTCCTCCCTCACTTTGTCTCATTTTGCTGTGTGACCTTGGACAAGTGATCCAACTTCTCTGAACCTCAATTTTCCTCGTCTACAAAGTAGGACAATGATGCTCACCTCCTGGTCATTGTACGGGTTAGAGAAAACACATGTCAAACGCCTGGCATAGCTTCTGCTACGTGACAGATGTTCCAAAAATGGTACTTACCTTTAGAAAGCTTTTCCCGCCCCAGTTCCCCAGGAGAACTGGGCTCTACACACACGTATCTCCGTACAACATCCGTGTGCGTTAACACGCAGGAAACCCTTTAGCATCTCACTACACTTGGACTTTCTCTGTTAGTGCTTCTCATGAGCTGGTGTGATTTATTTATTTTGGTTTGTTTTCTCTCTCCTCTATGTCCCTGGTGCTGCACCCCTGAGGTACAGCTCCTATCAATACTATGTTTTTGCATTTATAAAATATAACAATATAACCAACGCATCAGGTCCCCAGGTAGGAAACTTTCCGCGGAACTTAAACAGGACTCATGGACACTGTATGACCATTCTCTTTCTTCACTCCTTGCTTGCTGAACCCATCCACGTCTTCCCTTGGCCTCAACGAATCTTTGGTAAAGAGACTGGCAGAGAACTTGCAGCCCAAGAGGGCTGGCCTGTATTCAAATGTCCAACTTCTCTTTGGTTTTACAAGTTGCAATTTGTATGCACCCAAATTTGTTTGATGGCTGAAAATGCATACAGTCATGAAGTAGCGCCCGAGAGAACAGCGCACCAGAGGCATCTGTGCGTGGGGGTGGGGTGACCATATTTCCCAGAGTTTCTAGCTGAGACCTCAGGAACAGAAAACTCTGTAACCCTACTCCCGACCCACAGCCCTGCACAAATGAGTACACCCTTCTTGCCACCAAATATCTTTGCTTGGAGGACCCCAGGTCCCATGAAATGATGAAGGTTGCCACCCAAGAGGAAAGGCTGGCTTCCTCTCACACACCCGGGCCTAATTTGGGAAGGAAAGGAATGTAGACGCTCAGAGAAAAAGTGACCTTTTTCAGCTAGGGCATGTGGCCAAACTTTGGTAACACCTCTCTGTTAAAATTGATGTTCCTCTTAATCAGCAGTGAAGGGAGGATTGTTTCTTAAATGCCACTAAATACAGAGAAAGGTCCCTGCTGAAAGGCGGAGGAGTTCTTGCTAATTTTCCACCAGGATGTCCTGCAGCCGAAAAGGGTTTCTGGCAGCTCCTACCTGTGAGGAGTGCCCGTTTCCTGAGGTGAGCTGACATGCATCTGGAAACCAAGAATTGTCTGCACGTTGCCTATAATTTCCTTTTGATTTTACGTGTCCTCCTGCCCCCAGAACCATTATTTTTTAAGAAAAGCAAAAATTAAAGCTTCATCCCTCTCAGGAAGGATGAGGGGGAGGGCTCGTGCCAGCATCTGGCACCTTGTTCACCCCAAAAATGACTTCAAGCGAACCCATGTAATACTCGCTCAGAGGATAAGCAGAACCATCTGTAGGGTCCAGGGAGCCTCAAACTCGCTGAGGAGCTTCATACGAGGCCCTCCTGGAAGGACGCGGTGTCCCCGGGATTAAGGGAGAATGAATATCTGTATGACGCACCCCTTTCCTCACGGAAAGAAACATCTTCTGGGTTCAAACGAGCCGCCACCAGCACCTAATCCTTATCCAGCTCCAAGTGCATGACCATCCAGCTGTCACTGACAGGAGGGATGGTCTCGGCACTTTACGACACCCCGTGGGCTGTGGTATAAACAGCTGCTGGGGGCTCAGCTACACCGAGTCAGCACCACCTTCCGGTTGGATGGGCATCGTTGTCTCCATTCTACAGATGAGGAAACTGAGCCCCTAGCAGGGGGACGTATAATAGACATGTGCTGATTTTTTTTCTTGGCCAACATCGATTCTCACTCCTCCTGGTGACATACCCTGACTTCTTTGGGAGGAATTGCCTCATCCCTGTGATGGGCCGGCTGGTGGGATTACCAATCAAGGCGCCCACATCCTCTGGGCAAGGTGTGGGTCTAGGGCCCAGCTCAGCCCAGCAGAGGCTCTCTCTCTCTCAGTCCCTGGAGTTTCTGTCCCAGGCACAGGGAGGAAAGCCCCAAGAATGGCTGAGGCTAATAGGCCCTGGGAGGGGGATGGGGTAGTGTTCTGAGGAGACCCTCTTGCTGGTTCTTGCTCCTTAGAATCCTACTCAGCTTCATCTCACCCTGAGCAGCCTTATCCTGTCTTTAGAAACGGGTCCTTCAGTTTCCTTTTATGCTGAAATCCTCTTGGGCCTGCGTTTTTCTGCGTAAGTCAGACAGATGGGTTTCTGTTGCTTGCCTCCCCCAAACTCTGGCAGACACAGGAAGTGACTCTGCAGGACGAGTGGCAGAGTCAGGACAAGGGTCCATCTCACCAGGCGGCCGGGCCGGTGCTCTTCCACCATGGCACGTGGCTGGTCTTAGGGAGAGCCTCCTGAGCGGGTGGGGACAGCATCAGCAAAGGTTGGCACACACGTGGCCTCGCTGGCACAGGGCTGGAGCAGAGGCCAGCGTGCTGGAGCAGGGCTTTGAAGGCATCCGGTGGAGGCAGACTTGGGAAGCCCCAAAGCTCCCGTCACCACGCATGGTCTATCCCCACACCCCCTTTTGTCTTTTTTATGGGATATCTTTATTGCTCCCATCAGCAAACTGTTTTGCTCTTCAAGTCCTCAGTCCATCACATGTTTTTTAAAGCAAATGTGGAAACCTTTCTGAGACAGGTTTCCTCATTTTACTTAACAATGGTGCAAAATGGACTAAGCTGAGACATTCTGAGGAGCATTTCCTCACACCCTCTCCAGCTTTGGAGTCCTGCTCAGCCTCCAATCTCTCAGGCCCATCACCCCAACTTTCTCATCCTCGGCATGAACTGGACCAGCCGAGGGCTGGGACAGAGGCTTCAGAGTCAGAGAAATTCACATTCACATTGTCACCCTTCCACTTAATTCACTTCCCGTGTGACACAGGACAATTTACTTGAAGCTGTGAGTCTCAGTTTTCTAATCTGCTGAAAGTGAGACTAACAGCTCGCCCTATAATTGGGGTGAGAATGATGCACTGTGTCCAGGAACCTGGCACGTGGCGTTTGCTCAGCGACCATTCAGTCCCCCATGCCCCTCCCTTTAGCCAATGGACCTGAACTCTTTACAGCTGATGACCCTTCAGCCCAAAGCAGATCTAGGTCGCAGGAGCTGGCTTTGAAGAACAACTCCCATACCTGCCTGTGGCCTCCACAGTTGACTGTCTGCACAGCAGCTGTCGCCAGCTGTCTCTTGCCCACCTCCTCCTCCAGAAGCTGGAAATTCTAGGTCCTCTCTTTCCCAGACTCCTTTGCAGCTATCAGTGACCACATGACCCAGTTTGACCAATGAGATGACAGAAGTGTCTCTTTCATCTCATTGGTCCCTGGGGGGCTTCAGGGAAATGTTTATTTCCCCAGAAAAAGGTGATAGGCTCTGGGTAAAGCCCCCTTTTTTCCTCCCTGTGGGCGTTGTCATGTGAAGATGCTAGGAGCAGAGCCCAGGTCAGGGCTGGCTCAAGGGCAGTGGTCAGGGCAGTCACTCTGAAGGGCCCCCTGCTTGGGGTTTCATGCTCTCTGGTTGCCGTCTTAAAATTCTGAGTAATTTTATCTTTGAGTTTGGGTTTTGTAAGTGACGTCTGATGGGGCAGCGGAGCATGCGCTGGAGGCTACAGGTTCACACGTGGTCCCCTCTCCCATGGCTTCCCCCGCTCCCCAGGAGGGGTCTCAGCTGCCTGCTCCCCACCTCCTGCTGCTCCAGGTCCCAGCTGGTCACAGAATGTGGTCCACAGCTTGAGGGGAGCCCAGCATCAAGGTCCCCAGTTACAGAACAAGACCCCCAGGCACCCGTGGGCCCTCATGAGGCAGCAGAGCATTAACTAGCAAATAACAACACCATGACAGGTCTCAAAAGAGACTACAGAAGAGAGGACCATGTTTTATATTTTGGTACCTTTACAGGACTTTTTTTTCCTGCTTTTTAAACAACAGCCCCTGCATTTTCATTGCACTGGGCCCCGCAAACTATGTAGCTGGCCCTGGCCGAGACAGCAGGCTGGAGGTGGCAGAGGCTAAGGATAGACAGGAACTGGATTCTTGATTTGTTGCGCTCTTAAACCAACCCCCTTAGCTGTTGGCAGAGATAATTATCTTTACTGTTTAAGCCACTATCCATTAGGCATCTTGCTACTTGCCGCCCAAAACATCCTAACACAAAGCCGCTGTATGTTTTACTCTCAGGAGGATGCGTTCGACCCCCATTGAACAGCTGATTGACCGCACAAGAAACTGCAGTCTAGACACTGAAGACCGAGACCACCTCCCAGATCATCAAGTAGCACTGAGCCTCGGACCTCTCATCAATGCCAATAATAATTTTGTGACTCATTTTACAGTCCCATCTTGTATGATTCTGATGCCAGTATTATTTTGCTCACTTTTCGGTTGTAGAATCCGAGGCTCAGAGAGGTTAGGTAACTTGCTTATAAGTTTTAGAGGCAGAGATTAGATCCGTGATGTTTCATGGCTAGAAAGACGACAGTCTTGCCACTACATCCAGCCTTGAAGGAGCGATAATTGGCTCCTCCTTTCCCATTCCCTCGTCCCTGGTCCTTGTGGGAATTCTGGTATGCACCCCACATTGCTCTAGGGGTTACCCTCTGGCTGCCCATCTTCCTCAGGACCTTCTCCCCAAAGCCACTTCCAGGACCAGAAGGCAGGGAGTGGGTGTCTGACATAGCAGGGCCCCACAACGTGGCTCAGGCTCCTGAGTCCTGTCCAGGTCCCCTTTGCTTTGTTCTTACTCCCAAAGTGAGGCTTTCCTCTGGCACGACATTTATAGCTGCGCCCTCTGGTCAGGACCTGGAGGGCAGAGGGCTGATGCCCGCCTCTCGGCCCAGGCACGATGGACAGCACGGTTATTCTCCATGCTGGGCACTAGGGCTCAGTTCTCTCCCTACATGTTTTTCCAGGACCCCCACTTCCTGTTTGCCCAGAGAACGTTCCCAGACTCCCCTTTGCTTGTCTCTGGGCCAGTAATCTGTGTTGAAGTCTGAGCTGTGATAGCTGGAGACCCTGGGGAGTCTCTTGGCCCCCCCGAAGCCGGCCTGACCGCTCTCACACACACTGTCAGAAGCGCGCCTCTGCGCAGTTTGGGGCAAGCCACGCAGCCCTTAACGGTAATAGTCGTAACTGCAGCCAATTTGGGGTAATTGGTGGCATTTGCCAGGGAATTCCTGCCTGTCGCAGCAGCTCCTCCGTGCAGCCTTTGATCTCTACCAGTCTCCGTGAGACCCAAAATACTGTTGTCATCTTCGATTACTCCAAGGGGCAGCGTGGCCTTGACCTTGCCACCAGATGTCCCCAGCCTGCATGAGGCAGCCTTAGCCATGGAGAAAGTCTGGGCAGTGGGCAAGGGGAGGCCCGGGGCCCATTCCTGGGGGCTGGGCCCTCTGGAAACTCAACTGATATCGTGTGCAAAGATAGAACCCCAGAGCCCACAGTTGGGGGCAGGAGGTACTAGCAAGTCACAAAGAGCGCAAGTTGCTGGGCCTCTCTTTATGCCAAGCAGCTCCCTCCTCTTTACATCTCTCAGCATCTTCTCTGCCAGGACATGGAATTATCCCCATCTTAGAGAGGAGGAGCATGCGGCTCAGGTATAGCAGGGAAAGGGCATGGCTGGCGGGTTGGGGTGGGGGGGAGTGTGGTCAGGGGAGAGGGTCCAGCCCAGGTCTGCCTGGCTCGGGGCCGGAGTTCCTTCCACCTTGCACAGCTCCATAGACCTGCGGGTGAGATGCGAGCTCTGTCTTCCTCACCAGGCTGTGGAGCTCCTTGAGGATAAAAATTGGGTCTCATTCAAATCCACGCCCTCCCACAGCTCCTAGCGCAGAGCTGGGCTCAGCTGAGTGCGGTCAAGCCCGGGGGACAATTCCTTGGTTTCCATTTCTCCACCACACTCACTTCTTCGTGATCTCGGGCAGGCTCCTGGCTGTGATAGATCAGTTCTTCCCTGATGACCCCCACGTTTATGTCTCCTAGATCCAACTGCCTGCTTGATATTTCCACCTGGTGTCTTAACAGACATCTCGAATTCAACACGTCCCAAACTGACTTTTTCCTCCAAAACTGGCTCCCCCTCGCTGTCTTCCCGGTCTCAGTATTTGGGTCCCTACCCTTGCCTAGGACATTTTTTCAGTTTTACCAAAAACAAAAGACAAAAATGAAAAACCTCCATTATCCAACCCTTTCTCCTCACCTTCACTGCCTCCATCATCTCGCACTGAGATTATTGCTGTTGCTTCCAGACTAATCTCCCTGTGTCTGTCCTTGCTCCCCGGCTACATGCAAGGCTCAGATCAGCAACTGGTTGGATCCTGTTAATACTTAATTCAGATGTCAGTGTGTCTGTTCCAACAGTCCTGTGGCTCCTCACTCTGCCAGGGTAGACTGAGCTCACTGACATAGTGCCTGGCATCTGGGAGAGGGGAAAACCTTCGTCAGTGGAATGATAAAGGCCTGTAGCACGAGCCTTGGAAACCCAGGGCAGGGGGGATTCATTCTGATCAGGGGATGGGCACGCATCCAGGAGGAGATGTCATTGGCGCTAAGCTTTGAACTCTGCATCTATCCAAGGGGCCGACAGGGGTTTGTGACTTACAGATAGCAGAGCCCTCAAGGCTGCACACTGGTGAGTGTCCACTGAGGTCTGATCCCATCAAAGGGTCTGACCCAGCTCCTGAGGGTACATATGCTCGCACTCCCAAACCTTCCCAGTACTGCTGCTGTGTGCTGGCACTGGCAGGTTCTCAGCACGCCACCCAGGACCCAACATCCTCACTCCCCACCATTCTGAAGCTTATCTTCCACTGGGATAGACAAACAATTAACGACATACAAATGAGAAGGCTCTTTGGGATCAGCACAAGGATTATTATTATTTCATATGCAACAATAAATACCCTCACCAGCTTGTAGCCACTACACTGGGCCACCAACCTGGGAGGCTTGTAGAGTCACAAAGAGGTCACATGCAGATTTCCTTCTTCCAGGGCTGATTCAGGATTCAGGACCCCCCGGGTCTCATCTTCCCGGCAGGTGAGCACTGAACCTCCTGCTCTCTGGGTTTGTCCTGTCCCTCCCCCGCCGCAGCGCCCACCGCTGCCTGCCGGGTGGAGGTGCCCTGGGCATACACCCAAGAGAACTTTGCACTGCAGTTGAGGAACTTATTTGACGAGAAACTTTTTGCATCTTTCTTTTGCTCTTGCCACAGGCTTCTGCAGACATAACTCTGCAAACTGCTGTGCTAGTTTCTTGTAGGAGCCAAGGTAATTTGTATTCTCTTCCTTCTTGTCAATTCTCTCTAAATATTCTGCAGCCACTTCCTCCTTTCTTTTTCACAATTATACAACTTTATGTCTCCACCTACATTTATGGGTGTATGTAGCTGCTATTCCCCCACCTTTATTTAAGCATTTCAAGAGGAGTCTGGGATCTGGAGCTACAAGTGTGAATTATCTGTTTACCCACCTACGACCTCAAAAATAATTCACAGGGAGCAGGTCGGGTTCAAGGTGGCGCTTCCACAAAATCGAATGCCAGACCAGGAACATGTGGTGAGAATCAAAGTGCTGACAGTAAGCCTGCGAGGGGTCCATTCCCCGCACTGAGGCTCGTCAGCTGTGTGAGCATCCACCCCCGCCCTCTCTGTGCAGAGGGACCGGATAACGTGGTGAAAACTGCACAGGCTTCCGCCTCTGCCGGATTGGAGTTCAAGTCTCGGCTCTACCAATTTCTCTAGACAAGCTGTTTAACCACTCTGGCTGCAGCTTCCTTGGTAAATAGTAACCATGATGATGTTCACCTGGTGAGGTCTCCGGAGGTCATAAAGCCCACAAGGAACCTAGCGCAGAGCCGGACACATAGCTGGCACGCCTTCCCCTTTGTGGCCTGTGGTCGGGCTCTGGAAAAGTCGAGAATGTGGGTGGTGTTTGGCATATGCCCAGTGCCGGGCTGATAGGTTGCTGTTTCCTGCCTGGGGCATGTTCTCTGTCACTGAGGACCTGGGAAGGGCTCTGGGGGAAGGAAGGAGAAAATGTGCTCTGTGGGCACCCACGAGCTCACACTCAATCACCATCATGGCGGAACTGTTTTCCCAGGGGCTGGTGTGACAGCTTGTGGATTGGCAGATTTTTTGCTTCTGTTTTTTTTTTTTTCCTTCCACTAACCTAGTGGCTGGTCACTTTACATTTTGTAGAGTTCCTAGTAAGTGCCAGACACTGTTACAGGCACTGGGGATTCAATAATGAGCAGGATGAGGACCCGGGCCTCATGGAGCATTCATTCTCTTATGGAAGGGTGAATGAACACATACATAAGTGAGTAATAAAATGTTAGGTAGCAATAAGCACTGTGAAGAAATATGAAGCAGAGCAAGAGGCTGGAGAGGAATGAGGGGATGGTGTGGGGCTAATTTACATAGAGTAATTAGGAAAAGTCTCTTTGAAGAAGTAGCATTTGAACAAAGACTAGAATAAAGATGTAACCACATGAGTATTTGGGGAGCAAGCTTTTCCAGCAGAAGGTAATAACCCTGAGGTGGTGGATTAGTCAGCTATTGCCATGATGGTGCTGCATGACAAACATCCCCAAACTCAGTGGCTTAAGACAACAATGATTTACTCTTGATGATCCCTCGGCAGATCAACTAGTAGTTGGCTGATCTCAGGTGGCCTCAGCTGGACTTGGCTCCAAGCTGCACATTTGAGTGTCTCTTTCCCTTTGGATCAACAGGCTAAGGAGGGCACATTCTCAACTTGGAGGTAGGAGAGCAATAGGATAAGCAGCAAGAGATGCATTCTCTTAGAGTCTAGGTTCGGAACTGGCACCATGGCTTCTACTCATATTCCATTGACCAAAGTGCATCACATGGTCAAGGTTACCATCAATAGGACAGAGAAATGTGCTAAAAATGCTTTGTCTCTAGTGGAAGCAACTGCAAATTCACTTGGCTAAGGGCATGGATAGAGAGAAGAATTGGGAACAGTGATGCTATTTACCACACATGAGAACCAGCTTTGTGTGTCTGAGTGTCAGCCTCAGGGTCAGTCTGGCTGGAGTGGAGGGAATGAGGTTGAGAAGGGAAGAACTTGAGGTCAGTGACCTGGGCAGGGCCACTCATCTATGACCTTGATAAGAATTTGAACTTCTTCTGAGTAAGATGGGAAGCCACTAGAGGGCTGTTTGTCTTTCTTTTCATTTTAATCAAAGTATATCACATACTATGATGTATACAAATGTTAAGAGTACACATCAGTGATAAGTTTTTACAAAGTGAAAAAGTAGTTTTGCCTATTTTTAAACCTTATATAAACGGAAATACTCCATATTTCTTTGTGCCCATCTTCTTTTGAACAACCTTGTCTATAAGATTTATCCATTTCCATACATATAGCAATTAGGTCCTTTGCCCCATCACTATATGTTATTTCATTATGTAGCTATAAATTCTTTTATTTATCCTTTTTATTGTTGCTAGACATTTGGGTAGTTTCGACAGTTTGAAGGTTTTGGGAATAATCCTGCTGATTGTATTTTTGTTCATTTTTTTTAGATTCCAGTAATTCTAATTTTTAATTTTTATTGAAGTATAGTTGATTTACAATGTTTCAAGTGTAAAGCAAAGTATTCCAATAATATATAAATTTTCTTTTTCAGATTCTTTTCCATCATAGGTTATTATAAGATATTGAATATAGTATCCTGTGCAAGACAGTAGGTCCTTGTTGTTTATCTATTTTATATATAGTTGTTCATGTTTTTTGCTGCACATATGTAAGCATTTATGTTAGATATGTACCTGGGAATGTGTAATATAAGTTAATAGGATATATGTGTGGTCAACTTTAGTAGATATGGCCAAAAATATTATTACTGGATATATGTATTTCAAATATCTTGTACCATTTTATGGCTTGCTTTTAGACTCTTAAAAATATCTTTTGGTGAGCAGAAGTTCTTGACTTTAATGTAATTCAATTTATCAATCTTTTCCTTTATGGTTAGTGCTTTTTACATTAATTTAAAGAAAATTTTGCCTACACAAAGATCATAAAAATATTCTGTTTTCTTCTAGAAACTATTGTATTTTCAATATTAAAAGACTTGAGTTGAAAACATTTAACAAACTCATGCAAATCAATAAGAAAAGATGAACATAATTTTTGAAATAGTAAAATTATGGAATAGGATCTTCACAAAAGAGGACTTCCAAATGGCCAATGAATACATGAAAAAGTGGTCAACATCATTTGTCACCAGAGAAATGCCAGTTCAAATTATCTGATATTATACCACACATCCCTCAGAATGACTAAAATTAAACAAGACAGAAAATATCAAATGTTTAAGAGGGTTTGCAGCAACTGTTGGTGGGAATGCATATTAAATGCAATCACTCTGGAAAACTTTTTGGCAGTTTTTACTAAAGCCGAACATACAACATATCCTATCAATGAACACATTAGGTGTGCCCAGGTTGAGGGTCATCCCACAGAAGGGTTGCATGTGTGAAAGATAAGAATGAGAACCCATTTCAAATCAGAGGAGCCTGGAAAGAAATGACAACAAAAATGTAACTTTATATTTCTCATAACCAGACTCTATCATGACAGTTTTGCAGCTTCTTTTACAATCTTGATATTTTTTTCTTGCTTTATTGCATTGGCAAGGACATCCCCTGAGAGTTTTGAGCAAAGGCTGACATGATATAATTTATTGTTTTGAAATGTCACTCTGGCTGCTGTGTGGAGAGCAAATGGGACAGGTTGTGGCAGCAAGGGGACCAGTTAGGAAACTCTTCCAATAATCCAGGCAAGAGATGATAGTGACCTGGACCAGGGTAGGAGGAGACAAGTAGTCAGATGCTGGAGATATTTTAAAGACATTTCCAATAGAATTTGCCAATGTGGGTATCAGGGGGAGAAAAAAAGTGAGAATGACAATGTGAGGTGGTCAACTTGAACATTTGGATGAATGATACTGTCGTTTATTGAGATGAGCAAGGCCAGGGAGCCTTAATGGGATCAGGTGAGCAGTCGGAATCAAGAGTCCAAAGTTTGAGACATCTAAGTTGGGGAGCTGTCAAATAAGCAGTTGGCTTTGTGAATCTGAAGCTCAGAAGATAGGACAGGGCTGGAGACACATATTTCAGAGTCATGAGTGTAAAAAGATGTTTAATGCCTTGAGAATGGACAAAGTTACTAAGGGAGTGGTTTTAGCAAGAGGTGAACAGAAGAGGAGGGGAAAAGAGAGGGGAGAGCAGGAGAGGGGAGGGAAAGAAAAGGAAGGGAAAAGACAAGAGGAAGGCAGAATCTGGAGCAAGCAGCCAGCTGTGCAGGAGGAAAAGTATGATATCACAGAAAGTGAGTGGAGGAAGTGTTTCAAGGTGGAGGACTGAGTAAACGAATTTCCTTGTCAAACTGTCAGGGATCAGTGTCAGATGCAGAGCTCATAATCACAGTCACCAGCACCTCACAAGGACGAGGTCCCTTGCACCTCTTGGATCAGGGGGATGGTGACTCCAGTGAAAAGTGAAGGAACTACCATTGTCACTCAAAGCACCTGCTACAATGGCCTCAGGACCTTGGGATTTGCCAGACTCGGGGCACTTGGATGCTTTGCTGTGAAGACCTGAAGTGAACCACACACACTCCTGCTCCACTCATTGGTGTATATTTCTAGGTGAATGGGGTAGTGAAATCTAAATTTATTTTTATGCATAGAGAATCCTCAAGCTTCATTTTAGCCACCAAATCCTTATTAAAATGCTCTGTGGGGGTGGAAACTTTGGACAAGATTCACTGAGGAGGATTTCACTTCTTTTCCTAGCACACTGATTGATTTTTTTAATCACTTGATGTATTCCTTCTGCCTTCACTCATCATTCATTCAACAACCCTTGCTAAGCATAAGCCCACTAGAGCTGTGCAAATGCATAAGCCATGGTTCAAAATTCTGTGTATGTGTGTGTGTGTGCGTGCGTGTGTGTACACGTGGGGGGCATGACAACAGGTGAAGGCCGTTCAGTGGGTGGAGTTAGCTCCAGGATGAAGGCAGATTAGATGTCACAGGGAGCATCCCAGTAAGAGGGGGTCAGCTTCATCTGGGGAGGGTGAACAGTTTGCCATGTGGCCGTGAGATGTCAAGGACTTGAAGGAAGAGGTTAATTCTCCTGAAGGAGAGTGGGACGGGAAGGCATCCAGGGTAGCTGGAACAGCCCAGGCCAACGCAAGAAACCACAAGACATTTGGAAAGTTTAGACCATAAATGGAGCGAATTCTTGCAAGAGCTGAGCCTGGCCAGGTAATGACAGTAATTATTAGCCATAACAACAGCACCAGCTAACATTTATTCACTTAGTTGAATAGCAACACTTACTGCGTGGTCGCTGTGTGCCAGGCCCTTTTAAACGAAGAGAAAATTCACACCCCGTAGTGTTTAAGTGGAACTATTTTATTCTCCGTTTTTATCAAGGCCCTGAAATGAGGGCTCCAATGAATAGACGCCGACTTTCTAGAGTGGATTCCAGACCACCCAGGTGGAACTGGCCAAGGGGCCGGTCGACCACTGATATCGCGCCCTCCGCGTGCGCATCCGCCCCAGAGCGTGGAGGAAGGCCAGGAGACTGGAGGAGTTCTTCAGCGAAGTGGTCCCTGGGCGTGGAGCCCCTCCCGCCGCCACACTCCTAACCCCGCCTCCAAGCAGGGAGAAGTGGCTGGTGCTTTTCTCTCGCCTACTGCTAGTTGGGAGGGGCTTTGAGATCTCAGAGGGTGGCGCCTGTGTCTTCTATGGCTTTGGAGACACAGTGGGCTGGTGTGTGACTCGCCCTTAAGAAATCTCAAGGGCATTTAAGATGACGCTTGAAGTGTCTTTGACAGCAGAGGAAGGGACAGCACAAGGGTACTTGTGTGGATAATGGGACAAAGGATGAAGAAGTGTCCCCCAGGGACTGCAACGCTCCCATCCCTTCAGTCCCTGCATCGGGCCCTAGTCAAGGGAGGGAGAAGCTTTAACTCTGAATGAAGTTAAAAGTTTTGATTATTATATTGAACGAACACAATATTTACCAGAATGAGGCCAGGAGACCACTGTGACCATAGGATTGTTATCAGTTGCGGTATTGTCCAAGAGTGAGCCGATAAGCCATGAGGACTGCCCGAGAGGGAATTAGTGGCAGGAATTAGCCTCCAAGAGTAGGTTTGAAAGAGGCTGTAGAAGGCGTGATGGAGTCATTTCCAAATTACGCCTTCAGGCCCTGCCACTTGACAGCACAGTTACAGCCTTCCAGGGGTCCAACGAGGGAGGGCCTGTCATTATTTTACGGATGAGGACACTGAGGCACAAGGGTGCTGAGAGGATAGATGAGAAGTGGTGGGGGGGCTTGTGGCAGCTCCAGAATTTCATTTAGGACCGGCTAATGGGTCTCCCTGAGAGTGGAGGTGGAGATGAGAGGCTTGTATTGAAGCTGTTCCTGTGACAAGCAGGCTGTTTTCCTCCTGGACTGATGTCCATGTGAAGTGGCTTGGGAGGGAGGAGGCCGGTGGGGATCGAGGGTAGAGATGGTTAAGTCCTCCCACAAAGCTAGCTTTGGGGCTCTCACTGGGTGAGAACGAGAGCAGTGCAACAGTCCTGGGATGGGTCTGGGTACTCAGGTCCTGCCCTTGGGATGGAGGTGCCAGGAAGAATTCAGCAGACGCAAACGATCAGAAATTTACCCCAGAGTGGAGTTGGAGAGAAGAGATAATGCAGGAAGACACCCAGATTTCTGCCTCTGGAAATACTCCCACCTTTCCTACAGGCACAGAGAAAAAACCAACGACCACGTGTCCGGCAGCCTTAGAGAAATAGGAGGGAAACTGACAAGACATCTAGAAACATGAGCCCCTGGGAAACGGAGGCTGGGGCCTTTGTCATCTACAGGGGCTGGGGAGACGGCACACGGTGGCGAAACCTCGGCCCAGAGCAGCTGCCCGGCGCCCCTTCTCATCAGCACCCCTTCTCATCTGCACCCCCTTCTCAGGGAACAAGTTGCCTTCCAGCACCCTCTTTGTCCAGCTGTGTCATCCTGAGAAACACTGCTCCAGCCTTAGGACACCCTTCAGATGTTTACCCAGGTTTGGAGAAGAAACCAAAGGCCCATCCATAGGAGCTCACCACCCCCACAGGCGGCTTTAAGTTCCTTTACAGCAGGAGGGGTAACCCCGGCCCCCCCAGCATGCCTGCTTGGCCCGGACTCCAGGAAACGTCCTATAGATTCTGAAAGATAGCTCTTATTTGCTTAACATTTTACTGGCCCCACCTGGCTCCAGGGTTATTTACATGGGTCCATTCTACAGGGGAAAAATAGCCCCAGCTAGGGCTCCAGCATCTACAATTTTGCACATCAGCCTCTCCCACCTGGAGGTGAGCAGGGGAATCTTGTACCCTCCAAAGGTGTGGGGGAGAAAGATGTGGGCAGGTCTGGACTCCCAGCTCTGTCCATTGCTGTGGGTCCTTGGGCAAGTCATTACTTCTCTCTGACAAACAGTTTTCCCGTCTGTGAAACAGGCATGCGATTATCACCCTGAGTTCTTAGGAAGTGGTTGTGAAGATCAAACGAAACAAGAGGTGAAGCTTTACAAGTGGTAGCGTGCATGTCCAGGTAAAGGTGTGGATATTGTTCTGAAGTTCCCCCTTCGCTGACTAGTTTACGCTCATTCTCAAGTCAGTATGAATAGATTCTGTACCAGGTGTCGGTGTGGGACCAGAGCACAGGAGGGAGGTACACTTGGGACCCCCTGGCTAGCGGTTCTCATCCCCAGGGCCAGGTGGGAAAAGGTGGCTGGATCAGCAGAAGCCACACTCAGGGCAGATCTGAATGATGCACCTTAGTGCTGACGCTGAGACCTGCTGATCTCCAATCTTCCAGCACCCTGAGGGGTGGCTGTCACGTGCGAAATGCCTTGCTCAGACACGTACCAGCTGCTAAGTAGCAGAGCTGGGATTTCAGACTTGCTCACCGTAGGGTCCAGGCTCCTTCCTCTACCCTCCACTTTTCCAGCATCCACGGCATCCACACACCTGTGGTATCAAGGACGACACCACAGCGGGTGGGGACATGATGCTGAAAATCCAGACGCATCTTCTGTGAGAATCAGCCTCCACAGACACTTACTTCTCAGATAGTTTCCGGTGCCTTTAAAACCTTGACCACCTTTTAAGTCTTTCTGGTTAAAAAGCTTTCTAAATCATATCACACGTGTTTCTACTGTCTCAATAGAATACAGACAACCCTCAAGTTTATAATAAAGTTCATTTCCAATGCAAAATGACTGCATTGAAATAACGTCTACCGAATCTGACTTCTCCATAGAAGCAATGTCATAATGATGGGCTATGTGCCTCACCAAGGATCCAAGCCCACTTTTTAATAAGAATGAACAAATGATAAAACTCAATTAACCACTAATTAATGTAATTAGTTATTTAATCTCTAATACCCAGCACCGTGCCTGACTATAGAATATTCAATAAACTTTTGCTGAATTAATGAGGGAATAAATATAGATGGCATAGATCTATAAAATAAAATATAGCAACAGTAACAACATTTATTTACACTATCCCCCAGGAGAGGGGTTAAGTACCAGGGAACCCCAAGATATAAGATGTGCAGGATCTGGAGAAGTTACCTAAACCCTGGAGTCCGAGGAAAGGGAGCTGTGTGTGAGAGCAGGACCAAATAATTTCAGATTTTCTATTTCTTCTTGATCAGTTTTAGTAAGTTGTGCTTTTTCGAGTAATTGTCCATTTTATCTATGTTGTCAAATTTATTGGCATAAAATTATTCTTTATTATCCGTTTAATGATTGTGCCATCTGTAGCAATGTTCCCTTTTTCATCCTTGATATTGATAAATTGTGTTGGATTTTTTCTCTCACCCTTTTCTTTATCAGCCTAGCGGGGGATGTGTATGTCTTATTAATTCAAAGACAACTTTTGACCTTGTTGATTTTTGCTGTTGCTTGTTTGCTGTCTGATTCATTGGTTTTGACTCATTTTTATAATTAAATTGCTGTTAGCTAAAGTCTAATTTGCTCTTTCCCCCCTAGATTATTAGCCTGAAAGCACAGAGTGATGTTTTTAAAAGTTTTTTCTTTTTGTTAGCATTTAAAGATGTACATTTTCCCATAAGAAGTGTGTTAGCTCCATCCCTCATATCTTACTAGGTTATCTGTCATTATCATCCAGTTTGAAATATTTTCTAATTCCCTTTGTGACTTCTTCTATGACTCATGGATAGACGAAAATACAAGAATGTTAAATAAGGAAGATCAGTAATGGTGCTATTCTGATCCATACTGTAACCCGAGGCAAAAGGGAAAATCAGGAATACTAACGCTGTCACTGTTTAAAATTTTGATGGTTTTTCCCTTACGGATTTTTTGCATCAATTCTAATTTTTAAAAATATTGCCTTAAAATATTATTTAGCTTGATTACAGAGTTTCTCGGTGCCCCTTCCATTTTGCACCCAAGGTGAATGCCTCACTTGCCTTACCCTAGTCCTGGCCCTAGTTCTGTGAGTCATTGGTAGAGTAACTGTTAAAATCTCCAACTATGAGTGTGGATTCACCTACTTCTCTCTGTAATTCTTTGAATGTTTGCTTCACCAGTTTTGAAGCTCTATTATCCACACATATACATTAGGGTTGTTAGGATTATAGTTTTTTTATAAGTTGATGCTTTTAATATTATGGGATATTCCTCTTTTTCTCTGGCAAAAGAGAAATTGACTCTTGTCTTGTACTTGACTTTGCTATTATTATATTCACACTAGCTTTTTTATGCTTAATATTTTCATGTTATGTATTTTTTCTGTCACTTGACTTTCACATCTGTTCTCTTCATTATATTGAACGGTCTTTCTTGTCAACAGCATAGAGTCGAGTCTTGCTTCAATTTTTTTTAATCATTTACTCTTTAATCCAATCTAACAACTGCAGCTTTTTAATCGGAGTGTTTATTTTTTGTGTAAAGTAAGTATATGGTTGGGTGTGTAAGCTTTCACTCCCTCTGTGGTTTCCTTGTGCTTAATGTATCCTGTTTTATTCTATATATGTTGAGATTTTCTCTTTATCTTTGAGTTTCAGACATTTAACTGCAGTGTGGATTTCTTCATATTTTTCCTGCTTGAGGTTTGTGGACCGTTTTTGGATCTGTAGTTTGTTGCAAATTTGAAAAAGGAGAGTAAATTAAGCCCAAAGTGAGAAGAAGGAAGGAAATAATAAAGTAAAATTAGAAATCAGTGAAATTGAGAACCAGAGAGAGAAAATATTTGAGAAGATCAATAAAATTGTATATTTCCTCTTTTTCAAGAGTTGTATCCTTTCCAGTTTCTGGCTGCTTTCCAGTTCCTTCAAAAGATTTTTTTAAAAAAAGTGGACATTATCTCTTCCTGTATTTTTTTTTCCTGTTCTCTTATCTCTCTCCTCTTACAGGACTTTGGTTGAACATATGTTAACCTGCTGAGTCTGTCCCATTGATCATTTAGACTCTCTTCACTGTTTTTCAGTATTGGTTTCTCATTTTGGGTAATTTCTATTGTTTCTTCAGTAGAAGCAATATGTTTTCTTTAAGTTCACTGGTTATTCCTTCTGCTGTGTCCAGTCTTCTTTAAGCTCATCCAATGAATTTTTATAGCTTTATTGATGTATAGCTGACATACAGTAAATTATACATAGTGTAATTTGCAAAGTGCAAACTTTGATGAAATTTGACATATGTAACAACCATAAAAAATAATCACAATTAAGAAAATGGATTTACCCATCACCCTCAAAGCTTTCCTTGTGCTTCTTTAAAATCTATTACCCATTCTCACTCTCCATCCCCAGGCAGATACTGATCTGCTTTCTTGTCACTATAGATTAGTTTGCATTTTTAAGAATTATACAGCATGCCTTCTCTTTTTTTTTTCCTTTCTGGATCTTCTCTTAGAGCATAATTATTTTGCACTTCGTCTGTACTGTCACAAGTGTCCACATGCATTCTTTTTCATTGCTGAGTAGTATTCTGCTATATGAGTACAGCACAGTTTGTTTATCCAGTCACCAACTGATGGACACTTGGGTTGCTTCTGGTTTTAGAAACCGATACCCAAAACATACCTGGAAAATCCCATGGTATTACAAACTAAGTAACACACTTCTCACACATAGGCCAAACAAGAAATCACAAGGGAAACTGGAAAGTAATTTGAACTGAATGAAAACAAAGCCACGTGCATCAACATTTGCAAGATGCAGCTCAAGTGGTGCTTAGAGGAAAATGTACAGCACTAATCGCCATTAGGAAAGAGGGAGATTCTCAAAGCAGTGACTTAAGCTTTCATCCGAAGAAACAAGAAAAAGGAGAGCAAATTAAGCCCAAAGTGAGAAGAAGGAAGGAAATAATAAAGTAAAATTAGGAATCAGTGAAATTGAGAACCAGAGAGAGAATCTTTGAGAAGATCAATAAAATTGTATATTTCTTCTTTTTCAAGAGGTGTATCCTTTCCAGTTTTCTGGCTGCTTTCCAGTTCCTGCAAAAGATTTTTTTTTAAAAAAATGTTGTCCAGAGTTTTTAGTTGTTAAAATCAGAAGGTTTAGTCAGATTCAGCTGATTCACTTGCTGTAAGTGAAGCCCTGTTTCGCTGTCATCATTAATGTGCCGCCTTCTGGAGGCTTCTTCTCTATTTCTTATTTGTTGTCTTTAAAAGTCTGTGAACCAGGAGATCAGATGATCACATTTGTGAGAACTGTGTAAAATCAAGACCAACGGCTCTGACAGACTCACTTATGAATCAAGTCCCTGAGTTTCAGCTCAAGAGGCTCTTTTGTTTACTCCTTGGAGGCAGCGTGCTGTAATGAAATGGAGGCAGGCCACAGACTCTGACCTGACCTAGGTAAAAACCCTAACTCTGCCGCTTAGCAGTTTCATGACCTTGGGCAACATCCATTACCTCTCTGGACTCAAGTTTCCTCACCTGGAAAATGAGGTTGACATGAACCTTCAGATTACGGTAGGGTTGAAAGGACACAATATAGCGAAAGTGCCCTGTGCAGCCCTGGTGCGTAGTAGGTGTTCAGCACAAATGACTTTCCCTCCCTTTACTCTTTTCCTTCTGCCTGGAGAGCAGCTGTCAACTTAAGGTACCTCTAGGTAATTAAATTAGGATGTTTCTAGGTATTAGTATATACTGAGCCAACTTGCTTCTTAATTTTTTTTTCCCACTGTGTGTGTTCTAACCAATTGTGAAAGCACAAAAGGTTCTACTCAATATTACAGACATTCATCCTGTGTCTCCTTTGTATTATACGCTTAAGATGAGTGTCTGAATGTGGACCAAACAATAGAAGTAGTAAGGTCTTGTTTAGGGATTGACAAAGTCCATCCGTTTACTCTTAGGAGATCTTGTAAAGGATGAGGCACCATCTGATGTCCTTTATGGGCGACTTTTGGGCAGATGCGTGCCTTGGGTGAAGTGTGGCCTCCAGCAGACCAAGCGCTGTCCAGCTACCTTCTGCAAAATGGCTGGTTGATTTGGCAAAGGAAGCATCAGACGTCCCAGCTTCTGGCCTCAGAGCCGACTCTTCCTCTCATCTGTCTCCTTCACCGCCCTTCCCCTGAAAGTTTAATTTAAAATCAAGCAGGGCTAGGGAGTTGCTGCTTATGGAGTGCTTTGGGGGAATTATCACAGACTCTGTTCAAAGTCTATAATGCCCTTAAGCTGATAGGATGAAAGGATTAAAATTCTATATACTCTAGAATCCAGACTTGGGAACTCTCTGGAGAAGAGAAAAGCCTGGCTGGGCGGGGGAAGAGTTCAAATGCTGTAATACCAGGCAGGTGTTTGCAAAGATGCACATTGCCTGTCCATTGTCTAATCATTCATTCATTTATTTGTTCATTCATTCATTTATTCACATTTATTCATTCACTTATTTGTTCACTCAGTAAACAACTATTTCTTGAGCACCTGTTCTGTGCCCTACATCCATCCAGGTCCTGGGGTTGCTAGGGTGAATGGGCTGACCCAGCGTTGCCTGCTCAGTACCCACTCCCCATTCATTTGTTCAGGGAACAGACCCATCCAATTGATACAGCCTTGGTGGGGCTGTTATCTGGGGTTGGGGGGCTTCTGTGACCCAAGAGTTTTCCCCTGGAGTTTGCATATTGAGCAGAGTAACAAGAAGATGACAAAGGTTTGCTGTTCATTTATGGCCCCGGCACCTAAAAAGCTCTCCATGTGCCCCTGCCTCCTAGAGCTCCCTCACCTCTTTCTGAACCCTGTCTTAGATTTTTATTGGGATTCTCCACGCTCTCCCAAATTCTCCTGATCAACTCTGTTTCTGCAACAGTAAACTGATGTTCGTGTCTGTTGTTGGCAACCCCATAATCCTAACATCTTCCCTGCCCTCCAGGATCACACTGTCTAGTCAGAGACACAAGTCAACAAATGATGTGGGTTCAGGATACTCTGATTGTGATCACACTGGGGGCTCAAAGAGCCCAGAGGAGGGGCCCTGATTAATTTCTTATCCTCGGTTCTCTTAATTGTTTTTTGCATGTTTCCCTGAAGATTATATCAGTTTTTTTTTTTAATTGAAGTACAGTTGATTTACAATGTTGTGTTAGTTTCTGGTGTACAGCAGAGCGATTCAGTTATACATGTATATTCTTTTTCATTATAGGTTATTATAAGCTATTGAATATAGTTTCCTGTACCATACATTAGGACGTTGTTGTTGATCTATTTTATATGTAGTACTTTATATCTGCTAATCCTAAACTCCTAATTTATCCCTCCTCATCCCTTCCTCCTTTAGTAACCGTAAGTTTGTCTTCTATGTCTGTGAATCTGTTTCCATTTTGTAAATAAGTTCATTCCAGGTTCTCTTTAACCCAAGAGCCTTGCCAGCCACCCGCAAGTGTTCCAGTTACCCACTGCTGTAGTAACAACGCATCCACGGCTTTGCAGCTTAAAATACGTACGCATCATTAGCTCTCGTGTTTCAGTGATTTGACTGGGCTCAGCTGATTGGGTCTTGCTTAGGGTCTTTCCTGCTGTTTGCATAGCAGAATTTGGCTGGGGTTGTGATTATCTGAAGACTTCACCTTGCAGATGTGTAAGGTGGCTTACACAGCATGGTGACGTGCTGGTTGTCAGCTGGGAGAGCAGCCAGGGCTCCCCAAAATGGGCTCTCCCTGCAGGGACTTCTTACAGCTTGGTGGCTGGGCCCTGAGAGAGATCATTCCCAGCTCAGTCCTAGCGACTGCAGCAGATGCTGCATGACTTCTAATGACCTGGCCCTCGATCCCGACCATACGCTATTGAGCAAGTCAGTCAGTCAGGCCAGGCCAGGCCAGATTCAGAGAGAGCAGGGATTAGACTCCACGTCCCGAAGGGAGAGTGGAAAAGTCACACTTCAGAAGAACATATGGGATGGGAGATACTGCTGTGACCATCTTTGGATAAGATCTGTCTCACCAGGCAGTTCTCCTAGAACATCCCTGGGCCACTACCATGCCCCCAGTAGGTGGCGGATGCTTGGTGTTTGAGCCTGAGTTTGTCTCAGATGGCAGATGTGAACCAACACTTTGGTAATATCAGTCCTCGGAGTCTCTGGGCATCACCATGAAGCTTTGTAACAGCGTCAGGCCAAACTTCAAAGTTTCAGATCCATGCTCTTTCTATACCTTCCTCTCCCGATATTGCTGTAAGGCAGGTGGCATTACAGATGAGGAGACAACCTCAAATAAATTAAATTTCTTATTCCAGGCACTGGCTGTGAGATTTGAACACAGGTCTGCAGACCGCAGTGCTCCGTGGGAGATGCTTTTGCACGGCTGTGAAAACTGGAAGGGCTTGGGCTTAAGACTCAGCAGATTTTGGTTTATGGTAGGAGCTCCATAAATTCTGGTCAAATGAAAGAATGTTGGATGAATTAATGAACAACCTGGCATGCTGCTCAGGACACCTTCTGGACCTTTGAAAACTCAATTGCATCTCTTATTATTGTCATATTACGTAGTCTTCTGCAGTTCAGGCTGGTGAGATCCAGGTTTGATTCAGATTGAGGTTGCCAGAAGAATGAGCTGGCCTCCCCTTCCCATTCCTTAAGCACCTGCTCACACTCTATTAGGGTACCCACCTCCCTTCCTCTCTCCTTTCCTCCCAGCTGCCTCCATCTGCCTCTCTCCACTGAATACACTGAGCCACTCCACGCACCAGGCACTGGACTAAGAGTGTGGACATGGCTACTGTGACAACTTGAGGCAGACGTTATGTCTTACTCCCCATATATGTGTCCCTGGTGCCTTGAACTGTATCTGACCCACAGGACAGTGGCCAGTGTTTATTTGATGAGTAAACAAATGCACAAACGTTCTGAGTGAATGGCTTTGGAAAGCACACCACTGGTGTTCCAGTTCAGTGCAAAATGAATATTTGGCTTCAGCTGGGGTTTCATTCTGCTTTGGGCTTCCAGGTCATTTCAGTCCAGGGCTCCGTTAAGGAATGTGGGGTTTGGCCTGAGCTGGCCAGGGTGACCCTCCGAGGTCTGAGAGCAGTCAGCCAGCGATGGGTGCCTTTAGTAGGGGCAGAGAGGGTCCCGGAAAGGCTTTCTTGGTGGAAGGCTCTCTTTGTGAAAGGCCCTGGGACAAGCCCACGGGGTTGCCGAAGCTCTGCGCACACCGCCTGCCCAGGCATGACCTTGATCGCGGGGTCCCCAGCGGCTGCGCCTGGCCTCAGACAAAGCACAAAGCACGCTCGCGCTGCCACAAGCGCCCCATTGAGCCGGCTCCGGGGACCCGGGAGGCGGGTGGGGAGGGAAGGGCTATGAGGAGTCTTTGTTCAGGAGCAAACGTGGGGGCGGCTACTGAGCCGCCCACACAAATATGCAAAGACTCCCTTACCCTGGCCGTGGAAAAAACCCCACCAGGTCACCCCAGAACCAGGGCCAGAACTGCAGCTGCAGAGAAGAAGGCCCGGGAAGCGAGTGCAGATGGAGGCTCGTCCTCTGCTGGGGGTGGGACCGCGCACGCGTCATCTCATTCTACAGCGCGGTCCTGGTCCTCCGCGCGCGGGTCTTGCAGTCTGCTTTCCCGTGGGGAAACTGAGGCTCAGAGAGGCCAGAGCGCTTGGCCGCAGCCACGTGAGGGCAGCTAATCCTGAGAAGGACTGGAAAGTCCCCAGATAACAGGAGTGCAACGATTATGACCTTAAGAGCAATGGCGATGTAGATTCCAGAAGGATTCTTCTGTTTGTTTTGGAAGACAGGGTTGTTGTGTTTCTGATGGGAGCTCCGTGGAGGTGGGCCAGGTAATGAAGAGAATATGGGCTTTGGAGCCCTGGTTCAAATCCCAGCTGTTTGTGCTACAGCTGTGTGACTCTAGGCAGGTTGTCTAAACTCTCTGTGCTTGGTTTATAATAGTACCTACCTCACAAGCTTGTTGTGAGGCCTAAATGAGAGAACACATGCCAAGCCCATACACAGAGCCAGGCACGTGGGTGCCCAGTTACGGTTTTGTCATTGCTGTTGCCCAGGTCACCCAGGGACCCTGAGAACCGTGACACATGTGGGCCTCAATGTAGCCTGGTCAGGTGTCTTCCCCTCTGAGCTTCAGCTCCCCCATCTGTAAAATGGTAAGAGGCAGAAGAGGTGGGCTGGAGTGGGCTTCTCACCTTCAGCCCGATGGACATTTTAGCCCAAGTACAGAGGTCAGCTCCTTGTTTGCGGTGGGGGCCTGCCCTGTGCATTGTAGGAGGTGGAGCAGCATCCCTGGCCTCCACCCACTGGATGCCAGTAGCATCCCCTACCCCTGCCATCGGTGACAGCAAAAATGTGCCCTGACATGGCCAAAAGTTCCCTGGAGCAGAAGGCGATGTTATACCCTTTGCCTATCAGACAAGCGAGGGGCAGCATCTCACTGTGCCCATGCAGGTGACATGGTCACAAGGATGGCATCTTCAGACTGGAAAAGCTCATTAAGTATTCATGCAAGAAACCTGAGTGGCTTCTCTGTGCCAGACCCTCGTGTGTCCTGCAGTCCAAGTTGAGGGATCACGCCCTCTAGGAAGCTGTCCAGATTCTGCAGGCTAAGTTAAAACCCTCCCTCTGTGCTTCCTGACACTGTCTCCCCTGACTTTCCAACAGCCCTTGGAGGTGATTTTTGCGGATGAGGAATCTGAAGCTCAGTCAGAGATGGGGTGTGACTTGCCCAAGTTCTGCTGCCACTTAGAACCAGGTCTCTTCCCACGGGGGCCCAGAATCTAAATGACTCCATTTAGGGATTCTGTTGAAGGCACATCAGCTGCATGAGCTAGTCAAGGAAACCTGGATCCCAGAGGGGAGGCAGCCCAGCTGGAATGACCGGACATGAGGCTGTGTGGGGCAGTGGGAGGAGCCGGGGCCTGGGATATGTAGAACTCCAGCTCTGATGCTCACTGACTGTGTGGCCTCTTAGCCTTGCCTTTCATATCTGTAAAATGGGCATATTTATACCTAACCTAGGGACTTCCTGTGAAATTTTGGTGAGGAGACATTTAAAGTGTCTGGCACAGAGTAGGTGCTCAATAAACTGTGGCTGTAATATGGTTACTGCTGGCATTCGTAAGGACGCAGAGAGGAGTTGTCACATGGCTGCCGGGTAGGCCTGGCCTGGGTGGCCTGCAAGCACCAGCTCCCTGAGCCTGCTGTGGGCTAGAGACTGGCCCCCCACTCCTGGGGAGTACCTGGGGGAGGGTGTACCCTGAATGGCCGGTGTTTGAGCTCTGCCAGTGTGGAGGGGATATTGCCACCTACAGGACAGTCTGCGGAGTTGGAAGGGGCACCCAGCCACCCTGGCACTGGTGGTGTCCTGGCAGGAGTGACCCTGGCCTGGCTGGTACCTCCGCTGGCCAGCTTGGCAGATCTTTCCGGCTAAGGAGCCGCTCACAAAGGTCTTCCTGAGCTGGCCCCTTTCCCAGGTGAATCCTTTTGTGTTGGCAGGAGGAGCCACATCCTGCCAAGGACTGCCTTTCTTGGTTCAACCGGATTCATTCTCCAGTTTCTCTAACTCCATGCCAGCATCTCTCTTTTCTGGGAACAAAAGTAGAGAGAAATCTGCACAAATCAGCTGAGCTATCATCGGAAACACGCCCACTGACTCTCGGGCTCTATGTAGCAGAGCCATGACCTCCAAGGGCACTCGGCAGGGTGTCTGAACAGGTTCCTCTGCTGAGTTCTTCCATCACAGAAAAGGGTGGTGTTCATCTTTCTCCAGGTCCCTTTCAGCTGATATTTAATAAGCTTGCCCTGGAGCAGATGTGAGTCTGGGCATCCGGCATCAGAGAAGATTTGAGAAAGGCGAGCGCCCGCCTGGATAGAATTTCACTAGAAATGATGGCCCTCCCTAGTCCCCTGGCATTTCCACAGAAAGCAAGGGCAGTAATGGAGTTCCTTGTCCACTGACTGTGACATCGGGATGGCCAGTCGGGAAGTAGCCTTGATGCCTCTCACGCTGTTTAATGAAATGAGCAAATGTGGTCCTCACTGTGGCAGCTGGACTTTATCACCCAAGCACACCTAAACATCCTTAGATGGGCTCTGCTGACCCGAAGAGTGACCTGCATGTTATCTCTGGTTTTCCAGGTGTGAGGCTGCTAAGCTGAAAGGAGACGGGGAGCGAAGATGAAGGAGCCAGTGGCTTCGAATGCCCTCGTTCCAGATCACTCCCATCTGTGCATAGATAAAGCAAAGGGCTTTCTGGTGAGCCCAAGTCCAGAGTAGAGGACGAAGAGGTGGACGCCAGGGTTGGCGCCTGCTTTGCCCCTCTCCTAGCGCTGTGATCAGCTCAGTGTATAGAATGACTTCCTCTTCCCTTAACCGGGTGAGGGTCCACCTCATGGGGTTGTGTGAGGCTTCGAGGAGGCGTAAAGCAGTCACTAAGTGTCCCTTCTGCTCTCCTGATGACAGGTTGGGCTCTCACCACATCGGCTGACAGCTTCTAGGACGCCGCGTCACTGCTCTGAGCTTGGGGAGGTTGAGCTAGCTGGGCTCCAAGTCCCTCCATGTCCTGGGAATGACGTTGTCCTCCTCTCTCCACTCAGGAAAGGGGACATGGGCTTCCCGGCACCAGAGGATCCCAGCTCTGCCCCCTCGCCTTCCAACATTTCCAGTCTCCCTTCCTCATCCTTCCCCTGTGGGATGCTCGCCACAGTTCAAGGGAGCCAGGTGTGTCAAGCTTCCTGCACACAGTGGATGCTCAAAAAACACATCCGTGCCTTTCCTCCCCTCCTGTTTCCCCCCTTCTCTCTCTTCTACCCTCTGGTCTGTTAGCTTTTATTTTGCCTCAAGTGACATAAATAATAAATGACTCCCCCCTACCCAGTGCTTATCAGTCTTTAGGCAGATTATTTTCAGGTGGTGAGAGTAATAAATATTGCTTGCAGATTTCTCATCCTTTCTCAAAAAAAGTTTTTAAAAAACCTCTAATTTTAGAATTTTCCCCAGGGACCAAAATCCATATACATTCAATCAAAAGCCAGTATTCTCAAATGGGGTGGGGGGGTGTTTGCCACCCAGGGGCATTTAATACTGTCACAGTTGGAGGGATGTTATTAGTACCCGGTGGGTAGAGGCCAGCGATGCTGCTAAACATCCCGCAGTGCACAGGACAGCCTCCCAGCAATAAGGAATTATCTGACCTCAATTGCCAACAATGCAAGGTTGAAAACCCTGGTCTAAATTAGTAGCCACGAGGGTTGAAGCGTCTCCATTACAGGAGACGGCCGCTGCTAAACCACCAGCCTTCTGCATCGCCCCACTTCTGGAATGATCTGTGAGAGAGCATTTGTATCTGCCACATCCAGAAACAGAATTCCTGGGCAAGCAAAGCCCCCTGCCTCCCGCCCCGAGCATATCTGGACCCCGTGGGCAGCCGGGTTAGCTGGACCGAGTGGTCAGAGGCCAACTGCAGGCGCTGCTTCTCTGTGCCGCTCAGCGGGGCAGGGCCGCCCCACAGCCTGGGTTCTAAGTGCACATGTCGGTCTGCGGGTCCCAGGGAGGGGGATGAGTCTGGAAGCCTGGAGGTGATTCTGACAGCACAGGAACTGTTGTTTTAAATAACCAGACCTCACCGTGAAGTTATTTCCCTTTGGAGTTTGCTTCCAAACCTCCGGTTGAGTCAAGGAGAGAGTCTCTGCTCGGTGATGCTCTGTCTCAAATGCTTATTTGACCTTCACTCATCTCCCTCTGGGTTAAAGGCCAGAGCAGGCCGGCCCAGGGCCAGAGCCATGGACAGGCCGGAGTTGCAGAACCTGGGCTTCCTGTCATCAGATACTTTGTTGTGACAATGGCAAGAAAGGCTCCTCTGAAGATGAGCTTTAGTTAAGTCCTCAAGTAGACTTAAAGAAAAATATTTGGGAAATAGGAGCCTGGGCGGCACCTGGAAGTGTCCGGGAATGCCTGGGGTTTGGAGCCAGAGAGGGGAAGGCCCGCGGCTCTGTCCCTCAGCTTGAGACCAGCTTCCAAACATGGAAAGGGGAGTAACAACCTGTTCTCTCCTGGACGATGCGGTGGGGTCACAATCCAGCAGCACAGGGCAGGTGAAGCCACTGGTCCCTTGTCCTGTGCACACCTGTGATGACCCTCTGTGCGGGGAGGAGGGCTGCACTGGGGTGCTTAGCCCCTCATCGGGGCTGGAGCGCCGAAGGCAGCTAGCGTCACCTGCATGCCTCCCCGCCCCCAGCTATGATCTCATTTAATCTCACGGTGTCTTTGGGGAGTAGCTCATTTACCTTCACTTTATAATGAGGATTCTGAGGTTCAGGGAGAGGTAGTCCTGAGTTGAACGCTGGTGAGTTATGAAGTCAGGATTCAGACCAGCTCTGTCTGCGCCCCAAGCCCGTGCTTCTCCTATCACCACCCACAGGGCAGGCTGCCCGGCCCCTGAGCACCTGGGAACACCGTGAGCCCACAGGGCCGGAGGCCCCAGCCAGAGCGCGGACCAGGACGGCTCCTTGGAACATCACCCAGAGCTCGCTCTCTGTGCCTGTAATTCCCGTTGACTTCCAAACACACATTTATATATATATGTTCATTATACATTTTACATACATGAAGGATGTGTAGCACATAATTTACAAATAAGAAAATACCTCATATTCTTTATTGTAAATTCCATATACCAATGGATTCCCACAGAATGTTTTAATGTTGGTTGAACTTTTGTATCTGGACCCAACTGAAGGGTTGCATTTCAATCGTGATTTGACAAAATAGATCACAAATAAATGCGGGGTTGCCAACCAATTCAGCCTAGAAGTGATTCACATCATTGATGAGTTAGTATAGTTCCAACATGAATGCTGGTTAATCTTTCCATTCACCTTAATCAGTAAGACAAAAGTAAACCAACAAAGGCATGCCAGAACTTCACTCCTTCATCAGTGATGTAAGCTGCTTCTTTGATAATAATTTTCAAATTCTGGAAGAACATTATCTCTTTTTTTTTGTTTTCGGTGCTGTTCACAATGTGACAGCTACAGATGAAACACCTTTTCAAATTTAATCTTTGTCAGGAAAAATTGTGGAAGGTTTTGAAATGGGTAAAAGAGATGATTGGATCATCTGTTAATGGAACCCTGGACCCTCCAGGGATTATCTTGTTGTACAGAGGTATGTGCCTTTGCTTGTCTTCATATTTTAAAAAATGTTTTAATTTATTTATTACTGTATCATTTAATTATTTTATTTTGGCGGGGAGGTAATTAGGTTTATTTATTTTTAGAGGAGGCACTGGGGATTGAACCCAGGCCCCTGCGCATGCTAAGCATGTGCTCCACCACTTGAGCTATCCCCTCCCCACTTGTCTTCATATTTTACGACTCGGCAGATAGTAGATACATTAACTTGCAGAAAATGGGTAGAAATGCGAATGTTCTGTGTCCGTGGCCGTGGAAATAAATTTTGTCAGCTAGGAAATAGAAACCACTGTAAGGCAAACCTTCATCTGAATCTGTAATTGCAACTTCTTACTGGCTTTTCACTAATTAGGGAGTTAGGTAAAATATTTGACTTTTCTTTCTTTTATGTCTGCATGAGAGTCATGATTGTATCTGTTTGGGAAAATTATCTTGTAACAATCTCTATTTTTAACATTCTCTCCATTACTTTCTTGAAGTCTAGACCATCAACAAAGCAATAAATCAAACTTCCATTTTTAGCACTGGCCGATTTCCATGGTGTAAATGCTCCTGCGGTGATGATTTCAAGCTAAGAATGTGAGTGACATTATTGAACTTGAAGCTGGAAGAGATGGGAGCAGCACACCATTATATAATATCCCCACCAGACAGACGCAGCAAACTAAATAACACCAAGAGTGCAGTAAAGTGTAGCGAAACAAGCAGAAAATGGTGTTTTGAGTATTTGTTAGCAATATTTTAATATTACTGTAAGCTTATAAACTTAATTTTTATTGCATTCAACAGTCTCTAAGTTCCTAAAATTTAATGTGAGCTCTCATGAGATCTCTGTATACCAAAAACCATCTCACAGGAATAAAGGAGTTTTTTTGTTTGTTTTTCCCTGGGAATCTGTTCTTTTTCTAATTGGAGTACATTTGATTTACAATGTTGTGTTAGTTCCTGGTGTACAGCACAGTGATTCAGTTACACACATATATATATTCTTTTTCAGTACAGGTTATCATAAGATATTGAATGTAGTTCCCTGTGCTATACAGTAGGACCTTGTTGTTTATCTATTTTATATACAATAGTTTGTATCTGCTAATCCCAAACTCCTAATTTGTCCCTCCTTCCCCCTTTCCCCTTTGGTAAACACAAATTTGTTTTCTGTGTCTGTGAGTCTTTCTGTTTTATAAATAAGTTGATTCATGTCATACTTTAGATTCCATATATGTGAGTGATACTATACAGTATTTGCCTTTGTCTGACTTACTTCACTTAGTGTGATCATCTCTAGGTCCATCCATGTTGTAGTAAGTAAATGGCCTTACTTCATTCTCTTTTACGGCTGAGTAGCATTCCATTGTGTGTGGGGGTGTGTATACATATATCTCACAACTTCTTTATCTGATCACCTCTGATGGACATTTAGGTTGTTTCTATGTCTTGGCTATTGTAAATAGTGCTGATTTGAACGTTGGGGTGCTTAGGGTTTTTGTCGTTGTTGCAAAGCAAAAATTCTGAGCAGTGAGTTTAAGTAAAGGAACTGGATAAAGATCTGTAAACAGCTGGATCAGGATAATCCTTTGATTTCCACCTGATCACAGTCTAGGGCGGTGTCGTCCCAGGTCTCTACCTGCTGGGGAGGCTTCCCAAGGTGGCGTGGCCAGTGGGTCATGTCCCATCTGCGCACCCCTGAGCCCATGGGACTCATTCCTCCATAGCCCAGGGGCTGCAGGGTGGAAAAGGAAACAGAGTCCTGCTCTGGCCTGGGAGTTGGGAGATCCGGGGTCCAGCCCTGACCTTGCTGGGGGCCCCCTTCTCTCTGGGACTCAGTGTCCTCTCAGGGAGTCAGTCCTGAACAGGAGCAGGAGCAGGCAGGTAGCATATATGTGAGAATCAGCTGATCTTAGAGGGCAGAGGGCATGGGCTAAAAATGGGGGGTACATCCCCTGCCTACGAGCATTCAAATTCAAGTATCTAAAAAATACTATGACCAACAAAGACGTACTGTATAGCACAAGGGACTATGCTCAGTATCTTGTAATAATCTATAATGTAAAAGAATCCGAAAAAGAATATGTGTATATATATATATATATGTAAATATATGTCTGAGTCACTTTGCTGTGTACCTGAAACTAACACAACATTGTAAATCAGCTCTACTCAAGTTGAAAAAAGATCCTGTGAACTGATGACCAGCCAGACTTGGCCCACAGGCTGCCAGTGTGAGACCCCTTCCACCAGAGTATTTGGAGGGCCAGTCTGGGTTGACAGCCACCAGCAGGTGAAACGTCACCCTTGTCCTGCACGCCCAGCCTTCATTTCCGCGCTCAGGACCAGGCCAAGGAAGGGCCCAGGAAATGTTTGCTACACTGGGCAGGGATGTAGCAATGGCGCTGAATGTATTATCTGGAGATATGCTCAGTGATTGGGAGTTGGCAAGCTGAGGCCATTTTCAAAGGGAAAAAAATTTGTATTAGATGATCAGTCCCTCTGAACTCCAGAAGGTGTGAATCAGTTTTTCCCATTTCCCGGCACACAAGGGTCTGCGCCTATGGTGAGCCACCAGGGAAGGAGCTGGCTTGTACTCCAGCGTCAGGGGGCAGAACACATGGATGTATTTAAACTGAGAGGATCCCAGGGTGCCCCCAGCAGTGCTCCCATCGGGAGGGGCTGAGATGGTGGCGGGAGCACGGATTTCTGTCTCCCAACCAGGAACTCATTCAAGTGAGGCCTCAGGCCTCCGCTCATTGGGTGGAGCTGCAGGAAACACAAAACTTGCACCATTTACATGTGTTACTCCTTTCTCTGCAAGTCCTGTAGATGAATTTGCAAGTTAAATGCATTTAGGTTACAGCTGCACTGTATAAGGCTAGCAAACTTCCTCTTACAAAGAGTGACCAACCACTTGTTAGGGGAACTTTTGAGGACTATCATGCTATATAATATTATATTATATTATATTATATTATATTATATTATATTATATTATATTATATTATATTATATTATATTTTGCCTCACTTCCAAAGACCCCCTTCCGCCGTCTCAAATGTCTTGTGTTACTCTAAGTTTGGACATTCAACAGATGCATAGTGGGGTTGCCAGGTAAAATACACGACGTCCACTTACATTTGAATTTCAGATAAACAATGAACAATTTCAGTCTAAGCCTGTCCTGTGCAATACTTGGGAAAACTTATACTAAAAAGGCATTCATTTATTTAAATTTCAGATGTAACTGGGCATCCTATATATTTCTTTACTAAATCTGACAACCTTATATACACACAACTACACTCATTTGTGCGTGTGACTCCGTACACACCAACACTTGCTACGTGCAGAGAAATGTGTGCTCACACGTACGTAGGACAGGTATGTCCAGTGCCCGTAGATTCAGATGTGCAGGCCATGCACGTGCACGTGTGTGCATGTGCGTGCGCGCGCACACACACTTCATCCCCCTCTGTTGCTGAGCACAGTTGGGTCCCCGGGGTGTCACCAGAGTTGAGTTTACAACCAGCGGGTCTGCCGTTGCTTCCTAGGCCGGTTCCTCCCAAGCTGCTCAGAGAAGAGCTGCAGTTGCCGGACGGTCGTTACACCTTCCTGAAGTTCCCGTGGATTTTACGGCTCTGGCCTGGTTTTGGAGCCGAGGCCTGGGCAGGGCAGGTGGCTTCCCCTCTGCTCGCCGGCCTTGGCCTCCTTCCCTAACGGCGTCTGCATTACTTTCTGGCCTGCAGGCCGGCTGGCTGGTGGGCTTTCTTGGGACAGGCCTCTTCCCTCCCGGCTCCCCAGCTGCTCATATCCCGGTTTACGGCCCCAGGGTAGTGGCTCGGGGCCTGCAGGCTGGATGTTCTGAGATTTTTATTGGCATCTCCATCAAGACGAGGGCCGCGGGGGTCCTTCAGGCCTTCCGGAGCCGCTTTATTGGAGCCGGCCTTCCAGACGTGCGGAGGAGCAGCGGTTTCCAGGGGAATCTGGTTTCCTCTGTGTTTGGCTTGGCAGGGCCTGGCCTGGCCTGTTTTATCCCCACCTCGTGTTGGGCCTTCGTGGCTGCCGGGGGGTGAGGTGGTGTGGGGTAACGGCCTCCCCACGGCCCCGGGACACAGGCAGAGCTCTGTGTCTGAGGGCGGCAGGTGGAACAGACGGAGCTCAGGCCCCTCCAGGGCTGGGGGTGGGTAATGCTCTGGAGTCTGAAGACATTAAAATGCAAATAAAAACCACTCCAAGTTGTCCACACCTTGGGAGCGCTCGCTCGCCTGTGAGGAGATTGAATTGCTGGGCCTTAGTTACTGCCAACCCCTTTGGGACCCAGAATAGGAAAAAGAGGCAGGCAGGATTAATATTCTGCAAGGGGATTTAAGTTAAAAAACCCGCTGGCAGTTCAGGTCACTCTCCGCTTGGAGCAGCTGATGGCAGGAGTGTCGTTAGCGTCTGAGGCAGGGAAGGCAGTGCCGTGGGAGAGGGTGCTGGTCCCGAGGCTCCTGTGGGGCACGTGGCCCTTTCTCCATTTGGGGAACCCCCAAACTGAATGAAGAACCGGCCTACTTTTCATAAAAAATTCCAGGTTAGTATTATGGACTGGACTGCAGTCCCTTAAATGTGTATGTTGAAGGGCAGGGGGCTGAGGGGTCAGTGGGGCACCAACTGCCTCTGCTCACCTACCACACTTACTCAGTCTCCTGTGATCTCACTGACCCCAGGACCTTTGTTCATGCTGCTCAGAACAGAGTCCGGGCTCCTAGTCTCCTGGGTTCTCGCCGTGACCTGTTTCTGCTCCCTCAGCACCTGGACCTCTATGGTTCCACACTGAGCCCCTGGACCTGTAGACCCATTGTTCCTTCCGCACTCCTCCTGTGCTCTCCCCCTCAGACAGGAGTCCTCTCTCACACTAAGGACCCTTCCACTTCTGGGCTTCCCCCTGCCATCACTCACCAGTCCTGTGTGACACCTGGTGTTACCCCGAGGCTGTGACGTTGCCCCAGGACCAGCCCCCCATAGTGGTAAAGCTTTCCCCTTCCTCCCTCCCCCCTGTACTTGCTGAACACTTACAATACAGTGGACGCCGAGTGCCTGCTTTGTGCCCAGCAAGATGTCAGGGGACACAGAGAGTAGCTCCAGGTCTCTGCCCTTGAGGGGCTCCCAGTCCGATGGTGAGAGCCAGCTTTGCCCTCCTTGCTCTGCAAATATTGGCCATCCCAGCTAGAACAACTCCGCCTTCCGAAAGTCTAGGGATGCGCGATTAATTCAGCAGCTGCTAGATTCACGTGTGGGGGAAGGGAGCCGGTGGGTGAATGCTGCCGCTTTGTTTCCTCCAGGCAGAGTTCTGTGGGGTGTTACCTACTGATGCCGCCCAGAGGGTCCTCTGGAGTTGGGCCCCACACCTAACGCAGCAACCTGGGCAGGGCTTCCTTGCTTTGGCTCCTCCCCTGTTCCGTCTCACTCTCCCCACCACCACTTCACTCCTGCTTCCCTGGATCGCCTCCGGAGTAAACTGCCCCCACCCAAGTCCACGTCTCAGGTTCTGCCTTCAGAGAACCCAAATTCAGATCTCGCCTCTCTGTGCCCAGTGCTGGGGTGTGACGGATGTACAGCATGATTCCGAGTGTATCTGCTTCGCCAGCTTAGGCAGGGTATTAGGGACCCCAGCTGTGGTCACATGGCTGAGCTGCCTTCTTTAATCTGGCCATTTCAGTAATAAAGCTGATTTTTAAAAAATCTCCATCTGTCTGGTTCCTGGATCTGCTTCTCAGTTATTTCCGAACACAGAGACAAAGGAAGCACATTCACCCAAGCCCCAGTGTTTATACAAATACGGCTGTATTTTCACTTTGTTATTTTCAGTCAACTTCATATACAATAAAGTGTACAGTCTGATGAATGTTGACAAATTATGTCCCTATAAAGGAATACTTGCACCATCCCAGAAAGGGCCCCTGCGCCCTATGTCAGTCACACATCCACAGCCACCCGAGCGGGGCAGCTTCTAATGAGTTTCAATCTCTGCAGAACAGTTTTGCCCGTATTGCAAGTTCATGTGCCTGGAAACATGTGGACTGTCCTCTTCCTTCACAAGTGTCCTTTCCTTTTTACCAAGGAGTCTATTCTATTGTAGAAGTCTTTATGAAGTCGTAAGTTTTCATTGCTCTTGGGTAAATACTTAGGAGCATGATTGCTGAGGCACAGGGTAGGTTCATGTTTAACTTTGCAAGAAATCCCCACTTTTCCAAAAGAGTAGCTCCATTGTACACGCCCAGCCATCCATGCGGGTTCCAGTGCCTCCCTACCATTTCCAGCACGTGGTATTTTCAGAATTTAAAGCTCTAGCTTTTCTAGTGGGCATACAGTGGTATGTCATCTCTCTTGTACATTCATATCTTCTTTTGTGAAATGTCTGTTCAAGTCTTTTGCCCATTTCTAAAGTGAGGTTGTTTGTTTCTTTATATTGAGTTGTAAGAATTCTCTACGGGGTCTGGATTCAAGCCCTTTGTCAGGTAGAGAGAATGCAAATATTTTCTCCCAGTCTGTGCATCACCTTTTCAGTCCCTTAATAGGGTCTTTGTGGTGGTTATTTTTACAATTAAGGAGAAAACTCTGTTATACTCTGTTTTCTTCTAACTTCTTTTATTTTCTTTTTGTTTTAAAATTTTTAACAATTTCATTGAGGTATAATTTACATACCAAAATATTCACTTAATGGTGTGGGTTTTTTTTTTCCTTTCAGTATCCAGAAACTATTTAGAGGTCAAATACAATATTCTTACGCACACTTTTTTTTTTTCCTGGGGGAGTGGAAGATTGCTGCTAGGTTTTTAAAAAAGTATGTAATTTTATTAGAAATACTTGTTTAAACATCAAAAACCATAAAAGAAATGTATAATTCTTGAATAAACTCAAACAATGTAGACAGGAATAACTTAGAGGTGCACCAAAGTTCAACTCCAGCATTTTGGCAGTGGCCAAAGTATGATACTTGTCTCAGCTTTGACTTGTCCTTTCGGAAGGTCAGATAGTTGATGCCAATTTCAACATCCTTTCTGGCATCCTTGAACTTGTGTGTGATCAGCAATCATGAGACTGAATCATACCTCATCATCATAACAACAGCAGTGATATGAACAAGGCATGACAGCCCAACTCATTAATTGCCAAACATCCATCTTGAAATAGAATCAAACCTTCTTGACACAACTTGGTGTGAGGATCTGTTTTGTGCTTTCTATGTCAAAATTCTATCAATCAGTTGAAGAAAAAAAAGGCATGTGTGATTGTATAAATGTGCTACAATAACTATGGATGTGGAAGCTGTTCATTTTAGGCACAAAAAAATATGAACATTCAAACAGTAAAATAATAGTAAAATAGTAAAAGAACTAGCTGAGTGGTAGGAGAGAGTATGTTAGCTAGACAACCTTAGGAAAAACATAATATCCATATATCCTTTTTGTGAGCCAAAACACAAAAACCTGCCTTGATTGAACGTGGCCATCTCTTCAGCAAGAGATGCCAGGTAGAGGGGCCATGAAACAGCTCATTAACCGATGGTTCCCAAACAACTATTTCTGCACTCTGTGTCAGTCCTTAAAATGTCACGATCGTTTCAATAGAAAATTGTAATAATAAGGTTTTTATATAAAATTGTGCAAGACTTTGGCCTCATCTTTAGCCAAAAAAGATTTTTTTAAACAGACTTTATTTTTCGGAGCAGTTTTAGGTTCACCACAAAATTGAGCATGTGGTACAGAAATTTCCCTTATACTCCCTGCCCCAGTAGTGTCTTTAAAAACAGAAGGTTTTAACTTCTCAAAATCCAATTAATCAACTGTTTTTCTTTGATGGTTAGCATTTTCTGTACTGTATCCTGTCTAAGAAATCTTTTCCTGCTTCAAAGTCAGAAAGATTTTCTTCGATGTTTTTTAAGGAGTTTCCTGGGTTTAGCTGTGCTGGGCTGTATCTGAGTTAATGCTTGCACAGGATGGTGGGCATTGCTTCTCAGCCGTCTCAGTGGACAGAGCTGGATATTTTTGTTTGACTTTCATTCTCTATCACATCTCTATCTTCTTTCTTCCACACTGAACACCCTACTTATCAAGGACACAGGGGATGTTAGATTTACAGTATCCCATAATTACTCATTTGCCTTATCTCTTACACTCAATAGTCATGGTAATAACATTCATACGATCACCACCAATTATGATTATTGAAAACAGCTGAAAATGTTTTTATATACACTTCTTTTTTCTCTCCCCATTGTTTTGTTGTTATTGGTGTACTGTATCTCCATCGTCGGAACACATGGCCCATACGTCTACAAATAAGTATATATTTAATGTTTACCGCAATCCATCTGCTGATGTCTCTCTACCACTTTGGTCATTTAAAGTTCACCCTCTAGTAGATTTCTTAGGAAGGAATCATGGGCACAGTATTTCCTGATTCCTGCCTGTTGGTGACAGTTTGTGTCATTCTTACACCCTCTCTATGTCAAAATCAGTTTTCTTGAATATAACATCTTTGGCTCACATTTTATCCTCTTGCATCTTAACTGAGTTATTACATTTTCTGGCATACATTGTTGATATTAAAATTTTTTGGCAGTAATCCAATTTTCTTTACCTTATAAATCACTTACTCTTTGTGTCTAAACTTCCACAGGACTTAAATGACTTTTTCCTTAAAGTCTGTGGTTTTAATAGACTGCGTCTTGGTGCTGGTTGTTCTTGGTCAGTGTTCTTTGGTGTACAGTGTGATCTTTCAGCACGAAGCTTTAAATCTTTTTCTTTCAGGAAAGTAGTCTTGAATTATATTTTTTAGTATTCTATTTTCTTGCTTTGGTTTCCTTTTGTAAGGTCTCCCATTATCCATATATTGTATTTTCTTTGCCTATTTTCGGTATTTGTCACTACCCATCAAGTCTTCTTTGTCTCTTTCTTCTTTTTCTTATTTTAAAAATGTATCTGCTTTTTATCTTCTATTTGTCTTAACGCATTTTCTATTTTGTTGTTTGTCATTGTGCCTTCTATTTTTGTCTTTATTTTTGAAATGATTTTTTTTTCTATTTCCAATTCTTTTCCTTTTAGGGGGGAGACGGAGGAAGGCAATTAGGTTTGTTTGCTTGTTTGTTTGTTTGTTTTTAGAGGCGGTACTGGGGATTGAACCCAAGACCTCGTACATGCTAAGCATGTGCTCTACCACTAGAGCTATACCCTCCCCACCGCCATTTCCAATTCTTGACTTCTGTCTCCTCATTTTCTTTTTTAGTTATTTGAAATACAATTTGTATATTTTGGGCTTGTGCCATATTATTAAGGACTTTCAGCTTTTAAAAAATTAATAGTAGGCTTTAGAAAACAGAAACAGGTTCACAGACATAGAGAACAAACTTATGGTTATCAGGGGAAAGGGGGTGGGAAGGGATAAATTGGGAATGTGAAATTTGCCCCTCTCAGGGAGTGATGGAAGTGTTAGCTATCTTGGTTGTGGTGGTGGTTTCATTGGTGTATAAAGCTATCAAAATTCATCAAAGTGTACACCTGAAATATGTGCAGTTCATTGTACAGGAATCCCACCACAATAAAGGTGTTAAAAATAAGAGTAGGCTTCAGTTTTGACCTGTTTTGTGAACATGTCTTTCTTGTGTGCTTCATGGTTTGTAGGTATATTATTCTCCATATTCTTTTTTTTCTTATGCTAACTTGGTATAAGATTTTCTTAGATAATTTTTGATTGCTCATTTTAATGTTGTTAGTTTCCATGAACTTTTTCAAGGAGCTTTGGTTGAGATAACTCTTCCAACTTCCTGTAGTTCCTTCTTCTGCTGTTTTCATATACTATTTTAAAAATGTGGTGTCCAGCTGTCTGAATTTCCTGACTTTCCCTCCCCCAACATTTATCTGTCTTTCTCTTTCCATCACTTTGTTGTTCCAAGATTATTCAGTTTTGATTCCCCTTCCAGCAGTTTCTTCTCAGTGCAGGTCCCAGTCCTGTGCTTTTCCCAATATACAGCTAGAAATGGATAGAGCCCTGACTTTGAAATCTCCTTAGGTATTTCACAGAGTATTTCTGAAGGTGAGAGGCCTCATGTAACCAACAAAGAACAAACTGAAGGCAGCTACTTCTGTGTGTGTGTGACATTCCTCAAATGAGAAATGGGAAGACAACTAACCCACAATAGGGAGGCAAGTTTAGCCTCAATGTGGGAGGAGCCAGAATTTGACTTGGGCTCTCATAGGAGACGGGCAACTCCAAGTACTTTCCTTCCAGTGCATGTCTGTTCTGACGCCCAGATATACTGGGCTTGAATTGCTTAGGGCTTTCCATTGACATTGGGAGCAAAGTACATTGTGACCCTAAAATCGTTGCCAAACTGATTATGATACTTATGATTGTGGCTTAATTCACTTATTAGGCAAATACTGGGTGAGCGTCTGCTGTGTTAAGGGCTGGGGATACGGTGATGGACAAGACAGGTGGTGTCTGCGCTGGGAATTCTGTTCTCTTTCCCTATTCATAAAATCGAAACGTTAGGTACCTCTGTAAAATAGCTCCAAGCCTCAGAATTCACATTTTTGCTATTGGGAATAATGACTCATGCGTTTAACCTTGTTGAATGAAGAATTCTAACAGGAAGCTGTTTGCATGTCTTTCTTTTAAAATGCATAGACAAAAACCAAACAAGCAAAACAAAACAGAATACGGTATTCATGTCTTGGTTTCTGGTTTTAATTTTCTCCTTTGGGACCTAAATCAGAATTGAGTTTCTAGGGAAGTTTTATCAGTGGTGCAAGTGGAGTCAGGGCTTTGCATCGCCCGGAACGCTCCCGTCTGAAGCTCTTGTTGTGAGTGTGCATTATCTTCTGCTTTTGAGCAGATGTTTCTATGATCTCCAAACCAGCCCATCAGCAGGCCTGGCTCTATCATGAAACGCGATAAGTGAGGCCAAAGGGTCACCTTTATTGTTCAAAGGAAGCTGAAACTTCACAGGGAAAACATTTATTATCTGAGAACTTGTTGGCACGATTGACAACTCTGGGGGAAGACAAGAGGGTCCTCAAAGTTCAATATCTTGGTTTCCCTACAATTAGGGAAGCAGAAGAGTCCAAAATAGGACTCATTTCTCAAATGGTGTCCTCTGGGTGATTTATGCCCTGAGTCAATTCGATTCACCCAGCATTGTTCAGCTCCATTTCAGGAGCCAAGGACCAGGGACCAGGCAGCATTCCCCTGAAACAAGACAGTCCCAGCTTTTAAAAACAGACCGAAAAGGGAAGAAGAAACTAACATTTACTGGTCACTTTCTCTGGGCCTGGCCCAGGGCTTCAGTTTGTCTTCGCAGGAACCCCAGGTGGCATTGCAGGTGAGGGAATGGGGACTCCAAGAGGTTGTCCAAGGTCAAGGGTGGTGAAGACAGGATTGGGCCAGGTCTGTCTGAGTTCACTCCCACCTAGAAAAGAGGTAGACAGGGGAGCAGAGCCTCATCTTCAGGCTCAGCCCTCCACGAAGTTGCAGGGGGCAAGGGAAAATCTCATAGCCCATCATTCACCTCTGGCCTTAAGGAGTTGGAACAATCCAACAGTTTTCATGCGATTAAGCAGATGTAAGGATGGGGAGGCACAGGGAAGAATCATGACCTGGCACCAAGCATGGATTGCTCGGTAGCAAAAGGCAGAGACCTGCCACATTTTTTTTTTTTGAGACCTGTCACTTTTAAAACATCTGGGAGTGGGTGAACTCAGTTTCCCTTCCCTCCCTCCACCCGCCTCTGTCCCCAGACCTGGGTGTTTCAGAGCAGGACTCTGGGTCCCCACTCTGAACCTCTCCCGGCTTCTTTGGTTTCACCTCAGCCCCTCTCACGACACATCTGGCTCTGCCTGGGCTGACGTGTGTGTGCGAGAAGAGAGCCTTGCCTGCTCCCTGCTCTGCCCCTGGAAAGAGTGTTTTCCTGGGAGCTCCAATGTGCCCTCCGGCCGGACGGCAAGTCTGGCTCTGTGTATTCAGTCTAAGCTCGGCCCGTTCCTCTCTCTCACCTGGGCTGCAGCAGTGACCTCCTCACAGGCCCCCCATTGCCCCTCCTGCCCCTCCGACCCCCCTCTCCCCAGTAGCAGTCCGGGGAGACTTGTCAGATCCCTGCACCGGCTCAGGCCTGGAGTGTGGGATTAACCCAACCATGCCTTGCAGCCTATGAGGCCCTGCGGCATCTTCCACTGGCGTCTCCAAAAACAAATGGGGAGGCTATCGTGTGACAGGTGCTGTGCAAGACCCTGAGCTCTCACCACTGAGCAGAACCAAGTCCCTGTCCGTTCGGGGCTTACAATCTAGTGGGCAGATAGCGCAGCAGCAGCCAAACCTGTAGGTCAGGGTGACATGAGCAGTAAAACCCAGCAGGTCGGAGGGCTGCTGTGTGAGGGTAGGGTGTGATCTGAGAAGGGGTGGTCACAAAGGCTTCTGGGACAGAGGCCTGAGTGAGGAGAGGGCGTGACCCTGGGGGAGCTGGGGCCGCAGGGGCAGCAGGCTCCTTCCTGCCCATCCTCAAATCTGCTAAGTTGTGTCCCCTCCCCTCCCCACATCGGCGTCTGCACACGCACAGCTTACGTCTAGCAGTGGTCCTGGATCCTCCCTCTCACCTGTCATAGTGGAAGAGGCATCTCTCTTCTAGTCTGGGGCCAATCCGTCCTTCTGTGCTCGGGATCTGTCCCCAGAAAGCAAATCAACCAGTTTCCTTCCCACAGTGCCAGAGACGGCCAAGGCCGGCAGAAGCCCAGCATGGTGGGGACAGGGAGGCGGCGCTTCTGGGAGGAGTGATGGAGCAGAGGTTTGAGGCCTCGCTGGATGTCGAGGCAGGCATTTCTGAAAAGCCGCCCTCACCCTGGAGATCTACACCAAACACCCCGAGACAAGCCCATCCCTGAGCCCCTTTGCGGCTTGCACCCATATTGCCTTGGACCTCTGCGGGCACCCGGGGCCTGGAGCCCTCCCTCACGGACCCCCTTTGTGTCTACCAGTCCTTTTGGGTTAAAAAGGATTGTCTCACGGTGGATAGTGGAATCTCAACTCAAACTGGTTAAAAGTAAAAATGAGGCTTTATTGGCTTGTGTAAACAGAAGTCCACGAATGGGGCTGGCCTAGGGAGGAAATAATGTCACCTCCTTGGGCCTCCGTGTCCCTCCGTCTCTCCCTCTCTGTGTCACACACACACACATCCCCGTCTGCTTCCACCTAGGTGGGGATCTTGTCTTTCTGCTCCAGGTGAGCTGCTCTGCCCAGTCGGGAGAATGGGTCGTGGCAGCAGAAAGCTCAGGTGAGTGTCAGCTCAGCCTGACCATCTCCTGGTAAAGGCGGCCTTCTCTCTCCCAGCCTCCACCTGGCGAACGAGCTGCGGACTGCTCCCACTGGATCACCTGCCCGTCTTGTGTGATTACCTTGGTGTGGCCGAGAGACGGGAGGCTCTGAGGTGCTAGGCCACGTGTGCACCGCCTTGGCCAGGGGCTGGTTGGCAGCTGTACTAGAATCACGTGGATGGAGGACAGAGCAGTTCAAGGAAGGGCGATCGTATTTTGAGAAGACGTGGGAAGGGATGCTGGGTGAATAAAAACAGTGGATGATGTGATGGGATGACCTCCCACCACCCCAACTCGGGGTGTAGGTTGGCAGAACTCCTGGGTTTTCCGAGATATTTACTCCCCTTCCTCATCTTTCCAGTCCATCTGTACTTTCTCCGGTGGGTTCTTTTCCTATCGTACTGTCCGGTCAGTGTTCTGGTACCTCGTCCTCCTCCATGAAAGGTACCAGAGTAGAAATTCACGCAGAAATGCAACAGCAAACACTGCGGATGGAATTTGTTCCTTGGGGTCCACTTGGCCTCCCTCTAGCCTGGGCTGAGAATACACGCATTTCCTCACCTCTGTTCTCCTGTTTCTGAAGGTGGTTGAGTTCCAGATTCTGTTCATTTTTTTGTGAAATTTTTTTAACCACTATTTATTTATTTATTTTACAATACCATATTTTTAAAAATTGAAGTATAGTTGATGTACAATATTATACACTAAAGAGATACAGTATAGTGATTCACAAGTTTCTAAAGGTTATACTCTACTTATAGTTATTGTAAAATATTGGCTGTTTCCCCATGTTGTGCAATACATCCCTGTAACTTACTTTACACCTGATAGTTTGTGCCTCTGAATCATCCCACCTCCACCTTGCCCCTCCCCCTTCCCGCTCCCCACTGGTAACCACTAGTTCCTTCTCTACATCTGTGAGTCTGTTTGTTTTCTGTTATATTCACTAGTTTGTTGTATTTTTTTAGACTCCACATGTAAGTGATATCTTACAGTGTTTGTCTTTCTCTGATGTATTTCACTTCCCGTAATGCCCTCCAAGTCCACGTTTGCTGCACACCAGAAGCTAACACAACATTTTTAATCAACTGTACTTCAATTAAAAACAAAAAACAACCCATTTAAAATATGAGCAGAACAGAACTGAACAGACATTTTTCCAAAAGAAGAAATGCAGATGGTCAACAGGAACATGAAAAGATGCTCAACATCACTAGTATCAGGGAAATGCAAACCAAAATCACGATGAGACACCATCTCACACCTGTCAAAATGGCCATCTTCAAAAAGAACACAAATAACAAATGTTGGCGAGGATGTGGAGAAATGGGAGCCCTTGCACACTGTTGGTGGAAATGCAAACTGGTGCAGCCACCATGGAAAACAATATAGAGGTTTCTTAAAGACCTAAAAATAGAACCACCATTCAGCCCAGCAAGTCCATTCCTGGGCATATATCCAAGATAAACAAAAACATTACAGATTCTGTTAATATGAATTCAGCACCTACTAGATGCCCTGAGCTTTCACATCTATTATTTCCCCTGAGTGCTGGATTGCAGCAGAGGGACCAAGGCTGACAGGTCACCCTTCATTGTCTTAGTTTCCTAGGTTGCTGTCACAAATTACCACAAACAGGGTGGATTCAAATGATGGAAATATATTCTCATAGAGTTTAAATCAGGCTGCTGGCAGGGCTGGTTTCTGAGGAGAGCTGGGAGGGAGAATCCATTCTCCACCTCTCTTCATCTTCTGGGAGTTGCCCATAATCCTTTGTGTTTCTTAGCTCGCAGATGCAAGACTCCAACCTCCACCTCCACCAGCCCACAGCCATCTCCTCGTGTGTCCTCACATCGTCTTATGATAAGGACCAGGCACAGTGGATTAAGAACCCACCCTGTCCCGGCGTGAACACATCCTAACTAATTACATCTGCAATGACCCTCTTTCCCAAAAAAGGTCACATTCTGAGGCACTGGGGGTTAAGACTTCAACATATATTTTAGGGAAGCACAAGTTAACCCCTAACATCCATCGAGCAATGAAGCCAGTCTCAAACCCAGGTCTGACTCCAGAGCACACGCTCTTTCTGCCCAAAGGTGCTGATAATGACAGCTAGCATTTTCAGGGTGCTGCTCTGTGCAGGTGATGCCTTATTTTTGCCATTTAAAAATCACAACAGCCCTACCAGGTCAACCTCGAGTCCATTTTCCAGGTGTGGAAGTTAAGACACGGAGAGGTTCAACGCTCCAGGTCACACAACCACTTCGGAGCAGAGTGATTTGAGCTGGCTGGCCTGGCTCCACCCTGCTGAGATATGAGGCACAGTATAAAGACTGATAAACACCCTCAGAAGCCTGGATGGACAAAAACTCCTGTCACTGGCAGATGGTTGGTATAGGGCTGGTGGAGGGGGAAAAAATCCTGAAGTCCTTCCTGGAAGAAGCGACTTTTGAACTAAGTCCAGAGAATGGGAGAGAGTCAGTTGTGCAGAGATGGCAGGGAGGATGTTTTGACCTAAAGGCAGGAAAGTATTTGGGAGAAGGAAGGGGTAACTCTGTCTGGCTAATCCAGAGCCCAAATATTCCCTTGGGTGCAAGAGGGAAGAGGCCCTTTAACTGGGGATGCGAATGAAGCATCTGTGTTTACCTCCAGGTCCTCCCTGTTCTAATGGAAATCCACTTCCAAAGCTGCCTTCCGCCCAAGGACAGTGGAGTCCTCAACAAACAGGATCTGAGGGGGGCCCTTTGCCCTGGGCCTTCCTGTGCATCCACAGCAACTCCACCCTAGTCCAGAAATCAGAGGGCAGCAGAGGTGCCCATTCAGGCTCTTTCTCCAGGAGGCCCAGCTGAGATCTGTTCTAGTCCGCTCAAGAGAAAAGTTTTCCAGTGTGTTTCCCTGGTTGCCATGGGTTTGCTTCTGCATCAGGTGCTCTGTCTGTCAGTTGCGATAATTGAATAATATTTTTATTTTTAGGCATGGATCACTGAGTCTTTTCATTCTACTGCTGGGCTTGTCCCCGCAACAGAACTCCAGGGAATCGGGCCTCTGGGATGCCTGGGACCCGAATGGCTGCAGCAGGAGGCGGGGCGGGCGGTGTTCTGTCTAAGCCGGACACTGTGTCCTGCGGTGGGAAGATCTCGCCTGGGAGGGGGGCCATTTTTGTGTCTTCGCAGAGCCTAGTGACTGCAGCTGGTCTTGGCCGAGACTGGGGAGCCGTCGGGCCCATGTGGCTAGGTTGGCAGTGAGGGAGGGCAGGTGGGTGGGAGGGACCCACTGTGGGTGGTGGGAGGATGTCCACGTGGTCACGGCGTGTGGTGAGGGTGACATGGAGGGAGCAGGTAGCCACATGAACAAGTAGTCGGGATGCCCAAAGGTGGGCTTCAGGCAGTAAGTGGAGGCAGGAAGGAGCTCTTGGGGGTCTAAGCAAACGGGTACTCAGAAGTCAGACCCTCATATTAGGAGCCAGATGCAAGTCAGGCAGGGGTAGGATTCCTCACCCTCATCACTGCTAACGTTTAAGGCTGGCTCAAACGCTGTTGTTGGAAGGCAGTCCTGTGCATCACAGGGTGTTTAACAGCATCCTTGGTCTCCACTCACTAGACGCCCGCAATACCCCCTCCCCAGTTGTGACAACTAAAAGTGTCTCCAGGCAGACTTCGCCAAATGTCCCCAGGGCAAAGGGGCAAAATTGTCCTTGGGTGAGGCTTAGGGAGATCTGGAGACTAAACAGGTTTGGGATCTGTGGGGCAGACCCAGTGCTCCAGAGTAAAGAAAGATTCAATTATTGGAATAAGCAGCACCTCCTCAGCTTGCTAACCCTGGTTAGGACCCTTGGTGGCAAACCACAGAAATCATTTCTGGCTAAAATTACCCAAAGGTGATGTACAGGAGGGATAGAGAGGAGGTCAAGGAATATTCCTTAAAAATAAGAAGAGGATTAGAAATGAGCTGGAACCAAGGCAGCCTCAGTTTCCTGATTTGCATAATGGGGATCATAACAAATCCAGCTTCCTGGAGGCGTTGTGGGGATGGACTGAGTTAACACAGCGACCTGACCCATGGTAAGCACAGTGAAAGAAGTGGCCATTACAAATGTGACTGCTGTGGTTTTATGTTTGTCACTTCCCTATTTAAGATCTGGCCACTGTCCCTTCCATCTCTGTATTTTATCATCCTGTCTCTTGCCCCCAAAACGCCAGCCATCCCAGGGCAACCTCGGGCTCTCAAATGCTAAACCACTTCACATTCCCACCCAACTGAAGGAGCGTCCTTGGAATTTGTTTGAAGGTTCAATTGATGTCATCTTTCAAGTGTTCAGTGGGAGAAGGAAGCCAGCATCATGAAGCAGCCGGTCCTGTAGAAACAGTTTTTAGAGGAAGTGATGAATGTTAAACGCTGTAGAGCTTTCCTGAGAAGTGATTTGCCTCCACCGACTGTTTCGTGGGCAAGGGGATACCTGGGAGGGAAGGGGAGCGGGTGGCAGCCCAGGTCAGGAGGAGTACCACGGGCGGGCAAAGGCAGCCCTCAGATGTCAGGCAGAGACGGTGCAGTGCAAGGTGGCTGCCTCTCTTCTGCTCTGAGCTAAGAAGAGGGAAGATGCAGGCAGATGGGTGCAAGTGATGGAGAGGACAGTTCAAAGCATCCCCTGAAACTCTCTGTTTGGGGAGCGATGATCTCCCACCTCAGACAGCGGGGGCTGTTTTCTCAGAGGGTCTTTCATAGCAAAGAGGTGAGGGTTTTTTTTTAAATTGAAGTAGAGTTGACTTACAATGTTGTGTTAGTTTCTGATGGACAGCACAGTAATTCAGTTATATACATATGTATATATATGTATTCTTTATCATATTTCTTTTCATTTATAGGTTATTACAAGATACTGAATATAGGTCCCTGTGCTATACAGTAGGACCTTGTTGTTGCTCTGTTTTATACAGTAATTTGTATCTGCTAATCCTAAACTCCTAATTTATCCCTCCCCAACCCCCTTTCCCCTTTGGTAACCAATTTTGTTTTCTATGTCTGTGAGACTGTTTCTGTTTTGTAAATAAGTTCATTTGTATCATTTTTTTAGATTCCACATGTAAGTGATATCACATGATATTTGTCTTTCTCTGGCTGACCTACTTCACTTAGTATGATCACTTAGTATGATCATCTCTGGGTCCATCCATGTTGCTGCAAATGGCATTACTTCATTCTTTTTTATGGCTGAGTAATATTCCATTGTGTGTGTGTGTGTGTGTGTGTGTGTGTGTATACATATATATATATATATATCTTCTTTATTCAATCATCTGTTGATGGACATTTAGGTTGCTTCTCTGTCTTGGCTATTGTGAATAGTGCCACTGTGAATATTGGGGTGGATATATCTTTTCAAATTAGAGCTTTATCAGGATACATGCCCAGGAGTGGGATTGCTGTATCATACAGTAACTCTATTTTTAGTTTTTTAAGGAATCTCCATACTGTTTTCCGTAGTGGCTGCACTAATTTACATTCGCACTGACAGCGTAGGAGGCTTCCCTTTCCTTCACACCCTCTCCAGCATTTATTTTTTTGTGGATTTTTTAATGATGGCCATTCTGACCGGTGTGAGGCGATACCTCATTATAGTTTTGATTTGCATTTCAAAAAGGTGAGAATTTTAATGCTGGAGCCATTAGTGGTGTCAGAAAGCTGGGCACAGATAACTGTCACCTGGAAGCACCGTGGATGAAGACAAAATATTCTAAAAGGCCTCTCTTCAGGCAGACAAGGGGAAGCCAGCCTTGGGGTGAGGGTACAGTCGACTTCAGCCAGGGAGACATGGGACCTGCACACGGATGTTGTGATTATGTTAAGCCTGCTTTGCATTCAATCTGGACCCAAAATTGTTATGCATAGAGTAGTCACAGGAGGTAATAAAATATTTATGCTTTGATTTAACAACAATTTCATTGCAGTAAAGAGAGCCGACTTCATCAATCCCCTGACACTTCTCACCTCTGCCTGGAGCAGGCTCAGCTTCAGGCAGACCCAGAACAGCCTTTATAATGGTCCCTGGGGCAGGGGTGGGGTAGAATGGCAGGCAGACGGTGACCATGTGGTCTGATTGATGTCAAGATGCTTGGTTGGTCTGCCTCAAACCAGCAAATGTGATTTCTCTGAGCCTCACATCCCTCATCTGTAAAATGGGTCTGAGCATCTCTGCCTTGTGGGGAGGCTGTGAAGCTAAAACTGAGATGGTGAGTGTTAATGGTTCTCAGACACGAAGATGCCCAAAAATCAAGGGGGAGAGGGTTAAAATGCAGGTTCTTAGGTCCCTTGGGCTTTTCTGATTAAGTAAAACTACGTTGAGACTCCAGGGCAATCTGACAAGTTTCTAGGTGATTCTCATCCAGATGTGTCAGTAAGAAAAAAATGACTTAGTACCAAGCCCTCAGTATAGTCCCTTGGTGGTTGTCCTAATCAGTATTATGTATCAGTTATCTGTTATAGCAATAATGGAACATGCCAAACTCTCTCCTGAATCCAACTGCTGAAAAGAGTAAGCATTTTTTTGGTCTGTGACTGTATGGGGTCAGTGATTTAGGCTGGGCTCAGCTGGGCAGTTCTTCTGGTTTGGGCTGGGCTCATGCACAAGTTCAGTGTCAGCTGACTGTCAGCTGACTGTCACCTGGAACCACGCCGGACCCTGGCCACGAGTCCCTCATCCTCCAGCTGGCTAGCCTAGGCATGGTCTCAGGGAGATGCAGAGGTCTTCTAGAACTCTGCTTACATCATGTCTGCTACCATCCCAGTGGTCAACAAAACAAGTCACCTGGCCAAGCCTATATAGAACCAGGGCACGGAAAGCAGTGGAAGAGGGCGGGTCTTGATAAATGACATGCCCGAGGGAGGGGACAGAGGGACAGTCACGATTCAGGGCAATGAATACAGTCAATCCATCTATAGCAAGTATCGTTCTAGAAAATAACAGAATTGCCCCTTCTTTGTCTACCACATTTGTTTCACTGATCACACATTACATTTTTAAAAATTATTTTTTAGTTTTAATTTTTTTGTTAATGGAGGTACTGGGAATTGAAGCCAGCATGCAAATATGAGCTCCCCCCACCCGAACGGCCATGGTAGACCTCGCCAGGAGATCGTGCACGCTAAACATAAGCTCTACCGCTGAGCTTTACCTCCCACCCACACATTACATTATTAATCAGAAAAAAAATTGTTATTTCCATTTTGAAACAAAAATAGTGCTTAGGAAACAAGAGAGGATTATTATGAGGATTAAACGTGATTTAAACATGTCAGCGTATGAGGAAGCACATTGTAAACAGGAGGAAGTCCGAGAGGATGGTCTGCCCAGAACCCAGCGCCCAGCAGGGTGTGAAGAGCTCTTTTCTCCATCAGGCCTGAGATCTGCTCTGGATCAGGCTGAGCTGCTCAGGCCTCACCTACAGCTCTAGGAGGAGAGGGTAAGGTGCCTCCTCGCCCCCCTGTACCCGGAGTTCCCATGACTGGTCACAGGCAGCCGCGCTGCAGCCTCCCTCACTCCCTGGGCTTCCCTTCATCTGCCCTTCATCCGCGTTTTATCAAGGTACGCACGTACTCCTGCCCCCACTGGGCTGAGGGCTCCTCGGAGGACAGCACGTCCTTAGAGAGATAACAATAAAAACAAGAAGAATTACTATTTTTGGAGCCCTTGCTATGTGCCAGGCGCTGTGTTTTTCATATATTAGCTCACTTAATGCTCCAATGAGCTTGTGAGTTAGTTTCCTGTGGCTGTCATAACAAATGACCACACACTTGGTAGCTTAAAACAACACAGATATATTATCTTAATAGTTATCTTATTAATTGTACTAAAATTAATAAGACGTCTGAAAATGGGGCTAAAATTTAAGTGTCAGGAGGGCTACATTCCTTCTGGAGGGTCTACGGGGGAGTCAGTTTCTTGCCTTTTCTAATTTCTAGAGGTCATGTGCATCCCTTGGCTTGTGGCCCCCTTCCAGCAAAGGGGATAAAAGGATGGATGGACATCCAGAAAGTCTTTTGTCTCCTCTAGGTTTCATCTCCAAGGCTGAATCAGTTGCAAAGCCTTTCTCCTCCCCACCTGCATCCCTAGAGATGGCATTTATTTCTACCTTTCGCGTCGGGAGGCTTCCCCCTCGGCTCTGTGGGTGACAGCCTCTTCTCTTTCCAAACCTCCTGGAGAACCAGTCCTCTCCAGTTAGGGGGAAATAAGTATGTGGTTTAATCACCAGCGTTGTCAGCCAAGGAACCTGAAACAAAGAGATTAGTTTTGCTTTTCTTTGCTGGGACAATGGCGAGCATGAGATACTTAACAGCATCGTAATACAGAACAGATGGGAGACACTGCCTTTCAGGGCCCCCTCATCTCTCCCACCTTCAGCCAAAACCAGGCGGCCATTTAGGACAATTTATAGGCTGGAAGGCAGCCAAGGGATTGCCGGCCCAGGGGCCTCTGGTACCTGCCCAGCCCTGATAACGCCTGCAGGGTTATTCACTGAAGAGGATCAAGTTACAATCCTCTGAGCACTGGACATGCGCAATGAATCAGATGCGACATTGGATTCAAGTCTTCACTGGCTTTCTGCAGTTACCAGTGTTTAGAGAGTGTTTTTCCACGAGTGCTCATTATGTTGGAATTTCCACCCTCAAAACCCCAAAGCTTGAAAAATCACCAAGGAGTAAATTTTGATTTTGTTACGTGCAGTGCAACCTTGGGCAAGTCTGTAACCTCTCTGAGCCTGTGTCTTCTGCCACAAACAGAGAAGAGGTAGCTGGAAAGGTCGTTGTGAAGGTTGAGTGAAATAATGTATGTAAAATGTGTGTAAAATGTATGTGCCTGGTGATAGGCACATAGTAGGTACTCAAACTGATCTCAGGCCAAGTGGGTAAGTGACCACATTTTAGATCGACGGGGCCGCTGAGAAACATGTCACACGCACCTGCTCTCTGGATCTGCATCCCACGCTGAATTTTAGAAGTTTTGAACTAAAAGGAATCTCTGGGACTATTTAGATCAAAGATGCAAAGTGAAGGCCTGGGGCCATATCCAGCCTAAGGACACACACACGTACACACAAATACACAGAGAGTCATGGGTATTTTTCAAGTATTCAAATTAGTTGCCACTTAAACCATTTTTTTAACATTAAAATCTGAAATCTTGAATGATTTTGAAACTGTCAGTCTCAGTAACCCAAAGCTTGCACACCAACATGGCAACGACCAGATGGGGTCCCTCAAATCTTCCTTCATGATAGTTTTTACGATTTGTTTAGTCTCCTGTTTATGCCTCCCGTCTGGGTTCTGTATGCATGTAAGTTTATGCTCCCAGACTGAGAACAATCCCTTCACTTTTACAGATAAAGAAACTAAGGCTAAAGGAAAGAATGCAGACGTGAGCTCCCCTGTCACTGGCCATAGCAGACCTCACCCAGAGATCTTGGAGCTTTGCTTAACGTCACCCTCAGAGTCCTTCTTAACACAGTGCTCTGGGCGGTCATTCAAGTAACCTATCAGGTACCTCTGGGCTCAGAGATTTTGTTCAAGATTCTCCAGTTCTGCCCTATTAACCTTAAGGCATCATTCTTTCTTCTGTACCCAATAAATAGTCTTGGGGATTAGACACAATATACCTTTGACACATATTGTAAAAACCAAATAAAATAACATGGGTAAAAATGCCAAGCAAACTGTAACTATTTCATTATCATTTTATTAAGCTTGGTATGCGTTACCCAAAAGACAAATGGCTCCCTCCCTGACTTACTCCAGCTCCTGGGAAATTTGTTTTTTTAATTTGGGTTTTGACATGGGCTAAAACGTAGCTTGTGGGAGGTGTTCTGGCAACCCCGACTACACCATTTGTGTTTGGCCCCCTGGGCTGTCGGTTGGGGTCAGACATACCTTTCAGCAAAAGCATGATTGTAAGAAGATGTTTCTTGAATTAAATGCAGTCTCTTTCTTTATGGCCCTTGCATCACACCCGCTGCTGACCCCACCAAGCAGGCTTGCTGGTGCTCAGACGCTGGCTCTGATTACTTTGGGCCCCGCTCCTCCGACCTTGCCCCACAAAACGCTCATTAACCCGCACTAGAGTGTTTTTCTTTTCAAATCCAGTTTAAGAAAAAGAGAGAAAAGAGTCCATTCTCTTTTCCTTACCCAGAGTAATCCTCAAATGGTACACAATATCTGGAACAGAGAAATGGCCCCAAATTTAATTTTCTGGTTTCTTTTTTTTATTGAAGTACAGTCAATTACAATGTGTCAATTTCTGCTGTCATGCAGTCCCAGTCACGCACATACGTACATAAACTTGCTTTCATATTTTTTCATTAAAGGTTATTACAAGATATTGAACATAGTTCCATGTGTTATACAGAAGAAACTTGTCTCATTGCTGGATGTGTACCCAGGCCTGAAGTCTTTGCCCACTGTCCCCTTTGGTAACCCCATGACCTAAAGCATAGGTGATTCCCACCCCAGGGCACCCATACCTGCTGCACAGCCTCCTCTCCCTCAGCCCCCCCACCCCATGGCCTCACCTGGAGGGCCCCTGTGACCTGTTGTCTTGAGAGTAAAGGGTTTGGCCTTGGATGACAGGATGGTACCAACCAGAAGTACACTTCGGTAGGATCATGACCTTGCTGAAGGCTGGTGATAAGAGACAGTGGGGAGGGGGGAGGCCCAGCTACATCTTTTCCTTTACTGTGGTCCCTTTTTCCTGGGAGAGGTGGCTGGGAGTACAGATCTACATGGAATTCCGCGCAGCAGTCAACACTGGAACGTAAGCTCCAGGAAGGCAGGAGGTGAGTGTTTTGTTCACCATTGTATTTATACTGACATATGGTAGGAGCTCAATAATATCCTTTACTCAAATATTCTTTCCTATTTTCTAATTTTTTATTGATGTCTAGTTGATTTACAATGTTGTGTTAGTCTCGTGTACAGCAAATTGATTCGGTTATACGCATACATATATAAACTTTTTCATATTCATTTCCATTATGGTTTATTATAGGATATTGATATAGTTCCCTGTGCTACACAGTAGGTCCTTGTTGTTTATCTATTTTATATGTAGTTGTTTGTATCTGCAAAGTCCAAAAGACTACTATATCCCTCTTTCACCCCATTTTCCCTTTGGTAACCATAAGATTGTTTCCTATGTCTGTGAATCGGTTTCTCTTTCGTGGATAAGTTCGTTTGTATCATCTCTAGGTTCATGCATGTTGCTGCAAGTGGCATCATTTCATTCCTTTTTATGGCTTAGTAGTATTCCTGTGTGTATGTGTGTGTGTATCTTTTTTATCCAGTCATCTGTTGATGGACATTTAGTTTGCTTCCATGTCTTGGCTATTGTAAATAGTGCTGTTATAAACATTGAAGTGCAGGTACCTTTTCAAATTGGAGTTTTCTCTGGATATATGCCCGGGAGTGGGATTGCTGGATCATATGTTAGCTCTATTTTTAGTTTTTTAAGGAATCTCAATACAGTTTACCGTAGCAGCTGCGCCAATTGACATCCCCACCCACAGTGTAGGAGGGCTCCCTTTCTCCACACCCTCTCCAGCATTTATTATTTGGAGACTTTTTAATGATGGTTATTTTGACTGGTATGTAGTCAAAATGACTTGTAGTTTTGATTTTTATTTCTCTGATAATTAGCCGTGTTGAGCATCTTTTCATGTGCCCATTGGCCATCTGGATGTCTTCTTTGGAGAAATGACTGTTTAGGACTTCTGCCTACTTTTTGATTGGGTGGTTTGTTTGTTTGTTATCGAGTTGTGTGAGCTGTTTGTATATTTTCGTACTTTAATATTCTTTACTTAATTTTTAAGGATCATCAAGGACTTGAAAAGAATAAGATTGGGGACTGATAGCTAAGAAGCTTGCACAGAGATTTGTGGGTAGCCCTTTTGGAGTGGATCTCGGGTGTAAGGGTGTGAGTGGGCTCTAGGAATGTTCACCAAAAGTCTGTCCATGCAGTAGAGGCTCCTGACCATCAGGTGACCAAGACAGTCCATCCTGTGGCTGCCACGTGTCCTCTTTCCCCAGCTACCCTAGTGCCTGTTTATGAACAACATGGGCATGGTGGCAGAGACGGGAGTGGTTAACCTTATAATCTAGCTTGCAGATTCCAGAATATCAAGTCAAGATTGTGAATGAACTTGAGGAAAGCTGATGGAGCATAGAGATGGAAAACCGATGAGTGACACATTGCCCAGCAAGCACCTGTTTGTACAAGACGTGGCTGCATTAGATGGGGTGCAAGCTGACTGTTTCTGCTGCAGTTTTTGTTTGGACAGTTAGATACAGAAATGGGAATGAGCACAGATGTTGTCTCCAAAGGTGTGGACTGCAGGGCAGCTAATGGAATTTGCTCAATTGTCACCCATTAAACTTCTTGTAAGATGTCTTTATGTAAGGCAGAAAGGGTAAAGCTGAAATGACATTTCCCGACTCCTTTGCTGCCAAGTTCTAGATGTGGCCCAGAGTTTGCCCCTTGGATTCTCCCGCACAGCTCTCAGTGTGGAAGGGAAGCACCCGAGGAGACAGCCTGACGTGGGGTGTCCGCTTTGCCTCTGAGGTTAGCCGCGGAGACAAAGAGACCCTCCAGTCAGCGCTGTCCTGATCGGGCAGCTTCTGCCCGTGCTGAGGGCCTCCTTCTCCCTCACGGAAGAGGCAGAGAGGTCGTGGGGCCAGAGTTATTCCTGAAATCTCAGACTGCAGTCTTCTCCTCCAGTCTTTCCAACAGCTTTGTGAGCTACTGCACACTTCATAGTAAGTCCTTTCCTCCTTGGACTAGTTAGAGTGGATTCTGTTGTCTGCAACTGAGCCCAGACTGATTCTAGCATCTCCCCCAGCAAGTATCCCAGGACACCTGCAAGCCCAAAGGGGACACCCCGGACCCCTAGCAGTGGTGGCTGAGCAGTACTTTGGGGTCAGTTAAGTATCCTAGAAACTCCAAGTTCAGATGGCTAAAACAAGCCACTGCTTCTGCCTTGCATGACGGAGGAAGCAGCTGGGATGGGACTTGAAGAAAGAGCTCCCAGTTGCTGCGTGTTTGCTCTGTGCCGCGGACTGTGCAAGCTCTTTTCAACAGTCTCATTCCTCCTCACGACCATATCCCTCTGAGGTAAGAGTCACTGAGGAAGACCGAAGAACTCTCCCATTGAATATCTTGGAGATGCAGTCGCTGGGAGCCAAACCTGGATCAGGCTGACTCCAATCCTGCTCCTCAGACGGATGCAGCCCCATTTTAAGGGGGCAAATTAAGGGCAGAAAAGAATGCTTACAAGTTTTTTCCAAGACAATAAAAATTTACATTAAAAAAAAAAGGAAATTTTATTTTGGAATAATTTTAGAAAAATTGCAAAAATAGCACAAATTTCCCATATGTCCTTCATCTGATCTCTTTGGATGCTGACATCTCACATCACCATGGGACATTGTCAAAGCCAAGACATAACTAATAAGACTACAGACTTCATTTGCGTTTCTTTGGGTCTTTGGCTAATGTCCTCTCATAGTTCCAGGGTGTGATCCAGGATCCCACGTTGAATTTAGCTTCTGGTTTTTTTTTTTTTTTTCTAAACTTTACTTCTCTTCTTGTCATCCCATCGCCTCATTCTAAAACACAAGGGCCTCAATTATTTGCACATGGACGGGAGGACAGGAAATGCATTCGCCGTGTGAGAGAGGCTCCGTTGCAGGACAATTTGGAACAATTTCCCTTGATGTCTATCGGTAACGGAGCCCTCCTGTTAGAATTTGGCAGCAGAAGCCACGGTGAAGACCAAGTGGGAGTTGGGAGCAGGGAGCAGGGTGCAAGCCGGAGGGCAATGCCGAACAAAATCCCAGCGATGGAAGCTGCCCAGCAAGTGGGTCCTATTGAACGTAATTGGGGGAAGCAGGGTGGAGGGAGGTCACTGTGGGAGCGGCTGGAGCCAGAGTTGACGAGACGGTGACCGAAAAGGCCAAGGCCAAGTCACTGAATAACGTTCTCACCAAGGGGTTTCCACAAAACATGATGAATCTCTCCAATTAAACATGTCATGGCTGGGCTTGGAAGCCACAGATGAAAACAGAGGGAAAATAATTACTTCCATAGCGGGCCTGGTTGTGAAAAATAAAAGGCGCAGAGTCATAAAAATGAGTTAATCACCCAGCCAGGAGTAGGAAAGAAAGCCCCATAAAGATTCAGAAACGTGTGTGTGTGTTTCATGTAACTTTCACAGTGGGTTGGGCTCCCCCAAATGTGTACAACTAAAACGGGGGAAGCTGGATCTTGTTTTCCCCCTGAAACAGCTTTAACACTGACGTTTCTGACCCCAGGTCTGATGTCTCTGTTGTAGAAATAAACATGAACACCACGTGGAGTTACTGTCAGTAACGCCTGGCCCTCTCCCCCGTTACACGAACTAAGGCTTCTTAAATTCAGCAACGCTGCGGCCACTTCCATATACACTCAAGGGGCAGAGGACCCCCCTGCCCAGACGAAGTTCTGTCTTCCTTCACAGGATGTGGAGGGAGGGGCCTCCGTGTCCCAGGCCGCATGATCACAAGGGTCTCTTTGAGGGAATGTGGTCTTACCCTGAGACTTCAGGCAGCTGGTCCTAGGATGCCTGGTAGACTCTTTTCTTCTAGTTGTAGAACCCTTGCAGCAAACAAATGTTCTTGCTGGCGGAGCCCTGTCCTTTGTCACCAGCAGCTGTGGTGTCAGTGACATCAGCATCTCACCTGCTGTTCAGCAAGGCTGACCCCCTCCTAACAGAACAGACATGTCCATCCTTTGACCTTTGTCTGTAGAGCTGCTCCACCAAGTCAAAATCCCAGAGAGCGATTTCAACGGTGTTGAATGCCAGGACGCGTACCGTGGAACCGGATCCCGAATCTAGAAGGTTCCACGTCTTTCTCACTCACAGTTCTGGATGTCACTTAGATGAAGGCAGAGTCTAGGACCTCGCCCCTGCCTTTCACCAGCACTGAAGGCGTGAGGGGTTACAGACACATCACTCCTCCACCGAGGGGTCCTTCCCTGTCTCCTCCCAAAAGGGACAACAGATTAAAGAAAGTGCTATATGCATTATTAAAACAATGGCAGATTTTTTTAAATTTGGGGAATGAATTATGCAAGAGGCAAAGCCTTTCCGTTTTAAATCCTTGTCTTGGAATGTGTATTAAATTGAAGTGCACACATCCACGCCTTCGTATGCAGGTTCTGGATATAAATTTTCCTTTTCTGGGCAAGCCGGGGCCCTTGTTAGGAGCCTTCGTTAACTGGGTTCACTGGCCAGTTACTAGACTTTCCACGAACATGGGATGTGCTGTTTCCCGTCTCCTGATTCTAGAAGTCTCTCTCCTGCCTGCAGCTTCCAATGCACTGGGGGTTGGGAAACCAGATCCTGAAACCTAAGAACTGTTTGTTAAACAAACCGTCACTGGGGTTTTGCTCCGGGCAGCTGGGAGCAAAATGCTGGGAAGGCCCTCCTGTTACCCGACTGGTGCCTAACCTGCCGGGGCCGTCGCTGCTCAGAGTGCATCTTGGAATTTCCAAACTTTGCTTGGCCCGCCCCCACCCCTGAGATTGTGACCTGGGAAGCCTGGGGAGATGCTAGCCAAGTTTTTGAAGATGCTCCCTAGGCGACCCTGCTGTGCTCGTTGGACTGAGAGCCACTGCTGCCTTGGGTTCCACCTCTGAGTAAACAGGCCCTGGTTCTGCCCGGAGTCAGAGCTGAACCACCAGTCAGCCGTAGCTATCTGGCGTCTTTCTCCAGATAACCTCTTCAGACAAACCCCTTTACCTCAGAAAAAGAATTTCCAAACCACACAATGCTCCATAGACCAAAATAGGTTTTTATTTCCAAACTTAAAGCAGATACATTTTAGAAAACATAAAGCCACGGCAAAGACCTCAAGCCCTTTGAGAACACGGCTACTTCCAACTTGAACAACAGGAAGGGGATGAAAACGTCATGTGACTTGAAAACAGAGCCCTGGGTAGAACGGGCCAGCGTGTCCCGCCCCCCTCCCACGCCCATCAGGGAAGGCAGGGGCGGCGCCGGTTCTGGACCTGATGTGACCCCAGATAACACGCAGGCTCCAGGATGGTCATTTGCCGTCGGCTCTGCTTGTCTTCCCCGGAAGCAGAGTTTATTGCAAATGCATGTTTTACAATCACAAATAACATGATGGGAGTGGCTCTGGTCCCAGGCCTACTGTTTACATAATAAAACGTTTTAAACAATGAAGTTAGTTTGCTTTGGACAACAAAGCTCACACAGCATCTCCACACACACACACACACACACAAACACACACACACACACTCCACCAGGCCATTGTCTGACTCACCCTTTACTGACTAGACCAGTCCAGCCACATGAGTAGCTGATCAGCACCAGGCGAGTGTCACCAGGTCTTGGAGGGCAAAGATGCAGTGACTTTGCCCCTGTGGGCTTGACCGAAGGTAGAGTGAATACAGGAAGGTGGCCAATGCCTCCAGATGGGGTTCTGGGAAGATATGGGGCCCTCTAGTTCCCAGGCCTCCCTTGGGAGGGGAGACAGGAGAAACTGACACACGCATCAGGCTCACCTGCTTTGGGATGAGACTGCTGGGCTTTTGGACTTGAGATGGAGGGGGAAGTTGTCATTCCTCTAAAGCTGGGCCTGAAAACTTGCATTTTTCTTTCTTCTGGCAGCTCAGGTGCTCCACAAATTCTATGAACAGCCCTAGTTTGTTTGTTTGTTTGTTTCTTTCTCTCTCTCTCTTTTGTTTTGATTCTGAATACATGTTTAAAAATCAGACAATCCATTTATTGTTTAAAAATCTGTGGTGCACAGCAATAAGCAGGTTATTTCTACCCTTACATAAATGACTGTATTGACCTTGTATACAGTCAAGTCTTCCCTCAAATATTTTAGGGAAGAAAACATGGAATGAACATAAATAAGCAAACGAAGAGAATAAAGCTGACCCTTCCTCAGGGGAGTCCTACAGAATCAAACATCAGTGAGAAGAGAATATAGAGCTGGCAATTCCTCCACAATATGTATTTAGATCATAAGAATTTCAAGAAATAGTGGCAGAGAGCAGAGAAATGGACAGAAACCAAGATATATGTATCTTCAAGTTGTTAAGTGATTTCCTTGCTTTTTAGCATCTTTGAACATCACTGGTTTCTAAAACACACAGACAGACACACAGAGCAAGAGAGAAATGCGCAAACTAGGACCCACTGAGCTAAGTCCTCCTCCGCCAGGGCTGGCTGTGTGCGAGAGAAAGAGAGGGCTTTGTTTTCACACCAGCCTGAGGGAGTTTCCAGGCAGAGAGCTCAGGGGTCAACTGACCTTCCCTTGGTGCAAAGAACTGCAGGGGGGACAACCAGTAGCTCCCATAAGAGGCAGAAAATGCTGGAATCGGAGGAAATGTAGTGGGTCCAGCATGGTCATCCTGAGGTCCCCATAGACCATGGGCTGGTGGCCTCTGTTTCCCAGAAGCCCAGGGCTGGAAACGGGCAGCGCGGCTGTGCTTCTGGGTGGAGATGAGTGTGTAGTCACACACACACCAGAGTCACACAGAACTTCTCTGTCACTTCTTCCTCACCGGTAAAACTTCTAGAACGTGCATGGCCCCTGCCTCTGGAGAGCAAATGCCTCCTTTAAGCCGCAGTGCAGGGAGTCAGAGCTGCCCCACAGGCCAGGGCGTCACAAAGCCGACTCCAACGTCCCACAGCCCTGCGAGAGGTGGTATGTTTGTGCTTTTCCAGGGAAGGTAAGCGTCTGTCCCCTGGCCCCCAGCACTTCTCCCAGCTGTCGCCAGCTGCCTGGAGGAGGGGGCACCAGGAAGAAAGCCTGCCGGCCCTGCTCTGGGACGTCACCCTCAACCAGCCAACCAGCTACCAAAGTGGCAGGAGCCCAGGGCCTGGCAAGCAGAGAAAAACAGCCAGGCCTAAGCTCCCACAGAGAGGCCAGGAGCCCCTCATCTCAGCGTCCATGTCGCAAATCGACCATCCACCCACGAGCTGATTGCTTTCAGGCAGGCTGCTAACCCTTTCTGTGCTCTGGTTTCAGGGTCTAAAGACATGACCAGGATTTCACGGCATAGGCTTTTGGAAGGAGTCAGGGCCACCTTGCAGGTCCTTAATTTGTTTCTTGCCTCCCATTTCCACCAGAACAAGAGGAGGGGCCGACAGCCTGTGTTCTGGTGGTTGAGCTCAGAGGTAAGCGTTCTCCGAAGGAAGCCTGGGACCCTTTGGGGAAGTGAGGTCCCTCTGTGTGATTACTGTTCTCCATCTGGACGAGGTGGTTGGGTACCAACATGGAAGCCGCTGTGCTGTCACCATGACAACCGTAAGGCAGGCACTGGAGGGTGCTCAATTGCCTGACTGCTTTTTAAGCCTGACTGTTTCTTTAACTGATCTCCTTTTAGACGGTGAACTTTTGTCTTTTTAATTTCTTTTTAGAAATGAATTCCCCCTTTTTCTTATTTTGACAGACAGAGGCCTTTCTCTTGTAATTGAAACTGAGGGAGAAATGATGGTTTAAGTCCTTCGAATCCGCTCCTCTGTTGGAGGCACCGTGAGCTCTGTCAGCTGGACGCTGGGAGCCGCCTCCCCGCGTGGGTTTGTCCCCCCATGTTCCCTTTCGAGGCCTCAGCGATCTGCTAGAAAGTGGGAGGTCAGCCTGGAAAAGCTCCGAGAGCCTTTCTTTCTAGGATTTGCACCCAGGAGTAATTCATGTTCCAGAAGAAATTAAAGCAAATATAAATTTCCTGGGCTGAAACCAAACACAAAAGTGTTAAACAAAACTTCTCCCTGGGCCTGCACGACCAGGAGTGGGGAAGGGACACCCTCTGGCCGAGCAGGGCACTTGATTTATTCGCTCATTCCCAACTCTTCCAAGAAGGTGGGCCCAGAAGTGTCCTGAGTGTGGCAGCAACAGCGGTGACACTCTGTGGAAGGGGAGGGCCTCGAGGACTCCAGGACCCCCATCACCAGGTGAGGCAGGTGGAGGGCAGTGGTGGAAGGTCATTCTCGCCCCTCAGTCATGAACATCTCCAAGTTCCAGTGACAGAGTATGAGACCAAGACATGGAGGGTCAGGAGGACGAGGGCAGAGCCATCTAAGTGCCACTCCAGTCCACTCTACCCCTCCTTCTTGCTAAGAGATGCCCATATTGTTGGGGGACATGCTCCCAGATCCCCACGCAGATGCAGAGGAACCATGTGACACCATTCTGACCAGTGAGATGGTGACAGGAGTGTCTGGGTGGGCTTCTGGGAAAGCTCCTGAAAAGTAGGGCTTTTCAGCCAGCTCATTCCACTTCTTTCTGGAACCCAGATGAGAAATCCGGAGGTGGAGCAAGCACATTGGGCCATGAGGTAAGCGTGAGGAAAAGGAAAGGGGGCTGCAGAATCCTTGGCCCTGACGTCCTTGAGCCGAGGAAATGATGCCAACCACTGCCCAGCTCTAGACACCTCAGGATGAGGGAGGAGCAACACCGCTGGTGCTCAAGTCAAAGTTGGTGGGAGGAGGGATTCTGACGCTTGTAGCTGAATCCAGGGATTGCCCCTCCAGACAGCAGCCCACCATCATCTCCCCAGAATATCTAACGTGGCAAGTAGTCTGGGGCTTGTCAGGGCTAATTTCCCCTTTACCAGTGGCCAGGGGTGGGTGACAGGGAACTCACCCAAGGTCACACAGCTCTTAACAGGAGAGCTCCATCTCCACCTTGTTCAGCACTGAGCAGTGTCACTCTGTCACCCAGTGGCTGCAGAGATCTACCCCCACTTCTGGAACGAACTCCCTGAATTCACTGGGTGAGCAGGAGCTGTAGGGACCTCAGTTTCCTCACCTGTAAAATGGGCATAAGATCAGAACATGTCTATAAAGACATTGATAATTCAACATCTGCTCCATTCTGCTTCCCGGTCTATGTTTTAATTCAGCCCATTACCTGCTTTCTGGGGTTAGCTTGTCTCTCCCAGGTCCTAGACTAAGGGAAGTGATTTTTGATAGGGAACATCTTAATTAAAAGAAAAAAAAAAGAAAGGAGGAGGCCAGAACTGAGAGTTTTCTGAGGGGACTGGTATTAGGTACAAGGATGTCAAACAGGTTTTTCTCACATGACAAGTGTGATTGGCTGGCTGTGGCTGCCTGGACTGGTTTTGAGAAGGACTGTGAGGTCTGCTGGGGCTGGAAAGAGGGAGGGGAAGGGCTCGGAGATCAATTACTAATGCCTGCCTTTGTGGATGCAGCAGTCGGGGTGGATGCCCAGGGATTTAATGCTGGGCCTGTGGTCACAGCTCACTGCCTCACCACCTCTCTGTTGCTGACCCAGATGGGTGACAATCATACTGGGGTAAGAGCAGCAAGGGGTGCCCCCACCCAATTTGCTGAGCGTCCATTAGAGAGGGAAGGTGGGGCATGATCCTGACTGGGCCAGGGACACAGGAGACGCGCTGGAGGTCACCGTGCTGCCACCAGCGTGTGACATTCAGATAACAGACTTAAAAGGAAGCCGCAGTCGTCTCAGGATTCACTGAGCCGGCAGGGACCTCTCCCCACTCCCACTGCCCCCAGGCATGGCCACTCTGGGGGTCAGGTGTCCCTCATCAGGGGAGCAAGAGGCAGCTAAGGTGGGTAAGCTGCAGCCTTGATCATGCTCACTCGTGTTTCTCTCTGCTCCTGCCCTCCCGCCCTCCCCTCCTCCTCCCTCTCTTTCTCTCCCTGCTTCTCTCCCCTGTCTCTCTCTCTCTCTCTCACACGCAGACACACACACACACACACCTGGGCACAGCGGTGATGTTCCCTTCTTACCACCTCTCTCCCTCTGGGGGTCAGAGGAAAAATAAACACACAGAGGTCCCACCGGGACACCCTTTCCACAAGGCACTTTAAAGCTCTTCGCAGTTGGTGCTCAGGAAGCTAGAAAGAAAGTCGTAAAAGTCATAATCGTCTGCACCCACTTTCAGCAAAGGAGATGACACAGTCAGCGGTGGCTGTAGCGTATCATAGCTGTATTTATATGAAAGTAATGAAAATATCAATTCTTTTTTTAAAAAAAATTATGCAAACAAACAGACTCTAGGGCATCATTGTCAAAGTTTAAAAAAATATAGTCACCCCCACCCGCCAGCCCACACGTGACAATGACAATGTCTCCCTCCCCAACACGCAGGACACGTGACACAACTGCCTTCACCTCAAACAGCTCTTTGTTTCCGAGGTCACCTACAGGGGGGCGGCACTGTCCTGCGCAGGGCGCCGCCTGGGGGCAGCAGTGAGTGACCAGGATGGGCTCCAGCCATGCTGTTTCTCGCTGTGTGGCCACGGGTGTTACTTCCCCTCTCTGGGCCTCCACCTGCTCACCATGACGTGGGAGAGCGGGAGTGGAGAAGTTCGAAGGCCCTGGCCACACCGCTGACCTTCTAGGGCTGGACCAACACAACCCAGTGAGCATCTGGGCTTGGCTGCCTGGGCCTGAGGTCGTGGTTCACGCAGCCCCTGATTTTCCAGTAAAGCGGTCAGTCACCTGCAGAGAATGGCCTGGTGGTTTGGTTTCCAGACATCTTGAGAAAAGCATGCTTTCTGAGTCAGCACCAAGAGCCCTTCTCGGCAACACTGTTTTCCTGCCCGGTGAGCACCCAGCGAGTATCCAGCTCTTCCCAGTCACAGGGAGGCCGCTGAGAGCTCTGCCCAGGCCGGGCCTGTGCCAGGAAGGAGGGGTCCGGGCGCTGCAGAGAGCAGTGGGGAGGGGCAAGGCGCTGGGGGGCTGGACCCTCTTGGGTCTTCAGTTTCCCCTCTGATTAAAGGCCTTTCTTGGTCTGAGGATCCCCTCGTTGGTCTTCTCTGTGTAGCTGAACGGACAAAAATCAATTTGCAAAGAGTGGGCACTAAGCATCTTTTAAAAAGGAAAACCTAGTGCTGATTTAGGGAAAATCTGATCCAGCTGTGAAGCACTTAGGAACGGCGTCAGAATTCCCTGGGGAGAAAGGGACATATTTCCAGCCTCAGGGCCCAGCATAGCATCAGCCCGGCCCCTTCCCAGGTGGTGGGTGGGCCGGAGTGCAGAGCCCCTGCAGAGGGGCCCGGTGTGGGGCGCCTGGACCCTGGGTCCCTTGTGGGCACGTGTGTGAGACACTCTTGACCCAGAGGACCAGCTCTCTCCAAAGTCCCTTCTGGAAGGCGGAGGGAGCGCGCCTCAGACAGGCCGAGCTCCACAGCTGAACTGTCACCTCTGTCTTGGACCCTCGATCCCTGGTCCCTGGTGTGGCAGGTGCTCCCCTCCGTTCCTTCAGCCTGAGTCGTAGGTGGTGAAAAACTCAGCCCAAGGAACGCTGCTTCCCCGGCACTGTCGGGGGCACGCTGCACGTGGAGCGTGTGCCCCGTCCCGCGTGGGAAACTTAACGGCAGGCCTTCTCTCCTTTGTTTGCTCCCTGAACAGGGCAGAGAACACACGGAGCACGAGCTGAGCATTTCCTGCAGGCCCAGTGCCCCGACCGCGACCTCCATCGCTGGCCTGGGCTGTCAGGGCTCCTGCATGCACGTCCCCGTCCTGCTCTGCTTGCTCATCTCTGGGTCTGCTCACCGTGGTTCTTCTTTTCCCCCCTTAATTTCATTCTGTCACTTGCCACTTTTCACTGCTGCCACTGGGCCTGCCCGGGATCAGCGCCATTTCTGCTTCTGATCCACAGCACCCGGTCTGCCGTCATCCCAAAGCCTAGAGGAGCCTGGCTGTTCTCACTGTGTGGAAAGCAGGAGCGCCCGGGCTCCGAGCGAGGGCCTGCGCTGTTCTTCCACGTTCACCTCTACGTGAACATCTGGGTCTGGGGCTTGGCTTCTGGGTAGGAGGGGGCCATAAAAGTGACATGTTATGGTTCCTGCTTTCCAGGGCTGACTGCAGACCGAGGCAAAAATGCCACGCGATCCCACTGGATACGCAAACTGCTAGGAGTTTCTCCAACTAGAAAGAGAGGTCATATATGGAGCTATAAATCCTGAGCACTGACATACAGAGCAGATAAAAAAGCTGGCCATTACTCCCATAGTACACATTTAGTATAAACAGACTAAGACAACACTGTATAAAAAGTAATATTGTTTTGGGAACGTCGATACAGTATTTACACGGATGCAGCCCTGCCGGCTCTGGCCTGCCCCGGTTTCCAGTTTCCTCAGCATCCTCTGGAGGAGCCCCGGCTGATGGAAGTTTGGAGAAGAAAGTCCCCTGTGTGCCCGCAGTGGGCTAGGTGGGCGGGGGGCCGTCGTAGCGGAGCATGAGCGTGAAGGAGCGGGCAAAGTTGTTGGCCAGCGTGCAGCTGCGGTCCTCTTCCCCGACGGGCAGCAGGAAGAGCAGCAGCAGGAAGCAGAGCAGGAGCAGCTGCAGTGGGAGCGCCACGCAGCACGCCTTCCGGCAGAGGGAGCTCAGCCCTCGCCTCCGCCGCGCCTGCGGAACCAAGCAGGAGACGTGAGTCTCAGGAGGGGAGGGCGGAGCGATGGCAGGAGCTGCAGCAGCTCTGGTGGACTATCCCACTGCACAGGCCTCAGTTTTCCCATCTGTGAAGTGGGACTAATGTCAGTTCAGCCACAAACAAAGATCTCTGGTTTCCTCAAACCACTCAAGGCATGAACGGAGGCGGGGGAAGTTACAGGCTGTGTCATTTATGACATAAAGCCGAATGAGCATGCGTCCACAGAGGAGACCTATCTTCCCACAGGTGCCAGGCGGGGTCAGACCTGGCTCACCCACCAGCTCGGCTCACGTAGGGCTGCCTCAGTCTGTCGGGGCTCTAACTTGACTCCTGAAATTTCACATTGCCTGCTTCCAAGTCTCTGACCCATCCAGGAGAGGGAGAGAGGGTGAGACAACAGGTAGACCCACCCTTACTTGGGTTCACACCACAACTGAAAACCTGTAATTAACCGTCTCCCAAACGGAGCTCAGTTTCCAAGGGTCCTGTTTCTGTTGACTCCTCCATTTTCAGAGATAACACTTTGCTTTTTTAAGTGAAAACTTGTGCCTTGGCCATCATCCCCTGGGGAAAACAACTTTGACAGTTCAAAGCTGTTTTTGCATTTATGTGTTGACGGGGGGGGCAGCCTTTTTGAAGGACTCCTGCCACCCACCCGGTGTCTATTCACTTGGAGCTCACATCTTCACTTTGAGGCAACCTGGATTCTAAAATGCTCTTTAAACTAGATGACACATTTTAACACGATTCTCAAATGCTCAGAAAACACATGTGCACATGGGCACGTACACACGCAGACATATCAGCACGAACTACCTCTTAAGAAGCCACAAAGAAACTGATCATCTCAGCCCTTCCCAGATCTGGGAGTGTCTCCATGCCTCAGTTTCCCCATAGAAAGCACCACCTGCGTTCTGCCCAGTTAGAACTATCCAAAGAGAAAAGGGGCTTCCTCCATCAGTGATGAGCTCCCATTCCATAGGGTGTGGAGGCCGAGGGTCGATAGCACATGGTGGTGGGGACAGAACAGGTGATGTCGTGCATGGTAACTAAATGCTCGAGAGTCCTTCAAGATCTCCCAGGAACCTGAGAGTCCAGAGTTTTGAGGAGTTCAGGAAAGATGAGTTAATCACAGTAAATGCCAATCTTCTGCCATTGATGAAAAAGGATATTGGGGAAAGGAAAAGTTTGGAGTTCTGGATTCTAATCCTGGTCCTGTTATTTCCTAGCTGTGTGACCTAGGACAGGTCACTTAGCCTCTCTGAGCTTTAGTGCCTTCATCTGTTGGGGCAAAGGGAGAATGAAACCTGCCTATCAAAGTCAGAAAGGTAAGTGAGGCAGCGCAGGCCATGCTGAACATGCAGTTGGTGCTCAGCAAATACTCATTCCTTTCTTCTTCCAGGGCAGATGGGCAGATCCTACCAGCCCCCTGAGCTTCCCTCTGCAACCAGGTGCCAGGAATCAGATGCCATCAACCTCCTCAGATCCATCAGAGAGAACACTGCCCTCCCTAAATGCCAGCTCTTGGGCCCTTAATAGCCCACACATCCTCCTGCCACAGGGCCTTAGCACAGGCTATCCCTTCTGTCTGGAATCTCCCTCCTTTCTCCAGTGCAGCTGGTTAGTCCCTACTGGTCATTCTAATCTCAACTTGTGAGTCACCTCCTCAGGGGAACCGTCCCTGATCTAAGACAAAAAAAGCTCCATTACACATTTTCATGATACCAGTATTTTTCCTTCAGGTTACTAATTAAAGTCTGTGTCCCCTTACACTCCTTGCAGGCAGGAGCCACATCAGTTTGGCTCATTGCGGTATTCCTAGTGACGTTCAGTAAATATTTGCCTAATGAATGAAATAATGAAGAAAAGGCTCTTTCCCTTCCTGTGCATCTGGCCGTCTGCTCCTCCCTTGGTGCCCGTGGTGTGACGGCACGCTCACTGACCCATCTGTGAACGGTTGGCACTGTCCTGACGGCACCCCCAGAACACCTGGGCTCCCTGCATTAACGTACACCGAGCACCCCTTGGCCTTGCGCTCAGCAATCCACCTCACTCACGGGCTTCCTGAGTTCTTGCCCTATTCTGGGAGGTGGGCTTCCTTGTACCCATTTCTCAGAGGAAGAAACTGAGCCCATGGGAAATAACCAGCCCAAGGTCACACAGACAGGCTCAAATTGCCAGCGAGGCTCCACAGCCAGGCTCTCTCCACCATCCCACGTGGCATTGTTTCTCATAAGAAACAACAGGCACAATGACAAAAGCCCGCCTGGGCCTCTGCTGAAGCTGGTCCTACCCTGACGCGGGGCCTCGAGTGTGGAAGTCACACTGCATCACCACTGGGGCTTTCAGGGTCTTTCCCAAGAGCTGGCTGGGCCTCATTCTCCAGCACAGAGATGCTTCCAGGTCAGTGCCGAGAGCTCAAGGTGACAGGAGGGGGCCGGGTTTTCTCTGGCGATCCGAGGTGGGCCAGCACAGTGCCCCTCTCTAAACTCTCACTTAGCAATTAGTGTGGTCCCTGAAGGCCCCTCTGACAGACTGCTGAGCCACCTGCTGGCTGGCTTCCTCTTTCTGGGTTTCCTCTAGGACCCCCAGAAGGGGGCTGTGTCTGGGGTCCACTGCATTGCCCTGACTACTCCAGGGAGCCTGAGAGCGTCCACAGATCCCCCCGCTGGGCCCTGCCCATGACGCCTTGAGTGTCTTCACTAAGCGCAGTTACAACCCAAGACTCGCTTCCCAGGAGCGTTCAGAGGCCGCAGAGAGTACCCACCCAGGGACGGGAAGGCAGCGCCTGCCATGGGGCTGGGTTAATGTTTATCTCCTGGCTGGGGCGGCTCTGCATGCGATGGTCAGGCCCCAGGACTCTTTCTCCAGACCCTTGGGCTGGCTTTGGAGCAGGATGGAGATGAAGAGCTGAGCTGGCCTTTTGGAGGTGGTTTGGTTCATTGGTGGGAGGTGACTCTGGATGGAAAGATCGGAGTGTCGTTCCTGAAGTGAGGACGGAGCCTCATTCGGCAGCAGGTGTATGGGCACAAGTCTCCCTTTCCCTCCTTCCCTCTTCTTTCCTCATCTGAGATCCATCCATTACCAGGCTCTTCTGAGCCTAGGGCAGAACCAAGGGCAGGGATGGTCCAGGGTGACCCAGAGGCACCTAGCTTGGAAGACTGGGTAGTGACGATGCTTCACTGATATGGGGACCGAGGTTTGCTTGGGTGCAGGGAACACAGTGGGGTCAGCTTTAGAATGCTGAGTCTGAGGGGTCTCCTGAGCAGACGTCTTGCAGGCTTGGGCCTCAAGACTGAAGCTAGAAGGAGAGTCCCAGACTGCAGATGGACAGAGGGCGTGAGAGCCCCAGAGTCAGGGAACGATGCCAGGCCAGGGGAAGGAACCGCCAGGGAGAGGGTGAGTCATGAGAGGGAAAGGGACCCTGGAGAACCCAGAGGGTGCGACCATGGGAGAAAGAGGTGCTGTATTTCCAGGTTCTCTGAGCAGCTAATGCTTATTATTTATAAAAGAAATGAAAGCAGCTTTACAGGCAAGAAATCCAATAGCCATCACCTTAATCATGTAATCAGAATTAGCATCACCAACATTGGAGGCATATGGACATCGTGTGTCTCCCAATAAAATGCACTAAGAACATGGCAACAGGGGGAGGTGGGTTTATCTCAGTGGCAGAGTGTGTGCTTAGCATGCACAAGGTTTTGGGTTCAGTCCCCAGTACCTCCATTAATAAATAAATAAACCTAATTACCTACCCCCTCAAAAAAAAAAAAAAAAAAAGAAAAGAAAAGAATACGGCATCACTTTTGAGACATTCCTGCCAGCAATGCTCAACAGGGAAATGTGGGGAAAACCCAACTTGAGGGACACTCGACAAAACATCTGGCCTGCATTCAAGGTCAAGGTCAAGAAAAACAGAGGACTAATCCCAGCTTAGAGGAAACTAGAGCGATGTGACAACTGAATGTAATGTGAGCCCAGTCTGGATCCCAGACTGAGGGAAAATAAAAGGCTATAAAAAACTGAAAACTTACATCCTTACAATGGAATATTATTCACGGAGGAAAGGAAATGAGAAAGCAAGTCACAAAAGGACATGGAGGAAACTCAGATGCATTTTGCTGGTGAAAGGAACAAGAGAAGTGGTTGCTAGGAGCCCTGGGGGAGGGGAGAGGGAAGGGGCGGAAGAGCTGGGGAGAAGGTGAAGGCAGTGAATTCGTTCTGTGTGACACTGGAATGGGGGACGCATGTCAGCATACATCTGTCCAAGCCTACAGAATGTGCAACAGAAAGAGGGAACCCCAGTGTCGACCATGAACTTCATGGAGTCCCAGAAAGCAAGCTTCCACACCAACGCATGATGCTGATGTTAGGGAAAACATGGGAGACGTGGGGAGGAGAGGGCACATGTGGGGACTCTCTGATCTGCTCAGGTTGTCTGTAAATTTGAAATTGCTAAAAGAAAAAAAAATATTAATTTTTTTAAGACTATTGAGACAGCTTTAAAATTCTGAATATGGACCATGGATTAGGTAATAGTATTTCATCAACACTGAATCTTATTGACACTGACTCTGATAACTGAAAATAATAAAATAAGACAGAGAGAGGCCCCCGTGTGAATCCGGGAAGGGCAGTCAGAGCAGCTATGAGCGGAGAGTGTTGTCATCAGCCCCAGGGCTGCCCAGAGGCCAAGTGGATGAGGACAGAAAGAAGTTTGCTGGGCTGAGTGGAGAGGTAGCTGCTGGTTACCTCGCTGGGATGAAGTTCAGAGGAGTCGGGGGTGGAAGGCAGGCGGGCTGAGCAACGGAAGGATGAAGGAGAAAAAAGCGCAAATGTAAAATACCACGTCTCTGGATGTCAATAGTCAAAGACAAGTTTCAAGAACTTCAGATCCAAGGTGCTAGCGTGGATTCTTCCACAGATCAGCAGTGGCCAGTAGCTTACGGGCTCAGTGGATGGATGGGAAGACAAGGGATGATGGAGCAGGTGGTTGGAGGCCCATTCCTGGCCTCTCCTTGTGAAGGTCAGAGACAGCACAGCCCTATGCAAAGCCCAAGTCTTTGGCCAAGGAAGACCCAAAGTTGACCAGTCCCCAAAGTTGCACAGTGAGTCACAGAGGTACAAAGTCAAGCTATGTTCCCTCCGCACCCACCCAGATCTGGCTCACTGTCACATGGAGAAGGGACCAAGAGGCCACTCTCCTCCCACTACAAAGGAGAAGGTGATTGCAAGTGTCAAAGACCAGGCAGGGGAGTGTCCCAGCTGTGCCTAGCGCATAGTAGGGACTTTTAAAAAAATCATAGCTAATGTGAGAGAGTTATTACCTAACATGGAAAACTCATTAATGCTTTCTGAGATTCAGTATCAAAAACATTTCATCTGCTCTACGATGCTGACTGTAAGGTGCACCATTATTTTATATCCCCCTAAGAAAGGAAAAAACCCAACAAACAAGCATTGATTGGAGACCCCACAGAACACTGGGGCACCACGGGGCTACACCTTCAGGGTGGAGGAAATAAAGCTAATCCTCCCTGCCCCGCAGTAACGGGAAGCAAGGAAATCCAAGGTCTTATCTTGGCACCGGGTGAGGGCGGGAAAAAAACTCCACCCCGAGAACTTGAACCTCAAGGCTGGAGCTCCCACAGGTTGGTCTAAACTGACACCGTCAGTGTGGTCCTCAGGAAAACAAAGCAAGACACAACCCGCAAGCAGAGATTTTAATTTAAAGAAATCTCAGGTGGGTAGTGTCCTGGGTGGTGGAGGGAAGGAGATCCCAATCCTCACCGGAAGAACGGGATTGTAATAAAACACCCCTGTTCCGGAGATGTGAAAATGTGAAAAATTATGAGTCTTAAAACCTGCGAAGTATGGGCAAGTGAAGAAAAAGTTGCCCTTGGGTCTCTCAACATCCGTGCCCATCTCCCAGAGCCCACAGCCCCCGATGCACGGAGGAATTTGCTCTCCACCGCTGCACACGGGCGCGTGGCCCTGCCTCCATCACCCAGGCAAACACGAACATTAGCACATCTGTCCTTCAGGGAAAAGGCTGTCTCAGGTAGGCTGACGCCACTTCCCTGTGTCAGCGCAGGAACTGAGTCGACTCACAGCCCCATGGCGATTCGAGAAGCAATGATGTGTCAAGATCTCCTACTCCAAAGGAGGTTGCAAAAGGGGGTATATCTATCCATCAGGCCTCTTGTATTTATTAGCTGGAATGCATCCATAAAGAGAAATTTCTCTTACCAACTCTGTGGTTACACTGCAAAACCACGCATACAGAAAAGGAAAAAAATGAGAGGTATCTTTAAACTACGTGGAGTAAATCTCTAGGATGTACTTAAGAGATTAAAATGACAGAAAGCAGTGTGGGTAGTATGCTTGCATTTACTTTTAAAAATGGGAACATGTATATAGTCTACTTCTCATATTAAAAAGAACTGCGACTCAGAAAAAAAAAAAAAAACGCAATGACACTCCATGCGTCTGAATGCTGCAGGCGGACGTATCCGGTGGCACTGAGCTGGCAAGTGTGTAGGCAGCTGCAAATTTAATAAATCTTAATTATTCTGTTTATATAAACAAGCAGGCTGAAGCCACTGACGTAGCTGGAGCTTTCAGTGCCTGGGTGTGCCGAGAGAGAAAAAAGCGTGGAGAACCAACTGCTCATAAATAATTCATTTGGGGGTAGGTTTTTTTTTTTCTTTTTTTTTCCCTTTCCCTTTGGACTAAAAATAATATATGGAATGTTTTTAAGTTGGCAAGATTACAGCCTCGGGAGATAGCATCTATCTTCCACCTGTCAGGTCTGGGTGTGTGTGCCGCCGTGCACGTGTGTGCAGACCCCTGCACACGCATGCGCACCCCGGCCCCGCAAAACACCACCAGGGGAGGACCACACCCCCTGCCAGAAATGGCATTATCCCTCTGCGCTCAGAAAGGGAAGCAGGGGCAGCGTCTGCAGGCATCTCCACGACCTCCACGCAGTTAGGAGCCTGCTACGTGCCTCTTAACAATGGGAACTTTGTCTACTATTGGTTTGATGGACCTGCCTTTTATTCATCGGACAACCATCGTTAAGTGACTCACCAATAGTCACACACACTCACGGTAGACTGTGGGTTCAAATCCAGGGAATAAAGCAGCGGTTCTCAAAGTCTGGTCCCCAGGCCAGCAGCATCAGCACCACCTGGGAACTTGCTGGAAATGCAGATCCCTGGGACCCCCCACCCCAGACCGGATGCAACAGAAACTCTGGGGGTGGAACCCAGAAATCTGTGCTTAAACAGCACTCATATAAAAGAGCCCCAGATGGCCTCTGTATGTTGGCCTCCATGGTGGGCCGAGACCCATTAGCTTTAAAGACAGCCAGCAGCAAACTCAAACTTTCACACATCCATTTGTTTTCAACTTAGCCCAAATAAGCAGATTCTTTTAGCCATTTAGAACCTGCCTGCCTTGCACACCCCACGAGACTGTGCCCAACATCTGCCTGCCATAGATAAGATCAACCCTGCAGCTAGAAAGGCACAATCCACTGCTGTCCCCCAGTGTTCCCTGACCCAGAGACTCGCCGTTGTGCTGAGCATCACCAGCAGGACATGTGAGCCCTCCCTCCCTCCCCGCTCCCCCTAGCCAGCACACACAGCCTACAGGGCAGGTCTTTGCTAGTGTTCACTGATATATCCCAGGTCCCTAAAACAGTGCTTGGCACAAAGTCAGCATTCAGAAACTATCTGTGAGATGAATGAATGAAGGAGGAGAGCGACAATAAACACAGGGCTGTGAACATTCCACGTTCACTGGAATCGGAACATGCACTGGAGGGCAGATGTCAGCCAGTCAAGTGTCCCTGGACCCAAAACCACTAGGGGACTCAGACATGATGCCCCCTGGACTCTGACCTGGGAGCTGCATCAAAGGTGGGCTTCTGACCAAAGTGGGGCTAAAGGTGCCAGATCTAGAGGCAGTCTGGGCACCTGGCCCTGGGCCCCCAGGTGCCACCAGGAGTCCCAGGCTGGACTGTGTGGGCCACCCTGTCCTTCCCGATGTTCTGGGCTCTCCTCTACTTCATGAAGAGACCCTTTGTTATTCTAACTTAGGCGGGGAAGCCTGGGCTTTCTGATCTCCTCTAAAGAACAAACAAATGTTTCCATGATACTCAGAATATGCTCATGAAATAAAGTCGGCTTTGATCGTTCCATTTTACAGATGGGAAAAGTGAGCCCAAGAGTCACAGCGACTTGCCAAAGTCCACAAAGATGGTTGACACTGGGCCCAGAGCGCAGTGTTGGTCTCGTGAATGCCCTTCCCAGCCCCAGGGACACCCACTCTCCCGCAGGTGGAGACAGGAGGACCAGCTGGAGACCACGGAGAAGTCCTGGGGTGCAGAGCCCCGAGAACACAGACTCAACACATGAGAGGTCTCGGGCACCCAGTGGTGTTCGGAGCAGACCTCGCCAGAAGCTCGAGAAGTCGTGAGCCAATGCTCAGCAGGAAGACAAGCATGCTCTCTTGGAAAAGGGGCCACCAGTTAACACTGGGCTTTTCCAGAAGTGGGGAGAGCCACTGGGCCCCAGGGATGCCTTCTCCCCAGGCCCAGGGTGGGAGGTTAAGCATGGCCTCACAGGTCAGAGGCAGGAGACCACACAATGAATGGCCAACATATCGCATCTAGAGTAACGATGCTCGAGCCTCATTATCACTGTGGTTACTGCTGTTCTGTCATTGCTTTGGCCTGCGAACACCGCGGGAGTGGCTCCGAGCTCCTCTCGGTGGGCGGAAGGGGAAACCGGTGCTGGGAGCACAGCCAGCCCTTCCTCTTTCGTCCCCCGAGTGCCGTATGGCCATCTATCACCGGGGTGGCCACAGGGTCCAGTTGGCCTGGAATGGTCCGGGTTTCCTGGCTCAGTCCTAGTTTATGCCTGTTGTCACAGCATAATTATTAACTTGCTCACTCCTCCCCTGTCCTGGTTTTGGATGAAAACTTCCAAGGACCCACCTTTATCACGTATCTGTCACGGCCGAGAAGGTTCTGTGCACGCTGGGGCTCCCCGAGACCAAGGGCCCCAGGGCCCAGCACTGTGCCGCTCACAGCCCATTCCCCATACAGCTTCCTCAGACCTCACAGAACCTTCCAGAAAGCCCGGGAGGCCTGCCCCAGGCCCACCAACCCTCCAGACGCCCTGCCCTCTAGCCGCGTGGAGCAGATGGCAGACACCGTACCTTCTGGAATCCAGTCGGCTTCCCCAGAGAACTCTGCGTCTGCTATTTCAGGGAAGGAGAGGAAAACGGAGGGGGAAAAAAAGAAGTTAAGTGAGTGAAACTTAAATCCCAGCAGAGCCTGTAATGGAATATTCATTTTGTCAGGGGAGTGTTTCTCTAAAACTTCTGGTCATCTGGACAGGCTGAACCAGCAGGTGATTCAATTTAATGAGCTTTTTAACGCACTCCGGGCCCAGGTGGGATTCCGTCTGGGAAGGCCTGGGCCTGGGCCGGGGCCGGCGGGCGCGCTGACCCGGCTGGGGCTGCGCTGACACCTAGTGGCCGACAAGGCTGCTTCGCGGCCAGCAAAACTGGAGCAGCAGAGCCGGGCGTCGGGGGTCTGAGGGCCTCAGGGGCCCTCGGAAGCCATCCCACCAGCGCCCATCCTTAGACCAGCCTCTGTGCCTCAGTTTCCCTATCAGTTCTCTGGGAATGATAACAGTACCTCCTTTATCAGGCTGTAATGAGGACACAGCATTTAACACAGGCTGATATTAGTTTAACTATTATTATTGTTTTGTGTGAGACTCGGGAGCCCAACGGGGGAAGGTGCTTCCCCAGTGTCACAAAGCAGGTGAGTGGAGGAGGGGCCTAGACCCCAGGAGTCCCAGCCTGCACCCCGGCGTTTGCTCCATCACGTCTCCAGCACCAGGCTGTGTTTGATGCTGGCTCTGCCTCTCACTAGCTATGGGAACTTGGGTGAGTTTTTTAACTCCTCGAATCTCAGCTCCCCCTCTGCAGACTGGAGATGCAGTTACTCTGGCAGAAAGGTGCTGGAAGTACTGAAGGGGACAAGGCACATAAAAGTTTCAGCTTGGAAGGTTGCAAAGATGTTGTTACGGAAGCTCCTGCCTCGTCAGGTGGCAGGATGGCCAAATGACAAATTGCAAGTCAAGTCCCTGGCACCCAGAGTCTCTACCTCCTCCCTCTGAGTGGTCTGTGGAGGCTCGAGGCGCAGTGGATGTGGGCTGAGTGAGGTCTCCCTGGGGCCCGGGACCTGTGCATCCTTAGCACCTACCAGCAGGTGGCTGGAGTCCTTGAGTTTGGACTTGTACAGCATCCACCGGTAGCGCAGATCCTCCAGCTCATCTGAGGACCCCATTGCTGGCTCGAGACGAAGGAGGTTTTCAAAGAGATGCTGACCTTCTGGTACGCGAGCCTCCAGCTCCTACAGAGAAAAGACAGAATTGTGGGTACCTTCCAAATGACCGAGGCGGCTCCACCTGGCTGGTAAGGAGGAGCTAATCAAATTGCTTCTGAGAAGCTGCCAACATGACACATAAAGTGAGAACTCCATCCATGCAAATTGAAGCCAAGGTCAGGCAATCACTCTCTGAAATATTACGGGATGGACTCCTGCAAGAGAGGGGCAGCTGCAGTGCTGACCTCCATGGTCACTCCTAGCTCTGGCATTCTAGAACCAAGACCTCCAGAGGGCCTGACATAAGAGTTATCATTATAAAAGCTACCATTGTTGAACATATCTTTCTGTTAGCATTTTCACTGCTGGCACAGTAATGCTGGGATTGGGCAGATTTTTCTGCCAAAATACAACACAATCTTCTCCCAGGATGGCAACTCCTGAGACTCCTGGGACTCCTGGGAGGTAGTGTGATGTGGGGATATGATCTGGGCTCTAAATCCAAGAGCCTGAGTTTAAATTCTGGCCTTGGATCTTGGCTCTGTCCTAACCTCCCAGCTGCATGATACAGACACACAGCTTAGTTTCTCAGAGCCCATGAGAATGGGGGCTCTACAGGAGCAAGGAAGCTTAACTGGTGAACTGTAGGTTGTCTCTCATACGGTTGGACTGGGTGATGGTGGCAGGAGATGAGAGGAGTGGCTGAACAGGAGGTAGGAGGCAGGCAGGAAGGACTTGTGGTCAACTAGGGAATTGAGGTTAAACTCTCCCTGAGGACAAAATATTAAAAACATTTTTAAGGCATCAAAGAGTTAATAAGAGAGTGAGGCAAGTCCTGGGAAAAGATGAGACCCAGAGAAGTAAGCCCAGTGCTCAGACCTTCCTTTGCACTCAGGACACCTGCCAATCTGGAAGAAATAGCTGTGAAACAGATCTATGCTTCTGGCAGCCTCACAGGGAGACAAAGGTCAAAGTCTGGGCCCTACAGAAGTGGAGACTCTGATAAACAATCTTCCTTTAGCTGAGACTCCTAAAGGTGAATCAGAAGTAAACTTGGACCTTGTTTGGATTTATAGCCCAGCTCCAAGTCATCTCAGAGGTCTAGGGGGCCTCCAGACCTGAAATTGGATTAAATGGTGGTTCCAGAATGATAAAGCCTTCACTTGTCTCATAGTCACAAACAAAATAATCTCTGTAGAAAAGATTATTCTAAATCTCAAATTACACTTACATTAATTTTTAAATGCCCAGCACACAGTCAAAGCAGCCACACACAGATACAAGACAGCAATAAGAAGAGGTAGAAATAATGCACAACAGAAACATTCCTAAAATGACTTGAGATGATGAAATTATTAGACACATTCTGTAAAGCAACTATGTTTACTGTGTTCAAAGAATTAAGAGATAAGCTTAAAAAGTTCAGCAAGGACCTAGGAGCTATGAAAAGTGGCAGAGCAGATTTTTTAAAGACCAAAATAGAAATTTGAGAACTGATAAATAAAATATTAAAAGCTAAGAAATTAACAGACATGTGTAACAGCAAATGAGACACAGCTAAAGAGAGAATTAGTAAAGTGGAAGATAAGTTAGAAAAAACTATACAGAAAACTATATGAAAAGAAAAAAGGATGAAAAATACACAAGAGAGGGTAAGAGACATAAAGCACACAATGAAAACATAACATATGTTCAAATGGCATCTCAGAAGGTGAGGAGAAAAGGAACAAGGCAGAAGCGATATTTTGAGAGATAATGTTGGAGAATTTTCCAGAAAGGTCCAAGGCCACAGATTCAAGAATCCAGATGAATCTCAAGCAAGAAAAAATAAAAAGAAATCCAAACCTGTCATATCATGGTAAAGCCACAAAAATTAAGGAAAAAGAGAGGTGGGTTGGGGCCTGACCGAGAAAGACTGTGTGCAATAAACTTGGGAAGTTGAACTCAATACCACACGGTTTTCTTGAGGGGGAGGCCAAGGTCATAGTTAGGATTATGAAAGGTTACTCTGGCTACAGAATGAGCCGTTACCCACATGGGGGCCCAACAGGAAGGAGGGAGGCCAGCTGGGAGGCCATTGTCATCATCAAGTTCAAAAATGGTAAATGCCTTGTTGGTCAAAGTCGATGAGAAAAATCCAAAGCTCTGATAATCCTTCCCTTAATAACAAATTCACAGGTGACCTTCCAGCACTAAGTGAGGTTATCTCTTTTTCTCCATAAAGTCATATTTCTCTTTTCACCATAATGAATGCTGATTGTTTCAGCAAAATAAGTTTCAATTTTAGGATATGTGATGCATATATTAATGAAAGAGTGTTGCATATTAATAAGGATTTGCTGCACATATTTTAGGGAGACTTTCAAAGTTTACCGCTTCAGTTACATAAGCTTCTCAATTTTAACCAAAATGGAAAACCATTCTAAAGCTGTTAATTGATCACCTACTGTGTACACAATACTATGCATGGTAAGGTAAGGGTTGTAAATTAAACCTTCCAGTACCCATGGGATTATTCATTTGTGTTAAAAAATAAAAATTTGTTAGTGCACTTAAAAAAAAAAAGGTAAATGCTTAGATTAAGACGGTGGTAGTGAGGGGAAAGAGAAATAACAAATATCCAGGAGGTGGACCCAAGAAGGGCTTGGTGACTAATTAGATGTGGGAGTGAAGGAGAAAGATTTGTGGTTGATGGATTGGCCCCCGACCCCCTGCTATACCCACGCTCTTTACCATATGACTTAGCACTACGTCCCATCTGGAGGCGGAGTCTCTTTCCTCTCCCCCTGAATCTGGGCTGGTCTTGTGACTTTCTTTGTCCAACAGAATCCAGGGCAAGTGACACTGTGCCAGCTCCTAGCCTAAGCCTCAAAAGGTCTTGCGTGCTCCCACCCGCTCTCTCAGATCCTGCCTCTGCTCTGAGAAGCCCAGGCTGTCCTGCAGGAGGACAACAGATACGTGGTCCAGCCTATGGCCATCTCCAATAGCCCACCAACCCCCAGAAGATACAGCCACTCATCTGACCTACACCTGACAGCAAATAACGGAGCCCAGCCAAGCCGAGAAGCACCACCCAGCTGACCGCAGCCTAAACTGCCAACCTTCAGAATCATGACTTAAGCAAATAGTTGTTCTCTTAAGCCACAAACTGTGGGAATGGCTTGTTACACAGCAAAAGTTAACTGATAAAGGAGTTGTGATTAGTGGTGACATTTCCCACGCTGGTGAATATAGCAGGAGGCTGAATGAATAGATGGATGGATGGATGGTTGTTCTAAAATATTTGAAGCAAAACCTTTAAAAATGATTATTCATACACAACCCAGAACAGCTCACAAGCTCTGCACGTGCTCCTTTTTTTTTGAGAAGTCCCTGGTGGCAAACACAGCTCTGTGGGCAAATCCTCTGGAAGAGGGGCCTTTCCTCAGGAACAAACCTGCAGCTTTGTTTCTCTGGTCCTCAAGTCCTTGGTGGAGGCAGTTCTCATGGCGATGATTCTAATCAGCTTGGAATTCTCCACCTGCAACCAGTGCTCAAAATTCCCCAGGAGCCGTGAGAAATCTTCACGGCTGCCTTCCTCCTGGAGCAGATTCGCCTGCAGGAACACACAGCATGACCAAAGCATGAGCTTCTGAAAACAGCCCGCTGGCCACGTGTCCTGAGGATTCCATCTAAGCAGAGGGGTGGGCACGAGGAACGCCTCTCTGCTCGATGTGGCCATGTTTAGGGGCCAAGGACATTCCTCACTGTCACCTCCCTGGTCTCCTGGTGGCAGCCAGCATCATCCCTTACCAGGTGGTCACCTTCTGCCACTTTTGCCCCCCTCCAGGCTAGGCGGCCAGAGTGATCGGTCCAGAACGCAAGTCCACTCAGCTGAGCCCTCACTGATACACCTGAGTGGCTCCTCATCATCCCTGATGTAGCCTGACAGTCATGGGTTCCGGCTCCGCCTGGCTCCGCATCCCAGGAGTGCCGCCTTCCCCGTTCTCTGAGCTGGAGCCCAGACACATGTAGGTCCCAGCACCAGTGCTCTCACCCTCGGGGTTTTGCACACAGTCTCCTTTGCATGGGATGCAGCCCCTCCGCTCCTATGCTTGCCTCCACTCAGCCCTGAGGATCCCCCCGATGTTTCACCTCTCCCAGGAGGGCTTTGCTCCCCCAGAAGCAGGTCACATCACTCTGCAGCCAGCTGCCATAGCATCTGGCGCCCTGCCTCCACAGACCGCAAGCTCTTAAACTTACTCTACTTGGTTCCCACTTCCGTACTCCTTAAAATGTGTTCCGAGGCCCAGCAGCCGAGGCATTGCCTGGGAGCTAGTAGAAATGCAGAGTCATGCCCTGCTCCAGACCCGCTGAATCAGAATCTGCATTTTAATACGATCCAGATGCACACAACAATCTGGAAAGCTCTGTGCTGGATCCTACATTCTCTGAAGGTTGGAAGTGTTTCCGTTTTAATGACAGCAGTGTCCCTGCTCCAAGCACAGTCCTGGGAACATAGTAACGCCAGGAAGTGCTTTCTGGACGGAGAAATGAAGGAATGAATGGCAGGATGAATGAATGGATGTGTTGTCTTTAAAGAACAACGAATGAACTTCTTTTCAATGTGGTTCGGCTTACTAAAGGCAGTCAGCAGAAGGGATGCGTGTGAGGTAGCCAGGCTAGCTCTTTTTACAAAATAGAACTTATGGCACAAAAAGTGCTTCCCTTGTGTGCTTTCAGTTTGCCACGTGGGGCTGGTAGGAAGCTTCCAGCCCTGACACTCTCCTCCCTGCAAGGGCAGCAGCTGGGGTTTCTGAAGGTGAAGGCTTGTCTGCCTAAAGGACGCCCGGGGCCTTCCCCAATGGGGACCCCTGGGTCTGGGGTCTCTCAGTGCCTTGGTCTAAGGCGTACTTGTGCCCTGGCCGGGCAGGCTCACCTGAGACGGGACCCAGCCGGGTCTTGAGCTGAGCATGTGGCCCAGGCAGGGAGGGGGTTTTGCTGGAGACATTTTCCCACCATCGACTGATTCAAGATCCAGTCCCTCCCCAGAAACCCCACTAGACAGACTCACCTGACGGTGATGTCGGGATATAAGATCCGTGGGGGTGATAAGAAACCCGGTCTTTGGGATGTTGTTGGTGAAAATCATTTTCTTCCCTGAATCCACTTCCGTCCTCTGCAGCTGCTGGTTTCTGATGAGGCTGGAAGACAAATCAGCCCGGTCAACACAGTGATGGATGGGACGAGGACACCCCAGGTCACGGGAGCAGTAGCAGAATTGGGGCATCACGCAGTGGGAAGTGATTTCTGGTCTTCATACATCGGCACCTATCCTCCAGGTTGGTCAGACCATCCCCAGGGCATGTGCATTTCCAGTTTCCTGCTTGAGACGCACATACTGCCATCGAGGTGTACACACCCAGCGATGCAGGTCAGGCCCAAGTCAGAAGGGACTGGGGGCTAGCAGGGAGTTCTGCCCCTGCTCAGAATTGCCTGGAGATGACCAGAGGCCCCAGGCACCATGCCTGGCACACAGCAGAACCCCAGCCATCTGTTCCAGAAGCACCACCGAGCCCTCCCTGGATGGGAAGGAGGTGCTGTCTGAGACCCGGCTCACAGCTGAGAGGCCCTCTCACCTCAGCAGGCTTTCCTCCAGCTGCCTCAGGGCCCCCCACGACTCCGCCAGCTCCTCCAGCTCCTCCCGGACCAGAGCAGCCCCCTCTGGAGAAGACTTCTCCATCACCAGCCGGCCGTGTGCTTCGATCAGGGGCAGCTGGGCCTCCTTCTCCGGGAATTCGGCCAGCAGTCCCTGAAGGTCACACACACACACAGTAAGATCCTGGGGAGAGGGTCTCTGCTTCCCAGTATGAGCGCTGGCCTCCCAAACCTGCTTTTTCAGGATGCAGGGGAGAGAATCAGCATCTCTGTGGGGAGAGCCACCTGACCTGGACCTCGATCTCCCGGGACTGGGCATCCCACGGGCTCGTGTCCCCACAGTGGGACTCCAGCTTCTGCGTGAGCACAGCAATCCACTGTCGCAGCTCCAGAAGCTCGTGGCTAAAGGTGCAATGTTCCCGCACACTCTGCCGGCGCCCGTCCACGAGGTCCTGCAGCACAGATCCAGGGAATGCAGGGCATCCTGAGCACAGCCCAACACCGAGACCCTGGGCCAACCCCCCTGCAGGACACTCAGCCCTGCCTGAGCCCTGGGGCAAGATGGCCCCCACCCAGCAACGAACACGAGAGGCTGGTCCTGTCTTCTGCACAGTGCAAGGAATTTATCCCGGAAAGACCAGCTCCGGCCTACAGTGCTTCTAAGCCTGCCTTTCTTTCATGGAAAGTACCGAGTCTGGATGAGGGTGTGGGCAGTGGGAGCTCTTGTCCATCACTGGTGTGGGTATAAATTGGTACAACCGCCTGGGAAAATCCTAGGTCACTATCTGCTAAAACCAAACACTGGCCTCCCGGTGACCTAACCGTTTAGCCCTGGGTGTAACCCCACAGATGCAAACACATCTTCACCAAAAGGCGTGCGTGTGGTCTTGCCCGTGGCAGCCCCGAAGTGGGAACCGCCCAAGCGCCCGTCAACGGTAGATGGATAAATGTGCCGAGGTATATGCATACGATGGAATATTTCACCACAGCAAGGATGAACAATCTACACAACAATCCAGAGCAACATGATGGATGGATTTACAGCCATCAGGTGGAGGGTTAGAAGCCAGACCGAAATAAAACATTGTCTGATTCAATTGAAGTAACGTATAAAATCAGGCAAACCCAGTCAATGCCGCACCAAGTCGAAGGTCAGGGTTACCTTCAGGTGTCAGGAGTAGTCAGTGACTGGGTGGGGCATGAGGATAAGTATTATTCTGTGTCATGATCTGGGTGCTGCTAACAAAGACATCTTCAGTTTTTTAAATGCATCAAGTTGCATGCTTAGATGTTCACTTTTCTGTATATGATTATACTTCGATAAAAAAGGTTTTTTATGGTCTTGCTTTGTTTCCCCTCCCCTGGGTCAATCGTGGCTCAGCTCTCTGAGGCTGGGGCTTGTTCATCTCTGTCTCCACAAAAGGTGGGTGCCACATCGAGCAGAGTAACCATTCTCTGTCCTCCTGGGACCCTTCGAGCCCTTCACTCCTAGCCCACCACAGGCCAGCCAGACCCCCGGGGCTGTGGGCCCCTCTCCTGCTGTGATCCCCAGCTGAGGTCCTTGTGATTCTCTGGGGGGTCATCGCAGGCCTTGACGCCCTGCATCCCGGGCTGACACTGCTGGATGCCAGGCCCACTAGGAGCTGGGGACTTGCCTGCAGTCTCACTGCCACCATCCCCTCCCATCCCTTGGGCACCAACATCTGATGCGATGTGTTCAGTGCCCCCCTTTTCTTGCCCAGTGGGGTATGGGTTCCCCAGAGGGACAGGAAGATCACCTGGGCTGTGGGGGAAGGACTTATTAGAACTGAAGAGACTTAAAAAGCACTGAGCACCAAAATAATAAAAGAGGGACAATGCTTCTTTGAAGAAGTATTTCAACAATAAATAAAGGAGTGGGCGAGAGTTGGAATATCACCACTCTGCAGCCCCTTACGATGCTGGTGCTCAGCTAACGCGTCTTCTAATTGCTGTAGTGCTCCGTTAGCTCATCACTGGGATGGAGACATTAACACTGATGTTTCTGCTGCTGTGGGCTCTGTGGGTCCCTGAAGAGCAAGGACGGTCAGTGATTCCTGTCCCCTACTTCCCCTGCCTCGACCCTGAGACCATCGCTGCTAGTTTATTAAATGGAATTCAGTGAATTCATCTCACTTAGACGAACAACGTGGAACTGCCCCCATCCCATAAGGTTTTTCATGCCCTGCTGATTATCCACAAAAGTGAAAACCCTGTTTATCATGACCCAAGCTCAGGATCTAACTTCAGTTAACATACAAACACAAAGAGGTTTTTGTGGTTTCAGGAAACATGCTGACTTTTCCAGGGACGCGTCCATTTTAGCAATTGATGGAAGACTGTGCCCTGGTTTGATTGAAACGTTACCAAGAGCCATTCACATTTCAGGAAGTTTCATCCCTAGAGGCATGCGTGGCTGTGGAGCAGAGGTGGTGCCTTCTGACCACCGCCCGATGTTACTGGTGCAGTCATCTTGGAGTACTTACTTTATTGAATGGCATTATTTTATTATAATTACTTTCCTTTTATTTCTCTCTTCCATGCTAGAAGAAGCATTTTCTTAAATTTTAAAATTGTGTGGGTAACTGATACTATCTGTGAATTTCCAGATCGCAAAGAGGATGTCAGAAGAATTTGGTATTAAAATAGGGCGTGCAGGGTCTGGAAGGGTGGAGAACCCTGCCTTAGACTAAGTTTTCTTGAGGTGTGGCTCCCTGAGAGCTGGCTTTGCACTCCTGGGGCACTTTTACAAATGCGGACCCAGGATTCCAACTGAGTCAGTGTCAGGGTGGGGCCTGGAGCCTGCATTCAACTTGCCTTTGGGCCAGTTTTGAAGGAGCCATCCTACACCCTACAGCCATTTCTGTCCTCACTACCAGAGGAGCATCCGTCCTGGCTGGACACCAGAATGATCCAGTGGCCACTAGAGGGCACTGCAGACAAGGCTCACGGCCACCAGGACCCACCTTTCAACCTGGCATTAATGCAGCAAACGCGACAGGGGCTACGCCTGCAGGCTGTTGTTAAGTCTGAGCAGCCTGCTCCGTTCTCACGCCCCGGCACACGTGGAATTGTATATTTACCTTGTGGCTGACTCACTACTGTCCATCGACCCACTAGAACGTAAACCTCAGGAGAGCAGGGGCCTTGGCCGTCCTGCTCATGGCATACAGGAGGTGCTCAATAACTTGCTGAATGAATGAGGAAGGGAAGAAAGAAAGGGAGAAAGAAAAGAAAGCGTTGGAAGGAACCAAGGAAGGAAAGAGGGAGAAAGTCCCCAGGAGGGTTGGGGACAAAGTCCAGGGGCCGGGTCTCTGTCACAGCACAGAGCCTCTGTCAGTTCCTCTTACCTCCAGAGACCTCTGCAGGGCCTGGTAGTCGGCGGAAAGCTGGTCCAGTTTGTGCTGGTGGGTGGGGTTCCCCTGGACGAGAGGCCTTGTGGCCTCCACCTGCGCCCCCAGGTCCAGCCCCTCCTCCTGCAGCCCCTGCAATGGGGGAAGGAACGGGTGGGTGTCTTCTGTCTGTCCTCAGGGAGGCTGATCGGGGTGGGGGGCTCTGTACGGGAGAGACTGGGAGGTTCCCGGGACGGCGGGACCTCCCACTCCATCAGCTACACCCTGTGGCTGTCTGATGGGCCCACTCTCAGGACTGGTGAGAATTTTTAAAATGAGATGAAAATATTCTGAGACACCATGAAAATAAACTGCAAAAGACCAGAAGGTGCCTCTGGGGGACAAACTCATGTCTGGACTCTTACTTGAGGACCATCTCTTTCTGTGAAGAAATCACATCCCAGCTTTAGTTTTAAAGCCCCCAAAGCACCATTTTTCATGTCTTCCAAAGAACACTCCCAGTTCATGTATGAGCTGTGCTTGGGTTTTAAGAAGATCATTGTTGTTTCACATGCATTTTAAAAACCAGCAAGCTTCTCCTTCAGCCGATGATCAGCCTGTGTACAGTTCATGTGTTTTAAAACATTTATTCTTAATCCCCAAATCGGTTTAACTGAAAGCCTCTGGACACATCCGGAACACTTAGCAAAGCAACTTTAAAAACAAGTACCAGTGTTAGACACGAACCACGGAGAAGCAAGAGGACAGCTTATCATTTCATGAGGCTTAAGAATCAGCCGCTTGGAGGTGCTGAAGGCCTTGCCGAGGCCAGGACCCAGCAGGTGCGTCAGCAGAGATTCAGGTGAGAGGAGAGGTCAGACCCCAACGGAGGGTCTCGCTCTCCGGCTCGGGCTGGCTGCTGCCTTGCTGGTTACCGCTACTGCGGGTGAGCTGACTTGAGACGCAGCTGAGCACCCGAGCAGGGGAACCCCTTACCTGCAACCTGGAGAGCTGGGCCTGTTTCCCCTGAAGGTCCCGCTGAAGCCCATTCTCAGCTTTGACCCTGATTTGGAGATCCAAGAGCTTCCTCTGCAGGGGCTCAAAAGCCGCTCTAAAGTCCTTGTGCTGAGTGAGAGAGCTCTGCAGGGACAGGACAGGCAGGACACAGATCAGCTCTCTTCAAGGCCCCCTGTGGCACAACCTGACACTCACAGACCAGCTGCTCTTTCCCCAGCCTTCTCCTGCCCTGCTTGTACTCACTCAGATGCCGCCCCCTCCAGGAAGCCCTCCTGGAGCCCTTGAGGGAGTTAGACACTCCTCCTCAGAGTCACCATGGTGTCCTCACCTAACAGCAGCTGTGCCCTCTAGAGCCGGGGCTAGCCCACTACATCTCGTACCACATCCCGCAAATCCCACCGGAGGCCTGTGCTTGTAAATAAAGTTTTATTGGAACACAGCCATGTCCGTTAACATACAGCTCGCTGTTCTCATGCTGTTCTCATGGCAGAGGTGAGAAGCTGCAACAGAGACCATGTACCCTGCAAACCCTAAATTAATGTTTGCTACATGATTGCTGCTTGGATGAGATGAGACCAGGGATGTGATGCTCTGGCCCATAGATCATCATCATCATCATCATCTGATGCTCAGCAAACGCTTGTTACAGGCAAGAATAAACTGTCCATCACATCCCAAGTTACATGTTTGATTTTGTGTGATCACTTAGAAGTGGGTCCCTAAGAATAATAGCTTCCAACTCTCCCATGGTTTAAAGCTGACAAGTGTTTTTCTCCGCATTTTCCACTCTGACACCTCCCAGCTCTCTGCAGAAAGCTGATCAGTTCAACTGGGGGCAGGCGCAGGGGGCAGGATCAGGGGGCAGACAGGTAGGAGGGATCATGCAATAATTCTACCCAGATTATAGATGAGGGGCCTCAGGTCGTGGGGATGTGCCCAGGGCCACACAGTCACGTGTGGTGGAGGGGTGCCCCCTCCCTGGAAAGCTGGGCCGTGTGCTGCGGGCCCGTGGGCGGGCCTCACCTGCAGTTTGCTCTTCCTCTGCAGAAGGCGGTTGTGCAACAGGTCTCTGTCCCTCACGGAGGTGGCCACCTGCTCCAGCAGGGTCGTGGCTTGCTCCTGGCCAAAGATGCCGCCCAGCAGCTCTTTCTTCAGCTGCAGCATCGTCAGCTCCTCCTTCAGGCGGGAGCTTTCTGCCAGGGCCGCCTGTGGGAGACAAGGCCTCCGTTAACCAACCAAGTTTGAGACACCGCCGGGTGTGCACCTGTGTTCTGGTTGCAACTGCCTGGGAGGCTGCACCTTGGTGCTAGTTTCTGAGGAAGGGGCCAACAGGAGAAATAGGCTGGCAGAAATGCGGAGGGAGGACCTGAATTTTAGATTGGAGTGATGAAGCTACAAGTCAGCAACCACCAACGACTGCTGGCAAACACCAGAAGCTAGAAGAGGCAAGAGAGGATTCTCCCCTAGAGATGCTGAAAAGAGCGAGGCCCTCCTGACACCCTGACTTTGGACTGCCAGCATCCAGAACTTTGAGAGAATGAATTTCTGTTGTTTTAAGCCACTCAGTTTTTGGTGCTTTGTTATGGCAGCCCCAGGGAACTAATACACCAGCCATGCCAGCTTTTGGCTGGAACTTTGCAGATCCCTGCTCTGAGGCTAGACGTAGAAGCTGAGTCAAGAAAAGAGGAGGCTGGCCACTTGAGCACTGGCCTGTGAAATCCACCCCACCGGGGCAGGCCGGTGACAGTCAGACAAGACGTACCCTCAGCCAGCAAGCAGCATCCAAACGTGAACAAACTAAGGTCCTTGTCCAACGTGTTCCGACCCACCGCTCCTGGGTCACACTCTAGAAAGACAGGACCTCCCTCCTGCCTCAAGGAGGTCCTGGTTTGCTTTCTGCCCCAGTGAGAAGGGCAGGATGAAATATAATCGTGACACAGTTGAGAAAGTCAGACAAGCCTGGGTCAGAGCCAGACCTGTCACCTAATGGCTGTGTGACCTTGAGCAGGTGCTTCCCCTCTGACAGACTTGGTTTCCCCAACAGTCAAATGATAAAGACTTGTTCTGCCTGCCTCACACGCCTGTTTCCAGGAGCCAAAGTGAGAACAGGGAAGAGAACATTAGATGAGAGTCCAGAACCCACCGTTCCGGCCCCAGCTCGGCCTCGCTTGAGCGGCCTCACCTTGAACAAGCACCCTAACTTCTCCCTGGCTCCGATCCCTCGTCCACAATGAAAATTGGAAATAACCTTATTTATCTAATTGTGAATACTTAAAAAAAATAATAATGGCATGCCCCCAGATACAATGTTCTGCAGCCACTTAAAGTGATGGCTTTATTGAACCATTTTAAATGATGCTGAAATGTGTCAACTAAAAAGACCAGAATGCACAGCTCTATGTCATGATCCCAAATACACAAAAATGATAATGATTAATTAAAGTTTCTGTCCACTGGTGGCCTTATCTCTCGAAAATGGCTAGATGGATTTGCATCAGATACAAAGGGCATATTTGGGATTGTCTGACCTAAAACTGAGGTTTGTGGCACACATGAAATTCATTTTGGGGAGCCCTGAGGAGTATGTCAAAAAGATACACCATCATTCTTTGGAGCCTAGGGAGAAGTGAGCCCACAGGACCACCCCCCGCTGCCCCAGGAAGGAAATGTCATGCCAAGAAGGTTCAGAACAATGGAGAGAGAAAACAAACTCTTGTCCCGGTGTGAATCCCAACTGGAAAACCGTGAGGGTAGACTTTCCAAAATGCAGGTACAGGTCTGTGGGTGAGGAGAGTGCTTGTGAGTGAGAAGGGGCCAACCCTGGTTAATGTTTCCCCCTAGAAATACCAAGTTGGGCAGAAAAGTGTTGGAGAAAGTGCCCCAGTGTGTTAACAGTGGGTCCTGTGGCTTGTGGTGTTGTCAATGGCTTTGTTTTCTTCTTCAGAAATCTTAACACTCTCCCAGTAGGTATGACGTCTATAATCAAAGCGATTATAAATATAAACATAAAACGGGGTCACCCCTGAGCTGTTTGTGTCTCTTCCTGCTCTACGTCCTGGCATCTCTAGACCCAGAAGCCTTTTATGGCTTCGGAGCTCCGAGTGACCATCAGGCCGTGTTTACAGCCAAGTCACAGCACCCAAGTTGACAGGCCTTTGGGGCAGACACTGCCAGCTGCTCACCCAACCTAATTCCTCCTCCTCCTCACCAAACAACCAGGGTTTGGCTTGGGTGGCCAAGTGCCCACGGACAGGTGTTGAAATAAATTTCTAGGGCAAGATGGCTGCACGGCAACAAACCAAAACTTCAGTCCCTATAAAGGCTTCCCTTGAGCGGAAACGCAGAGCACCCAGCCAGCCAGCGCCCAAACGCCACGGTGGCTCTGGCCCTTCTCACCCCAGACAAGGCTGACTCTGTGGCCCCAGCCAGTCAGATATTTTTTATTTTTCTCTCCCTTGTTTTTTTATTCTTTATTCTATAAAGCCTTCCTGCCTTCCTGCCCATTTTTCAGTTCTCCAAAAGGACTGTCCACTTCATAAAGTGTGAAATAAAGTTTGTCTGTATCACCTAAAGTGTCTTCTTTACTCATTTTTTAAAAAGGCAGGGTCATGTCTACAATCGGCACAAGCCAGTCTTGGCAATCCCCCCACCCTCAGCCAGTGGCTGGTTCGGGGCGGTCATGTAACCCAGCGCGGCCAGCAAGATGTAAGGGGAGTCCACCGGGGCTCCTGGGGAGGGGACTTTGCCTCCCTGTTGGAAATGGCGGGTGGACGAAGCCCTTTCGCCCCCAGGCCATTCCTTCCTGCACAAGGTGTTGTTCATGTGAGGATGCGTGCCTGCAACGGTGGCAGCCACCTCGGGGAGACATGGCTTAGAGCTGGAAAGAGCCCAGGGCCTGGACGATACTGTTGAGCTGTCAAGCCAGCTCTGGGACCATCTGAAAGTCTCTGAGTATTAAGCCATCCCTGGTCAGGATTTCTGTCACTTGTCACATGCCTCCCAACTGGTACACAGTAAAGGTAGTGCCTGGCATCCTGCTCTCTCAGCACTGCTCCTGCTTCTCCCAGGGCTGCCTGCAGCGGGGTCCTGAGGTCAAGGGGTGTGGGAGGGTCACCCAGGCACCAGGCTTTCCCTTCTACCCCAGAACTGAGGATGACTTTTGTCGCCCATAACTACAAGTGTACACTGTACACTGAGAACTGGCCAGACAGGGTACCAGGAGCTCTACCCAGACAGCTGGAGGGCCCAGGGACACGCCTTTCCCTGCAGGAGTGGCTGAAATGCCATGCTTGGCTGGTGGCCTCCCCCGGCTGCGTCAATCAGCCCTCCTGACAGAGCCACAGTTACCTCAATCTGCGGCAGGAAGGTGTGGATGGAGGGCGGGTCCGGAAGGCTGGTGGTGACATCCAGGAGCCTCTGGGCCAGAGCCCGCCACAGCTGCAGGGCCTGCAGGGGCCGCTGGAGGCGCTGCCACAGCGCCACGCCCGCCGCGTTCCGCTGCCTGGTGCTCTCCGCCTTCATGCTGCGAGTGCCATGGAGGGTGGGTGGAGAGGAGAGTGGGGGTCAGTGTGGGGGCGAGGCCCCTGTCTGGACCCCCAGAGAGCCTGGCCTGTGCGGCTCCCAGGGTGGGCTCTCTCCTACGCCACAGGCTGGAGTGTCTGTGGGACCCCGAAGCCTAGGCTCTGGGTGGCAGTGCCCTGGAGGACACAGCCCGGCCTCATACAGACCTGCGGCCCCGCTTCGCGACCAGGGAAAGAGTCAAGCCTTGAAGAGGGATTACCAAGACCCTAGACGGTCCTGCCCACCCCCGGCACCTTGCAGAAGCAAGCAGAATCCTTTCTTAAGATTCCCTTCTTCTAGGCCCGACTAATTTCTACAAATAATTTTTTGAATACAATGTCCAGCCCCTGGTCATAGATAACCAGCACCTGATACCTCAACAGGAACAATGGGGGACAGGGCGACCTTGGCCACCCCAGCCCCCTGCCCACTCTGTGCAGCAGGGATTCAGGCCCCCCCCACCAGCTTAGCACCCCCTGGGGGACCCAGGCCCCTGCTCGGGATGTGCGGTGTGGGGCCTGCTGGGTGAGAGACATCCAGCAAGGCGGGAGCTCCCTAGATCATTCTAGAAAACCCCCCTGTATCAGGTAGGGGAATGAGAGGTGCCACAGCGATGTGGAGAGTTGGGCTGTGTTTGGAACACCTCTGAAACTCATGTAGTAAAAACAGGTACAGACTCCAAATTTACACTATGCCCAGTTCCACACAGGGTGGCCATTTGATCGGCTGGCCTTTGCTGAGCGGAGAAGCTGGACACCTGGCTGTGCCCGAGCCCATGAGCCGAGGAGCAGGTAGAGGTTGGTCTGAAGATGCACCCAGGTGCTTACTTCAGCGCCGTCAGCAGGCGGGGGTAAGATGTTTGCCTACGGAAAAGCCCTCCCCTTGGACCATTACATGCGGACTCGTCCCCTGTGCTAAGCTGTTCAAACAGACCTGATGGCAATGAATGAAGGGCCACATAGCATGGGAAAAAGCAGAGTTTAGGCTTCCTTCTAGGAGCAAAATGCAAAATACTGTGCGAAGGGGACAGTGCCAGAGCCCAGTGAGAGCCTCTAACAGCCAGTCATTGAGAGGAGCGAGGATTATTTTAAGAGTTACAGGTAGTAAGAGGGCGCAAGCCCCTCTCTGGAGATGGTGTTAGAGGCGCCCTGAGCGTGGGGTCCCGGCCCGCCCTCAGCCTGCCCAGTACCTCTGGTACTGCTGGATGGCAGCGACCACTCTGTCCGAGAGCGGCTGCGGGTCCTGGTGGGAAGCGATGAGCTCCTTCAGCTGGGCCTGCAGCCGGTCCACCCGCGGCTCCTCGGCGGCCAGCGTCGCCCGGGTCGCCTGCAGCAACAGATGACACCCGAGGGGCAGTGAGGTTTGTGACAGGACGGGGCTGTGTGTGCAGCGGGATGAGCACGGCCCACGGGAGGGGGCTGGCCTAGGAGAAAACTGTCCCCAGGGCAGGGACGGGGGCCCCCGTGAACTCAGCCCCTGCTCTCCCCGCTCCCGCACCGAGACCCCAAGCACGGGGTTCACGCTCGATGAGCTGGTTTCCTCTTTACCGTCACCTGCCTCCCAGCGCTGTCGCGACCGAAACTAGCGCCTAATCATACAAATGAGTAACATCTAGGGAACAGTGACACCATGTTGCGTGCTCTGGGGTCCCATTCATTTGAGCCTGGCAATGATCCTGGAAGGTAATTCTCTGTGTCCCCGTCTGATAGTAAGCTCCAGCTAAGAGTGTTCTCACGGTCACAGAGCTGGGAAACGGTGGACCTGACGCTGGAGCCGGGCCCTCTGGCTTTTAACCTGCCTCTTCAGCACCAGAGGAAGCAATGATCTAAAAGTGCTCGGTGAATCCGGTTACTGTGATGGGCGGGGCAAGAGGGTGTTTTCACCCAGCACGTCCGAACCGCTCCATTTGGCACTTGAGACACTTTGGCTGTGGCCCTTCCTGCTGCCCTGGGAGTTTGATCTCGACCTTAATTCTTCCTGGGCCCATGCTCGGTAGGAGGCAGGGTAGGGAGGTGGCTGCAGGAGTGGCTCCGAGAGGACACTTCCAGCCCTTCGCAGCTGCACGGCCTGGGGCATGGGACCACCCCGCTTTGACGAGACACTGAGTACAAAGCAGGAGCACGTCTTACTACATAAATGCTAGTTTAAGAACAAAAGTCTTCCAATTAAGTCTGAGAGTCCCTTTCATTGATTTCCAGTGAGTCACAGCTTGGTCATAATTGACCCCCGAATTGGGTGGGACAGACAGCCCCTGCGGGGACACGGTCAGCCTCCCGCCTCAGGAAAGCCTTCCTGAAACATCACTGGGCCCAGGCAGGTGTCTGTCGTGGCAGGGAGTGTTGGCAGGGCTTTCCAGGCCTTACCTTCCCGAGTTTGCACCCTCTGACCTTGTCCCTCACCCAGAACTCCTCCTAAAAGCCAGTACTCTCCGATCGATGGATCGCTGATGCTGCTCGAAGCACTTTTTGTTTTCACATGTTCATAATGAATGTGTGAGGTCAGTCCTCCTATGACCACACCCATTTCTCACGTAACTGAGACTAAAACGTGATTCTCCCAAAGCCAGCCAGCTGGCAAAGAGAGGAGCCAGGACGTGGACCCGGGCAGTGTGATCTGAGAGTCCCGGCCCTTAACACCAGCTGCACGCCTCTACCTCGTGCTGGGACACACAGTCCCAAAGGGGAAACAACCCCTTTGTGTGAAGTTGATCATTACAGTGGAACCCGGCCTCCTTCGAGGCTGAGAGAGCCCACAGGGTGTGTGCTCTCTGTTTCTACCTTCACACAAATATCTCTGCACATGGCAAACGTCAGAAGGAAGAGGAAAAAATACCAGAACAATGTGGAGTGGAGGCGGGATCTGGGTGGCTTTTCTTTTAGATGTTTCCTTTAATGGAACTGACATTGAGCTAATCCGCTGAGTTAATAACTAATGATAGGAGTGGGGGAAGGTGTTAATCCGTACTTGAAAAATCTCTCCGTCCTCAAGTCAAACCTCCAGTGAGAGTGCCCCCAGGTGGAGGAGGGGGAGGGGGATCTGACTGGACATCGTGTCTGGGTTGGAACCCACCCACCCTCCCCAGGATGGACGCACGTGCTTGGTCTCTTCAAAACCTTCAGTATGTTTGTTCCTCTGCATCTCTGCACTAAGAGCCTTCCCTTTGACCTGACCCTCCCTGCCCTGTGCTTAGGAAGTCCCTCCCCATGACATCTTACTATCGGGCAAGGGAATGCCAAATCTGGAACCAATTCATCTCCTACTTACTCATCGTGTGATCCTGGGGATGTTGGGGGAAAGGAAAAAAAAAACTTTCCAGACCTCAGTTTCCTCATCTGGAAAATGGGCACAAACACTTAATTTGTCTACTATGCTCAGGGAACTTAGATTACCAAAGATCCAGGAAAACCAGAGTGAGTGTGCTGGAGACTTAGATGATTCTGCCACGACACAGAGGAGGTCCAAGGGGGGATGCCCCGAGGCACACACAGCACCAAGTCTGGCCTGTGGCTTCGCCAAAGTTGCTTACCGAGTGGAGTCTCCAGCGGGCCACCAGCTCGTCCTCGGTCCCCGCCTCGGCTGTGGGCTCCAGGCCCTCCTCCTCCAGTCTCTGGAGGCCCTTCCTGAACTCGGCCAGCTCGGCCTCCAGCTGCTTCCTCTGCCGCTCACAGGCTCCCTTGGACTTGAGGAGGCCCCGCAGCCACCCCTCCTCCTCCTCCCAGAGCCCACGCAGCTTCTCCAGAACGTTCTGCATCTCCTCCAGCTCCTCGGTGATCTTCTCTGCACCCAAAGGAGAGGTGTTCTGGATGACCCCCACGGCCTGCTCCTCCAGCCTCTTCAGACACTCCTCACCCCTGGGAAAGTCACTGGCGATGTCCTAAAGTGGGTGAGGGGGCGGGGAAAAATATGAGGGGAAGAAGAAAGCACCCACTGCATTTCCCAGGGCCCCGGGAACGTCACGCCAAGAACTAAGCCCTGGACTCCGGGGTGAGAGCCAGAGGCGCCTCTCCGAGGGGCGGGCCGTCCGCCTTCACGCCACCGAGGAGGTCGCTCCCTCCCCAAGTCTTTTATAAGCCATTTGATTAAGTCAAGGGGAGAGTCTCTGTTAGGCACTTCAGCATTCTTGGACATTCGTTAATCTTCCTTTTTAACAAAGACAGAGGCAGCCTCAGGCTTGTTTTCAGCTGGCAAAAGTATGGGGCCAAACCGAACCTAATGACCCCATTTGACTTCATTATATCTATTTGTACGGTAATCAGCAAATTATGAATGAATACTGATACTCAATTTACCACGATATAAATTTTCTTTTAAAATAAAATAAATGTTCATTGGCTTTTAATTTTTTAAAAATCTTCGTTTTATTCTTTTTATTTAATTCTAATTTTATTATTTTTATTTAATTCTAATTTTAATTATAATTTTATTTTTTAAAATGAAAAAATCTTTAAATAAAAAAATCTTTAACTCTGTTTTACTTGAAAATACCCTCAAGATATTTTTTCACTTTTTAACTTTACTTTTTAATTTATTTTTTACTTTTATTTACTTAAAATTCTTTTTTATTGAAATGTAGTTAATTTGCAATGCTAGTTTCAGGTGTACAGCAAAATGATTCAGTTATATATAAACATACATATGTATTTTTTTCAGATTCTTTTCCATTATAGGTTATCACAAGAAATTGAATATAGTTTCCTGTGCATACAGTAGGTCCTTGTTGTTTATCTATTTTATATATAGGAATGTGTATGTGTTCCACTTTTTTACTGAAATGAAATTTACATGGAAGAAAATATAGAAGGTACCTGATTTACAATGGTTCGATGTCTGATTTTTTTGACTTTATGAAAGTGTGGAAGCAATATGCCTTCAGTAGAAACTGTACTTGGAATTTTGAATCTTGATGTTTTTCTAGAGCTAGTGATACGTGGTAGGATACGCTCTTGCAATGCTGGGCAGTCGCAGTGAGTGTAAATCTCTCTGTTTTTCACTTTCAGGATTCAGTAAATTACATGAGATATTCAACACTTAATTATAAAACAGTCTTTGTCTTACGTGACTGTAAGCTAACGGCAGTGTTCTGAACATGTTTAAGTTCGGCTGGGCTAAACTATGATGTTTGGTAAGTTAGCTTATTAAAGGCATTTTCAACTTACAGTGTTTTCAACTTATGATGGGTTTAGCAGGAGGCAGACTCACTGTAAGTTGATGAAAATCTATATACAGATCTTAAGTGTTACTCTTCAAAGAGTTCTGAGAAATCTGCATGCCCATATAGTCCACATTGTTATCAAAATACAGAGCATGTCTAACGTCCCAGAAGATTCTAGAACATCATGTATTTGAAATCATAAATCAGGTTATTTTTTGAAACCGGCTTCTTTCACGCAGCATAGTGGTTTTGGGTTGTTGTGTGCTGTCGTGTATATTGGTACTTCATTCCTTTCTATTGACTGGTATGCCTTTGTACATACATTCTATCCTACACTATGTTTATATAATACTCTGCTGATAAAAATCTGAACTGTTTCCAGTTTAGGGCTGTTATGAATAAGATTGCTGTGAACATTCTTATATAGATAACCCCGCTTTTCAAAAGTTCACTTTCAACCACTTCGCTTTTGTAAAAGACCTGCGTCAGAACCTGTTTGCGCTAACTGAAAGAAATCCAGAGAGGATTTTCGCCTTTGTAAGGAAAGAAAGTGCTTCTTCGCTTTACACCATTTTGGCTTATGAACAGTTTCAAATAACACTCTACTTTCAGATAGTGGGGGGAAACTGGACAAGCCATGTAAGAACTTTTTTGTGATAGTTCATCTTTTTTTTTTAGAGAATCAATTTAAATACAAATATTAAATAAATTATACTGGTTCTGTATAGCTGTGGCAAAAATTATAAAGTGGTCCTTGAATTATCGAAGATGATCTACCTACTCACTTTACAGAGGGGGTCAGAAGCTCATTCAAGGTCACAGCAAGTCAGGAAGGCCAGAGTGGACCCAGCTTCTCCCTCGTGCAGGTCTGATGCCTGTACCAGGATTCCTCACTCTCTCATACTGACGTCTGAGGTCAGACAAGGCTTTGCTGTCAGGGGCCATCCTGTGCGTTGGAGGGTGTGGAGCAGTATCTCTGGCCTCCATCCACTACACACCAGTACCACCCCCAACCCCAGTTGTGACAACCAAAAATGTCTCCAGATATGGCCACATGTCCCCCATTCTCAAATGACCCCCGGGTCTAGACCATGCTGCTGTGGCCTTGGGCTTCCTAACTCCCTGCTGGCTCAGAGCTTTCCATAGAGCAGCCGGGGCCCCAAACCTTCTGCACCTGATCCATGCATCTCCTCGTGTGGGGTCTATGTGCAGGGATGTTTGTGTTTCTTGTGCCCACCCTGCTGCCCCATCCTATTAAATAAACTCCAACGTGTGAGCACGTTGAGTGTGAGCACGCCCTCGGCAGACCCCTCCGGCGGAGGCTTGCCGGTCTGTGGCGGGGGGCGGGGGGGCGGTTACCTGCAGCGCCGAGAGCCGGTGCTTGGTGGTCAGCTGGCAGTTGCGCCCCATGCAGCTGTTCACCCTCTCCACCACTGCCTTCAGCCACAGCTGGAACTCGTCCACGCTCGCCTGGAAACGCTCATGCTCCTGGGTCACCCGCCCCAGCAGGTCCACCCGGTTCTGTGGGAGGGAGGAGAGTCGCAGGCCATGAGGGTCCCAACCCCAGCTGCCCCGGCCTTTGAGGCCTGACGTGTGTGTGTATGTGCGTGTGGACGTGTGCGTGTGTGTGCGCGAATGTGCGTGTGTGTGTGCGAGCGTGCCCCCGCCCCCCCACCCCAGTGCGCGCCTGCGCGCATGCTCACATGCGCACACATAAAGGGGATGCTGTACAACCAACCCTCAGCCCTTTCGCTGGAGACGAAGATCCCAGATGCTTTTCTCTACCTTATTAGCAAATTAGCCAAGAGACTCTTGGCTTCGGAGACCAAAGCATGTCAGCACTGGGCCTCTCAATCATACAGCAGGGGTTTTTTTTCTGCCGTGTTGTAGGAATGGCATTCAAGAGGGGGGCGTGGTAACAACTACGTAACACTATTATTTGAGCACTGACCAAGGTGCAGGCACTGCTCAAACAGCTGTGTGTACATTTCCATCTCGTTGGATGCTCCTGGTCATCCCATCAGATGGCACCACTGTTAACCTAACTTGACAGATGGCGAAACCAAAGCACAGGGAGGTGAAGTGACTTGCCCAAGGTCCCCTGGTGGTGAAAGCACCAAGGTTCCAACCCGGGAGGCAAGGCTGGGCTACCGCATCCCTGCTCCATTACCACTGTGTCTGCAGGGTACGTGGGTAAACAGCAGGCTGCCCCACCTCCTCGTGAGTGCGGTGATGCTGCCTGCACGGGTTGGAATCATCTCTATTTTCAGACAGTATCACCCAGGTTCTAACCACACAGGGTAAGATGGTGCCCTGAGGACGGCTGGCATTAGGGGAAGTAACAGTCTCCAGGCTACAAGACCTACTGTGTGCCTAGAGATTCTGGTTTTCTTTTTCTTTTCCTTTTTTAAAAAAAAGTTTATCGTCTAATACAGTGGAGGAATATTGCATACTAGCCATGGTATTATCTTGGAGATTCCCGATGTCTGTTAGTTAATTAGAGGCTCTATAAAGTTCTGCAGTAAAGAAACCTATTTATTTGACCCAAGGGTTTCCAAAACTTGTTTGACCATAGCAGCCTTTTTGCGGACATGTGTGACACCTATTAGCATTCTGAAGAATGAGTATTACGTGGAATGCACTCTGGCTAATGATGGCCTCGTCTAATTTTAGAGATTCTGATTTTCAAAACAGCCCCCAATCACAGCACCATCTCTTTAAACCCCTCCATGTCTCCCCAGTGCTCTCAGGCCAGGTCTAAGCATGGCAGCCTGGTGGTCAAGGACAGGACCCCTTGATGTGGCTCTGTGGACCAGTAATCAAGACCCTGGGCTTGGGAGCCCTGCGTCTGGGACTTGAACCCTGGAACCCTCGAACACGCAATTAACCTTTATCTGTACCCAACTCTCCCATCTGTGTGGTGTGGTTGATAACAAGACCTGCCTCATTGGGGTGCAGTGGGATTAAATGGATCGGAGCTTGCACACCCCAGAACAGCATCAGGCAACTAGTGCTTGATAACGCTGTCATTGTTTACTGTCACTTGCTGTTCCCTGTGCGCTTGTCACCACAAACCAAGTGAGCAGGTGCCCACTTGGCACTGCTACCCTTCAGGCCTCATCTCCTCTGAAGCAGTGCCTACTGCCCCAGGCTGCGGCTTCCCCACCAGCATCATCTACGGCATTGTCACCCTCCAGGGGGCCAAGCGCTCCCTACCAACAAGGGGGTTGATTTCAGCTTCCTGGTCCTGCTCAGAGCAGGCTCTGAGAGTGAATGCTTCCTGAGTGGCCGGAAGTGTCTGCGTGACGACCAGTGGAGATTTCTTTCCAAGGAGAGTCAAGAAAGGGGAAAGAGGGGACTTCCACTTAATAAGCATCTACCACATACTGAAAATTGACAAGCATTATCTCAGTTAGTATCTTTGCAACAATCACAAACCTCTCCCATTCTGCAAATGTCCAGATGGATGCTGGGAGCTCATACAGACAAGACTGAAGCGGCAAGTTTCAGACCCCAAAATCACCGCTCGGGTCCAGGGAGTGGCAGGCTGTTTCTGACAGAGAGTAGATGCTCTGGGTTTTGCCCGCCATGTGGTTTCTGCTGCAACTTCTCAACCACTGCTGTGCTGCTCCCCTTACAGCGCATAAGCGGCCACAGGCAAACACATAAAGAGCAGGTGTAGTGGTGGGAGAGAGGAGGCAGAGTATAGTTCAGCGGTAAAGCGCGTGCTTAGCATGCGTGAGGCCCTGGGTTCAACCCCCAGTGCCTGCATTTAAATAAATAAATAAGCAGACCTAATTAGCAACTCCCCTCAACCTGACCCCACAAAAAGCACAGTTATATTCCAGTAAAATGAATCATGGACACTGACATTTGAATTTCACATGTCATGAAATAATTCTCTTTTTAATTTTTCCCCTGATCATTGAAAAAATGTAAAAACTACTTTTGGTTCATGGGTCATAAAAAAGTCAGAAGCTGGGCCGGATTTAGCCCATGGAATATAGTTTGCTGACCTCAGCTCTCAGCCGTGGACCCAGGCCACGCCCAGGAGAGCCCTGACCTTCTACGAAGCAAAGCCAACAGTTCTCAGCTGGGAGGGGTAGACGGCATGTGGATCTGAAAAACCTCCCTGGCTATCACTATGTGCCTTCCCCTCCTGTGGAGAAGCTTCCCACCAAATCTAGAAACACTCAAATAATTCATTTAAACCTTTTCAACCACCATTGCAAGGAGGAAAAAATATCCCTATTTCAGAGACGGGAAAACCAAGGCACAGGACCAAGTCCTTCAGTGAAGAGCTGAGAATCCTCTCACGTAGGGGAGTGAGGCTCGGAGCTCCAACAGCCGCGCACGGCAGACGGGGAACGCGAGGATGCTTGAATTCAGAAAGTGGACCAAGGAGACACAGTGACCATCTCGCTCATGTTTCCTTGTGGGATCCTCCTCACCACGGGGTTATTTGCACCCACCCACATCCTCCCCGAGCTTCCTCCATCCACAGGGAAGGCTCACTGATGAAACCAAGTGAGTCTGGAATAATAAGCAGCCAATAACTGCTCGGCCGGGGGCTGACACTGATGGCGATGCACGTAGCGAAGCAAACTCCCCAACGCAAGTGCTGGCCGGCGGCTCCGTGTGTGTGAAGGTTGAGGTGCCCGCACTCGGGGAAATCCAGAGGAAATAAAAGCCTCCGTGATAGTGAGCAGGCGCTCGGGGAGGCCCACAGCAGAGCACGGCAGGCATCCAGACGCGCTCTGTGCCAGGCGGAGATCACAGAGCACCATTCAGCCGCGGCTGGGCCGGCCCGTCGCTGGAATGCGGGTGACAAACGGGACAGGGCTCCACCTCCTCTCGTTCTGCCAAACAGTTAAACCATCTGTGCGGGCAGAGTTGTCAGGAATGTCAAAACCCAACCAGTGAACAAGGGCGGCGTGGATTTCTGCCTCCACGAAGGGGCTGCAGGAAGGGCTCCGATCTCTGGCCGAGATGCCCGACAAACAAACACAGCCGCGAGGGAAGCAGCGGGGAGGAGGCTGCTCCTCTTTGCCTGGCCCTTCAGAAAACAAAACCATTAGATGAAAAACAACAGAGAAATTAAGCAATCTGACCCCTCCTACTGGCCACCAGCCCGCCTGTCTGTTCTTGACTTTCAACTGCTTTCAGTTGACAGTGTGCTATTGCTCACCCAGGTCCTGGTCATTTGTCCTGGTAAAGAGTCTCCCTCCAGGGGGTGGTCTCAACGCCACCGTCCAGAGGTGGCCTCTGCTGTGCTTCTGTCTTCTTGTCTCCATCAACACCAGAGGCCTTGCTAATTAACACACTGGATGTCACAAATGGATTTTTAGAGGCAAAAATGGTAGCAGGAGAAATGATGAAATGGGCTGTCCTTGGTGACGGTTGAGGTATTAATACATACAATGTCTTCTTTGGACTGAGATGCAGCCTCCCCAGACTCTTGTCCTGAAGCTCTAACCCTCAGTGTGATGGTACTTGGAGGTGGGGCCTTTGGGAGGCGACTGGGGTTACATGAAATCACGAGGGTGGGGCCCTCGCCACGAGATTAATGCCCCTATGAGAACAGACCCCAGAGAGACTGCTGTCCCTCTCTCTCCACCGTGTGAGGACATGGCAAGACGGCTGCCATCTGCAAGCCAAGAAGAGGCCCTTCACTGAGAATCAAATCTGCTGGCACCTTGAGCTCGCACTTCCCAGCCTCCAGAATTGCGAGAAATAAATTCCTGTTTTCTAAGCCACCCAGTGTGTGATATTACGTTATGTCCACACAAGCAGACTAAGGCAATATCCCAGGGGCCTGCCCCACCCTGAGAATAGGCCTGGACCTCTACTGATCCTTGCACGGGCCTTGTGCTGTCACTGGGGTAGGAGGATTTCAGTCACCTGCCTCAAGGCGACTTTCTCATCTGCCTTGAGAGATAAGACAGGCTTTGAACACAAGGTGAGGCTTTTATCAAGTGTACAGAGCAGGAGACCAGGAGGTATCTGAGCCACCGAGAATCGTCAAGGGCCACTTACAGGACAGGCAGCGCCCCCCGCCTGCATGGGAGGGAGCCAGGCTGTTTCCGTTTTGTTTGGGGCTGGAGGGCCCAGAATGGGGTGTGCCTGGGAGGCGCACGTCTGCAGGCTGGGTCCTGTTTTACCAGCGAGGACCCTGGCTAAGGGCGATGCAGAAGTTTGCCCCGCTCAGAGGTTTCTGTCTTCTGAAGGTCATGGCACTGTCCCATCCGATGGAAGCAACAGCTCTTCTCCCCAACAAAGTGCACATTCACACAGCAGTCTGAATGTAACTTCAGAGGGTCTGTGGGGGCCTGCCCTGGCCCCTCCCCACCCTCCAGTTTCGCACAGCCAGCTCCGGGAGAGACGAGAAACAGCTCCATGTTTCCTACCCCGCCTACCCACTTCCAAGAGCTCACAGGGCTTCCTGGGAGTCAGAACAGAAAACTCTGGTGGCCAGGAAGAGAAAATCAAGCGTCTGGGAGCTTCAGCCAACAGCTCAAAAGGCCAAAATGAACTGACTTCTCCCATAGGGGCAAGTCACCCTGCAACCCCGTTTCCACATCGAGGTCAGAACAGACCAGCTCACGTGGCAACTCCGAGGGCAGCAGCCTCCCCCTCAGCCCATCCTCACATGGCAGAGCCCCCACTCTCCTGCCCCAACACCCTGCCACCTGGGCTCTGCCTCGGGAAATCCCTTGGAAGCAACATGCACCTTCATCCGGGAGCTGGAACCCTCCCGTGTGCTGCTGCCTCCGCTTTCTCAGCCTCACCCACAGAACTCTGGCAGCCCCGGCTCCCCCTGAGGGGCACAGGTGCAGGGACTCACCCAGCACCCAGGGCACAACCAAAGCCAGGGCCCACGTAAGGCATCGCCTAGAACTTCTGGTTCTTTCTGATGGCCCAGTGGCACCCGACCTTTAGATTATATTTTTAAGTCTAAAAATTGGGCCCAGTCACACCTTCTCTATCTACCAGATAAGAAGGTTGGGAGGATCAAAGGAGGTCAAAGACATGAAGAGACTTAGGAAAGACAGTGGTCGCCAATAACTGTTGTCATTTCTGCAAATCAAAGTAACAATGAGGTATCACCTCACACCAGTCAGAACGGCCATCATTTAAAAGTCCACAATCAATCAATCCTGGACAGAGTGTGGAGAAAAGGGAGCCCTCCTACATTGCTGGTGGGAATGCAGTTTGGTGCAGCCACTGTGGAGAACAGTATGGAGATTCCTTAAAAAAATGAAAATAGACTTACTATAGGATCCAGCAATCCCACTCCTGGGCATATATCCGGAGGGAACTCTAATTCGAAAAGACACCTGCACCCAGTGTTCATATCAGCACTATTTACAACAGCCAAGATGTGGAAACAACCTACATGTCCACTGACAGATGACTGGATAAAGAAGTTGTGGTATATATACACAATGGAATGCTACTCAGCTATAAAAAAGAATAAAATAATGCCATGTGCAGCAACATGGAAGGACCTAGAAATTATCATACTAAGTGAAGTAAGCCAGAAAGAGAAAGAGTTGTAATTTCTATGATTTTTTGGATCCAATGAGGGGAGTGTGCCCTGGAGTGACAATGAGGATCTCTGAGGTCATCATGTCTCCTCCAGGCCAGAAGTGGTGCTCACAGGTACCCCAGGCACGCCCCTTCCACACACACGCAGGCACATATAAACACAGGGGTGCACATGCACACACACACACACACGCAGACACACACACGCTTTCCATTTCCTGCATGAGGCACTCTCTGCTGATTGACACAAGCACCTGTTTCCTGTAAAGTCACAACAAGGAGGCCACGGGGCAGGCTCCTCCCCTGCCTGGGCCTGCCCAGCAGAGCCGGAGAGAGAATTACTATTAATTGCTCTAGGCGCTTGGAGTTGGTGAGGGAGGGCCGCCTGGCTACATCTGCGGAAGCCAAGCTGCGCCCCGCCTTACCCGTCCATCCGGCCCCTGCGCGGCTGTCCCAGGGAGACTCCGAGCTGCAGGGGAAGAACCCTCACTCATTCCATGAATGGCTCCCAGCACCTGCTGAGTGTCAGGCCACAGGTGTGGCTATTTCTCCTGCTACGGAGAACAGAAGTCATCCCTTATGTTGGGGAAATGCTCGCCAGTTTTCAGAGAACTCACTCGCCAACTCATTCAGTCCTCACAAGCCAGTTATAGGTAGAGGTTAAACGTAGGGCGAGAGGCCCCGAGGCCACACAGCTGGGAAGCAAGAGCCTGGCTGGACCCCAGGTCCCTTCCTAAGCATTCAGGTGCCAGTGTCCTGTTCCTGCCGATGGATTCTCAGATCTCTGCTTATTACAGAACCATTTCCCTTAACCTGAAGGACCCAGGAGACTTCTAGCTCCAGCAACCTTGGAGGCTAGATAGTCTGCACCCCTTCCACCACAGCCAGCCAGAAATGCTGGAGAAACTGTAACAAGCATTGTTTAAAGGCTGACCCACGCACACACCCAAGGTGCGGGGCCTCCTGTGGACCAGATGCACAGACACTGCAGAAACCAGACTGCCAGACTCACATGGCTGCTTGATGCCTTCGTGGGTTTCATGCTCAGGTTGGAGGAGGAAGTAGGACTCTCGGTCCAGGGTGCAGAGATCACTGCAAAAATGCAGAACCCTCAAGATGCCCCACCCCAACCTCTGTCAAAGGGTGACCTAGAGAAAAACCTTTGCCCTAGCACAATCTGAGAAGGACGCCTATGTGTTTCATCCTGGGCTTTGGCTAAAAAGCAAAAGAAAATACCGTTCAGAGTGCAGAGCCAGGAGGCTCTTGCATAATTTTGACTTGGGGTCCAAATGCAGAGAATCCACTTGATTTAGGAACCGCTCAAGCCAATTCAGTGACATGAAAATGAAAATGGAGGTAAATTCCCAGGGCATCCTGGCTGAAGCAAACACAAGGACTCAAGGCCAGGCCCAGCCATAGATTCTGCAGCTAAGACCCTGCTTAGGGGGCGCTCACAGCTCAGCATTACAAAGCCCCCAAGGAAACCACCCACCATGTCAGGAGACCCAACAGACGGCACCAGCAGGCCTGGGACTTCAGCTACTGGGGCAATCGGATGACTGTGAAACATGAATGCTTAGCATGATCACGGTTAGAAGCTGTATGTGGGAGGAGCGCAAAATGTAAGGGGAAAAGGACAATGATAAAAAGAATGGTGGACATAATAAAGAACCAAATAGAATTTCTTAAAAAAAAAAAAGAAACCTAATAACTTCAGAGACTGTTTAAGAATCCAGACAAGAATGAGCTGAGGGATGGGGTCTAAGGATGGGCAGAGGGGTTAGGCAAAGGGTGGAAGAGAGCAGAGAAGAAAAGCAAAAAGAAGGACCAAAGGGCAGAAGGAGGAAAGGAACAAAGGAGGGCGGGAGGGAGGAATGGAGATAGAGGAGACAAGGGGAGCCGGGTGGAAGTGAACCTCACAGTCCATCAGTCAGTCAGTCAACACACGCATATTAAATCCCCGCAGATGTATTAAGAGTGAGCAACACTGGCCATGTGGACAGTAGATAGTGTGTCAGTGGGGGGATGGAGGGTGAACGGTAGGTGGATGAGTAGATGGCAGATGGGTGGGGGGATAGTTCTGTAGTACATGGGTGGGTGAATGAGGCGATGGGTGACAAGTGGGTAGTGAGTGAGTAGGTAGGCAGGTGAAGGGGGTCCACAGTGGGTGGGCAGTAGGTGGTGGAGAGATGGATGAGTACATGGGGGTGATGAGTAGGTGAATGAATAGATGGATGGGCGGGTGATTTAGTGGTTGTATAGATGAATAGGAGATTTGGCTAGGTGGGTGGGGAGGTAGGTGGATGAGTGAGTAAAGAGACGGATAGGAGGGTGGATGGATGGATGGATGGTTGGGTAGATAAGTGGATGGGGTGGTGAGTGGGCGGATAGTGAATGGGAGACTGGGTAGTTCAGTGGGGAGACAGATGGATAGGAGGGTGGGTAGGTGGGTGGGTGGTGGTGGGTGAGTGGGTGTTGGGCAGGTGGAGAGTAGAAGGTGAGCAGATGGATGGACAGATGGTTAACGAGCAAATGAGTGGCTGGATGGGTGGATGGGAGAGGATAACGGACGGATGGATGGAGACAGCCCATCGCCCTCACCCACCTGGGCTTTGGCCTTCACTGCGTTGTACTCGGCCTTCATCCTCTTCTGGGCCTCCTCGTCCACGCTGGGGTCCCCGATCCTGTTGAACAAGGAGGCCGCCTCCTCCAGCAGCCGGTCCAGGAGCACAGCCTGGCTGTCCACGTTGTGCAGCAGCACCTGTGCGTGGCTCAGCTGCCACTGCTTCTCCTTCAGGCCCAGCTGCAGCTCCGCGGGGGGCTCCAGGGCCACCGTCATCTTCTGGAACCAGCGGTAGAACTCGTCCCGGGCCAGCAGGTACTCGCTCCAGTGCAGCCACACCCACTCGATGCGGCTGAGGGCACAGACACCACGGGCCGTGAGCATTTCCCCACCCCGGCTCGTGGGCAGAGTAGCCAGGCCGCTGTCCCCTCCCAGGAACTAGGGGCTGAGGGAGGGGGGCACAAGGACACCCTCGCTGGGCCCCACCCCAGTCCTCCTAGACAAGACCCTCCTGTCTGGTAAACAGGATCCATGGGGCCAAGGCTTGGGGGACTCAGGTTCCAGACCAGCCTGCTGATGCCCTGAGCTACCAGGACCCCAAATTCTAGCCTAAAACTCCCACTATTGATGCACAATGCCCATGGTGTTGGGACTCAGCACACAGTCACCCCGGCTCTTACCACATGGGTGCCCGCTAGCAGTCACCAGAAGACTGCCACGGGGAGCGTGTCTCACAGTCTGCAAAGTGCAGCAGGCTGGGTGGGCCTGTCCCCACTCAGGGGTGACAGAAGGCTGGGGGGCCCGTGTGTGGGCTCCAGAGGCATCATGGACTCACTGCGCTGCCCTGCCTCCACCCCCACCTCAGTTTCCCCATCTGTAACATGGAGATGGCCCTATCTGGTCCAGACAACATCAAGCCACTTTATTTGGAATTCCAAGAGAAAGAGCTTGAAAAGCAGAAAGCACTGTGCAAAGTGCCCTCAGTCCACTCAACATCCTGGTTTTATAAAGATGGAGAAGATGCCGGCAGCTCCTGTCCACTGAGGATCCACAGGATGCCGAGCACTTGATATTCGCTATCACCTTCCATCCTCCTAACAGCCTTCAAGAAACACTTGATTATACCCATGGCCCAGATGAGGTGCCTGAGGCTCAGGGAGGTCAAGTAACTTTCCCAAGGCCACACAGCAAGTAACCAGCAGAGCAAGAGGCAATGCCAGGTCAGTCCAAGCACCACCCCACAAACCCCCTGCCACCTGGCTCCCTGATACAAGCAGAGGATCCTGGCTAAGGTGCTAGCAAAGTAACGGTCCTTCTTACCCCAGGGCCGTGGGGCCGTTCCGCTGGAGGATGCACACGTGGGCAAGTCTACTAAGAATTAACTGTTGGCCAAACGCGATGGGCTGTATCATCATCATTAAGCTTGATTATAATTAGAAAGAGGCAGGCACAGCTGGCTGACTTCCCAAGAGGACACTCTGTTCCCAGCAATCCCAGGGCTGGAGAAATGTCCCTTGGGCAGTGGTCCCAGGCCAGCGTGGTAGTGGGCACGGAGGGTCGGCAGCAGCTGCAAAGGCCTGGCAAGGTCCCCGGCCGCCCTACCTGTGACAGTGGGTCATGTAGGTGACCGTCTCCTCCCACTGGGCCTTGATGTCCCTCAGCTGGGCCAGGATCTCGGGCTTCTGGTCCTCGCGGCAGGTCGCCAGGAGGGCCTCAGCCGCCCGCAGCACCACGTCCACCTTTACGCAGCCCTCCGGCTCCAGCTGGCATATTTTCTGCCGTGGACACAAAGCCAGTTCCCAGGCGTTAGACAGCATGCAAACAGGCAGAGCCTTGGGAAGACAGGGGCAGGATGCAGCGAGAGGCAGGACTTTGAGACCAGAGGGGCTGGGGTTCAAATCGCAGCCCCCGCACTCTTCTCCTGTGACCACGGGCAGCCGGCTCAGGGCTCTGGGGTGTGAGCGAGCGGTGGTGGAGATTAATTAGCACAGAAGCGCCCGGAGCTGTCAGATGACGTGAGCTCCCTCCCTTCCCCAGCCGTGTGAACCCAGGCAAGTTACCTTCATTATCTCCCTGGACTTGGGTTTTCTCATCTGTAAACTGGGGCTGTCAGTAGTACCTAGCTCTCAGGTTTGTTTTTTTCCCCTTCTCCCCAGAATTAACTGAGAAAATGCATGTGAAGTATGTGTCCCTGTGTGCGGGGCCTTGAGAATCTGCTGCTCAGGTCTACTGCGGGGAGCAGGCCTGGCCAGGGCCCCAGCTGAGGTTCCAGAAATACCTCTGAGTTTGCCATTGGCACCAAGGCTTGGCTCCTTCAGCTGTTCCCACCAGTGACCAAGCAGGAACACGAAGGCAGGCCCGTTCCTAGGGGCCATGGGACTCTTCTGATGGGGGACTGGTTCAGGATGCCCCACAGCCTGGCCAAACTCCCTTAGAACCGCACTGCAGTCCAAGATGCTCCCCGCTCTCCTGGACTCGGGGTCAGACCTGCATCGGACAAGCCTAGTCCCTGCCTGCCTCTCTGGGTTCCCACCTCATTTTCTCTCATAGAGGTTCCCTGTTAAACATCTTATCCATTCAATCTCATCTTGGCCTTGGCTTCTTGGAGGACCAAGGCTGATACACAGCGTCTAGCAAATAGAACACACTGATAACTTCAGCTGTTGCCACGATGGTTGTTATTCCAACTCTTTGAATCTTGGTCTCTGCAGTGAAAATACGACTGGACCCCAATTCCAGGGCTCCTCCCCACTACCTGTGGAACTTTGTTATGGTGCTTAGATTCTCCAGGCCTATGAAATGGAGGAAGATAATGGTTACGCACCCAGGGTTATAGAAGCACTGCCTGATACAGGAAAAGCCATTAGTACGTGCCTGGCCCACACTGCGTTCTCCACCGGGGCACAGCTGCTCCCTGTTGCTACTATCTGTTACTCACCTTCTGATGTATTTACTGACAGCATCTGCTTAAAGCTCCAGCTGTCCCCCAGCCTGTCTCCCTGAGGCTGGCAGTCAGTTTTCTCAGACTGGTGTCCTAGCCGGCTGACCCGTCTGACCCTTCTCTGTGGGTGGGGTCGGGGAGGGACTCCCTCCATGTCCGATGCTCCCCCATTGATAGCTGTGTGACCCCAGGCAGGTCACTCAGTCACTCTGGGCCTCCCTTTCTCACCCTGAGATAGTGCTAACAATCCTAGCTTTCTCTACCTCATAGGGTTATAATGCTAATTTAAAAAATACTATTAATTAAAACATAGATATGTTAGTGTCCTTTTTCTAACTTTATGAGAAATTCTAATTTTATCTCATTAATAGGATCGGTGTAGTATGCGTGATAATACTTTGGGGCTGACTAAGACTGCCTTTGTAAATGTGGTCAGTGTCAGTACATGTTTCTATGTGAGACTGAAAAGAACGTATTTTATTTGGTCAACTTTATTTTTTAAATTTTTTAAAAACTTCTGTATTTTTTTATATTTATTTTTTGGGCAGAGGTAATTAGGCTTATTTATTTATTTAGTGGAGCTACTGGGGATTGAACCCAGGACCTCGTGCATGCTAAGCATATGCTCTACCCCTGAGCTCTACCTTCCCCCCCGGTTAACTTTAGAACTGTACACACACACTCTCATACACACAGCTGATGCTTGAACAACACAGGTTTGAGCTGAATGAGTCCACTTAGACAAGGATTTTTTTCAGTAGTAAGTACTGAAATACTTACTCCACAACCCAAGGTTGGTTGAATCTGCACACGTAGAATCACAGATACTGAGGAACTGCATATACAGAGGGCTAGCTGTAAATCACAAGCGGATTTCCCACTGCGTGGAGCGTCCGTGCCCTGGATATGTTAGTGTGCTTTAGAAAGTGTCGGGCAGTTCTGTAGACCCTCCCCCAACACGTGCAAATAGACAGTGGTCCCAACCCTTTTTGCTGCTGCATCTGGGAATGGTTAACATGATGATGGTGACAAGGATGGTGACGGTGGTGATGAGAGACAGAGGGGCCTCCCCGCCTGCGTGTGTTACCAAGGAGGGACGTTAAACAAGCTCCTGCCGTGGGTTGTCTCCGTGTGCCCTGAGTGGGGTCGGGGAGCAGGTAGGGTGAAGAGCGGGGAGATTCCCCAAGAGAGGGAAAGAGGTTTTGCTGGGGGCTTAGGGACCATGTCAAGCAGCGGGATGTAGCAAAATCCTGGAAGCCAGCACCCAGCAGGGACCCCCAGTTCCACTCAGCAGCGAGCAGCAAAGTGGAGACAAAGGCACCATAGTGACTAGTGGGGTCTGAAGAGCTGAGGGCCACCTTGGAATGTTCCGACTGAGTAAGATTGCTCACAGAACATGTCATGTCACTCAGGAGCGGGGGTCCCAGAGCGTGGCCATCCAGTGAGAAATAATAAGAATGATGAGAAATTATTGATGAGAAATAATGAGAACGATTAAGGATCTGATGTTTCCGACACCCAGGACTGTGGAGGAGACCATGTGCCCACTCACCAAGCGGGCGAGATGACTAGCACACCACAGTGATCCAGTTTTCCCAGCGGAGGCGCTGGGGCCCCACGGAAATTGGAAACTTAACTTTGCAGAACAGTTCCTCTATAGCTGCTGCCCATTTTAAGCTCAGATGGAATCCAACCCCATAAATGAAGGGAGCAGCAGCTTGGGGAAAAAGCTAAATTCAGCCTCTCTCTGCCACAACCAGGAGCCAGCCAAGCCTGGAAAGTCCACTTGAGGGCAAGGGTCCCCTCCCCAAAGCCCAGTGACCTCCTCTAGGCCTCTGGACCCTTTCCCTCCTGATCCCTGGTCAGGGAGGCACGGGCTAGACAGCGGGCCACAGGAGACCCCGGGACCCAGCACCCTCTGCAGGGGAGTGAGCCTGCGGCTTCCCTGCCAAAGAGAGAAGAGCTGGCCAGTCCCAAAGGCCAGCAGAACACAAGCCCTGCCTGGCCTGAAGCAGAAACATCTGCCCCCAAACCAAAATATCAATCAGCGGCCTGTGTGCTGTGGGCCTGGGGCCAGGGGGCCGGAGGCCGTGGCTGAGCGGGCAAAGTCAACTTTTGAGAAGCAGATTCCACCCTCCTTCTCTGCCCTGATGATTACGCTCTGGCTTTTATAGCCCGTCCCCACCAAGGACGCAGCCCAGAAGTGCTTGGCAAGGGACACCAGCCGGCTGGGAAGGGGTCCTTGAACTGCAGCCGCAAAGTGATTCTGATTCAAAGGAGTCAGTGAGGGCAACAGTCAGAGGAGTTGGATGGAGGGAAGACCTCAATGGGGAGGAGAAGCAGGTCAGGAAAGCTGGAGGAAGGGGGTGAGGCAGGGCCATCCCTCAATGTAGCCAAGTCCAGGTGGGCACCGTCCTGACTGTGCCAAGTGCTGTGCTGAGTGCTGTCCTGGATACCGGGTTGGGCACTGTGCTGAGTACAATGCTAGCTACTGTAATGAGTACTATGTTGAGTACTATCTGGATACTGAGTTGGGTACGGGGCTGAGTACTATGCTAAGTACTGTTCTGGGTATATGCTGAGTACTATGTTGGGTACTTGGTTGGGTCCTGGCTGAGTACTATCCTAGGTACTGTGCTGGGTACTATTCTGAGTACTGGGCTGGATACTGGAATCCAAGATGAACAAACATGGCCCGATGCTTGTAGGTTGTGGTGGGGCCTGCAAACAAGAGCACAGGTGACTGTAAAACAGCCCTAAGAGGCCGCAAAATTGGAGCTCCAGGGAGAGCTGTGGGCAGTCCAAGAAGCCTTCATGAGTAGGCGGCGCTGGCACCGAGCCTTAATGCGCAGATATTTGAGGTGACAGCTCCAGCAAAGGTGGAAGAACATGGCGTATTTAGGGATGGTGCATTGGGCTTTGGAAGCCAAGTCCTAGGGAATGCAGCATGCCCTGGCCCACAGAAAGGCCCAGAAGTCAGTTAGAAAGCAGCCTGGCTGAGGCCCCAAGTGCAGGACCGAGGAGGCTGGAAGCAGAGGGCCGAGAGACAAGATGCACGGACCTGGGAGACCAGCTCCTGGAGGCCCAGGGCGTGGACTGGGACAGCTGGCAGGCAGGTGACCCTGCAGGGAAACCCCCAGAAGCAAGCCTCTCCGCTGGGCCGGCTCTGCCAGCACGCCCGGCACTTTGCCAAGCGTGCGGTAAGTGACTGGCCTCAGTCCTCACTCCCTCCTGCAGGCGGTAACTAGCACTTGCCCCGGGAACAAAGCCGAAGCTCAGAGGACATTGGAAACTCACCAGATGCCATGGCTACAGCGAGGGTTCGAACCCAGGCCTGCTGGCCCCAGGCCCCCAGCTCTCCGCCTCTGTGTACCCTGCTTCACTCTCTCCAGTTTCCCTCCATGGAAGGCTTCCACCTCCAGGAGAGACCGAGAGCCTCCCACAGCCCCTCGGCACACGGGGGGCCAGGCAGTTCTTCCTGAACTTCACAGCTGGGAAAATGTGGCAGGAGGGCATGGGACTTGCTTGCAGACCCACAGCTACTAAGCTTCAAAGCTGGATCAAAATTCACATCCTGGTCACTCCAGGAACCAGGCATTCGGGATGTGCGTCACTGAGCAGGTGGAGGGATAGTGCGGGAGACCCCAGACCCCAGGGGGAGGGCCCGTGGTCCGGCAGGTGCTAAAGGCACCAGATGGCAGGGGTGACATGTTTTCTTTCTTATTGTGAAATTGGACTGGCAATGTCAAAGCACACAGATGAGTGTGTGAGTGTCTGAGCCCCGCGGGAGAGCACGGTGGCGGGGCACCCAGGGCATGGCTCCCTCTACCTGGGCTCCAACGGCTCTTCTAAAGACCACTCTTGCCTTGGCCTAAGCCAGACTCACAGCCAGGGGGTAATGGTCTGCCAGCAAATAGCATAGTGTCCAAAGGGATTCGCACTCTAAGACAGGGAATGCCGTGCAGGGCTGTGAGTTCCAGAAGCTGGGTCTGGGGCTGCGGGGAGGGGCTACGGAAAGACACGTGGATGAGGGGGCATGTCATTTCACATGCACACCCAGACCCAAACGAAAGGGCAAGGGCATTCCAAGTAGAGGCAACGGCGAGCACAAAAGCTCAGTGTTAGGAAATCTAGGAGGTTTCCTGTTGACAGCAGAGGATGTGTTTGGGAGGTGGGATGGCGGGGGAAGCCGAAGCTGGAGAACAGGGTCACATAGGTAGGTAATGGGGGACTTTTGATGTCAGATGAAGCTGAGTTTTCTCTGGTGGGCAACAGGGAGCGATGGACGGTTTTAGAGGAGGAGAGTAACATCCTGAGACCCATGTTAGGGATGTGTCTCATCCATACTCACGTGGCTGCCTGAATTATGTGCCTACCTGTCCCTATTATGCTGTGAACCCAGGCATAGGGTGTGTTTCATGTGCTCTGCTGCCCGCCCCATGGGGATGGATGGTGAAGCTCTGGACTTAGCCTTGGGTTCACAGGCCTTTCTCTCCACTAATACCCATCAGCAACAAAGCCACCCCTAACGGAGCACTCGCTGGGAGCCCCACCCACCTCAAGTCAGCATCCTGAAATTATCAGCATCACCCACTCTAGAAGGGAAGCAAATGGAGGCCCAGCAGGGTCACACGGCCAGGAGGAAGCAGAGGTGGAATTTGAACCCAGGATGTCCAGACTCCAAAGCCTCTCTCTAGTCCAGTGGGCTGTTCTACTAAACAGGATGCCCGAGAAACCAGAACACCTGGCTCCCTGACCCTGGCAGGCACACTCTTACAGATGCACACGACATCAGGGAAGCTGACACTCATCTGATTAGACGTCAGAAGCCGGGGGTTCTAGGGTGGAATGTCCTACCCAGAGAACTTTTCAACTTGGACAAGTCACATGACCACTCCAAGACTCAGTTTCTCCATTTGTAATATGCAGACCATGGATCCGCCCTCATAATGTGTGGTGACACTTAAACCATTGGCCCTGAAAAGGTGACATAAATTCCTAAGTTTAACTGTCGTTTCTAAAAAGAACATTCGCTATTTTCAATGAAATGTGCAAAATCAGTGGTGGTGAGGATACAGCTCAGTGGTAGAGCGTGTGGTTAGCACGCACGACATCCTGGGTTCAATCCCCAGACCTCCATCCATCCATCCATCCATCCATCCATCCATCCATCCATCAATCAAATTACCCCCCCAAAACACACATAAAAAGTGCAAAATCAATAAGACAGCTCAAAAAGCAAAAAACTACACACATACACACACACAGGGGACTGGGTGTGTGGTCAACTCTGCTTTTAGCCTGTCAGGGGGTCAGTTTTGCAGGAGAAGGTAAGGCTCCCCTTAAATAAAGCAACCATTTTGAGGTGAGAAATAAGAATCGTGGACTATCCCAATACATATGACCCAAGAAAGACCTTAAGTCAGCTGCTTTACTTACAGATGGGAAACCGAGGCCCGGAGAGGGACAGGGACTTGCCTGAGGTCACACAGCACTTGAGCATCAGCACGCAAACTATAGCCCAGGTCTCTGACTCTTAGTCCCGTGCTCATTCCCCCTTGCTCCTCCCTGGACAGATGCCCTCAGACAGGGCACCACGATGCGGCACCAGGCACCAGTCCATCTGGTCAGGGTGGCACTGAGCCTCTGCCCTGGGCCAGGCGTGGGCAGAGCCAGACTCCAGTCCTGGAAAAGCCAGGGCAGGGACCTCAGCCACACGGAAGCAGAAGAGGGGCAGGAAGCAGGGCCTGGGCCAGCTGGGGATGGGCACCCACTTGGCTGCAGGGTGGCTTCCAGGATGGGAGAGTCGAGGGCGGGCTCTAGACCCTCATATAAAAGTGCGGTCCTGGGATGCACAGCAGCGGCATCACCGGGAGCGAGTCAGAAATGCCCATCTCGGGCCCACCCCCACCTCCTGCCTCAGAACCTGCACTTACGCCCCAGGAGAGTCAAAGGCATCGAAGTTTGAGAAACACTGGTCTAGCCCACTTCCGCACTCCAACAGCTGGGAAACCTGAGGCCTGAGAGGGACACGGCCAAGGCCATGGGCTTTCAAAGCCAGGCCTGTGCGTACCTCGGTCTCCCGCAGCCTGGCCTCCAGGGCCGCACGGGGCCCCTGGGTGTTGTCATTGACCTGCAGCCGCTCCTGCACAGCCTTCATCCACTCCCGGGCGTCCTCCACGCTCCTGTCGAAGCCCTCCTGGGGCTGCTGAGTCATGGCACCTGTGGGGGCTGAAGACAGGACAGCATGAGATCAGGCGGGCAGGCGAGAATGTAGGGTGGCGGCTGGGGAGAGGCCCCAGGCCGGCGGATGGGGCGGCGAGAGTGGCGGAGCCTGGCCTGGGGACTCCCGGTGCTCTGATGCTCCGACTTAGGTGACACAGCCAGAGGCGACCGTGTTTGTCAAAGAGCCAAAGGACTGGAAGTGGGCAGCGAGGAAAACAGGTCTGGCCTCTCCGGTCGCTGGGCAGGGAGAGCGGCCCAGGGTGCTGGGTTGGCAGAGTCTCTTTGTCTCACTTCCCTGCTCCTCTCTGACGCTACCTTGGGACTCAGGGGCAACTCTCATCTGTCTCTTTGGTTTGAAATCTCTCCAACAGTGGGTCCCAGAACACACAGTCTGAGATGTCTGTGACGGATACTGAATCTTGATCTAAATGGATCCTAAGAAACACAATATTTGGCATCAACCAAGCTGATGTCAGCCCCTGCGCCTCACTTGAAATTAACATCTCAGGCTGGGGACCGCCATTAACCTGGCGTCTTGTCACTACTTCTCCATCAACCTGGGTCCAGGCAGTTACTGTTAAGTGTTTGCACTGAGCTACGCACCACCTACTTCCTGGGTGCCAACAGCAGTCAACTGACTTAGCCTTTGAGATGAGACACGCTGCCTTTGGCGATGCCTGCCTCCTGGCATAGGTCTCCCAGCTAAACCAACCCCTTTGCTGTCCCGTCCCTCCTCTCTTACCCTTAACCTTCTAGCTGTGGATGCAAAGTCTCAGATTTTCTCCTGTAACTTTCTTAGAATCCCATTAAGCCCAGGACAAACCCTTCTGTATTCCAGCTCTAGTTGTCCGCTTATGGCAACTATAACCTACTTTGGATTAAAGTTATTTATATCTGCACCTTAGGTGGAGGGGCTGCATCCAGCTTATCCTCCAGTCTCCCACAATGCCTTGTGCAGAGTAAGTCCTCTGCAAATGTTGAAATAGCCCAGGATTGCTATAAAGTTTGATGCGCCCAAAACCAGCCACAGCGTTAGTTAAAATGGCAAAACAAAATGAAACTAGAAACAACCCAAATGCCCAATAACAGGAAATAAAGTATCACACACTTGCACTTCAGAATACTGTGCAGCCAACAAAAAGGATGCTTGAGATGAATTTGTGATGAAGAATTCTCAGGCTATAATGATAATGCCAAAAAATGCAACAAAATTTACCCTTGGTAGTCACATCTCTATGACGAATAAAAAAACAAAGCAAAACAGCCACTGAAAACCTCTGATCCTCTCGCCATTACAATGCTCTTGGGACTGCGCTGGAAAGAGAGGTGTGGGCAGAAGTGGCGCAGCCGCATCCCATGCGACCTCAGGCCTCTCGTTTCCTGGCCTGAGGTCCTTGAAGGCCACGTGGTTAAGTACGGTTGTCTGGTTAGTGGAACTACAGTTGGAAGTTTTTCTGTTTCCTGATTTTTCCTCTTAAGCACTCTGCGAATTTTCCAGAAGAGGCAGTCATTACTCTAAGAAAAAAACAATAGTAATTTCTTAACTGAACTGTTTGTTGGCCATTCCTTCTCAATCACCAGTTGGTTATTCAACAAGCGTTAACTGGGCATCTGGGCATCCCCAGCCCCTTCCTCCCCAGGCCCTGCCCTGGGCAGACTCAGCCACCAGACGGACGACATGGGCTGCGGGGAAGGGAGTGGGCGACCCAGGGTGGGCTGCCCTCTGGGACCTGGGCTCAGAGCTCAGTCTCCCAATGTGTTGTTTTCCTTCCAGAGCGGTTTTGATTTTTTTTTACTAACAATTTAATTCACTCCCTGCAGCCTCTCCCTGCCTTTGAACGCCTCGTTTGAAAAGCATATTAGAATGTGCAAGCGTTTAAATTGGTTCATTGTGGCTTTAATCTCTTGTCTAGTGTGTGACTTGATTGGCTTCCAAAAGCTCAGCTTTTATTTTCACAAAGCGATGAAGGGGAGGAGCAGAAACCAGCTCCCAGGGTTTCAGATGACGCGATGCGGGGGGGGAGCTCTAAGCACCAAAAGGCAGCAAGGTTTTGGAGAAGCCTTTTTCCAGCTGGAAATGGCCAGGGCACATCAGGCGTGGTGGTTTGGAGACCCCGAGGTATGCTGAGTGGGGCACAAGGGGTCCAGTGGCGTGGGGCGAGGCTCAGGTGGGCCTCAGACCCACAGATCAGCCTTGGTTGGGGGACTTCTCATCTCAAATGTGGGGTCACTCCCTGTGGGCTTGGTGAGGTTGCAGGCAGAGTTTAGGAGGCTGGGAATATGTAGGTATGGTGTGTTATGTAGCAGAATATTTACAAGTTTCTGTTGACCTTGTTGATAGAACGTGACTACTACAAATTATGTAATAAAAAGAATTTATCACTCAAAAAAAGAAAGAGAGAGAGACGGGGGCCTCTTGGCCTGTTCTGCCAAACTGCTTGGTTCCTGCTCAGTGAAACCCACAGAAATTAAGCACCCGCTCCTAGCTAGGCCTGAGGCTACAACCCAGCAGCAAAGGAGCGGGCACCACCCCTGCCTTAAGAAGCCCCCAGAAGAGAAGCTACACACTGAAGGCGTGTGTGGGCTGCAGGTGGGTGAGCGGCAGGTGGGCGGCAGGTGGGTGAGCGGCGAGCCAGGGTCGGGGATGTAAGGCAGGGAGTGGTTTCACCACGGACCCCTTTTTGGAATGAAGGCTTTAAAGGCTGAGAATAAAACGCAAGAATTACAAAGGAAACCAAGCATATTAAAGCCTAGTTATCAAAATACTAAAAATTGAGTTAATAAGACACACACTTTCTTATTAGCACCTATAACAATAGGTCTAACAGCTATCAGAAGTTTGAAATAGTGATGGGCATAAACTACATGTCGAGGCAACATAAAAATACCTGTGACAAAGTTACAGCCACGGCCAATGGCAGAGTGGGCTTTGTCTTGGTTTTGCCTCCTGCATCATGGAAGAAATTACCATCAGTTAGAGGTCAGTAGCAATAAGAATACAGTAGGTTTTCAATCCAAATTCATGGGCCCCTAAATTCTATCTGTAGCTCCCTGTCAGTCCACGGACCTGGCTGAGAATCCTGCTCTAAGCCTGCTAATGGCCAGCGGAAAGGAGAGCCTGTTTCCTTACACAAGTTTAAAAGCAACTGATCAGCTCAAGAAAAGCTCGCTCACGACTGATTTAAGGACCAGGAAGGTATCCCTCCTTAGGATCCCTCACTGAAAGCTCATGGACTTCCCTCTGTGTCCAATAAGCTTCTGGGCCTCCTCCCTTCCCTCCGCCAGGCAGCAGCCAGAGGGGGGCTTTCTAAACCCAAATCCAGCTGGCCATCACCCTGTCACAGCATCATCTTCTGACAGGCCCCTAAGCCCCGAGCCTGACCCTGTTTCCAGCCTTGCTTCTTCCCACGGCTCCACGGCCAACCCCAGGGCAGAGGTGCCATTCTAAGCATGCAGCCTCCTCTCTGACGCAGCCAAGGCCATGATCTCTGTTCCCTCTGCTAGAAGCACGTCCCCTCCCCCAAGCACTGCCACCCAGTGTGGCACCCCAGAGCCTGTGACCACCAACCACCTCTTCTGTGCAGACCTACCTCCCCTCTCGCTGCCTTAGGACCTCGACCCCCGCACTGCAGCGCTGGCGAGCCTGGCTATCAGCCTTTCATTAACGCCAACTGAAGGAACGAACAAGCCCGGGAGCAGACCTGCAGGACTGGGTTGAGCAAGGTGGGCAGCCTTCCAAAATGAGACAGGGACAGTAGGGGAAAGAGCCCTGTGCTGGGAATCTGCACATCCACCCTGAGCAAGTCCTTCTGCCTCCCTGGGCCTCGTCTCCCCTCTGCACACTGTGAGGATTAAACAGAGGGTCTCCGAGGGTCTTTGAGGTTGCAGGTTGAGAAGGTCCATATTACCGAGATCTCTGTGAGCCGTGCCAAGCCCGGCCCTGAGCTGGACCTAGGGACCAGCCTCCGCACTCAGACCATCAGCCTGGTCCGGGGCCTTCCAGCATCGTGGCCCCTCTAGGCAGGCCGAGGTGAGTGGCCTCCCAGGGCCATGTGTAATTACCCTCCAGGCTATCTCCAAAGGAAATGCTCCTGAGAAACTTTACATTAGCAGGAGGGCACATTTTTTCGTAAAGGGTAAGTTAGTAAATATCTCTAGACTTTGCAGGCCATATACAGTCTTTTCTGCATATTCCTTTTTAATTTCACAGCCCTTAAAAAATGTAAGACCCATTCCACATTCATGGGCAGTACCAAGAGGGGAGGGTATAGCTCAGTGGTAGAGTGCATGCTTAGCATGCAGGAGGTCCTGGGTTCAATCCCAGTACCTCCACTAAAAATGGAAGAAAGAAAGGAAGGAAGGAAGGAAGGAAGGAAGGAAGGAAGGAAGGAAGGAAGGAAGGAAGGGAGGGAGGAAGGAAGGAAGAAAGAAAGGAAGAAAGAAAGAGAGACATATTCACCGGCAGCACCAAAATAGACCACTAGCCCAGTGTGGCCTGTGGACTACAGTTTGCCGACTCCAGTTTTAGAGGGTCCAAGGCTGCAACCAGCAGCTGCAGGGAGCCCTAGCAGGGAGTGCTAACTGGCTTCGTGACCCACCGGCATGTGCCCATTGAACAGATGTTGAAGCCAGAAAAACCAATAATTGGCCCTGGCCCCACTATTTACTAGCTGTGTGACATCCGGCCAGTCACTTAACTTCTCTGAGCCCCCATCTCCTCACCTGGAAATGGGGTGTCTTAGTCCATTTAGCTGCTATAAGGAAATATCACAGACGGGGTAGCTTACAAACATCAGGGATTTACTTCTCACAGCTCTAGAGGCTGGAGGTCTGAGATCAGGGTACCAGGGTGCTCAGGTGAGGGTCCTCTTCCTGGTCACAGACTTCTCACTGTATCTTCATACAAATGAAGGTGGAGGAAGGGTTTGGGGAGCCCTGTGGGGTCTCTTTTGTAAGGGCACTAATCCCATTCACGAGGGCTCCACCCTCACATTCTAATCACCCCCCAGACACCCTAACTCCTAACACCATCATATTGGGGGTTAGAATTTCAACATGTGAATTTGGGGGGGGTGTAAACATTCAGACCACAGCATGGGGACAACACCGAGGTTTGATTAATGAAAAACCTCCCACCCAGTGCCTGGAAAACACCCATACCTGGAAGCTTTTTAACCCCAAATTCCTCAGGTGTCAAGAGGAGGGCTTTCCTTCCTTAGGAACCGACATCCAGATGGCGGCTCTCACACCATCCCAGGCTGGATGTGGGGTAGAATGGGGGTTACTGGCCAGGGACTAAGGCATTTGTGCATCCCAACAGCTGCAGGGGGCTGAGGATTCAGAGATGAACCAGGGGTTCTGGCCTGTGGGGCTCTGTGTCCAGTGAGAGGGGCCAAAGTGAGTTTGGGAGAGGGGGGCACAGGCTGAGTGGGAGGCACCGGGCATGCTGGGGGATGGGAAGAGGGGGAGGCAATAAAAGAAGTTGGATGGGGAGGGGAAGGACCAGAGCAGAGCCTCAGAGCCTTGTCCAGGAGGCTCGGTTGGACCCTAGGGGCAATAGGGAGCCAGCGAGGGTTCAGTTCCGGTGACAAGACTATTTCTAAGCTTCAGGCGGGTCACCCTGGCTGGAGTGGGGGCAGAGGGAAGCCCTCACCAGGCGGTGGGTGGCGGCGGTTGGAGATGTGGTCAGTGCCCAGTTGGGCAGCTGCCTGAGGCCGAGGACCACAAGAGAAGGCTGTGGGGGTGAGCATGACAAGTAGGCCTCTCTGGGAGGGAGGTGGGAATTCTCATGTTTGGCAAGTTTATTTGTCCTTCCAGGATTGGTTGAATGGACCTAGGATTTAAAAAAATGGAACCGTGCATTTTTCAAACATTTTGGCCAAAAAAAAAAAAAGTGCTGAGGCATTTTTCATAAAGCTGTTTCCATTTCTAAGTCCCTTCTTGGGAAGCAGCCCTGGGGTGTGGCTGGAGGCAGCAAGGGAATGGGGCTCCGGGTGTGTCTCTGGGCTGTCCCCAAGGAACCAGAGAGAGATGCAGGCCCTTTCTGGTTCAGGCTGGCGGCGCCAGTCTGCCGGAGGAGACGGTTAGAAAGGAAACAGCCTCGGTTTTCAGCATCCCATGTGGTTATCACAAAATACAACTGAAAGAGAAATGAGTGTTTTTTCCCTGACGACAGACAAGCGGGGTCAGGGCAGACGATGGAGCAGAGGATAGGACTCAAGACAGAACATGTACCCAGGTAGAACCTGGTTCGAAAGTCATCACCCCGTGAGACTGATGCATCCAAGGAGGTGGGCAAGACCCATGGGCATGGCTGGGGACACGGCTTCTCCAGGAGTGGACTGTGAGGCTGTACTTTGAGGGAGGTTGAGAAGCTTCCAGGATCTGAGCTCCAGGCCTAAGCCTTTGTGTCAAAGGGGAAGAGCTTAGTCAGAGTCACGGGAAGGCTCAAGGTGAACAAAGAGACAGACACACCATAAAGAAGTGTGTGGTGGACAGAGGATGCTGGAAACTGTGATAGAGACCAAAAAAAAAAAAAAAAAAAAGCCAGCCAGAGAAGAGAGGGAAGGGCACTGAGGTTTCTGCAGTGATGAAAGGACTATGTCATGCTCAGCACTTGTCTACAAGTCGTCCGTTCAGTCCTCGTGTTGTCCCCGAGCTGAGAGGTCGGTCACATAGGAGGTGGCAGAGCAGCGAGGCCTCTGCTCGGGCTGAGAGCTTTGGCCAATTAGTCAGGGGACCTCAAAAGAGCTTCCTTCCCCCACCAGCACCTTCCTCAGAGAATCTGGGGCGACTCATGGGGCACCCACGCAGGAACAGGTGCTCAGCGGGCAGGGATGCTGTCACCTTCCCCCATCACAGACAAGAACCCTGAGGCTGGAGTAACCAGTTCAGGGCACAGGGCCATTGGGGCAGCACTAAGACTTGAACCTTGTTCTGTCGGATTCCAAAGCCTGTGCTTACCTCCCAAGACCACACTGCCTCCCAAACCAAGCCCGACTCCACCGCATGCTGGGGAATCCGGCAGAACTACCTCGGGGAGGAGAGCGCCTCTGACTGCACAGGGTCCAACCAGCCAGAGTGAGTCCATGTTGTGTCCAGCTGCAAACCAGAGGGACCTGGCTATACGGGGTGAAGCTGCCAGGAGACAAAAGAGAACCCAGAGATCAGCCCCTCCCTCCACGAGGCAGAAGGTGATGTGACCAGACCCGGCCTGGGAGGCTCTGAGCAGCAGGAGCTGGAGTCCCAGAGGAGGCCCAACCCCAGCCAGGGCGGAGACGCTGTCCGTGGGAAAAATCCCTGGGCCAGCACAGGGGAGGCTGAGTGACGCAGCCCACAGGGGCCAACCCTCCAGTGACCCAGGGGACGGGAAGGAAGGAGATCCCCCAGGCCAGGGCTGCGCAGGCTGTCCATCTGGAGATAGGAAAGGACACCAGGTCCCTTTGCCCTGATTCCGGGCTGCCTATGCAACTGGCCAAGCCGCAACTTGGCCAGCCTTGCAGGACAAAGGACAAGGTACCGGTGCCAACAAAATCGCCTGACGTTGGCCATCTACTGGGAAGCAAAGTAGAGCTCAGAACCCTGTGTCCTGGGGGCCAACGAGATTAGAGCCCTCCCTCCTCTCCCTTCCCCTTCCTGGGCCTGCGAAACTGAGGCTGCAGAGAGAGGCCCCTGTTTGGCTCTGTGGTGCCACTGGTGAGGGGTGGACACCCCATGACAACCAAGTTGGGACAAGCCCCCTGCTTCCATCCCTTCAACATCACAACAGCAATTTTGAAAATTCTCTAGGGATGTGCAAATACGGTAACATCACATGCCATTCGGTGATCCGGAGGCTCCAAGCATCTTGCTTATTAGGATGCAACCAAATCCCATTAGGGGACGTGTCGAAAACATGACACCAAACCCCTCCCAAGCAAAGAGAGGGGCAAAGTCAGGCTCAGGTGGTGACTATTATATGGTTGATGTTAGTACCATTTGACAAAGATGGAAACTGAGATTCAGTGAGGCAAATATCCTGTCAGAAAGTGGTGGATTCAGGATGGACAATAATCAAAAAAAAAAAAGATGGACAATAATCATTATAACAGCCCACATGTATCTGGCATTCTGTACAGTCCTGACTCTATAATAAAGGGCTTACCTATTAACTCATTTATCCACAAAGACCCAGCTGAGGACCACTGATACTAAGAACACTGCCCAAAGTCAGAGGGATGTTAAATAGTGGGGCAGGACTTGAACCCAGGATGGCCTGAGTCCAGGGCTTTTGCTCTTAGACACACTGCTACCTGGCTTCCATGCCTCTGCCTGCACCCCCCGGAACCCTACTGAGAGCAGTCTAAACAATGTGGGAGCCTGGGGCAGCCAGCCTTCTGTGTGTCGTCTTCTATGAGCATCTAAGCTCCAGGAAGGTGACTTCAGGGTATAAATCTGGTGGTCCTCAGCTCAAGAATCTAGAATTGGAGACACTAAACTGAGGCCCCAGCTCCCAGGCAGCCTCAGTCATATGCTGTCCAGCCATCCCAGCCCCCTGCCAACCCAGCTGGCCTCTGGCATGTTGCTCTGGAACCCAGAAGGTTTCAGGATTCAGACCTGAGCAAACCCCAGTTCCCATGGGAGGACCTAAAAACAGCCTAGTGTGCCTACTCCGTCAACCTGGCCGGGGCCCCAGCTGCAAACTGACCCAGAGCCCTGGCACAGGGCATACTCCCTTTCCCGTGACACACTCGCCTTTCCTGTGAGTCATTCTTGCCCCGCCACACACAGTTCCACCCTTACTCCTTCCCGCTGTTCTCATATACACAGATGGAATTGCAGGGACTAGAGGGCAGCTGGTTTTAATCCCAAGACCTATTCCAAATGGATTCTGGGAGCTCCTTTTTTGTTTACTTATTGCAGACAATACTGTGGATAGGCCATGACTCAGAGCATCCTTCAGAGCACAGGGATGGCCCTGGGTGATTCTCTCTTATCTGGCATTTGCAGAAGGTGATTCTGACAGCAAAGTGTGTGGAAAGCAGGGACAAGAGTTTGCAGAGAGCAGATACAAACTACTACATGCAAAAGAGATGAACAACAAGGTCCTACTGTCTAGCACAGGGAACTATATTCAATAGCTCGTAATAACCTATAATGAAAAAGAATTTATATATATATATTATATATATATTATATATATATACAATATATATATAATATATATATACAACTGAATCACTATGCTGCACCCCAGAAATTAACACAACATTGTAAATCAACTATACTTCAATTTAAAAAAAAAACTGAAACCACAAACTTACTGTTAAAAAAAAAAAGCAGCAGGGACAGGAACTCTCAGCAGCATCTTAATTGGTCATTGCCCCAGAACGCTCACGCTATCTTATTTATCTTACAGCAACCTTCCAAGGTAGCGAGATCTAGAGTTTGGGAACAATTACCGAGATTCACCCCATCAGAGGTAACCACAGGCTTGGAGAGATTAAGGGACAGAACCAAAATCACACAGGCTGCAGGGCGCCACAACCCACCCTCAGTCCACAGGCTTGTAAACATTTATAATAAGGAACCCCACTTAGTAACAGTGTTGTGGGGTCCACTTTACAATTCCGGCCACAAAGGGGACAGGCCAATGACTGCTTTCATGACAAGTGCTTTGAGAGTGATTCTCAATCAGCTCTGCCATCACAGATAAATGGTATTTGTAGTGAAAACCCCTGCTCTCTGGCCCACCTCCTAACCAGATAACTGACTATAAAACAGCATTTCCAGTCACTCTGAAAGTAATGAAACCCAAGCTCTCCATCAAAAGGCACATTGTAGAGGATGGGAGAATGTCCACCCGGGAAAGGCTGGCCTTGCAATGTACGGTCAAATATAATGTCTGGGAGGGGAGAGAATGCACAGGGCAACTATGAGAGAATGCTGGCGGAGGTGCGTGGAGGGGAGGGACGGGGGCAGAAGGCCCACTGCCCTGAGAGGAGAGGCATCCCCGGGGCAAGGCAGGAGGCTCTGAGGGGTGGGGCCTCAGCTCCTCGGACCCAGGCGTGATTGGTTCAGGCTGCTGGGAGGGCAGCCAATCAGAGGCCGCAAACCTGAGGCGCATCCTGTGGGAGCCCTGGCCGGTAGTCCCAGCCCGTTGCTGGCGGTGTGGCCAGGGGCAGTCAGAGGTTGCACAGGCAGAGAATGGCCTTCATTTGCGGGTCAGAGAGCAGCGGTGGGCAGGGCGTCAGGAGACTAGTCCGGGCCTGGCTGGGACACTGAGTGCCACAGGCCGCAGGGGTGAGGCAGGGCAGGCCTGTCAATGCTGCCCAGCTGGCCTCGCTAGCTTTACGTCGGTTTGGGTTTTTCACACTATGGGTCGTGGCCCAACCCCATACCTCGGCAGTGGAAACACCAGGCACACTCCCACGTGCTCTGTAGATGAAACCTCCAAGGTCCTGTCCCATCAGAGAGTGCTGCATCTGGCCTGCGGCAAGGCCCATCCCGGGTCCTGCTCCAGCCTCCAAAGCCCCTCCCTGGAGAAGATCTGGCCAATGGGGTGGAGCTTCCAGGACGGGATGTTGGCCCCTCGTCCCTGGGCTGCCCTCACCTTCCTTTTCCAGTGACCAACAACAGCAACCATGACAGCATGGCAGTGACAGATGTCCCCACGCCTCTCCCTCCAGGCGTCTGTCTGGCCCTGGGAATCAGAGGCACATGCCAGGCCCCCGGCGCCGCACACCTTCTCCCCAGGTAGGAATCTTCCCCGCAGAGGGGCGATTCCAACAGTCATCTCTGAAGTCACCTGGCCTGCCCTATCTTCCTCAGCATTTCCCACGGAACCAGCGCCCCCTCCCCGGACCGTCTACACCACAGCCCAAGGGAGCAAGCTCAGCAACAGTGACCACGTCCCTCCTGTAGCCTCAAACCTGAATGATGCGTGAACAGACCTTTTTAAAAGAAAATTACAGCTGCACAATAACACATGCTCACAACCACTCCTATCGAGGGCTTCAGAAATGAGCGCTTTCTACTTAGATGAAAATGTCTTTCAATTCAAAAGCATTGCATTAAATTTTTGTTTTTGTGTTAGGTACAAATTTCAAAACTTCCCTTAGAACACATCATCTCCGGAGGTAACTTCTTCATATCTCAATTTGAGGAACTCTGGCCTGGAGAATGAAGCCACCACGCCTCGGGGACCTTCAAGGATGAGGCTCCCACCCAGCAGACAGCCCTAACTTAGCAGGGTGCTTCTGATCCCAGCGTGCCAGCTGCACCACGCTGCCAGAAGTTTCTAGAAGCTTAGAGTCTATGTGCTGCCTCCCCAGCTTAGTTCTGCCTGAGAAGTACCCCCCCATCCCTGCAATCATATCTCCTTCTAGAAGATTCTGCCCTGTTCTTTCAAGATTCAGTTCACAGCCACTCAGAGGGGAAACCTTTCCAGCTCCCTTCTCTCCCACAGAAATGACCCGTCCCTTCCCTGGTCCCCACGGGGCCCTGTGCTCGTTGCCTGTAAACTCACTGCCTGTTTACTAAACACTCTGGATTTCCCCATGTTCTCCTCCCAACCAACCTAGGAGGGAGGTACCATACCAGTTCCAACTCACAGTGAGAAAACCGGGTTTAGGGAAGTAGGGAAGGCTAGTAGCCGCCAGTCCGGGACGGGACCCAGCAGTCTGACTGCACTGTTTGTGTTTTCTGTTCATATCTGTTGGCGCAAACATCTTCTCTGAAGACAGCAGGGTCAGATTCATCATATTGACTGATTGGGGATGGGATGGCTTCTATTTTTAACAGCTTTATTGGGGATAAAATTGACGAACAAGAAACACATTTCAACAGCACAATTTGGCAAGTTTTCACATACATACCCATAACATCATCACCCCAGTCAAGATAATGAACGTGTCCCTCACCCCAAAGCTTCCTGGACCCATTTCTGGTCCCTCCCTCCTGCCCACGCCCAGTCCCAGTCCCAGTCAACAACTGATGTGCTTAGTCATTAGGCATTAGTTTCCATTTTCTGGAGGTTTTTACATAAATGGAATGATATAGGGCATATATATATATATTTTCTTCTGTGGTGGGGGATGGGGGTCCTGGTTTCTTTCACTCCGTGTAATTACACTGAGATCCATCCATGTTGCTGCCTGTATCAATGATTCATATCTTTCTGTCGCTGAGTAATATTCCATAGCATTCAGAGACCACTGGTTGGTATTACAAATAAAACTGCTTTTGAACACTTTTGTGTGGACATACGTTTTCTTTTCTCTTGCAAAAATACCTAAAAGTGGAGTGGCTGAATCATGTGACAGGTGTATGTTTACATTTTTGAGAAACTTCCAAACTGTTTTCCAAAGTGGCCACGTCACTTTTCACACACAGCAGTGTGTGAGAGATCCAGTTCCCATACACCCCTCTGTGGTCAGTTTTTTAAAATTTTAGCCCTTCTAACTGGCAGGTAAGGATAACTCATCGTGGTTTTAATTTGCAGTCCCAAACAGTGAACCGTCAGATTGACTTTTGCATTTGTACTTTAGGACAATTTACTAAGCTTCAGACTGCACTCAGCCTTTCCCAGGCACCTCCTACTTTAACTCTACTCGTGTGCTCAGCGCTGGCCCATTGGCTGGAAGCTGAGTGAGGATCTGAGTGACGAGGAGACACTCAGCCAACAGGAACCAGCTCCATTTCCAAGGGCGCTGCCGGCTGCCTCCTTGAACCGACAGCCAAGAGCGTGTAAAAACAGATAAACAAATGAAGTCCCTCACATATGCATGGGGTTCTCTGAGCTCCCAAAGAGAGGTTCCACAGGGCCCTTACTCCATGCTCCTGTGGGTCCCTGGCCCAAAAAGGACCTGGATGTCTGCTCAACAACTCATGGGGCTGCCATCGGCTCTCCTAGCATCAGGGATGGAAATCAACAAGATACTGACAACATAGTAGGTGCTCACAAATATTTGTGAGCAGACTGATAAATCTGGAAAACATAATCATAGTTACCCCCATGGGCACTGCACTTAGCAGGTACTTTATACTGGTTAGTTCTAGTCTTTTTTATTAACAGGAAGAATTGTGGAGCCAGAAGGAGCATGTCTCCAGCCTTATTTGGTCCTTAGTGTACATATGCTACAGGTTCAGAGAAACTTGAGGAACGAAGGGATCGGGGAAGGGCAGGCATCAGCACAGACTCTATTAGGCCCCAAACCAGAGCTTTCCTTCAGGCCATGGTTTGCAGGTAGAGCGGACCCCAAAATGGGATTAGGGAGCATGGATTCCAGTGCAGGCTCTGCCACTAACTGGCTCCCAAACTCCAGTCTCCTTGTTGTTCAAGTGAGAACAAGAATCACCGCCTGACCTGCATCCCCTCCAACATGGGGAAGCTTTAAATTGTTCGGAAAAGAAGGGGCATATCTGATTCACCTTGGAACTTTGGCTAACAGCATAGCTGTTAATAGGGAAAACAGACATTGCCGAGAAGCTCTGCTTTATTCAAATGCACAGAACTATAATGACTGGCAACTGGAAGGCTAATCGTACCATGTTACCTTGTTACGATGTATAACAGCCAGGACCTGTAATAACCAATTGTGGAGCCTGTGAGCATACTGGAGTCAACGCTACACTGTTCCAAGCTACAATTCCAACCTGTAATAACCGGAGACCTTAATAAAAGCGGCCTCTTTCTGCCAGCCCATTTTCTAAAGCACTATAAAGTGCTTTAGAAACAAATGCCCTCCCAGGGAGGTGCTATTATCAGCCCCATAGCATAAAGGCAGCAAAGCACAGATGTTAAATAACTTCCCCCGAAGCGTGCAAAGCAGGGACTAAAACTCGGGCACCTTGGTTCCAGAGCTTTCCCCTTAACCACAGCGCCCTACTTGGAGACAAGCGGTCTGCAGCCACCTGGTCAGCATGTTAGGGCTGGCTGGATGTGAGTAAGAAGTAGGTGCTATTGGATGGCAGATAAGAGGCGTGAAGAGTTCTCTATGGTGGCTGCACTACGCAGCTCAGTCTCCCACTCTTCAGATACCGCCCAGAGCAAGTGTTCACGTTGGGGCCCTGTCTGCGAGCCGAGTTTTGCCATCTGCCTCCCTGCCCCTGCGCTGGTACTCAGCGCCAAATGACGCACCCCACTCGGCTCCAGACTGTCGTTGATGTGTTTGTCTTCCCGTTAGACTGTTGCTGTCATCTGCTGTGCAGACACAGGCCTGGAGCACAGCTGGCGCGGAGGAGGACAGCGCTGCTGCCGGCTAAGTGAGCAAGACACCACCCTCTCAGAAAGGCAGGGCTGGCTCTCATGGAGCCCGGATAGCGGGTGCTGAAACAGCCCCCAATTTCAGACTGGCTCCAGATCTCAGGCTGCAGGGCCAGGCCTCCTGAGACACCCCAAGGGGCAATGAAAGGTGTTCCAGAAACCTCCGTAAATCTCAGCAGGTAACAATTGGACCATTAGGAATCTTCTTATCCTGCTGCTCCATTTTACAGATGGGGAGACTGAGGCTCAGAGAAGGAAAGAGACCCATCCAAGACCTTGCAGCAGCTCAGTGGCAGAGCTATGACCAGGAATCATCTTTCAGTACATCCTATGCCTCTGAGGGGAAGTATGATATTTCTTCAAAATGATCCATAAATAAAAAAAATAATCAGCTCTCATTTATAGATAATTAATTTTCAACAAGCATGCCAAGACAATTCAATGGGGAAAGAATTGTCTTTTTAACTTTAACTTTTTAATGGTGTTGGGACAACTGGATATCCACATGTGAAAGAATGAACTTGGACCCTTACCTCAGTATAGACGAACGTTAACTCAAACTAGACGAAAGGCCAGATTGTAAGGGCCCAAACTATAAAACTCTTCGAAGAAAACATAGGCCTGAATGTTCCAGACCTTGGATCAGGCAATGATTTCTTAGAAACCAAAAGCACAAGCAATAAAAGAAAAAAACAGAACAAAACAGGAGTTTATCAAAATTAAAAGCTTTTGTGTTTCAAAGGACACCATCAAAAAGGGAAGAGACAACCCACAGAATGGAAGAAAATTTTGTATGTCATCTATCTGGTGAGGGAGTTACACCTACGAAGACAAAAACCCAATTATAAAATGGGCAAAAGATCTGAATAGATATTTCTTCAAAGAAGAGGTACATACAGATGGCCAATAAGCACATGAGAGATACTCAATACCATTAGCTATCAGGGAAATGCACATTAAAACCAAAAGGAGATACCATGTCACACCATTAGGATGGCTACAATCAAAAAGACAGACAATAACAAGTATCAGTAAAGATGTGGAGAAAGTGGAACCCTCATAGGCAGCTGGTGAGAATATAAAAAATAAAGCCACTTTGGAAAACAGCCTGGCAGTTCCTCAAATGAATAAACACAGAGTTACCATGGAATCCAGCAATTCCACTCCTAGGTATATACCCAACAGAAATTGGAAACATATGCTCACAAAAACTGGTACACAATGTTCATGAGAGTCAGAAAAGTGGGAACAACCCATATGTCCATCAACTTATGAATGGATAAATAAAATAAGTTACATTCATACTATAGAATATTATTCAGCAATAAAAGGTATAGTTTGGGATTTGCAGATGCTAACTACTATACATAAAATGGATAAAGAATAAGGTCCTACTGTATCACACAGGGAACTATATCCAATATCTTGTAATAGCCTATAAAGAAAAAGAATATGAAAAGGAATATATCTATAACTCAATCACTATGCTGTACACCAGAAACTAACACAACATTGTAAACTGACTATACTTCAATTAAAAAAATTTTTTAAAGGAATGAAGTAATGATGAGGCTACAGGGAAACTCATATAGGAACCTTGAAAAAATGATTCTATACGAAAGAAGCCAATCATAAAGGACCATATATTGTGTGATTCCACTTCTACGAAATGTGTCGAACAGGCAGGTCTATAGAGACGGAAAGTAACTTGGTGGTTGCGTAGCACTGGGGTGGTGGAAAGATTAGGTTTTGGTGGGGTAATAAAAATATTCTAAAAATGACTGGTGATTTTGTACGATTCTGTGAATATACTAAAAGGCATTGACTTGTACTCTTTAAATGGGTGAATTATAATTGTGAATTATATCTCAATAAAGCTGTTTTTTTTTAAAGAAACAATCAAAATCCAAAAACGAAGAGGGCCATTTAAACAGACCTAGTTTAAACGCCCATTCCTGTGAGAAACAAACCCTCCCCTATTGATCATTTGTATTTCTTCCTTGGAGAATTGCTTGTTTAGGTCTTCTGCCCATTTTTGGATTGGGTTGTTTGTTTCTTTCTTATTAAGTCGTATGAGCTGCTTATATATTCTGGAGATCAAGCCTTTGTCGGTTTCATCGTTTGCAAAAATTTTCTCCCATTCTGTAGGGTGTCATTTTGTTTTACTTATGGTTTCCTTTGCTGTACAGAAGCTTGTAATTAGGTCCCATTTGTTTATTCTTGCTTTTATTCCTATTCCTTGGGTAGACTGCCCTAGGAGAACATTTTTGAGATGTATGTGAGATAATGTTTTGCCTATATTTTCTTCTAGGAGGTTTATTGTATCTTGTCTTATGTTTAAGTCTTTGATCCATTTTGAGTTTACTTTTGTGTGTGGTGTAAGGGAGTGTTCTAGCTTCATTGCTTTACATGCTGCTCTCCAGTTTTCCCAACACCATTTGCTGAAGAGCCTGCCTTTATTCCATTTATATTCTTGCCTCCTTTGTCAAAGATTAGTTGACCAAAAGCTTGTGGCTTCATTTCTGGGCTCTCTATTCTGTTCCATTGGTCCATATGTCTGTTTTGGTACCAATACCATGTTGTCTTGATTACTGAAGACCTAAATAAGCAATTCTCCAAGGAAGAAATACAAATGATCAACAGGCACATGAAAAAATGCTCAATATCACTAATCATCAGAGAAATGCAAATCAAAACTATGATGAGGTATCACCTCACACCAGCCAGAATGGCCATCATTCAAAAGTCCACAAATGACAAATGCTGGAGAGGCTGTGGAGAAAGGGGAACCCTCCTACACTGCTGGTGGGAATGCAGTTTGGTGCAGCCACTGTGGAAAACAGGATGGAGATTCCTCAAAAGACTAGGAATAGATTTACCATATGACCCAGTAATCCTGCTCCTGGGCATATATCCAGAAGGAACCCTACTTCAAAAAGACACCTGCTCCCCAATGTTCATAGCAGCACTATTTACAATAGCCAAGACACGGAAAGAGCCTAAATGTCCATCAACAGGTGACTGGATAAAGAAGAGGTGGTATATTTATACAATGGAATACTACTCAGCCATAAAAACCAACAACATAATGCCATTTGTAGCAACAAGGATGTTCCTGGAGAATGTCATTCTAAGTGAAGTAAGCCAGAAAGAGAAAGAAAAATACCATATGAGATTGCTCATATGTGGAATTAAAAAAAAAAAGAACACAAATACAAAACAGAAACAGACTCATAGATGTAGAACACAAACTTGTGGTTGCCAAGGGGATGGGGGGTGGGAAGGGATAGACTGGGATTTCAAAATTTGTAGATACTGACAGGCATATGTAGAATAGATAAACAAGATTATACTGTATAGCATATGGAAACATAGACAAGATCTGTGGTAGCTCACAGCAAAAAAAATGTGCCAATGAATATACGTATGTTCATGTATAACTGAAAAATTGTGCTCTACACTGGAATTTGACAGAGCATTGTAAAATGACTATAACTCAATTTAAAAAAAAAAAGAAACAAACAAATTCTCCCCTGAAGCTACTCCATTCAATTTGACATTTGCTAAATTAATAATAAAAACATCTTTTGTACTTGAGAGGCAGGCTTTAATATTCATTTCTATTTGACAGATGAGGACCCTGAGGTGGAGAAGTTTCGTGCTTTGCCCAAGGTCTCAGAGCTAGGAGTTAGGAGCTAAGGAGTCAAATCTAACCATTTGGCTTCAGCATCCGCATGTGCACATCGTGGAGCCGGGAGCAGGCTGCGGGTGACAGGATGGTCTGCGTGAGCACGGACTCGACATGAGACTGTTCTATGCTCAGAGCAGCCCAGAGAAGCTCTCCGAGCCTAGAAAGTGGAGTGATTATGCTGATTAGGGGACCCAGGGGACGCACTGGATGAGACGTGGGGGACGAGCAGGGTCTGGGTAAGATGAGACGTGGGAGAGGGCGTCACAGGCGGCTGGACCAGCCTGAGCAAAACTGGAGGTGGGGAAGGGCAAGGCCAAGTTCAGGCTGCACAGCGGGCTGGGGAACTGTTCAAGGAAGCTGTGTTGGGGAGGCTGCGAGGGGGGTGAAAGTCACGGGATTCAAAGGGGTGCACTGACTTAATGCTGTGGGCACTAGGGAGCCAGTGAGGGTCTGTGAGCAAAGGAGTGGCACCCTCTGTTCAGCAACAGACCCACCAGCAACGGGGGCAGCGTCTGACCAACTGTCAGGCAGCCTGGTGCCTTCGGTCACATGCTAGGCAATGCCTTGTCAGGTGCCCCTTCACCCCAGGGCATCCTTTTTATTGAAACTTATTCTTCAACAAAGACACCAAGAGTTCAAGTCAAAGGATCTCTTCTCAACAGCTGACTGAACATGCAAATATCCAATGGGCTGTGCAGAGCCACTTCCGTTCCCCATCACCCCGTGTCTGCACTTGAAGCTTGTCCCCCAGGGCCCCTCCCAGCAAAGCACCCAGCAGTGCACCACAGCCATTGCTGTCTGGTGCGTGATGAATGTCCTGCCTGCTCCTGCCCTGTCCCCACCCCAGGTCATTTGTGATCCTGTGAGTACCCTGGTGGGTGTCACGGTCATCAAGAGTCTCTTTCTTTTTTTCAGTGGAGGCACTGGAGAGTGAACCCAGGATCTCAGGCATGCTAAGCACGCGCTCTCCTGATGAGCTATACCCTCTCCCACACGCCTTGACCTTTGGATGCCGCAGGAGGCCCCTGTGGGTGGGGGAAAATGTCATCAAATACCAAGAGTTCATGCGTGTGATGCCACCTGCTACATGCCAGGCACTGGGCAGGTGCCCTGCCTCCATTACCCCCCAGCAGGGATGACCGTGCCACCTTACAGATGGGGAAACTGAGGCTCAGAGGGGCCAGCCCTCCTGCCCAGGTCAGACTGCTCCTGAGGTGTGGGGTCGGGGGAGAGCCCAGGCCTGTCTGGCCCTGGTGCCTGGCTCTGCTGCAAAATGGCTTGCAAATGAGGAAGTGAGTCAGGAAAGCAAAAAAAGGGGAGTTCCTCTTTGAGTCAGAACAGGATGTCTCATCCCACTGCAGACTGACTGAGCCCCAAGGGATCAGTCTGACGAGGGGCGCAGGCCAGGGAGAGTGCTCAAGACGAGGGACACGCCGAGAGGTGCGCTTGGCTTGGGGGACTGTGATGCACTGCACAGAGGCCTGGAGGTGGCCAGCTCAAAATGAATCAGGCCAGACGGGGACACTGAACCTGGCTGCGGGGCCTGGACGGGGCTTGCAGGACTTGATGGCTGAGACAGACCCAGCTCGCTCGCTTCTCCCCTAATGCCTCTCACTTCATCCACCCCCAGGCCAGGCGAAGATGAAGGACCGGCCCTCCAAGGACCCGAGCGAACAGGCCCACCTCATCTTCTAACCCAGAAGCACACCCGGCCCACTTCTCTCTGTTCCAGAGCTTGGGAGACGCTTAATTCATTTAATGACAAATCTTGTCCTAACGCCTACAATACTCCAGACGCTGTGATCACAGAGAGGAACAAAACCGAGCAGATCCGCGCCCCTGGGTGACCTGGCCGCTCTGGCTCCTTTCCTGTGCAGGCAGGTGGGCACGGCGTTCAGCTCTCTCAACACACTTGTCTCCTTCCCACCCCAAAATCTCTACGACACAGTGTTTCTCCACCAGAGACCTTCTGGAATCTTTCCGCTCACCTCTCAAATATCCTGAAGACAGCACTCACGAAATTCACTTTTCAAAATGTCTCTGTGGACCAGGGATTTGAACCTGCCTCTCCTGACAACGTGTGGGGACCCCTGAGTTGGGCTATGAGGACTCCATGAGCCCCCCAAGACCTTACGCAGCATTTTGTATGAACGCTGTCCTCCTGGTGAGGTCTGCCGGTCTCTTGGCTTCCCAGAGGCCCCCTGACTGGTGCTACAGGCAGCCCATAGTGTTAATTATTAACATTTCTCCTCGTAAATGACCCAGAATATCCCCTGAAGTGGATGTCACAAACTTCCCTTAACCATTTCTGTTTTGCTGGACAGCTAACGTTGCATTTCTGTTGTTGTTTTTCTCAGCCCAACCAGAACATTTGCAAATTTATCACTGATAATTGAGCAAAGTCTGGACACCTCTGGCTGCAAAGCAGAGCCCCTGGTCGACTCTGATATTCTTTCACCCAAACGGTATTTTCCAGGAGACGTGATTTTTCTCTTCAGCATCAGCAGCTGGCCTTCTTTTCAGGGCCGTTTTCCACAAAGAAACAAAGTTTGTGGTCACGTGGCCTTAGCTGCCCAGCGTGTAACAAGGAGGGCCAGAGACTAACCAATGCTCAGTGATATGGGCAATTGGCCTGGGCTGGACCAAGCAGGGTGGGCCTCACTCCTGGTGAGTCACTGGACACCCCTCCCACCCCGCAACACACGCACAGCTAGTCACAAAGGCCTGCCTCTTCTGTGACACTTCCCAACAGCCGCTAACAGCACAGACTCCAGAGCGAGCCTGCTGAGCAGATGAAATCTAATTTCACTGCTGAAAAATGCTGTGACCTTGGACTTTACTTTCTCATCTGTGAAATGGGAGTAATCATAGTATGAATTTATCATCGCTGATCTGATTAAGTGAGTTACACTGGTAAACAGTCCTGGTAAGCAGTTGGCATTCTATAAGTGTTTTGGATAAACAGAAAATTGCAAAAAAAAAAAAGATGCAATTTAGCTGTCCAGCAAAAAGCAAATAAATGGTTAAGGAAAGTGGGTGACATCTAACCCATGGAATATTCTGGGCCACCTACAATGAGAAACGTGATGACTAACACCTTGGAGTAATGCAGTGTCTGGAGAGAATAAAGGACATGCTGCAGAGCTCTTTGCCCTCTGGACCAGAGGTTGTAAATTTTTTCTGGAAAGGGTCAAATAGTAAATATTTCAGGTCTTGCAAGCCAGATGGTCTCTGTCACAATTACAAAAATCTGAATCTGCAGCTGCAGTACGAAAACAGCCAGAGACGGTATGTAAATGAGGAGCAGGGGCAGCCGTCCAGTAAAGCCTTGTTTACAGAACCATGTGGCATTTGGACGGTGGGCTGCAGTTTGCCGACCCCTGCTGTGTAACTATATAAAAACTGTGTCCGAAAAGATAAAGATTGAAAGGAACACAGGAAAAGGAAAAGTTCTTTTAGGGCATTGGAATCATAGGTACATTTAAAAATGTCAGTTTATTTAAGGTAGTAGCAACAGATTTTTAAAAATTATAGGACTTTAAAGCTGCATACACTCTACAAATTAAGAGATTTCACAGTTTGACTAGACTTTTAAAAATAAGGTAAAATTAGTTAGGGAGCTCAGCTTTCACATTAGGCTATACAGAAAAGGTAGTCTGTGAAGTGTGGCTGGTGTGGGACTGAATCTGGCATTTCCATCTACTAGCTGTGTGACCCCAGGCAAGTTTATTAACCTCTCTGTTCCTCAGTTGCCTTGTTTGTCAAGTGAGGATATGAATTGCACCAACAAGCATGCAAAGGCCTGGCACTGAACCTGGTGCATAGTAGGCCCTCAACACAAAGACACCACCTCGCAGACCCACAGGACCCGTACAGGCTGCAACTTGCTAACCCCATGTCGTCACCAGAAACAAGGTCGACTAGAAAACCCACCACGCTTTACTCCCCAGCTGAGAAAAATGCTGCACCCCACCTCCCCGCCCCCGTGGTTTTCAGGTTTGGTTTATAGAACAACACAGAACAATTTGAACCTCATTTTCATTTAATAAATGGCACTCCAGCTGTGAGACAAACAGCCTAAGGAAGGCAGGGTTTGTTCCAAATGGGAGTTTTCAGAGCAAGTGGGTTCTCGCGCTTGCACTCGCTGAGACCCACGGCCCTGGCTGAGCCAAATCCACGCCCAGCTCAACTCTTTCCGCCAGTCTCCAGGGAGGCAGAGGGACCAGAGCCCTCTCTTTTGGGCAGAAAGGGGCATTTAAGGTTTAGAGTTAAGGGCCTTTCTGACTTAATCCCGCCAGGGCTCCATGGCCCACACCTGAGAAAGTCCACAACGCTTACTGGGACAGGTCAGATCCTTCTCCATCCATCTCCGCAGCCTCCCCTCCCACTGCTTCCCACCTGCTCTTTCTGAGCAGGAACTCCCTGTATACACACCATGTGGCTTCTCCCCTCAGTGCTCTTCTTTGCCTGCCTGTATTCACTCATCAATTCTGGCTCACTGCCTCCAGGAAGCCTTCCAGGATTTTCAGGGGGTAATAGGCTGGGAATTAACACTGTTAAGCACCTACCAGTTGCCAGTTCCCATGTTAGGTGTTTACACGCATCAGCTCATTGAGGTCTCCCACCTCCTATTAAATAGGAATGATTGTCTTCTTTTTATAGATTAAAAAAATCAAGATCTGAAGTGGTTAAGTGACCTGCCCAAGGTCACACAGATAGTAATCCTGCTGCCTTGTTCTCCCCAACAGCCCCTTAGCAGAGCCCAAAAGGTTTAAAAGGGTCCCCACTCTGCTGGAGCTGTAAGGTGGTGTCCACTGAGCTACCCAGAAGAGTCCATCCTCCATACCACTAACCCCCCTGCCTTATATCTGGAAGCCTCAGAGCACCCCGAGACCTTCTGCCAGGAGCCTTTACCTCCCTAGAGTCCAAGGTCAGTCGTTAGCAAGCTGCACAGATTATAATTAGCACATGCCTGTTCCTGCCAGGGCTTCAAGACGCCAGGTTTACGATGTATCTGTGTGAAGCCAAGGGCACCAGCCTGGGGACTAACCAGTTCCTCGCTCTCCAGGGGTGGCAACCTGAGGGTGTTGCCACCAGGGGTGAGCCATGTCCTGTAGACGCAGAGGTGTGGCCCTAACCCCTTGGACATCAGCACCAGGGGCCACCCGAGCCCAGGCAGCAGGAAGGCACCCAGGGCTCTGGGGAGCAGCATGTTTCCCGGGCAAAGGGCGCTGGCCCTGTTGGACTTGGCTTCTCTTCCTTCCTGGAGGGGCCAGTGTCTGGGGCTGAGCTCCCCGTCAGTCCCAGTGGACAATACCCCACTGTCATGTGCAGCGCTTGGAAGCTGACCATGCACCATCACCCTCCTTATCCCCCTTGCCCTGATGGGAGGGGGTTTAACCCCTTTCCCCCTGCAGGAAGCTGGGCTCCCCAGTTCTCCCCAACAACCCCTTATCAGGGCCCACAGTCCTCCTGCCGTTACCCGGCAAGGTCACCCCCCCAGCTGGGGGGGAGGGGTGGTCAGCACGTGAGCCCCGCTCTTCGCACTCCCACCTCCCGTCCCGGGGACGGGGGCGGACACACACTGGGCCTCCCACACCAGGCACAAACACCATCCAACCTTCTAAACCTCACCTTCCTCCTCCTCTCGCACCATGCTGGCTTTAATGGATCTCCCTGCAAGGACTGATGGCCCACAAGGTTTGCATGAAAGGCAAATGCCACCCACCCTGAGTTGGCCACACTCAGCAATGGGGCTGCTACCGCCCAGGGGAAGGTGCATCCTTTCTGCCTCTGTGGGACGTGCTGCCGCCTCCACCTCGGCCTGCCTGCAACTGGCAAGGGCTCGGTGACTCGCCTTATCCTTTGCTTCTTCTTCAGAACACCCTCAACCTTCTGATATGGTCTGCTTATGTTTTGCTTGCTTGTTGAATCCAGATGATTCTAGATCCTTCTAGAATATAAGTGCCATCAGAGCAAAGATTCTGCCAGTCATGTCCAGTGCTCCTGTTCCATTGCCTGGGAGAGTGCTTGGCACACAGTAGGTGCTTGGCACACAGTAGGTCCTTGGCAAAAAACTGGTGAGTGAATGAATGAATCTCTGCTCTATGTATTCAGCACCATTCACTCATTCCAGAAACCTGTACGGGTGCCAAGTGCAGCACAGCAAATGCGAAACCGGGACCTTCCCTTGAGGAACTCACCGTGAGTTGGGTAGAAAGATGCGTGAACGGAGAAGCCCAGGTAGGGACACAGCATGGCGAGGGGCTGTCAAGGGAGGCATCACAGAGGACGTGGCCAAGGAAGGGAAGGGCATGCGGGGCAGGGAACAGCAGGTGAGACGTAGCAAAGCATCTGAGTGATTTGTCCCCAGCGTGGAGGAAATCAAGGTGGAGGCCCTCAGCCCCTCATTCATTCATCCCACAGCATTTACTAAGCACTCTGTGCCCTGGGAGAGGCAGGCGTTGGCCTGAGGATGGGGTGGTTTCTGTCTTCATGCGCTCCACACTTGGGGGACGGAAGAGTCAGTGATTCTTTGGGCACCAGGCCTCTGGGAGCTCCAAGGAGGGGCAGCTGAGTCTGAGGGGGCACTGAGGATCAGGGGGCAGACCACTCGTATGCTGTCCATTGGGACCGGACTGCTAATGCCGCGGTCAGGGCGGCACGACTCTGAATGACTAGGGTGACCAGCTCGTCCAGGTTCACCTGGGGCGTTCCCAGTTTTTGCACCACAAGTCCTGTGTCCCTTTCAGGGGACTTCTCAGTCTTGGGGAAAATGGGGACAGTTGGTCACACTTATTTCCACCTTCATGTCCCCTCCCAGCACCCCTCCCCCCAAAACGCCTGATACCCCTCCCCACCCAACCTCTCGGCACTCACAGCTGGGGGCTGGGCTTCCAGGAGCCTGCGTCAAGGGCAGCTTTTCCTCAGGTAACGGAGAGAAAGATGCTCCAGGTTGCAGAGGGCACAGCGATGGGTGAGTCTAACGCTTGTGTGCCCCCCCTTTTCTGATTAAGTCTTCAGACAAACGCAGGCGGTGCAGAAAACAGGGGCTTAGCCCGCCTTCCCAGCTGCTAATCACAACTGCCGCAGGCTTTCTCATCCCTTCACTGTGTCCCTTGTCGGAGCTTTATCTCCCCTCCCAAGTCCTCCCTGGTCCAAGGTCAGGCTTCCTCCCCAGCCTTCTTTTGTGCATTCAGAGCAAGGGCCCTTGGAGGAAACCAACAGATACATGCTGGGCTCAAGCCACAGGCAGCTAATGATGACCTTTCCATCTCCATTTTACAGAAGAGAAAACCAAGGCATAAAACTGGTCAGGAACTCACCTCTGGCACTTGTTTCCCAAGACCCTGACGATTCCATTCCTCAAAAGCAGTGATCCTGAAGCCTGTCTTCTAGAACTTTCTAGAGCCTTCCCCGCTAGCCCTGCAGAGACTCACACACCATAGACATTCTCTCCCCAGGGGACTTAGAAAAAATTAAAAGTTTTGCCCAGATGCCTATTTCCAGTCTGGGGCTCCTAAGTCAGAGCTCCATGCAGGACACCAAGGTTTCCTCTAAGATAGTCACCGAAACCCCTCAGCCTGGTGCCTCCCAAGCTGCTGGAGGATTGTGAGGTCCCCCAAATAATGCTGGTCCCCCCAGGAATCTGAGGCGGAGTATGGAGGAGCTACAAGAGCCTGGCTCTAAAGGGAAAGATGCTAATGATGAAATTAACCCCTCCACAAGTACATAGAGAAACTACATTAATCTCCTCTCTGGTCACTGCAAGGGTGTCGCATAGAAAAAACTATGTCTTTTGAGCCCCAGTCTTCCAGCTCTACCATTTATTATTAACTTGTGTCCTGGACACAAGAAACTCTGTAACTTCTCCAGGCCTCCTTCTCCACGAAGTGCCAAGAAAGATCTACCGTGCAGGGTTGCTGCGTAAAAGAGATAAACCACCCTCGGCCACCTGTGCTCTTGAAATCTTCATGGAAGGGAGGGAAACAGCTAGCCTTCTTGGAGGGTGTGCTTTGTGCCAGGTGTGAGCTGAGTCTTGTACTGATTATTTCGTTGATGCGGTCTGTCCCACTCCTACTGCCTCCACAGTTGAAAGAACTGAGGCTCAGAGAGGCTAAGCCACCTGCCCGAGCTTTCCCAGCCAGCCCAGGACAAGCGTTCTCCCTCTAGTTTCTCCCCCCGCTTCACCACTAGACCTAATATTTGCTGACGAATGAACCAAGTCATTAACACTAGGTTCTATTTTAACCAGCGGACACAAGATTGAGACATGTTTCAGAACTCCATTTTAAAGAAGAGAAATGATTAGAGCAATGACCTACTCACAACTGGCAGGCCCACCCTCCCCTGCAGAGGGGGCTCCTAGAAGAGGGGCCGCAAAACCACAGCCCACTTGCTGCCTGTTTCTGTACAGAGCTCCAGCCAAGAATGATGCTGATGTTTTTAAATGGCTGGAAAAAAAAATCAAAAGAAGAGTTCACGACAGGTGAAAATTACATGAAATTCAAATTTCGGTCTCCTCAAGCAGTTTTATCAGAACACAGCCATGCCCACTGATTTCCACAGTGTCCATGGCTCTTTTCTAGATACAGTGGAAGAATTGAATAATTGTGATGGAGACCATCACAAAGCCAAAAATATTTACCATCTGTCCCTTTACAGAAAAAGGGTAGAGCTCAGTGGTAGAGCATGTGCTTAGCATGCACGAGGTCCTGAGTTCAATCCCTAGAAGTTGTTAATTTTTTTTAAAATTATTTAATTAATAAACCCAATTACCTCCCTCCCCAAAAAAGCTTTAACCCCTCCCCCAAAAGAAAGAAAGGAAGAAACAAAGAACGAAAGAAAGAATGAAAGAAAGAACGAAAGAAAGAAAGAAAGGAAGAAAGAAAGAACGAAAGAAAGAAAGAACGAATGAAAGAACGAACGAAAGAACAAATGAAAGAAAGAACGAAAGAAAGAAAGAAAGAAAGAAAGAAAGAAAGAAAGAAAGAAAGAAAGAAAGAAAGAAAGAAAGAAAGAAAGAAAAAGAATTTGCTGACCTCTGTTCTATAAGCTCAAGGGAAATTCCCCCTCTCAGCCCCACCTATCAGCACATCATTCTTCCAGGTCTGGGAATCGAATGGGCCAATCTGGCAAAGTCTTCCAAATGCTGAGAGCTGTGTCTTCCTCAGGGATTCCGTACGGAGACCCCTTACCTGTAGACACATAGGCGGTGCTTGCCAATAAGGCAAGGTCTTCCCAACACACTCTGTCCAAGCCACCTACCCACGCCCTCCAAGAAGGTACCATCTGCTTCTTTACAGAAAAAGTTGGGATCCTGGATTGGGGTCCACCCTTCCTCGTTGGTGGGGGGGCGTGGGGGGAATCCCTGGAAGACACTTCCAGTTCAAAGACAGCAGGAACCTCACAATCACCCCAAAAGAAGGCACACAAGCCAGCTCTTCAGGAGTAACACGCAGGTGCCCCAGGGCGCAAGCAGAAAAAGCCAGCGGGGGCCAGGCAGGGTTTTCTCCCCTGAAGTTCCGTTTCTGTTTCCCTTCTGGAGAGTTTAAGCTTGCTGGGGGCAGGGGTGCGGGGAGGCGGGAGGGGATCCTTCTCGATCTGAGAAGTCGAGGCCGGGGCCAGCACTGCTGGGTGCTGTGCTGGGATAGTGGGCCCCTCACCTCCCTCCGTGACTGGGTTTGCTTGGGAGCCAGTGGGGGTGCCAGGGTCCAGGGGACAGTGAGATTGTAACAGAGCAGGGCCCTATGGAGCCTTCCCAGGACAGACCCCTCTGCCTGTTGTCTGTAGAAAAACTTTAGCCAAAGAATAAATTTAATCAAAGAAATGAAAAAAATGTAGAAACCAAGAAAAGCGGTTAACCAGGACAAAATAATAATAATTGAGCCATTAAACAAAGTCAAGGACCTTTAGTTCCCCCTCAAAGGCTAGAAATAATATTCTGAGCCATGTCCTTTGAACCTTTTCACAAAAACTGAAACCCCACCAGGTGGATGGCGTTAACCACGTGATGACCAGACTGAAGCCATGACATAAGCTGCTCCATCTTATACAGTTCCGAGAACTGGCCTCAAGAAAATGAGAACAAATGGATCCTGGAACTAAAGGTTAACTGTACTTAAAACAGTCAAGATGACGCTGGTCAGACCCCTGCATGACTGACTTCAAGATGACTATCGGAGCTGACTGTGCTGGTCTGCATGTAGCCTCCACCCCTTCCCCAGCCTGTGCACCCCTGAAACTCCCCTTTAAAAGCCATTGCCCCCGATCGACACGGGGGAGTTGGTTCTTTGGCACACGAGTCCACCTTCTCCCCAGGACTGCCGGCTTTCTCCATAAAGCCAGCTTTCTTTTTACTCAACACTTGTCTCTCAGTATTAGATTCTTGAGTGACAAGTGGCTGAACCTGAGTTTGGTAACAAGATGGTGGTAACTTCACATTCACCAAGTTTGTGCAGCCACGTCTCACAAAGGAGAACAGCCCTGAGTGCTGGACGGGGAGCTCCCCAGGTTGCCGTTGGGACTTGGGGAGGTGGAGGTGGGCACAGGCGTTGCAACAGAGCACAGTGGAAGTGTCCATGGGGCTGCTGAGTAAAGCAAGACTGGGGACCCCTTTGGTTATGCATGGTCACCCTCCAGTCTGCTAACCTGGCTCCCAGGCTCTAGGCAGCTGGTGTGAACAGTCATGGTTGTCCATCTTTTTAGGTAGCTATGCTTAACCCCTCCTGGATCCATTAGGATGCCAGGCTTTGAGGGGCCCTTGGAAGGCATCAGTGCCAAGTTTTTACACACTCTGGCCATCTGTGCATCACATCCATGATTTTTGCCACATCTGGGGACACCCGCACTATTATTTTTTCTCACTTGTAAGAAATTCAACTCATTTAAACCTAAATTTATCTTAAAAGGGGATCTTTTTATCTTTACCCTAAATAGAAAACAAGAGGGAGGATCAATCTGCCATGTATAGAACATCGTAAGAAATAAATGCAATGAATATCAACGCCATTTATTGAACTGTGTCTGGTGGTCAGTGCATAGAGAGAGATGGGCGAGTGTCAGGGAGCTGGCAGATCAGATTAGCTCCACACGGAGACCGTCTCTGCACAAAATTCAGTGCTTCTCACTGTCCCTGGGCATCAGAGTTACCTGGGGAGCTTACAAAATACAGAGAAGCAGCCTTAGGTCCAGAGATTCACGCATTAGCCTAAGGTGGCGCCCAGGTGATTACGGGAACTTCAAATAATCAGAAGGATCAAAAGGAAACGTCAGAAGGAAGATGGAGGGGAAGACAGGGAATGTCACCTGCGCTCTGAGCTTGTGTGACCACATCCATCCTGTCAGTTACTAGGAGACCCCTGTCCAAGCTCAGAGTTCTGATCCAGTTTAAGGCCCCATGCTGTATTGAGAAGGACCCTGAGGCTGGGCTGGGAGGCAGACAAAAGGGTCTGGTGTGGTGACATGGACTTTTTCCCCCATAATTAATTCTATGAAAGAATAAAGTCACATTGGCCATTAGGAATGGCTGGGACCTTGGGGGGGAAATGGGTGATCGAGGTATGTGGTCTGCACCCTGCACACCCCAATATAAGAGTCCCCCAAAGGGGAGAGGCTTGGCTGGCGGACTCCAGCCCATCACCCTCGCCCCCAGGACGGGCCTCGGCCAAGGATACCTGAGCCTGGGCTGACTCACCAGCAGCTGTGCCGGATCCAACGACTGCCAGCGCTGGGGCAGAGGCAGGAGGAAGTGCCAAGCTCCCTTCCAAGTGACCCACATTGTCACCAAAGTCACCTCCCAGCTAGAGAGCACCTCAGGGAAATGCGGGGGGGGGGGTGTTCTCAAAGAGGCTGGAGAGGGAAGAGACGGGAACCTGGCCCAAGCCCTTGCTTGGAGCTGGGAATTCCTCGTACATCTGTGATCACATCTGCCCCTCACGGCAACTCTGCAGGGAAGGTGTGACCAGCCGCCCCGAACAGCGGAGTTGGCCAGCCCTGTGGAGCTTATATGAGTCGTCAGGATCACACCGCAGGTGGCAGATTCGGCGTCTCAGCCCAGGTCTGTCTGATTCCACCATCTCAGGCTGCCAGCCCCTTACCTCAGGCCCAGGAGCAGAGAAAAATCGGGCCAAGGAGAAGGTCTAACTGTCCTTTGCATAGGAAGACAGGTGACACCTTGCCCTGTGCACTGAACTACCAATTAACCACCCCTTAGCTCCAGGCGGGGCTTTGCGGTTGGTGACACGCGCTCACACTTACCAAGCCTGGTGAGGAGCGTAGCACGCGTCTCCCCACTTTACAGGGAAGGGAGTTGCGGGCCAGAAAGATAAAATTAAAGGGTCCTTTACGGGGCCTCCCCCAGCTCTCTGAGCTCTGTTGGTCCCGCCATCGTTCCTGGATAAGGGACAGTCTGTTGAGGGCCCCCATCTCACCCCGAGACTCCTCCCGCCCAGCACAAGGGTGTGTCCACCTCAGTCCAAACGGTGAAGGAATGTGAGGAGTGCGGTTTCTGGGGCAAGAAGGGCCCATCCCAGCCCCAAACACGTGCCTCTCCGGCTCCGGAAGCAAAGTCGGCCCCAGCTAGGAGAGGCTTCCCAGACGGAACAAACATAGGAACTCATGGGGACCTCCCGGAGCTTATAAACAAGGGAAGACCAAGGAGAGGACCATGGCCACGCCGCCCAGCTGGGCCTCCAGGTGGCCTTACGCAGAAGGACGTGGGGACAAGAGCCATCACAAGACAGCATTTTTTAAAACCCCATTTTCTAAAATTATTCCTGAGCAAAGTTGAATCTGAAATCCACAGATACACAGGCAAGTTATGTAATGCGGGCTTGACTGCCGCCTGGTCCTGGGGAAAGGAATTTAACCCGGCCACCCCAGCTGGCTCACATCCAACCGACAACCACCAGCTCGCGGTCACTGAGTTCTCGGCAGCTGGTGAGCAAGCCGCAGGTGGAGCACCCTGGGACCAAGCAAGGACAGGGCGTGGTCAGGATGGGGTGCTCCAGGGTGGGCCCCAGCTCTGGGGAACAAGGCATTCCTGGAACCTTGTGACACTAGCCACACAGAGAGGACGTCCTTTGAGCAATAGCCTGGCAGTGTGAGAGCCTTTAGGGGTTGCCGAGGAAGAACTAGATGCCTGGCAAAGAGGCCTAAGTTCGGGGTCTGAATCACCACGTCCTGCCCAGTGCACTTCCAGCACGGAAAGGCCAGTGTAGCCTGGTGGTTACCTGCGTGATCTCTGAGATCGGAGTTCAGTTCCTAACTCTACTGTTAGCTAGCCGAGGAGGATGAACCTCTCTGTAAATGGGAGTATCAGAGCCCACGTCACTGAGTTGTTGTCAGGACAAAGAGAGAAAATGCAGAGAGCCTTCGGGAAGTGCTGAACAGACGCTAGCTGATATGAGGAACCCTGCGAGGAATCTTAGGTGGCACCAGTCCACCCATCAGCTTAGATATTCATTCATTCTTTCTTTCATTCTGTATTTATGTGTGGAGCAGCTACGAGGGCTAGACTGATCTGAGGACAGAGAAAAAATTCTTAGCCCTCATGGAGTTTCTAGTAGAGACAGGAGATAAACTCAATTGTAAATAAGTAACTAAGATAATTTCAGGTAGTGATAAGTGCTACAGAGACAATGAAACAGAGATAGTGGCGGCTGGGCTGGGCTGGGCTGGGCGTTGCTGGGTGGGCAGGGGCTATGACTGTGAACTGAGCTTTTAAGGAAGAGGAGCAGCAGTCAGGCCAGAGGTGGGGGAGGCACAGAGGGAGGAGCAGGAAGGAAGTCCCAGTGGGGAAAGCTGGGTGAGCTCAGGAGAAAGAACGAATGTCAGGTCTGTGTCCCAGAGGGGCCCAGAGATGTGTCCAGAGTTCCAGGGCCTGCCCCCGAACAGCCCAGGAAGGTGGACGGTTCTCCAAGGGGATGGTCCCCTGAAGAGGGCCACAAAGGGGACACGGCATGTGACACCATCTCTCCCCAGCCTTGGCCCATGACTCTGGAGCCTGTCTTTCTCCTCTGTGTCCCAGGAATCGTTAGGCTCTGCCCTGACCACTTCGTTCAGGGGTGCTGAGAGCATCAGTTTGTAAGATCCTATTTTAAAGTGTAAAGCCTTTTCATTAATAATAATAATGGGGGTGGGTAATAGCTCAGTGGTAGAGTGTATGCTTAGCATGCATGAGGTCCTGGGTTCAATCCCCAGCACCTCCATTAAAAAGTAATAATAATAAATAATGATGAAACTAATAATAAATTCTCTCCAGCTGGGACATGAAGAGTGTGAATATCCTGGATCCCTGCCCTGAAGGAGGTCACAATCTAGTGGGGAATCAGACACTGAAACTGAAAATTAACAATCATGTGCAAAGTACAATGAGAACGTAAAAACGGAGTCACCACCCCTGACGGGGCTGGTCGAGGAAGGCTACTAGAAGGAGGTGATGTCCAGCCAGGCGCTGGTGGGGAGCAGCAGAGAGGACAGCTGGGCAGAGGTAACTGCTGGAGCACAGGTCTGGAGGTGGGAAAGATCGGGATGAGTGTGGGACCGGGAGGTAATCCAGGAGGTGGAAGCATGGAATGCCAGCCAGGTAGGATAGAGGCTTGGGATTTAATCCTTAAAGCAAGGGGGAGCCGTTGGAGGTAGATAAACAGAGAATCACCTGCTTAAGAGACCTGGCCCCTCTGGTAGTTGCCAGACTGAAGGTCCCCAAACACCCACCACGAGGCTGTGGTTCTTGGAGGAGAGAAAACATCCAGACTTCAAGGCACCTTAGAGATCTCCTCATTCTGACCTCCCGTTTTAAAGGGCAGGAAACGAGACTGGCCCAGGTGAAGTTCAATTGAGTCTGTGGAACCTCGGGCTCCTCCCATCATCACAGAAGGGCCAGTTCTTGGCAACAACAAGGAGAGGCTACCCCAGTGAGTCAGCCTGCAGCATTACTTCAGCAAATGTCACTTGGGAGGGGCTCAGCCCTTTCCAGATCGCAAATAGAATTCTTAACTCAGTCAGAGTTTAACCAGAGACAGCAGCCCACCCTTCTCCATCCATGCCATGGTGATGGCCAGGTGGACCTAACCCAGATCAGCCTCCGTATCTGGATTGTGCAACCATCACGAATTGTGCTACACCAAGGATGCCGACTTTCAGGAAGGTAGGTAGTTGTAGGGGAAAGAGTACTGGCCAGGGCCCAGAAGACACCATCTCAGGTTCCAGATGGGCCCTGAGGCACCTAAGAGACTCGGGTCAGGCATTTCTTCCTGTGGAGACTCAGTTTCCCCAAAGGTAAAATTATATGTTCTGATGAGATCATCCCTGAGGCTCCTGCTGGTTCCGGCATTCTCTTATCCTCTACTGCAGCTGTCATGTCTCCATATTTCCTGAACATTGCCCACACAGCTTCTTCAGGCACATACAGGCACATCCTAGTCTCTAAAGGCTACCTGCTTGTGTCAAGTTCTCTCTCACTGGGTCCCCGTGTAAGTCCTGCCCTACGGGGAGGTATCACCAGCCCCGTCAGACAGATGGGAAATGCATTCGCTGCACTCCAACTGGACCCCAGACACAGAGCAGGGCTGGGACCTGCCCCAGGTCCCCATCGCTCAGGTAAGCACACATACTGGGGCACAATGACTCCCTCCGTGCCCACTGAGCCTCGGGAAAACCTCCACCTAAAGCATCAGTCCTGGGACACCAACACTTTGAGTCCCTTTGGTCATGACAGGCACTTCTGTAGAGGGCAGGCCCAAAGAACACCTTTGACTCGGGCAGAGGAAAGGTGGTCAGAAATTAAAGTCAGCCCTGAAAGCACCAGGACCAAAAATGGGACGGATTCCCCCAGTTCTCAGTGCACAGCTGCCCTTGGCACAAATAGAGCAGAGCAAGCTCAGTCAAAAGGAGGGAAGTGTGCTGCTTAGAGCCTTCAGCATCCAGAACCTCTGGCGATCTGACAGCTGGGAAGACATCACCCAGTGACCCTGGACCCCACCCGGCTGGGCCACTGAGGGCTCCGCTTCCGAGGAGCGAAGGGTGTGCTCAGACAGAGCACACTGAAAACAGCTCCTCGTCTCTGGTTCTGCCTCTGGGTGACACTCCTGCCCATTGCTTACCTGCCATGGGAATTGGGGCAAGACGGTTAACCTCTCTGAACCTGTTTCCACAACTGAAAGCTCAAGATAACCATATTCATGGCACTAAACTGCTTTGATAACTTCTATCAAGCATGCCCTGCAAAGAGTGGATATAAGAGGAACTGTCCTAAGAGGGAGGAAAGAAGATTCTAGGCGCTAGTTGTGTATTTCTTTTGATGATGTTTCTGTCCAGGTGACTTCTGGAAGTTGGATGATTGCATGTTGCAGCTCTCTTCTGCTTTTTTAAAATTCAAATGATCACATCAGTTTAATCTCAGGTATACCATCCATTTCCCTGCCTGTCCCGAGGAGGAAGCAGCGGTGGCCCTTGTCACAGTAGCGCAGGCGTGGTGAGTGGTGTCCTGATGAGAGTCACGCAGGAGCGAACTATCTTCTCTAACTATGTGCCTAACGTTTCCTCAGCAGTAAAACCCGCAGATTGGTCGGGCGGACCTGAGGTTCCTCCCAGATCCAACATTTCAGGATTTTCTGATTCAGAAGCATAAATCATGAGACCAGGACTTAAAAAAAAAGAAATTCCTGTGGATGAGCTGAGATCGTAAAGAATGAAAGTCATTTTCTTGTCGTATGACTTCAGCAGAGGGAGACTGCTTCTCCTGAATGAGAAACCATGTGTCTGTTACACAACAGGATTTGTGTTTGTTTCATTTTTTAAATCCGGCCAGATTAACATTTGAATCTGTGGGAGGAGTGTGATTTTCTAAGAGAGCTTTAGTAAAATGTTCTATATTGTCTTCTGATTTTATTTATATGTAAGATTTGATACAGATACACAATGGAATATATTATATATGTGTCATATGTATGCATGATATACAGCCTATATATATATGTATTTCTTATTTGTAAGTGATGAAGCATAAAAATATTTAAAAATAACGCCCACGAGTGCACAGAAACAGTGGCTCCCGTGAGAGTGGAGAAGGCTCCTCCCTGACTCTGTACCCTCTCCCCCACCAAAGATAACCACCCTGATCTTTTACCATTACCATTCCTTTGCCTTTTTTTTTAACCTGCTTAAATTCGTGAAACAGGATCTATGTACAGCAGTGTGCATGAAACTTACATGTACTTACAAGTAATTACAAGGTGAATTCTCTAGTAACCGCCCCCTCCGCAACCTTGGCCCTCTCAATCCCAATCTCCTCTCCCCTCAACCCGGGGTGATAATTGGACTTTTATTTAAGGTAATCACCTTCCTGCTATTTGCCATCATTTTAGTTCTCATGTACATAACCCTGAACAACTCAGCGTTCGCGTGCTTGTGTTTTGAGCTTCCTAATTTCTAGAGCACCTCTCTGCCTTTTCTCTGAGTCTTTCAAAGTATCTCAGGGATGCTAGGATTCCCTTTGCCAAATCTGCAGCCTCAAAATCCAGGCAAGAGGTCCAGGCCATGCTACATTGTTACAATTACATTAGGAGGATTAGGACTAATAAAAACCATGATAAGGCCTCTTTCTGGTGTGCCCCCATCGCGCTGGGCATTCTGCTGAGCGCTGTCCCCCATTGTTTCATTCATCCTCAGAGCAAACCCACAGGGAGGTGTTGGGGCCTCTCATTTCTGTTTTAGAGATGACAAAACCGCCACTGCCAGGACTGTCCCCTCATCTGCTTCCTAGATGCTCACTCCCAGGGACTCAGCTCTAAGTTCTGATTCTCTGGAGGGTGGGCAGAAGCAGGCACTTCACTGACTTCCATCTGCCCCTCCCATGTTCGTCTCTCGGTGACCACGCTGGGCTGCTTTTAGATGTTACAGGAACAACAAGAAACATTTGAAGTTCATTTCTTCCAGAAAATGCCAATGCCTTAATGATGACTCCTGTCCATACTGTTCTTCTGATAATTAACATATCACAGGGTCCCAGTGGCGTCTGAGACAGGCTGTGTGGGGGAATGGAGAGCATCAAGGCGAAAGCCCCGAGTTCAAATTCCAACTCTACCACTCGCGGCCTCTGAATCTCTCTCCATGGGCCAACAGTGGCAGCCTTGCCTCCTGTCAGAATTCTGGGAGGTGAGAAACAGGAAATGCTTCCCACGAGCCCAGAGGCCCCTGCAGGCCCCTCTCAGACCTCTCTGCTTGGGTCAAGGACCAGCCTGCAGTGCTGAAAGGGCTCCGAGGGAGACAGTCCAAGGCCACCCACCATTTGACAGACACGAGGATGTCTAGGCAGAGAGGGAGAGGGCGGCACTGAGGGGAGGAAACTCAGGTGTCTCAAACAGACCTGTCATCCCAAACTGTGACAACTGCTGCCATGTGCTGAGTCTGACACCGCACTAAACGCTGTTGATGGAAAGTCTCCTTTAACTCCCTTGGCAGGCGCTCTGGCTACCCTCTCTCGCTGGGAAGGAAACTGATGCTCTGAAAGGTGAAATGACTTTTCCACAGTCACACAGCTGGGAAAAGGCGAAGGCGGGGCGGGGCCAGCAAGTCTGACGTGGCCACCCCCATTTCTAACAGCTGAGCAACACGGGAGGGCCCCCTGCCCCTGGGCTCCCAGGGACTCCAGGACGCTTTGGTGGTTGTTCTGGCCCCACCCATTCTTGCCTCCCCAGAGCGGAGGTCACCCTGCAGCCAAGACGGGATCCCCCAACAGCCCCCACCCTAGGTTTCTGCATCACAAGGCAGAGCGGCCACCCTGGCACGGACAGGTCCTAGGCTGTGGGGAAACATGCAAAACACCCAGGCTAGAGGTCTGTTCCCATGGAGACAGAAGGAGCTCAGACTTCCCCTGAAGGATGCCTTCAGGGGCTAGAAGCCAGCCTGTACCCTGAGGCAGAAACCTGAGCCCAATTCTCACCCCTCTCCTCTGTGCCACCAGCAAATCCTCAGGTCCTCTCTTTAGGACCCCCAGCAAGACAATAATGAGTTCCAGAAATAAGCCTTCCTGGCCCACACCCCTTTCAGCTGCCCTCTGAGGGGCCTCTCTAGATGAAAACGATGCTCCAGGGCCAGCAGGTTTGGCACAGCTGAGGCCTAAGGAATGTGCAGACCCACACGTGTCAGAGAGCCCCGCTGGGGCACAGTTTCAGAAAACAGAGCAAAACAGCCTGTTGGCACCGGCGCAGCCCTCCTGCCTCCCAGCTCCTGACTCCTGATAGCTGTTGGCTGTTCCAGCTATGCAAGAGGCAGGGCTGGACCCTTCAAGAGTCAAGTTCTGTTCTTGGCTGTGTGGCTCTGGGCAAGTAATTCCCCCTCTCTGGACCTGTTTCCTTTTAGTGGATGAAGGAGGCTGTCGAGTCAAGCTCAGAAGGGCAGTGATTTTGTGACATGCTCCCTATTCTGGGAGGACACTCACTTTCCACACTGTCTCCTCCTGCCCTTGTCATGTGAAATGGGGCATGTTCCTGGGGCAGGTAAGCCTCCCCCACTGGAAGCCCTTGGCTGTAAGAGGTCCCTCACTAGTGCCAGGAAGAAGTTAACTGGAAGGGGTTTCAGAGGGGACCAGGAGCCTGGGAGTGGGTCCCAGGGCAGCCTTGGGCCAGAGCTTCAGGGATAAAGTGATAAAAATAATAACTTTCATTATCACCCCACCCCTGCTGGAGTACTCTGCCTTAGAGTTTTGAAGCAGAGGTCAGTGGGCTGCATAGGGCGCTCAATGCTCCTGGGTTGACCAAATGGCCATATATGCCAGGTTCACTGTTTGCAGTCAAGATCTGAAGATCTAGAGAGTCAGCATTCATCTGGGGCTCCCTGAGATCCCGATTTCTGGCCTCACTACCCGCTCCTTTAGAGATGTGGGATGAGGCTCAGAGAGGCTGAGAGGCTTGCCCAAAGCTGCACAGCCAGGGGGGTTCTGAATGGAACTGATCCTGCCTACGGGTGCGACTTCCTCTTCCTACCGCGGGCCCCGGCCTCTCAGGCACTACGGAGCGACCTCGTGGTCGCCAAGAGCGGGGATTCCTGCGGGCGTGCCTCCCAGGCCAGGGACGCGCGGCGGCGCGAGCCCGCAGTGACAGGTCCGCTCGCCCCAAGCGGAGGTAGAGCGAAGATAAGAGGCGGCGCCCAGCCCGCCCGGGACCCGCTGCCCAGGGCTTACGGGCTTTTTCCTGGGGGCCGAACCTCCAGGTTCAGGGAGCAGAAAGGCTGGGGGATTTCGCAGGCGGCAGGGAACGGTTGGGTTTAAACTAAAAATACCCGCCCGCCCGCAGCTGTCACGCCAGGGCCCCCGCCCCCGCGCCGGGCGCGCCTCCCCAGGTCCCCTTGACTTTCAGCGACCCTGGTCGCTGGGGAACGCGCCAGGACTGGGCCAGGGGCTGAGATCCAGTCCCCGTCCCTCCCGGACCCCCGCCCGGCCGCCCGGCCCCGTGCCACTTACCCGGCCGGGAGCGTGCAGGAGCGCGGCGCCACGGGCAGTCCCGGCCAAGCAGCCCTCCTCCCGGCGTCCCGGGCGGCTCCGGAGCGGGGCGGGGCCGGGGCGGGGCTCGGACATCGGCCCCTGCCCCGCCCAGTCCCCTTGGGGACCCGCCACCGGAGCCGCCCCTCTCCCCGGGCCTGCCACTTCGGCCGGGTCGGAGAGGGACGCGCCCCGCTCCGCGCGCTCAGCAGAGGCTCCCGGGGCCCGGTCCCAGCCCGGCGGGCTCCCGAGCGCAGACCCCTTCTCCCCGAGGAGGAAGAGCTATCGTAGGGGCTCCCAACCCTCAACCCTGGCGCTTCGCCCAGGGCTGTCCTCTCTGGCTGGGCAGCCTCTCCGAGCCTAAGTCCCCGCCTGGGTCTCATCCTTGGGGATGACGCGGACGTGCCTCTCCCCTGGGGAAAGTTGGATCTGCGGGGTTCCTCTGTGTGTCCAGCCTTGGGGAGGGGGCTGGGGACCTGCAGGTCTTGCCCTCCCAGAGCCCAGGTTGCGGCAAAGGCTAGGCACCCCTCCTGGAGGCGCGAAATCCAAGGAGGAAGTGACACCTATCAGCCAGCTTGACAGTGGGGGCGCCTCATCCGGCCACTCCCACTCCAGAGTCCCCGGAACCACCACGCAAGGGATCTTCGGGCCCCAGGCTCGGATGAGAGACCCCCAGGATGTCGAGTGGAGGCGATGTGGTGGTGGTGGGGGAGTGAGTCACGAGGAATATGAATCCCATTCATAATCAACCTCCCACAAACCCAAGGCCAAAGAATGTGCCTCCCCTCTGCCTCCCCGCGAGCCCCGCCCCCCAGCGGACACTTCCTCCCACGAGTCCACAAACCCCTGATCCAGGGACTCTGCCAACTCTTTAACCCTACAGCTTAAAGCCGAAATCTCATCCGCCTCTGCCTTTGCCCTCTTGGCACATTCAGGCCTATGGACTGCCCTCCACCCCAGCGCCAATCTTTGTCCGAGTAATTACAGCCTTGCGCCATGGGTTTCCACCGCCTTTGGATAGGGATGACAGCTACTCATAGAGGATACAACTTGCAGAACTCTGCACCGCCAATCTTCACAATTTAGGTGTGGCTACGCCCTTTTGCAGATGAGGAGGTAAGTAACTGTCCCAATCTATTGCTTCCCAGAGGGTGTTTTCCTCTTTGGTTCCTCAGTGAGGCTGGCAGGCCCTCTATCAATGTCTGTTGAATAAATCAGTGTTCTAAGAAGATTATATTGTAAAACAGGACCAGATATAATTGTATATAAGTGTGTGTGTGTGTGTGTGTGTGTGTTTCAAATGGAGGGCAAGGTAGAAGGGTGCCACATCTCAGAGTTAACACTGGGGTACACCTGGCCTGAGTGAGAATGCATGTCAGCCACACCTCCTAATTTAGAGCCCATTTATTAAGTTATAATGAGTCACAGGGTCAGAGGAGATACACACAAAGACCTCTCCCATCCTTGCCCTTGACTGTCCAAGGCGTCCTATTATGTTTCTCATTAGCATCCTGACTCCATGTGGGCGCTGCCGCAGGCCCTGAGGTTACCACAGTCTAGCTGAAGATGCAGATGATGGTGAACACTTACTATAATTCTGGGCATTTGGATAATGTGCTTTGCTTTTACAAATGCTTTTATGTGTATCTCCTCATTAAATCTCTGCAAAGATCCTCCAGGTAGTTAGGAAACCTTTAATGAGTTCTGTCTTATGATGGAAACTAAGACACCAACAGGTCGGAGGATTTGCACGAAGATTAAAATGGCCCCGCCTAGACTGCTGGAAGGGTGGAGCCACTGGGAGTTAGGTTCCTGCAGTGAGAGTTGGTGTGGTGCAGTGGGGAGTAAATAGCTTGAGCTCCAGTACCAAACTGCCCAAATTTGCAACTTTCAGCTCATTACTCATCCTTGGTTTCCTCTTCTGTTAAGTAGGTCTAATAATAGTAACCTCTCTTGAGTGGCTTTGTGCCTGGTACCCTGAGCACCCAGCTCATGTGAACTGTTCTTGGGATGGTGGGAACAGTACAGTTCCTGGCAGTCAGCTATTTGGTCTTTCATCAGACACTTCCTGAGCACCTACTATGTGCTAGTCCCTGGGAATATTGAGAAGAATGAGACAAGGACAATTACTCCCAAGGAGGTCACAGGACAGTGACTCTGGGCCCAAGGGCAAGTGCCTGAACACGGTGGTGCTGTCCAGAGATGACCTGCCCCTCTCCCTGCCCTGCAGCACAGAGCGCCGGTCAGAGCTGAGACCCAGATCCCAGGCCCAGCCATATTGCTTGATTGAGGGAAACTTAGCAAGAAATGTACCCTCTTAGAACCTTAGTTTTCTCATCTGTTAAATGGGGAGTGCAATAATGTTTCAGAGGTGAGAATGTATGTGATAAAATATTTTATAAGCTGCAAAATACCATGCATGTATTACTAGCTTTATTATTATTATTAGGTTTATGGCTTCACACGGCTTAGTGCCTTTCAGACTAATCTCCCATTGCTTTTCTTAAGCCTGACAATTCTAATTCTAGTTGTTAATTCTATGGCAGTCTTTTGCCAATCCACAGTAGTCCATATGGAAGCAAAAAAAGTTGAATAAACAATGCAGGATCATGGTGGGGGGCAGTCTGCAAGCAGGAAGGCTACAAAAACTTTAACTCATCCTCAGCAGTCGTTACCCACTGCTACAGAAAGGAGTGGAAATGAAAGCTTATCTGGAAAGAAAATTCTGGCAAAGGAAGACAGGAGAGCCCCCTCTGTCATCTCGAATTGAGCACAGGAAACCCCGCCTGAGCTCTCCCTTTCAGAAGTGGCCCAGAGAGGGAACCACAAGGAAGCCCTGAAATGATGCCATTTGGAAATTCTGACTCATTTGGCAGTGGGGGTTGTTTGTGCAAAGTACAAAACATCTCCGAAAGAGTGAGATTTTTACTATTTTTTCCTCACGTCCCTTCCCTGTGGCAAGCATCTCTGTCACCACTCCCAGGAAAGCAGGGGCCAATTTAATAAGCCTGGGGGAGTTACTAAGGTCTGTTTCACATTTGCCTTGGTGAGCGAGCTTCCACAGCGATCCTGTGCAAGTCTTATTTTGTGTGATCTTTGCATTGTTTGTTTGCCTGTTTAGTCTCTGCAGAGAGATGACAGCAAAAGCTGGATTGCCTTTTCTGGCTAATCCAACCCCTCGTGTGCAAATGGGGAAACTGAGGGAGGAGGGCAGGAAGGAGGGACCTTGCCCAGGGTCCCAGGGTGGTATTTGGCATTCTGGAAATTTCTGTTCCCATTTCTCCATCCCTAGCCTGGTTCCCCCTTAGTGATGACTTACATAAGTGTTATTGACTAAGCAGGGATGAAAAGCTGGCACTGGGGTGGCCATTTCAGGGGTGCCTCATCCGAGGATTCCTGATCCAGTTGGGGAGAGCTGGTTCTCCTCCTGGCTCTGCCCTCAACTTCTTCTTTCTTGGTTTCCTCTTTTGCCAAGTGTTCATCTGTCCTTTCCCCTTCCGGTGCTTCTGTGTGCTTGTAGGGTGAGTGGATCCCCCAGCCTGGGGTGTTACCCTGTCTGAGCATGCTGCCTTCCCCACAGGTAGCTGCCAGCCAGTTACTGAGCAGGGGCACCCCTCCCCCAGATGCCAGAGTCATCTCAAACACTCAGCATGGGAAACAGAGTAATTCAGGCTCTGCCTCTAGATACACGAATTGGGCTGCTTTTATAAAATAAAAATATCCTGTAGGGCAGAAGCACAGGACTGGACCCTGGGTTGACTGGATTCTAACCCTTGTTAATGCTGCTAATTAGCTGCGTAACTTGGGATCACTTCTGAGTTTCTGAACCTGTGAAGTGAGAGAACTGGAGAAGACCATCCGTAAGTTACTCCTCCTGATTTAAAAAATGGCGTGATGCTTGATTTCATTAGATAATAATGCCATTTAGCACGACTAGTAAACACTACTATTATCATACTCCAGGGAATAACAGAAACAAAAATATTGTTACCATAGACAAACTCGATTCCTAAAAAAATTAAATTCTTCTAAAAGAGCCTTGTCGTATTTCTCTCATCAGTGGACAACCCAATCTACTCTCTCTGCTTCTGCTTAAGGAACACCTTAAGTGTTTTTTTTTTTTAAATTACATGAGGTAATTGTAGACTATGTTGTTGTAATAAATTATACAGAGAGATCCCCTGTACCTTTTACTCAGGTGCCTCCAGGGGTAACATCTTGCAAAAGTAGGCAGCACAGTATCACAGCTGGGACATTGATACCGAAGCCATCAGGACACAGAGCATTTCCATCACCGCAGGGATCCCTCGTGCAGCTTCTCCCTCCTGCCCTCATCCCCTCCGTAACCCCTGGCCACCATTAACCTGGTCTATAATTTTGCCATTTCAAGAATGTTATGTAAATGGAATCACAAAGTGTGTAACCTTGGGGGACTGGCTGTTTTCACTAGTATAATGCACTGGTGATTCGTCCAGGTTGTCTTTGTATGAAGAGTTCATACCTCTTTATTGCCGAGTAGTAAGTAGTCCATAGTCTAGACAGATATATAGAGTTTGTCTAACTATCCACCTGTCAAAGGACATCTAGGTTGTTTCCAGTTTAGGACTAATTTGAATAAAGCAGCTATAAACATTTAGTACAGGTTTCTGGGTCGATGTAAGTCTTCATGCTTTAAATTTTAACTGTTAGTTACAGTATCTGTATACAATACCACATCACCAGATTTTTTTCCCAATTTATTGATCGTGATAAACACACTCCTAAGATGCTGACGTGTGTATTAATTGCCCAGGACCCGGTCCTGAGTTGTGGAAATCCAACAAAAGCAAACTACATGGTTCCTACCATTGGGAATTTGCAATCTATTGGGGAAGCAACATTCAGACTGAAACATTGAAACAGCATTGAAATTACAAGACAGCACTGCATGTCAGCACAGAACTGACTCTTAGAATCCGAAAAAGGAGAGAGGAGTGAAGGCTTGAGTGTTTGGGGGATGGTGTTGTAGATAAGGTGAGATGTGAGCTACATCTTGAATGATGGAGAATAATAATATTTAACATTTATCAAAGAATTACTATGGGCCAAGTGCTGTCCTAAGACTTGATTTATATTAACTCATTTAGTCCTCACCAGGGTAGCTACTATTATTATCTAATTTTACAAATGAGGGAACAGAGGGGGTAATAACTTGCCCATCATCACACAGCCAACATGTGACCTAGGGTACAAACCCAGACAGTCTGACTTCAGCCCGGACTCTTATTAAATACCGTGCATTCTGTCTGCCTGGTAGCAATAGTGGAGGACCATTTTCCAGTCATAATTAAATTCCAATCCACTTCTTGGGCTATATTTTTCACAAAGAGCTACACTGAACCCCAAGTGTTATAGCTTTGGCTTCATTAATGTGATAAGTTCTAATTTGTAATGAAAAAGAATATGTATTTATATATAAGTATAACTGAATCACTGTGCTGTACAATAGAAACTAATACAACATTGTAAATCAACTATACTTCACTTAAAAAAATAGGAAAAAATGTGAAGAGTTCCTTATGGGCCAAGGTTATTGATGAAAAATTAAAGGACTTTGCAAAAAACAGCACCAGCCTTAGTAACAGGCGAGGAAGCCTGCATGTAACATACGTGCTATGAGAGGGAGAGGACCAGCCTAGGGGGTTGTTTTGTGTGTGTGTTGGTGTGTGCATGTGTGCATCAGTGTGTGTATCAGCGGGGCTGAACTCTGCAGTTATGTTGTTCACCTGTGCATGCAGTGAGGAGGACATTAGAGTTTCAGCTTTTATGTACCATGATACAGGCAGCACTGGCTGAGCCCGTTTCGGGTAATGAATGTGGTTTTGTGTTCTCCGAACTGCTCTGTACCAGGGAAGTCACAGCTATGCTCAGCTGCTTGGCTGTTTCCTTGACTGCTGAACACGTGAGACATGCGGTTACTCCTCTGTCACAGCCTTGACTTCCTGCTTACCTTCCAACTTCTTCATTTTGGCTTAAACTACAGTGCAATAGGACCCTGATTTAATTGTTGGAAATTTTTTTTAGTTGAAGTCTGGTCAGTTACAATGTGTCAATTTTTGGTGTACAGCACACTGTTTCAGTCATGCGTATATATACATATATTTGTTTTAATATTCTTTCTTATTACAGGTTACTACAAGATATTGAAATTTTGTTTTGAAGCCAAAATGTAGCCTTGATAACATCAGTGTTGCCAACCCTGGGTTGGGGGGTAGGCGTGGCAGAGTAAAAAGCTGATTGGATGGAAATCTCCCGACGTGTTACCTCCCGGGCTCTGCATCTCCCTTCATCTATCTGAGCTGGGGTGGGCCATCTCCCCCCCCCCCGGAGAATCTCCACATCTAGAAAATGGGGCACGTTCGTACCCTGTCTTCCCTGTGGGAGCAGTTGTGAGGGTCACAGAGAATAAGGACCATGAGGATGTGCTACAGACTTTAAGGTCTGTGCAAACCGATGCTCTCATGGGGAATGAGATCCTTCAATGAGTACGCCCGCCAACAAATTTCACAGTGGTAGAGCATGTGCTTAGCATGCATGAGGTTCTGGGTTCAATCCCCAGTACCTCCCTTAAGAAAAAAATAGTTCACAACAGAGACCCACTCAGGAAGAGGCTGTGGGTCAGGAAGGTCTCCACTAAGGAGGGAGAGAGGTCTTTTATTGTTTTTGCTCCCTAGAGACGTGTCTTTGAACGCTGCTGAAATCTTCTCTCCTTGTTTTCAGTAGGTTTGGCTGTTTGGAACATGCGACGATACTAGAAGCGTTGTGTGATAGGCAGTGTGCCCAGGAAGCCCGGAGAGACCTCTGAGCCCTGCCTGGCAGATACTCGAGTTAGGGCAGCAGAACCATGCAGGGCATCGGTGCCACCCCCACCACCAGGTTCTGCCCGGGGGAAGCCCACACGTGGGGCACAGCGGGCACGTCTTCTGGAGTGGCAAGGGCTCGTGTCAAACAGGTCTGCACGTCTGTGTGAAACCTGCTGCTCCTGATGACAATTCCTGATGGCCCCGAGATGTTTCCCTGGCAGAGAAGGCCACGCCACCACAGGAGCCTCTATCCATCAAGCCTCAGCCTCTTCCGGCCCAAATAGCCCCAGACACATGCAGAACAGATGCTTTGCAAACTGACGGCCACAGTTCCTTGCCCTGCAAGAGCCCTAGCACCCAGCCTGGCATCTTAAAGAACTTTAATCTTAAACTTCCTCTTGGGTGCTGTGAATGAAAAATATTGCAGCTGTATCAGTAAACAAAGGATGCTGCCGCCATCAAGTCATCAGCCAGGACTGCCGCCCCCAACAGTGAGCTGGAAGGAACTCAGGATGGAGACAAGCAGGCAGCCTGGCCGCTGCTGCCACCCCCAGGGTGCTCCCCGAGGGAACTCAGGATGGGAAAGAACAGGACACTGGCCCTAGATGCTAGGTGCACATCAAAGGAATGATTTTAACCAGCCCAGACTTTTGTACCTTCCCGTACATGGGAAAGCGCTAAATTCCTTAACTTGAGATATCTGGTTTTCTTTAATTAACAGTAATCTTTTGATATTCCAACTACCTGGTTTTTGTTGCAAAAATGCCTATATGTCCCTGGCTCCTCCCTTGCCTCTTCAGAGCAGTCTCTCAGTGCGATCTGAGAGGCCGTCACTCAGACTTAAGTCCTCAGAAATGTCCGCTGAATAAAACTTAACTCTCAACTTTTAGGTTGCACTTGTCTTTTTCTTTTTTCCTTTTTTTAGTTGAAAATGCTGTCGAGGTGGTGTGTGGAGTGTGTGGAGGAAAACAGCAAATGCCACCAAATGCACCTTCTGGCTCTTAAAAAGGCGTCCTCAGCAGACAGAAGCAACCCCACAGACACGCAAGAGGGAAGACAGCACACACAGTCTGTGTCCCTGGGTATTTGGAAGGTCCTTGCTGGCGCTGCGCCAGTGGGATGAGTTCAGCCACCTCAGCAGTCAGGGCTGTTTCATCATCCAAGCTGAAAGGTTTGTTTGTGTCACTGGCCAATTCGAGCAAAGGACTGGACTCTGCTCAGCTTATAAACTCTAGGATGGGCTAAAACACAGGTGCACACAGGCCAACAGCAGCCAGAAGGCACTTTACAAGTTCACTGGCCCGGCTCCTTCATGCCCCAGAGACCTTGAAGGGTCCCCCGGATCGGGGAGTGCCCTGATCACTTCGGCCCACAGCCATGCCCACATCCATTGCCAAACCCAGGAGACACTTGGGTCCTCCCTCGGCCTCTCTTGTGGCTTCGGACAGCCCTGATCAGGCCCCTCTCCTGGCAGCACCTGCTCTGTTTCTCCTCTGGCCTCCTTTCCAGCCTCCATGGCTAGTCCTCCCCTAACTACATACACCCCCGGCTTTCCGCTCTGGGTTTTCCTTTTATTCACTCGCCCTGCCCACATCTCTTTTATTATCAGGTCCAGACCTGCAAGGGTGATCATCTGAATACTCTCCCCAGTATTTCAGATGTAACCTAATGATTTAGATAAATGCCTCTCAGACTCCTCGAAACTCAGAATATCCAAAAGTAATTCAATCCTCCTTCCTCCTCCCCCTGTATTCCAGGCCTCAGCACCTAAGCCAGACACCTGGGCGTAAGGCTGGGTCCATCCCTCTTCTTCCCAGCCCCTCCCCACATCCAGCCAGTCACCAGATGCTGTCAGTCCTACCTTCAAAGCATCAAATGCGGCCTGCCCTGGTCCCCTTCACTCACAGCATGCTGGCCAGAGCCTGGGAATAGTTCCGTTTTACTGTGGCCCCCTGACTGCCCTCCCTTGGTCAGTCTCAGCCACCTCCAGCCACCCCATCACCATTCCTGCCAGGCTCATCTCGAGAACTCTGCACTCTGTGGTCCTCTTTCATCCCAAGGCCCTCAGCTACACGTCTGCATTTCTAAAGGAACACCCTGGCATCCCCCGAGAGCAGGCCTGGGCCTTTGTGCATTTGCCCTGGTTGTTCCCTCTCCCTGGAATGGCCTTCCCTTTCAAATAGCGTGTTTTTACCCTCTGTCAACACTCAGTTCAAGTGCCACCCCCTCTGTGAACTTTCTGTGATCCCTGAGGCACTGACTCGCTGTCTGAGCCCCCACCCCCACCCCCTCCAGTACTTAGAGACTTTCTGGCGTCTGTCCCCATCCTAAGACTGGGAGTCCTGGGGAGTGGGAGTGTCTTACTCCAGTCCATGTCCTGCTTAGCACCAGCTCGCGGGTCCGCTACAGTCGAATGTTTTTCTACCTCTTATGGCATTTGTGGTCAGTACTGAGTTTCACACAATTTAGGATTTCTGAGATACTGTCCTGTATTGTTCACCATGTCACATGTCCTTCAATCAAGAATTGTGCATTGAGGACATACTGACTGCCAGGCAGAGTGAGTTCTGTTGGACTAGAAGCTGATGGTCTAGTGGGGGGAGGGGTAGAAATTAAACTATGATATGTACAAAACCCCTGGGGTTTTGGACCCCAAAAAGCAATGAAATAAGGCTGGGTGGTAGGACAGCACAGTGGTTATATTCTTTGATGCCTCCAATCCTGAACTGCACAGTAACAGTGTCAGCAGAACCGCTCTATGGACGGCTGTCTCCAGGCCTAACATTGGATTCACACGGTTTAGAAAAACTCAACTGTATGCCAATATAATTCAATCCCTCACCACCTAATTAAATTTATCAAGTATTTCTAAGGTGCCCATCATGAACTAATGTGAGATACACAACAAAAGTAGAATAAAACTGTTTATCTGCCATAATGAGGGAAGAAAGTACTCCTTTGAGTTTTTTTTTTTAACATAACCCTTAGGCCATGAATGTGTATAATTTTTTAATTAATTTTTTTTTATTTTTGGGGGGAGGGAGGTAATTAGGTTTATTTATTTATTTTTAGAGCAGGTACTGGGGATTGAACCCAGGACCTCATGCATGCTAAGCATGTGCTCCACCACTTGAGCTGTTGGCAATCTAATATGTACACTAAAGTTCCTTGACTTCTTAACCAAAGTGCATGGAATAGCATTTCCTTTTCTTGGTGATTTGGATTACACAGGGCTCTAATGTGCAAGGAATTGTGACTTGCGAGGGCTGTTTACCCCTGCTTATATATCGAATGCTCCCAGAATACAACCTTTCAAAAAAAAAAAAAAAAGAGAGAAATTCCAGAATGTCTGCTTCTCAGTGTTTAAACTCCCTTGTTAACCTGTTAATCATTGCTTCTTCCTGCTCTCAGTGCTAGCCTTTGAAATTTACTGCTTCTAAATCTGTTGTGGCTGTTATAGCAGAAAACTAAGCAAGTAAACCATCCTCTCAAACAACAACAGGCCTCGGATGAGAACTGAGATACCCTTCCGAGAATCCAGCTAGCCGATTCTTTCCCAGACGCTGTGCAATGACACGGACCGTATTTACTTACTGGCTCTTGCAGCCCCGCTTCCTAGGAGACTAGCGCCCCCTACCGGCCTTGCGGGGTAAGGCTGGCTCATTATGAAATGCTCGAAGTTTCTTAACGGAATGATTTTTAAAGACAGGTTATTTTTTAACCAGCTAAAAACCCCTTGAAGTAGGAAACTATTATCGGCCCTGTCCCCAGCCAGCCAGCGGTATGCGTGAACTGTCGCGGAGCTGCAGCTGCGCCGTAAGAAGAGATGAACCGCTGGGAACAGCTCACCCAAGGGAGTGATGTATATACTTAGAGCCACACTAAGTGCATGTTACTGGGTATCTGGAGGGGGGAGAAAGTGTCCAGATGTGTTACCGTCTCCTTAAGCCTTTTACTACAAAATCCTCTTAATTACGTAATTTTGCAAGGGAGGTCTATGCAAAATGCTCCCTCCTTCCTTTATTATTTATTTGTACAGAGTATAATTGGTTTATAATGCAGTATTAAAACTCTGAAACTCTGGTTTACAGAAATTTGCTTTTAACTAATATCTCAGTAGGCTACACTTTCAAAAAGTGTCAAGTTTAGAATTAACAAATGGGATTTTTCTGGCCATAAGAGTAGAAAAAATATTATTTAAAATCCTCCAATTTTTTTCCTACAAAGGAAAATGAATAGTTAATGTCATCCCATTTCCAACCCACTCCCCGACTCCGTGAGGCTGGAGTGAATTTCTCTTCCTTCAGTAGATGAATCTTTGAAGTAGGCTGGAGCAGTGGATTCCCATGATAGCAAGATTTAATTTTGAAGCATGAAATTACTAAGACTCAAAGGTTGAAGTATGAAGTGAAATTCTGACTCAATAGAAAGAGGATTTATGGCTTTGGCAATACGTCTTAGTCATCATTCAAAGGAAAACAATACAATTTTCTCAGTGTTCGTCCGGCTGCAAGCTCAGTGATTAGCAGAGGCAGACATGAACTCCTGCCAACAGATAAATCTCCCTAACAAATATGACATACAGCAGACCGGCTGCTTGCTTGTTGTATTTGTGGTCTAGGCATCTTCTCAGAAGTCGTTGGAATGTAATAATGGTTTGAGTTATGGAATCTTATCTGCTAGTTAAAAAAAAGGAAACATAACACAAAACATTAAAATCTTTCATTAAACAGACAGCTAAGGAAAAGTCAACAATTCTTTTATCACCCTCACTTAAGTCTTAACGTGTTTCATGATTACCACTTAACTCTGCCAATTACCTGCTAGGAGATGATTTGGGCGCTTTTCCTCAGAATAAGATAAAGTTCTCAACAGAACAAAGTCCAGCAGATGCCTGAGTTTTAAACGCCTGAAGTCGAGGAGTTCAGTCCTCACTGAGAAAAAGCACGGGGACAAAGGGAACGTAACTTTCAGAAGTGATAAACTATGGCTTATTTTTTTCATTGTATTTTTGGACTGAAATTGTTGTCATTTTAGTCTCCCAAAGATAAAAAATCGTATCTGTATTAAATATACACACCCATGCACAGCCAGTGAGGATAATTCAGGAATATTTAATTTTCTGTGGGACTTGCTGGTTATACTATGATCCCATGGTAAGACAAAAAAGTGCTTGTGAAGGCAATAAAACTTAGAGAGGGACCCAAAGTGCTCAAGACTGTCTATAAGATGTTATAAGCAAATATGAAAAGAGAACTTAATTTAGGGACCAAAATGCCGGAGCACTATTACCCTAAGGTTAACGTGAGTCTCAAATGAACTCATGTGCACAAAACCTGCTGGGCGTGCCACCCATGCTTGACAGTATTTTGGAGGCAAATGTTTAGAAGCAGAGGGACAGTGTACACAGAGAGTCCTTAAAACCCTGTAGCCCTTATAGAAGGACATCTTGAAACAGGCGTAACCTTTTGCAGACGTCACGAATACGTGTTTCACAAACCCAGGAAGGGGATGGTATGAGGGGTGGGAAATTCCAAGGAAAATCAAAACGAGCTCGTTAAGTATTTAGCGATGCTTGGGACTGGAAGCCAGGCCCCACGTCTCCACAGTTCAAACCCCAGAGCAGAGTCAGGCTTTGTCGTGGCCGCTAGGCTTTCATAACTGCATCTTCAGGAACTCATTTACTTTACTTGTATCTCCCACGGTTTGTTCTAGACTGAACTTAATTTACAGCCTATCATTTCTCTTCATTTTACCTAGATGAGGAGAGCAGGACCTCTGTGGTAGAATGGAAGGGGGCCCACGGAGGCCTTCTTTCCTGTCTCTAGGCTGAGCCCACGTGATGTGAGGAAAGCGATTAGCAAAACCAAGGCCACTCCCAGGGCCAGAGAAGCATTTATAAAGCCAGCTGTCTTGTCAGATAGAGGCCGTAAGACTCCAAAAGGCACTTACTTCCATCTTTGCTTATTGGATTCGCAAAAATTCTTTGGGCTGGGCATTGCCTGGGTTTCTCAAACATTATTTTCAGGGTAGCTGAGGAATTAACTTAATTTCAGGCTTGCAGTGATGCTGTAAAACTACTGAAGTGCTAAGGGCCCCAGAAAGGTCTCAGGTTCCCGCTCAAGATAAGGAACTCTGGGTCTCAAATGCTATCTATCTTAGCACAGGAATGTTTGGTGGCTCATTGGCTCAACCCCTTCGGCAACCCAAACAACTACTTTTCTCCTAAAATGACACTCACAGGATGCTCTGGCCAGCTTGGACCTAGACATTTCCGTGTCGCTTGTCCAATGCAGAAACCACACAGTCTTTGTCAGAATGCAGTGTGAGGATTAAGACCGAAGTTAGGGAACAAAAACACCAACACGCTGAGTGTTCAAATAAAGTATCGTCTTAGGCTCAATGATGCTGACTCTTCGTTTACGGCTGATATATAGGAAGAAAGCAGCTCAAATTTGTAAGATTTTAACTATGGGTTCCATGGTGAATCGGCTTTTGGAGGAGTGCGCAGAAAAGAGAAATTTTCCTAAATATAGTGAAGCCTTATCTATAAATAAGCACAGGGAAGAAAATAATCTTTAGGAAGCCTGAGTCAGCCTGTTTACATGTACATCATTTAGTTTAGGGTCTAATTACATTTTGTGACCAAAATTCCAGGATTCTCTTAAGTTTCTGTGTACTTCCCACCCCCCACCTCCCCATTAGTGTCCACATGGGAGAGATCACAAATTGATAAAGATGGATGATGTACATGTTCAAAACATCCAAATACATTTGAGCATAAAAGCAGATTTCTGACAACAGTGTAGGAAGTACATTTTTGTTATACTTTCACTATAGAATTCCTAACGAGAAACATCAAAACTCAAATGCCAAACCTTATATAGGAGTTTGATGCTTTGGAAGAAATACATAAATACTACTTTCTTTGATTCTTTAAATCACTGATGTTTGGTGCCAATACTTGAAGAGTGGTTTTAAATCAATGATAGAAAGGAGTATGTTCAACATGTGTAACATTTTGTTTCTGGTCACTTTATTAAAAATTTAGGTGTATGCACGATATATAAAACAGATAAACAACAAGGACCTACAGCATAGTATGGGGAACTACATTTAATATCTTGTAATAACCTATAATAAAAAAGAATCTTGAAAAAGAATATATATGTATAACTAAATCATTCTGCTGTATACCTGAAATTAACACATTGTAAATCAACTATAGTTCAATCAAAATAAGTAAATTTTAAAAATCTAGAGTTTATGAAACATTAAAAAAAAAACCCAGGTTTATGAAATGTAAAAACAAAAAAAGATTTAGGTGTATTATTTCAATTTCTTTGGTTTAGACACATGATCTGTTTTTCTGTTCTTGATCATGCTGTCAAAGTCATCCCAGCAAGGGAGAGTGTAGCTCAGTGACAGAGTGTGTGCTTAGCATGCACAAGGTCCTGGGTTCAGCCCCCAGGACCCCCATATAAATAAATAAATAAAAACCTAATTACCCCCCCCACTAAAAAATACAAATAAAGAAAAAAAAGAAAACAGCCATCCCACTCAGCTCTCTGAAAGAGCCCCAACATGCTCTCCCACATCTTTGCATTTCACAAATGTCCTTTTCACACTCTGCTGTACACGGCAAATCTACTGTAAGTTTGGAAAACAGGCCTGCTCAAGGATTACTCTTAACCTTTAATGACAGCTGTATTCTCAACCTAATAAAATGTCTGAGAACGATACTAGCACAGCCAGCGTTACGCACTAGGTAAGTGACATGCTACTCTCCAGGACTAGCTCTACGTCTCTGGATCTTCACATCGTAAGTTTGCAAATTCTCCCGATTCCAGTCAACACAAGAGCAGAATTAGGCCATTTAGAGTAGGCAACAAACAACTTAGGTTTTTAGGAACAAATTGCCAATATTTATTAGGGAAAAAAAAACTTACTATAACATAGGAATGAGTAAAAGGTGATTTCGTCAATCATATAGTCTCTACTATTACGTGGCACTGGACTGCAACAACTGTCAAGCTTCAGCATCACATCATTTCCTGTGTACTTCTGTTCATGAAGCTTGTTCCTCTGATTTACCTGGAATCAATCAATCTGGCGGGGGAAGAAAGGATTCTTAGAGAAGCCAATCAATTTTGGGTCCCACATTAGAAAACTACCAAAACTTCAGTAACACCGATGGGGATTTTAGTAAATATGTCACTCAGGAGTGCTTCTGAGTAACATCTTGAGCTTACTTTTAGTTTACTGGGTGCAAGTTTCATGGTGAACGGTTATTTGGAAGATTCTCTTGCTGACAGCACACACACTAAATTTTCTGATTTTAAATCTGAGCACCTCCGAAGCACAATCAGGTCACCCTCGACAATACTTTTTAAAATACTTAACAATTTTAAAACTACTTTTTATTTTAAAGTAGTCTGTAGCAGTACTTAGTGTCCAACAGAAACCACTCCATCTGTTAAACAATATCTGACTGCAAAAGTTTCTCTTACTGTCGGGTGATAGATAATGACACGGCACAGCCATTATCACCGTGGCAACAGTACCCAAGAACTATCAGAGGAAAATTGCACATGGAACTGCTGGCTCTTGAGCAGTCATGCCTCAGCTTCCTCTGGAGTCTGCTTTTTCTGCAAGTCTGGTGTGCTCTGGGGTACCACCAACCCAGTGCGGCTCCAAGATTGCAGATCAGTAGCGATTTCCCAGAGCCCCGCTCTTCCAGAATCATTCCTTCCACTAATGTGAGCACTTGCCACTTTCCAAGCACGGTTCTATGTACTGAGGATACAGCACGAATGAACGAAGTCAGGGCCTGGGAGGGAAGTCAATACACAAGCTAATAAATACATGTCAAGGTGTAGTAAGTACAACGGAGGACAGAGAAAGCAGTTGGCCTAGGGAGGCTTGCTTTCTCTCCTCTACCCCGACATTGTTTTGTACCTGCTTCTCATTTCGCAAGCTCTGGGCACCAGGTCTCTAAGAAGGTCCCGCTCTGGCACAGAGCCTTGCAGCAGCAGCAGCTGCTCAGAAAACGTTTGTCGAACGAACCAATTCCCTTTCTGGTCCCCCATCCAACAAATCTTTCCTGGGCCCAGGCCCAAGGGCTTAAGTAGCCTAGGAAGTCAGCGAAGCCCCGATTACACAGCGCTTTGCAAACGTTTTAAAATAAAAGTTGTTTTAGTGAAATAATCGCGCTCCAGAGGCGGGAACTACAAGGTGGGGTCTGGGCCTCTGCTCCCACGTGGGCAGCGGGACCACAGACCGGCCGGGACACGTGGCCGGGGCCCGACGCTCTGGCCCCGACGCCGTAGCCCCGGGGAGGCCTGGCCGCCAGAGCCTGGTGCGGTCTCTGATCCCGCTGCGAACGCCCGCGGCCTTACGGAGCCTCCGGATCGCTCACCTAAGCCAGGAACGCGGCTGGAAACAGCGACCCAAGTTTGCTCCAGCCCCGCCACCACCCCTGATGCAGGAACTAGGAGCCTGCCAACCGCGCTGCCGTAGCAACACACCACCGCCTGCACCGGAACCGGAACCTTGATCTGGAAGTGACCCCTTCCCGGCGTTCCGCGGAACGCCGAAACCCCGCCCAGCGACCGTCCCAGTCATCCCAGAGTATCCCAGCAGGCCCGTCTACTCTCCGGAGGGAAGTCGTCTTGCCCCAGGTTTTGACTCTCCTTGCCTCGGAACGTGACCCTGATGGACATCAACTCCCTCCAATCAACCGGCAAAGTGGTTGCCGACGGCCAATGGTAAGGCGGTAGGATGCCACTCAGGCATAAGGACCGCCTCCAACCTGTCCGAGCCGGACGAGTAACATGATTGGTAGAATCGAGTAATTGCGAGCCAGCGTTATCCAATCATGGAGAGCTGTTCGGAGCCGGGCCAATGAGGGCTTCCGGAGGGCGGGCCGGGCCGCCGCGGGCCGGGCCGGGGGAAGGCTCAGGCTGGCTAGCCCGGGTCCCGGGCCGTCAAGGGCTCCGGCAAGCGTGCGGGGATGAGCGGAACCCTGGGCCGGGCGGCGGCGGCTCTGCTCCGCTGGGGGCGCGGCGCGGGCGGCGGCGGCCTGCGGGGCCCGGGCGTGCGGGCGGCGAGCTCGGGGGGCAGCGGCTCGGCCGAGCACCTGGACGCGCTGGTGAAGAAGGACAAGGTGGTGGTCTTCCTCAAGGGGACGCCGGAGCAGCCCCAGTGCGGCTTCAGCAACGCCGTCGTGCAGATCCTGCGGCTGCACGGCGTCCGCGACTACGCGGCCTACAACGTGCTGGACGACCCCCAGCTCCGGCAAGGTCAGAGCCGGCGGGGGGCGGGGGCGGGGCTGGGGTGGTGGGGGGCGACCGGCCGAGGCGGTTCTGCGGGGCAGAGGGTCTGTCGCTCAAGGTCCGGCCGGGGGTTGGAGCGGGTTTGGAGCACGGGCTCCCACGCTGCGTTAGAGGGCCTGGGGGTGGGGGCCTGACTGACTCGAACTGACTCTTGAGAATCTGGGGCTCTGGGCCGACTTGGGCAGTGGGGTAAGTCCTAGCGGTTCACCGGTACGTACTCTGACCTGAAATAGGCATTTCGGGGCGAGTTGTTTTAGGTTGAATCCAAGGAGAGTGGTCAGCAGCCTGACTCCCCTCTCTGCAGGGCTGGGGAGGTCGGGCAGAGAGGGAGATAGGAAGAGCTACTAGAAGGTGGGCACTTGGGGACACTGTTGGGGTGGCTTGTTTCATGGACAAGGAGCTGGTGCAGTTGAACGTGGGGGGAGGGCCGAGGTTGCCCTTGTCTGAGGCTAGTGGGTCAGAGGGCTGGCCTGTAGAGCCTCAAGGCTCGGGGTGTCTGGAACCGTTCTCTATTGTTACTACAAGGAGGGGGTTGACACAGCATTTAGATGGTCTCAGTTGGAATCTGTTGGTTTGGGGAAAAAAAGTTATGAAATTTGTTTTTAGATACACAAGGATGGGAGAAGTTCATGGGGGCTAACTAAGGCTTGGAGAGGCTTGTGGGGAGAGGGAAAAGGAATGACTCCTGGGCCCTAGTAACTCAAGCTTGGAGCTCCAGAAGCCACGAGCCAGTCAGGGTCTGGGCAGATGCAGTCGGGTGGGGGTGGAGGAAATCTGTGACATTTCCCTAGGGAGTAGGGGGTGGGGTGGGGATGAGGGCCCTGACAGTTAATTAGCATCTTCTCTGCTGAGCACCTTGCTGAGAACCTCACCTGCATTCTTCTTTTATCTGAGTGGGGGAGGAGGAAGAGGCCAGAACACAGGGGTCTGCTTCTTGGCTAGGGATGATGGGGTTGGTGGAGAAATGAGGAGGCTGTATCTGTACCCCTAAAGGCTGGCGTTCCAGTTAGAGACTTCCTATAACTGAGTCCCTGGCATCTCCCCAAGCCTCCTGCTGTTCAGTTAGTGTTCTAAAAAGAGTTTAAAGGCACCAAGTTCTACGCTATTCTATTTAGAATTCTAAATTTTGTTATTCTACATTTGAATTTGTTAATCACAATCATTCTGACATTGATGAGACAGGTTGGTGTCACGGAAAGGCTTTGGGTTAGAATCCTTCTGCGGCCAATCAGCTGTGCACCCTGAAGCAAGTCACAAAACTGCATTTTCCTTTCTGATGATATGAGGATAATGAAACCACACTTGGCAAAATTTTTTGTTTTTGTTTTTGTTTTAATTTGTTTATTTATTTCTGTGGTTTTTTATGGAGGTACCAGGGATTGAACCCAAGACCTCATGCTTGCTAAGCGTGTGCTCTACCATTGAGCTATACTCAACCCCCTTTGGCAAAGTTTTTGTGTAGAACTTTAGAAAGTGCCTGTCATCTTATCTGGCACACAGAAGGCACCCATTCAATGGTCACTATTTTATTATTAGTACTTTATGGTTTCAAAAGTATTCTTTCCAACATTATCTAATCCTCAGAAAAATCTTGGTTTTGGTGGGTGGAAATGAGTAGGAGTAGAGTAGTCAGCTCAGCCCCAGGTCTATATCATATTACCAATGTGTTATGCTCACCATCCCTCGGCCTTCCTGGTCTACTGGAATGCTGCCAGTCACCGGCTCCCCAGACAGGGTGATCTGCAGTCTTCGCCCAGCCGCCACTTCTCTTCCTGAAAGATAAGATAGGGGAAACTACTGTGCAATCTTCCTGCTGGGACCTTGCCTCCGGCCCCTTGCTGATTGCCAGTATGGCCGTTAGTAAAAAAAAAAAAAAAAAAATTTGCCTTGCTGATATCTTGCTTAGTGTAAAGTTTTGAGAGCCTTTGGCTTGTGAATTTCAGTTCTCCTGTTTCATACAACCAGAGATGGGGTATGCTGGAATATGGTCAGTAAATGGAAAGTAGGAGCAGGAATAAGAATGTTTACTGAGAGCACTTAAATGTCTGGCTTCCAATCTTGCGTTCTTCAGTGTTCAAATGACAGCCATGGGAATTTACCCCTTGAATTTCTTGACCATTGAGTTTCATCAGATCGTTATTTAATAAATGTTTTGCATGTATATTGAGCATAACACATCTTTTGTTGCTGAGAAAAGTAAACATTAGCGTTTAAGTATTAACCTCCAGACTGGGGCGGGATGGTGCAAGCCTATCACCACGGAGGGCTTAGTTCAGCCAGGGTTCGGCTTTAAAACGTGAAGGCTCTTCATCTTTTTGCTCTCTCCACCTTTGAGTTCACCAAGAGAGACTGACAGCGTAGCTGACGCGTGCTTTTGACAATTAAAGATCTGTCTGTGCACCTTCCTAGCCCCAAGGTCACAGCTTGTAACAGGAGAGGCCTTTCCTGTCTTCCTGTACCCAGGAAGGCTGAGCTGTACAAAGGGCCCACGTCAGAGGAAGACCCCAGACACTGTCTCCTTATTCTGGGCACTGGATCCAGGGGGTGTGATGCACAGAGGTCTCAACCCGAGACCCAAGACCTGAGGAACAAAGGTGACTGTGAGGAGGTTTTGCATTTTGGCTGTCCTTGAGCTTTTTTTCCTTTTTCCTTCTTTTTCTTTTTCTTTTTCTTTTTCTTTTTCTTTTTCTTTTTCTTTTTCTTTTTCTTTTTCTTTTTCTTTTTCAAATCCCACAAAGGGATAGAGTCCGGATGGAAGGATATCAGCATATCCTGCTCCTGGTCTTCATCAAGAATAGCCTTTTATTTTCAGTTGCAAAAGTAACACGTGCTCATTGCAGCAACTTGGAAAACACTGAAAATATAAAGAAAATGAAAATCACCTGTAATTCCATACAAACCATAAACCAAATGAACATTCGGATCTAGTTTCTAACAGTTTTTGTTTTTTGTTTTGTTTTGTTTTAAGCAGAGTTGAGATCACGCATATCTATATATAGCATTTTGCCCTCCTGAGAGCAGGGAACACGTCTTCTGTGACTTCGTGAACACTGTGTATATTGCTTAAGCAAACCAAGCTTTCAGTGAGTGTTTTAATGAATAAACCAATGCTTCATTTTATCAGAAACTCTATTCCATGCTCTTAAAAATATTATGAACACTCTTGAATTTCTGCCTACTTAGATCACTGTTACGTTCCTTGCATGGGAAGCAGTATCTGTTGAGTGAATAACCATTATCCTATCATTGAATGTTTATTAAGCATTTGAAAATATACTCAGCCTTCCCAGTATCAAGGCATTTAAGGCAACAGTAAAACATCCATGACGGCGGTAAGCATCGAAAGCTGGATAGCAAGTGTGCGCCTGTGTCTGCGCGGTGGGCGTGGCCTGTGCTGCAGATGGTAGTAGACCTGGTGCCAGTGCTTGGGAGGAGTGACTGTCTGTCGGTAGCCGGTCTAGTTGGGGGTGAACAGAGATGAAGACCCAGCCGTTTTACTCCTGGGCATTTAGTCTACAGCAGGGATGGGCAAGCTTCCTTCGCAAAGGGCCAGACATACTTGAGGCTTCATGGGCCTCGTGCTCTCTTGTTAGGACTATTTACCTCTGCTGTTACAGTGTAAAGCAGTCAGGGACAATACATAATGAGTGTGGCAGAGTTCCAATAAAACTTTATTTATAAAAACAATAAAGTGGACCAGATTTGGCCCGAAGGCCATAGTTTGCCACCCCTTGGTCTAGAGAGACCATCTCCCTGCATGCAGGCTAGGAGGCGTATGTAAGGATGTTGATTGCAGGGTTCCTTGTAATAATGAAAAGTTGGCAAAAACAGATCTTAGTCCTTTAGGAGCAGGCTGGACAAACCAAGTGTAGTCGCACAATGGAAAACTAAATTGTGGTTAAAATGAACTAGATCTTGATGTGTTTAATGCAACTGAATCTCAAAAAATACGTTTACTCAAAAAGTAAGTTGCAAAACAGAATTGTAGCTTAACACCATCAGTGTACATAGGAGTTAAAGATGGGAAACAGCCCACAGATGCGTGTGTCGTGCAGGTGGGGCTCATGGGCAGGAGTAACAGATGCCAGCCGCCAGCCAAAGGCTGCCTCTGATGGTCAAGAACCTGGCCCTTGGACTCCTGGGCGCCTGGATGCAAATCCTGGCTCTGCCATTACCTAGCACTGTGACATTGGTTAACATATTTAACTTCTTTGAGTCTTCACTTCTTCATCTGTTAAACAGAGGTAATTATACCTATCTTGTAGGATTTTTGATTAAGTGAGATGAGTTATGTAAAACATTTAGACTATGAAACTCAGTAACCCTTAGCTCAGTAAGTGGTATTTTTGTTACTGCTTGACATATGTAATTGGTATTTTTCCTTCATTCTTTCCCTGTTTTCCGCATAGCATATATTCCCAGACAAGCATTGCTGGGAAGGGTGGGGTAGAGGCCCCTGACATGGTGAGAGTGTCTGTGTTGCACCTGGTGCTGTGGGAAGCTCAATCCGTTTCACCAGTTATATCGTATTTAACCTTCATAATAAATCGTGTGAGGCGCAGAGTTATTCCCATTTTACAGAAAAGGAAACTGAGGCTAAGAGATGAACAGGTTTAGGTGAGGCTGCCTTTACAAGCCAGCAAGCCACAGTTGGCTGACCGCGAATGGTGCCTTGTTCCCTCTTGCCAGCATCCTTTACTTTTCCTCTCGAGGATCTGCTGTTTTCCATGCTTTCAGCTCAGGTTGTCTGCAGCAGTCCTAACGTCGTTCTCTAAGTTAGGGAAGACGGAGAAACACGTGACTCCAGGGGGAGGTGATGTGACGTGGGGAAGGGGCAGAGCCTAGTAAGAGGCAGAGTTGGAATTAACATGCATCGGGCTCTGAAGCTCCTGTAGTGAAAATCCACTTGGAGAAAAAGAAAACTACAGTCGCGATGCTCTTACTGTCATTTGTCCAAACCAGGAGCGGAGTCCAGCGTTCTGAAACGTGATGAATCTTGAAAAGTACCTTTTGCAGTGCCAACTGGTGCCTGCTGAGGCCCTGCGACCCCCATCCCTGGACTCTCAGATGTCTGCCTGCAACCGTTCAAAAAAAACCAAAGCACACGCCTTCCTAACGCGTTTGTCTCAGCAGAGTTAACAGCCCTGCGAAACGGCTAGTCTCACCGCAGCCCAGGCTGACTTGTCTCAGCCCACGTCTCCATCTTGCTGGGGTCGTAGATCCACTCTCCTCCCGTGTACCAAAGCCCCTGCCGCACTCACAGCCAATCAGAAGTCTGTTCCCCTGTCCCTTTGTGTTCGCAGCCCTGTCCCCAGATCCCTCTGCACGTTCACACTGGGTGGACACGCGGGCACCTCTTGCGTCTGTGGCCCGCTGTTGCCTGTAACAGTGAACCTGTTAAACTTTCCTTTGCTCTTAAACTTCCCCTTGCCTTTGCTAAATTCTTCTTACCAACGTCACCCGCCCACCACCAAGTGTCCCCCAACATTTCTTTTGAAAGTTCTGGAAGGGAATTTTCCAGAGCATCTTCTCCACTCAGGCTTGATACTTTGGAATGTGACGTTTTCTCGGTGGAGCAGTAGGTGTACGTAGGGCTGATTTGGAAAGACAGCCTCCTAACTCCCCGTCCCAGCGCCACCCTGTTATGTAACTTTGCAGTCAACATCTTCTGTCCCAAATTGAATTGCCAGTTCCTCATCTATAAAATACAATTATCATTCAAGTCCATCCTTGGGTATGATTTTCTAATTTTCAAGAGTTGCTGTCTGATGCTGAGTTATTCCGTGGGATATTTGCAAGAACTATCACTGGGTAGTGCAGTTTTTGAAAATTTAAAGTGTGAGAAAAATTAGCCATGTTTGAACAATTGTGAATTGATAGAATTTGTTACAGTTTTAAGCCTATGAATAGTGGTGTTTTATTATTGGCAGTTTCTCACTTCACCCTGTAGGAAGCAACTGGGTATTTCCTTAAATATTTAAACCTGTAATCAGACTTTTAAAACATGGAAATAGCATAGTTTTCATGAAAGATGCCAAAGCTTTATTTTTTTTTTAATATTCAAGCTTATTTTGAGGGGGTGTTAATTCTTTATTTTTTTTAATGGAGGTACTGAGGACTAAGCTGAGGACCTTGTGCGTGCTAGGCACACTCTGTACCACCGAGCTATACCCACCTGCTCAAAGCTTTGCTTTGACATCAGCGACCCAGAATACTTGTTAGTGTGAAAATTAAAGAAGCAGGTGAGTTTAATTTCGATAACATGTCAGCCAGTAGGCACCTTGGATTCTGTCACGATGCTGTCATGCTCTGAGGTGGGTTCTTCTGAGTTCCTTTTTAAAAAAAAAATTTATTTTTAAATTGTTTTACTTTATTTGGAGGGGGTGATTAGTTTTGTTCTTGTTTTTTTATGGAGGTGCTGGGGATTGAACCCAGGACCTCGTGCATGCTAAGCATGTACTCTACTCTACCACTGAGCTATTTACCCCTCCTCCCTGAGTTCTTGAAATGTAAGTTACTAGGACAGTCACTGGCCAACAGGTTTGGGAGGAGTTAGTCTCCCTTGCGCATGACTGATGCATGTTGAGGATGGTCAGAAAGCAGATCATTCTTTTACTCAGCAAAGATTTTATTTTAATAAAAACTCTACTTTTTAGGATTAAACGTGGTTTTGGATGGCCCTCAGATGGCAAATTTGTTTTTATTTTTGGTGTGTCTCAAAAATTGTAGGCACTCACCAAAAGAGTGGGTCATATTCATATTACTGTTTTAAATAAGCTTGGCACAATTTATTATTATATTTGATTTTATTTTTTATTTTTTTAAAATAGAGTTTATTCTTTTAGAGCAGTTTCAGGTTCACAACAGAACTGAACAGAAAATATGGAGTTCACACATAGCCCTCCCCACTCACACTTACATACTCCCCGCTACCCTCAACATCCCTCATCAGTGTGACGTATTTGGTACAATCGATGAACCACCAACATGGGCACATTATCATCAACCAAAGTCCACAGTTTACATTAGGGTTCACGCTTGATGTTGTGCTTTCTGTGGGTTTTGGACACGATGTATTGTTAATTGGAAAAAAAGCCCAGATGTAATATGGTGCACATAAGGGGTTTGTGTACATAAATGTAAGAGATACTTAAGTTTAGAAGAATTAAAAGAAGTTCATATTGGCTCTAAATATTTCTTAACATTCCCCTCCCCATCATGATGAAGTAAAAAAAATAAAAGATTTGTAACTAAAATCATCAAGTAAGTTCAGATGGACTCTTTGTGTTTGAGGATAGAATTTTTAAAAAAAAAATTCCAAACACACAGATTGTATGCTAAGTAATTTTTTATGTAGCACCAAACATCAGAATGATGAAAAACTTGAATTCATCGGGGTATTCAAGGATACCGAGATATTTGCGTTATAAAGACATTCTGACGGTTAGTGGAATTTGCCCTTTATTGGTAACCTTCAAACTTCTAGCTGGTTTTTTTTGTTTTTTTAACAGAAACCCAGAGTGTCTTAGAAGTGTGCTTTTCAGGGCGTTATAACGTTGTAGCCATTTCTTCATACGTGAAGTATGTCTGGAGAAGAAAGATAAAGTCCTTCACTGGGGCCTTTAATGTTGTTCTTTAGAGCAAAGTTGTTGTTTTTTTGCTTTAATCAGGCAGTGACTTTTAAAAGAGAAAAACACATTGTATCTTGGGACTGTTTTTTGTGATATAACTCAAATTAGTAATCATCTTTGGCAAAGTTCATTTGATAATAAATGATAGTGTGTCAAGAAGAAGTTTTTGTATTTTTAGTTCATTTACATAAAAACCACCACCTGACTGATTATTAAAATTTGTATACTACTGTGTTTTGCTTGAAAAAATGTTGACTTTTCTGTTTTGTTTACTTGTGTGTTTAAAAAAGTATGCTTCATCTCAGCCTCCGTGTTGAAAGGAAGTGGAATGGTGAGGAGGAATTTAGAAGAGTGATTTTTTTATGACTTAAGACTGAAACCACATTTCTTTCATAACCATCCTCCCGGTGGCCCAGACCGGAACAGAATCACTGCATGGCTGCACTGGCACCGAACCTGCTCCACGTGTCCTCAGAGCCTCTGCACACAGGACCCGTCGTGTGCACGCGGGCTGGCTTCTCGCCTGCTGTGGGCTCTTAGAGCAGGGGGTGCCCTGTGGCCCTGCGCCTGGCCGGGAACGTGGGCGCCCCGAGCTGCGGGCTCATCCTTCATTGAGCGTAGTTCCTGTTTGTGCTGAGCCTGATTATCTGTCCCGGGCAGAGCCCATCCGAGTAGGATGAGGGCTACAGTCTGTAACCACGGGAAAGGGATTTTTCTTCGGGTAAAAGAATTATTAAAGATAAAAACCAGTGATTCTTTGTCTGTAACTGGTGGCCTTCACCAACCAAGACAGACACGAAAACATTAGCTGGGGGCTGCCTCGTCTGCCAGTGAGTTACAGTGGTGGAGCGTTTGGAAATGAGGTTGTGACATTTCTTTTTTGTTTCACTGAAAACACAGCTGGCAGATGCGGGGAGACTGTAGCTTTGTGTGTCTTGTGTGACTTACGTTCACCTGTCGAGTTCTCTGCCGTTAATCCAGGGTGGATTGTGGGTCAGGGACTTAACATGATTCTCATGCAAACCTTGCGAGATGAGGGTGGAAACAGGAGGAGGCCTCACAGTTTATGCTGGGGAGAGTCAGGGTTTAAACAGCAGTCCGTCTGCCTCTGAAGCTTCTGCTCTTTGTAGCAAACACATAGCCCCCCAGGGATGGGTAGCAGGGGAGGGACACGGGGGTTTCTGCTGGGAGCGGATGAAGAACATTTTGCCCTAAAAAGTTGACCAATGACCATTTAAGTGACGCGTCAACGTTCTCTCCCCGTAGGCATTAAAGACTATTCCAACTGGCCCACCATCCCGCAGGTGTACCTCAACGGCGAGTTTGTGGGGGGCTGTGACATTCTTCTGCAGATGCACCAGAACGGGGACCTGGTGGAAGAACTGAAAAAGCTGGGGATCCGCTCCGCCCTTTTAGATGAGAAGAAAGACCAGGACTCGAAATGAGGGCGGCCGGGGCCAGGCAGCCACCGGCGTCAGAGACTCAGCGCCAGAAAAGCCTTACGATTTTGGTTTTCACTCTTCAGACAGCTGCCGGCCCTGATTCTTCCAGTCTGTGAGCAGTCGGGTGATTTTAGCGTGTCTTGTGCCGGGCAAGGAGTATCCTGTTGTGAACGTAATTGTAACCACTGCACTGTAATAATCAATGTTGTATTAGGAGATCATTGTAAGCACAGTTTCTTCTTCTATTGTCCTTTGCTCTTTGCCTGATTCAGGAGTAAAAATAGGAGCTTTTGAATCATCATTGTCACTTGTGAGTCCTCTGCAAATGTATCAGTCTGCAAAGATAATATATCCCCCCTTCAAGTTTTTTGTAACTTGTTCTGTTAAGAAAAATGATGGACAAGGAAGAAAATAGGATAACTGGGGTGTTTTTTAAAAAATAAACTGCCAACCCAGGGGTACGGTGTGTGAGTTGTTAATCTGAATAGCAGTGAGTCTGTGTCTTAGCCCATGTGGGCTGCTGTAACTGCTGCAGACTGAATGGCTTAGAAACAACAGATATTTTTCTATCAGGGAAAAAAAAAAAAAGAAAACACCAGATGTTTGTTTTTCACAGTTCTGGAGGCTGGAAGTCCAGGATCAAGGCTCTGGCAGGTTAGGTGTGTAGGGAGGACCTGCCCCTGGTTCGCAGAGAGCCGTCTTCTCACCGTGTCCTACAGAAGCTCTTTGGGGTCCCTTTGCTAAGGGCACTAATCCTGTTCATGGGGGCTTCACCCCCCCACGACCTCATCACCTCCCAAAGACCCCACCTCTTAAAACCATCACTTTGCGGGGTGTGTGTTAACACAGGAATTTTGAGGGGACACAGGCGTTCAGTCTGTAGCAATCTGTAAGGATTTTTATCACCTCTGAACTTTTGATTTTAGGAATTAAGAGTGATTCTCATAATCTTCTGTTCAGTTTGCCCCTAAAATTGCCATCAGTCTGTGTTCTAATTTCTCAAGGAGAAGTTAAGTATTGTACATGCTGAGTGGTGGTGATGGTCCAGTTAGGGCTGGGGTGGACTGGTGAGAAGTGAGGTGGGGCAAGACCTGTGCGTGGCCAGCTGCGCTGCAGCTGGATGGGGAGAAGCCGTTAGTCGTCCAAAGAATGGGACCTAATGCATATTTTATTTCTTAAGAATGGGGCCTTTATACAGAAGGACGTAAGTGGAGTCATAGCCAAGATCTTCCCGTATATGGTACCTTTATGACAAGGCTGTCACTCCACCCTGAGTCTGGCGGTAGAGCTGGAGGTAAGCTTTATGGCAGCTCACGGGCAGAAAGCCCATACTGGCACGGTGTGCCTCTGGGTCCCCAGAATCATGGCTTAAACAGAGCATCTATTTAGAAGCGCATCTTTACAGTGGCAGAGGTAGGAAGAAGATGCATTTTTTAATGAAAAGGGCAAAAATGACAATATGGAAAGAAGGATGGCTTATCCCTCCAGAGCCATTCTGGAGCCTTGTTCTGTGTGACTCTTTAGTCTGCATGAGTACCTCCTGGACAGACTGATGGTGGACAGACTTAGTGAGGGAAGGGTGGACCTGCTGGGGCTGGTAGCTTGCAGTGCTGCCCCTCCCCGAGAGGTTTTGGGGTTCCCAGAAGAAAAGGGAGGCCAGTTATAGTCTTGCCCCCGCTTCACTCGGGACTGTTCTGTCGGGTGAGAGGCCTGCCCCTTGTAAATCCCAGCGCTCCAGGCTTCAGGGGGAAGAACAGCAGGTTCTTGTCACAAAGGTTTTGTGTTACGCGACTTGCAGGCTGCATCCATCAGTAAGTTTTATGTCTGCTCTAAGAGCTTACACAGACTTGGAGGAGGTTGGAGCTCATTTGTTGGAAGCCTTTTGTTTACAGATCGAAGCGAGGCACTAGAAGGAAGCCCTGTGCTGCTGCTATGCTGTGGCCAAGCCGAGGTTATGACCTGTCCTTTGGAAAGAATACCACGAACAAGTCACTTTTTACTGTCCCTGGATTTGTACCAGGCCGTGGGCCCACGCATGAGTCTGCAGAATTGTCCCTTGCCTTCACATCGGGTGGGTCATACGGTGCTTTTCCATTGTTTTGCTCCTTTTGGCTTTTCCTTAAATCTGCCTGTATACCCTTAGGGTTCATCGGAAAAATGACGAGAAACTTATTTGCAGGGAAACATCCATGTAGGAAACCTCACGAGAATATTCGCACTAGGGCAGAGCCGCCCAGTGAACAATTTGACGCCAGTGCTTAGGAGTCACAGTGAGATCGTATCAGTCACCAGAGAGCCCAAAAGTTTAAGGAATCACCGGACTCTGCAGAAATGGGAATGTTCTTTCCAGAAGTTAATTAATACTTTTTTTTCTATTATGACAAGTCTTTGCCAAATGGGAAATTGAAGATGCTATCTGATGTCAGCCTGAATAATTGTAATGATCTGCATAATTAGAATTCGCCATGATAATTGAAACTGTGACACCAAAGTTCCTTGTACAAACAGCAATATCACACATCTGTTTAAAACGCAAGGTCTGCTTCACGGTTTTCCCCTGGAGTACATTGGCTTGTATCATTTGATTTGATGTATTGGATTTTTGTCACAACTTCCGAGTATTGTTATTAAATAGACCCTTTAGAAATAGAAGGAGTTATTTTAGAAAATTAAACATTTTGCGTGAGTTGAGGTGGTTTTTGTCTCACAAGCTGGTAGTTACCTAAATGTCATTACACTTCATTTAAGCTATGAGCTTTGAAGATATTTTAGAACAGAAGGGTAGATTTATGACGTCTTGGGTTTCGTGTTATTGGCCCTATTGAATTGACTTGGGTAGAATCTGAGACCTCAAGCTTTCCTGTAATTATTAAAGCCACAACAGCTAGCTCGAGAGAGAATTCTTGTAAATTTATTAAAGAGCTTAGATAATTTAGAGAAAAATTGTGTCTTGAGAAGTTGGGTCCTTTGTTATTTGTGACAGGAAAGATTGTGCTAAGGGTTCAGAGGAGTGACCTTTGTGTTGGCAAAGTTAATGTTGGAGTGAATTTAAACCAGAGGCAAGGGAGCTTCCAGGTTTGTTCCTGAGAATCACTGACAGGCAAAAATAGATACTGGTGGATGGTCACACAAAAAAGAAGCTGATTTGATAGCTATTTTTAAAAAATCCATTTCATATTCTGCTTAAGAATTGGTTAGTAAATCTCAAAAATTGCTTTAAGTTAGACTAGGAACTCTGTGGCAGCTAATCTGAGGGAGAGGGGAGGACTGGTGAAGGGGGAGGAGCTGGTTTCAAGCCCAGGTGCCAAGACAGCCACAGAGTGTCATAGACGGACTTGCAGGAAGTTGCGTCCTGTCCTGTTCCTGAGAGTAGATCCCTGCAGGTCTGAGAGCCGCACAGAGGGTCCTGCTGAGACGTGCAACGGCAGAGCAGGCCTCATTGGGCAGAGACGAATGAAGCCTGGGGGAAGGTGCCCCAGGCTCCCCCAGGTGTGTGGACACGCGACCAGGCCAGTGATCCCACTGGGGTTCACTTGGTGAGCTTCCAAGTGGCAGGAAGGGGGTGTTTTTGCCAGGGAGCAAAGTGCTCTCCCAGGAAGCCCTCATCTTCTGCTGGGCTTCCCCTCTGACAACCTCAGACCCAGCCCTGGGCCCCTGGCATCAGTTTCTGCACATTCGCACCTGTTGTCACCTGTTAGCCTCCCTAGGGATGGGCCCTGAGTTCTCACTTCCCTCCCTCCCCCACTCCCTCCTCTGTCTGCCATCCCAGCCCTTTCCTTTGTCCCTTTTTTCTTCTGTCCCCTCTGGTTGTTAGCAATGTGGTCCAGTAAGGCTTTTAGATCCCCAGGCATTGGAATTTTTAAACAGTTAGTTGATTTCTACTTTGATAATACAATGAAAGTCAGCAAACCCCTGCCTTTCACCTTTCAACACAGTCTTGTTTTCCAGAGGCCACCAGTTTCCGTTCTTAAGCTATTTCTTCTATTTGCCTCCAGATTTCTTAATAATATGCTTATAATCGCTATTTCTTTGCTAATCAATTTCCGACATTATGTCATCTTTTTACCATTTTGCTAGAAAAGGATTCAAGGCTCTGACATCATCACCAACACCCCACACCCAACTTCTCCCTTATTCATCACACAGTTATAAAATTTTTAGGCTAAATTGACGGTCAGTTTGAATAAAATTTTTAGGCTAAATTGACGGTCAGTTTGAAAGAGAGAGAAAAATCAGTGGATTAATCATTGGTTAGGTGGGTTAGGAAGGAAAAGACCTCTATCAGAATAAGGATGTCGAGAGGGGACCTTTATGATTGGATCACGGAAGAAGACCCCCTCTTCTGAGGTAATGCTGCAGCAAAGAGCTTCCAACTTTTAATTCCGCTACCTGTTTAAAAATATTATTTCTGGGAGCTCTTATTCACTGATTAATCTCTTTAAAAATAAAAATTTACTAGCTAACCATTGTTAAGTACTTTCTTGTTGTATAACCATCACTACCATCCATCTCCAGAACGCTTTTCATCTCGTAAAATTGAAACCCTGCACCCATCAAACAACTCCCCATCCCCCCCTCCCCTCCCCAGCCCCGGCCACCAGCAGTCTACTTTGTCTCTGTAAATCTGACCACTCCAGGTAGCTCCTAGATGTGGAATTATATGACATGTGTCCTTTTGTGAATGATTTATTTCACATAGCATAAGGTCCTCAAGGTTCATCCACATCGTAGCATGTGCCAGTCTTTTTTTAAAAGCTGAATAACATTCCTTTGTGTGTCTGCACCACATTTTGTTTATCCGTTTGTCCATCGATGGACACTTGGTTCGCTTCCATCTTTCGGCAGCTGTGAATACTGCTGCTGTAGACGTGGGTGTACAAAATGACTCTTTGAGACCCTGTTTTCGATTCTTTGGGGTATATACCCAGAAGTGGAATTGCTGGATTTTACATTAAATCTATGTTTGATTTTTTTTGAGAAACGGCCACTGTTTTCCATAGCGGCTCCACTATTTTACTTTCCCACCAATAGCGCACAGACGGTCCAGTGTCTCCACATCCTCGCCAGCACTTCTTACTTTCTGTTTGTTTGTTTGTTTGTTTGGGTTTGGTCTGGTTTTCAGCCCTCCTAATGGGTATGAATGAATCCCTTTTCTAGCCGCTTGTTCTGCCTTTATCCTTCATGGATGCAATACCTTAGCTCTGAGGCTATTACTTACAGCTTTTTATTATAATTATGATTAAACCATTCTTTAAAAAAAGTTCTGCATTCTCCTTGAGCATCCAGGTTTCCTCTGTTTGTCTGTTTGGGCCTCTCTTTTGTGCTGGAGACTTTCCAGCTGGAGGCTTAGCTACTGGCTCACATTTGAGAAGTAAAGGACCCATCAGGGGCTTGGGATCGAATAGGGGACTGGGGAACAGTGTGTGTTGTGTGTGTGTGGGCGGTGAGGCTGGAGGCGCCGGCTGCCGGGTGGGTTTCCCTGTACCACATCTGGATGCTGAGCTGACCTTCTATTGGCGAACTCTCACATCTCACATGTCAGTATTTGAATGTCTATTCTCTAAGGCTGTTTAATTTTTCCAGAGAAGACTCTTCCATCCCACCCAGGGGGTGTGGCCCTGTCTACCTTCTAGAAGCTAGAGTAGAAGGCTGGGGGGCTCTTTCTTCAGAGTGCAGGTCCCCGGCCACTCTGGTTTTCAACCCCAGGCCTCCCACCTCCTCTATTGTCCCCTAGTCCCCGGGGTGGGGAAGTGGGGCCCCGCTGGGTGAGGTGGAGGAGGAGGAGGAGGGGTCCTGCAGGTCTCTTGCTTCACACCCTTACTTCCCCCCTCGTGCCCCCGCCTCTAGCCCTGGGCCACCCCTCCTGTGTGGTGCCTGCAGCTCGGCCTTGCCACACACACCTTCCTGCCCCGCAACCTTGGGGAGTTCTCTGTCTCCTCTGGCCTCCTCCCTTTCCCCCGTCCTCGTGTCTTCATAGTATTTATCATTTATATCTATTTGTATCTTTTTTTTTATTCATTTACTTTCCTTTTAGTTTAGAGAGGAAGCCAAAACAAATCCAGGTGATCAATCCCCATGATTAACTTCACGTTTCTTTTTTAAGCAGAATTTTCTCAGAATTTGTTCAGATCACAAAAACAATTTGTTTTCCTTTAGAAAACACTGAGGCCTAGAAAGAAGGAAAAAATAGGCCAATGGCCCCACTCACGGATGAAAGACACTTTTCACAGGGCCCACTTCCTTCTACTTGCTGTTCTTCACGTCGTTTTGCACAGTTCAGGGCAGGCTGTAAAGACAACCTTCTGTTCCACTTTTTCTGCTTTTGGTATCACAGTGTGCGCGTTTCCCAGGTCATGACGCTTTGGGAAATGTTTCGAATAGCCGTGAAAATTGCTCCTTGTACCAAAGTTTGCTTTATTATCCTATTGTTTGCCTGCTGGGCTGTTTTCAATGCGAAGTTTAATACCGTGCTAAAGGTTTTTGTGCAAAAAGTTTATTTTATTTTAAAAGTTTTAAAGGGGAGATCGGTTTGGCCACAGGTAAGGCAGAGGGTTGAATGGTGGTCCCCCCAACAGATACGTGACACCCTAACCCCTGGCACTCACGGATGTGACCTGAGTGGGAAAAAGGGACTTTGCAGGCGTGATTAAGGACCTTGAGATGGGGTGATGGTCCTGGGTTATCGGGGCAAGTCCTAAATCCGGTGACAAGTGTCCTTATACGTACAAGACAGAAAAGGAGGCACGCGGAGGAGGAGGTGATTGATGTGAAGAGAGACGTGGAGACTGAGGTGATGCAGCCACAAGCCGGGGAAGCCCAGCGGACACCGGAAGCTGGAAGAGGCAAAGAACCGCTCCTCCCCTCCAGCCCCCGGAGGGAGCACGTCCAGCCTCCAGGCCTGGGAGAGAGCACATGTCCGTTGTTTTAAGCCACCAAGTTTGTGCTGCTTTGTCATGGTGGCCCCGGGAAATGAATACAGGTGGATTCTAAGAAATGGTGCTGATGGTCAGAGATATGAGTATTTCCAGGTCATCAATTTCAGCCTGTAAAACGCAGTTTATACTATCATCCCAATAAACACAGTCATTTTAATTTTGGTACATTTCTTTCACGTCGTGTCATCTAATCACATTTACTGAGTGCTCGCCACGTCACAGCAGCTGGAAGCTTCGCGAGGCCCGGCGTCTCCACTTTGTGCCCTGACGCGTTGCAGGTGCTTAGACTCACACCTGGCACGCGGTAGACGCTTACTTACTGAATGGATGGACAAGTAATGGGGGTACGATTCTGAGTAAGATGCAGCTCCTGGTGAGTCTAGTTAATGAGGGCCACGGTTGAGCACCAGGAAACCCTGGAGCGAGAGCAGAATCTGCATGGGGGCCCGTAGGCGCAGAGCAGGGCATCTCGGGCTGGGGCCATTGAAGAGGTGGTGCTTGCGCTGTGTCTTGATGACAGTGATCCTGGCTGCCACCAGCCAGCACCAGACAGCACTCCTCACTAGGTCATCTTTGCTGCACCTGAGTCCCATCAGGGCCAGACCCTGGTGATGGTGTGCAGGTGATGGATGTGGGCCCGTCTGAGTGGCTGGGGTCCCTGTGGGGTCTCATGTCCTGCCCAGCAGTGAGTGTACTGGCCAGATCTGTACTTTGGCCCTGAGTATGTGGCAGTCCTTGGTAAGTTGCCCTGCACTTGTGTACACACACACACACACACACGCACGCGCGCGCACTTGAGCACACACAGGGATAGCCTTTTTTAGCCAGAGGCTCCAGCCAGCCCTACACCCTGCATCCAAGGCCCCAATCCTGAGACTGCTCTGACCCCTTCAGTAGCTCCCTTTTCCCCAGGACAGTGAGCCAGTGGGGCCAAGGGTGTGTGCCCACCTGGAGCCCCTGCTCTCTTCATCCCTGAGACCATCCTGTGGGGAACTGGTACCCAGGAATTCCCTGTCCCTGTGCCCGGGATCTGCTCCCAGGGCCTGCAAGCTTCCCAGGCTGTGTCTCAGAGGGAGGGCATCACCATCACAGCGGTGGAAGGAGCCCTGCTCAAAGTGTGCAGGGGGCAGCTGAACACGGAGCCCAGTGTCCACACACAGGCCACAGGTGCTGGGTGGAGAAGGGGAGGGTCAGGGGCTGGTCTGTACTCTGTCCCTGCCCACACCTGTTCGAAGTGACCCACACTGCCCTGTGCACATGAACATTCAGCAGGCAGCTGGGGATCTTAGATTTGGACAGCAGCTTCCTGCCAGACAGACTTGTCTCTTTCTCTTCCAGGATCTTCTGGGTCTTCGGATCGGGCTCTGTGCAGGGCAGGGTCATCATTAACCACACAGCGCAGCAGCTGCCAGGTGTCTCGGGCCCCACCAGGGCCGGGGACGGCATGTCAGGTGTGGAAAGCAGCCTGTAGCAAGGCCGGGGGGGGAGGACCCATTGGTGATTGGTGTGGAGAGGGCAAAAGTCCAGATGCGGGGGGAAGGGAGGGTGGGGGGCGGGGGGCGGGAAGCAGGGAACAGTGGGACGTGAGCCTGGAGGGGGTCCCAGGAGGGACTTCTCACTGGGAATGGAGGGGACCCCTGGGGAGCCCCAGGCAGAGGCTTCAGCTGGAGTTGGGATGCTCTGCTGGGTGTCAGCACAGCCATTCTAGGGTCGGAGAACATTCTAGGAGGGGCTGAGGAAGTCGTGTGTGATGAACGGCATGGGAGGGGGTGTGTGGCTGAGGGGTCCCGCCCCCCACCCTCCCTCCTGTGCCACGGGACCCCTGGACTTCATCCACTGTCCTGCCAGGGCTCCGCCGGGGCGCCTCCCGGGGTCCAGCAGCCCTCAGAACCACCAGGGACCTGCTTGGGCTCTCCTTTCTCAGACGGCCAGGCGCCCTGTGGTTCGTGCGCAGGATGGTGTGGTTCTGTGCCGGCTCTTTGAGGAAAGGGATGTGCTCACCCTCCACTGCCTGGGGCTGCGACCTGGGGCGTCTCTTGCCCATGTGACACCTTTGTATTTTCTTCCTTCCTCGGGATTCCTCCCACTGTTTCTGGGGAGAGGATTTAGAGAGATTTAGCTCAGTTTGAATTGAAGAGCGTTGTTCGGGTGGTTCTGTGCCAAGAACGAGCCTCTTCACGAATAAGGACTGCCCGGGAGCTGCAGGAGGGGCCTGGACGGCACGGGACTGGGCCCCTGGGCCTGCGGGCAGGTGGGCTCACCTGCAGCCTGTGCATCTGCTGGCTCCACAGGTGACCTTGGGGCTGACTTGGCGTCAGTCGCACGGTCTCTTCTCCTGCCTCCTGCATACCAGCACAGTGGGGGCCCCTTCCTTCTCGTGGTAAAAACGGGAACTTCTGAGCTTGGCAAGTGGGGGTGTGCAGGACAGGCTTGGAAGGCTTCCAACTCACATTTCAAAGGAAGGACTGGCCTTGGACCAGCTCCGGGGAGAGAACTCTGAGCCTGGAGCATCCTGTCCTGCCTGATGGCGGTGTCTCTGCACGCCTCGGGCCCCAGCCATGTGAGATCAGTATGACCTCTGGGGGCTGAGGACTGAGTATCGAGGCAGTAGGCACTCCTCGGTGGGCCTCCAGTAAAAACCCTGGATGCCACGGCTCAGGTGAACTTCGTGGGTGGGCAACCCCTGGCACGTGCTGTCACATCATGTCACATTGGTGTGGGACAATTAAACACAGTCCGCCCGGCTCCACTGGGGAGGGGCGGCTGGGTGCTCTCCTGGACTCTGTCCTGTGCACTTTTTAGCTTTACATTAAAAAAAAAAATCTGTCCCTTCTCAAGGCAATAAACTACGGAACAGCTTTTCCGAGTCCTGTGATTCCTTCTGAGGGGGTCTTGGGGACCCTAACACAGGGAGATGATGTCCAGGTGGCTGGGCCTGGAGCCCCCGCATTTTTCTCTATGAGGGACCATTTCTTGTTACCTTCTTACAAACCCGCCATTACCAGGCCGACCTCGGGACCCCGGGACGCATGGCCTTCCCCGAGATGCCCTCTAGCATAGCGGACTCCAGACTGTAATGTTACGCAAAGACTTTTTTGAAGACTCGGGGATAGCCGTGGGAGTAGTAGAGAGACTGGCTCCTAGTTCACAGTCTGGACTTGTTCATTGCAGAGCCTGCCTTCCTGGCTTAGACCCCATCACCCCCCTCCCCAAAGCCCACAGCTGAGTCTCTGTCCTTTTCAAGGTCTGAGCCAAAAGAAAGACAGTTCTAAGCCTCCTTTTCCACCTCCCTGGAGCCCAGCTCCGAGCTGGGGTTTCCTGCTTGCGTTCCAGCCTCCTCCTGGGGCCAGTGTCCCTGGGAAAGACCTCTGATCTCTGTGCCACGAGGCAACACCAGCTGTTATGCACACACGGTAAAGGGCACTGTGGTGGTGGTGACGGGGGCAGGGCCGTGCGTGTCATTGTTTTGAAGAGTGATACTGGGCAAGCTGCTCCTTCTCCAGGCCTTCCAAAGTCACCTGCATTTTCATCTCTTCATTTAATCGACTGTTTACATTCCAAGACTTTTCTCAAGTGTTTACTGAGGTTAGCAGAGTTGATCAACAGATCCTGGTATAAAGCAGGGACTTGGGCTGAATCCAGCTGAGAACTCAGAACTGAAATGAACCACCCCAGCTGGTTAATTCCACCTCAGACGGAATCGCTTTGTGTTTCTATATATAAGCTGAGCCAGCTTTCCCCATATTTCCCAGTGAGAGGACTTTAAAAAAAGTTTTAGTAGTTTGATTACAAAAACTCACATGGAAGTAGATGGAACAAACACATTAAATATAGTGTACAGCTATATTAAATACGTTTTAACATTAACTTTACATTGTATCAGTGAGAGCACTGAGGCACAGAGAAGTTGAGTGACTTGGCCAGAAACACACAGCTCAAATGAAAGTGAAAGAATTGGAATATTAGTCCAGGCAAGCAGTTTAAGGCCCAGAATCCTAACCACTACCCTATTAATTTGATGCATAATGTGTTATAAAATGGATCTATTTAGGAATACCACTTTCCTCTCACAGTTTATGAAACAATTATTAAAATGTTCTACCTGCATTTTCAGTATCAGTGTCCCTGTCACCCCAGAGCACTTTTTGAGCCCCTGTAACAAGTTTTCCAGAGCAGTGCTTCTCAAACTTTATTGCGCATATGAACCACCAAGGAATCCCGTTAAAGCACAGATTCAGATTCCACGTTGCTGACAAGCTCTGGGTCCAGGAGACACCGCTGGTGCAAAGACCACAGAATAAGAAGCCGGTTCTAGGGGTACATTTACTTGATTTGTATTGAAGTTGTCCAAGATGGAGCAGTTTTGAATCTAACATATTAGGACCCTTGATTTCCACCCCCTTCTCCCCCACACAGGTGTTTAATCACGGTCTCTATGACATAACCACCTACTGTTTGGCTATTTAAAGTGATGTTAAAAGACTTATTTATAATGACGCTCAGCATTACAGCTGGGACTAGAGATTGCATCGGTCTAAATGCTTTGGCCAAATGAACTCGCGGTGAGGTCATTTCAAGCTTGTCTGGTTTCCCCAGCCAGAACGTAGCAATTTAAACTCAAGAAATTGTAGTGTGAGAATTTGGAAAAGCATCAACTAAAAAGAAAGAATGCCTTTTTTTCCCCCAAGAGACAGTTTTGGGAAAAATCAATCTCACCAAGTCAGGACTTTGGCTTATGGAACTCAGCTGGGCAAAGCGGTCACTCTGCCCCAGACACACAGCTCTCCTTCTGTCCACTTGTCAGGACTGTTCCCAGCCTCTGCCCTTGCTGTTCTTTCTGCTTAAAAAATTCTTCCTTCCTGTGTGGTTGCCTTCTCATGATTCAGACCTTGATTTAGAGAGACCATCTCTACAACCCTGGCTGGAGGGCAAACCTACTTCCCCACCAGAACCCCAGTCAGTATCTTTTTTTTTTGTGACTTTTTTATTGATTTATAATCATTTTACAATGTTGTATCAAATTCCAATGTAGAGCACAATTTTCCAGTTATACATGAACATATATATATATTCACTGTCACATTTTTTCTCTGTGAGCTACCATAAGATCTTGTGTATATGTCCCTGTGCTACACAGTATAATCTTGTTATCTATTCTACAATTTTGAAATCCCAGTCTATCCCTTCCCACCTTCTGCCCCCTTGGCAACCACAAGTTTGTATTCTACATCTATGAATCTGTTTCTGTTTTGTATTTATGCTTTATGTTTTTGGTTTTTTTTTTTTTTAGATTCCACATATAAGCAATCTCATATGGTATTTTTCTTTCTCTTTCTGGCTTACTTCACTTAGAATGACATTCTCCAGGAGCATCCATGTTGCTGCAAATGGCGTTATGTTGTTGGTTTTTATGGCTGAGTAGTATTCCATTGTATAAATATACCACATCTTCTTTATACAGCCATCTGTTGATGGACATTTAGGCTCTTTCCGTGTCTTGGCTATTGTAACTAGTGCCGCTATGAACATTGGAGTGCAGGTGTCTTTTTGAAGTAGGGTTCCTTTATGCCCAGGAGTGAGATTCCTGGGTCATATGGTAAATCTATTCCTAGTCTTTTGAGGAATCTCCATACTGTTTTCCACAGTGGCTGCCCCAGTATCTTTCATTCTTTGTCTCCTTCATGACACTTGTCAGTACCTAAAACAAGCTTGTATCTGTACATACATATGCATGTGTGTAAACGTCTGTATGTGCATAGGTCTGTGTGTGTGTGTGTGAGAGAGAGAGAGAGAGAGAGAGAGACGGTAAGGCTAAGTGCAAACCTACAAAAGGGCAGAAGCTCTGTTCTATTTCATTAGGTGCTCAATAGATATTTGTTGAATAATTAACAAATAATTATTTTGAGTTTTGCTTTAACTGCTAAGTGGGTAAAACCCTTGCATAATCTCACATTTAACTCCAAACAGTAAAACATCAAGTTACCATTTTGTGTGTCTTTGTGATGCTTGTTTTCTGAATGTTTTTGTTCTGTTCGGTCGCAGAGAGTGTCACACCACAGAGATCCAGCAGATGGCGCTGTTTCTCCGGGATGGCGCCTCTTCACCGCCTGGCTCCCTTCCTGCTACACGCCTTGGGCTTAGCCAGCTGAGACGTTCTCTGATCTTCCCCGAAGACTCCTCTATGTGCAAATCAAATTAGGCAGATTTATAAAAGTCCCCAGGTGGATCCCTGCTTCCCTCTTAGTCCACACTTCCCCCCGCTGAAGGGGTCTTGCTCCCTTCCCTGGCACTTCAGGGGTTCCAAGAGTGGATTTTGGAACAAGACAGCCCAATCACGTAAGAAACACCGAATGTGTTTCAAGTCCACTTCTTCCCCCTGGAAATGCCTCCTTTAACAGGCCAGAACTGGGTGGTTCATTCTTCTCGGGCTGAGAGCTGTTCAGGGGAGAGGATGGGAAGGCAGGAATTTGGAGACAGAAGACCAAGATCAGAATCCTGGTTCCCACTTACCTCGGAGAAGCCTCTTCATCTCTTTGAGCCTCAGTTTCCTCATCTGTAAAATGGAGATAACCATAGTGCCTCCTGTCGAAGAATACATCAGACACAGGTAGTAATAAGCATGTTAGTTTGTTTCTCTACAAGGAAAGCCATGTCCCCATCATCTCACTCGCTCTGCCTGTCCACTCTCTACACCTAGAAAAGCGCATGCCTGTGACTCACCCTGGATTCAATGCTCAATGATCCCATTGCCCAGAGCACCTAGAAAGTCCTGTGCAGTGACTCCTGAGGCCTCCTGGCTCCGCCCTCTGGCCACGCCTCCTGTCACTCTCTGCGACAGCCCCCCAGCCCCCATGCACCTACATGCTTCCATTGTCCTGCAGGCTCCATCCAGGCTCCCCCCATCCTTCAGTGAGAAATGCTGTCCTTTTCTCAAAAGCTCACTTCCTCTCCTGGAACCTGGTCTCATCTGGTTGAAGAACTCATTTCTCAGGCCTCCACTGAAAACCTCCCTTCTTCAGAGGAGGGGCAGCCCCTCAGTCCCAGCTTGTGTTCCTCGGGACCCTGTACTTCCTCCACGTCCACCCCCGGTTCTGCCTCCTCTGCTGAGTGTATCTCCCAGCGGCAGGCACACGGCTCCTTTCTGCCCTGCTGGCCCTCAAGTGCCGAGCATTGTGTCTGGAACATAGTAGGTGCTCAGTAAATGCCAGTTTCAGTGGGAGAATCCTCTGCCCTGTGCTTCCCTAGATGAGGGCCACTCTTCCTTTAGTCAGCATCATGGAAATTTGTGAACTGAAGGGCAGTCTCACTAATTTAAAAAGCTGTTGGGAGGGGGGAAGCTGACTGGAAATGGTGATAAAACGAGTTTGTGGAAGTAGAAAAAATTCTTATTTTTTTAATAAGAACCAGGAATGGGGGGCACTGCACCATGTAGAAGAGTGGAGAGCACAGGGCTGGGACTCAGAAGGCCTGGCTTCTAGTCCTGGGCCTGCCACCCTTATGCTGTGCAACTTTAGGTGAATGGCTCTCCCTCTCTGGGCCTCAGTTGCCTTAATTATGTATATAAGGTGTTGGGCTGCATGAGTGACCTGGCCTTTGCTGTGTCTGATGTTCCAAAGGCTTATGACTTGGAAGTAATCATCAGTGGCTGATCAGTAATCAGAGCAGCAGGCTCAGATCTTTAAAGCCACCCACTCTCCCAGGCAAGCTGATGTCAAACATGTCACGGTCAGTTTCAGTCCCGAGCTCCCCTTTTCAATAAATCCAAAAGAACACTACGTGTCTCAGGGGTGTGACTCCAAATCTTAAGTGAACATGTCTGTGTTCTATTGTTGTACCCACTTTGCTCAAATAACGTGTCCCTGAAAAATTCTGCTGAGGCTGAATCTCATTCAACATGCATCCCCAGCGCGGTCTTCTGAAAAATGGACGTGCAGCAAACGGAGACCCACCTCTCAAGTTTGCTTTTGCCAACCTGGATTTTCACGTGCTGGGTTGGCTCCAAGTGTGTTAACTTCTTCGTTCAGCAGCTACCAGGTAGCCGATGGCTGCATCCGAGTCCTCGCCGCTGCCTGACTCACAGCTTCACCTTGCAGTCTCTGCCCCGTCTCTGTGCGTCCGTGTCTCCTCCTCATCTGAGGACACCAGTCGTGCTCACCCAGTGTGACCTCATCTTAACTAGCTGTGTCTGCAGTGACACTGTTTCCAAACAAGGTCACATTCTGTCTCCCAATCATCCCTTCCTTGACAATATGGTACATAAATAATCACACGATCCGTATAAACAATGGGACTTCCACACAAGTGTCCATTCTCACTGGGTGCCAGGACCCCTCATGGACGCCACCTGGGGATGAAAAACCGGGTGTGTCCCTCAGACCTTCCAAGGGGCCCCAACGGCAGGCTGCGCGCAGAGGGTATTGCTGGTCTCAGGGGGCCCGTTAGCCCTGGTCAGGCCCCAGGGAGCTAGGTAGGTCCCTCGGACATGGAGATGCCTCTGTGGACATCCTCTGCCCCTCTCCCTGCTACATGTTCTGGGACTTACTCCTACCTGATAACACAATACTCACCTGTCCTTCTGTTCTTTTTTTCTTTTTTTTAATTGATGTATGATTGATTTATAATATTACATAAGTTTCAGGTGTACAGCATAGTGATTCATGTTTAGAGGTTATACTCCATTTATAGTTATTTAAAAATATTGGCCATATTCCTCATTCTGTACAATACATCCTTGGAGCTTATTTATTTTATACATAGTAGATTGTACCGTTTAATCCCTGAGTCCTATCTTGCCCCTCCTTCCTCCCCTCTCCCCACTGGTAGCCACTAGTTTGTTCTCTGTATCTGAGTGTCTGTTTTTTGTTTTATCCACTAGTTTGTCTTGTTTTTCAGATTCCACATTAAAGTGGTATCATACAGCATTTGTCTTTGTCTGACTTGCTTCACTTAGCATAACAACCTCCAACTGCATCTGTGTTGTTGCAAATGGCAAAATTTCATTCTTATTTATGGCTGAGTGAGATTCCATCATGTATATAAGCCACATCTTCTTTATGCAGTCATCCATTGATAGACACTTAGGTTGCTTCCATATCTTGGCTTTTTGTTTTGGCCGGCTTGCTTTCTCTTTCTCTCTTTCTTTCTTCCTTTCGTTCTTTTGTTCTTGCTCTCTTCTCTCCCCTGGAACACAAGCCAAGCTCCTGCTTCATTCTCGAACCCCTCCGGGAGACCCAGGCCCATCCTTGACCCAGGCCCCTCCCTGCTGGTCAGTCCCCGCACCATAGTCCGGAAAGGCCCTATCAGCTCTGACAGTCTAGAATGGGGGTCTGAAATTATGGCCCGTGGGCCAGATCCAGCCTTCTATCTGATTCTGTATAGATGCAGGTTGACCTCTTTTTCATCAATTTTGGAAAATTCTCAGATGTTATCTTCTTCAAATGTTCCAACCTCTTTCCTCTTTGCACTCCAGCTATACAGATGGTAGATCATGTGACCATTTCCCCCCACATCTCTTTCACTCTGTTCTTTCCACTCTTTTTTTTTTTTCCTGTATGCTTCAGTTTGGATACTTTCTATTGACCTATTTTCAAGTTCACTAATTCTGTCTTCTGCTCTATCCAGTCTGCTATTAAACCCATCCAGTGTGTTCTCAATTTTAGAGTGTGTTTTTTAGTTTTAGAATGCTATTTAATTTTTTCATTGATTCCAAATCCTTGATTAAATTTCTCCACCTTCATCTTTTGTGCCTCATTCTCTTTATCTTTAGCATATTAATTATAATTATTTTAAATTTCTTGTTAGCTAACTCCCCAGTTTATGTCATCTAGGGATCTGCTTCTATTGGCTGTTTCTTCTGGTTACAAGTGAAGTTTTCTTTCTCCTTGATGGCATGCAATTTTTTTTAAATTGTATGTATACGCTGGCTCTTTTTGGAAGCTATAAATCATGTTATTTTCCACCAGAAAGTCTTCTTCCTTCCTTGGCATTTGAGCCGGATTGTGGCTGGTGTGCAGTTTGGTTAGACTCAGTCCACCTCTGGTTCATACCTGGTCTTTGAATCTGGGTCTCCTGGACATTTGACTGAGAACCTGCAGATTCTCTATTCCCTCAAATCAGTGGACAGCTCCACCCTCTCTGGAATTTTAGCTCACCTTGTCCTTTGTTGATTCCACAGTTTTCTAGTACCCTCAAAATGTAATTTTTGTGATTTTCCCATTTCCCCTACCTACTGGGGCAGGAACCCAGGTTCTGTGACTTACGTACATTCTATACAGACTCAGAAGCTGGCAGGACCACTGTTCTTGTTTATTACTGTTTTCTAAGCACCTAGGAGAATCCTTAGTACATTGTGGATGCTCCCAAAATACTTACTGAATTAAACTGAATTTTGCTTAAGTTTTAGGGCCTATGAAGTTTCTTCATTCAACCTCAAACAACACAGAAGATGATTTCTGCCCCCCCACCCCAGCTTTATTGGAGTATAACTGACAAATAAAATTGTATATAAAGTATACAATGTGATGATTTGGTATGCATATACATTATGAGGTGTTTACCACAATTAAGCTAATTAACACATCCATTGCCTCACCTAGGTACCATTTTTCACATGTGATGAGAATGCTAAATATTTACTCTTTTAGCAAATGTCAAGAGTACAATATGGTATTATTAACTATAGTCACCCATGTTGTACATTAGGTTCCCCAGAGTGTATTCATCTAATAACTGAAGCTATTTAACATCTCTGAGTTAAATCTGTAACAGAGGGGTAATAGTATCTTAAACTATGGACTTGTGACAAGAATTCAAAGAGAGCTTGTCTGTAATGTGCTCAGCACGGTTCTCTGTGTATAAAAGGTACCAGGTAAATAGAATACTCAAGAAGTCACGTGTTCCACCTTGCCATGTCTTCTAATTATCTGACTGGCTTTCACCAGTCTGAATGGTGCAATGGTGGTGGAGAGACGTGGAGGATCTGAGAGGCGTTTAGAAGGAAGACTGGAGGTGCTGGGATGAGAGGGAAGAGCTGAGTGTGGGACCCACGTTTCCATGCTGTGCCAGGGAACTGGCTTTTCCGGGGCCAGTCATGGGACCCCAGACCTTACTTTATTGGTAAAAATGGGGGTGGTGTTCCCATTTGCATGATTATGATGGGGCGTTGGGGAGAGGAAGGGAGGGAGGTAAACCCTGGCACCTTAAATGTGACATGAGACCCATGGAGGGTGTAGACTGCGAGAGCCACACGCTACCAGAGGGCTGTCAGGAATTACCCATAAACTCCAGTCATGTGACGGGCTTGGAAGCCCACACAACCTGATCCCCAGCTTTCTAACTGCCACTGGGGTGTGGAATAGGTGTTCATTAACATAGACATTGGTGAGGTCCTTGATCAATCCTGCCGTTTGGATCAAATAGCTGATCCATCGTTTTGAGGTTCTCTAAGCCTTGGTAACAAACGGCAAGGAGAGGAGGAGGCTTGGAAAGCAGCCCTCATGGCTCAGCCTAGGTTTGGGATAATCAAGTTTCTTCCTGAATGTATGTAGGTCCTCTTGGTCCTGGGAGTTAAACAGCCTGTGCATGTGTGCATGGGCGTCTGCGTGTAAAATAGTTTACAGATGGGAGGTTATTTTTTAGATAGCAACATTTTCCAAATAATGGATATCTTCTAACTAACCACGTTTTGATAGATCACAGTTATGCCAGCAGTGAGCCAGGTTTTCTTAGGAATCTGAAACAGTCACTAATCACTCTCATAGCATTTCCAGGGGACTAGGGTTTCTGCAACAATTCGGAGGCGTCAAGGGGAGTGTAGAGGGTCTAAAATCTGGTTAAAAAAAAAAACAGCCTGTGTTTAAGTGTCTTCTTAAACCACTTACACAAGTATAGGCCTAGGTATAGGTACACACACAGACACAGCTAAATCGATCCTCCTTGGAGATCCTCTGCCATCTCTGAGCTCAGCTTTGTCATCTCTAACGTGGGGGTAGTAACAGTCCCTACCTCATGGAGCCACTGTGGAATGAAAAGAGATAATATCATTGAAAATTCCTGGCAAAGTCTCTCTCATCTTTCAAATTTTTCTTTGTGTTTATTTTTCTTTTTCAAACTTTTCTTGGCTAGTCTTTCTAGCTTCCTCTTCCTCATGGACTTTAGAATCTTCTGTCAACAGATTCCCTTTTTAACTTTTGCTCACCTGCACAGATTCGAGGCATTGAGAAGTAGCTGCAATTCCAGCTCGTCCCCAGCCCTGCACCACAGAGACTCCACTTGGCAGGAGAGGTTACCTCTTCCACCTCCTGGAGCCAGTGGTCACTGACCCCCCTCTGCTGGCACCCGGCAGAGGTGGGGGCCCTTCCTGAATGGCTGTGGGCGGATTTGCTCATCTCTCTCTCAGCCTCACCTGGGCACTGGGATTCCTGCTTCTCCTGCGGAAGGCAGCCCCGGAGGGGATACTGATGGTGATCCTGATCTGATGCTGATCTGGTACCAACCTGGATATTATCATCAGCTACAGGCACGGCAACACAATTGCTATTTTGTGAGTGTTCTTGGCCCAGAACTGTGCCAGTCATTTTTTATACTTTATCCTGAGGTAATCTGTAAGGTGCAGGGTTTGGACACTTCTTCTGTAAAGGGTAAATATTTTCGGCTTCACCAGCCACGTGGTCTCTGCAACAACTCTTCAGCCCTGCTGTGAAAGCAGCCACGGACAGTCTGGAAGTAAGTGGGCGTGGACTGAATGCCCATTAAACTTTGTTCACAAAAACACTTGGTGGGCTGGGTCTGACCAGCCCTGGTATGGTGGGTTGATTAAGAGAGCAGACTCTTGAGACAGTCTGCTGAGACTTGAAACCAAGCTCTGCAACTTTTTACCTGTAGCCTTAAGTCAACTATTTAACCTTTTTGAGGTTAAGGTCCTGTGCTGGTTTGTGTTATTTGTCAACTTGACTAAGGGGAAGTCAGACAGCTGGTAAACCCGGCTGCGTGGTGCATCTGCGATGGTGTTTTGGAAGAGATTAGCATGTGGATTGGTAGACTGAGGGGTAGACAAGACCACCCTCACCCATGCAGGAGGGCACGATCCAACACACCAAGGGCCTAAGCAGAATGGAAAGGTGGGGGAAGGACGCCTGCTTGAGCTGAGACGTCATCTCCTCCTGCCCTCAGAGATCAGAGTTCCTTGATCTCAGGTTTTTAGGCTCAGACTGGGACTTACACCATCAGCCCCTGGTTCTCGGGTCTTCAGACTCAGATTGAATTACATCACCAGCTTTCCTGCATCTCTGGATTACAGATGGCAGAAAAGATGTGGAACTTCTCAGCCTCCTTAACCATTTCCTTAACAAATCTCCTATCTGTCTGTCTATCTATCCATCTCTCTCTCTCTCTCTATTTTCTGTCTATTTATCTATCCTATTGATTTTGTTTCTCTGGGGGGGGGAGGTCCTGACAGATACAGTCCCCCCCTTATCTATCCTCCCCCTTTTTATAGCAGGCCAGTTTTTAGCTAGGCACATGGCATCCCCGAATAAAACTCCATCTCCCAGAGCCCTTGCAGCTATGTGCAGCCACGTGCCTACATTCCGGCCAGTGGCATCTAAGCCAAAATGTCATGTAGGGGTTTCTGGGAAGTCTTCTTTCAGAGATAGCCCTTCTCTCTGCTTTTTAAAAATCCCTTTTATCATGCTGCCTGCACTGTGGTCCTGCCAATGTGGACTCCAAGGGTGAGGGCCACCCCCCCAGAGACAACAGCGGGGGGGGGCACTATGAGGACCTCCCGGAGCAGAGCCTCCACGTGCGCCCAGCTGCCTGCCGGACGATCATGTGAGGGAAACACAGCTGTGGACTGGAGGGGTCTGTGTCACTCACAGACGAACCTGATTCCCTGATGCCCTCTCTAAGCTCGGTGTCCCGTTCACACGTGGTGACAGTAGGGCCTCCCGTGTGGCTTTGTTTGGAGGACTTACTATATCAACACACGTAAAAGCTTAGAAAAGTGCCTGCTAAGTAGTAGGTGCTTAATAAGTGCTATCTGCTATTTAACCCGCATAATGACTCCACTGACGTAGCTCTTAGTGTCTTCTCTGGACTAGAAGACTTAGAGTTCAGAGGGATTAAAGATGACAGGATTATATGCACCTGCTTTTTGGACAAAAAAAAAATAGAGAGAGAGAACAGAGGAAGGGAATACAATTTGACTCCACAATTACTATATTATTTTTCTTCAAATATCATCCTAACTAGCTCTGCACCCAACTGCCTCAGAGCAGAAGTCACCCACAAATTCAGGAGGTCCAGCTTAAGGCCACTGTGGAACCCACTTTCCAGTCAGTGAGAAGACCTGCCCCCGTGCTCACTGAAGGTTCCGAGAGGTTCCAGGAGAGCAGAGACAGCATCCAGTCCCCTCCGCTGAGCAGTGGTAAATGTTTTGAAAAGGCTACCATAGAATCTTGAAAGGGAAACCCGACACCCACCCAGGGAACCAGGTGTGCTCACCAACCCCGGGACTCACAGGAAGGTCTTCCTTGAGAAGCTCATCTTTCACGACCCCGAATGCTGTGATGAGCCCTACACTTGTTCTTTTTTCATTAACTGCAACTCTCATAATGACATCAAAACATTTAAGAGCTGCCCATTCACCTTCTGGCTGCTCGGAAGACCAGCAGTGCTAGGAATTATTCCCCCAACACATCAGTGCTGTTATTTTACCTAACGACTTACAGAAGTTAATTTATTCCTGCTCCCCCACCACCATATGCCATCTTTATTCCAAGAAGGACTTAAAGTAAGCATTTACATTTTATTAAGTTTAAAAGATTTTTTTTAAAATACCACCTTTGTCAGTATGCTAAAACTTAAGATTTGACTGAATCAAGTTGGATTTATTTTAAACCAAGGGACACTAGGTAAAAAGCATTAATTTGGGAATGTAATATATTGATCAGTGTAACTTCAAAACATAAATAAATAAAAGAAAGACACACACTCAGTGGCTTAAATAAGAGCTTGGGTTGACAGTCGAATGTAAGTTTCGCCGCTTACCAGCTGTGTGATCAAGGGCAAGTCCGTTGAGTTCTTGGTGCCTCATCAAAAGGCAGAGGTCACACATACTTCCCTCTGGGCTCTTGTAGGATTACATGAGGGGGTCAAAATCAGGGGCCCAGACTCAGGGGACTACCCTTTCCCTGCTCTTTTTCAAGTACCCACTGTATGCCTGGTCTCCACTGACTCCCCAGAGACAGGCAAACGAAGGATAGCAAATGTGAGATATTAAGCAACAAGCAAATGGGACTGATGACTTGGACATCACTGCATTTGATTTTTCTCTCCTCTGCTACTGACGGGCAACTAGCCCACTTGGCTTCCCTAGAGAGCTGACTTCATGCAGACTCCTCTCCGTGGACCGGGGCCAAGGCTGGGAGCAGATGCAGGAGGACAGGAGTGAGGCTGAGCAAGGAGTCTCTTGGCCACCCCAGCTGGCACCCCCAGGCACACTGGGGTGGGAGGTGGAATATATTTCTCCGTCTGATTGAACGTGGGCTAGCCTGTGAGTGCTTTGATCTGGAGATCAAAGGGTACAGCGGAAGTGATGTTCCAGGCTAGATCATGCTTGCTCCTGGGACACTCCCTCTTGGAGTTCAGCCATTATACTGTGAGAGGCCCAAGGCTCATGGAGTGACCACGTGGTTGACAGCCCAGCTGCCGTTTGACTATAACTCTATGAGAGGCCCCAGGTGAGCCCAGCCAATCCACAGAATGCGAGAGATAATACGTTGTTATGGAAGCCATATTGGTTGTAGGCTGGTTTCTTACACAGTAATAGATAAGCAGAGAAAAAAAAATTAATACTGGAAAATGAGCTGCTGATCTATTTGGAACTGCATAGCAGGTGAGAGCTGGAAGGATTTCAAGCAAAGAGACTGTCAGTGAAGGTTTGAAGGATAGCAAAGACATTATTATTGGAGACCGGAGGATAAGAGGTGTGATTTATATACCTGGAGGGCAATTAGTGAGGTGGTTGCCGGGGTCAACTGGGAACATTACAAACTGCACCTAATGAACTTAAGGACCTGGCGAAGGAGGCTTCCGAGTGGAATGCTTGAAGTGCCAACTGGCTCCTTTTAGCTGCACATAGACAGGGGTATAGACAGATAAGCTAAAAGAAAAAGAAACTGATTTTCAAACAGAATCTAGAGGAGATCTAGAGAACCCAAAGGAAGCTTTCCAAATGACAAGATGTTTTCAAAGTAAAGAAATGGATTCATGGCAAAGATCGAATCCAGGGAAACACTGGGAACATGTGGCACGTCAAGGTAAAATGAAGTCCCAAGTCCTTTCTTATGATACCAGGAAGATTTGAAGATGTGTCTCATAGACCTCTGTTAGAGCAGAGGACATCCAACAGCCATAGGGGGTGCCTGTCATACCATCCCCACTGGACAGCTAAGTTTGTAGGAGAAGATGTCTCACAGCAGCCTCACAGGTAGCCCAAAATACGGAAGGGGACATCCTGGAAAGAAATGCATATTTTACTATTTAATAATAGGAAACCCACATGGATTTTAGAGGGAATGTAGCAGTGCAGACAGAAGGGAGAGAGACAGTTCAGAGTGACAAGACACCTTTTTTGGCCTGAACACAGTGTAGGCAGGAGGCAGGCTGAGAAAGCTATTTGACTGTGCACACGGGCCATTTCTTAAGGAAAAGGAAGGAGAGAAGAGAGCAGAACCAAGAGCCCGGAGTCATGGAGAGGCACTGCCAGGGAGCAGGACTGGGCTTCAGTCAAGGAACTGGTGGCGCACACCCAGCTGCTTGTCAGAATTGCTGCGGCCTGGGGGCTCCTGAGTGCCTCACATCCTCCTGACTTCCTAGTCCCCCATCCTTTCTTGGCTGGGCCTGCTACTGCATTTACCCTTGGCCTGTCTCACGCCATGCTGGGACTGGGACTATGAAGGGACACATACTCAGCTCTTTAATTTTCAGGTCTTCAGATTGTGAGGGACCATCCTGGGGCAGCTGCGTCAGAGGGGCTTGTCTTATTCTCCTTGCGCTGCTGTAACAAAATACCAAAAACAGCAGAAATTTATTTCTCACAGTTATGGAGGTCAGAAAGTCCAAGATCAAGATCCCGGCAAGGTTATCTTCTGGGGGAGGCCCTCTTTCTGGTTCTCACTGTGTCCTTACATGGTGGAAGGGACCGGGGAGCTCTCTGGACCCTCTTTTATAAGGCGCTAGTCCCATTCATGGGGGTTCCACCTTCCTGATTTAGCATCCCCCAAATGCTCCACATCCAAATACTATCATCTTTGGGGGTTAAGATTTCAGCACAAGAATTTTGGGGGTACACAAACATTCAGACCACAGCAAGCCACATCCACAGCTGGACCCGCTTTATATTATGAGGCTCGAGACTGTGAGCCTGAATTCTGTTCCATAATGGGATGAAAGTTTGGGTGTCTTGGCAGCGGGGTGAGTAAAATCTGCATATGAAAGGGATGTGAGTTGTTGTGACTATAGACTGGATGATAGTGGCTTGTGTCCAAAGATGGCCGCCATTAATTCTTTTTCTCCCTGTATCTGTATGCTATTCTCCCAATGGTAAATGAAGCCTATTCTTTTAATCCCTTGGGTTCCAACTTAAGCCTTGACCAATAGATGCAGCAGAGATGACATCCAAGGCCAGGTCATAAGAAGCCTTACACCTGCTGCCCGGGTCTCTTGGAAATCTTGATCTTGATATACTCCTTTTGGGAACCCAGCCCTCATGCTGGGAGATAGCTCCAAGGCCATACGTCAGCGCTCTGGCTGACAGTTCCAGCTGAGCTCCCAGCTGAGAGCCAGCATCAAATGGCAGCCCTGTCAGTGTGCCAGTCTAGTTGAGCCTTTGACTCAGCTATCATCTGGCTGAAACTGGATGAGAGAACTCAAGTGAGAACTTCCCAGACAAGCCCAATCAATCCCCAGATCCATGTGTGATGACAATAATTTTAAGTCACTAAATTTAGGAGTATCAATAGATAACTAGAACATCTTCTTTACTTGGTATCAAGTAGAATTAAATTTCCTAGGCTCCCTTGCCATCTGGAGTCTTAGCAGTTTGGGCTAATGGGAGGCACTGGTGGGAGACGGGAAAGTGGAAGGTGGGAGGGAGGGAGAAGCCAGGGTATTTTCTTCCCTTTCTCTGTGCTCTGGGTGACATCTCCTGCAATGGTTGCTTCTTTCTTGTGTCTGTCGCTCGTCAGAGAGCCCCTTCCTTTGTGGTCCCAGCTCCCAGTAGGCAGCTCACTGCATTCTAGCTCCAGCCAAACTGCCCCAGCATCTGGAAAACATCTGTTGTCCTGCTGGCCCGAAGGGTGGTAGCAACTCCCTACTGTTGTCACACCATCCCCTGGCTAGACTGCTCGGTATTTCCATCACCTGTGTAGCCAATTCCTACATTTCAATCCCTTCTATCTGAAACACCTAGAGGGATCTCTGTTTTCCTAGCTGGACCTTGAGCAATATGGCATGGAAGAGGAGAGCATGATCCAGCCCAGCAGGTCAGAAAGGCTTCCTTGAGAGAGGGACGTTTAAGCTAAGATCTGATGAATGTGTAGGGTTTCTGGGCAGTGGAGATATGCAAGTACCAACAGTCCAGGGGGGGAAAGCAGACTGACAAATGAGAGGTGCTGGGAAAAAAAGAGCCACGTGCTGTCCCACATTGAAATGAGAAAATGAGAGGGAGGATGGCACGAGATGAGGTTGGAGAAGTTGGTAGGGCAAACTCAGGGGTTCTCAATCCTTGGTGCATTTTAGAATCACCTCACCCCAGATTAAGTGAGTCAGAATCACTTAGGATTGGGCCAGCAGGATAATTATATGCAGTCAGGGTTGAGAGCCATTGGCCCAGACCACACAAGGCTTTGTAAGACATGGTCAGTGGGAAAATCCACAGGATGGTAGACTCTCCAGCTGCTGAGCGAGGAAGTGATTGGAGGGACCCAGAGTGAGGCGGGAAGACCTGCAGGGGGCTGTTGTGAGGGCTCGGGGAGGACTGATGGGCTCTTGGCTTGCCGACGGTGGGCATGGATGGAAGTAGATGGTTCAGTGCTTGCCGGGCTAGGGTTTCTGAATTGGCCTCAGTCAGGTCTTTACATCTTATCATCTTGCTCTGCATTTTCTTCTTCCCATGGGTTCCCTGCAGCTGGGCTCTGCACTCACATCCCTCTGCCCCAGACAGCTTCCTTCTAACGAGCCCTCCCTTCAGTCTACCACTCCTCCCCCTGGGTAGACCGTGTAGCCACCCCAAGTCCCGCAGGGAGCTGACTTTGGCAGAACGTGGGCGCCCGATTCCTTAAGCAACTTGTAGTTTTAAAGTAGCTTGAATGTTGGTTGTGTTTTGGCAGCTTCCATCAGAAATGTGACGTATATGGAATTAAACCTCTGGCTAGAGAAGAACCTCAGGGTTTAAAGCCCTTGGAGATGTCCTTCTAAACCTTGAATTTCATAATCAGAGGAGTTGCATGAGCTCCCAAGGGTTTCAGACCCAGACCCAGCTAAGGCTGCTGCTTCCCTGGACTTCTCTTCACATTTTGATGTCCCGGTGACTAAAGACCATGAATTGGCAAAAGCTGTGTCTGAAGTTCGTTCTTAAGCTCTGGAGACCTCACCTCCACTCCCAGGGCCGTAATTATCATAAGAGTGTCCCAAGGATAATCTTTTTGTAAATTTAAACCAATGCGTTTTCATTTCTCTCTTTCAATCCAGTTTCCCTGAATCTGCTCCCTCCAGGGGAGCCAGAAGGCTCATTGCTCTGAAGTAGGAGAGGCTTTGCAAGATCTGATGTTGAAAGCACTGAGGAGAGAGAGGATGTGCTAAGAGCCTTTATCTCTGTCTTTAGTGTGTCAGCGGCAAAGCCCAGAGGCTTGCAGGAGGGGCAGGGGAGTAGGAGGATGGGGAAGTAAAAGCAAAGGATGCAGCTGGCCCCTGGGGGTCTGGAGGATTATGCAAGAGAGAAAGAGAGAAAGGAGATATGAGAGGTTGGAAAGCAAAGGAGTCAGAATCCTTTTTTCTGATTTTCATTCCTGGGCCCAAGGCTGGAAGAAAGGGGAGGATTTTCCATCAGTGAGAATGTCAGAAAGGCAAATAAGGGGCTGGTGACTGTTCCCTGGCCCCCACCTACAGAAAGGTGCCAAGAGGGCCAGCCAAGGGGCACTCAGAGTTTTAGCTTTGTCCTCAGTGGCGCAGTGGCTGAACGGACCATCAGAGGGCTTGTCCTGGTCAAGGCCAGGTGACACTCAGGCCTGACGTTCAAGCCAGTGGGCTGATTGGAGGAGGGCAGCCAGGAGCAAAGCAGGAGCAGTCCTGGACATCGAACAAGCCCCAGACCAGACGTCAAGTTGCCCTTGTCCCTCGCGTCTTTGATGTTAGAGACCCACAAATGCCAGGAACAGAGCCAGAGGCTCAGGAAAGGTCAAGGTCTCGATCCCCTTGTCTCAGTCCACTGGGTCTCCTATAACAGAAAACTGCGGACTAGGTGGTTTATGAACCACAAGAAGTTCTCCCAGTTCTGGAGGCTGGAAGTCCAAGATCAAGGGGCTGACAGTGAGACAGGAGGGAAGGGGGCAGGGCATAGCCACTCAAGGAATAACAGCCATTTAATACCAAAATGGTGGAAGATTCACCTCCTAGTTGGCCTTGAGGATTAAGAGGTTTGACTTCTAGTAGACCTTGAGCTTCATTATATGCTCATTGTAACAGCATGATCAGATAACATGCCCTCAGGCGCCATGACAGCCCCAAGGCCACTGTTAGAGGCCAAAGAATGGGCGGTGGCCCAGTCACTGGGAATCCCAGCCCCTTCCCCAGGGCAGTTGGATTGATCCCACCTGTAGGCATGTGAAGCTACTGAGACCATAAAAAGTGACACCACCACGCCTAGTGGCCCTTTTCGCTCTCTTCTCTTCGGAGATGGCCCGCACTCTGTCTGTGGAGTGTGTGCCTACTTTTACTTTAACCTGAGCACCCAATTCCCACACCTCTTCCCTTGCCTTTCTCTTGCCTTACACTCTATGCGGTGTGTATCTCTCTAAATAAATCTGCCTTTACTCAACAGTGGCTCCCACTTGAGATCTTTCCAGTGCAAAGCCAAGGACCCACACTTGGCAGAGCACGTCCCAGGGGCTCAGCTGAGACCTGAGACACGGCCCCCCTCACGCCCCACATCTGTTTTCCTGCATCATCTCATCTGGTGTTTGGGGAGAGTCTGCTTCCTTGCTCATAGACTGCTGTCCTCCTGCTGTGTCCTTACGTGGTGGGAGGGGCCACAGCCCTCTCTGGGCTCCTTTTTCTAAGGACACTAATCTCATTCATGGGGGCTCCACCCTTATGACCTACTTACCTCCCAAAGACCCCACCTCCTAACACCGTCACACTGAGGATAAAGTTTCAACATAAGAATTTGGGGGGACACAAACATTCGGTGTATGGCACCCCTCACACCTCAGGATGTGGACGCTCCTCTGCCCCACTGACCAGACATCACCTTCTGGAGAAGGCAGGGAGCAGTGGAAACAAAGAATGTTGCCCACCATCCAGTTCTACAGGGGTCAAGTAATTAGCCATTGCCATCACTGACCTACAAGTTTACCTGAAAGGGATTCAGAGCAAAGCGGTCCACGTTTTGGATATTTGGGCCCCTAGAGAGTTAGAGTGCACATCTAAGGAAGAATTTCAGTGATTCCAGGTTCTTGCATCTTCCCAGACATAGAAAAGCACTGAAAGCATTAACCCAGATCTCTGGCCCTCGTGACTAGCGCTATCACCGAGGTCTTGACAGCGCGTACTCCCCAGCTGAAATTCACATGTGGGCTGGCTCCTCCCCTTCTCTTGGGAGCAGTTCCTGGGAGCTATCTGTGGGGCTGGCTCCCGGGCTCTAGTCCTCGGTAAGATCCTGAATGAAACTCAACTCACAGCACTTACGCTGTGCGTTTTTTTAATTTTTATTTTTCAATCAACAGCAGGAAGAGGCCAGTTAAGAGAACAGACACCAAGTCTAAGGTACTGGTCGAAGGCTCAGATCTGTGAATACTCTAAACCAGATCCAAATCATGTTTTTGCCCACTAACCCGGGGGCGGGAGCTCAGGAGAAAGAGTACATTTGTTCCACATTAAGTAAAAGTTTTTTTCTGCACAGCCTGATCATAGCACAGATTAAATGTGCGACCCTGATCCCATAGCTACTGAGATGTAATAGAATATACCACCCCCTAAATACAGCTCTTTGGCATAAGAATTTTTCTGAGCAGATTATTTTTGAGAATGGCAGGCCTAGGGAAGCTCTGAAAAGAGAGTAGCAATTACCCATTTTTAAATGATATTTATATCAATGAAGGAAGCCTCAGTGTGTAAGGGTGTCTCCCTCTCTGTACCAGGAAAAGGAGGATGATTCTAATTCATAAGAAACTCCTAGTTTCCTCTGGTTGCTGTAACAAATTACCACAGATTAAGCGGCGTAAACTGCATGAGCGTATTATCTTACAGTTCTGGAGGTCAGAAGTCAGAAACCAGCCTCACTGGGCTGAAATCAAGGTGTCAGCAGAGCTGCATTTTTCGGGAAGCTTTGGGAAGAATCTGTTTCCTTGCCTTTTCTGGTTCTAGAGGCTGCCTGCATTCCTTGACTCATGGCCTCATCACTCAGACCTCTGATTCGGTCATGACCTCTCCTCTCACTCTGGCCTTCCTGCCTCCCTCTCCCGAGGACCCTTGTGATTATAGATAATCCAAGATAATCTCCCCGTCTCAAGATCTTCATCTTAATCACACTTGTGATGTTCCTTTTTGCCACGGAAAGTAACACAGTCACGCATCATTAGGATGTGGAAATCTTTTGTGGGGGAGGACATTATTCTGACTCCAGATGCCATAATTTTTTTAAAAAGTGCTCCACTGTTGTTTAAGGGATTTGCCTCTGAGCAGCTCACCCACATTCTGCAAGCTTTGACCTGCACAGGCAGGAATGGCACATGCCGTCGGCCGCAGGGGTTGTAAGATGCACCTGATCTCAGAGGTGTTACCGTGTAAAGACAGACGCCTGCCCGTGCATCAAAGGTGCTGTGTCTGCCTCCCATGGAGGCCTTGAATGCCATGCTTGTTCAACGTTCAGCTGTGTGTCTGAGCCCTTCCTAGATGTCAGTGATTGCCCCGTCTTTGGATTTGCAGAGATAAGACACAAAGCCTCTGTCCTAGGGCTGGGAGGGATCTGTCTATCTTCCAGTAGTAGAGACAGAGATGAAAGTCAAAAAAGATGTGATTTGGCAAAGAGGAGAGAAGTGAATGGAAATTGAATCTCCTTACTGGGTGGGGTGGGGAGGGTGCTCAGCCTGGAGGGGCTCTACCGAAGTCCACTGAGGCAGGGAGAAGAGATGGGTTTTCCCAGAGAGGCCAGAGTCCAAACCCAGCAGTCTGGCCACACAGCCCCAGGCTTAGCCACCAAATAGCCATCCGGCTTCACCACCCGCGGCTGTTGTCATTAGGACTGGAGGCTGGTCCTGCTAGTGATGCAGGAAAACAGATGTGGAGCATGAGGAGGGCAGTGTTTCAGGTCTCGGTTGAGCCCCTGGGATGTGCTCCACCAAGTGTGAGTCCTTGGCTTCGCGCAGGAAAGAACTCAAGTGCAAGCCACCATTGAATACAGGTAGATTTATTTAGAGAGATACACACCGCATAGAGTGTAAGGCAAGAGAAAGGCAAGGGAAGAGGTGTGGGAATCGGGTGCTCAGGTTAAAGTAAAAGCAGGCACACACTCCATAGACAGAGTGTGGGCCATCTCCAAAGGGGAGGGAGAGAGCGCAAAGGGTCACTAGGCGTGGTGGTGTCACTTTTTATGGTCTCAGTAGCTTCACACGCCTACAGGTGGGATCAATCCAACTGCCCTGGGGAAGGGGCTGGGATTCCCAGAGACTGGGCCACTGCCCATTCTTTGGCCTTTTGCGGTTGGCCTTGGGGCCGTCATGGCGCCTGTGGGCATGTTATCTGATCACACTGTTACAATGAGCATATAATGAAGCTCAGGCTCTACTAGAAGTTAAACCTCTTAATCCTCAAGGCCAACTAGGAGGTGAATCTTCCACCATTTTGGTTGCTGTCATTCCTTGAGTGGCTGTGCCCTGCCCCCTTCCCTCCTGTCTCACTAGCATCCGCCTGGAACCCGCTGTGGGGACACTGACAGCAAGCATTTAAAATTCGGGTGCAGGAAGAGCTGGCTGATCTCCCCAGGCAATCTAAATGTTGGCAGATTGAAACCCTCAACTACCCACGTCGGCTAGCAAGAGGACTGAATCAAATAATTGTAGCTCTGTAACAGCAACCCAAACACTGAACCTCAAGCCAAATAAACCCACACACAGCCTGAATTTGACACCTGATTCACTGCCCTGAGTTGATGGAACAAACGTTGGTGGAGGAGAGCCCCCCACAGGCTGAGTGGGGTGTGGGCCCCCAGACAGGTTGCCCAACGAAAATGGGGCTGGTTTGTTGCAAGCTTCGAAGCAAGCACAAACCAGCAGTGGCTTTATTTTCTTCCAACACATCCCTCATCCGCGCTCACTTGAATCTCCTGTGCCTCTCCCACGACGTCTTAGCAAACGCCACGGCATTCCCATCTCTTTCTGTCATTATTAAGCCCAGCCCCATCCAACTTAAAATCCCACCCTCCTATCTTGTTTACTGCTTGCTTAGGTCCAAGATACCTCGAGTGGAGCTGGGCCTGATCTACTTGTAAACAGGTGGACCCAGGGGTGCCCTGGAAGCTCAGCCCTGGAACTTCGGAGCTGTGTTATTTTGTAGAAGTAACTCAGCCTCTCTGATCCTCAAATGCCTCTTCTGTAAGAAAGAGAAAGTATTATTTGCTTTGTCCACATCCTGGAGGAGCGAGGAGACTGAGGTTGGTCACGGGGTTCACAAGTCCATGAATTTCACAGGCTAGATTTAGCATCCCAGCCCTCCTTCCGACGTGGGCTCTGTTGCCTCCTTATTGGAGCCCAGTCTCCTTAGCGGACAAGCATGCTACCCTTTGTGCTTTTCCCTCTGATGGCACAGGCTGGGCAGCACAGAGGTTATGATCATGGGCGCTGGGGTGGGGCTACTGTGATTCACATCCCAGCTGTGCCACTTACAGCTCTGTGGTCTTGGGTAAATCACTTACCTTCTCTGTGCTTCAGTCTTCTCATCTACAAAGTGAGGATAAGGGTAGTGCCTCCGTCACGGGCTGCTGTGAGAACTAAGTAAGCTATTTATTACATATAAATTTCTTGGCACAGTGCCAAGGATGCAGTCACAGCTGTGAAGACCTTCCCTCTTGTTATTACCAGATTTGGGGTTCTATCAACAAGGATTTAATGAGCACACGATAACTACCAGGCACTGAGTAAGGCACTAGGGATTCCACAGGCAGATAACAAAAGTCCGTGGCCTGGCAGATCTAAGAGTCTAAAGAAGGACGCAGACAAGAAAGCTGGGCAATTGTGATACATCATTGCAAGTGCTACCCAGGGCAGGTGATATGGAAGCACGTAGAAAGGGCCTCTAACCAGATTGAGGGATCACAGAAGGCTGCCTGGAGGTGGTGACACTAAGTTGAAATCACAAAAGGTAAGTAAGAGTTAGCCAGGGACTGGAGGCAAAGGGGGAGAGGCCCTCCAGGAAGCAGAGTGAGTGTGAGTGTAAGGGTGGGAGGGGAGGGGGAAAAGGGGAAGGGGATGAAGCCAGAGGTGTGAGAAGGGGAGCAAAGGAGCCAGGAGCACAGATGATGTGGGGGGCGGGTGCTGGAAGAGGTAGGAGGGTACCCTCATGGTCCAGACCAGAGTGATGGTGGTGGTGCCGGGGACCGGTGGATGTCAAGAGGTCTGGGAGGGAGAGTGTCCGCATGGTGGGTGAGAGGAGATGGCACCGGGGCAGGTGGTGAGGGTCAGGGAGAGAAACGAGGTGACAATGTGGGTGAGAAGAGGGTGGGTTTTGACTCCGTTCTCCCAGAGGATGGGAGAAAGATAGTGAGCTCAGTGGGGGACGTGTTTGAGGTTCCTGGGGGACATTCGAATAGAACAGCCGTCTGAGGCGGGTGGGCATCAGGGAGTCCGAGAGATGCGGATTTGCCTGACGTCAGCACCTGGAGGGTGACTGAGGCCGCTGGATGAGTGTCACCGAGTCCAAGCTCACAGTGCTTGCCGCGCGGCAGGCCAGTAAGTTGAGGGATGAGTTGTTCGGGCACAGCATAGTGACTTTATTTGGAAAGCCAGCAGACAGAGAAGACGGTGGGCTAGTGTCCCAAAGGACCACCTTGTCTGAGTTAGAATTTATGCTTCTTTTATACTAAAAGGGGCGCGAGTAAAGTCAAATATTTCCTGTTTCCCATCAGCCCCCAGAGGGGATGTGTTAATTTCTTCCTTCTGCAGTCATTCACAGGTGGGCCTGGTCAGGATGCTTCCTGTGAGCTAACCAAAGGTATTTTAGCTTAATGCTCATTACCCGGGAGGCAGGGGTCCCAGAGATGGGCCATTATGTATATAGTTTAAGCTTATAGACAGCATCCCTTTAGCGATGACCTTGTAGCAAAAGCAATAGAATACAAAGGTTAAAGTAAAAGAAACAGATCCAATATGGAGTGAGATTTGTTCTTCCCTATTGCATGTGGTTGCCAAGGAGAGTGTGTGGGAGAGGACAGGAGCATCCTAGGGCAGAGCCAAGAGGACCGTGGACATTTGAGGAAATGGGCAAAGAGTCACACTGTCCGCCCCCCCCCTCCCCACCTCCCGGGCATGTGAAGTTTAAGATTAAGCTTTAAGCCAAAGGAGTAAATCCCTCAGGGGGGACCGATGACCAGGTGAAGAGGCAAGCAGTGAACTTTGATGGAGAGTGGGGAGCAGGGAAGCTGGCCTTTCAAGTTCCCTTAAGCATCCCACCCAAGTGGCTGTCTGCTCAGCAGACCCGTCCCCAGGGCAAGCGACAGATGGGAGGGAAAGCCGACTCCACTCCCAGGGGGCAAGAGTGTGGGGAAGACACTTCCAGCTGCTGCCACCTCGCACTCACTCTTGAAGGAAGCGGAAGAGAGGCTTCCCGGGTGGGTGGCTCGGGAGGAGGGACTGAGGGTGTGCAGCCAGCCTGCTTCCCTCCCTCCAGAGCAGCAGGGGCTCCATCTCACTGCGCACCACACACAGAGGAGCCCCTGCGTCCCCAGAAGGAGGGGACCTACAGACTGTGGGCAAGTGGGCAGTTCGGCACAGACAGTAGATGACAAGCGGCCCTGGGTCACGTTCTTCAGTCAAACGTATGGGTCATCAGGCTGATACATAGATATACTTTTGTCTGTTTCCTGTTTCCAACTTTCAGTTGGTTCCGAAGACAAAGGAAGACAGCAGAGTATGATTATTTAGTACCCCCGGCCCTCAAAATGCTCTTTCCCCCCCACTTCTGCACCCATATTAGATCTTGAAGACAAGGGTCATTGCTGATTTTTCTCCACCTTTTCATTGTCTTGACACTGGCATTTCAAGTTGGGGTTCACAGAGTTTATTGCAGTGTGATGCTATTGCAGAGGGTCGAAAGTAATCCTCTGTGTGTTCCCTTGGACCGTGGTGCTGACGGGGATGCCCAGAGGGTGGGGGAGCCTTGGATCCCCTCACACAAGACTCCTGGACGCCCCTTTTGTCCCCTTGCTGACATTAGTAGGTGCCAACCTTTTTCTCTCCAAGACCAAAAGCATGAACAGAGCCACATTTTTGGCCAGCTCAGCTGGAGGACCAGGAGGGAGGCTGCTGCCCTGTGAGGCAGCCTGCCGCCCCCGGGAACAGCTTTGACTGTTAGAGAGTTCATCCCGGGTCCGAGCCCGAAGCTGACTTGGAGTAAGCCTCTCCCTGCCCTTCGGTCCCGACTCTGCCTTCGGGAGCCACGTGGAACAGATCTAAGCTCTGTCCCCACCAGTCTCCGTTGCATCGGCCGAGTCAGCTCCTGTGTCCTGACCGAGCTGTTTCCTGTCTCCGCTTTGGTGCAGAGTGGGGCTTACGTCAAATCTTTAAAACGGCCTTTTCAAGTCTAAAATACTTATCCGTTTAAAGTCCGAGGAAACCTGCGGCAGAAACACAGGAAGCCTTTCAGGCCCCAGAATTCAACCCCTCTGCAAACACTTGGAGGACCTACCCTGGGCCCGGCTGTGTGCCAGGCGCGGGGGATGCGAGAAGGAACAGGAGGCTTTCGGGCTGATCTCGTCTCAAAGCACCTTGAGGCTCAACCAGAAAGGAACAGCTGTCTCCGTTGGCTGGGTTTATACTTTCCCCATTAGACACGCACTGAAAACGGAGAAGCCACCACCTGGCTGTCTGCGCGGAGCTGCTGATCAAGCCACCTTCCTTCCTGCAGGGCAGGCTGTGGTCTCGGGCTCTGTGGAGGAAGGCAGACTGTGCTGAGTCTGAGATGTCCGGCTCGGTCCAGCGAGCATGTGCGGAGCCCCGGGACACAACTCCAGCTTTAGGGACCCCACCATCCATTCATTTACAAACGTTAGGTTAGGACGCAGTCAAGAGAAGAGCACAGTGAGTCTAAATTTAGGTCAGATGGGCGAGTTGCCAGAAGAGTCATGGACACACGCTCCGGTGCAGGTTGGAGGGAGGGAGGTGGCCCCCGAAACTGGAAGAATCAAAAAACCTCCTGGAGGAGGTGACATTGGCTCTGGGGATGGGAAGACTTTGATAAGCAGAGATGGGGTGGTGAAGACGGCCCTGCGGGAAATAGAGTCACTGTGCACCCAATATTGCTGGTTTGATTTGTACAGCAGTGTTCCCCTACCTTTTCACACCAACACTGGAAACTGATTTGGAAATACTTATTTCGCAAGCATCCTTTGGGCAGGTACCATGTGCCCCATGCTGGGGTAGCTGCTGGGGGTGTGATGAAATGTCCCTACCATGTTATAAATTCACAGTCTAATGGGTAGGACACATGAAATGGAATTAGCAGGCGTGTTGATAAATGCAGCAGAATCAGCCAAATGGGCACTTGGACTATCTTCCCATCCATGACCATGGACGGCCCTTCTCTGCTCGAGTGAAGACCAAACCCTCCGGATCCTGCCCTTCAGCATTTTCAAGGACCTCCTTCATACAGAATCCTATATCTCCCTGAATTCTTAATTTCTTCATCTCAACAGTTCAATCCCATCAGGTCAGAAACCTGCTCTGATGTCATAAAAAATAAAGAAGTCCTTCTTTGGTGCCACCTCTTCCATCAGTGACTGTCTCCCTCCCCCGCTCCCGCTCGCTGCAGAACTTCTCAGATGAGTGACCAGAGGTCGTGGTCTCCCTGCATAGCTCCCCATCTTCAGCCTCCTCCCTACCCGTCTCCAGTCACCACCGTTCTCTGAGTCCCTCTTGACAGGCGCAGCCGTGAGCTCTTACTGCCAAATCCGGCAATAATTTCTCTGTCGTCGTATTTTTCCATGTCTCACAGTCAAGTGTCCCTTCTCCGTCCCTGAGTTCCTCCTTCTCTCCGCTTCCACACGTCTCTGGTTCCCTTGGATTTGCCTCTTCCATGTGGACTCCGGGTGTGTCCATTGGACATGTGGCAATGTGACTTAGAGAGTTTTAGCTGTGGTGGTCACTAAGATCACCATGCAAACACGCTGGGCCAAAGTTGGCCGTCAGGGGAACCCCGTGTTTCCCAGGGGTGGTGGCCTCACTGGGGCCTCATGGGGACTCACTGGAGGAAAGTAGCCCCCAGGTGGTGTGGCCTCAGGGCAAACGGGAGGATGGATTTCAGGGCACAGCAGCCGGGCCCTGCTGACATCAGCTGCCTGGGGCCAGAGGTCTGTGAGGCACTTTCTCTCCGCCACCCGGTCCCCTGCCACCCTCCAGCTGACAGCAGATATGTGAGAAAGACCAGCCAAGCCACTAAGAAGATGGCTCAGCCAACTCCCAGAATTGTGAGCTAAATACCAGACATGCATAAGCCATTAAGTTCTGGGACGATGTGTTTACAGCACAAGTTAACCAAAAACACCTTTGATTCTTGCCTAAGGATTGATCCCCCGGTAGCTTAAAAGCACTCGGTACACACTGCTAAACCGCTTTCAGAAAGGATGTGTGCACTTAGATCCCGCCCCGAGAAATATGAAGCCTGCTCATTTCACTACATCCTCACCGACACTGGATATTGTCATTCTAAGGCATTTACCAACCTGATGTGTGAGAAAGGGCACATCACTGCAGCTTAATTTGGAATTTCTTCGACAGTTCCAGAGGTTGGTCCATCTCATATTCATTGGTCACTGGTGAGGTATCTCTTCTGATCCTTCTGAAAACCCACATTATAGGAATAATTTCTGTGTCTCACATCCAGCCTGGAATGACTGCTCTGTGCTTTGGCCAGCTTTCCAGGCAGTCCCTTCATCTCTGCAGCAATTATTAGCCGATTATCTCCCCGGTGCGCCCTTTTAATACTTCCACGGTTAACCCAGTGGCTGGAGGGCTGCCTAATGACATTTTTATAGCCTGGTGCCTCTCTGCTCCATTAAGTCCCAGCTGCAGGCACAGTGGGACTCCCTGCTAATCAGTCAGGGCTGGGCAGTGTGGCTACGGCCAGAGGGTCGAGCTGGTCAGGCCAGAAGGAGATCCTGCAGTGCCCCCCTGCCGCAGGTGCCGTTGAAGGAACCCAAGCTCAGAGATGGGAAGAGACTAAGGCTGCGCTCCTGATGGGGCAGCCAGGGGCCCACGTGGGTAGTGAGCCCTTAAAACGTGGTGAGTTGGGACTGGGGTACATACAGGTATGGAACGCAGGTGGAGTCCCACTTCTGATGCTGCAGTGAAAGATGATCACACTGCGGATGCTATTTAATGGGGATTTTTTTCATTCGCGTATTTGGAGGAATACAATCTCCCTTCTTTTTTTAAAAAAATTTGTTTATAGATTTTGTTTTACAGAGAAGTATAAAGAAGCGTATAAGAAACACGTAAAATTCTACCTTTTAGGTCTCTTAGCATTTGTGTTAAGACTGAGACTTTTTCTCTGCACACAAAACACAAAAGTTTTATAAAACTTTGATCATGCTATCATACATTTTTTTGCTTTTTTAAAGAAACTATATCATGAACATTGTTTAAGTTAATAAATCTGGTTGAATACTTAAAAAAAAGAAATGCACATGGAGTTCAAAAACTTCAATCTGAAAAAAAAGTATATCTTAAGGTTTTAAAAATATTTTTGATACAATTTAAAGTGTTACTTTCTGCTTGCATTTATTACAGAATATTGGCTGTCTTTCCCCTGTTGTACAATACATCCTTGAGCCTCTTAGATCCCGTTGTCTGTGCCTCCCACTCCCCCATCCCTGTGTTGCCCCCACCCCACTCCCCACAGGTAACCACTAGTTTGTTCTCTACATCTGTAAGTGTGCTGCTTTTTTTTACATTCACCAGTTTGTTGTATTTTTTAGATTTCACATATAAGTGATATCCTACCGTATTTGTCTTTCTCTGTCTGACTTATTTCATTTGGCACAATGCCCTCCAAGTCCATCCATGTTGCTGCAAATAGCAAAATTTCATTCTTTTTATGGCTGAGTAGTATTCCATTGTGTATATATACCACATGTTCTTTATCCATTCATCTACTGGTGAGCACTTGGGTCGTTTCCATATCGTGGCAACTGTAAATAATGCTGCTATGAACACTGGGGTGCATGTATCTTTTCCAATTATTGTTTTTGTTTTTTGGGGACATGTACGCAGAAGTGGCATCCCTGGCTCATATGGTAGTTCTATTTTTAGTTTCTTGAGACACCTCCATCCTGTTTTCCACAGTGGCTGTACCAGTTTACATTCCCACCAACAGTGCACAAGGGCTCCCTTTTCTCCACATCCTCACCAACATTTGTTATTTGTGTTTGTTTGGATGATGGCCATCTTGACAGATGTGAGGTGAGATCCTTTGTGCTTTTGATTTGCGTTTCCCTGATGATTAACAGTGTTGAGCATCTTTTCATGTGCCTGTTGGCCATCTGCATCTTCTCTTTGGAAAAATGTCTATTCAGTTCTTCCGCCCATTTTTCAATAGAGTTGTTTGGGTTTTTTTGATATTGCATTGATGTTGGTTACAAAATATTGATTACATGTTGGGGTGATAATGTTTTGAATACATTGGGTTCAATAAAATATAGTATTACAATTAATTGTGCCTTTTTCTTTTTTCTATTATGGATACTAGGAAACTTTAAATTACATGTGTGTTTTGCATTATCCATTGATTGGATGGTGCTGGTTGAAGGCCTCACAGGGAATCAGAGGCAGTGGGATGAGAGCCTGGGTATTCGTGCATGTGTGTCCTGTGTGAGTGTGCATATGTGTGCTTGTGTTTGTGTGAGTATACATGAGTGCATGTGTGTGAATGTGTGTGTGTACGAGGCGGGTGTGTGGGTAGGGGAGAGAGAACTGAGTTGTACAATCAGGGTCTATAACCGAGATCAAACCTGGGACATTTTAAGTTTTGTCCTCTTAAGCTCCGGTACCTAAAATATGTCATGCGCACACCACACACGGTCTCATTAGATCCTTAGGGAACGCAGTGATCTGGGAAGAGCCGTCCTGCCTGTGCAGGGTCAGAGGAGCTGAGGAACTCATCAGGTCACACACTGAGAAGTGACGGGAGAGCTGGAGTGGTGTTGGGGCTCCCAGCCACTAAGGACCAGGTCCCGCCTCCAAGAACTTTGGGAGACACCAGCCCTCACAGGGGCTAGGAGAGGGTGAGGGAGGGGGCTGCAAGGGTTGATTTCAAAGCGAATTCCATGTTGCTGTGACCCGGTACAGGGCCAGTGCACAACCAACCACTGTCCAGCCACGTTCCCTCCCTGCAGTCATGTCACTTCCGTGGTCAGACCTTGCATTTGGCCCCAGATTCATAAGGATCAGAGAATTCGCCAAGTTATTCCCATCTGTTTGTTTAACATATGCAGAAAAAAAATACTTGCACGTTAAAAAAAGAATAAATCCCTGAGCGTATGGGACCAGCCTGGCGCGGATGCTGTCTGCCTCTGAGTGACTGTGTGACTCGCGCCTCCGTCTCCCCATTAGCAATGCTGGTCCCCTTCCTCCAGGGGGACGTACCTGGTTTCCAGCCTCCCCGTGACCATCTGCTGGTTCGTACTCAGCGTTAAACATCAGTCTCCATCTACAAAGACGAGATGATGCCTGGATCTGGAAGAGTCTTTTGACAAAACTCACCCTGAAAAGTGACCTATTCTCACCCTTAGAAAGGGACCACGCTATCCACAAGGGTCACTTCTACGTGATGCTCGCACTCTGTGCCAGCACCCTGCCAGGCCCTACACCCACGATCTCAAGTTCACTCAAAGCCCTGCAAAGTCACAGGTCAACAGCCCACTTGACGGATGCTCAGAAAAGTGACGGGCTTCCCTTGGGCCGCTTGGGTGCTAAGTGGTGGATCCACTATCTGAGCCCAAATCTGACCCCAGAGCCTTGACTCCTCCATGGGTCTCTGTTCTGTGTCCGTCTTCGTCACAGAGTCTAAAAGTCAGGCACACGCTCATCTTCACTCTGCATCAACCTGTCAAAGTAGCGCTAGCCACGATGAGAGACAAACTTCCAATCTTAGCAGCTCAACAAAATTTAAAACTGATTCCTCACCCACAAGATGCCCAGACAGGTATCTCTGATGAGCTGGCATCCCGCCTCCACGCACTGTTTCAGGAGCCCGGGCCCTTCATCCCCGCAACTCTGCCAGCTCCTGCCCACGGCCCCCGGGGGAAAGCGGGGAGATCGTGGAGGGTTGTCACTGGGGTGGTTTATGGACCAGGCCTGGGCACATTCCTCCCATATTTGGAACTCGGTCACATCCAGCCCGAGGGTCTGTGAAAGGCAGTCCAGCCGTGCTGGGAGGAGGAGGAGGAGGAAACAGGCTGGGAGGACGGGAAGCCGGCCTCTGCCACCCCCATCTAGGCAAGCGGGTAACATTTTGAGCTGTGTCGAATGGATGCGGACCTCTCTGTCCCAGGGTGGAGAGTGGGGACCTGGTTCTGTCACAAATTTAGGTCAAAACAAAAGGAAAGATCCTTGACAGTGCACACTAGAGTTGAGTGGGCCTCAGAACCCTCTAGCCCAACAAGGAACTGGCCCAGGACCCTAGGATGCTGACAGCCCTGACACAGACATGCCATTGCTCCGAGGCCAGGAGCGGGGCACTCCCAGGGTCTCGTTAAGGCATCAACACTCAGTCAATATGTTAAACAGAGAACTGGAGTCAAGGTGTATTCCACAAACTCATCAGGCGTGAACTTGACATGCAATTCTAGATCACATGGAGGCCGGGGGGATTCACGACGCCCACCACTCAGCCCAGGGGCTGAAAGGCAGAAGCAGACCTGAGACCTGCTCACAGCAGCTCAGATCAGTCAGACTCTGGTGTCCGTTCAGATTTGCAGTTAATTCGCTGATTTGAACCGCACAAGCCGGGTATGGTTAGAAGACAGAAAAAGTTCTCTTTTTCTCATGAAATGATGCTCATGCTGGAGACTTCAGATCGGGGGCTGTACAGTCTTGAAGAAGGGTTCTAGAATTCAGTGGATTCTGTTCTGCTAGAACAGAGTCAGCCAAGCACAGCCCAGACCCAGCCTGCAGCCCTTTTCGTACAGCCTCTGAGCTAAGAATGGTTTTCACAATTTTTAAAAAATGGTGGTAAAATACATGTAGTGCATAACTTACCATCTTAACCATTTTTAAGTGTATAGTCCAGTCATGTTAAGGTTATTCACATTGTGAATTGCCAACCTCCAGAACTTTTTTATCATGCAAAACTGAAACTCTGTACCCAACAAACAATTCTTCATTTCCCTCTTCCCCGGCCCCTGAGAACCACCATTCTGTTTTCTGGCTCTGTGAGTTTGACAACTGTATATACTTCATACCAGTGGAATCAAACGATCTTTGATTTTTCTGTGGCTGGCTTATTTCACCTAGCATAATGTCCTCAAGATTCATCCACGTGGTAGCATGTGTCAGAATTTCCTTCCTTTTTAAGGCTGAATAATGTATGACTAGACCACATCTTGCTTGTCCAGTCATCTGTCAATGGACATTTAGGTTGCTTCCATCTCTTGGCTATTGTATTTAGTGCTGCTGTGAGCATGGGTGTGCAAATATACTTTCGAGATCTTGCTTTCAATTCTTTTGGGTCTATGTTAGGAAGTGGAATTTCTGGGTATGATAGTTCTATTTTTAATTGTTTGAGGAACTGCCATACTGTTTTCTGTAGTGGCTGCACCATTTTACAACACCCCGCCCTCCAACAGCACACAAGTGTTCTAACTTCTCTACGTCCTCATCAACATGTTATTTATTTTCTGATTTTTTTTTGATAGTAGCCAACCTAATGGGTGTGAGGTGGTAACCTGTGGTTTTGATGTGTACTTCCCTAATTGTTAGTGATATCGAGCATCCGAGAAATGTCTCCTCATTTGTTCATTTTTATATTGGGTTTATTTATTTTTCATTGAGATTTTTACCTTTTTAAACGGTTGAAAAAGGTGAAGATGGTTTCGTGACTTGTGAAAATTATATGCAGTTCAAATTTTAATGTTCATAAATTAAAATTTCCCTGGAACACAGCCATGCTCATTTGTTTATATTTTGCCTATGGCTGTGTTTGTGTTACAGCAGCAGGCTGAGTATTTGTGACGGAGACTGTATGCCTGCAAGTCCTAAATATTTTACTATCTCATCTTTTACAGAAAAAGTTTGCTACTCCTGGGCTAGGACGCAAGGGTACGAGAAAGACTTGAATGCCCAAAGGCAGGGTGTTGTTGCGCTCGGCAGACAGTGGGGGGCAGCGGAGAGCTGGATGTACTGGAGATTCCATACTGCTTCTGCTGCCTGGAATCCCAGAGTGAATTTTGCCCAGGGCACACAGGCTCGTTGGCTTGAAATGGTTGGTGGAAACCACCAGAATGTGTGTGAGACTGATCTGGGAGAGAGCAGACTCCCCAGGTCTCCCTGCCTTCCTGCCTCTCCTTCATGTGGATGCCAGACTGCTCTTCCCAGCAGGCAAATCTGGCCCCACCTCTTCCTGCTCCACACTCTCCACTGGCTCTCTCTGTTCTCTCAGAGATCAAGTCTAGTTCCATCAGTGTGGCTCCCAAGGGCCCTTCTCGCTCTCTCTCTCTCTGCCTTTATTTCTTGGTCTTCATCGCTTGTTTCCATCAGTGTGAGCTGACTCTGAATGTCACACTCCAGTAATACAAACACCATGCTCCCTGCCTCTTGTGGCGTTTTCTGGCCTACAGGCCTTTGCTCACACTCTCTGGTGGTGTGTTCTCACCCTTACCCCCACTCCTCCACCTCCTTCACTCTGATAACCGCCTCTATCCCTCAGGCTCAACTAAGGCTCCACCTCCTCCAGGAAGCCTTCCATGACTACCTATTTCCACCCCAGACACAGCTAGGTCCTTCTCTCCTGGCTCCTTTAATTCTCAGTATCTACACCCTCCTAGTGCCTCAAACAGGGCCACAGGTGAGAGAAGGACCAGGGTCTAGTTCTCTTTGGGTCTCTAACACCTACGAGAGGTTCCGTCACAGAGCAGGCACTCAGCAAATGTTTGGAATGAATGAATGAATGGACGAACGAATGAGCATAAAGTCCCATCGAGGAAAAGGAGTGAGACCCCTCCAGGTCTGAAAGCTGCTTTAGTACTGTGTTCCATTTTCCCAGGGAGGCTGGACCTGGGCAGAGATGTGGGACATCGCAGATCCCTGCAGCTTTGTGAGCTAAACTGGTTAAGAAGTGTCTCTTCTGCTGCCGGGAAATTTTACCCAGTTTAGTTGATGGCCTGAGGCCCTCCCTGCCACTCTTTGCCTTCAAAGTCTCAGTCAGGTGCATTTGGCACTTGAAATGGATCAGTTCCCACGGGGACCCCAGCGGACACCCCTCACATGGCCCTCTGGAGCTGAGCAAGGCGGTAATGTTCCATGACGGTGTAAACCCCCACTCTCCAGAGCAGGAGGAGGCAAGGACTCGGGGCAGAATAAGCTTAGTGGGTCCTCCTCTCATTCCATGTCCCTCCCTGGACTGGGGTTCACCAGCCTGAGGTTGATCAAATCCAGGAAGGACACCAGAGTGGGCATCAGATGACCTGCGTCTGAGGCTAAGCCCTACCGGCAGTGGCTGTGTGACTTTGGGGAACCGCTTGCCCTCTCTGAGCCTTGGCTGTGACCACTAGGGGTTACTGGAGAAGGACCGCATGAAGATTTATCTGCAAGGTCTTTCTACAGTGTCAGTGGCTCTGCAGATATGCAAGTGGCTACTGGACAGGCCACACAGGTCACAGTCACCACACGCTTAAAACCTCTTGAACAGTTGTCTAGAACCATTTAAAGGAAGAGAACCTGCAAAATTCTCTGACGCACCTGTAGCTCTACATTCTTCCAGAAGGCTGTCCACACAGCTCAGCTCAGAGGCCTCAAACTCAACTTAGAATTCGCTGGAGGAATTACTCACTATACAAACAGACTTCTCCTGTCGGATGCAATTTGTAAATATCATTTTCAAAAGGAAGTCAATTAAAACTTCCCTGCTGACTCAGGCTTTCCTGAGCCTGCCCTCCCCGGCTCAGAAGGATGTCGCTCTTTGTAAAGAGGCGTGTGGCCTTTAGGATTCATACTATGAGAATTCTCCTTCCTTCTATTAATTAGATAAGATCTGAGTTCGGTAGAAATCTTTTAAAGTGTCAAGCTCTTGCTGTTGAGCCATTTTCCCTTGGACATCCATGAAATGTGGTTCTTTCTTTCTACATTCATTTATTCGTTTTTTCAACAGATGAATGCAGTCCACACACCTCGTTCGAGTTTGTGCTTGACTCTCACCTTCTCCATGAGGTTTCCCAACCACCTGTTTGCTGCTACAACCTGGATCTCCCAAGACTGCTGGCCCCCCTCTCCCTGCTCACTCGTTTTCCCCCATCACCTCTAACTGACAAAATAAGACGCTTATTTATTACATTTATTGCTTTTTCCCTCTCCAATTAGAAGGGATTTCTGACTGCTTTCTTCACGCAGGTGCCCGAATGCCGGGACAGTGCCTGGCAAAGAGCAGGGGACCAGTGCACACTTTTTAATGAATGGATGACAAGCGACGGACTTGTCAGAAAAGACCTGAGTTTTCAGTCTAGGACGGAGAAGACCGTGACCCAGGTCAATGGAAGGACGTGATGTTTACTGAGTGCTTTCCGTGGGCCAAGCCTTCTATTATATAAGGCATCTTTGTTGCTTCATCTTCACAATGACCCCACAACTTAAGTGATTGTTCTATTTTTCACACAAAGAAATGGCTGTCTGGAGAAGTCAGGCTATTTACTGAAGGTCACACAGCCTGTGAGAGGTGGACCCAGGTTGCAAACATGGGCAGTCTTACTCTTAAGCTCTGGGCACTGCAGCATGCTCAGAGGAGCAAATGCACTGGCGCTTCAGTAAGACTTCCTGGAGGAGGTGGCATCTGCACCACCTTGAAGACAGGACATGGGATGGACACCCAGGGAGGCTGTGATTTATGATGGAGAAAAGGGTGAGCTGCCAGCCTGGAGAAGGGGTTTTTCAAGGAGGGAGCAGTGACCAGGGTCCAGGCCACATGGGAGGGACAGCAGTGGTTGAGAAGATTGGAAAGGCTGAGTGGGGTCACGCACCAATTGAGATGCTGGTTCAAAGTAACCACTTTAATTTCCAACTTGCAAAGCTTTCCTACGGGCTGTTGAAGGATGTGTCTTGCCCTCTGGAGTCCTTAAAATAGTCAGAAATCAGCATTTCTCTGCTCCGCATCTCTTCAAACGAGGCCGATCTAGGATGTATTGAAACCAAATAGAATTACCTTTTGAGTCTCCTGGGCCAAAGAGGTTATAAAAAGCCCATTCAGCTAAAAGTCCAGCTGTTGCCAAAACATTTTTTAAAAAGCCTGTCAGTTGTAATAAGTGCCTACTACGAGCTAGATAGCTTGCCTCTGTTCTGTGTGATTTAAGTACTCCGAGGCAGGCAGCGTGATGGTCATTGTAAAGATGAGAAAATTGACGATCCAAGAGATTAATTTTCTTTTTCAAAGTCCCAGGGCTGGTGGAGGCAAAAGTCCCAAGCCTGTGCTCACTTGCCTGATGCTTCTTCTGCCCCTGAAAAAGTGCATGCCATCCCTTTGGAAATGCTGCTTTAGCAGTTGCCAACAGGGTGTCTACTGTGAAAAATTCATTTTAGATCGCCGCGACTCATCCTTTTAGGGAACCATGGAAATGGTCTCCATGGGAGCTCCACTTGATCCTTTTAGCTGAGAAACTCCTGCAGGGCTAAGCAGATGAAGGGAGCTGGGAATTGGGGCTCCGTCAGCCCTCATTTGTCTGTGACAGTTTGGGAAAGCTAATGCCGAGGGAAGCATCCCTTACAAGATCAGAAATGTGCACTCCGCTTGCCCTGCCTAAGTTAGAGAGCCCTCCCGTTATTTATGCATCCACCTGGATGTTCATCCACTGGACTAGGAATCTAGGAATGTAGAGATGAATTAGACACGCAGTTCCTACCTTCCAGGAGTTTCCAGCATAGGAGGGGAAACAGATGAGTAACAGGTAATTGCAGTGTAGTTCCGCCCGGGCAGGGAAGCCGTGGTGAAAGGTACTCCAAGCGGTGAAATAAAAAACTGAGAAAATCAGAAGCTTTGAAAATACGCCCTATTAGCCCAAATTCTGATCCATTACTCCAGGTGGTCCGGCAAGGAAGCAGGATGGTTTGAATCTTCCCCCTTCCATTTTGAGAACAGCATTGTGTTTCTGGATCAGTTTGTTTCTATGCACTGCATGAGCTCTTCATCACAAACCCTGCAGTCCCCTAAGGGTGTGTACAGATGCTTCGGGGGGCCCTCTAATCCAGAAAGGCTCCCAAGCACAGACTTTCCCACTGTGATGCTGTACATTGTTCTGGTTTGAGGGGCTCATGAAATGACACTTCTCTTTTCCAGTCTGAGTTCAGCAGATGGAGAAAAAATAGCACCTCTATGCATTAGGTTGGAGGATGTAATAGTGTTTTTTTTTTTTGCCGCATAACAAATAATCCCCCAACTCAGTGGCTTATGAACAAAAAGAAAAAACTTTATTTATTTATTTATTTGTTTGTTTAAGGTGCCTCATTAGTGCAGTAGGTAGCATGTCAGTCTCACATTCATTTAATAGAGGTGCTGGGGATTGAACGCAGTACCTCATGCATGCTAAGGATATGCTCTGCCACTGAGCTACACCCCCCTCCCCCCATTTACTTTTCTGACTCGTGGGTCTGTGTCTATTAGAGCAGTTCTACTTCAGGCTGCAGGGAGGGTTCGTCTCTGTTCTGTGTGTCTCTGATTCTGGGACCAGAGGGTCTGTGGGCATGCCCTTCTCACGGCAGCCGGCAGAAGTGTGCGAAGGATCAGCAGACGCTGATGCCTCTTCAAGTCTCAGCCTGAAACTCGCACTTTCACCTCTGTTCCACTGGTCAAAGCAAATCACATGGCCAAGGTCGGCATCAGTGGGGCACGTTCACCCACAAGGAGCCTGTCCTGAGGACAGGAAGGAAATCATGTGCAAGGTGGCTTGAGTGTCTGGAAACAAAGGAGACACTGAACCCTTTATCAGAAGATTCTGCCCACTCTTATTGGCACAGCACTGGCATCCCCCTGCCTCTGTAAACCCAACACCCAGGCAAAGGCAGCCCCAAATATACACTTCCTGCAGGAACTGGGGTCCCTGAGAAGGAGAAGGAGGGAGGAAGGAGGGGCTGAGCTGGACACACCCACCTCCCCTTCCCCTCATCAGGCTTCATGGTGTGAGTGACAAGTTGGAAGGAGATCAAGAGTGCTACCCTAATTGATGTCCCTCGAAGTGGAAACATAGAGCAGAAACAAGGTTCCCTCCTGGTGCAGCCAAGTGCACATGGTACATCTTGGCATTTGGCCTTTCCACAGCTCACCGATGTCAGCTTCCCCCACACTCTCCTTGCAAGGGTAGTACCCCACAAGTGGCTATTTGTTTTGAAGGAAATTAGAGTAGTGTTCATTTATTCACTCGCCACCCAGCTATTGAAAATTTAGTATGTGTCAGCACCATCAGGTATGTTTAAGATCATAGACCTCAGACACACTGGCTTTAGGACCCCCATCTTTCTTCATATCAAATATATTAAGATACACCAATCCTACATACAATATTTCTTTTGTCTAAGAAGTTTTGAAAAGCTTATAGAGCTTTGGTTTTACTTTTTAAATCACTTGGTATAAGTGATTCTTTATGACCGTCTGTGATTTCTCAGCAACCATTGTGCCTATGAGGGATTCTGGCAAAGAGAGAAAACCTATTCTACACATGCTTTCAATTGCAATGACATTTTATGAACATTAAATGGAACAATTAATGAAACTGACTTACTGTTATGGTTAATAGACAAACAGTAATTAACTTTATTTTGTACTTTCCCCCACACCCCGAAATTTAAAGCTATCATTTTTTTTCAGGTCGCAAAATTTCTTTCCCTGTTCTTGAATATTTAGCTCTCCCTAAGCACCATGCTTATTTATTTATCCTTCAAGAATGAGATAGCACTGAGCACTGTGCAGGAGGCTGCAGATAAAAGGGCAGAGAAAGCAGGAGACTTGCCTTCAGGAAGCTCTCAATTCAGATGGAAAACAGAAATGTAATAATACAAATTACAGGGGCTGGTGAGAAATGGGATCATAGGATGGCGGCCAGGGCTCAGTGGGCACAAGAAAGGGGAAGGGGCATCCACGGCAAAGGCTTCATAGAGGCAAAGCAGCTTAACTGTGACCTGGAGAGTCAGTGAGCCTTCCAAAGGTGGTGAGAGGGTAAGCAGGGTTGGGGAGAGCAGAAGGGAGTCTGGGAAGGGAATTCCAGTTTTAGGAAAGGAGGTGGGGATAAATGGAAAATCATGGAGGAGCATGTTTGGAAAACTTGAGGGAACTTATTATGGCTGGAATACAGAAGGGGAGGAGGAATGTGGCAAACATGCTGATGTGGGTGCCGTCTTTGTAACTGAGGACCTCATTCATCTGCTCACCTGGCATCATGAGATGCAAGTCTAACTCAGAAGGTCTGGGATTTTTCTTCTGTTAAAGTGTTCCTGCACCATTTATGTTGCTCTTTTTTTTTTTTTTTTGGTTAACTTTTTTTTTTATTAATAGGCTAATATTCTGCCATTGTTTTTAATTTAAATTTTATTTATTATAAAAATCTCTTATCATAAGGCACAAAAAATCAGATGGAGGGCTTGTTTTAAACTCTTTCCTTCATCTCTAGGTCAACCCACCGGGGGCCTGGACGCTTGCCCGGACAGCCCAGTCATGTAGATCTCTTCTCTCTTTCCTCTCAAGCTATTAATTCCTTAAAATTTTCATTCCACCATCTTTTCCTTTTCAGTTGGAAGTGTGACCTAGAAGTCTATATTAGCTTCTCAGGGCCGAGTGGCTTAAAACAACCAAAATTGATTCTCTCACAGTTCAGGAAGCTAGAGGTCCAAAGTCAAGGCATCCGCAGGGCCATGCTCCCCCTGAAGGTTCTGGGAGGAAACTTCCTTGCCTCTTCCTGGCTTCTGGGAGCTGCGGGCACTGCTTGGCGTGCCTTGGCTTGCAGCTCCATCACTGTCATTTCTGCTCCCGTAGTCAGATGGCCTTCTTCCTCCATGTGTGTCTCTGTGAACCCTCTTCTCTCCTCTTCACCAGTCACTGGATTTAGGCTTCAAAGCAGTCCCACTCACCTTAACTAATTATGTCTGCACAGAACCCATTTCCAAATAAGGTCACAGCCCGAGGTTCTGGGCAGACATGAATTTTGAGGGACACTATTCAACGCACTGCAGCCTCCTTAATTTGATTCCTGGCTTGGCCAGTTCTGTCCTTAGTGCCTCAGACGTAGATTTCATCTTTGCAACTGCATCCCAGGTTTCTTGCAGACTCAGTGTCCCAGCCCACCCCTTTTCCTCAGCCTGCTGTCCTGGAGTCCCGGACTCATCTGAGGCTCCTGGAGCCTGTTCCAGAGAGGCCACATCTTCTTCTGAGATGCCCTGCAGGTGAGTCCTAATAGTTTTCTTGTGCTTAATGGAGAAAATAATTTTCAGGGAGATTCCTTTCTCCTGAGATTTCCTTGCAGTGTGGCATTGTTTTGTGTCTGCATAGTTTTCGTGGGTGCTGGGGTGGCCTTCCTCCTCTATTGACATATTCTTCATACAGACAGAGTCCACCTGCCCAGACCCTACACATCTGGGCAGGTGGGGCTTGCCACTGGCAGAGTGCTGGGAGAGCTAAAGCCACAGGAGGTAGGGGGTGTGCCTGACTCCTAGCCCCATCTCTGGTACCCGGCCGGCGTCCCCTAGTTTAGCTCTGCTGACCTGGATGAGACCTTCTTCTGTCCACGCAGTTGTACCAGGGGGAGCATTGGTGCTTAGAAGAGTGGCTTCCCTTCAGCTTAATCAGAATCACTCGTGGATCTTTTCACAATTCCAGATGCCTGGGTCCTACCCCTGAAGGGCCCGGAAGTCAGGGGAGGGGTTGGGCAGTCGGCATTTGTGACGATTCCACGAGGGGCCCTAAGACACAGCCAGGACTGGGAAGCATGGTAGCACGATTTGTTTTTGCTGCGGGGCTGGGAGGGCCGGAATAACGACAGCACATCCTTACACACACGTTCCTGTGTGCCGGGCCCTGTCTGAGCACCTTCTGAATATGTGCTCCTCATGCCAACACTATGAAATTAGTACCTTAATTATCCCCAGTTTATAGATGGGGAAATTGAGGCACAGAGAGGTCATGTAGCCAGAAGAAGTAGAGGCAGGATCTGAAGGTTTAGTCCTAAATAATACTCAGATTCTCCCTCCACAACTGCAGGGACTGTTTGACCTGCTCATCGTGGAAGTCTCAGTCCCCTGCGGCATACAGCAGGGACTCAATAAAGGCCTGGTTTGCCCCATGATAATCTTGCGTGAATGAGGCTGGTAGTGCGAGCATCTTTACTTCAACGTGCTGCTGCTGGGAGCCAAGGAAGGGGGAGTGCAAAGGGAAGTCTGGACCCGGGCAGGTGGAGGATAAGCCAGTGGTCACATTCCAGGAGGACACTGAGAGCCACACCTTCACAGGAGCTAGAGAAACAGGGGCGACGGACACTGGGTTGACAGAGATGGCGTGTGAGCTGGTTGGCCAAAGGGTAGAGGCCAGGACAGCCCTGGGGGGAGGGTGGCACTCTGTGTGCCTCCCTGGGCTGTGTGTGTGGCCAGTTAGAGCTGAACAGAAGGAGCTGTGTGACTTCGGACAAGAGTCTCAAACTTTCCAAGCTTGTTTCCTTACCTGAAAAGGGGATCACTGACACCCGTTGGTCCCCATCTTCTCTTGTTGCCAAGGGCTTAGACTGCTTCTTATGAACAATGCTGACATATTTTGATGTTCACAGCAATCAGCCTGGGTGTGCCTTGTAGGGGAGAGTGGAACACAGGTAAGCCCACGGCGGGCACAGAGAGACGCGGGGTTTCCGGGGCTGCAAGTGGGCAGGGGAGGCGGGGAAGGACCCCCTGTCGCCCAGGGAGTGAGTGGAAGAGAGGAAAGGGGGCGGAGCCGTCGAGAGGGCTCACGGTCAGCGCTGTGTCTCGGGACCCCTCCAAGGCTGCTCTCAACCCGCCCCCAAGGACAGCAAATTGCAGTCACCTTAGGAGACGCTGAGACAGTAGGTGCTCAGCAGGAGCTAGGAGCGAGGAAGCAGAAAGTGGAGTAGGCAGAGAGAACGAGGAAGGTGAGACTCAGGGCAGAAGCCAGCTGAAACCCTGTGAAATCCTGGGGAGCGGCTGGACCAATGTGGAATGGGGCTCTGAGCCAGATTTAGCAGGAGTTCCTGGGCAGGAGCTTATACTGATGACATGGTTACATTTCAGCTATACAAAGTATTCCTTTTGTACAAACTGAACTTCTGTAGTTCCTGTAACCAAGAGATGAAGTTCCTTATAGTTGACGGTGGTAGTTCTTAAACTTGGCTACAGCTGGAATCACCTGGAATCTCTGAGGGTGGGGCTCAGACACAGGCATTTTTTTAAACCATCCCCCCAGGTGATTTCAACGTGCTAGGCACAAGGTCGGCGGAATGCATGGTAAAATTCTTAGTGGTATTTGCTGTTTTTATTTTTGTTGTGATTATTGTTACTTCTATAAAGAAAGAGGACTGTTGCCAGGCCCCTCCCGACATGTGCTCTGATTTGATGGGAAGTACTTGCAGCTAAAGCACCAGGAGAGATACGTTGCCGGGAGATAACTTTTGTTTTCTGACAAGTGAAAGCCAATGGAGTCAATTAAAGTTAATTTAATTACCAAGGAGCAATTTGCATGCTAATCTAGGTCTCATTCTCTCTTTCCTTATTATTGTAAGAATCCCCACCAAGAATGAACTTTCGTAAGAAGAACTCAGGAACAAAACCAAACCTCTGGAAAGTTGAGGAACTGCAGCATCTCGCTCCTCCCGGAGACGGGTCCCAGGGCTGACCTCCTCCAGCACCTGTCAGAGAGGTTTTCCTCGGGTCTTCCTGCTCTGTTTCCATTATTTTTTAAGCTGTAGTTATAGTTCCATTGACCGTTTGTTTCTTTAAATGACCTTCAATGCAGACAAAGAGCCCCAGGCTGCAAAGTTCCCTGTTATTTAAAGATACAAAGATGCGGAGTAGGCACTGCTGGGTTTTGTGACTTGGGGAAAATACCCTGGTACCAAAGGTGACCTTTCTTTCCTTCCTCCTGAAGTGATGGGTTCATTTGCCTCCTCACTTGTCCCTGCCGGAGTCTAGATCAATCTGAATAACTTCACCAGTGGAATGTCAGCAATATTTCATTTTCCAGGTGTTTCCAAAAAAGCCAGCTTCATTACTGGTGCTATTTTTATCACTGTCCAATGTTTCCCTTTCGTCTGTGGTCTGCCGGGATAAGGTCCCTTCCCAGTGACACATGGGCCTCACAGAGTTCTGCGGAGAGTGGCATGTTTGTGCAGCTCACCCATCCTTCCTGCCTGCTCTACCCTTGAACTTTCTTCCCTAAAGCCGAGCTCTGTCTGTTCTCGAAGACAAATTCAACCATCTCTCCCACAGGAAGTGAATGTCCCCTCCTTTGGGCTTCCTCCCCCCCCCCCCCCCCGTGTTTGTGTTGTCTGTATCTTTCCTAGGGCGGGGAGCTCTCCCCGTACTGTGGTGCTGAATGTTCTTCAAGGTCAGAAGGATCAGGCCATCTTCCTCTTGCAGGAGAACATGGTGGTGTAGAAAAAGCAAACGGTGCTGGGAGACGGGTGTGTCCTTTGGAATGGGGTTTGAACCCTGGCCAGGCAACTTAACGAGTAAGGTTGGATAAGTGGTCAGACCTGTCTGAGAGGGGTTTCTCCTCTGTAAGCCAAGTATCAGAATCCCAAAGTCAGAGGCTGTGGGCAGCAGGCAGTGAGATACTCTCCATCAGGTGTCAGACACAGAGGCAGGAAGAGTAGGGACACCAGGATTTACTGAGTTCTCTGTTTTCCTTCTGTTGGACAGGCTGACAGTACCCATGGATGGAAGAGAGGGAGAAAAGGCAAGAAAGCAGGGGAGCAGACAGGAAGGGTCTGGGGTGGTAAGGAAGGAAGGCAAGGCAGGGGAGGGGTGGAGGCAGAAAGGCAGATGATGGAAGGTAGGACCAACGGACATCCAGGCAGCTTCTGTGTCTTAGGCCAGGCCTGGCCTGCAGGGTTCAGCAGGGCAGCCTGGCCAGCAACTCAGGTAACGCTGTAGGTGCGATGGGGACGTGGCTGGTACAGCCTGAGCAGAGCAGGGCTGTCACTCAGTAGTTAGGAGTCCGGTTCTGGGCTGTTCTGGGCTGAGCTCAGTTGGACGGGCAGTTCTGCAGCGAGGCCAGAGGTTGGCCTCCTCCTGGTGGCTCTGAGGGAAGAGCCTCTGTGGTCAGGAAGCCACAGGTGAGCTGGCATCACCCCAGAGCAAAGCACACTCAGTCTTAAAGGGCCAGGACTGGTTCCCTGGAGATATTGAGCATTTATTGAGTGCCTCCTGTTTGCTGTGCCAGGTGCTGAGGCTGTCACGGTGAGCAAGACACTGTCCCAGACTTGCAGGAGCTCCTAGGTTAGTAAGGGGTCATGATACCAATAACTCGCAGTTCTGAGTGGTAAGTGCTGTGCTGGAGGTGAGCGGGCGCTTGTGTCAGGGGACAAGGATGGTTTCAAGGTAGAGGTGACATCTGAGCCGAGTCTTGTGCTTGGCCAAAAAGGATGGACGCCTGTTCCCTTTAGAAAATGTGTCAGAGCTGCATTTGGGGGCAGGAAAGAGCATGGAGTCTGCAGCTGGGAGCTGCTCTTATTATGACGAGAGGGGAGGCTGCGGGTGGAGGAGGCGTGGATGCCAGGCTAAGGCCTTGATATTTTATCGTGAAGGCATGGAGGCGTAGGTGAGGGTGAGTCCCTTCTCCTGTCCAGCTTCAGTTTCCCCTTTGGTAAAATAAGGGGACTCTCCCTTCAAGATGCCCTTTGTTTTCTGCCCTCAGAGACCATGTTTTTGAAAGATGTTGTCTGTCAGATAGAGCTGATTTAATAACATTAGGCTTTCCATGTTTTATTGAAGACATTCATAACTTGCAACCAGAGCTTCTGGTCACAGTATAAGCAAATTGGGTTGATGTCATTTCATGCAAGAGCCGGTGTGGCCTCATCGTGGCTGGGAGTACAGTGTCCCTTTTGGAACTTAAACCACTGAAAACCACTCCCAGCTCTCCATCACGGCCCCTGGGAGCCCAGAGTCAGGGCTCCTGGGGATGCGGCAAGACCAGGGCACCTGGCTTAGAACCAGCATGCTCATTCTGTGAAGGCTGCAGACTTTGGAGTCAGAGACCTGAGTTTTTTTTTTTTTTTTTTAATTCAATCATCCATCGATGGACATTTAGGGGATTTCCATGTCTTGGCTGTTGTAAATAGTGCTGCTGTGAACACTGAGGTGCACATATCTTTTCAAATTAGAAATCCCTCCGGATATATGCCCAGGAGTGGGATTCCTGAGTTGTATGGTGAGTTTATTCCTAGTCTTTTGAGGAATCTCCATACTGTTCTCCACAGTGGCTGCACCAAACTGCATTCCCACCAGCAGTGTGGGAGGGTTCCCTTTTCTCCACAGCCTCTCCACCATTTGTCGTTTGTGGAATTTTGAATGATGGCCATTCTGACTGGTGTGAAGTGATACCTCATTATAATTTTGATCTGCATTTCTCTGATAATTAGCGATAATGAGCATTTTTTTGTGAGTCTATTGGCCATTTGTATGTCTTCTTTGGAGAATTGCTTGTTTAGGTCTTCTGGCTATTTTTGGATTGGTTTTTTTTTTTCTTTTTTATTAAGTTGTATGAGCTGGTTATATATGCTGGAAATTAAGCCCTTGTCAGTCTCATCTTTTGCAAATATTTTCTCCCATTCTGTAGGTTGTCTTTTTGTTTTGTTTATGATTTCCTTTGCTGTGCAAAATTGAGTTTTTGTTTTATTTTGTTTTGTTTTTTAATTTCAAGCCGCCTGCTTAATCTGCTGTGATCTTGGACAGGGTGAAAAGGGCCCTCCCTTCAGCCGTAGATGTCTGTTACAGGCAGGGCACTTAACCTTTTGCAGCCGCATTCATTTATAAAATGGGGATAGTTTCCCCCTTGCAGAACTACTGCAATGATTACGTTAACATTTAGAAATCCTGGCATATGGTAGGTGCTCCATAAATGATAACGTTTTTTTTCTTAATCTCTTTCTTCCTTTCCACAGGGCATCCCGGAGCACAGGCGGAACTCGGGGGTGGTGTTACCCCCCATTCCCCTCCCCCATCTCCAACAGTGCATTTGTCATTCAAATTCAGTGTCAAGACCAGTGCCCTCACCCAACTCCCAGCCAGATGGCCTCCCTCAGACCTCTTCTCGGAAGCTCCAAGCAGCATTGCCCTTGAGGCACTTTGGGGGATCTTGCTGCTCCTGGGCGCAGAGATTAAAAACCACAGACAGACTCCACGTAGACTATTCCCCTTTCAAACAATGAGGTCAGTGTATCACACACACAACTGTGTGTAACTCTCAGAGGTGCGGAGGGCCACCAGGGTAGGATTTAATAGGGGAAGAAGAAATACCTGCTCTGGAGCCTGGCTATGTAGGAGTTGCCATCAATAACTCCCCACACAGAGCCTCTCAAAGTGATTAAAATGAGTTTTCAGTTTCCTTTGAGATTTGACAACTTAAGATATTAATACATTACCAGGAGTGGAAATGTTTAGAATATTGAATGTCATTATGAAAAAAATAGTTCCTTCTTCCCAAAAAGGTGATTATAAATTTTGGAGAAATGTGTCAGAAGGGGAATGAGGGCGTGGGCGTTGATCTGTCTGCATGAGAAAATAAATGTGCCATCTTAAGTACTCTTTAAAGGTGTAGCTCTGCCAGTAAGAGTGATTGGCTTGCTCAAAATGTACAAAGTGCAGCCAGATAGGGGGCCATCCGGGCTCTCAGAGGAAGGGCGGAGATGAGAAGACAGAGGCAGGGCCAGGAAGAGTGGGCTGGGCTGGGAGGGGGACTGGGAGCAGGAGAAGGTGCCAGTGTGATCAGGAGGGCAGGCTCAGTGCAGTGGAGACAGCAGCAGAAAGCTTGGGGGGAAATGGCACAGAAGGAGAGTGTGGCTCCCAATATCTTGAGTTATCAGCAAACTAGGTTCCTCTGTGTGCGTGCGTGCGTGCGTGCGTGCGTGTGTGTGTGTTGGGAGGGTGTTACCTCTTTCCATTTCATTTGCACCTATTTTCGGAGATCTGTGAACTTGTCACTCTGGGTAGCAGGAAAAAGAGCTTTGGAATTGCAACTCCGGGCGATGGTTCACCCCCCGAAGTCTAACCCTGTTTCCTCATCTGCCAAATGGAGATCACACTCTTACCTTGTGAAACGAGCATGAAGGTCAAATGAAACAACCAGTACAAGCACTGGGCCTCGAAAGAGCTATGTTCTCAGTAGTCAGTTCATTTTGTTACTGATGGTCACCCTCACGGTTGTCACGGGGCCACCTGGGTCGCCTCATCACTCCCCTCCCAGCACGGGAGCGTGGCTTCCTCAGCCTCTGTCACTGGCGATTCTGAGTTTCCCAGCAGGGCCAGGCCGGGTGCTGGCCGGGGTCTTCCCAGCTGTCTGGGGAGCATCTGCCAGAGCCAAGGGCTCACTCCCCTGGCCCCTAGGAGAGGCATCATTATCATATAAATGAGAGAAGGTCCCCAAATTGCCCTCTGAAAGCAGGGAGGAGGGGAGCAGGGGCCAGTCACCTGGCTGCTCCCCAGCCCATCCCTGCAGGACTCTGAGCAGCGGCTCCCCTCCCTCTCTCCCTTCTACCATCAGGACACACATCCGATGATACTGCTTCTAATACCGTGCTTCCACATTCATTTCTTTGTCTAACTCAAAGACATTCTGTGAGCATCTAGTACGTGCCAGGCCCTGGGCGGGATAGAAGCATCACGTTCACAGTCACTGACAGCACTTAATGGGCACTGCTCGGTCCTCGGCACCACTCGATCATGTGCCCGGTTTAACCAAAGCTGGGATTTCAGGCCGCAGCACCCGATGGAAGCAGGCTCTCTTCTTATCTCCATTTTACAGATTGCACCTGGGAAAACTAAAAGTCACTTCCCTAGCATCATCTAATATCCAGTTCATTTCCCTAAATGAGGGACGGAGAAGCTTTAACTCAAAGCTCCTCTCCATTTTATCCAAGGTAATCCTGCAGCACATCCTCGCCACTGTTGTCCCTGGACTTTGCCATTCATTAAATCAAACAACGGGTATCTTTTTTCATTCTGGGTCCTCCTCAGTCTAGTGGGGTTGGTGGGGGGGGACAAAGAGGAAGCAGGTGAGTAAACAATGAGAGGTGGCCACAGTGGTGGAGGTCATTCTCTGGGGCTTTAGGAGCATGGAGGAGGGGGCCCAATGCAGTCCAGAGTAGGCAAGGAGGGATCCAAGGGGGACAGAAGACTAAGTTGGACCCTGAAGGACAAGAAGAAATGATAGAGGTGGAAGAGGGCAGGAGGGCATCCCGGGCAAAAGGGGACAGTACAAGCAGAGGCAAGGACATGGGACACATGGATGAGACAGGCAGAGAAACTCAAGCAGTTTGATGTTGCTAGAGTGTGAAGTGTAAGGCGAGAAGTAGTGAGAAATAGGGCTGCAGAGGTATGCAGGGGCCAAATTATAAAAGGCCTTAAGTGTAGGGTTAAGGAGGTTAAGTTTTATCCTCCAGATGATAATGGATCGCAGACAGATGAGGGTGATGATTTGTGTTTGGTATATGGCTGATGGCTGCAATTTGGAGGCACAATCATATAATTCATTCATTCAGATATTTATTGAATGCCTTGCATGTGCCAGACACTATTCTAGATGCTGGGAAACAGCAATGGACAAAGTCTAGAATTCCTGTCTTCACGGACTTTAAAACTGGACAGAGGGAGGCAGACAGCAAACAAATAAGTGTCAAATGTGCCAGAGGGTGGCAAGTGTTATAGAGAGAAATAAATAAACTGGGACAAGGGAGAGTCCAGGGTGCTGTGCAGGGCGTGTGTGTGTGTGTGTGTGTGTGTGTGTGTGTGTGTGTGTGTGTGTGTGTGTGTGTGTGTGTGTGTGTGTGTGCATGTGTGCATGTATGTCTGTGTATTTTTTTTTAATTTTATGGAAGTGTAGTCAATTTACAATGTTAGTTTCAGGTGTACAGCAAAGTGATTCAGTTATACACATACATACATATATATATATATATTTTCTTTTCAGATTCTTTTCCAGTATATGTTATAAGAAATTAAATATGGTTCCCTGTGCTCTACATTCAGTCCTTGTTGTTGTTTTCTGTTTGTTTGTTTCTTGGGGGGTAATTAGATTGATTGATTGATTGATTTTGATGGCGGTACTGGGGATTGAACCCAGGACCTTGTGCAAACTAAGCATACACTCTACTACTGAGCTATACCCTCCCCCATTGTGTGTGTGTAATAAGTAATGATGGTCAGGGAAGACTTACAGAAAAAGTGAGTGAGTGAAGGAGGTGAGGGCAAGAGCAATGCAGTTGTCCAGGACAAGAGAGTTCCAGGCTAAGGGAGCAACAAGTGCAAAGGCCCTGAGGTGGAACCAGGCTTGCCAAGTTTGAGGCTTTGCCTGGAGGCCTGGAGTGGATAAAGCAGAGGGAGCAGAGGGAAAAGTAGGGGAAGTGAGGTGAGAAAAGGGAAGGGGAGGGAATAGATGATACAGGTCCCTGTCGGCCATTGTAATGACTGTGGCTTTTGTCTGCGTCCTGAGTGAGATGGGAAGCCATTAGGAGTTTTGAGCAGAGAAATGGTGGGATATGACTTTGGTTTTCAAAGTTTCACCCTGGTTTCTGGGCAGAGATTAAACGGAAGGCAGACTTCGGGGCAGAGTCAAACGCTGGGAAAACAGATGAGACCCCAGCCACATCCAGGTGCAGGGGATGGCAGCGTGGACCCAGCTGGCAGAGAGGAAATGTGGAGGAGGAGGGGATTCTGAGTCTATTTTGAAGGCAGAGCTGATGAGACTTGCTGATGGATTTGGATGGGGGTGTGATGGAAAGAGGGGCGTCAAGGCTGACTCCTGGTTCTTTGTCTTGAGCAACTGTGACTGGGAAGATATAAGGGGAGCAGGTTTGGTGGCGGCACCAGCAGAAGCTCAGGGTGGACACGATACCCGTTACACACTGCAGTGGAGATGTGGAGTTGATGGCGGATTAAGTGTCCAGAGGTGAGAGGAGGGTCCAGGCTGGAGTCCCCGGCACACCGATGGCAGCTAAAGCCTTGAGCCTGGTGACATCGCTGAAGAAGCCAGTGTGGATGGAGAAGGGTCTAAGCCTGAGCCCCAGGGACTCTGCTCTAAGCAGGCAGGAAGCAGAGGAGGCTGAGGGCGAGCAGCCAGCGACGTAGAAGGACAATCAGGAGAGGGAGGGTCCCTGTCGCTGAAAGTACTTCGAGGACGAGGTGACCGTGGGGTCAGGTGCTGATCACAGGTCAGGTGGGAAGAAGACTGAAAATGGACTGACTGCCCCGTGCTGGTCACAGAGTGGTGGAGCGGGGAGCCTGGCAGGGAGGGGACTGGAGGGGTGCGGGGAGACTCCTGCTCCAGGGTCGGGTGCTGCCTTGTTATACAGACTTAGTGGCACAGAATGGGGACAATCATTTTATTATCTGTCACGGTTTCTGTAGATCGAGGGCCGGGCTGGGCAGTCTGGTCGGGTCTGTCATGCAGGGGCCAGAGCCACGTTCTCTCTCTCTCTCCATGAAGTTTCAGGTCTTCTCCATGAGGTCTCTGGCCCTAACCTGGGCTTCCTCACAGTGGCGCGGCCCCGGGGCAGCCAGACTCCTTAACAGGCAGCATCGCAGTGAGTGTGACTCTGCCTCGGAGTCACGTACCATCAGTCACTTTTGCCCTACTCAGTTGGTCAAAATACTCACAGAAGCCCACCCAGTTTCAAGGGAGGGACGGAGACCCTCTCCATGAGAAAAGTGTCAAGAACTGACAAATATATTTTATTTAAAAAATTTTTTTCTTATTGTAAATTCTTTTGTTTTTCAATTTTTAACTGAAGAATAGTTGATTTCCAATGTTTCGGGTGTACAGTGATTCAGTTATACATATATAGATATAGATAAATCTATTCTTTTTCAGTTTCTTTTTCATTATAGGTTATTACAAGATATTGAATATAGTTCCCTGTGCCCTACAGTAGGTCCTTGTTGGTTATCTATTGTATAAATGTTAATCCCAAACTCCTAATTTATCCCTCCCTCCCCTTTCCCCTTTGGTAACCATAAGTTTCTTCTCTATGTCTGTGAGACTATTTCTGTTTTGTAAATAAGTTCATTTGTATCTTTCATTTTTAGATTCCACATATAAGTGATAGCATATGATTGACAAATATATTTTAAAACCCCTCCAAGAATTCTATGAACGAGTTTTACAGTAAAATAGAACAGAGAAATGGAGCCCCCACTGGAGAGATGTGTGGGCTGAGAGAGTTTGTTCTTTCCCGAGGTGGGAGGTGGTCACTCCATGGCCGTCATGGACGCACATGATTTGTGTTTCACAGATGGACACAGGCTGGCCGTACCTACGAGGATGGAGAGAACCCTGGTGGATAGTCAGGAAGCCTGTACCTCTTCACTTATAAAGAGGAGACCACAGAGGAGGTGGGCCTGGAAAGTCTCCTAGAGAATGCTTAGTCCCACATCTTTTTTAGATGGGGAAACTGAGGCTGGAGAGGGCCATGACTTGCCCAGGGTCACAGAGGAGTGAGAGTGAGCAGCAGAGCCAGGCCCAGCCCCAGGCCCTGACACTGCCAGGCCCATGGTCTTTGAGCAGAGCCTCCCACCTCCCACCCTCCCTCCCGTACTGGGTTTCTGCCAGGCCCCCCCTGCAGGGCCGGGGAAGCGAACCAGGTGTGTTGCAAACCTAAGGCCTTATTATCAGAAAGCCCATCCCTGCGGGTCTCTCCCTCTTGGAAGGAGGGTGTGGCCACTGTGTGGCACGTGGATCGGCCTTGTACTCCATCTGATGTGGAAAGGGGGACCCTGGGAGCAGCAGAGAGGCAGCAGCTGCAAAGTTTTCATCTCCTAATGGAACTTAGATGGTGTCAGCCCCGGGCCAGCATTGTGGGTTTTGAATTTAAATAGAAAAGAGAGAGAAGCCAAAAGGAGAATTCTAGGGCATTTGAAAGGCGAGCCCAGTGCCAAGCAAGCTTCCTGAATCCACCAATTATAAGAGAAGGGGAAAGGCAGGAGTGGAAATGAGGCAGCCGGTGCCGTGCTGAGCCTGGAATGGACATGAATCATCCTAGGATGAGGCGGTGATGGTCAGAGAGGCAGCTGGGTGCAAGGTGAGGCTGGCACTGATCGAGCTTGCAGGTGCCACCAGACAAACCCGCGAGCTGGGCTTTATCGATGCTGTTGACAGATGAGAAAACTGGGGCTCAGAGATATTAAAGCCTCGCTACTCAGTGCGGTCCACGGCCCAGGGAAGGGTAGCATCGTTCATCAGTGGCCTGCAAATGCCCAGGAAGCAGGCCTTGTTTCAGAAGCATCACCAGAGAGGAAATGCAACATTTGTGCGAAATGCAGACTATCAGGCCTTGTTTCAGACCTGCTGAATCAGATCTGCATTTTTAAGATCCTTAATTTAAGGATTTGCCCAAGGTCAGTTACCTGAGAAGGGTCAGCATCATGACGGGGACCAAGGTCTGTCTGACTCCAAATGTTCTTTCCATTTATGAAGTTTTGTTCTGCAAAAAGCCCCCAGAGAGAACTTTAAACCATGCAAACCTGATTATCCTCTGCTGCTTAAAATCCTTCCCTGGCTCCCCGTTACCTTCAGACCAGGCCCTAGCACCCCAGCGTAACGCTCAAGGAAACAACGGGGTAGGTCACTGATCCGAGGTCCCAGAGCCAGACTCTCTGCCCAGGGACAAGAGGGAATGGAGAAGCCGGCGAGGGGCCGCATGTCACTGTGCACCATTATCCTGACTCCTTGACAACAGGCGTGCAGCGTGAGACCCAGTAACCCCATCTGACAGACGCGGCGTGGACGCCACCTGCCTGAGTCACCCGGTCAGCAATGGCGGCCACGGTTTTGGAGACCTTTTCCTAAGAGTGTCATCCATTCTTGGGGTTTTTGTAGTATTTTTATAAACCACAGTCTCTGGGAAAATCTGCCATTCAGAGGCTTCCTAGAGAAGAAAAGAAATGCTGATTTAAGAGAGGCATGATATTATTTGTGCAAAGCAAAATCCATCTTGTGGGCGTAAGAGGTGCCTTCATGGGCAGCTGAGATTCCCGGTGCTAATTAGCTGGCAGAGAAAACACAAGTCACGGCACCACGTGCGGAGCCTCCACGGGGAGCCGGGCTGGGCCTCGCGGTGCCTGGGTTCCTGGCCGCCGCAAACACATCTTCATGTTTGCTTACAGCCTTTTGGGTTGGGCCTTTTGTCATTTGCCAAAAAAGAGCTAAAACGGATTTAGCACATTTGGGGATTCTAGCTTTTTGTTTTATTTTTAATTTTTATTACTATTATTATTTATTAATAAATTCACAAACTGCCCTTCTGGTCTCTTACTTCACTCCCATGGGCTCTGTGAATGCACGGCTACTGAGAGCTGGAAACATTGACTTTCTAAGCACTCAAGTTTGAGAATGGGACTCCAGACTGTGCCACCTTGACCAGGGAGGCCTCTTGGGAGACCAGCTGTCAGGCTTCCCCAGGTGAGGCCCTGGAGCTCACCAGCTGGCTTAGTTCCCTGCCCAACATCTACTGAGCGCCCCTATTATGAACTGAATGTTTATGTCCTCCCCCTGTTTCCATGTTGACACCCTAACCCCCAAGGCGATGGTGTTAGGAGATGGTGCCTTTGATTAGGTCACAAGGGTGGAGCCCTGTGGGTGGGATTAGCGCCCCTATAAAAAGACACATGAGAGCTTTCTGTCTTTCTTTCTTTCTGCCATATAAGGACACAGCAAGAAAACGACCATCTCCATCCACAAGAAGGTCCTCACCAGAGCCCCACCACGCTGGCACCCTGATCTCTGACTTCCAGCCTCCGGGAAGAAATAAATGCTTGTCACTTTTAAGCCACCCAGTCTGAGCTCGTCAGTAACAGCGGCCGAGCTGACGCAGGCACCACTACAGCATTTAATAAGCTTGGCCCCCTTGAACTGTCCTGTGCTCACTGTTGAGGGTCCCCGGGGGAGGCCTGTGGTGGCCAAGATGACATGGGATGCAGTGCAGGGAAGGAAGAATGAGGAGCTGGCATCTGACTCACCCAGAACGGCTCTCCGCTGTGGCCCGGCTCCCTAAGCCTCATGCTGATGTGATCTGTCATTTACTTTCAAGATCCACAGCCCGAAAGGTGTTCACAGGGAAGTGGGAGGTGAAACACACCTTCGAGTCGGATTTCTGATTCTGAGGCAAAACCCAGCCCTGGGACTGCGGCTCATCCACCGCCTGGTGTGTGGCTGGAGCCGCACCTCCTGAGCAATTACTGGCTCAGGAATCTGGTGTTTATTCAAGGTGAAGGTCTCAGCAGGGAGTTGAAGGACTAGTCCTATGCTTCACATGGCTGATGGGGCAGCAGCCGTGTTTAAAGTGGACCAGAGTGAGGATGGATGTGTGGGAGAAGACTCTAGAAGCTCTTGATACCACCCAGATGGAAGTCAGGGGGGCTGTCGTGCTGGAGCAGCAGAGGAAGTGGAGAGAAGCGAACTATTTTTTTTCCCCAGAATAATTGATCTTCTCATCCAAGTGATCGGTGCTGGTATTTCTCCTGTTAGAGTTGGACGCAGCCCCTCCTTTGCTCTTCTCCCCCCCACCAGGCCCCCCACTTGCTGATTTTCAGGTCCAGCCGCCTCTCCTCTCCTTTTCTCTCCAAACCTCTGCGATGGTTAATTTTATTTGTCAATTTGACTCCAGCCACAGGTGCCCAGATATTTGGTTAAACAAATGTTTCCTTTTGTTTTCTGTTTTTGTGTGTGTGTTGGGGGGTAATTAGGGTTTGTTTTTTGTTTTTTTTTTGATGGAGGTACTGGGGGTTGAACCCAGGACCACGTGCATGCAAAGCAGGCGCTCTGCCCCTGAGCTTCACCCTCCCTCCTGCTTCAGGTTCCTTTTCTCTCTGGAGCACATTCAGATTGGATGTTGGACTGGCCTGATCCTCTAATCACCCCTTTCCTCTTATTTTCCAACGTTCGGTCTTTTCATTCTACTTTCCTCACCTCCTGGGAGAGGACTCTTTCGTCCTGGTTATCCTATCCGTGTATTTGTAGTGTAAGAGTTCTTCCTTGTTCCCTTGTTTCTAGCATGCCGTTTCTGTTTCGCGTGTGGGTGAGAGAACGCCCCCACCAGCCGGCAAATGCCTCTGATTCCCCCAGGTGGCAGGGGTTAGAATTCCCGGGGTAGCATTTTCTGGCTCCTCTGAAAAGCTCCTGCAGGCAGGTGCTCAGAGAGGCGCAGGTGCTCACAGAGGCACAGGTGCGTGCGTGCACACAGACACACACACGCACGCACACACACACACACAGACACACACACACACATCCTGCAACCAGGCCTCACCTCTCAGAGCCGCCCTGACCGAGCTTTCCTAGGCATGTTAGAACAAGCATCAGCTTTAGAGCAGTGTAATGGAAAGTGGCACTTTTAGATAAAAATAGAATGCGTCTATTTCTGCCCGGGCACCTGGTGGGCAGGCTCACAGCCTCAATCTGTCCAGCTTCCCACGTTTTTCATTTTCGGTGCCAAAAAGACAGTTCCACTACTCCAGGCCTCCAGTCTCAGGTCTGCTAGCACGGGAGGCCATTCTCAGCTCCATTCCCATCATTCCCATCACCCCGGAGCCGGAGAAAACTGGTCCTTCCAGCCCTTGGTCTCTCCTCGCTCTGAGCCTCCTGCCTCCAGGAGACACACCTACTCACCTGTCAGATGGCATCGGTGCCCTGGGTCTGACTGTCCCAGCACCAATGCCAGTGGTCAGCCCAGCTCCCCTGGGGACACAAGGCAGAGGGGAGACATGGCAGCCCCTGGTACCCGCAGGTGCTGCCCTCTCTTCCTCCGGCCCCCAGCTGCTTCACGCCTGAACTACGCAGAGAGCGGGGAGCAGCTCTCTGGGAGGTAAGAGTCATCCTCCTCCTGGGGCCCCCAAAGGAAGACCCCTAGCCAAGGTTTGGAGATGGGAGGAGGTCGGCCCTGCATCTGGGCCCTGCTGGCCAGATGGCAGTGCAGGGTTGGAGGAAAGCGTAGAAATAAGAAACAGCTCTTGCTAAAATGAGCCTGTTGCTGGTCTAGGTAGGTGTCTCCAGATAATTCAAAGACTTACAGACTGGAAAGGGGGCCTGAGGACCTTACAGCAGATGCAGGCAAAGCGGGCGGAAGACTAGACGGCAGCTGACTGGTCTGCAACCTGTCTCCTTGGTTTCTTCTCCACTCTCCTGCCTCCCTCCTCCACGCCTCCGTCCCACCCTGAAGGTCTGCTGAGCGGCCCAGCCGGGAGGCCCTGGGTTTACCCAGGAGCGCCTTATCTGCTGGCATTTCAAAATCCTCCAGCTCTAGCCTGCTCATTTGGTACCTGGTGTTGCACTGCCCTGAATCCTTCTACTTGCAAATATTAGGTAGTTAGACAAGTAGGGGCACTGGGCAGATAAGGTGGAGGAGAGGGAGGATGGTCTGGAAGATGGCCATGTGCCTGCCTCCAGCATAAAGGGGCTGTGCATCCTCTAAATGACTGCCAGCAAGAAACCAGTGAAACCCGACAGCCACAGCTGCGCGGTAGCGACAAGGACCAAACCACACATGACCCAGTGCTCAGTGTGATGTAATTAGCATTGCAGTTGAGGCACCCCCGGCCGTGGGAGTTTCTGTGTGCATCACACGTGAGGACATGTGCAAGAGGGGCCGGACATGACTAAGCACTCCAGGGGCAAGAGCCGTCAACCAGAGACCACCTCTAAGCGAGGGCGTAGGAGGTCAGGCAAACAAAGACCCTTGCCACCCGCCCTCGGGTCAGCCCGCCTGCTCTTCTTGGAGGTGTCCGTTCCCTTTGCTAAATAAAACCTTTAACATCTTTTGCTACACAACGTTTCCATCTCCCGTTTGAATTCTCCTCTTTCAGATAAGACAAGAACTGGAGTCTTTTCCCTTCCCCTTTTTTGGGTAACTCAAAGGAAACAGCCATCACTGGAGGCCCCACCCGAAGGCAGCCATCCCGTACATTCGGCAACGTTTCATTTTGTTTCCTTTCAGCTGCCCCTTCCTCCGGTTGTTCTAAACCCAGAAGAACTCATACTGCACATACTTTTAAACATCTCTTGTTCTGTTGTTTGTTGTTGTTGCTGTTGTTTTGTTTTGATGCCACAGCCTAAGCTGCACTTCTCTGCCTCATTAAGACGCTTTGTGACGTCATTTTCAACACATCCAGAAAATCCTTGGCGATGGGCGGATGTAAGTCACTTAACTGTCCCACATCTAAAGGCTCATGTTTCGCCCAACTCTTCCCTTGAATTTGCTGAAAGCAAATGTACCAGAGTAAGGCAGCTCCTTGACTGAGTCTGTTCCCTACTGCATGCTTGGGAGAGACCCTGACACCCTCACCAGCCGTGACAGTTTCCCACGGGCACCGTAACAAGTGACAGGTACCAGTGCCTTCAGACAACACACACTTATTTTCTCAGGTCTGGATGTCAGAGGTGGAAGATGGATTTCAACGGGCCTGACCCAGGGCAGGGCCGTGTGGCCTCTGGTGGTTTTAGGGGAAAGTCCACTTTCCTGCCCTTTTCCAGCTTCTAGAGCTGTGTTCTGTGGCTTCTGGCCCCTCCTCCGTCTTCAAGACCAGCAGCACAGCATCTTCAACTCTCCCCCTGCCTGCATCTCACATCGCCTTTCCTCTTTCGTAGTCAGGTCTCTCTCCCATAAGAACACAGATGATTGCATTTAGGGCCCACCTGGGTAAGTCAGGACACAGCATCTCAAGGTCCCTAACTTAATCATATCTGCAAGGTTCATTTTGCTGTGAGGCAAAGGCAAGGCTCACAAGTCCTGGGGACTAGATCCTGGATCTCCTTGGGAGTATCATTCAGCCACCCACACCATCCCTGGGTTCCTATCTGGAACCATAAGGCTGGCGAGTGTGACCTCAGCCAGCAGCTCTCAGCCTCTCTTGACCCTGTCCCCTGTGTTTGTTGCCGGGACGGCTGTCCCCTTGCTGAATGGCCCACCAGACTGCAGGCTGCTTAAGGGCAAAGCCAAGGACCTGACCTGGTCTCCCTCCACCTTCAGATCCTAGAACAGAGTTTTTACCTCATGTGTAGATGCCATGATGTTAGTTAAATAAATGAACATAGAATTCGTAAAGGTGACCAATGTAGAAAATAAATCAGACCATGAATATGGTTCTAGAGTTTTAAGTCTAAAAGCCAGCTGGCCCCTAGCCAGGCTGACAGTGGCTGAAAGATGCGAGTGGAAGCCACTGGTACCCATGAGGGCTGACCGACTGGGTTGGGGCCACAGCTGGACAAGCTGTTCCACGCCCGCACCTGAAGCCAGCACAACACAGGTGACTAGTGGGAGCTGCCGCAGCTCCTCCAGCCCCTGCACCACCCTTGTGATTTGCTCCCCCTTGCAAATCTCATGCTCAAGGTTTCCCCGGCCAGGCTAACCGCGAACTGCACAGGAAAAGAAATTCTGAAAAACGTGTTTCCAGCTTAGCTCAGTTGACGCAGCCTGACTCCACACAAAGCCATAGTCATGCTGGGCTTCAGGCTGGAGACAGGAGCAGCCTCAGGGCTCAGCCGTTCCTCCAGGTCCTGCTACGAGACGTCCCAGTGGCTGCAGCTTCTGTCTGTTTCTTGTCTGGGGCTTCACTGCTGTTGAAACAGATCGTTATCTCGCGCTTGTTTAGAGTCACTTTATTCTTACTTGCAAAACAAATACTTTTACACAAGAAAAACGCCTTAGCCACTTTCTGGAGGCTCCTGTGTCACAAGTTGAGTTGATTAGAGCTGAACTTGGTGTGTTAATGATCACCAAGAAGGCAGGGGTAGGATCAACCGCTTAGGACAAATAACAGTTTTCCACTTAAAGCGAACAAACATGTCTGTTCTATCGCAAACTGTCTAACAAATGTGGTTTCTGCAACAAACGTTCTAGTCTCAGGTGATAAGTCATCAGTCCTTGGGGCTATGACAGCAAGGCCTTCGATATTACTGGAAAGCTCTTTGTCCCTCTCGACAGATCAACTGAGAAACAGAAGTCTATGATGACAAGATACAGAGGAAGTGTGATTCACTTAGCTCTTAGGCTCCCGGCAATGTTGGCTTTCCTTTTCTAACAAGACGTGAGGCCAGCACAGGGAGGTCACTCGGCCACCTGTGCCTCTCATGCATGGCCCATCCTTTCCAAGTTCCTAATGATGCTCCCAACGAGGTCTGTATCATTTCCAGCCAAGAATGAGTTACAGCAGATGGGGCACCTAATTTTCTCTTTCCATTCTACTTGCTTTATTCTCACGAGCTTGTGGGCTCCACCTGCCCATCCTCTAGGCAGACGCCCATCTGACTTTCATTATGGCCACATAACAAGAAAGACAGCGGCTATAAGACTCACGATATAGAAGAATATTTACCCTCTGTGGAGCATCCACTAAGTTCTTTTATCTCATAGGCATTACTCTAATTCTTAGAGCAGTGTCATTTTTCTCCTTATAGAAGTGACAAATTGGAGATCAGATTGCTTCAGGATTTGGCCAGCAGTGACTTGGCAGTTAGGCGTCAGAGTTGGAATTAAAACCCAAGTCTGCTTGTCTCCCAGAACATCCCCAGCCCCGCCATGCTCCCTCGACATCTTTCCAGTTGGAGATGGAGAAAGACTCTCCCTTGACCTGGGTGAGCAGAGTGAGGAGGGGCTTAGTGAAATGCACCTTTACTGAGGAGATAAATGACCGCCAGAGAGGGTTGCCGGGTCCACGATCACACAGCCAGGTGGCATCTGAGCAGCCCTGGCTCCTGCTCCAGTGCTCTTTCTACTTCCTTCCCGCCCATCTTCATTCTCTCTGTCTGTTCCCCTTCCAACTGCACATCTGAAATCAGACATGGGCAGATCTGAGCGTGTGTGCGCAGCCCAGGGAGGGAAGGGTGGGTGCGGAGCCAGGTTTCGCATCTTGTGGTTTAGTTCCCCACCACGTTCTTTTTGGACTTTATGTGCATCTTAAGTGGAGAGCAATTTGGAGCCGTACCAGTTCCTTATGAGGCCGTGCTATTCTGGGGAGGTGACCTGGGGCATTTTTAAAGACACAGCAGGTCTAGAATTTTTCAGAAGAAATCAGTTGAAAAGAAAAATAATTGATTCAGAACATCCACCCGCATTTGAGCTGAGCCACAAACAAGCTTTTGACCAAATTCAGAAATAGGCTAACTCGGCAGAGACCTCTGGCCTGGAGACTGAACGTGAGTCTCTGGGCGCCTGGCCCGGCCTTGCAGAAATCAGGCAGCTGCCGGGAGCAAGCAGCCACCATGCATCGGACAGGAGTACTTTCAGCTGCAGGTAACAGAAAACCTGGCCCATGTGTCTGAAACAAGGACTCATTTTTATCACTGAATAGAAGCTTCTGGCACAGGTTCATTGGGTTCAGGCACTGTGCTGAAGTCTCTATAATACACTTTCCCTTTTCTTGGTCTCTGGAGGATGGCTGTCCCAGCTGTGTGCCGTGTGCAAGCACAGACGGAGGGAGCAGGTGGGAAAATGGGGTCTCCACCAGTCCTCTGGCTCTCCTTCCTCCCAGCATCCTCAGGCTGGCTACTCTCATGGTAGTGAAATGACTCCACAGCATCAGGCCTCACACTCACCCTCCTTTTAAACTGTTGGCTCTGTTGATGCTTCTTTCTGACGTGTATTAAAAGTTTTTTCCCAAGCTGGATTACTCTGTTTCCCAAACATACAACTCTGCTACTTATTGGTTGTACCAGTTAGCTATTGCTGCATAACAAGCCACTCCAAAATGCAGTGGCCTAAAACAACTGTCATTCATTGTTGCTCCCAAGTCTTTAGGCCAGTTGTATGGTTCTGCCAATTGAGGCCAGGCTTGGCTGACCTTCACTGGGCTTGCTCATATGTCCAGGGTCATCTGGCAGGTTGACTTGGGTGGCTGGCTGGTGTGGAATGTTCTGGATGAAATGAACTGGTTCTCCTGCCACGTGCCTCTCACACTCCTCCAATAGGTTAGCTGGACCATATTTCCATGGTGATGGCAGGGCTGCAAGGGTGAGTAAGCCCAGTCTTGGAAGAGGGCAGAGTCATGCACTGGCTTTCAAGCCTCTGCTTACATCATAGCCCACTGGCCAAGGCAGGTCATGTGGCCAAAACTTTAATGGGATTGAAAGGGGACTGCGGAGTTACAAGTGAAGAGCAGATGCAGGGAGGCCATTCATCGAAATCATTAATGCAGTCTACCATATTGGCTGGATGACTTTGGGCAGGTTAACTCAACCTCTCTGTGTTTCAGTTTCCTCATCTGTCAAATGGGAATAATGATAGTACCTGGTAGAATTCGGACAATCAGTGAGTTGTTACATATAAAGTGCCTGCCTCTCTGTCTTCTCTCTGGGCTAGCACGGACTCATCCTTCAGGCTGACTGACAGAGGATGGTGGGTGATGCAGACAATCATGGACCAGCAGTTCAGAATCCTGGTTCTAGGTTCATCTCTGCCATTGACTCTCTGCTCTACTCAACACTAGGGGGCTCAGTTTCCTAATCTGTACAAGACTGTAAGTACCTTCTCACCTCACCTCTGACTGTCTTTGTTCTATTGTTAGTTAGGGCCCCCCATTACCTACCTGGCACCAACACAAGCCATTAGCAGAGGACCTATGGGGCCATATCAGGCCTTGCCCTTGGGCCCCATGCAGTGCTCTTGGCCACATCCCAGGATGTGGTACTCCATCTTTGGATTAATACTGTTTGTAGCCCCTTCCTTGCATCACTCCGAACTCCTGCTTCTGTTATAACATCTCCTTCTCTCTCTGACCCTCCTGCCTCCCTCCCCTAAGGACTCTTGCAATGACATTGGACTCACTTAGATAATCCAGGATGATGTTCGCATCTCAAGATCCTTCACTTAATTACATCTGCAACATCTCTTTTAACATATAGATGAACATATTCATGGGTTCCAGGGATTAGGACGTGTAAACCTGGGTCTAGATGAAAATGATAAAAGCTAAAAAGGAACCCTTATGTTTACGTGGCATGGCTTGTGGCCTGCCAAGGGTTTTCACATAGTGTTTAGCACAGAAACCACGTTGAGAAGGCAGCATCACACCCTCCCATCCAGACACAGCAGGGGATCGCCCCATAATTGGAGCTTCCTGTGCGCATCTCAACTCTAATCTGGAGGGAAAGAGAACAGACTCCTAAGCGGAAGCAACACACTGCTCCAGAAAGCCCCACCCCAGGCCCCTCTGTGTGGGCTAAGCACACGCCTCTCCCTCCAGGTCGCCCCCTAACGGCAGAACCATACAACGGCGAAGAGGGAGTAATGTCACTACCGCCTGTGGCGATGGGTAGATGCAGTTCAGCTCTGCAGGTTCCTCACTGGGGACCCTCATGCGGGAGACCAGCAGGATGCAGGGAAACAGAGCTGCACCCTGCGGGCACCTCTTATCACAGACGAGACACCTCACAGCTGGGCGGGCCGGGCCCCAGGCTGCTGTGCTTCACCTGTATTGTCTCTTTTAATCTCAGAGCAACTCTGCAAGGAAAGCAATACTACTATCCCTGTTGTTTAGACAAGGAAATTGAGTTGGACTGAGGCTCAGAGAGGTTGAGTGACCACCCGAGGTCACACAGCTAGGGAGTGGCAGGATCGGAATCTGAGTCTGTTCTGCTTTCATTAGCCCCACGCTATCTCCCTCTGATCCAAACAACCACTCCTTACATTTGGTCAGTGCTCTGAGAATTCTCCAAAGAAGTAATCTCTTTAAAGCTCCGGCTCAGACGGGGGAGTGACTTGGCCGAGGTCCACTGTGAATCAGAAGCTGGCCTCTGGACTCACGCCATGATGCTCTGTCCCACTGTCCACCGGCATCAGTCATCCCCTGACCAGCGAGATACCCACCGCGTGCCTGGCCTGTATGCAAGGCAGTCCCGGCAGGGAGCAGTGACCACGGCTACGCCCAAGCACTTGCCCAGGACGTCCGGGTGCAGCACCCCCGTGCGATGCTGGGAGGCTTGGCGTGGCTGGACCAGGGTCAGTCCACGTGGGCAAGAGTGTCGCCTCCTGAAACTTGCTTTCTTCAGCTGCTAAGTGGGCAATCCCACTTCTCCTTGGGTTTGGTGACAACATAACGAGACATTGGATGGTTATAAAACATTCAGTCCAGGGCCTGGTGTATAAGAAGCACTGGATAAATGGGAAGTACTATGTTATTGCACAACTTGACATGGCCACGTGATCTGTAATAATATGTATGTAATATTACTGGCTTGATTATGAGTCACACTCAGCATCTCGTTTATGACCCGGCTCATAACTGATGCTGGGGCCACGCTGGGGGATACGTGCTAAACAAGACGGGGACCGGTTTTCAGGTTTACAGGGGAGGTAAGTGCAGAAAGTCTGGGGAGCGGGCCCCAGATCAGCCAGCCAGGAAGTGCAGAGCTGGGATTTGGCCCCGGGGCTACGTGTCCCCTGCTGTCTGTGTGTCATGGGCCCATTTTGGGGGCCCACAGGCAGAAGCACACCTGTCTGCTCCCTTGTCATCTGAGCCCCGCCCTGCTGCTTCCACGGCCCCAGAAGTAGGGGCGGGACTGGAGGACAGGGAGGGGAGAGAGATTGCCTGAGGCCTGCATGGCCCACAGACCCTTCTGCTCCTGCTATACCTGCCCGCCCTCTGGGGGCTCTAGGCTGGGTCTGGGGTGAGGGCCCCGCTCACGCTCAGGAGCCGTGGGTCACCTGGGCGATGGCCCTGCTGAGTCGTGTGCTCAAGTTGAGGTCAACCATCTCCTCTCCTGCCACCAGGGCTCACCTAGAACCTCCCGAGGCCAGAGACCCCTTGGGGAGCTCAGGTCCCTCCTCTGTCAACCTGTTCATTTGGACAGTTGTATAATCTGCCTCCCGTTGTGAATGATTCTATCCCACCCATAATGCTTCTGCTATGAAACTGCTGTGAAGACAGATCATTACAGTGGTGAATGAACGAGTGAGTGAATCATGGATCACGTCCCAAGTAACCTACACATCATGTCGCCTTCCCCTGTGTTCTCTGGATTAGAAGCCAGTCACAGGACACACACACTCAAGGGGAGGGGACTCTGCTACGGCGTGAACATCGGGGTGGCGTCACTGGGCACCGCATTAGAAGCTGCCTACCGCACCGTCCAGTCCGTATTTCAGCTGCGCTGTGATCCTCGCAACCCCCTGACCCCTGCCATTCTGCCTTTGCATGTGCTGTTCCCCTGCCTGGACCCCACCCCGTCCACCTTGGCTCACCTCAGGCCTCCGTCGGGTGACGCTGTCTCCCCTGGGCTCTTGCCAGCAGCACCCAAGTCTGTGTGGCTTTCTTCCATCACAATGCTTATCACCCTGCACTGGAATTTTTCTATTTATTTGTCAAGTTCCGGCCCCCGCTACCCCATCACTGACAGCGCCTAATGTAGAATACACACAGGACCTGGATGTCGGGTGAACACTTGCTGGGTGAGTGAATGAATTTACGAGGCCTCAGATTGGAGCTCAGGACCCTGGCTCCCAGGTCTGGGCTGTCCTGTCCCGGGGCTGGCTGCTCGGTCCTCTCTCCCAGGGACCCTGCGTCATCCCTGCATCTCTGGAACTAGGCCAGTGTCTGTCTGATCTCCCCTGACTTTGAAATCACTTTCCCCGTGTGGTTCTCAGGTGCACTTTCCTGGAATCTCTCTCGCTATTCTCAGCCTCTCTCCTCCCCTCTCCCTGCCTTGCAACTCAGCAGCCCAGCCAAAAACTGGAAGCTCATTATTAAACCAGAAGCTGCCTTATACTATCCCCGAGACTCCAGATGGAAAACAGGAGCTTCTATCCAGCCGAGGACTGACACAGTAAAGCCCCCTTGAGCTGTTAGCTGTCAAGGAGAGGAATCCAGGTTCTCATCTGCATGAGTAATCATCTCCCGTGTTTCCAGAGACACTGGATTTACATCCCAGACCCCAGCACACGGGGCCAGGAGAAGCTGCTCTTCAAGAAACTAGTCATGTACTTTTTTTTCCCCTCCTTCCTCCTTCTCCTTCTTGGAGTTCATCAGAAGAGAAGTTGGGGAGGTAAGTGGGGAGGGGAGAGAGGGGCTCGGACATGCCCAGAATGAGAGAAGTGCGGCCGGGAAGTTTCCAGAGCAGAGATGGAGACTGGGCCAGCGGCCTGGGAGGAGACCGGGAAGGCTGGCAAAGCACGTGCTGGTCAGCTGCCCGTCCTCTCTCTCCGCCACACCCACCTCAGTCCACCAGCGCATCCTGCCAGCTTGACTTCCAAAGGTGTCCGAACCCTGCCCTCCTTTCTAGTCCAGACCACGCACCAGTCCAGACTCACCGGGACTTCTGCATCTACCTCCCAAGCGGCCTCTGGATTCGTTCCCCACACAGCAGCCAGACTGAGTGTCTTAGTCCACAGCCAGCTCATGCTTCTCAGTTACTTACAGCCTTTGGAATAAAACCTTGACCTGTGGGACCCTGTATGACCTGCCACCCATCCCCACCTCCTAATCTCAGCCTTCCTTGTCCTCAAATATCTCAGGCTGGTCCTGCCCTTGGCACCTGCACCTCATTCGTCCACCTCCTGGGAGGATGCTCCACCAGGTCACAGAGCTCGCTCCTTCTCCACAGCATATCCCTGCTCAAATGCCCTCTGCGGAGACCACCTCCTGGACCACGTGGTCTGCCGTGGAGCCCCCTCCACCACAACCCAGGCCAACACCATGGTTTACTTTCCCCAGAACACTTAACCACCATCCAGAGTGGTTATCAGCTGCCTTTTGCATAGCACCTGCCACCTGCATCAGAATGGACACTGGTGGGAGCAGGAGAGACATGTCCATCTCACCCACCGCTGGACCTGCCGCTCCCAGGGCCATGCCCAGCACAAGCCGGAGCCCCGTAAACCTTCGTTGAGTGAATTCATGGAAGCCAGGTGATAGAAGCCCTAGTGAGGAGACCAAAGGGGTGAATTTGGCACCAAAGCAGAAGGGTGACCACCACTGTCTGAGAACAGGGATTCGATAACAATAATATAACAATTGTTACCACTGTGTTCTGGGTTGTGTCTGAGGCTCTGAGATCGTCTGAAACACTTTTATCCACCGAGGCTGGTTACAAATCACTGCGACAGGGAGGCCCAGCAGAGGAAGCTGCTGCCTCGGCCACCGGAAGGCAGATGGAGTCCCACGTGGCACTGGAGAACACAGGACCCTGAGCAAGAGGGGACAAGCAAGAGGGGACAAGAGGAAAGCAATGATCAACAAGACAACACAGGAAAACTCCTGAACGTCCACATCTTGCGTGGTGCACGTGCTCGGTAACCTTCTGCCTTTGCCATGTTTCCTACGCCGCGGGCCGTAATGCAAAACGTGTTTCACAGAGCTTGAAGCCTTCTCAGAATAAGGGGTGTGATTTATATTTTAAGAAGCAATAAAGACGGACCTTATGGGCAGTGGAGAAAGTGCTAACATTCCTGGACCTTGTGTGTCAGGAAACTTGAAGAGAATCAATACCCAGAAGAAAACCCAAGTGCAGCAAAATGCAATCTGAATGGAGGCCTTTGAGTTTTAGTCCAAACAGCTCAGCTGAAGAGCTTTGTAACCCAGAAGATCGCACAGATATCTCAGAGTGGAGACAAATTTTTGCACCGGATAAACGGAGGTCCAGGTAATGCTTCCTAGTCTCTCATTACTACGATCAGTTCTTCTCCTAAAAGAAAATACCTGTTTCTGATTTATTTCCCTTCTCAAAGCAGCATGGGCAGCAGAGCTTCCAATACCAGGTTTCCACACCACCACTGGTCAAGAATGAGCCGGGCCACATGTCCGTGTGTCACCTCCAATCCTCAAGCACTGAGGAAACCGAGGCTCAAAGAGGTCAAGCAGCGTGGTCATCGTCCCAAAGCTCGTAAGTTTCAGGACCCACATCCAAGCCTGGGTGTCTTTGTCCAAAAGATGTGCTCTTTATGTCCACTCTTCATGGCTTCTCTGCAGCAGCTTTCATTCCACCTACCATTTTCAACCTTCTTATGTCAAAAGGTGAGAGTCACCAGGGTCAAGATGTGGAATCAAAGGGGAAGCTGGGGAGTTACAAGGCGGGAGGGTAGGCAGCATGAAACGATGCAGAGATGCCGTGGTGGTGTCTGCTGGTGATGTCTGCCCATCGCCCGTGACCTCTAGGAGGGTGGCCCCTTGGGACCTTCAAGAGAGCACTTTCGGTAGAGGGTGCAGTGTCGTGTCGGGTAAGGGGATTGGCAGAAACAAGATGATAAGGATTCTGTAAGAGCTTTGAAGCTTGAGAGATGGTCCTTCTGGCCTCTTCTGAGACATCTGGCTTTTTAGGGAAAGCTGGAGAGCTGGCACGGTACCCAAGGTAGTGACCAACACCTAAAGCTCTTACTGTGTGCCAGGCACTGTCCTAAAGACTCAGCACACATGTCATCCTCACAACTGCACGGTGGGCTGTATTCCCACTCTCCACGTTTGCCAGTCGACTTGCTGCCATTTGCATGCCTGGCTAGTAAAAAGCAGAGCTGGGATTTGAAACCAGATAATCTGGCTCCAGAAGGTGTTTTTAACCCATCCACTCTGCTGACTTTCAACCAAGGAACATAGGCTTGTTTTAAAGGATGGGAGGGACCTTGTGATATTTGTACGAACACAGGGAAGGGAGAAATGGCTTAATCCCTTCCTGAAAGCCAGGTTGAATCAGCCGCCATCCCTGGCACCTGCGATCTCCGAGCAACCACGACTGTAGCCGTGCACACCCAGCAGTCCCTCCATCACCCTTGTGCAACGAGGTCCTCTCCGTTTCATCCCCAGGACATCTCCTAGACAAGCTGGAGTCTATAGGACCCGAGTTTAAATAGGATGATTCCCTTTGTTATGATGAAGTAGCTTGAGCTGGACCCTAGATGCCCTTCATGGATTTTAGAAGCAGCTGGCATTTGGTAATGTAACTCGAGAGGTTTGCTAAGTTCTGGGCCATGTATACCCAGCTCGTGAATTCCAGCCTGGTTGCTATCAATCGATGGACTGAGTTTGCAGAGTGCCCACTGTGCTCCTGTGGTGTCGTGGAAGACTTTGGAAGCGTTTGGACTTTGGAATGAGACACATATGGGCTTGGATTCCAGCTCCTCCACTCACCAGCTCCGTGATCTTGACCGAGTGATGCTCACTTTTGGAGCCTCGGTTCTTCATCTCTAGAATGAGGAGGAGAAACCACACAGCACAGTTCCCACAGGGAGCTCACGACAGGGTGGCCTCCCTTCCCTCATCCCAGCCTCTGGTCCGATGCTTGCTCTTCGCAAAGACCCAGTTTCTTCATTGTAAGAAGGCCACCACTGGGCTTCAGGGAATGACCCACTTACAGCCAATTGCTTCCTTCTGGGTCATTCTGATGGATTAAATGAGGAACCATTTAAAACCACAGCCCAAAGAGCCAGAGGGAGAGGCTGCAGAGGGACGAGGCAGGTGGAGGCCAATGCACGCTTGTGGAAGATTTGTGCCAAAGTCAGGAAAAGCTCCGGGCGCACCAGGGCAGCCTCCGCGGCCAATCAGGTGGCACGACCCACCTTGGCAGCGACGCTGACCTAACTAGGCCAGCCGCAAAGCAGACCTTCATATAAAGCACAATAATTACAGAGAGCCGGGGGCCGTCTGTGCTGCGTGCTGCTTCATCCATCCTGACCCCTTAGATCTCTCTTCTTTCACTGCGAACTCAACACCCAGGGCCTCTGCTGTGCTGTGAACACTCTCTCTGAGCATTTTCTATGAGGTGTTGGCAGAAAGAGAATAAATTCTATCCCAGCACACCTCTGGGTTCATGTTGAATTTGACTGGAGCTGTATTGAACCAGGAAATAATTTGACTAAAGAATATTTCAGCCCAGCAAGTATTTGCTGGGTCCTTCCTATGTCTCCGGGCACTGTATTTGATGCTGGAACAGAGATGAATATGAAATGGTATCTGACCCTCCGTTAACAAATTACCATTGACTGAGGGAGGACTTACCACATGCCAGGGGATTTGCAAATATTATTCCTTATGACAACCAGATAAAGTTGCTACCTCATTCGTGATACAAGTGATGAGAAGGAAGCTCAAAGCGGTTAAGTTACGTGCTCAAGATCACCCAACTAGTACGGGCTGGAACTAAGCTTTAGATTCAGGGATGTTTGACAGCAAACCCCATGTACTTTCAAATACTCCAAGGTACCTTTGGCTCAGCGAGCCAGGGTTGAGTGGAGACAAGGATATAAAACCATAAACACCCTCCAGGCACCACAAAGCCACATGCTTGAAGTCAAGGAAAGGGAGTCAGATGTGGTAACAGAAGTCAGAACAGGAAGGCGGGAGGCATTCGTTCTGGAGTTCCTGCCGCAGGCTGGATGCTATGTGCCCCTGGTTTCCCAACTCAACAGTAGATGGAAAATATTATTATTGTGTCTAAAGGAATGGACCCCCTCAACACCCTCTTGCTCCATTTTTTTTGATTAAAGTATTTTTCCTTATTTATTTATTTATAATGTGTTAGTTTCAAGGGACAGCATAGTGATTCAGTTATATATATTCCTTTCACATTCTTTTTAATTATAAGTTATTATAAGATATTATTTCATTATAAGTTATATGGTACACAGTTTAAAAGGACTAGCAATGTGTAACTAGAGTCACAGAAGGAGAGGAGAGAGAGAATGAAAGAATAATTGAAGATATAATGGCTGTGAATTTCCCAAAATGTCAGAAAAATTATTAGAGTTAAGTGAACTTTTGGATGTAGGGACAATATACAAAAATCAGTCACTTTTGGCTATACCAGCAACAAACAAATGTAACACAGAGTTTAAAGCAACATCACTTAAAAAGCAACAATCAAACCCTTAATAACAAGCTTAATGAAACCAGAGAAAACTTAAAGACAACTGAAGATATGGAGGGAGGGACATGCACTGCTCTGAGCCTGAAAGGCTCAGTGTGGTAGAGATGTTAGTTCTTTTCAAACAGACCTACAGATACAACACAATCCAAGTCAGAATCCCAGCAGACTTTCTGGAGGAGAGGGGTGGTAATTAATAAACTGATTCTAAAATTTGTACGGAATGGCAAGGGTTAGAGAATAGAAAAAGTTATTATAAGGGATTGGCTTACATGGCTGTGGAGGTTGGCAAGTCCAGTATCTGCAGGGTGGGCTGGCAGGCCAGAGACCTAGAGAACCGAAGGTGCACAACCTGGAGAGTCAGGAGAGCCAGTGATGCAGATGAAGGCCCAAAGGCAGTCTACTGGAGAATTCCTTCTTGCCCGGGAAGGCCAGTCTTTCTGTTCTATTCAGTCCTTCAACTGATTGGATGAGGCCCACCCACGTTACGGAGAGCAATCTGTTTCACTCAGAGTTCTCTAATTTAAATATTACTCTCATTCCCCAAACACCCTTTAGGCTGACACACACAATAGCCGGGCAATCTAGAAGAAGAATAAAGCTAGGAGATTTATACTACAAGATAGCCATACCTATTTTAAAGATACAGTAATTAACAATGTGCTATTGACATAAGGATAAAAAAACCCCAGAATAATGAAAGAGAAAAGAAAGTCCAGAAACAGACCCATTCATACATGTTCCAGATTTATGACAGAAGTGATAATACAGTACAGGAGAGAAAGGATACTCTTTTTAATAAACAGTATTAAGTTAATTTGATATCAACATGGAAAAAATAATCTAGAGCTCTTCTTCACATCAGACACAAAATAAATCATATCTAAATATAAAAAGTAAAATGATAAAAACTTTAGAGGAAAACAGAGTATATCTTCAATCCCTTGGAATAGACAAAACTTCCCTAAATCCTCATTCGTTACTTCCGTAGCTGGGTTGACTTTTATCATTCTGCCAATTTATTCTGTTGGTTGTTTGAAATAAGCAGATCTGGAACTTGGATGTTCTTGCCTGCAATATTACCTGAACGATTTCCATCCAGTCCATTTCTAGTGAGTCATTGATTATTGCGTCACTCTTTTGTTTTATCATTAGTTCAGACATTTATTAAGTGTGTACTTACACCATGCTCTTTCCCAAGCGTTGTCACCACTGCTGACCAATGTGATCAAAATCGACTGGCATCCACCCACCCACACATAGCACTACCATCTTCTTTTCCTTCACCTTATGAGCCTGTATCCCCAGCACTGGATAATCCTCATTATTCTCCGATCTCCAAGCACACCCTGAGCATCCCCTCTCCAAGTTTTTACTCATGCTTCTTCCCCTGTGGAACAGCCCCATGTGTGCCATACAGTTTCCAGGCTCTCTGTCTCCAGTGTTCTGCCTGCCTTGGCTAGTTTGGGCTCAGTAAGTGGGAGGAGATGAGCAAAATGTGCAGAGAACTTGATGACCCTCACCCAGCCTTCCAAGTCCTGCTCATGCCCCTTTGCTTGTGGTTTAGAATCATTCCCCTAGGCTGAATGCCCGGCACCAGGACACCAGGACTTGAGGCTTGTGAAGGGCGCCCTCTGATGGAGGAGAATAGCACTGGGCCCAGGCGTCATTACCTGTAATTACACTGTCAATAACAGGCTCTGCCCAGAATCCTGGAGAACTCACAGTGCTTCCTAAAGATTTTGGTAACACCCACCCCGGAGAGTGAATCCTTCAAGCTGCGGGTACCAGAGTTGGACAACTTGGCTAGGAGGCATTGGTGTATCTCAGACATGATATAGTCAAAGGCTGAAGGACAAGGGTCCAAACTTCTGTTCATATCACCTGCCAGCTCCAGGCTTCCTTTGGTGCAGGGGTTGAGCACATGTTAAGAAGAGGGTGGTGCGTGAAGTCTTCTGTTCATTTTCAGGGGCTACATTATCTGATTTTTTTTTTTTTTTTTTTTTGCTCGTGGAAGCCTCTTCTACTTACCTTCTGAGCACCTACTCACGGGGAAGTGTTCTTAGCCTCTACCTCAGCTCCACCATCATTTCATCAGCAGCCACTCTGGATCTCCCTCCTCCTGGTTCTGCCTCTTCCATATAGTGAGCCAGACTTGGCCAAGGCAGGCAACAAATGGTGTGGGCATTAGAGCCAAGAACAGCTGGGTTCATACTCTTTCTCTGCCACCTGCATTATTCAGGTTACTAAACTGCTTGAGCCTCAGTTTCTTCATCTGTGAAATGGGGATGACAGTCTCTAGCTCATAGAGTTGGTGGGAGACTTAAATGAAATAATGTGTAGAATGTCTGATTTGGCAATATAGGTGCCCTGCATGCATTAATCAGTTCTGCCCTCAACCCACTTACAGCCAGCCACTTACCTGCTCATCAGAGAGGGAGGTTGAGAATATCCATACATATTTGTGATATTGAGTGATGGAGATACTAGTTGCATTAGTATTACAAAGGTAGGACTGATGGATTCTGTTCCAGGAGGGGCCTAGGCTGGAAGTATAACTATCAGCTGGCATCTTTCGTGTACTCACTATGCCAGGCACTGCTCTTTACACACAGTCTTATTTCATCCTCACGGTAACCCATTGGGGTTGGTACTTGTAGCAGACAGGCTCCGGGGAGCCCACATGATCCCTGACTCCTGGTATCCACACAGTTGTGTAATCAATCCCGCCACCTTTGAGTGGGGCAGGACCTGCTCCTAACCACCAGAATACTGTTAACAGACGTGTGCGATTCCATGTAGGTGGTCACACTACTCAAGATTGTAATGCCCCTTGTCTCCTAGGGCCACTCCAGTCCCTCGCCAGATGGGGAAATACCAGGGAAGGAGGAGGATTGCTGTGAAAAGAGGCTCAGGCCTCTAGAGAAGCTGCCCAGCAAGGTCCTCACAGGCGGGTGTCCTACCTGCTGCTCATGTCAATCGTCCCAAAGGAGCAGCATCATCTCAATACTCATTCTCATATGAACCAGAAGAATCACACTTGTGGTTCCAAAAGGAAGAAGACCCTATTCATGTTGCATTCAGAGGAAGCCCACATGGGTCTGCCTCTTGTTGCTGTGGCAAAGCAGAATTAATAAGCTGGCCAGGCCAAGCGGGTACTCTGGACCCTGTGGGCAGGTCAGGTGGCCACATGCCCTCCCTCCCACGGCCTTGCTTTCCTCTCACTATATGTGGTTTCCATTGCAAATGCCCCTGGGGCCGCTGGCTCATTCTCTAAGGAGAGAGAGCCTGATTTGTTCAGAACGTTCCTTGGCCAGACACCTCCAGGGGCGAGAGTCCACTGAGCCTACAGTCCCAAGGGGTCCGCAAATGGAGTCATGTTGAAGGAATGGCCACAGGAGTGGAGGGACACCAGGGCAGTCCATGCCAGCTCAGAATCCCTGGCTCACAGGTTTGCTCCAGGACTGGCATAAGCAGTGTGCTGGGAACAGGCTACAGAAGAATCACCGGAGGGGAGATGGGCGTTGACCTTAGGGAGCTACCCTCCCCCTGCGCAGAGCCCTCGGGTGGCCCTGTGCCTGGGTTGCCGCCTATCCGGCCCCTGAAGCTCCTGACCCCAGTCCCTGGCCTTCCAGATGGGCGGGTCCATTAACTCTGACCCCTGGTCTTTGGCTCCGCCCCTGCCTGCCACCTGAAGCAGGCGGCTGCCCCCTTCTCCCTGCCCCCGCCCTCTCCTCTGGTTCCGCCCCTTATTTCCCCGCTCCGCACTGTCACACCTGGACACACTGGCCGGGCTCATCCCTGCAGGGTTCACCGGCCCCGCCCTCAGGATCGCTGGCCCCGCCCCGCGCAGGAGCCAATCCACTTAAGAAGGCTAAGCACCTGGGAGGCCCCACCAGTGCCTTGAGGCCGCCGCGGGGCGCAGCCTTGCAATGGCAGAAGCTTCTCCGCCCGTTGGGTCGCCTCCACGCTGCCTGTGGTACCGGAGGCCTGGCATCTACGAGGATGACAAGGGGAGGACCTGGGTGATGGCGGTTTTGCATGTCAGTCCCTCCCACCGAGCTTGGGGCAGGGGCTTCCCGGGCAGCACAGTGAGTCATGGGCATGGCATAAAGGGAGGCAGGGTGGTGCAGGGACCCCAACCCTTGGGGGCCCAGCACATTCTGCAGTAGGGCCCGGGAGCGAGGGAAGAGGATGCAATTCTCCTTCGCTGGGAAACTTGGCCTTTGGGGGTTTGAATATGCTGACCTTGGCCCCAGAACCTCCTGCCCTGAGGGTCCACAGGCATGAGTTTATCTACAAAAGATAAGGTGCTCCTGCGTGCAGAAGTGAGATAGAAGCCCCTAGTTCATGCTGAAAAGGCTTCACAGATGGAGTGACTAGCCAGCTGGGCTCTGTAGGATGAGTAGGAGTTCTCCAAGACTGGAAAGGAGACAGGTGCAAGCAAAAGCATTGCAATCTAGAGGCAGCAGGTGGGCCAACAGTGTAACATTCACATTGGCTTCAGGTTCCTGATCTGCAAAATGGGAATTATATATGTCTGCAGCAAGTGAGTTACAGACACGGCTTGCCGTCTGAGTCGCCTAGGTGAGCGTTTGAGAGGTAACACATTCCAGACTCCCCCCTCCCCGTAGAAATTGATTCAGGAGGCTTGGGTGGAGTTTAAGACCCGTTAGGTTTTTAAAGCTCTGCAGGTGATAAGGATAATCACTCAGGGTGGAAACAGCTGGCCTAGAACAGGCGTTTGGCTCACAGCGCATCTTTGAGGGATGAAATATAAACACTTCATTGTAATACGGTAAACACTTGTCCAGGTATTAAGTAAACAATTTATTGTCATTTTAAACAATATAACCCAATTTCCTAGCAATCTTCAAATAGGTTATCGAGAAAATTTTTGGAGAACACTAAAAGCCTCTTCCGAACCTCCACCAAATAAGCATGCAGAAAACTCGGGATGAAATATTTTCATAAGTTTTTAAAAAGCGTAAGAAGTGTTCAGTGGGAGAAGAATGGATTCTTCAAATAATTTAGCCATGGGTGAGGGAGGCTCGCCTGAAAGGTGAGCATGGTTTTCACAATTTAGAATGATTGTTTCTTAATAGAGCTGTGTTTTCACATGTGATCTTGGGGTGGGAAGTAGCTTGTTGAGCGAGATCCAATGCCAAGGATCAGCAAACGGTCTGTAAAGTGTCTGACAGTAAACGTTTTCAGCTTTGCAGACCTTAAAGACTCCATAGCAACTACCCAGCTCCGCCCTTGCAGGGTAAAAGCAGCTAGGGACAGTACATAAAGGAAGAAGCGTTTGCTTCTTTGCAATAAAACTGTATTTACAGAAGCAAGGGCTGGGCCAGACTGGGTCCACAATTCGCTGACATCTGACCTACAGCCAGAATCCAAAGGGAAAGAGATTTTGCCACATAATTTAAAAATATCCTTCTTACAAAAACAGCCCATCAAAAAGTTAGGACAACAAACTGAGAAAAATGATTTGCAACAGGTATAACTAATAAAAGGCTTGATTCTTAACTCAGGAAAACATGCATCACCAAGAAGACAAACACCCTGATAGAAAACTTGGTAAAGAACTTTCCATTTTGCTGCATCACCCTGGAGATTTGGTTAACGTTCTCTCGTCCTGTACCTTTCTGGATTGGCTGAATTTTATTTTAACTGTTCACAACAAGTATTGATGGCCATGATCAAAACTACAATACATTTTTTAGGGGTAAAAATCCATCAGTCCCATACTTTGAGGTCTCTGGATATCTTATTTTTAAAGAGGGAATTTTAAAAACTATAGAACTGGCCAAGGCAGAGGGCCAAGAGAGTAATCAGTGGAAGCTCAGAATTGCTGACAGGCTGTAAACAGAGGCTAAGTTTCCAGGGTGGTGTGGGGTGCAGGTCAGTGGGAGGATTGTACCGGGGGGCCCTAGAGAAAACTGATCATCTGGGGTCCAGGCAAAACCCCCAAGTGATGGTGCCAAGGCTCTGGATATGGGATTCTAAAAGCATCGACCCTCTGACCTGGACAGCCTGCCAGCTGGGCCAGGGGATCCAGGACCACGGCTGTTGGTACACAGCTCAGCTGTCAGGGGAATCTTGCCTCTGATGTGCCGCCTCCTCTCCAGTTTCTTCAGCATGAAGCCGGCATCACAGTCCACATGTTGCAGATGGCGGTGCACCCTCAGATGCTTAGGTCCCAGACCTGTGCGTTCATGTCCGGGTTGCCCCTCAAATGGGAGCTCTACCCTGGGCGGAAGTACCAAGGAACAGATTCCAGACTCTGGGACATAGTGGACCATGGCCAGGCAAGTGCGTGGTGGCCCCAAGTGAGGGGGATGGGTGTTAAGCAGCGACTGCACATGTGCAAAGTGGGGCGAGGGATGGGAGGATACCTTCCCTGAAATCCACAAACCCAGGTTCCCATCTACTTCGGTCAGAGAAAACCATTTCCCAGGGGATCTGATCACCTTCCCCTTTCTGCAGATCAACTCCACGGAGCGGCTGATCCTAACATACCCGTCGACGGGGGACGACTGAGGATGGGGAGCCGCTGGCGGGGCTGGTATGTCAGGCCTGGGGCTTCTCACTGCAGAGAGCAGACAGGGAGCAAGGACGCTGCTCCTCTTTCCTGGAAGGCAGTGCTGGTCACCTTCCCTCATGCTATTCCCTGAGTTTTCTCACATAGACACCCCTTTACTCCCCTTCCTAACCTCCTTGGATGTGATTGCCACCATGGACAGACCCCTCTAATGCATTCACAAAGCGCCGAATAATGTTTATCATTTAATTCTCAAAAGAATTCTGTGCAGTGTACGTGTTTGTGTCCCGTGTGACGATGAGAAAACAGGCTCTGAGAGCTGGGATAATTTTCCTGAGGCTGCGGAGCCTGGAATTAGCCGCGATCAAGCTCCAGGCAGTTTCAATCCCGAGGGCCAACCTGGCACTGGGGCACCACAAGTCCAGTCAATGGCAGTGGCCTTCAAGTTCCCTGCACCGACCCACAGAGCCTCCTCCCTGACATTGGTAGTAACTTGAGCTGCACTGAGGGCCTGGGACCCTCCTACCTGCTTCCTGCTCAGACTGGGCACCTGCCTGGTCCCTCTGAGGTTCCCTGACCATCACCTTTTATCTTCCCCCAGGTCCCGCTGGCCCCGTGATCTTCAGTGAGGATCTGTGTACACCTGCTCTTTGGTTCACACACCTAGTGTGGCCTCCTTGGGGGGCAGCTGGGCCCTTGCCCACTTTGCATTTACTGTTTTCCTCGGTCAGGGTGACCTGCCTGGGTGAAACCCATCCCCTGGCTGTGAGCTGGGGCTTCTCTTTCTGCTTCGTGTCTTTCAGGCTGATCTGCCAGGTGCCACGCCCCACCCCCTCCCCTCTACACCCACCAGACACCATGCCCAGCCAGACCCCTGAGCCTCCAGCACTGCCTGCGATTGGAAGCTTGCCTTCGGCCACACTCCGCCTTAGGCAGCGAGTGGCTCAGAGGGTGCTGGGTCTGGACTTGCAACTCAGATGCCCTGTGGATGTCAGTTCTGCTGATCCTTCGGCCTGGAGTAGATCAAGTGCTGGACAGGTTGCTCAGTCCTGAGCCTCAGTTAGCCCATCTGCACGAGGGGGGTGAGGAGGGAGGGATCTGGCCTGTGGTTCCCCTGCCTGATCAGTCCATTAGCTCATGGAAGTGATTCTGGTCTGTGAGGGTGACCTCCCAGGACCGGTTCATTAAACTTCATTGCTCATTGTCAACTTTGTGCTGAGTTGAAGCGTATCTTCAACCGGTGCCTAGTGTAGAAAAGCAATGGCTGGCACTTGGGGAAAATTGTCGCGGTCCCTTTAGTGTTTGTGCCCCCCGGGAAGGAATTGGCCCGTTTGTGATTGGCCCGTTTCAGCAGCGGGCCAGCTGTGAAAGGTAAGGAAATGGAGGTGAGTGTGGGCTCTTTGCGAAGCTGTGCGGTGGACAAGCAAAGATTGCGGCAGCCGCTGGAGGAGACGCCACAGGAAGTACGGGCTCTCACAGGGGCTGATGGCGCCCAGATGTCTTTGCAGGAGTTGGCAGGAGCGCAGGGGAGATGGGAGGGCAGAGGGACCAGTCCTCGGGCGGGGAGGGGTGAAGCAAGAGTCCAAGGGGCTGACCGGGTCTTGCCCTTGGAGCCTAGGGAGGAGGAGGAGGACCGCGTGGATGCAGGGCGCGGCGACAGTTTCACGGCAGCGGCAAGAAGAGAAGAGGGGATTTGCTCCCTCCCACCAGTCACAGGAAGAAATCGTCAACGGATTCAAGTCCCAACCTTAAAAATGAATCCGCAAAATTACTGAAGAAAGCGCAAGGAAATATGTTCACAATCTGGGGTAGGAAAAACAAAAAGCAGAAAGCAAAGACAGTATGAGACAGACAATTAACTTTTTCAAGTTCATCTGGTCTGTATGACAAGAAGCTAACAAAGCACCGGGGACGCTATCAGGACTAGGGACAAAGCACTAGGATGCAGAAAAGGTAGAAAACTCCTAGAGAAGTGAAGTGGGCGAATGCCAGGAACTCACCATTTATAGCAGACATCCAAACGTTAGGAAGTGCAGATTTTAGAATTCAGACCGTCGTGTCCTTGGTTTTGGCAGAAGTTGGGATTGTGGGAGTGGGTTGGGGTAGCCACCCTGGAGGTCTGGAGAACAATTCAGAAGCGTTTATCAAAATTTAAAGCAGCACAAAGAGCCATTCCTAGAGTGTTTACTAAGAGCAAGGTTTCCAGGCTCCGCGCTGTGGACATTTGGGGCCAGATAATTCTTCATCATGAAAGGCTGCCCTGTGCACTGTAGGGTGTTTGGCAGTATCCCTGGTTTCTGCCCATGAAGTTCTGGGAGCAGCCCCTTGCCCACCCCCCTCAAGATGTGATTGGTAAATGCCCCCCCCCAGGGAGCAAAATTTCCTCCAGTTGAGAACCACTGCCCTAGAAAAACATTTGCATGCATTATAACAATATAGCATAACAAAAGTTATGCGAATGTAGGTCTCTCTCTCAAAATACCTTACTGTAGACTTAATGCCTTTTCCATCCTAACTAAGCATTTGTCGGGCACCGTGGCCCTAACTTTTGTAGTTTGAGGTACAGCAGCAAAACTAGCACGCATTTCTTTTTCCTTCCTCACAATTTCACGGATAGAAGATTCATTCTCACCGTAGACCTTAATGGAATGTGACTTTTACTTTCCTTACTGAGAACTTTCACCTTTCTACTTCGGTGAAGCACTTTATGGCTATGCTTTGGCAGATTCAAATGGCCAGCATCACTACTCCTGTGCTTTGAGGCCATTATTACTAAAAGAAGGGTCACGTAACACAATCACTGCAAAACCGCAACAATTGATCTGGTAACCGAGATGAGACAGACACTAAGTGACAAAATGGCTCAGATGCGCTGGACAAAGGGATGATTCATTGTACCACGCAGGATTGCGTGCGATTTCATTAAAGCTACTCAGAACGGCCCGCAATTTAAAACTTCTGAATTGCTTATTTCTGGAATTTTCCATTTAATATGTTTGGACCCCAGATGACTGCCGGTAACTGCAACCATGGACAGCGAAGCCTCAGATGAGGGGGAGTTTCCATGGCTGTGTACATTTAAAGAGTACTGTGAATGAAAAATACTGCAGCCATATCAATACACAAAGGATGCTGTGGTCATCAAGTCATCAGCTGCTACTGCCGCCCCCGGCAGTGAGCAGAGGGAACTCAGGCTGGAGTCGGGCAGGCAGCCCAGCCTCTGCAGCCACCCCCGAGGGTGCCCCCTGAGGGAACTCAGGATGAGAAAGAACAGGACACTGGCCCTAGATGGCTAGGTGCATATCAAAGAAATAATTTCAGTGAGCCCAGACCTTTGCACCTTCTCATCCACAGAAAATCACTAAATTCCTTAACTTGAGATATCTGGCTTTCTATAATTAACAGTAATATTTTAATGTTCCCACTACCTGGTCTTTGTTGCAAAAACTCCTCTATGTCCTGGCTTTTCCCTTGCCTGGGCAGAGCAGTCTCTTAGAGCGATCTGAGAGGCTGCCTCCTGGACTCGAGTCCTCAGAAGGTCCATCGAATAAAGCATAACTCTCAGCTTGTAGGTTGTGCATTTATTTCAGTCGACAATACTGAAAACTGGAATTAATGAAATTCAGGATATGATATTTACAAATCGCTGTCTAAAAGGATTTCTAGGCAAGTGAGAGGCAAAAATGCAGAACACACAAGTCTTATTCTTTTTCTTATATATACAAAGACCTGTGTTTTAAGTAGCTACACGGTGAACAATAGTTTTATTTCAAGTTTACCTTTTCATTGTGTGGTAGTAACACCTGGAAACATTCATGCGTAGGTCGCCTGAAGCAGACAGGAAGGGGGTTGCTTGTCACTCTGCTAAACAGTCTCCAAGGAAAGTCACAATGTTGAAAAAAGGCAGTTGTAACTCGGAGCAAAAATCGACCTAATTATTTGTGATTCTGTGTCATGTTTTCTAAGTCGAGCCTCCCATATAAACCAATTGTTTGATTTTCCTTTAATAGAGCAAATTGTATTGTTCTTGCAATACCCTTCCTTTCTTTGGCTGCAGATCAATGGTCATTCCTTCCCTCTTGTTTAAATAATATTAATAAAAATAAAAGAATAGGCGTTGACATTTGATTTGTCCCTAAATTCTTTTTATGATTTTTTTTCACAAAGTTAAATCATCTCAGAAACTTTTTGTTTCCCCTTAAGAATGCTGTGAATGATACTTTCCACTCAACATAGAAAATATAAAGGAGGAATATTAAAATGCATTGACTCTCCTATGAGCCACTCTCCATGTGTTAGCTGATTTAATGTTCAAAGTAATATTCTGAGGTAGGTTTTAATGCACCTATATTATTACAGTCAGGAAACAGGCTCTGAGAACTGAAACACTTAACTGTGGCTCTGAATGAGAGGTCGACTGGGATTCCATTAAAGCATGTTTGTTTTCCAAGTCTGCACAAAAGCATGGTGACTAATAACAGCGTAGACTTGAGCCAGGCTCCCTGCATTTGAATCTAGGTCTGCCACTTACTAGCTCTGTTAACCTTCAGCAAAGTAGGTAATCCCTCTAAATCCTTGTTTTTTCCAGGAAGTGTTCCAGGATGAGTTCTGTTCATGTGAACTCTCTCCCCCTGCTCATCTTAAACATTCTGAGCAGGTGTGCTAGGAAGAAAGGAAGCAGGAAGAGAGAAAATATAAAACCCACCATTAGCCACAGCAGCTCTGCGTCCTCGGAGAGATCCTTTTTGGAATAGTTTGTCTTTTATTTAGAAAAACACAATGATGGGTCATTGAATAAAAAAGCTAGCCCCAAGTCAAACAGAGCCAAGCTGTTCTGCATAATAAAGTAAGAATGTTAGCATTTCAAAGATTAGCTTATGGGGAGGGGGTGGTGATGCTCTAACAAGGGCAAAAGGACTTTTCAAAACCTGAGTGTTTAATACCCCACTTTAAGGCACAGTCTGAAAGTTAGCCCACAAACCTCGCCACACCCTCAAACTTAACACCCAACACGCCCCCCGATGTCTGTCACCTGCAGCCCTGTGGTCTGTACCACAGCGGTGCCCAGGTGAGGGGGCTGATGTGCATGGAGATAATCCATTAACCGAAGAAAAGCAGTGGATGCTGGAAGTCAGGGGTGATAGGTAGAAGCATGAGCCCCCACAAAGTCCCTGGAGAGATAGTGAAGTGTGATATGGAGATGGGGGAAGGTCAAGCTCAATTAAATCTTGTCTAAATCTAAAAGGATGGAGTGCTGCATCTGACATACAGATCACATTGAATACAGGGGATTTCACAATGAACCGGATGGGACTGTCAAATTATGATCAGAGTCTGTTATTCTCCTATAAAATATGCTCAGTCTGTGTGTGTCCTTTCCAAGATGAAGATTTACTGTGGTTATCCATGACCCTCAAGAGCCAGAGGATCAGTAGAAATGAGACACTCAGATATTTAACCCAGTACAATCCAATCAAAAAGGTGGTGAAGTGGCCGTGGCTTCTTGGTGTCCTTGGTTGTGGGCTGATAAGGCCAGTACTGAAGAGAGGTACTGCCAGATCAGAGCAGTACCAGCCAAGCTCCCTAGATTTAGGCTTTTGGCTCTCCAAACCCAGGGGCTCAGGTAATTGGCATCTTAACCAAAGAACCCGCTGTATAAAGTCCTGTATCTTCTGGACCAGATTCCAAAGTTGAGTTTGTAAGTCTGATTGCTGAGAAGGGCAAAGAGCTCTCCCATAATATCAAAATGTTCAGTTTAGTAGTTTCAAGGACTACTGATTTTTCATCTCTGAATCATGAATTATAATTACAGTGAAGTATTTGTAAGAACATTTTTTTAGAAAATCTCTCACTTCAATCTGTAAATTGTGTTTGCCACAGGAGGTTCACTCACCAAAACTAGGAAGACTCACTCACGGACAATGACTTAACTGGACTAGTTCAAGAGTTCACTCATTTGGTATAAAAAGATGGGGAGGATTCTCTTACCATTAATATATTTCTAAAAGCATTTCCCCTTTGTATATAAAAGCTGTTTTGTAAGCAAAATACAGTGACATTAACAAAGTAGCTTTAAAATACAATAAAGATCAACGCAATTTGGCAACAATGGCCTTGGTTCCCAGTCAAAGCCCCTCACAAAAGCCAGCAGAGCAGCCAAGACAGAAAAAGAAAAATAGTGTGGAAAGTAGGAAGAAAAATCAGTAGAAGAAAAAGACCAAAAGGTTTCAAGTGAAAGTGTTGGACACAGAAGACAGAGCAAAGAAGATTCAAATCCTCCACCCCTCCCTCCCTGCCCGCACCCTAGACAGGCAAGGCCACAGAGCAGAACAAATATAAGCAACTAGTTTTTAAAAGCTTTCCTAAAAACAAACAAACAAAAATCACTTGACCTGTGTATTTAAAGGGGACGTGGTGTACCTGGGACATAGGATCAAGAAGAGTCAAGTCCAAGACATAGTCTATTAAAATTGATAACAGGAAAAATGGCGGGGGGAGGGGGGCGGTGAGAGGATAGCCATGTCCCAGGTCTTAGGCAAGACCCTGGGATGCATCCCATCAAGTAGGATCCTTGGCTTCATGCAGGAAAGAATTCAAGAGCGAGCCATAGTTGAGTAAAGGTAGATTTATTCAGAGATACACACTCCATAGACAGAGTGTGGGCCCCCTTACTCAGAAGGGAGAGCGGCTACGAGGTGCAGGGTTATTGGGTTTTACGGGCTGGGCAACTTCATATACCAACAAGTGGGAGGATTATTCCAACTGCTTTGGGGAAGGGGCTGGGGTTCCCAGGAACTGGGCCACCACCCACTTTCATGGGCAGCCTCCAAACTGTCCAGGGACCTGCTGGAGAGCCATTTAGCAGCTATTGTATTTCAATGAATGTATATTGAAGGTCAAGATCTCCTGGGAGTTGAATCTTCTGCCATTTTGGTGCTATTGGCAGGGCCATTCTTTTAATGGCTGTGCCCTGCCCCCTTCCCCAAATTATCAGATTTTACAGAATTGAAATCCTTTTGGCATAAGGTAAAATGACCAAGTAACTTCTATGGGATTAGACCTTCAGAGAATTAAGTTAAAATTCAATGGGGTAAATGGAACAACAAAGAAAGAAAATGTGAGCCAAGAATTTTTTTTATTCAGCCAAAGAGATCTTCAATTACAGAGGCCACAGACAAACTGGGATGAAGTTGAGGGTCTCAGGGAATATTGCTCTTGTGTGCCATTCCTGGGGGATCTTAAGCAATAAGCTTCAGACAATCAAGAAATGCTTAGAGAAGCTTTTCGTGAGAACTACTAGTGAGCACTGACCATATTTAACTGCAGAATGAAGACTAGAGGGCACAAGGGTGAAAAATGCTATGTATTTGTTGTATCCTCCAATAATGAAGATAAAATTCAGCTACCAAAAATGGGGAGAGAAGGGAAAGATTATGCAGAAAGTAAGCTTGCTGGCTGCCTCAAAGGTATTATTTAGCACTAAATGGACGTCACTTTAGACACTTTGGGGCGAAGAAGAGGAGGGGAAGAAGAGGTTACTAATTTCAATACTGTTCATAGGAGGGAACCAAAGACCTGCACCATCCAACATGGTAGCCACCAGCTACATACAGCTATTTAAATTTTAATTAACACTAAATAAAATTTAAAATTCAGTTTCTCAGTCATATCAGCCACATTTCAAGTGCTCCATAAGCTATATATGTAGCTAGTACACTTTCCACACTGGAGAACACGGATACAGAACATGTCCATCATTATAGACAGTTTTTTGGACAGCGTTACAACAGATAGCATTTTTTTGAAAAAAGGAATAAGAGTATTTCCCTAAGATATTAGTATAAAGGAAGCTACTGAAACAAAACACCCAACCTATGGTATTTTGTCATGGTAGCCAAAGCAGATTAATACAGATAGCAATTCTCTACGTATTGATCTACAGTTCAAAGCAGTCTGTCAAAATCCCAGCTGACTTCTTTGCAGGAATTGACAAGCTGATCCTGAAATTCACACGGATATTCAAGGGATCCAGAATAATGAAAATAATCTTGAAAAAGAAGAACAAAGTTGGAAGACTCACATTTCCCAATGTCAAAACTTATCACAATGATATAGTAATCAAGACAGCGTGGTATTGGCATAAGGACAGATACACACATCACTCGAGTACAACTGAAAACCCAGAAATAAACCCTTACTTTCACAGTCAGTTGATTTTTGACAGGAATCCCAAGACAATTCAATGGGTGGAAGGAAAGTCTTTTCAACAAATGGTACTGAGGCAACTGGCTATTCACATGGGCTCCTACCATACAGCATACATAAAAATTAACTCAAAGTGGACTATATACATTAATGTAAGAGTTTAAACTATAAAACTCTTAGAAGAAAATGTAGAGTAAACCTTCATGACCTTGGGTCAGGAAAAGCTTTCTTAAGACAATATGAAAAATTCAAGTGATAACAGAAACAGATGAGAAATTAGATTCATCAAAATTAAAAAGTTTTGTGCTTTGAAGGATACCATCAACAAATGCGAAGACAATATACAGACTGGGGCAAAATACCTGTAAATTATATCTAATAAGGAGTTGAATCCAGAAAATATAAAGAATTCTTATAACTTGGTAATTTAAAAAAACCCAATTTTTGAAAATGGGCAATGAGTGAGTCATGGAGATGTAACAAAGTATGGTGAATATAGTTAATAACACTGTATTACATATCTGAAATTTACTAAGACAGTAGATCTTAGAAGTTCTCATCACAAGAAAAAAATCTGTAACTATCTATGGTGACAGATGTTAACAAGACTTATTATGGTGATGATTTCACAGCACATATAAATATAGAATCATTATGTTGTATACCTGGAACTAATATAATGTTATATGTCAGTTTTACCTCAATAACAACAAAAAATGGGCAAAGGATCTTAATTAGGCATTTCTCCAAAGAAGAGAGACAAATGTATAAACATCATTAGCCACCAGGAAAATGCAAATCAAAAGTACAATGAGATAGCATTTTATACCTTCTACATGGCTAGCATCAAAAAGCCAGATACTAAGTTGACAAGGATGTGAAGAAATCGAAACTCTCACACATTGCTGCTGAGAATGTGCAGCCACTTTGGGACACAGTCTGGCAGTTCCTCAAAAAGTGGAAAACAAGTTACCATATGACTCAGCAATTCCACTCCTATATATATAACCAAGAGAAATGAAAACACGTGTCCACCCAAAAAGTTACATGTGAATGTTTGTAGCAGCATTATTCATAATAGGCAAACCCCCAGATGTCCATGATTGTGTAAAATGTGGTACAGGCATGTAATGGATTATTCAGTCATAAAAATGAATGAAATACTGACAGATGCTATAACATATATGAACCTTGAAAATATTATGCTGAAGAATCCAGTCAGAGATGACCACACACTGTATGATGCCATTTATATGAAATGCCCAGAACAGGGAAATCTATAGAGGCAGAAAGCAGATTAGTGGCTGACTAGGGCTGAGAGGCTTGGGGAGAATATGGAGTTACTGCTAAGGGATATGGGGTATCTTTTGGGGTAAGGAAAATGTTCTAAAATCGATCATGGTGATGTTCTAAAATTTTAGTATATTCACAGAGTTATCCAAACTAAAAACAACTGAATCATACACTTTATTTATTTATTTAAAATTTTTTATTGAGTTATAGTCATTTTACAATGTTGTGTCAAATTCCAGTGTAGAGCACAATTTTTCAGTTATACATCAACATACATATATACATTGTCACATTTTTTTCCCCTGTGAGCTACTGCAAGATCTTGTATGTATTTCTGAATCGTACATCTTAAATGAGTAAATTGTATGGTATGTCAATTACATTTTAATCAAGCTGTTACATAAAATATCTATATAAAATTTTTTAAGATATAAATACCCAATTAAAAGAGCTAGAAAAGGGACAAAAGAAACCAAAAGAGTATATAAGTAAAGAATTAAAGATTAAAACAGGCATCATTGATATAGAAAACAAATTTTAAAAAACCCAATAGAATTAATAAATGAATCAAAAGGTTGGTTCTTTGGGAAATAAAATAGACAAATCTGATTTTACTAAATGAGATAAAGCACCAGAAAGACAAAATAAGAGATGACAAGAGGCAATAATAATCCAGAGAGAGTATTAAAAATCATGAGACTATTTTGAATAACTATGAAAATAAAATATAAACCTTAGATGAAAAGGATACTTTTCTAGGAAAGTGTATTTAACCAAAGTTGACTCCAGTAGAGATAAAAACAGACCAATTTCCATCGAAGAAACCGTAAGTTGTGGAAGTGCTCCTTTTGGAAGAGCACCAGGCTTGAGTGGAACTCTACCAAGCTAAAAAAAAAGATGATTCTAGTGCAACTGACAGTATTATAGGGGAGAACAAAAGAAAAGCCTCTAAATTATTTTTAAACAGTGAACATAACTTTGATGCCAAAACCTGACAAAGAATGAGAGGAGAAAAAAAAATTCAGATCATTTTAACTACAATGCAAAATTTTAAAATAAAATATTAGCAAAGAAATCCACCAACACATTTATGCATTATTCATTATGATCAAGTGTGGTGCATTCCATGAATGTAAGCAAGAGTCAATACCCTAATGTCAATAGAATTTAAGAAAAGTATCATATGATCATCTCTTTAAATATCAAAAAGTCATGTAACAAAATTCAGTACCCATTCAAGTTACAAATTCTAAAAAACAGGAATTGAAAGGTAATTCCTTAACTTGATAAAATACAAATATTTAAGCCCCAAAGACAAGATCATACTTAATGGGGAAACTCCAGAGGCCTGCCCAATGAAGTTAAGAAAATAAAAGAATGCCTATTATTTGCAGATGCTAACTACTATATATAAAATAAACAAGGTGCTACTGTACAGCACAGGGAACTATATACAATATCTTGTAGTAACCTATAATGAAATATGAAAGCAAATATATACATGTATATGGATGACTGCAGCATTACGCTATGCACCAGAAACGGACACAACATTGTAAGCTGACTAAACTTCAATAATAATAATAATAATAAAAGAACGCCTATTACCCCCACCATTTACCATAGCTTTGGCGATATTAGGTAAGAGAAAGGAACCACAAACAATAAGACTTTAAAAGGAAGAGGTAAAAAGACTTCTACTTGCAGATGTTACCATTATATACCTGGAATACCTAAAGAATAAATTAAAACCTCTATAAATAATAAGCTATTTTAGTAATATAGCAGAATATAGAATTGACAGAGAAAATAATAGCCATTTTATACACACATGCATGCACACACATGCATACACACACCCTTCAAACAATGTCCTATTAAAGGATATAATGAAAGGGAAGACACCATTACAATAACAAAAAAATAAATTAAATGTCTGAGAACAGGTTCAACAAGAGTGTGCAAAACTTCTATGATTAAAACTATAAAACATTCCTGAAAGACACAAATGTAGAATTAAATTAAAGAGAAGACAATATTCTTGGCTGGGTTGATTGCACATCGTAAAGATGCCCAAGGTGCAGATGACGGGTTGATGGGGAACTTCGTGACGGATGACAGGCTGACGACACGACACCTGAGCTCACAGATCAATCTCACCCAAAGCTGGGTGACCTGACACTGGGTGCTTCCGGGTCTGACACGAAGAACATGCGGCACCACCTGTCGGGTATTTGTGCCCAAAGAATTAAACCAGAATCTAATTGAGTCTCTAAATACAGGAAATAGGAGGAATATTAAAGAATATTCTGGGAGGCCATTCACCAAATCCAGAAAGTCTGCGGGACAGCTGACCGGGTTTGTCCTAAGAAGGAAGCAGCTGCTGGTATAGATTTTAAGAGACTTGAGACACATGAACCACATGCAGTCTGTGTCTTGATCTAAACCAACTGCAGAAAGACGGGCTTTAGATGACACTGAGGAATTACACCTCATTTTGCTTGGTGTGACAATGACATTGTGGATGTAAAGATACATAAGAGAGTACATGTGGGTGAAGTGATGAGGTATTTAAAAGAAACTTCAGCAAAAAACAAAACCAAACGTCAACTCTGTATGGGGGGAAATGAAACAAGACTGGCATGATGCTAACTGCTGAAGCTCTTTGTCAGATGCCAACATCCATCCGTGTTCTGTGTCCATCTCATCCAGCTTCCTCAAGAATGTTGGTCCTTGACTACACATGCCCTCTCTGCTCTGCATCAGTCTGTCCTTCCTGCAGACCTTTCCTTTCAGCTGCACACACAGGCTCCGTCACCTACGTCTGAAACCCCCCTGGACGCCACACTCCTCCAATTCCCTGCACAGCAAACTCCCAGTAAGGGCTGTCCCTCCTCACTCCCCTTCTCGGCTGTGCCCATCTCAGCACGGCCATGCCTGACAATGGGGCCAAATCCAACACCCGCTTCCCTCCATTCAGCCTCTCAGCAGCGTGCTCCCCAGCCCACCAGCCTCGCTCTGAGAACACTGTCTTCCACGGTTTCAAAGACACCACCATCTTCTCCACGAGAGACCTCAGTCAGGCCCCCAGCTTTAACTGCCATTTATATTCTGATGACTCTGACATTGATTTTTTTTTTTGGTCCTGATTTGAGTTCTAGACCCATTTGCAACAACATCCTCTTGACCCTCCACCTGGAGGTATCAAAGCATCTCAAACCTCATGGTTAGAACAGAGCTCTTGACATTTCTCCTGGCCTGAGCTCACACGTCCGCATCTGGACAATAGCACCACCATCCACCGGGCTGGTGCAGCCACAACACAAGTCTTTCTCACCGTGGAAAACTCAGATTCTGCATCACATTTATCGTTAATTTCTTACGGCCACTTACTCTCCTAAAAGAGCACTTGGGGAAGAAATTCATTTGCTGTTTTAATTTCCACAGCAAATTAAACCCTCCCCGCACCAGCATCCCTCGTCCTGGGCCTCTCTCCCCTGAGTTAAGAACCAGCTCCCCCTCATTCTCCAGGTCCCACGGTGAGGGCCACCTCCGCCACCTGACCTCACAACTGGCTGCCAGCTTACTGTGTTTTCTCTGCAGGATTTTGCACGTTCCAGGCTTCTTGTTTATAGTTTTCCAGAATGAAACCTGAGGGGCGGGCCTGTTGTCTTCACTGCTGTATCTTGCTGCACTTGGCAGAGTTCACGGTGGTGGCCAAAGTCTTCGCGAACAAGCGCACAAGGACTGTCTTGGTCTGCTCGGGCTGCTGGAACAAAACACAGGCCGAGGGGCTTCACAGCAGACATTTATTTCTCACAGTTCTGGAGGCTGGAGGTCCAACATCAAAGTGCCAGCAGGTTCGGTGTCTGGTGAGGGCCCTCTTCCTGGCTTGGTGACAGCCGTCTCCCTACAGCGTCCTCACATGGGCTTTCTCTGGTGCACACACAGAGAGCTCTCCCTTCTCTTAGAAGGGCACTCATTCCATCATGACAGCCCCATCCCCAAGACCTCTTCTGACCCTCATCCCCTCCCAAAGGTCCCACCTTGCAAGTTAGGGCATCAGCATACAAATTTGCGGGGGACACAAATGCTCAGCCCCAGAGAAGAACTTTCCTCTTCCTGGGCCTGTTCCTAAAATGAGGCAGCTGGCTGATTTCTGATGTTCCAGTGCTCCAACGGACCGAACTCTTACCCCGTCAGGTGTGGTACCCAGTGCTTGTCTCGCTAGTGCTGGGTAAGAAGACTGGGGCCGGAGAACATCAAACAGGAAAAGTAGGGTTTTCCTTGTGTACTTCTCATGTTAGATACCTAACAACCTATACGCATCATTCCCTGATGTCACCCTGTGGTCAAGAGCTATGGACTCAAGTCACACATGAGTGGGGAGGACCAGTTTTGCACACAGAATGGATTCCCTTTACTGGAAGGCCCTGCTTACCTGTTCAGAAGGCAGAGGAGGGGCAGCTGATCTTGAGAAGGAAGCAGGAAGCTTCCCGGGCTAGGCTGTGACTAGGGCAGGGGAGGCAGAGCAGGGACTCTGGGTGGGTGGCTGGAGACAGTTTCAGGGAGGAAGGCCTCCCGCTAGAATGGGGACTACCCATGGAAGGACAAAGCCTGGTGAGTGCCCGAGCACGGAGGAGACAGAGCTGGCTGGGGCAGGGAGGTGAGGAAGATGGGGGTCTTAAATACCCGGAGATGCTAAGATTTTTGCGGTCACTTACGCCAGTGGTTCTCAAATTATACACACACACACACACAGTTTCTAGCCTTATCTCTAGAGTAAAATAAATATATGAAATTCATAAGCATTCCTTCCCCTTCAAATATTCTGACTTGGTGACTGTGCTCACGTCTCCCCAGGAGCATCTAGGTCAAGGATGGAAGCTGTTCAGCACAGTTAGATGAGCTGTCTTACATTTAATCAGTCAACATTACAAAGTGTTCACACTATGTACAATCTTGTAACATCCAGGTGTGTGGACACCTGGAAAAGAGAGGACCCCCAACCTCTGTCCTGCAGGTGAGCAACCTGAGGGCCTGTCCAAAGTGCTCGCCTGTGGGGCCTCCTGCCACATCCCGGGCTGTGGACCGTCGACCAGCAGGTTTCTGAGTCCTGAGCACAGACCGGGGCTCCACTCAGGCCTGCCTGTGAACGGCGCCTGAGCCCACATGGGCAGGTGGGTCTCTCGGAGGCATGGCGTCTGTGGGCCCGTCACGTGAGACAGCTGGTCCAGGGGCTCAGGAGACCAGGCTCAGGCCAGCAGGACCCATGTCCCTGCAGCCAGAAGGGCACAGAGCTGAGGGGACAGAACAAGTAGCAGCCCAGGGCATGTAGGACACGACACCAGCTGCTGTGAGGGACAAAATGGAGAAGCTGAAACCACCAGGCAGCTGGGAAATCAAAGGCACAGGTACAGCCGGGGGAGCTGGACTGACCACTCGTCCTCTCCAGCCAACCTGCCGGGGATGCTGGGCTGCAGGCAGGTCCGGCAGGCCCGGGGAGGGCTCACCCTCTGCCCGTCCAACCCCTCCGGGACCCAGGTGTGCCAGCACAGCACACACGGGGCTGGTAAATGAAGGTAACACAAGCACGAACATCCCCGCTGCAGGCTTGGGGCTCCGGGCGCAGGAGGAGACGGGAGCTGCGGGACCTGGGACAAGAGAAGACAGGGTCAAGGGTGAGGGGGTGCAGTGTGGGTGGGAGTGGAGCTGCTGGGGCGAGGCTGGACGGGGGAGCTTGGTGTTTGGGGCTGGTCCCCAGAGCCTAGGCCTTGTGTCAGAGACAAGACAGACTGTCAACAGAGCCGGCTGCCTGGTGTCACAAGACCCAGATGTGAAACCCGGCTGTGTCATGGGGACAAGTCATTGTACTTCTCAAAACTCCTTTAATAACCTCTAAAGTTATATAAATACCCCCAGCTCCGTTGATGTGACGGTCAAGGGATAGAGCCCACACCTGTGAAGCACCGTACAGAGGGCGCCCCAATACTAAGGGAGCCTAAAAATGATTGGCTCCTGAGCTGTTAAAGGAGAGTGTGGGGCCCCAGCCGGGGGACGCCCGGAGTGCAGTGTGGGCGGGAAGGGGGTGGTGCACAGAGGAGGGGTGTTCCTCCTTCCCGCCCTGGCCCCGGGGTGCTCACCAGATCATTCACACCCCGAGTCTGGCAGCTGTTCCAGAAGCATGTCCTCTGTGCCGCTGAACTGTGAGAAAGAGGGAGTCAGAGCCTGGGGATTCTCCTCTATTCAGGCCCCAGGGCCGCCCGCTAGCTTACAGCATCAGGTCGCCCTGTGTGAGGGGGATCTCAGGGGCCCCTCCTCCTACCAGCCATCACCCCGAGACTGCCCACCAGAGAGGCCCTCCTGCCACCCACAGGGCTTCTGGTAGAGACCTCGGAGGTTGGCCAGTCATTCAGTTCTAGTGTTTCTCCAACCTAGTCCTTTACAAATCTGCAGTTGTAAAGCCCCTCCGTTTCTTTAGCTCCTGGTACAGAAATGGAGGGGAGAGAGACCGCAGAGGCCAGATGTTGGGGAGGGGGAGCAGGGCCACCCACGACACCCTGCTGGGTTCCCGGGAGAAGCACACACTTACCTGGATGTGATACACTATGCGCCAGAAGCTGGAGTCAGAGCCTCGGTACCTTCTTCCGGGGTAGAGCTGCCACATGAGGGGCAGCGGGTACGGGGCCACCACGCTGGGGCACACAGCCTCCCCCAGGGGGACATCTTCCTGATGCATGAGTACCTGGAGGCTACTCTCGGTCTGGAGAGAAGACAGGGCACGCCTACAGGGCTCAGGTGCAAATAACCAGGGTTCTTCCTGCACCCACCCAGCACAGCCAGCATCTCCGGGCACGCTCCTCTCAAGGACTTGGGCTGGGCCAGGGTGACCAGCACACGAACCTATCTACCCAGATGGGGCCACAAAGGCCCACTTCTTTGGGGCAAATGTCTAGTTGCTAGGGTATGCCGCGGGGCCTGGGAGCTTTTGTAACTATGCAGTCTGGTGTCTGTTTCTGCTGATGTGGGACTTTTTTGGATTTTCCTTTATCATATAGATCCCCTTTTATTTGTTTGTTGATTTAATTGGAGTATAGTCCGTTTACAATGCTGTGCTCATTTCAGGTGTACAGCACGGTGATTCAGTTATACATATATATATTCCTTTTCATACTCTTTTTCATTATAGGCTATTACAGGATATTGAATACAGTTCCCTCTGCTGTACAGTAGGACATTGTTGTTTATCTTGTTTATACATAGTAGTTAGTATTTACATATCCTGAACTAAAAATTTCTCTCTCCATCACCCTCCTTCCCCCTCTGGTAACCATAAGTTTGTTTCCTATGTCTGTGAGTCTGTTTTTGTTTTGTAAATAAGTTCATTTGTGTCATTTTTTTTAGATCCACGTATAAGTGATATCATATGGTAGTTTTTTTTTTCTCTTTCTGGCCGACTTCACTTAGAATGACGATCTCCAGGTCCACCTATGTTGCTGCAAATGGCATTTTACTCTTTTTCATGGCTGAGTAGTATTCCATCATCATATAGTCCCTTTTAATCACGATCCCCTGGGACCCCGGCATCAGGTGACAGACCACTTTTCGCCATCTCCACCACTGCCCCCATTTCATCACTTCTCACTGGACTGCTGTGATAACTGCCCAACTTGTCCCCTTGTGGGTCCTGTGCCCCACAGTCAGTTCTCAGCACCGCTGCCAGGGTGTGCATCTAAAAATTACGTCACTCCCCTGCTGGACACCCTCCAGCGCCTTCCAATCGCAGGCAGATGAAGTGAAACCTTTACCATGGCCCCAGGCCCACAGGGATGGGCCCCTGACTCTCTCACTGGTTCTGTCCTTCACTCCTGACTCATCCCAGCCACACAGGCCTCCTCACTGTATCCAGGACACACACGCACTCAGTAATCTCTCGCACCTGCTGTCCTCTGCCTGGAATATTCTCCCCTAGATCCACGCAGGGCTCACGCCCTTCTTTTAGGCAGGTCTCTGCTCAAATGTATGTCTAGAGACAGATTTCAGCAAACTCCAACTCTACGCTGTGTATGAGAGGTGTGCCCCAAACAGAAGTCCAGAAAGGTTTCAAATAAAATGATGGGCGAAGTACAGCAGGCAAGTGCAGATTAAGACCCTCCAGGGGACCTGCCTGAAGTCGCCCGTGCGCGTGTTCTGGTCTGCCACCCCACGTCAGTCACCCTACACACCTGGCCGCTGGCCTCCGTCATCCCGTGGTCTTTCTCCCCCAGCAGAATGTCAGCCTCACAAGCAGTGGGATTTTCCCACATTCACCGCAAAGCCTCACAACCTAGACTCCTACTCGGCACATAAACTAAGCGCCCAGCTCTGTTCAATGACTATTTTTCCAAAGTGGAAATAGCTTTTAAAATTTTCCACCTATGAAATAAACCAGAACTTACTGTTAAAAAAATGGTTCAGATCATCCTGTAAGGTGTAAGGGTGGAAACCACCATTCTTGCTGTGTTAGGATACAGTCTCCCATATCCTTTCACCATTCTTAGTTCGCTTATTGGTCTTTTTCTTGTTTACTTAAGTACAGCTTTACATATTAAAAATACTGGTCCTTTAAGTTATGTGGGGCAAATCCAGTCCCATGGTTTTCTAAAGGGTTATGTTTTGTCCAGAATTTACAATGATTATGCGACAAACTCTGCTTTGTAGTTTTGACGTCATGTTGAAGAAGATATTCCCCAATTAGAGATTAAAAAGACATTCACTTACATTTTCCACAAATACTTGACTTAAAGTGATTTAACCTTTTAAAAGTGTGTGTGTGTGTGTGTGTGTGTGTGTGTGTGTGTCTATACTTCAACAATCTAAATGTCAATGAAGATATAAATTCAGATGGTGGTTATGAGCCTGGAATCCCAAACACACTACCTACCAGCAGCACTACTTAGGACAAATCTACACTTTTATGCCTCAGTTTCCTTATCTATAAAATGGGAACACAGTCACTCTCAATAACTTTTTGCTGTTTGCTGTTATATTACATAAATGTTCTAATAATATGTATTTTAATTTTGCTTTTATGCTTTCTTTCTTTGGTTTATATATGGAAAGTTTCAAAATTTACACCTCAGTTTCTTTGAGGAAACTATGCTCTGGTGAAAAGTACCTGTAAGACAGTTACATTTCTTTTTCTTTTCAATTGAAGTACAGTAAGTTACAATGTGCCAATCTCTGGTGTACAGCATAATGTCCCAGTCATACATACACTCGTTTTCATAAAAGGTTATTACAGGATATTGAATATAGTTCCCTGTGCTACACAGAAGAAATTTCTTTTTTTTAAATCTCTTTTTATATATAGTAGTTAATACTTGCAAATCTCGAACTCCCAAATATACCCCTTCCCACCCCTTCTCCCCCATAAGACTGTTTACTATGCTTGAGAGTCTGTTTCTATTTTGTAGATGAGTTCATTAGTGTCTTTTTTTTCTTTATATTTCTTTAAAAAAAGTTAACATTAAGTAAAAATCCATCTGAAGGCATCACACGTAAAACACGTCAATGTCTATTCAGTGCTGGCTTTTATATTACTATCTTACTTTTGAAGTTTGTTTCCTCCAAGAATAGAGGAGGTACTAAATATTCCAAACTCTATGACAGTGGTTCTCAAAGTTGGTTGATCATAATTTTTTGAGGGTCTTTTCAAAATACAGACTTCTGGGGCTCGCCTGAGAGTCTGATAACCTGCCACGTGCGTGAATCGCTTACTTTAGAGACATAGTGCCACTTTATGGATTAGGACCCTGAAGCCGAGAGAAGTCCTATTTCACTCAAGATCATATGCATACACTCCAGACACTACGGGGCCCCATCCTTTGGCCAATGCGCCTGCGTTTTCCCCGCCCTCCTTCTTGGCCTGGAGAACCGCTCACCCTTCAGAGCCCACCCAACTCAAAGTGGTTTCATCTGAGTCCCCGGCCGCCCTGGCCTTCTGAGCCTCCCACTCCCGCCCTCACCCTGCGGCACCTGAGAGGCTCCTGGAGGGCCTGCACCACCTGGGGCGCCCCAGGCTCCAGAGTGGACGGGGACGCCCATGCCACCCCGTCCGCCCGGCCGGCCCCAAAGCGGCTGTACCTCGATGGTTATGGGCAGCCAGGTGCGCTGCTTCTCGTCCACATACGTGGCCTTTTCCCAGATCCACAGGTGGTCCGGGTGCAAGGCCGTGCGCACCCTGAAGAACGGAAGCTCGCCCATGGCGCCTTGAGCGGTCTGGGAAACAAAGGCTGGAGCCTCTCGAGGCTTCTCGCTGGTCCGCAGGATGCGAGGCTCGGATGCTTTATAGTGGGATGGCGCGCGGGCGCCCTCAAGCGGCGGGGCGGGAGAAGGGCGCGGCGTGGGGAGGGCGCAGCGGGGCGAGGGGCAGGGCGCTAGGGGCGGGGCACGAGGCAGGATGCGATGGATGCGAAGTACTGCGGGGGGGCCAACAGCAGGATGAGGGGCCGCCCATACACCCAGGCCTGCCTTGTGTCCCTAGACCCTGGCAGTGTCCAGGAGCGCAGACCCAGCCCCGTAGACCCAGGACTTCCTCCAGACCCCCAGCCAGCCAGCTAGCCTGGTTCTTCGTCTCCCACTGGCCACTGCTGAGAAGGCACTCAGGTCTGTGGCCTTGGCCTTTTGTTTCTTCCCTCAGCAGGCAGCGGTGTCCTCCCACAGCCCAGACTGGGACTCTGAGCCACTGCTTGGAACTCACAGTCGAAGTTAGGCTAGCCAGAGCCAAGGCTCCCTCCGCATCTGGGCTCAGAAGAGACGGCTGCAAGCCTGAACCAGGCCTGTACCCTCCCAGGTTCACGCACCAACTTCAGCCTGTGGATTCGGGTGTCAGAATCCATTTCCTTGGTAAATAGCAATTCTTGAAGCCCCCCCTCCCGCTACACACATTTTCCACTCTTTGATGATGGTGTGGTCATTTAATAGCTATTGTGAAACATGGTGGTGAAGAAACATGGGTTTTCCCTTTTACAGGCTTTTAATTCATTAGTGAAAACATCGTTCCAAATGAATGCTTAAAAAGAACCCCTCCCCCCACTCAAGATCAATGGGTTGAAACGTCCCTGGGTCACATGACCGAACCGTCTCTCTGTCAATTACGTCAAATAAGGAAAACAATTTCATTTCATTTTGGAGAACCACGTGCCCATTAAGGCAATTAAAAAATAAAATACAATGCGAAACACGTAAAACGAGCTTCAGCCTCACGGCTCACACGTCAGCGTTCGTAGTGAGCGCCTTGCCTCCTCGTTTTTTCTTGTCTCGCTGACTAGGCACTAAAAAAATTGTGATCTTTTGAGATGTCACAAAATGAGCTTAACACTTGATCCCCTGACAGCAAAGGTATGTATATGCTTCTCTGCTTATCCAGACGGCCTCATTCCCAAGAAGGTATTGAGGTGGCTTCAGGTAATAGAGATGGAATTGGATTTACCAGGAACGCAAAATAGACAAAAATCAAGTAGGGTTGGGAGTGGGGTTGGGGAGTGACGTGAGCGGGCAAACCTCTTTCCCACTACAGCCTCTAGTAGTGCTGGTAGTTAATACTGTGGCTTTCAGTCTGATTTTCCCGTGGATGGTTCTTAATTCCGGACCCAGATAGCCACTGGGAGCAAGAGAATGTAGTCGTATGTTCTGGTGAAGAAGTTTCAGCCCAGTCCTGAGCTTTGAGGCCAAAAATGATACCAAGTCCAGCGTAAACAGTGCTGCTTGCCTCATGTAGCAAGGGGAGGGGGCCCCTGGAAGCCAGTGTGGCTCCTGGCCCAGCCACATCGGTGGCTCCAGGACCCAGAATGCCACTGGGTCTGCTGATTTCATTAGCACGCCTTCTGCTTTTCTAAGAGGCCACAAAGGCCACAAATAATGGAGCAAGAATCAGACCCATTTGGCTGGATACACTCCTGAATGTTCTGGGAACAAGATCCTCCATCTCCCCCTGCCCTCCAATTTTGAAAGAATAACGTACTTCTTCAGTTTCACAAGAGGACTTCTTAACATTGAGCAGGAGTGTGTGTCATTCTTTTTCTTTTTTCTTTCATAATTGAAATTTTATTGGTTGCTTTGAGGTTCAGTACACATTTTCATTTGCATGCAATTCTTAAGACACGTACCAAAAATCTGAAAAATCATGTAGTTGTGGTTCTTTTCCAAACAATTATTCCAGTGGCTTTCCAGCTTAAAATTCAGAGGCAAAGTTCTCTTAACAGGATATCTAGTACCAATATTGTCAAAATTGATATACTTTTACATCTTAAGTCCCACCAATTCACAATTTAAATCACATACACTACATACTCAAATTTTCAATAGTTCACAGCCCATTAACAAAGTTACTAGGAAAACTGGACTACCACGACCAAAGATGTTACAGTGCACAAAATTCTGACAAGGAGAGCCAAGATCAAGGAGTGGTTTGCTTTAGGACACAATTCTACCAAAAACAACATGGGAAGAGAAGTAATTTAAAGAGTTCAAGCCATTAAATGCACAACTGACTCCAAATTACGATTTAAGTATGCTCTGTATTATAGGATATAAAAACTGCCTCTGTCTGTGGAATGTTAAGCTGACACTCAAGACGATCAAAGCCTCCCATATTGAATGTCCCACTCTTTTCTGGTTATACCAAAAAATAAACAACCAGTAAATAATTCCACCTCTTAAAAAAATTCACATGAAAAAAATGAGATGAGGTGGGATTCCCTCCTTCTTAAAAATGTTTCTAGAGCTACTAAAAAACTTGCATTTACAAAAAAGTTGAAAAAAAAGTTCCTCTTGATTGTACAAGAAGGGACCACTGAGCAGGAGTAGATGTCATTCTTGTAAAGGATTTAGAAAATCACTTGAGAGGGTTGCCAAAAAATGACAGGTGAAGTTAGGATGTCTGAGGAGTTCATTGGGCAGCTTCTGTGGGGGCCCGAGCCTTCTTCATGGAAATTCCATGAGAGGGGAAACGCAGCTCCCGTGTGGGCTGAGACAGGAGCCTCTCCTCCGGCGTGCCCTCTGCCCCATCTTAGGGCTCAAGGCCAGTCAGCCTAGTTTTAGAGTGGTGTGTGCCTTCCCAACTCTGGCCTTCATTAGTTTACATGCTCCCTGAGGATAATCAAGTGGATATTTCATATAGAAAGTAGCACAAAGCAATTATGTTGACTCATTTTTTTAAAAAGCATCCTTCACTGATGCTTTCGTGTCCTGACCTGAGGCCCGTTTTGACTTTGCCTCTGTCACCTATGAACTTGGCAAATCCTTTGCCATCTTGGCTCCATTGCCACACTTCTGTAAATGAACGGGCCAAGCCAGCAGGGATGTTCTCTAAGTGACTTCGAACACAACACTCCCTGATCCTCCGATAAAGTTGCCTAGTGGGAGGAGAGAACTGTTAAGAACGATTCTGAGCAGAGTGGTTCTGCAAGGACCCTGATGGAATCCATCCTTCAGGGCTGAGGAAGTCTTCCTTCTTATTTGGGTTCCAGAGAGGGCCTTGTGGGTGAGTCCTGGCCATCAGTGTGATCTAGAGCCGTGGTACTGCCCCTGACCAGCTCCATCTCAAACCCTCCCCAGACCTACTGAGCCAGGCTCTGCATTGTACCAAGATCCGCAGGGGATCTGTGGGCACCGGAAGCCTTGGTCTACAGGGGGAGGATCAGGAGGGAGAGATGGTGCGTGTCTGCCTCCTGCCGCCGGTTCCCTCCAACTTTCTTTACGACACAGAGTTGGATGTGTGTTTCTTTGTCATTTAGTTCTAGGCTCTCTTCTTTTTTTTTTTCTTTCTTGCTTAAACATTTAATTAATTAATTAATTTCTGTTTGTTGGTTTGTTTCTGAAGTACAGTCAGTGACAATGTGTCAATTTCTGGTGTACAGCACAATGTCCCAGTCATGCATATACATACATGTATTCGTTTTCATATTCTTTTTCATTAAAGATTATTACAAGATATTGAATATAGTTTCCTGTGTTATGCAGAAGAAACTTGTTTTTAAAATATATTTTTATGTATGGTGGCTAACATTTGCAAATAGGCTCTCTTATTGTCTGACAAAATCACTTCTTATCTATAAGGTGTTTTCCTCTTAAACTCCTGGTCATCAGTGGCTTCCTAACCATTATCAAAGATTTTAGCAAAAGCTATAAAGAACCTACTTAGAGCTACTTAGGCACCCAGGCCTCGTGGCCCTACAATGAACGGCTCCAAACCACTAAGCTGATGACTTGAAAACCTGGCTGTTTAATCAGAATCACCTGGGAGGCTTCTATAACAATACCTGGACCTGGACCTCACCCCAGACCAATTAAACCAGCATCTCTGGACTGAGCCTTTGGGTTTTGTCTTTTATTCAGGATTCCTCAGGTGATTCTAATGTGCAGCCAGGGCTGAGAACCACTTCTCTAAGATCTGAGTTGCTGGTTTTGAGGTATGACCCAGATTTATGAAACTAAATAACTGTGAAAACGTTAAAGCTCTTCTTTCTACCATCACTTCTCACTGTGAACCTCCCCCAAGCCTGCTCTTTACTTCTCTCCCTATGCTCTACTTTTAATTTTCTGCTTCCAATCTTTTCTGTGCGGGGAACCGTAACACCACGATTATTAGGATTGTAAGGGTCTGAGTTCTCATTAATGTATGGAATATAAAAGCTGTATCCATGCTAGTAGCTGAGAGTGTTTTTTGTTTTTTTTTTTTTAATTCTTATATCTGGTCCTTTTTTTTTTAAATAATTAGGGTTGATAATCAAGTGAGCTCAGGGTAAAAGGGATGTTACAGCCTTTACCCATAAGTGATGAAAATTTCTCCCTAGATTAATGGAGAAGCTGGGACAAGGATATTCTAAGTAAAACTCAGGGACTGATTAGAGTTTTATCTCTGCGTGGCTTCTATCTCTCTCTCTAAACTTTAAGACTTTTAAGTGCTTCTCAAACTTTAAGGTGTATATTGGAATCTTGGTCAAATGCAGACTCTGGGTAGCGTTGTGGTGAGATTCTGCATTTCTAACAAGCTCCAAGGTGAGGCTGATGGTCCATGAGGCATTTCCAAGTAGCAAGGCCCTCTACTAACCCAACACACACACACAGCACAACGCAAAAGCAGGACACCCATGACCCCTACTGAAAACACACCGCAGAGTTGACCCTGACAAACTGGTGGAGTGAGTAGCACGAGGGAGAACTGCAGTGGGCACTTTGAGGTACAAATGAGGCTTCCATTTGCTCAGAGACAAGTTCAAAGTTACCTAAATTTGTATCAGAAACACATCTCAGCCCTGGGGTTACTCCACACGTTGGGTGTTACGCCTACACGATTCCTGGGGCTCCTATCAGCTTGGCGCTTCTTTTCTCACCCTCCATTCTTCTTTAATTTAGTTTGATTGCATTGACTTGACCTCAGAAAACTATTTCGTATGTCTCTTTATTCCTCCTAGAAAAATGACTTCATCTTCATTTTCATGCTTCTCACATACATAAGGTGAGATAAATACATTAACTACGTCATGCTTTCAGCTTTCATACCTAAAATGTCCTCTGTACCATTTACATAATACCTCCTGCCCTAGCTTTTCAATTTTAAGATATATTCTGAATGGAATTCTCATCACTTAACAGCATGGGGGACTTACTTTCACGTGAGGCATGTAAGTAGACTTTGCTCTATAGGAACATGTGTATGTTGTGTGCTGGGTCAGAATCTGGTTGTATCTTCATTTGCCCCAATTTTTAACCAATCTCACAAAGATTACTGAATAATTTATCCTTCCACACAAAATTTCCGACACTACCACTATTAAATATGAACTTCCTGTGTACAAATGAGTCTGTTTCTGGGCTCTGTTCTGCCCCACTTGACTGTTACTCTGGTAAAGCCACCCTTAAAAATTATTTTAAATTTGAATTTGTAATACTTGGTGGGATAGGCTCTTCCTCTATATTCTTTTTCCAAAATTGTACTTTTGCATCTTTGTATTTTTTCTTAATACTTTTGGGATTTTTATTGGAATTTCATTAAATGTGTACAGTTGAGGAAAACCTCCCATTCTTTAATAACATTTTCCAATGTGTCCCATAAAAGTGTTAACATCTTCTGTTCAGCTTACTTTCAGATATTTTGTAGTTTTGTTGCTCTTGTGAATGGTGTTTCTTTTAAATTTGCCATCATTTTATTTAGAATTGTTGCATCCATCTCTGTCACTCTGTGCCAAATGGAAACATTACATTTTTCTCTGTGTTTGTATCACTTAGAAGATAACTATGCCTTGAAAGTTGGGCAGGATACACTTCCGTTATTTTTTATTGACATATACATGCTGCAAGTTGAATGAAGGAATGCATGAATGGTATTTTTAAAAAGGATTTTTACACTTTTTAACTTGAAGTATAGGTGATTTACAATATTGTGTTAGTTTCAGGTGTACAGCAAAGTGATTCGGTTACACATATATATGTATTTATCTATATTCTTTTAAAAATTCTATTCCATAACAGTTTATCACAGATGTTGGATACGGTGGACGATACTGTGGTCTGTGCCGTGTAGTCCCTGTGCTACATGGTAAGCCCTTGCCGTTGAATGGTGTACTGTGTGCTGCTTTCTGGTCTAGAATGTTGGTGTTGACTTTGCACCTAGCATCCTTGCTAAGCTCTCGTATTAGTCTTGATGGTTGGTTTATCTGCAAATGATAGTTTTTTTCCCTCTTCCTCTCCAATCCTTATACTTCCTTATGTCTGTCTATCCATCTCTCTCTCTCCCGCCTGTCTCATTTCATCTTTCTGTGTCAGTGACTTTAAAAAAAATTTTTTTTTGGTAGGGGGAGTGATTATTTTTATTTATTTTCAATGGACATACTGAGGATTGAGCCCAGGACCTCATGCAAGTTAAGCACGTGTGCTCTACCCCTGAGCTACACCCTCCCCACCTCATTGACTTCTGATGTTTGTTAAAATCTGTTAAATACTAGGCATGGTTGATGGTAGGCATTCCTGTCTCATTTCTGTCTTTAATAAGAATTCTTCTAAAATTTAACCAGTAAGCATGGTGTTAGCTGAAAGTTTTGGTGGATATGCTCTATCAGTGAAAGAATGTCCTACCATTCCTAGTTTTTGCTTTTTTTTTCTTTTCCACCATATGTGTTGAATTTTGGGGTGCCTTTTCTACATCTATTGAAATGATCTACATTTGTGGTGAAGCAATTACTGCAGTGTTGTAGGTTGCCTACCGAGCCCTCATTTCCATCTTCTTCCTTGTGACAGAACCCTCACGGCAGGGGTGGGGCCAGGAGAGTCCATGTCTAAGCTGTTCACGTAACTGGGAGTAAGGATGACCCAGCTCATGGGTAAATCCTGATTTCTCTAAGGTCATTCTTGGTTTGGGGTGGCCGCATGCCTTAGTTCTGGCCTATGAGACCTAAATTGTTTTTCCTTTAAATCTAGAAAGTTCTCAGATACATTTCTTCAAATATTATCTGTCTCACATTCTCTGTATGTTCTTCTTTTGGAAGCATTATTAAATAGGTGTTTATATTTCTGCATGCATCCTCCATGTCTTGGCTCATTTTTATTCTTTCCTTCTCTTTTAGCTAATACATCCCAGGAGGCTTCCTAAGACTGATTTTTCAGTTCAGTAATTTAGTCTTTACTGGTATCCGTTATGCAATTTAGCTTTTCTATTGAGTTTTTCATTTCAGGAATTTTATTTTTATTTCCACAACTTTTTTTGTTGTGGAGGGGGTAGGCAAGTGAAGGACATGATTTTAAAACTTTTGCAAGAAAAACTTAAGAATAGTTCTATGACCTTGGGGGCAGAAGTATATTTATTTCACGAAGAAACAAGACCCACAGACAAAAATGGAAAAGAATAAGTTGAAAAAATAATTTAGCCAAACACAATAAATGGTTTAAAAGACAAGCAACATACTCTTTTCTCCCCCCTGTTTCTGTCTCTCTGTCTCTGTCTCTGTCTCTCTCCTCATATTCTTGATACTTTACAAACATATTAAAAAATTGACTCAGGATTTATGAAGAATAACGATGGCGGGGTCGGGGGGAGAATTTAATAAAAGGAGAAAAAGCAGTGCAAACATGCTTATAAGAAATACCATCCAAATGAGGTGGGAGTCATGTCACGAGATGGGAGTTCCATGCCTGGAAACGGTTACACCTAGTGGGAGGAGGGAGTGGGTGTGGCCACCAAAAAAAGGATTAACTAGAATTTGACAACAGGGCATTTGGTCCAGCTGTTTTAAAGAGCTCACCGCCGCCTCCACACCCACCACCCTGGTTAAGGGAAAAATTATAGCTGTCTTCTAGGGGAATGGTACTCAGGACAGGATCGGGACAGTGGAGGGAGGGAGGGAGGGAGGGAGGTGGGAAGTCCACAAATAAGCAGAACCCCCCTCCCCCCACCTACTGGAGATGCAGCCAAACTCCTTATCCCTGGACAAGAAGAGAAATAAGCCCAGGAGAAGTTCTGCCCACCTCCACATCTCCAAAGCCAAGACAGCTGGAACTCTCATGGGGAGCACAACTTCTTAGATGAACTCATGGAAAGGAATCACAGGAGGACGTAAGAACATACACGCCATGAAACAAAGGCAACAAACAGAAGAACTTACATCTGAAGCAACAGAGCTATCAGAACAGCCAGAACAGGTATTTAAAACAAGCATCACTGATATGCTTACAAAACGTAAGGTCATGGTTTATGGAAATGACACAAGTGAAAATGGTTATTAAAAAAAATCAGAGCCTAGAGATTCCAGCCCTGAAGGCTCTGGAATCAGGTTGCCTGGATCTCCATTCCATCAGCCACTTACCAGACCTGGAACCTGGGAAAGTCACTTACCTTCTCTGTGCGATGAGTTTGTACGATGGGAATAATACTACTACAGGCACTTCATAGGGGTTTTATGAAGATTAAATAGTTAATATTTTTTAAGTATTTAGAATAGCTCCTGACATACAGTAAGCACTCAATATTTGCTCTTACTATGCTGGAAACAAAATTTCCAATTATTGAAATTAAGGGCTCACTAGATACATTAAGTACCAGAATGGATAAGACTGAAACCTGGAAGTTTGACTGGGACTCTTCCTAAATACATCAGAGACCTAAAGTTGGAAGGTGTAAAGTTAAGAGACATAGAGGAGAAATGTATAAATTCCAAGATCTTTTTAACAAGAATTCCAGAAGCAGAGAAAAGAGAATAAAAGGGAGGCATTATTTGAATAAATGACTGAGAACTTCCCAGAACTAGAAAAGATTGATGTCATCAGAATAGAATAAATACGGTAAAAGTATCTAAATACATTGTAAAAAAAAAAATCAATGATAATTTTTTTTTAAATTCTTGTCAACAAGCAGGAAGAAAACAAATCAGAGAATTCAATGGACATAGACTTCTCATTGACAGTACTGGTTTCAATACAAAAAGAGTATCCAAAATGTGTCTGAACTAGAATTATACATCCAGCTAAATTATCATTCAAATGTGAGCAACTCTTTTTCCCGAGCCTCTATCTGGCATATAGAGACAATTCTTTAGCAGGAAGGGGAACATTTTAGAAGAAATAAATGAGATACAAGCAACAATGGAACGTTAAAAAAAAACCCCAATATTGTCTAAAAGTAGCTCTAGTTTTTTTTTCTTAAAATATGGGAATAAAATTACACATATCAACCTGGAGTGGAGATGCGGGTCAAAAGAATGAAGAAATGTAAATAAATTCCAAGGTTCTTTTCTTTAAAGAGTGGGAATAAATAAACTGATTAGCTTTAGATTATTCTATTAAAAACTACCTTTAAATGTATAGGTAAGTTTAGAGAAAACAATTGAAGGTTAAAAACAATGTGTAAAGCTCTCCATTTTTGGCAAGATAGGATGAAACAGTATGAACAGCCTTTCAGGAGAAAACAATGGAAATTCTAGAAAAAAATGTGTCTTAAAAATCTTTTAAAATATATCAATGTTCTGATGAGAAAGTAATAAATCAGAGGCTAAAGCAAGGGAGAGCAGAAACCAAGGAGGTAATGGACCACCCCTGCAGTTTTCACCCTGGGGACAAATGCTGAAGCCTGGTGATCTTGAACTTCCAATTGACTTTTGGACATCTTTTAGGCATCAATACACTTTACAAATATTTATTTACCCTTCATATATTTTTTCTCCTTCCTGGTTTCACTTCTTGGAGTGATTCCTCTAAGAACACTTTTAAAGAAGGCCCTTGTATGATAACATTTCTATGATGTGTTGTCCAATATGTAACTACTATTCACATGTGGTTATTGAGTACTTGAAGTGTAGCTACTCTGTACTGAGATGTGCAGGGATGTAAAGTACACAGCAGATTTCAAAGACTTACTACACACACACACACACACAAAGAATGCAGTGTTACCCTTCTCCCCAAATACACCAACTTCCCTCACTACACTTTGTAAATTTTTGCTTTTAATCTTTATCAACCAAAAAAGTCACAAATTTCTCAGGACTGTGTGTGTGTCATGGGCAAACTTTTGGGCTCTGAGCAGGGCCTGAGAGGCCTCTCCTAAGGGTAGAAATATGAGCTGTAAGATGTAGACATTCAATTATCCGAACATGTCACAGAGAGCTTTTCACTTACTCTGGAGTTCTGGGGAATCTTCTGGATAATCAAGGCTGCTGGTCTGGTGAGCCGTGGGCAGGTGTGATGTCAAGGTACCTCTCTGTAGAGGAGGACATTATTTTTACATTTAATAAAGAACTGGGGTCTGGATAATTAAAAGGCAATTTGGGTGTTAACCACAGCTTGACTGCTTCATGAATACTACAGGGTTTCTTTCTCATCTACCTTTTTATATTTTTTTCATTTTTCCATTCTGCCTTTCTCCTTTCACCTTGTGCTTCCACTCAGCCAACCACCCCATCCATCGCAAACAAAGGAAAAACAAACTAAAAAAGTCCTTCTCCCTAGCAGAATACCATTTGACCAAGTCAGGAAAACTTCCTTCAAGTCACAGGAAAGCGATCCAGCAAATCAGCTGTTTCTTTGATTAATTCAGAGAAAGTGGCCCAGTCACCTACAAGGAACATCAGGGGCCCCTGGGACTCCCTTGACTCCTTTCAGGGCCAGGTATGAATGATGAAAGGAGTACATGTGGGGCTAGGATGGTGTGATGGTCAATTCTATGTATCAACTTGATGGCACAAAGGATGCCCAGATAGGCAGTTAAACATTACTTTGGGGTTGGGGAGGAGTCTGTGAGAATGTTTTCTGAAGACATGAGCATTTGAATTGATGATATGTGTGTAGAGCAGATGGCCCTCCCCTATGTGGGTGGGCACGCACAACCCAATCCATTGAGCGTCTGAATAGAACAAAAAGGTAAGGGAAGGTTGAGTTTGCTCTCTGTCTGTCAGCTTGAGCTGAACGTTGATCTGCCCTTGGCAATCCTGGTTCTCAGTCTTCACAGCTGGACTGGAATCTGTTCCTTTGATCCTCTGGCTCTCAGGCCTTTGAGCAACACCGCTGTCCTTCCTGACTGTCCAGCTTGCTGACTGAAGATCATGAGACTTCTCAGCCTTCATAATCATGTAACCCAATTCCTCATAATAAATCTCTTTATATATATATCCATATCTATCAATCAGTTGATCAGTTGATAGATGGATAGGTAGGTAGGTAGATAGATAGATAAATAGATATCTCATATTGGTTGTTTCTTTGGAGAACCCTAATACAGATGCAACATTGGAGGGTGGAGGTAGGGTGCAGGGGTTCAACACTCATGTTACTGAAAGTTGGCTTCTGTACCTCCCTTACTGAACTAAGACTCGAGGACAGAGATTTGGATGAAGCAGAAAAGGCAGCTTTATTTCTTTGCCAGGCAAAGGAGGTCACAATGGGCTAATGCCTCCAAGACTGTGAGCCTGCTGGGGAGAGAAGGCAGGGGGTTTTATAGTAGAAGTTCAAGAGTGCAAGGAGGGGCTGGTTTCCACAGAGATCACTACAGGGTAACAAATTGTTGCAAAGTTGTTCTTGTTTTTGCAGATGCAATGGTCCCCTTCCTTCTGCTGGTATGGGACTTTTCTAATATTGTGCCTGGAATGTAAGGTCTTAGGGAGGGGTTCATGGAAAAATGTGCAAGAGAAAGACTTGTGCAGTTTAAAGTCAGGTTGATAAATGCTTCTAGCATTTTAGGCAGGCTGAGGTCTGGGACCTCTTGCTGCAGGCTGAGACCTGCACTTCAAACAACAGAATATGAAGGCACTATAGGGGACTGAAAATAACTGTAGACATGCACAGTTAGGGTGAGTTATGGACAATAAGATGCACAAAATACCCAACTGCATTTCTGAGGTGTCAGGAGCAAAAGCAGGGCACTGAGGGCAAAGCAGGAAGCCCCCTCCCTTCAGCCTAACCCTGGTCAGCAAGAGCAAGCAAAAATCCATTTAAATTATTATATAATTAATCAGTTATAAATACCATATGGTCACCAATGACAATAGGGTCCTGCTTGGTTATATTCAGGTGCATCTGGACAGGAGGCATGCTGGGATATGGAAACAGACCTGCAAAGGACGGAAGGAAGCTGAAATCAGGTCAGATGTCTCCAGTGGGTCTGGCCTCTGGTGGTACACTGAATAGATGAATGAATACTAGTCCTATGTAAATTACTCAGCAGTGAAATAGAGCTGGGGGAGATTAGCCGAGATCACACCATATTTATAAACATGGATTTTAAGCATATTATCATTAAAGGGTATAACTGCAGAGAGGGCTTCCTGAAAGGTTCATTAACTTTGGCAGAACAGAACAAAAGTAGCAACCCTGTTTATTTGCATTGCTGGGAAATGAGTCAGAGATTGTAACCTGAAGTTCACTGCTAGGCACCAGGGTCCTGGAGCTGTGTGCACAGCTTTGTTTATATGGAAATATACGACTCTTTTTTAGCAAGAGGGTCCAAGACTGGAAATTAAGAATGACTGATCATGTGATTTGTTTTCTTGACAGCTGAAGTTTTTCCTCCCTTTTGGAACAACTTAAAAATATCATTTTTAGGGAAAAAAAAAAACCCTCTCCTCCGGAGTCTGACATCTGTCCTCGAGTTCATAAACAGAGTAAGTAGACTAACTATAAATAAACCTCTTACTGGCTTATCAGGTAAAATAATTAGCCATATTGTGCTTTGGAAATGTTCATAAGGACTTTTAACACCCAGGCTAATCAGTTCCCTAATAGACTAAGACTGTACTCTCCCAACACCTGTGCCTTTTTAGTTCTATTTATTTGCCAAGGTATTTATTCACTTTCTCTTCTCCTCCCACTATCACTGCTGTACGATGGCCTCATCTAATCTGTGGCCTATGTTTACATGACACTGTCTGAATGAGGGGCTAAGGACGGCAAAGGCTGCATAACGGCCATTTTTCTTGAAGCTTAGTGCCCTCACTAAGATCTTGTCCATTTCCTAGTTCGTGTTGGTGTCAAAAATCTGACCACTAGATTCATCTAGGTATTGCTATATTTTGTTAAAACTAATCAAACCAGTTGTGGCAATAACCTTTGGAGATTGGGATATATTTCTGGAACATTGAGTCAGAGAGTTGCTGTTTTTTTCCCTCATTCTAATTTACAACCCTCTACTATTGGTTTTATCTCTTCCCAGGTGTCTGAGGACTGCGGGAGAAGGTCAGAGCTTTTTTTCTGATTTTATACATTCATCATGTCTAATCCCACGCAGCCCACTCAGCAGTCTTGCTGATTTATTGTCTTACTCATATTGAAGATTTCCAGCTTACTCTTTTTCTAATTCCTGACCGGAATGTAAGCTCTATAAGGGCAGAGACTTTGCTTTGTTTCCTTGTATCCTGAGCACCTAGGAGAGTCTGGCACACAGAAGACACTAAGAAATACTTGAATGAACAAACTGCTGTGCAGAAAAGTCCTTATACTAGGAAGTGGCTGGAACTCACCCCTCCCCCATCCACTGTTGGTTCACCCAGAGTGGGGAGTGAGGTAGCACAAGGAGCCACCAAACTCAACTCTAAACTCTCCTTTAATAACCTTGGTAAATGGATTTCATGAAATTAAGAACGTCTCTTCATCAGAGGGTAAAAACCCATGGAGTGTTCTACTGGCAACACACAGAACTGACGAGCTGCCCACACCCAGCGTGTGTAAAGAGTCCTAGCAAGTTAAGTAAGAGAACGGGCGAAAGACTTGAAGGACATTTTACAAAAGATGATATCCAGATGACCCCAAAACAAATAAAAAGGTGCTGAACCTCCTTACTCATCAGGGAAATGTAAATTAGACCGTGAAATCCTACCCACAACAGTGGCCAAAACGGAAAATACATCCCGGTCCCCCTCCTACTGTCCTTTGCTTAAGAATTTCTGTATTACCCTGATGTCAGAAACATAGTTAGTTGCATTTGACTCAGAAATAGTGAAGTTTTTTTTTTTTAACATTTAGGTTTCAATATATCTGGAATCCATTTTTGGGGGAGGAATATATAAAGTAAAAATTCAGTTTTTTCACATGAAACATCCTAATGCCATTAAGCAAATCATGCATTCTCTACCCAGTGCCCTATGATATATTTGTGTCACATGCCATGTTATCATAAATGTGGACATATTTTTGGATTAGCTATCATGTTCCCTTTTTCTATTTATGTATCACTGCACCAATACCACAGTGTTTTATTTACTAGAGATTTATGATAAATTTTGATATCAAAATCATCTTCCTTTTATACCTTATTTATACCTTCCTATTGTCTTCTAGAAAAAAATTCTTTAGGTTAGCAGTCAAGGCCTATCATAATGTGGCCTTTAACCTCCTCTAGTCTTTCCTCCCCTGCCCCCTACTCTATGCTCTTTGCTCCAACCATGGTGACATTTACTTAGAGTGGTCAAAATGTATCATGCAGGCAAAGACATAGAATGGGAAGTAAGGAATGGACATTGAATATGTTAAGGCTTATTGTTAAATGAATAAGGAATGATTTTTTTAAAGCATGCTTTTAAAAATCCAGAATTAAACTTCTGAACAATGACAACATAATCCTTGGGCAAGAGGTTAGAAACCATGTAAGTGCATTAGGGCTGAAGTTCTTGTCTTCGTTGGAAGCAAGTGGTCGAGATTAAAAAAAAGATATTAATAATCTTTAACAGAGATTAGGGACAATTAAGCAAAGATAAAAGATTTAATAACTCAAAAGTAACTAAAAGAAAGCATAAAAAACTAAAAAGCCCCACAAAATCCCAGGAATGGCAAGTTAGTTTAACACTCAAAAATGAATTAATGTAATTTACCATATTCACAGACTTAAAAAAAGAAAAAAAAATATGATCATCTCAGTAAGTGCAGAGAAAGTATTTGACAAAATCTAACGTTCATTCCTGATGAAAAGTCTCAGGAAACTAAGAATAAAAGGGAACTTGCCAAATCTGATAAAGGGTAATCTATAAAAATCTATACCTAACATACTTAATGGTAAAATAAGTAATGCCTTCTATGATCAGAAACAAGGCAAGAATGTCTCTTCCCACAAACTCTATTCAAAATTGTACTGAAGTTTCCAGTGAGGGCAATAAATTAAGAAAAAAGATTAAAAAAAACATCAGATTGGAAAGTAAGATGGAAAACTGTCTTTATTCACAGTTGATATGATTGCCTAGGTAGAAAATCTGGTGAAATCTGTTTTTTAAAAAGCTACTAGAAATAATAATTTTAGAAAGATCAATATACAAAGTCAATTGTATTTCTCAATATTACCAACAAGCAATCAGAAATTTCAAAAATATCATTTGGAATAGCATACAGATATGAGATGTCTAGGGAGAAATCTGACAAAAGATGTGCAAGAGACTCACAGATACAGAGAGCAAACTAGTGGTTACCAGTGGGGAAGAGGGAGAGGGCGATACAGGGATGGAGGATTGTGAGGCACAAACTATTAGGTGTAAGACAGGCTCAAGACAGGCTCAAGGATGTATCGTACAACATGGGAAAAATAGCTAATATTTTGTATTTACTGTAGATAGAAAGTAAACTTTAAAAAATTGTCTAAAAATAAAAAATTTTAAAAATACAAGAACTGGACAGTGAATACTACAAAACATAACTGAGAGAAATTTTAGAAGTTCTAAATAAATGGATAGAAATAGAATATTTATGGGTTGGAAGACTCAATATTGTTAAGATAGCAATTCCCTCCTAAACTGATTTGTTGATTTAATGCAAGCTCAATCAAAATCCCAGAAGGCTTTTTTTAAAAATTGACAAGCAGTAAGGAAAAGATTGTCTTATTAACCAGTAGTGCTAGGGGAAGTGGATATATACACGAATCAAAATGACTCTCAATCCTTACCTCATACAATATACAAAAATATTTCCAGATGAATTGCTGATTTAAGTGAGATCAGTAAAACAATAAAACTTTTAAAGGAAAACATAACAGAACATCTTTGTGACCCTAAAATAGACAGGCTTCTTAAGTAGAACATAAGATCACTTAATTATAAAGAAAAAGTAATAAATTTGGATTATATTAAAATTAAGGAAGTCTATTCACATGGTACAGTATTAAAAGAGTAAAAAGTTGGGTCACCAAGTGGGAGAACATATTTTCAGCACATGTGTCTGACAAAAGACTCTTGTACAACATATGTAAAGAACTTCTACAAATCAATATGAAAAAGAGGCAGCCCGATAGATAAATGGGTAAAATACTTGAACAGTGACTTCACTAAAGAGGTTATCCAAATGGCCAATAGACATATGCAAATAAGTTCAGCTTCATCAGGCATCAGGGAAATGCAAGTTAAAACCAATATTAGACACCACGATACACTATCTAGAATTAATAAAAGGAAAAAGAAAGAAAACACCAAGTGCTGGCAAGGTCGTGAACGACTGGGTCTTTATACCCTGTTGGTAGAAGTGTAAATTCATACAATCTGGAAAACTTTTGGCAATCTCTACTAGTGCTAAAAGCATGTATACCTCATGACCCAAGATACACACCGCACAGAGATGTGAACATATGTCCACTAGAAGACATGGACTAGAGTGTTCATTGCAAAGCTGCTCAAACTGGAAACTGCTCAAAAGCCCACCAATGGCTGAATGGTATTCAATTCCATCATGGTGTTTTCCCACAAGTGAACACAACTTGGTACTGAGAATGAACAGATTGAAACTATGCACAACAAAGTGGATGAATCTCACAAACATAAGGTTGAAGAAAGCACATGAGCCATGGGTGAACTCGCAGACTCTCTGAGCAAAAGAAGCCAGGCTCAAATGGGTGTATGCTGCAGGACTCCATTTACGATTGCATTTATTAAAAGTACAAAGCAAGGCAAAGCTAATCTGTAGTGCCATAAGTTAGGAGAGTGGTTATTCTGGGCTGGGGAGGTAGTGGTGGGCGCAGGGGAGCTCCTGGGGGTCTGGCCATGTTGTCCTTTTTGAGCTGGATACTGTTGCATGGCTGGATGCAGTCTGTGAACACTCAACATGCTGTACACCCACAATACTTGCACTTTGCTGTGTGTACAATATGCTTCAGTTAGAAGGTCCCTAATGTTAAAATGAAATGACCATCAAGTGCTAAATAATAAAGAAAGAGAAGTTATATGGAATTGGCACAAGTTTAGGTGCTATAGAGACTTGGAGGAAAAAGTGGCTGGTGTGGCCTGGAGTGGTGCCAGCAGTGTACGTGGGGGAAGGGGTGTTGGAACAGCCTCAAAAGACAGGCAGGCTCTGGATGAAATGGAATAGGTCCTTTGGCTCCAGATAAAAAAATCACTTTCAAAAATTGGGCCCATGATTATAGCCTATTCTTTCCACCCAGAGAAGTCTTTCTGATCGGCTTTTTAAAGGAAAAGATTAAAAGGGAATTTCAGCATGGTATAGTGGGTATGGAGAGAGACAAACATAACTGCATGATCTCAGTCAAGTTACGTAGCTTCTCTGAGTCTCGGTTTCTTCATCTGTTAAATGGAGGAAAAAATGTCCCTTCAGAGGACTATGGGAATTATATATGATGGTTGACATAAAAAGTGTTAGTTAAAAAAAAAAAAAGATGAGCCTTAAATGGACTTCATTTGTCCCCAGATAAACAGTATATTATAGTTTTGGTTTAATCACAGACAAGCTTTTTCTGGACCTCCTCCCTACCAAGTGCCTGTGGGTGACAATGATAAACATATAAACAGCAGACTTCAGACTCCCTGTCCCCCACATTGGAGCTGCTGTTAATCAGCACAGAGGCTGAGGGCACTGGAGCCTGGATGATTCACAGAGAGGGCTGGAGTGGGTCTAGTTTCCTCACGCAGTTTATTAATTTAATTCCCTTTGGCTGCTCCGTGCCCTGCCTGGAGATGAAGCAGCACTTTTATTTGAGGACAGCAAGTCAGCTCACAGTGGGTTCTTGAATCCCCTGATGCCAAGTGTGCTTGGTTTGTCACACTCTGTAAGACTGCTCCCTCCCACTGAAACCCTGGAGGTTCAAGGTCATGAGCTGTGGGACTCCCAGGAAATGAGAGATGGAGGGTGAGCTCAAAACATCTACTGCCAAATTTCCTGCTTCTTGGGATTTTACCAAGTCTTGCCTGGGGTTCTTGTGGGACCCTCCTATATTATCCCCCCTGCATCTAGACTCTCCTTATCACCCACCTCCACCCCATACACTCATCAGAGTGAGGCTGAATCTCAAACAATAGAGCAGGCTACACAAGATTCTCTGAGATCTGGTCCTGTTTAGTGCTGGAAGCCTTGATGAGATTGTTGCTATGTGCTGGGGGAGGCATGATGGTGGTCCATACAAAGGCAGAAGTAACAGATGCTGAGAAACTAGCTACTGAAAAAGCTGGCAGGACGTAGAAGTAACAGGAAGTAAAGAAGAATCAACAGGAAATAAATTGAAATCAATAGGCAGTAGGATAGAATCAACAGGAAGAGAGATGGAATCAACAGGAAGTGAGATAGAATCAACAGAAAGTCAAGTCAAACCGACAGAAAATGAAGTAGAATCAACAGGAAGAAAATCATCTGAACAGGTCTTTGTGGGATCAGGGGGAAGTGGGGAGGAATAAAGAAGGGGAAGGAGTTGTAGAGAAATTCTTCCCAGATTCTTTCCTGGAACCAGTGTGGATGGGGTTGCAGTCTCTGTGCTGGGGGCACAGGAAAAGGAGCAGGATGTCTTAGCCTGAGCCCCCCAGAAACAGAGCCTGAGAGAAAGGCTCTTATTAGGGTTTTTTTTTGAGAACATACTACCAGAGAGCAGGATGGAGGGCCTGGGGAAGTGAAACGGGAAGGGAAAACCTGATGCAAGGAAGCCTTATTCAGTTGGCTGCCACCTTGAGTCACTGGTTGCTCCATCCCATGGACCCTCTGAGTCACGTTATGAAATGCTTCTCAGGACTGTGCCCCCAGGTGAAAAAAGTGGGAGACACCTGCTCCTATCCCACTGGTTAAAAGCTGCCCATTGGTGTTAACCTCCCACACCTCCGGTTGTGCAAGTATGAGTGCACAGGAGTGTAACACCCCTGAGAGAAGCCCTGGGACAGGGTGTAAGAGACATAGGACCCAAAGCTGAGATCAAGTATCACCAAGTGACTCCTGTGGAAAGCTGATCAAAGCTCAGCAGAACCGGCCAGAGCAGCAGTGACTGGAAAAGAGGTGAGGCTGGGGTGAGATCCATCAGAGACAGGTGTGCAGGAGGAACCCAATCCCCATCGCAAAGGAGAATATATTTAAATAAAAAGGACATGCTTCTGTGCTTGGGGAGCCCATAGTGTCATAGGTACGACACATAAACAGACAAATTACATACGAGGTGCTAAGTGTGCCTTCCCTGCTGCTCTCTGTCAATGTGTATTTGCTTTGTGTCAGGCACTGCTCTGAATTAAGTGCTTTACCATAGGTGTGTTCGTGTGATTCTCGCTGCCATCCTGCAGGGAGGCACCATGGTTATCCCCATTTCGCAGAGAAGTGATGCCTTGTCTAAAGTCACAATCTAGTAAGTGGCAGAGCCAAGATGCAAATCTTTTAACAGCTTTGGAGTTATTAAAAGAAACAGAAGCTGAGTCTGGTGGGTGGGAGGGGGCAGATCAGCCACGAATTTGTTGGAATAATACCTCTTTGTATTCTCACAAAGGTGGTTGCGTCCATGGTTTAACCGACATTACTAATACAAGCAGGGACTCGTCATTATTGCCTTAATTTTACTGAAGAGGAAATGGAAGCCCACAGAGGTGAAGCATCTTCCTCCTGGTCACCCCGGGCATCGACATGAGGTCACAGCAGGACGTTGGCCAGATGGCAGTAGTGCGGCCCCCCTCCCCACCTCTGCCCCGGGAGTGGGCGGCCTGGTCCGGGAGAGGGATGACCAGCAGGACCTGGGCCCATTGGCATTCCAGGGCTGTCCCCAAGTGCCTCAGGCACCGCTACACAGACTCCATTTTTACCTCTGGTAATTTCCTCCCTCCATAAAGATTTATTGGGGGTTACAGAAAGGAATGGGTTCCTCAAAGCTGAAAGAAAATGCCACTTGATTCCAGACATAGAGGGAAATATTAGTTGTCCTTTAGATCACAACTCCTCGGTCTTTCTCCACAAAAACCGCCCATGGGGCTGTGGGCACTGAGATTATGACAGAAGTCACACTCTGGATCACAGAAGATATTTGTGTACCCTTTGGTTTAAGTAAAAAAAACAGTTTTCCTGATGAATAGAGAAGCCTGGACAGTCACTGTCCCCAGGGCAAGTGGTCTAGTCCTGGGGCGAGACCATGAAATGGACAAGCGCGAGGTGTATTATATAGGACTCGAGTGTGTGTAAGTTTATATATATGCATACTTTTATATACGTATGTGGATTATAGTGTACACATAGTATTCAGTATATAGGATCCATCTAGTGCTCGTGAGGTGCCAGCCTCCTTGTGATCCTCTCAGCAGACCTATGAAGCAGGTACAATTAAATGTAAATGTCCCCATTTTACAGAGAAGGAAATTCAGTCAAGCAGAGGTTGAGTGATTGCCCAAAGTCTCACAGGTAAGCCGGAGAACAGGGATTCAAGCCCAGGAAGTCCAGCTCCAGAGTCGTGCTTCTAACCTCTGGCAGGTGTGGCCTGTCTGGCTGAACGAACAGGCTGGGTGTTGGACTGGAGATGGACTGAACTGGACAAGTCGCCCGGCCGCAGCTCACCGAGCAGGATTGCTGTTGTGCTGACCCTCCTTCTCCACCCACCCCGTCCTCTAAGTTATTCTGCAGGCAGTTTGACCCCAAAGGGTACTTACTGTGACCCATTGCTTTGAGCCCCTCTTTGCAGTTGGAGACGATGCTTCTGGCTACTCTTCCTCTCAGAGGTTACTGTCCCTGGCAGCATTTGCCATGAGTCTTACTCAACTCCTTGGCCCAGTTGTCTCCTAGTGTGACTTCAGGGCTTCAGACTGGGTCTCCCCAGACACCCTGCACCATCTTCTGGAGGAGCTAGCGTGAATGACTCTGCTTGCACTAGATCCCAGGGACAGAGGGTGGAGGGACACTTTAGGAAGAACCCAGGTGCGTTAACCTGGACTTGGGGGTGGGGAGGGGAGATGGGTGAGCAAATGCTTGAGGGTGAAGCCTTTGGAACGCTTGTTGCTTCCTAGCCTATGACCTTGGGCAGTTTGACCACTTCTGGGGTCTCAGCTTTCCCGTCTATAACTTGAGATAATACCTAAGGTCCTTCTTGTTTAAGTAGCCCCCAAGTCTGACCATTGTCACCCACACAGACCTTCCGGTGGCTCTTAGATGTGGAGGGCTCTTTCTGGTCTCTCTCCAAAAGTGGGTAGCACAGCTGGCCAATTCTTTAGTGCAACGTGCATTGCGACAGGGGGGACCTGGTCTAAAGCTTCTGCTGCTCCAAACAAAACAGTATTGCAGGCTTTTTTTTTAAAAGGAGAGTAACTATGGAGAAGCACCCCGGTAGGGTGTTGCCTTTGCCTTCCTGATTGAATCTAGGGAAGAATTCTTGCTGAAAAAAAAATGTCAACAAAATGCATCGTCTTATTTTTGAGATTGGGAGGGAAACGGTGCATTCTCTAGGCAGTTACAGCTTCAGGACAAGTCTCCTCCCTTCCCTGGTGGTCAGCTGGCCACCCCTAAGCCCCTGATATCAAAAATATCTGTGGCAACCACTGTGGAGAAACAAAGAGGTAAATTAGTGCAGCAAAGCCTTCCAGGTGTCGTGACAGACATCTTTATAAATCATAATCGGGACACAGAGGAGAATCTATTCCTTCTGGGGGAATGGTCGGGCATGCATCTTATGTTAGGACAGTAGCTAGCTGCTGTAGAAATCCGTGTCCCAAATTTCAGTAGCTTAACACAATACAAATCGGCATTTCACTCCAATGTGGGCATCCTCGCTTTGGGTGGTCTTCCCTGAGGCCGTCCAGGAACTGGTACCCCGTCGCTGTTGGGGCTGAGCCGTCCCCTAGGGTCTGGGAGTCCTCTGCTGAATCCTCTGTCTGCGGCTTGGAGATGAGAAAGGAGAGCGGCCAATCACAGGAGGTTCCCACCGGCTGGGCTGTGACCCTCCTAACTTCCGGCTCATAGTCTGCAATGAAGAGACCCAGGCGTGCCCAGCTGCGGGGGAAGCTGAGGGATGGAGTCTAACTGTGTGCACAAGAGGAAAGGAAGTCCGTTTGGAACCATCAGTCTCCAGCATCTGCCCCCACACCAAATCCATCTCATTCCCCAGCAACTGCTTCTCTGCTGATAGGTGTTCTCATCAGAGTGTGCACATCAGGGTGGGGGTGAGGGGTAGCACCAATTTTCATCTGGAATTCTGTGCTGGAGCAGAAAGTCTTAGGCATAAAAGGTGCTCTGTACATTTCGTTGGCAGGTTGATGAATGCATAAATGCTTGAGGTGGCTCTTATTTGAATTTAATATCATTTTGAACTAACACTGTGATTTGTAAATGTGATACTTAATTGTGTACATGAAGAGTTCTAATTGGCAAAGAAAAAATTCAATAAATATGAAGAACCTTTGTCCCTTGGAAGCTTACCTGTCCTGACCATCAAATCAAGTGTCAGCACCATCATTTATGGGGTGGCAGACTAGGTGATGGCAGACAGAGTGAGCAGGATGAGTTAAATTCGTCTGTATACAATTTTAGCATGAATCTAAAAACACTTATCTAAAATAGGGTGGCAACACCATCATTCTGTGCAAACAAAGGCGACATTTTCTTTGGCAGTAACTCTCATTTGGGGGTTTACGGTAATAACCATGGTTGGTTAGGACCTCCCCATCTAACGACCATTTGCCATTAAGTAAAGACGGGCAAAGGACAGTGGGAGTAACAGCAACTGCCAGATGTTTAAGGAAGCCTTGAAATATCTGGACCAGAGTTGCTTAACTTAAGCACTATTGACATTTTGGGCTGGGTCACTCTTTGTGATGGGTCTGTCCTGTGCCCAGTAGGGTTTCAGCTGCATCCCTCGCCTCCATCCACCAGATGCCAGTAGCACCCCACCCCCCACCAAGGGTTGTGACAACTTGAAAGATCTCCAGACATGGCCAAATGCCCTTGGGGGTTAAAAATCAACTTGGGTAGAGTCCTACTGTTCTAGGGAATTCCTGATGACGAGTGTAGACAGGAGGGCCACATTTCCTGGTGCTCCCTCATTCTCTGGAGCAGCACACAAATCCTGAGGCACCTGTGACAAGGTGCCTGCATGCACCTCATTCATGTTTAGGGAAAATGTGGCTGTGAACTCGATCTGACCTGTCACCATCCCCTGCCTCCTGAGCAAAGGGTTGGGCTGGAGGGATGGGGCGAGCCATCCAGGCTGCCTCAAAGGGGCCATTCCAGCAAGATTGTTTCACAGGACATGTCTCACTAAGCGGACTCCACAGAGTCCATCTCGATGGAATCTAAAAGGGGCATCTCTCCTGGTGGGCCCTGTCTAGTTCCAGGTACTCATGGAGAGAACTCCCCAATTCCAGGAAGCACAAAAGTGACTGTCTTCCTCCCCCCACCCCCAATCCAAAGGGTTGCTTTATTTATTTTTTAGTTTTTAAAATTTTTGTTGAAGTGTAGTTGATTTACAATGTTAGGTTCAGGTACATGTCTTTTCCATTACATGTTTTTACAAGAAATTGAATATAGTTCCCTGTGCTATACAGTAGGTCCTTGTTGTTTATCTGTTTTATATATAGTAATGTGTATCTGTTCATCCCAAACTCCCAATTTATCTCTTCCATGCCCTTTTCCCTTTGGTAACCACAGTTTGTTTTCTATGTCCATGAGTCTATTTCTGATTTGTAAATAAAATTTGTATCTTTTTTTAGATTCCATATATAAGTGATATCATATGATATTTGTCTTTCTCTGTCTGACTTACTTCACTTAATATGATAATCTCTAGGTCCTTGATTCCTTTTTTCCAATCTCTTAACACAGCTGGCTCTGCTCTCCATAAAGCAGGAGTGAATCCCTCATAGCAGAATGGATATTGTTTTTGCGAAATGCAATTAAAATCTGGAAGGAGTTCACTAGATTCCGGAGAGAGGATAAGCCCTCCTGATGCAGCTCCCCGGTCTGTTGTCTCAGGTGCTTTTGCATATACCATTCTTCAAAGGATTCTCTCTCTCCTTCTCTCTCGTTCTCCTTCTTTCTCTCTCTTGCAGAGTAATTAACATTTATTAGTTTAGCAATGTTTAATGAGACAGTCAGTTAGGGCTGAGTAAGCCAGGAACACAGAGTAAGTAGAGGACATGGAGGGTGTGGGCGGGGGGTCACCTTCCTCTTTCAGATGGTCCTGGAGGTTCAGGAGGAGCAGGACACTGGAACACGTGGACAATCCGGGAGAAGGGGGGCTGGGAGGGAGCTCTTATCAGCCTGGAACTGAGCTGCAGGCATCACATTCACTGTCATGTCCACCCCTCACAACCACCTAGTGATGAGGAACCACTCTTCGGGAAGGTCTGAAACCCCTGGCCTGTCTCCACTGAATTGACAGATTTATGGCCTTTTTGGTGCTGAGACCCTTTCATTTGATTATCACAAATTTTGTGCCGTGTATATTATTATTCCCATTTGACAGATGGGGAAATTGAGACCCAGATTAGTTAAGGGTTAGGGTTAGACTAGTTAAGTGTCTTAAATTTAAGCAGCTGTTAAATAGTTTCATAAGCAGTCTTAAATAAAGAAGCTGGCAGAGCTTTTCTGGACACTGAGGCCCACCCCTTCCATGGCCCTGAGCTCTGTCTCAGCCTCTAGCAGAACGAGGTGGGTCAGCCAGAAACAAAGTGGATCTGGGCCAAAGGAAAGACCATGGCACCTCACTGGGGAGATAGGTTGCTAATGCATTCAGTGGAGAAACAGCTTCACAACATTCAGCATTTAGCATTTTGTGTCCCTCCCATCCTGGGCAGTTCAAGGTTAGAGAGCAGAGACTAAGCAGACTGACGGGAACCGGAGTGGAGGCAACATGGGAAAGAAGCCAACGCCTGGGAGGAGGCGGTGATCCTCGGGGCGCGGGCAGCTGGCTGAAGCAGGGGGCACCCAGCATACATCAGGAAAAGGAGGAAGAGAAGCTGCGTATGTGGTCCAAGCACCCTCCTAGTGGGACAACCAGAAGGATCTCAGAGAAAATGAGAAACGGGGAGTGACAGTGACTTCCGTAACTCCGACTTTTGAAATTCAGTCTTCTGAACAGCCAGGAAAGGCAACCATTCGGATCCTGTGTTCGTGAGGTCAGCAGGCCACGGCCTCTATTTGGCCCCTTTAATGCAAGTAAATGTTCTATTTCCTTGTTATTACTAAGGCTACCATTCAGAATGTTTCATGTGAAGGAGAAATCATTTTCTCTCTCAATCTGGTTTTCAACCTTGGTCTATAAAATAGAAACTTTTGTTCTTCTGGAAATGTTGGAAAGTGGCTTCTACCCTTTAGTCCACTCCTACTGAGACAGGAGGGAAGGGGGCAGGGCACAACCATTAAAAGAATGACACAGCCATTAATACCAAGGTGCTGGAAGATTCAACTCTCAGGAGACCTTGAGCTTTAATAAACACTTATTGGGGAACCTTAATTCAAAAAGACACCTTCACCCCAATGTTCATAGCAGCACTATTTACAATAACCAAGACATGGAAACAACCTAAATGTCCATCAACAGATGACTAGAGAAAGAAGTTGTGGTATATTTATACAATGGAATACTACTTAGCTAAAAAAAAATTAAAATAATGCCATTTGCAGCAACATGAATGTCCCTGGAGAATGTCATTCTAAGTGAAGTAAGCCAGAAAGAGAAAAAAGACAAATGAACTTATATATAAAACAGAAACAGATTCACAGACATAGAATGCAGACTTGTGGTTGCTGGCGGGGAGGAGGGTAGGAACGGATAAACTGGGAGTTTGAAATTGGCAAACTGGTATATGTAAAATAGATAAGTTTATACTGTATAGCACAGGGAAATATATTCAATAACTTGTAGTAGCTTACAGTGAAAAACAACATGAAAATGAATATATGTATACTCATGAATGACTGAAACATTGTGCTGTACATCAGAAAGTGACACAGCATTGCAAACTGACTATACCTCAATAAAACAAACAAACAAAATAAATGCACATTGAAATATAGTAGCATGCCAAGTGGCACTCCCACAGGCGCCCTGACAGTTTCAAGGCTGACCATAACTGGTCAGAAAGTAGGTGATGGCTCAGTTCCTGGGAACCCCAGCCCCTTCTTCAAAGTAGTCGGAATAATCCTCCCACTTGTTAGCACATGAAATTACTGAGCCTATAAAAATCAATAACCCCTACACCTTGTGGCTGGTCTCAGTTTTCCTAGTTGACCCCAGGCTCCAAGGCTGCCGCTCTCCCTTCTGTGCAAGAGAGAGCCCATTCTGCCTGTGGAATGTGTGTCTCCTGGGCCGTTCTGCCTTTCTCTTGCTTTTTGAGATGACCTGCCCTGTCTATGGAGTATGTATCTCTGTGAATAAACCTACCTTCACTCTGCTATGGCTCACTCTTGAATTGTTTCCTGCACAAAATCAAGGTCCATTGCTTGGCGGCATGCATCCCAGGGACTCAACTGAGACCTGGGACATAGCCATCCTCTCGAGCCCCATTTCTTCCTGCACCACTATCAACTGACTACTTCTGGAAACAGGAAGAAGGACTTAATTGGACTGGAGGGATGGGCAAAGGGTGTCTTGGACCTGGGTTCTTTCTAAGGGCATATCCAGACTATAGAGAATGTAGCTTCCCCTTCCAGCTCCTTCCCTCCATGGGGCAAGCAACCCTGGGTGAGGCCTGGACCAGTCCTGGTGACTCACCAGACACTTTATTGGCCCCTCTATGATTGAAAGGGCATGACTTGGTCCCAATTCTCCTCTAGCTACTTGATGCCCCCATTGTGTATATCCCATGATCTAGGCTTCCTGGAGCAGGTGACAGCTAGCTGATGTTGTCAGGACCCCCTAATGTGAAGGACTATTAGGAGTTAGTCATGTGAAGATAGATTAGAACAGCAGTCCAAACAGAGGACACAGAAAGGAGGTGAGAGACAGGATGACAAATGTAGGGTGGGGCACGTGTCTGCTGTTCCCACAGCATAGGAAGTGAGGAGGCGTAGAAGGAGTCAGATCAGAGCAGTCAGTTTGGTGGACATCACAGACCTCAGATGCCCAGCTCTGGAACTCTGTATTTATTATGTAGACTAATGAATTCTGAAACATGTTTCTTAGAAAACTAGTCCTGTGACACGGTCCTTAGGGAAAAGTCCTGAGGCCAAGTGTGTGTGGCTGATGTTTTAGAGACTCCAAATAAACAGCAGCACATTAGGGACTGGAAAGTCCTTCAGTGAAGAAAAAAGTTCCACTTACTGACTTGGTAACAATTTTGTAACACTCTGAAAGCCAGCATTTTTAAAATCTCTCTGGCAAACTCTGTTTATGGGTAATCAAGGGTCTTTGAAAAGTTTTCCAAAGGAAAGTGATTCTGCAGGATTTATCTTTAGCAGTACAGAGGACAGTTCTGAAGAAAACAAAGCTGTCTATAGGATTCTAGTGATGGGAAGGCTATGGGAATTTGGGGAGAGATGATAAGGATATACAAACCCCTGGGAGATGTGGAGGAGGAGATGGGTTTGGAGATGTTTAGGAGGTTAAATAATCAGAACCATGAGATCTATTAGATGTGATGGGTAAGGGGAGGAAGAGTCAAGTATGACTCCAACGCTTAACCAGGTAGCTGGTCATGCCATCAACTAAAAGAGAGAGAGCACTTTGGACACATTGAGTTTGAGGAGCCAATGATGTGTCAAGGTGGAAGGATCTGGTAAACTGATAGGTATGAGTCTGGCTCATTGGAAGAAGTTCTGGTTGATGACACAATTTTAGGAGTTGCCAGTATTCAGTTGGTACTTAGAAGAATGACATTGAATGAGATCCCCCGGCCAGGGTGTTTGTAAAGTTATAAGAGTGACAGACTGAGAATAGAATGTTAAGAAATAATGCCTAAGAGTTGGAAAGAGAGGGAGCCTATGAAGAATCCTAGGGAAGAATGAAAGTGGGATGAGCTAAACCAGAGGCTGCAACACTGTGGAGCTTTGGGAATAGGAGGTTTAAGAAAACTCAGTGATTAGCAGAGGCAAATCAGGGAGACAAGCATAGTAAGACAAAGCATGGAGGAAACACGTCCCATTGGTCCTCGGAAGCTCACAGATGACTTTCTTGAGAGCAGTTTCAGGAGGATTGTGGAGGTAAAAGTCAGTTTTAACGGGCTGAAAAATGAAGGGAATTCAGTGAATGGCATTAAAGATAACTCTTTTGACAAGTTAAGAAGAGAAAAATAGGAAAGAGATTGGAGGAGAGCTGAAGTGAAAGAGAGCTGAGCATGAAGCCAGTTGAGAAGAAGTTAAAGAAGCAGGAAAAAGAGAGGAGAATTTATGGAGCAAGGAGAGAGGAAATGGAGTAGAAAAGGAAGCTGACAAAGGACATGGAAAAGGTTTTGACAGTGACATGGGTGGCCTGATCAAAGAAGGACAATGAATTTTAGCAGACCTGATCAATTCAGCAGCACGATTATTCTCCTGCTCAGCAATCTAGCATAGGAGGGAGAAGAAGGTGGGAATTTGCATTGATAGACTGATGGGGTTTTGCCAACTGTGTGCAGTGTAGGGATGAAAGTCCAAGGGAATCAGGGATGTTGGTGAAAGAATGGCTTAGACACTCCACCACGGAGTAAGAGCTGGGCAGAGGTGAAAAATGGGCATGAGGGAGCCTGAAGACTGGGAGAAAATGGAGAGGCTGAAGGAGGAAGAGGGCTGATGAGGTATCCACAGAATCGGGGCCTTGAGAAATGGGAAGATAAGACCAGAGCAGAGAATCCTAGAAGTTATGTCTTCAGAAGGAGGAAAGTCCCAGAGATGAGGAAACAAAGGGAGTGGTCCTGGGGGTGGGGGTGGGAAAGTCAGTGGCGTTAAGGGGAGTCAGTGAATTGGGGGCTACAGTGTTGCTGAGTTTGTTGCAGGGATGATAAGTCTGGAATGGATTTTCTCCAAAGCCCCCACTGGACCTATGATGGGATGTGCTGAAATGTGCTAGACCAGCATCTCCAGCACTTGACACACACAACTACCTGCCTACTGGACATTCCACCAGGCACCTCAAACCCAACTGCGAAAAAAATGATCTCATTGTATTTTTACCCCAAATCAGCTCCTCTCCCTGGGTTCCCTTTCCCAACTGATAGCCCCACCATCTACTTAGTAACTCAGGTCAGAAATCTCATCTCCAACAAATCTCATATTCCAGTACTTTCCTTCTCTCATCTCCATCACTGTTATCAACAACCCTTTTCTCTGAGCCTCCAAGGTACTGGTGGAGCGATCTTCTTAAACTATTAGTCAGAGCACGTCACTCCCCTGTTCAATAACGGAAATTCAAATCCTAGCCAAGCATTCAAGGCCCTTCAATATCTGCTTCTAACCTCATTTCTAGCTTAATTCTCTGTGTCTTCCCCTCACACATCCGTAAGCTCCAGCCAAACGGATCTGTCTCCTGTTCATGGTTCTTGCGTGTTCTACCTCTTTTCTTTCTGCAGACTGTTACCTCTGCCTAGAGTTCCCTCCATCCCCCCACAAGATGGCTTATAAAATCCCACCTCGTCTTCAAGAATCAGATCAAATGTCATCCCTTCCATTAATCTGATCCCCCTTTGCCTCCCTCCAACTGAAAGGACCTTGTTTCTTCTGTGGATTCTCAAAGGACTTAAATTAAACCTCTTCTTTCCATTTTGTTACCATTTGCATTTATTCTGGGCTTCGGATCAACACCATGCGTATCTAACCATCCCTGTTCAATTGCGAGCAATTGGAGAGGAAGGACCAAGTCTTAGTCTTATTCCACGCTTTTCCCCACAAAGCACTAGGTATAATAGGGACTTTGGAGTCTTGTTAGAGCCCAGTGGGAGTCAGTCTCCACCACATAGAAGCTGTGTGCCTGGGGTAAGTTTTTGAACCTCTCTGATCTTCAGTTTTGCCTTCCCTGAAACAGGGATGCTGATACCGATCTTACAGTATCATGAGAATTAAGTGAGGCAACAAAAGCAGTGCAGTAAGCACTCGCCTGGCTCATTATAGATATTAAATAAATATTTCCTTTTCCCTCCAACTCATAGCTTTGAACACATGAAAAGAGAAGTAAAATTAATTAATCAGATGTTACCCATGACTCTATTTCTGAAATGACCTGTTTACTGGTCAAGGGAAAGAAACAAAAGGGTAGAACCAAAGGGGAGCTCTCTTCCCTTCCTGCTTCTCTCACTTTTCAAAGTTTTCTTTAACAAACATCTTTTATTGTGTCAGTTTGAAGCATTGCTAAAAACAAATGTGTGTGCACAATTTACATTCATATTGAGAAATGCTATGTTTCCACTGACCACTCTAGACATTTTCTGGGCTTATTCTTAAGAGTTTCCATTCAAAGGCTGCTAGCAAACCATCTGTAAAACGCTCGTTTCTCTGAACAATCCAGAAGTTACCCAGATTCCCCACGGAAATCCTTCTCTCCCCCCACTTTACATTCAATTTCCTTTCATTTGTCTCCAGGGTGACTCCTGCAATGAAAAGTTTTAATTGTTGTTCTTCACCAGGGTTTGAAAGGGCACGCAGGGCATGTTTAATTTGTTTTTCCTGTTGGAGTGGGTGATGGATGAGATGCATTAAAGTGGTATTTCCTTCCTGGATCATGTTGCCACAGCAGCCCTATTCTCCTTGAGATGGGGAGAGCCATCATGCCAAGGATCCTGAGATATGCAGGGGCCACCCCATCCCCAATCCCAGGGTATGAGAGATGCTGGACAGGGGAGGAGGCCAGTGTGATTCCAAAGATGAGTATAGCAGAAAGACCACGAGATGTGGAGCCAGCCCCAGCTGTGTTAGGTCCTAGCTCTGCTATGGCTTTGTTTTGTGACTTGAGGCAAAGCCTTGTGTTGTCTTTCTGGTCCTCAGTTTGGTCCTTGGGAACTTGAGAATACAAACAGCTTCTTCCTAGGGCTTTTGGAGGGTTGAGTGAAGGCCAATAAAGGCCCCAGTCACAATATCATGATATAAAGGCACAATAGATGGAAAGTCCTTCTTTGCATCTCTGATTCCTCATCTGCTTGGAGAAGATGACCTTTCAGGGGACAGTGACATTTGTGGGACATCCAGTTTCTGAGCAAGCACCCACCACGTGTGCCCAGGTGATATGGAAATGTCTGCCTTTACGCCTCAGGGAGATGAGACTCTAGTGGAGCTTGGCAAAGGCTGATGAGGTATTTTTAAGCCCTCAAGTCCAGTTTCATTGGTTGGGCAAAGTGGGGTCCTGAGGCTGCAGAAGGCTGTGGAAAGCAAAGAAGCAACTCCAGCTCAAGACTTGGCTCCAGACAGTGCAACCTTGTTCCCTGAATGTTGACACCCTTCTTTCATGGATGAAGAAGCAGAGGCCCAGGAGCGTTCAAGTGGCCCCCTCAGAGACACAGAGCTGCTGGCTGACATAATGAACAGCAACCATTTCTCAGATGAATGAATGTGTGAACAAGTGACTGAAGCCCATAACCATCTGTTGGTCTTCGGAAGGTATCTGGGCCTTCCCACCCTGTTACAATCCATCCTCCAAACTTGCTCTGTTCATCATCCTGAGGGGAAGCCCTGATTACTTCACACCTTGACTTAAGCATCTAGAAGCCATGAGCATGGGGTTAAATCAGGGCTCCACAAAGCCCAGCGTGGGTTCACCTGCCCAACCTCATCTCTGATTACAGTGTTCTTTCTGGAGGTCCTAGGCTTTGGGTCACTATAACCTTTCCTCTCACAATCCCTGTAGCTTTCTACCACCACTCCTTTGTCTACCTTGGTTCCCTTCCTTGCCCTTTCTTTAGCTCAGGGGAGCTCTTCCTCAGCATCTCCTGCCTTTAAAGTTCTAGCTGAACATGACCTTTCAGAAGGAATCACGTCCTCTGCTCCCAAAGCACCACCTGTCCCTCTGGGTCGCTTCTTCACAGCCAGCTGTGGAGTGGAGCCATTTGAGTCTGTTACCCACTCAGATGAGCTCCACAAGGGTGGGAGAAGGAGGCTGTTTTATCGCCGCGGCCCCAACTCCCAGCCCAGGGTTTGTCACAGAGGTGATGTTCAGGATACACTTGTTGAAGGAATGAATTCATGGACAAATGAGCATAGCTGCTGTTCACCTGCAACGAGCTTGGGGAAACAGGGCATGAGGTGGTTGCTTGGTTGGGGGAATTAAGAGAGTATGAGTGATGCCGAGATGAGTGGACTCCAAGGGCTAAGAACAGGCTGGGCTCAGACAAGGAGCTTTGGTGAGAATCCTGACCAGCCTAGGGGGCTGTGAATACCATGGGTGCCATGTGGAGATGGTGAGTAGACCCCCTAATGTTTGTTAACATGTAATGAATGCTTATAATATGCCAGAACTTGAATTTTTTCCATACCTTACTTCATTTACTGCTCATGATAATCCCACAAAGCAGGCCCACTATTATCTTCATTTATCATCATTCTCATTCTGCAGACAAAGGGGTGAGTGGTGGAGCTAGGAGTCCAGTGGGTTCTGTTTGGCATGAGAGCCTCTGCTCTCAGCCATCTCACTGTGTTCATGTGTCATCCAACAAACGGTGCCTTCACCTGCTACAGAGTCTTGTCAGAGCTGGTCCCAGAGCCAAGACTACAAAGTGGCCAATGATCTATGAGACACTGAGAGAACAGATGTCATGTAAATAGCTTGGATCTCTGCATGCATGTGAGCATTTGGATGTGTTTACTAAAGACTGGCTACAATGTTGTTTTATCCCATCTGGGCTGCTGTAACCGAATGCCATAGACTGAGTGAGTTCGAAACAACAGAAATTTATTTGTCACAGGTCTGGAGCCTGGGACAACTGAGATCAAGGTGCTAGCAGATCTGGTGCCTGGTGAGGATCCACTTCCTCTCTTCTTGCTGTATCTTCACGTGGTGGAGGGGACAAGGGAGCTCTCTGGGGGCTCTTTCATAAGGGCACTAATCCCATTCAGAGGGCTCCCCCCACATGACCTAATCATCTCCCAGAGGCCCCCACCTCCTAATACCATCCCATTAGGGATTAGGTTTCAACATTTGAACTTTGTGGGGGACACAGATATTTAGGCTGTAGCAAACGCTTTTGGGCATAGCTCAGTTACCAGCCTCTTTCCCATCCACTGTCTCATTTGATGCTCATAGCTGTCCTGTGCTGCTGGTGCTGTTTTTCTCTGTGTTTTACAGATGGAGCTCAGAAAGATCCAGTAGCAGGTCCATAGTCACAATCTAGTTAGGTGGCTGGACTGAGAATTTAGTGCATGTCCATTGCTTTGTCTTATAAGCCCTGGGGTCCTTGAGGGTAGTTCATGAATGACACCCCGTCCCCTTTCCAAATAAGAAAGCAGACAGAACATCAAGATTGGAGGATATGGCTTATATCCTTGGGTAGGTGGGATTACTAAAATTAAACTCTAGAATGAGACTGACTTAACCACCCAGTCCTAGCAGCTGGGGTGGGATGGGGCACTGGGTCCATGTGTGGAGGGGTCTGCCTAGGTTAGTCTTAGGACATGGAGGAGCAGAGGGGTCCTGCTTCAGTGGGGAGGCTCGCTCTAAAGATGAGAACTGGAGGGAATAACTTGAGTCTGCTTGGTTTATTGTTCCATGTGTGCCAAGAGATAAGTCACTTCAGCCCCCAGCAAAACTGAGGAGAGGAGGCAGAGAGAAGCCACTAACGAAGTTCCCTCCACGTGGAAGGAAACAGGAAGCACTGGGAGTTACATTAATGATGTTCCTTCCTTAACAGCGGAAATATCAAGAGTAAGAAACAAGTGTTTCCGCATAACAGTAAGAATCACAGAAAATTCTGGACCCACTGTCAATGTCAGATTTTTGCAAAGAAAAAGTTTATCACCCCTGACTTCAAAGTGACGCATCCCTAGGAATTTCTGCTACAATATAGCTGGTGAAGGGGACACACAATCTCTGTGCCATTGAAAATAATCTTTAAATTTCCTGTCTGAGCATCTACACAGTAAAGAACATGGCAGAGAGTCAGTGAAAACTTCTATCTGATTAAATGTGTTAGAAATTTAAAACAAGAACATTTCTGTAATTAGTAGGAAGTAATTATAGAAAACAATGGCTTTTTTATTTGAAATACAAAGACACACGATATGAGAAAATTCTTAGAGAGGGGTTTCGGGTGGGAAGCTTGTCCAAAATTTCAGAACTCAATTTCTGCTTGAGACGTGTGTCCTGAAGCCAAAATTTAAAATAACGTAGAAAGAAACATTCTATAGGAATATATTAAGCTAAATTTAACTAATAATAATTGTTTGAAAAATACTAAACTGTTCCTAGGTATTTATGCCTTTAAAAATCAGCTTTATTGAGGTATAGCTTAAATCTTATAAAATTTACCAGTTTTAAGTGCATCTTTTTATGGGTTTTGACCAAGGTAAATAGCCATGTAATCACTAGTGACAATTATGAGTTAGGAAACGATCACATTCTTTATATAGCCATTTGTGCCTTTTGTAAATCTTCAAGGAGCTGTTTGTTGTTCTCCAGGACTTACTACATTTAACTAATTTCACACCCAGTTATATATTTTGTTAAAAAAGGGAGCCATAGAAAATCTCCCTTGCAATCAGAATGCACTTTTAAGTTACTGTGTAGAAAGGGCAGCACAGTAGGCTGCAAAGGAAAGTCATTCAAAAGGGGAGAAAAAAAGATTCATTTGATTACAAAGCATGTAAGCCTCAGTTGAGAAGGTAGCTGGAAATACTGGCGCAGCCATGGCTGTTTCCAGCTCTGGGGTGCTGTTACGGGCCCTCCACCAGCATCCTCTCCGGATGCTCACACACCCCTCCTCTCACATTTACGTAACACTTTACAGTTAGAAAGTGCTTTCACAACCATTTTACAGTTTAGAAAGTGCTATCACATCCATTAACTTATTTAATCTCTTCCTGCTTGCCCTGAAGCTAAGCAGGCCCTCAAATGAGTTCACTCAGAGTTGGATCATAAAAATATTCATCTCTGTTTGCCTGCATCGCCTTTGCCAAGCATGACTCTCTTAATGGCAGGGTGGACGGGCTCCACTGCCATCAGGCTGGAAATTAATCGAGGGCTATCCATCATTCTGTGGGTTCTGTCCCCACCGAACACTGGGTGTCAGGCCTGATGAACTAGGGATTCTGATCCAACAGTAATTTGGAACTCCAGCCTCCATAGCCAAGTCCCTGCTGCTCTGGCTGGGATTTGAGGATGTGTAAACGAGCAATGCAGGAGAAAATTGCAGAGCAAGCCTCAAGAAATGGGTCTTTTATTAAAGCCTAACTGTGGACGTGAAGGAGAGTCCTCAGGTGAGTAAAGGGTGGAAGTAAATGCGCCTCCGCACCTTCAAGGGATGTTCGTTGCAGAACCAGGCCTCGAAAAGGGATGGGATAAAGGATGAGTAATGACATTCCTCATGGCATCGCCCACATCCCTGGCTTCCAAGTGAAACCAGGTTACTATGATGAAGGCCACTTAGGGGCAATGACTTGGGAGTCAGAGAACCTGGATCCCAGTGCCAATTCTGGCATCAAGTTGCTATTTGCCCTTAAACAAGCCTCTTGCCTTCCCTGACCTTCAATTGTATCACCTGTAAAAGGAGAAGGGTTGATGATCTGATCGCGGAGCATCTTCTTGAGACTCCGTAGAACGAGAGCTAAGGGGCAGGGATACCTAAAAGAGCTCCAGGTAGTTTGAGTGGGGGCTCAGGGAGAGGGGGGCTGTATGTATACTCTGTAGACTTTGGCATCTCAGCAAAGCTGTACGCCTGGCTCCATTTTACCTCTTGTTGACTCCATTCAGCTGTCTTTCTCTGCTCTTCCTCCCCTCGGAACCACGTGGATCCCGCAAATTTAGAGGGATTTCTCCAGTTTGTGATATGACACGTCAGTATAGGTGGCGGAGGCTCTGGAGCAGGCAGATGGTAACTCAGATACTGACTGCCACCCTCAATGTCTTGGCAAACAGCCCCTCCTTTCCGATCCACACCTGTGAAGGAGGATAACGCGCCCCACGTTGCAGAGCTGTTGGGAAGATGAGATGAGACGACACGCATAGACCACCTAACGTAGAAGCCACTCGGTGACTGACAGCCTGTATTAAATTGTAATGATACTGAAGTAGTAAAGGAATCAGAAACATCGACATTGCCCTCCCCATCCTCCCCCGCTAAGTGCCATGGATAGTATCAGAAAAACGTGACTTGATCATGTGTTCGGGGAGGCCTTCTTCTTCTTCTCCCCACGGAGGAGGACAGGCTTGGAGCAAGATGTCCGGGACTGGGATGTGTCCCGGGCCCACACTCAGCAGCAGAGGGACCTGGAGCCTGCTGGGGCCCATGTTTCTTGTGTTTGTTCACTCACTTATCCATTCAGCAGGCTTCTCTTGGGCACTGACTGTGTGCTGGGGGCCCTGTGCCAAAGGAGATCTGTAACTCCAACTGTACCTGTCTCAAGGGTTGCCATCGGGCTTGGAGGAGACACTGTCAGGGAGGCAGTTGATGGGATTTAAGGAAGTTTCTGAGCATTGGTTATTATTATCACTATTAAGTCATTACTTTGGTGCTATGCAAGGCCAGGTATATTAAGCTGTAAGTAGGCAGGAAAGGCCAGAGAGATGGCTGTGGGAGGGGCTTATAAAGAATTCAGCCTCTGTGATCCAGCAGGACTTGAAGATAGGGAGGGAATAGGCAGCTGGACCACGCCTTCTGGAAGAGCAGGACCAGGTCCACGATATTGCTCATCCCTGCATCCTTGGCATCTAACCTCATGCCAGACACAAGAGAGGGTCACAGAAATGATGGAAGGGAGTGGGGAGGGACAGGTCCGGCAGCTCTTTCAGCTGTGTCCATCTGAGGTGCAGAAGCCTGAGTGTTCAGTGAAACCTGTTATCCCACACATGATGTTCCCTCCAGCAAGGCTCAGCTGCTTGGGTGCCAGCACCTGAAGAGGGTACATCAGGAGGGTAGCTGAAGAGTAATTGAGCTCGATCAGGGCAGGGGCTGGCCAGGTGAGAAGCAGGAGGAGAGGGGCGATGGTGTGGGATCATTCTACAAGAAAGCAGTTTTGGTGGGCGACCTGGGAATCTAAAGTAAGAAGAGGAGGCTGTGCACTGAGAAAGTGCCAGCCCTTGGAGTGGAGCACGCGGTGAGACAGAGGAACGGTGGCAGTGAAGGCTTGAGAAAGTGACCTGTGGTTAGTGACTTACGGCCAGAGACTGGGATTCTTGCAACTGAGGTTTCCAAGGTGATGTGATTACTGGTGGTGACAACACCTGGGTGTGGCTATGGGGTAGGTGGTTTTGTGGAGATGAAGAAGGTTGTTTTGATATAAAGAGATCAGGAGCTGAAGGACTGCTGGAGCTGAGTTATCCACACATATGTTGTAGCCATTGAGAATGAGATTTTTGGTGGAGAGGAAGATGGTGAACCAGGAGTTCAAGTTCTGAATGGATGAGAGGAATAACTGAGAAATCAGCAACTAACCTGAACAAAGGGAGGTATAGCTGGGTAACATGGACATCAAGGAAGGGAGGAGAAATGGTCTGAAAAAGCATTAGGAAGAAAAGGGGACATGTGAACCACTCTCAGTGCTGCGATAAGAAAGTACTTTAGGAATGGTCCTGATAAATGGGGCCTTAGATATTCAGCCAGCAGCTGATTAGAAGCAATAAGCCAGGAAATAAAACACAGAGAGTCAGCCCAATAGTAGGTGAGACTGCCAGCAGTGGTAGTCAGGCTGATGTCACAGTACGTGAGGGGAACAAATGAACTACACAAAGCACACAGACTCAAAATATAATGTGGTCCTTAGGGGAAATGGCTGATTCTAGGACTGGGAAAGAGAAAACACAAAGTGAACCTGGATCATCTCGGAGTGTCAGAAAGTAAGGGAGTGCTAAAAAGAAAATCCACAAAGATGGGAGTATGCCAAAGGAACACAGGAGCCAGCTGTGACAGCTCCCCGTGACCAGAGCTGGAACAATTTGAGCATCAGGATAGAGTAGTATTGGATTATAACCCTGAGCATAAAGTAAATATCCATGAGTCCAGAACAATATGAACACACACTGGCCAAATAAATGAGTGAGGGAGAACAGGTAAATCCTGCCTACAGAAGGATTCCAAATGTTTTAGGCAGATCTTCCACCCTTGAGAAAGTAGAGCACAGCTCCCCGCTCCTCAAGAGTGGACAGCTCATGATGACTCTGAAGGACGGCAGAATGCGCCACCCCAAACTATGCCACTTTGGCACCAGGATTATTTTGAGCTGAAGGCAATTGAGAAGTAGATGCAAGGAAAGATCTCTGATCTCCCTCTATTTTTCAAAAGGCTGTGCATGAATTTGTAAAGGTGTCCCTACTCCCCTCTCTACCAAGCAGGACAGAGCTAATCATAGGAGACAACTCTGGACTCAGCCCCAAGACAGCACCAGAGGAATCTACACAGCAAACTATACTGACTGGCCCTGATCCTCCATTTATTTCCCCCATACATTTGCCTTCCCACAATTTGCCATCCATAGAAACTCAAAATCCTTTTCCTTTGTCCTGTCACTTTTCTACAAAATTTGTTGTTTTGTGAAGATGCTATAAAGCCCATGCTCTTTTTTTTCTTAAAGTATAGTTGATTTACAATGTTGTGTTAGTTTCTGCTGTACAGTGTAGTGATTCAATTATACATATATGCGTGTATATACGTACTTTTTCATATTCCTTTTCATTATAGGTTATTACAAGCTATTGACTGTAGTCCCCTGTGCTATATACAATAGGACTTTGTGCTTTTGTGTATGGTGCTATTTTGTGTATAGTAGTTTGTATCTGCTAATCCCAAGCTTCTAATTTATCCCTTTCCCTTTTTCCTCTTTGATAACCGTAAGTTTGTTTCCTATGTCTGTGATTCTGTTTCTGTTTTGTAAATAAGTCCATTTGTGTAATTTTTTAAGATTCCACATATAAGTGATATCATATCGTATTTGTTTTTCTCTGTCTGACTTACTTCACTTAAGTACGATCATCTCTAGGTCTCTCCATGTTGCTGCAAATGGCATTTTCCATTCTTTTTTATGGCCAAGTAGTATTCCATTGTAGATACTAATCTTCTGTATCCAGTCATCTGTTGATGTACATTTAGGTTGCTTCCATTCTTGGATGCTGTCAATAGTGCTGCACAGCCCTTGTTCTAATCACCCCTTTGAGTTATTTGTCACTGAGTACTCCTACTTGTGTGCATGAAACACATGTGAATAAATGTCATTGTTTTTCTCTTGTTGATCTGTCTTTGTCAATCTAATTTGCAGGCCCCAGCCAATGAATCTAAGATGCGTAGGGATTGTCCTCCCCTAAACTTCCTTCCAAAGAGTGCAGTATGGAAAAGTGGGGATGGAGGATGAATAACTTTGCAGTGGAGATACCTAACAAGCACAACCTTAGCCAGGTGACCAAGGTCAACATCAACAGTGACAAGTCATGTTGATAGTATACACTCTCCCCTCACACGATGTGATGATCTTGGTGGTCTTCCTCCCCTAAACCTTCAAGCCCAGCCTAATCAAGAGGAAAACACCAGACAAATCCCAGCTGAGGGACACTCTACAAAATACCTGACTCCTCCAAATTGGCAAGGTCATCAAAAACAAGGGGAGTCAGAGAAACCATCAGAGCCAAGAAAAGTCTAAGGAGATGTGACAAGTATATGTAATGTGGTGTCCTGGATGGGATCTGGAGACAGAAAAAAGAACATCATTAAAAGCTAAGGATATCTGAACAAAGTTTGGTTCATTAATTGTGACAAATGTACCGCACTAATGTAAGATGCTAGTAACAGGGGAAGCTGGCTACAGGGTATACTGGGCACAGGGTATAGGTGGGAACTCCTGTACTATCATTGCAATTTTCCTGTAAATCTAAAACTATTCTAAAATGAAAAGTTTATTTAAAACTTCACCAGACTGGGTTCATTCAGTAAAGAGACATCCTTGCCTTCTAATGTAACAGATATTTATTATGAAGTTTATAATTTCAAAAGGTGGCATTTTTTGGCACCTTAATTTGAGAGGGCAGGGATGCAGATAATAATTAGAAAGATACTGAGGACATCTTTGGCTGTAACGATGGTTAGAAAGTCACTGGCATCTGAGATAATGTTGGCTACTACAACAGCTGTAAGCCCAGGCTTGGCCATTAGACAAAGCCGGGTTTAGATCTCATCTACTATCTGTGTGGCTTTGGGCAAATACACTCAACCTCGCAGGGCCTCGATTTCTCTACCAGCAGAATGGGAATAAAGTACCTGCTTTACATTTAACAATTTTGTGAATGTTAAATGAGATAAAGCACATGAGTAACTTGTAAAAGCTGTGAAACTCCAGGTCCCTGGTATATGCTCCAAAAATGACTCTCCCAAGCTAGTCATGCTGAAGTCATCACCGTTCCCTTCATGAACACACAGATCACTTGTGGATCTTAATAAAATGCTGAATCTGGTTTAGTAAGGGGTGTGTGTGTGTGAGGGGTGTAGACTCTGTATCTTTCATAAGCTCCCAAGTGATACTGATGCTACCAGTTCAGGGACCCCATGCTGCCGACTATGAGGATCCAGGCTGCGGACCTGTCCCTGGCCAAGACCGCTTGGTGTTTGGGATGACCTTCCTCACTGAGGCTAACTCTCCTGACTGCAAAATAAAACAGAGAAACGAAAAGCAAAAACAAAATATCTTCCTTTCCAAGAGCAGTGGGTTTGCCTCTCCATGGATACAACTGGTCTACCGTGATGTTGTCCAGCTGCTGCCACTGAATCCCAGACCGTATCTTTAGGGCCTCCTCCCTCCATCAGTTTCTCAGGAGATGATCCTGCTTCCAGCCCCACCGACTGCTTAAGGTTTGTAAGGATCCCAGTGGGGACCTCTAAAAGGCTCAAGGGGAGAAGAGCCCTAATTCTACAGATAAAACTAAACGGAACCAATTGCATTATTTCCATCTGAATTCCCTTCCTCATGGCTCACTTTTGACACGTGGGAAATAAGTTGCCATCAACCCCCAAAACCAGCTGCTTCCAGTCAGAGTGAATGGATCATGATTTAATGAAGACAACCATCTGTTACAGGGTAAAAATCCTAATTAACCAATATATGAATCAGAACAGAATTAGCCATCAAATCATTAGAGTTCTGTAACTGCTGAGCAGAATGTGGGGTTGTGATCATGTGGAACATCCTCCCTCTAAGCAAACATGAGGCTACGAAGGGAAACCCGTCCCTCACCTTGGATCCTGCAGCCCCAGCAGGGGTGGGGGTCAGGTTCTGGGGCGTTAATTGAAATAAACATCTGCTTCCAAAGGAATCTTGGTGTCCTGAGTCATGAACATCCCTCATCACAGTTTGCCAAATGTTTTCACATCAGGGATATCTTAAACCCTCTGCCACTTGCTCCATGGGTAGGGCTGATCGTCACAGCCACAGGGTTAGTGACTCACTCAAGAATTCACAGCCAGAAAGGAGCCAAGTCAACCCCAGAATCCAGGTCATTGCCTTCCAGATCCTGCCATGGTGGCTACTTTCTTCTTAGCAAGTATCCTCAAGGTGCTTGTGTCATCCTAAATTATTGAGGGATGCTGATTACCAAAGGCTCCTGGCTCTCTGCAAAGTCAGATGGCCTCTGCCTCTTTCAGATGTTGGAGGAAAGATCTTAATGCTTCACAACACAACTTGGATTCTAGTTGGATTGGAGGTGGGGGTGGGGGTGGGGTGGGGATGAGCTGACTAGGAGACCACGTACATCCTTCACGGCTGTACCAGCAGGGCCTCTAGCTCTTGTACAGAGCAGATACTCAATAAATGACTGTTGAATGGGTAAGATAGTAAATGAATGACCTTGGAAGTCCTTGCATCTTTCTTAGTTTAGCCCCAGAGCTCTAGAGAAACATTCAGGTGCTCCTTCTTGCTACAATACAAAGCAAATATAGCCCCCTCTGTGCTATAATACAAAGCTCTCCAAGTATTACTTTTTTAAAAGTTCAGTCGTACCACCAGATGATGAGCTCCCACAACACCCCCACAAAAGAGCAGAAAGCTTTTTGCTCTGTTCCTTACCAGCCTGGGATTGTCCCACTTTACCAGCATTGCTGGATACAAACAGAAGCTCATCTTTGCCTCAACTTACATCTTCTTTGTTACTACAGAAGAGAAGAACATTTTCCCATACGTCTTTTTACTAAGTGTGTCCTTCTTTCCTTTTGGAAATTGTGTCTCTTACTCATTTAACTACAGAAAGCTCAATGTTTTTCTTGCCAATGCATATGAATTCTTTGTAGAAAAAAAGATAGTAAATCTTTGCTGCAAATATTTTTCCTACTTGTTTCCCCCTCCTTCCTCCACCTCCCATGTGCAGAAACTCGATTTTGCTGGACTCCCTTCTGCCCATTCTTTTCCCTTGGGCTTTCTGTTTTCTATTACTGCTGTACTTAGCAAGTCTTTTCTCCCCCAGTTGTTTGATAAATATTCATTTCTAGTTCTTCCAGTGTCGCATTGATTTTCTCGCGTTTACCTTACCTCTGTAATCCATCTGGAATGGATTGTGACGTGTGGAGTGAGAGGTTTTCCTCTTGGTTCCCTACGTCTTCATTCTCCATGGGGCCACAGGGACCGAGACAAACACAAGTTACAACTGGATGCAGCTAGATGACACTGTGGGCTGGATTGGATCCTGGGGCTGTATCAGGAACATTGAGTGTCTAAAATTAGGTCACTCCAGGGTAGTCTTAGTCATCTTAAGCACAAGTGGAAGACGAGACAAGCCAAAGAGTTAAATATGTTGTTTTTAGGCCTTAAACTTCTACTCACTCATCGAGGTTCTGATCCAGGGCTATTTCTCCTGGAAGGACTTTTTTTGTTACTCCAGCCCCGGTCTGGGTTGGACACCCCTCCTCTGGGCCCCACGACATTCCTTCTTACCTCCTGTATCACTAACCATGTGGGATAGCTCTTGAGTGTTACCTTGGCTGGTTCTGCACCATCCCTGGGATTCTCATCAAGGGAGGGACCTTGACTTCTTTATTTGCTGTCGCTTCTCCAGCCCCCAGCACAGCCCTTGCTTGTGGAAAGCCCTCAGTCAGTGAGCGTTTAGTGATGGCACTAACTCATGAGTAAGTGGCACCTGTAAAGCTCCTCTGGGCACCTCATGTACCAAGCTTCTTCATGACCCTATCCCATGAAGCTCACAACAAACACTGGCAGCAATGACGACAGTCACTTCATTCAGGGATGTCAGGGACTTGACTACACGTTCTTGGGCCTTCAGTTTATGAAGATGCTGCATCTGCTTATCTGTTTGGAGCCTTCTTTTTCAGATGAGGACACTGAGGCCCAGGGAGAGGCCCTCTGTTGTGATGGTTGGAGCATATTGCCCTCCCCAGTGTAGGGGGGGATCATCCAATCCACCCAGGAGCTGAGAAGAACAAAAAGGCTGAGTAAGAGGAAACTCCTCCTGCCTGACTGCTTGAGCTGGGACACCTGTCTTTTCCTGACTTCAACTAGAACTAAATAAATGGCTCTTCTTGGGCTGTGAGCCTCCCGGCTTTCGGACTGAACTGTACATCGAATTAGTTCTGTCTCTCTGCAGAACCCTGACTAATGTGTCTGTAGAAGGACATGGTGCCTCTCCAGCACCCATTAGGGGGATATAAGGTTCCCAAGTGACAATGGCCTCCCTGCTCCCAGTGCTTGCTGTTTACAAAGTGCTTGCACAGGCATCCAGTTTAAAGTCCACAAAAACCCTGAGAAGGATGGATTGGCAGTCTTCCATTCACAGACGAAGAAATTGAGACCCCAAGAAACTGTGATTTGCCCCTTGCCACCCCAGTTTCCTGATTCCAATTCCAGGGCTCTTCTCAGTGGTCTCATCTAGGGTGAGGCCAGGTTTGTTGGCCCTACTCAGATGCGGACAGAGCTAGATTTCTAAGCTCCTGTTTAGAAAGCCACCCTAAAACTGAGACTTAGAAGTGGGGTTTTGTGCTTTACCCAATGGACCCAGTTCAGTGGGACAGGAAGTTAGGAGGCTGGGACCAAAGGGATGTGGACTTAATTCAGGGGCTCAAGGGTACTGGGTGACAACATAGCTCAGGATGCAGCTGAACTGGGATGCTGAGACAGACCCAAGTGAAGACCACAGAGAATGGTGTGCATGCCGCACATACAATGATTGCAGCAGGAAGGGAGAAGAAATAGGGACTAGTGGGTACTGCAGCAAACAAGAGTGCATGCATGCTTAAAGGCCTTCGCTCTCCGTAATGAGCTGAATGTGTGTGTCTCCCCACCAAATTCATATGTTGAAGCCTTAACCTTCAGTGTGGCTGTATTTGGAGATGAGCCTCCGAAGAAGTAATTAAAACCATAAGAGTGGGGCTCTGATCTGGTAGGAATAGTGCTCCAATAAGAAGAGACACCAGAGAGTTCTTTCTCTTCCCATCTGCCCCCGTCCCCTCACTTTCCTCCACATGCACACGGAGAAAAGGCCACAAGAACCCACAGCAAGAAGGCGGCCATCTGCACACGGGGAAGAGAGCCCTCACCAGATGACCAGATTGGAACCTTGGTCTGGGATTTCCAGCCTCCAGAACTGTGAGAATATAAATATCTTTGAATCAAACCACCCAGTTTATGATATTTTGTTATGGAAGCAAAACTGGATATCACACATTCTTATTTAAAAACATTTTTTTATTGAAATGTAGTTGATTTACAATGTTAGTTTCAGGTTACAGCAAAGTGATTCAGTTACGCATATACATACATATATACATATTCTTTTCAGACTCTTTTCCATTATATGTAGTTTCCTGCACTATACAGTAGATTCTTGTTGTTTATCTCTTTCACACATTCCTATTTTGAAACAAACAAATGTGTGCAGGCTGATTCAGCCTGTGGCCCTCTGGTGTGCAATCTGTTAGTCAAAATCATTCATGGTGGAGTTCAGGTGCCCATGTTCTCTGTGAATAAAGGGGGACATCCAGGAGCTTGGCAGGAAGGAAAGATCACAGGCAGTGGAACCTGAGGATGTGAGTCTGAAAGAAACCAGTTTGTATGTGAGGTTGTTCTAGAGGAGGCAGCAGGGGTGGAGAAGCATGCTCAGCCTGTCTCTGACCCTGATGTGAGGACAAGCAACTTTCACTGGGGGGCCTGTCAGGGAGATGGCACCTGGGGTAGAGTCAAGCCTCAGTTAGGGTGGGATGCAGGGGGTGGGCTAGGAGGTTCAGGTAGAGGGACATTCTATTCCACAGGATGCGGTTCCAGAATGCATTGGGGGAGGGATGGGGAGGTTACGAGAGCAGAAGAAATTTGAATCAGGGTGCAACCCGTGGAGGTGGGAACACTGGAGCCTGGATGGGTTTACATGTGGGCTGCTGGCCAAGAAGACAGGATAAGAGAGACTCCAACGACTTGTCTGCATCCAAAGTGGATGGTCCTGCACTCATCCATCAGAAGCCCCCAGTGAGCATCAACGTCTACTCCCAGAACAGTCCAATGCAGGTCACTTTTAGGACCTGGGCCACGATGGGGCAGGAGGTGGCAGAGGGATTAAACTCAATGACAGTGCAGGCATCAGAGCCCATCTCTGCACTACCAGTCAGACTCAGAAAGGCCCGTGGTGGTAACAGGTCAAGGGTCTGGAGAAAGTGGCTCGATTCTAAGGTGCCACCTGGTTTGGGAGAAAGTCTGTGTCCACCGGGGCGCTAGGAGCAGGGATGGGGCTGGACTCCACAGCTGGGGACTGGGGCAGGGGGCGGAGTCCTGCTGAACCTGATGTTGAAGAAACTCCAGAAAAGAGCTCTTATTTTATTACTGCTGACAACCATTTCTGTTTCTATATTTTAATACTAAGTTATGAAATACTTAAAACACATGCAGAAAAGTAAGGACAATGTTACAGCACATACACTTTGAAGAAAAACACTGCAGATGCTGCAAAACCTTCACCTCCCTCTGCTCAGAAGTTACCCCTGTGTTGAATTTAGCATAGAGCCCTTCTGCCCATATTTTCACACTTTCATGATCTAAGGATAAATATCTAAACAATTTAGTGTAGTATCTTGTATGTTTTTCAAACGTACACACATAGAATCATACTGCACATACTCTTTGGCGACTTTTGAAAATCAACACAGACAAACACACACTCACATACACACACACACACCCCCCAAACCACTGCCATGTCCAGGTGGTTTTATAGGTAAATGTTTCTAATATTCAATACATGGAAGAAGTAGGGGATCCCTGGTTCCTACAGGTCCCTCCAGCCCCATCACGGTGCCATGAAGACCTCATGTATATATACCCCATCTCCTCTGACATTAGAGGAGCCCCAGTTACTGAAGAAGCAACTCTCAAACCTTGCTGCAGCAAGATTCCACGAGGTTGCTCTAGCTCCCAGTTTAGGAGTTTTCCAATACCATTTCTTCTCCCGGAAGCAGCCTCCCTGCCGTCCCTATCCAGTGACCTTGCAAACTAAGGACCATGCCCCTCTCCTCATAGCTCTCACCTTCACCTCCCCCACTGCCCCATGAGCAGAACTGAGCCCTCCTGGGGGTGGGGTGCCTGGATGAATGACAGAGAATTTTCTGTCTGAGCTTTTGGCATTGCGAAGGCAGGTGGCTTCCAAAAAGCCCATTACCAGGACTGTTTTCCGGAAGCAACCGAAGCCACTTCCCCCCAGGAAATCTGGGCTGACTCCCATCAGGCATCTGACTGAGTCCTTCTGCCTCCAGACACTTTCCTGGAGTAGAGCTGCCCCAGCAGGATGCCCGTCAAGCAAGGTGAGTGACATTGTCGTTTCTTGATTACCTCCTCTGGGCTCTTCTTAACTGGAGCTGCAGACAGGTAATGACACCAGCTCCTTGACACCCTGTCAGGCTCGCGGAAGAAGTGTAGAACAGGCAGGACCAGTGAAATAATGGTATTTTTAGACCCTAGCTTGTGGAAACGTTTTTTCCCCCCGGTCGTGATGTGTTTCTGATAACCTCTGTTCAGTCTGAAGGACTCAACCATATCTATCTCTGTAGAAAAACAGGATTTCAGAGTCTAAAGTTACCTTAAAGGCCATTGCCTGCCAATCTCCAACATTTCGGGTGAGAAAGGTTCACCTTCTAGGTGAGAAGGGTCCCCCGATGCCAGCCTAGTCCTCCTCGCCCACCCCCTACACCCAGTCTCCTTTCTCCATGGTTGAGAGCACTTTTTCAAAACACCAACCTGAGCTCATCACACCCCTGCTCAAAGCCCTTCAGAAGCTCCTTCTTGCCCTTGGGATACAATGGGACACCCTCCGATGGTCCAAAAGACCCCGTGTTCCCTGGGTCCTGCACGAAGCATCTTCACTATAACTGTACCTGCTGTAGTTTTCCAAGCAGGACACGTCCCTCCAAGCCTCCTTGTGCCCCCTCTTGCTGGTCCTCCTTCCAGGAACTCCATCGCTGCGCCTGTCCACTCGCCTTGCAGGCTAAGCTGGAAGACACCTCTTCCTGGAAGTGCTTTCTGCCTCGCGCCCCTCGGGATGAAGTAGTGCTCTGTCTCCTGTACCGTCCTTCATGGTCCTTATGTGGCACTGGGGTTTGAGATGTCTGTTTCATGTCTGTCTCCCCTTCTCAACTCTGCGCTCCTGAAGTCAACTCTAATATCCTTGTGCTTGTGGCATAATTGACACTCAGAAAAACTTTGTTCAGTAAGTGGAGTGAGTGAGTGAACGCATGAATGAATGAGCCTCTTACCCGAGGTCTTATACAAGGGAAGACAGAAGCTGGATTTCCACACCCATGTGAGTCCTACCACCTTGAATGCCTGATTCAAAAACGTGAAGACTCCCCTGATAAAGTTAGGCCCCTGCAGGCCAGGCCGGGGTTGCTCCTGTATCTTCAAAACGCAGCGATGGCTTTTTAGTTCTAACAAGTCTGTCTTGCTGGGAGCTCCGCAGAGGCAGGTGGGCAGCTTCAAATGAGACAGTTACATAGGGCATGACTTAAAGCCACAGGCCTGATAGCATAAGCCACTCAGTCGGATTAAAGCTTTACAAGACAGAAATCTCATTGAGAGCTACAGAGCAGAGTGCCCTCTGTCCGTCATTTTTGGAATTGCATAGGACCCCTCATTTTTTTGAGTCGCCCGTCCCACAAGACAGCCATCCAGGAGGTAGTGCCGTTTGCCTAGTGCTCTACCAGGAGTGGAGGCAAGTGGAGAATAAGTCACAGACCTCCACGCCAGGTGATGACAATCTGATAAGGAAAGAAAACACTTCAACAGTCTATTACAAGGATGGTGGATTTGCTTTTAAGGGCAAATTCAGAGCGCTAATGGCCCAAAGATCTCACTTGAGTTGCGTGGTCAGGTGGGGTCAGGGAGAGGAAATAAAGCCTCTCCAGTTCACCTAATACTCGCCAACTGATTGTTCTACATCGGGCACTGCGATGGTTCTAAGGACACGAAGGGAAGGGACAGCATCTTCTCTGGAGCCGTTCAGAGCCTAGCGGGGGAAGGAGGGCAGGAGATCTCAAAGCTATGGTAACAGCAATGGCAACAAAATAACAGCTTCTTAGGCACTTTGCACAGCAGCTATAATCACTACAATATTGTAAGATTGCAGTTATAGTAATCCTTTGCTGTAGAGGTGGATCTAGGTGATGTCAATATCATTATCTGTTTTGAAGCGTGAGGACTTCGAGTCTCTTGGCTGTCCCTGTAGCCCCTGCTCCTTCCACTACATTATCCCGTCTCTCCAACCTGACTAAGTACAAAATAGAAATACTTGCTGGTGCACACTCTTTAAAAAAGTTTTGTTTTGTTTCCAGCGCTAAGGAGGTAATTAAGCTTATTTATTTATTTTCAGAGGAGGTACTGGGGATTGACCTTGTGCATGTTAAGCACGGGCTCCCGCACTGAGCTGTGCCCTCCTCTCTTCTCGTGCACACTCTTCACCAAAACTCCGTGTGACCAGTATTCCTGTGACTCTCTTTCTACAGACAAGGGACCCAAGAGCCAGATGGTCCTGAGCCTTGCCTCCTGAGCTGTAAAGAGGGAGCTGCTCCAGAACAAGTGGTTTGGAAGAAGAGCTTTGCAGTCAGACAACCCGCCCAGTGACCAGGCATGTGACATTTGGGCCAGTGACCTGTTCTCAATTTCTCCATCATCTATCTTGTGAGATTGTCCTGAGGTGTCAAGAAAACACACTTTTGGAGCCTGGCACATTAAACAGTCAATATATATTATTTTTTATTATTATCATCATTATTTTGATTGAAGTATAGTCTGTTACAATGTGTCGATGTGTCTGGTGTACAGCATAATGTCCCAGTCATACATATACATATATATGTTCATTTTCATATTCTTTTTTAGTAAAGGTTATTACGAGATATTGAATATAGTTCCCCGTGCTATACAGAAGACACTTGTTTTTTTATCTATCTATCTATCTATCTAATCATTATTATTACTAGTTCTTGAGGGGAACGTTTTCCCCCACCCCTTGTGTCCATGTGAAGGAGCTTCCCCTAAAGTGACACTATCGGTCTCTGTCCCTCACTCATTCATACCTCTTCAGGACAGGGGGCAGCCTTTACTTGACTGGGGGCCCAGAAGAAGGAGCGGTCACGCTGGGCCCAGCCCCTTCTGGGCCCTCTTTGAGGGCTAGTTGCTGAATCGGCACAGCTGTCTAACTCAGAGGTGAAATTCTATGGACCTCCCACAGCTGAGCCCCTGGCCTCAGCCTCATCTTTCTCAGCCAAGATTTGGGTCTCCCTCTGCCCGGCCCCTGTGTCTTTTCTTTGTAATTTATCCTGAACTTGGTGTGGGGAAAAAAAGGAGTATTATTTACCGACTCTTCCAAACCCCAATCTTAGCCAAAAGTGAAATCCAGCTGTTTTTCTGCAATTTCACACTCCGCTTTTGCTGCCACAAAAGGTTTTCTTCTCTTTCTGCGTCAAGATCTCCAGAAGCCTGGACTTGCCTGCGAATCACCCTTGAACTCAGGAGGCTGGACAGGTCCTGGGAGATAACCAGCTCAAGGCTATGATTCCCCAGGTGAGGGGCACTGGGACCAGGGAGGGGCTGTGATCCCAGGAAGGCGGCTAGTCAAGGATGGCACTGGACCAGTTTGCAGACCCTGACTGGATCCTTTCCCCCAGAGGTGCTGCTTCGCAGCATCTGGGTGGGCTGCAGGCTTCCCTAGGCTTAAACTGGAGAATGGCTTGCCTGGGTGTCAGGCATTCAATCAAGAGAATTGGGTCATTCATGGTGAGGGGTGCTGGTTGCGAGAATGAATGAGGTGGGAGAAGGCAGGTGCTGAGGTCCCCAGGGGGCCAGTCCCTCAAGCCCAGGTCTCTGTGTGCAGGTCAGCCTTGCCTGCTGTGAACAAGAGGAGGCAAGGTCCTCATTGCTATGCTGGCCGCATCCTCCAGTCCCTCGCAGGGAAATCCCTTTATAGAAAGTGAAATGGATCTCTGACTGATTTGAGGCTCTCAGCCCAGGCCTGCCTTGTGCCTGACACCAGCCCCGGGGAGCATGAGGGCAGCACAGCCATCGTCTTGACAGCAGAGTCCTCCAGAGGCCGACCCCCACCTACCCCTCCAGCTGTGCACCTGGGCCCCCAGGCTCCCACCCACTGCACAGCAGTAGATGGCACTGCCAGGACTCTGCACCTTTGCTTATGCCGTTCTCTCTGTCTACAGTGCCGTTCCTCCTGCTTGGCCTGGAGAACTTATATTTAACCACTAAGGCTCAAAGCAACTGTGTTTCTTGTGAAAGTATTCTCCAACCTTCCTTTCTTTATGGTTCTAGTATAAGAGCATGCCCCTAGTATAATAGTTTCATTTTGTTTAAATAAAACTAGGTCTTTTGGCCACATCTGGCTACAGATTTGTTTCGTTTGGTCAGCACTATGATTTTGGAAAACATGAACTTCTTTAGGTTGGGCTGGTACACTCTAGTTTGCTGCAGACGCCACCAGTGCCTTATTGCATTACTTCCTGTCCCATAATTCCTTGCTCTGACCCTGAAGGCATTTGAGTTGCAACCCCTGTTGGAGGGTCTGGCTGCAGTAGACAGTGAGCTCTTTGAAAGGGTGTGTTCAAAGATGTTCCCCTCTATTAGAGTTCTCCAGCGAAACAGAACCAATATGATGTATATGTAGAGAAAGAGATTTATTAGAAGAAATTGGCTCACATGATTATGGGTGTTGACAAACCCCAAAACCTCCCATCAGCAAACTAGAGACTCAGAAGAACCAATGGTGTAGTTCCAGTCTGAATGCCTGCAGGCTTGAGATCCAGAAAGAGCCAAAGTTTCAGTTCAAGTCAGATAGCAAGAAGAAAGCCAACGTTTCATCTCAAAGGCAGTCGGGCAGGAAGAGTCCTCTTATTCAGGGCAAGGGCAGACTTTCTGTGCTATTCAGGCCTTCAACTGGTTAGATGAAGCCCACCCACATTGGAGAGAACAATCTGCTTTACTCAGTCTACTAACTCAAATGTTAATCTTACCCAGAAACACTCTCATGGACATATCCAAAGTCATGGTTGAGCAAAAGTCTGGGCACCTGTGGCCCAGCAAGTTGGCACATAAAATTAACCACACCTCCCCCAGGTTCCCCTCTCCTGATTATTTAATCAAACACAAGTCTAGGTATTGTTGTGAAGGGATTTTGCAAAGGTAATTGCGGTTAGGGATTTCAAAATAGATTATCCTGGATTATCTGCATGGTCCCAATCTAGTCACATGAGCCCTGAAAAGCAGAGAACCTTCTTCAGCTGGAGTCAAAGAGATGCAGCAGAGGAGCAAGTCCAAGTATGAGAAAGATCTGATATGCTGTTGCTGGTTCTGAGCTGTAGGGGACCACATGCAAAGCCCAGAGAAGTACTCTGGGAGCAAAGGAGGTGCCCCGTTGACAGTCAACAAGGAAATAGGGACGTCAGTCCTACAACCACAAGGAACCAAATTGGACCAACAACCTGAATAAGTGCAGAAGCAAATTCTTTCCCAGAGGCTCCACAGGAATGCAGCCCTCCTGACATTTGATTCTAGCCCAGTGCTGGGCTTCTGACCTACAGAAACTTTGAGATAATAAATGTCTGTTGTTTTAAGCTGCTTAGTTTGCAGTAATTTGTGAAGAGAACAATGGATAATGAATGCAGGGAGGGTCCATGCCTTTCTCATTGCCACACTCCCTGATCTCTTTAACACAGTGCCTGACACACAGTAGGTCCTTGTTACATGTTTGTCAACCTACTGCATTAGAAGGCAAAGCCCAAGTGACAAAACCTAGCCCTGCTCACCCTTGGAGGGAAGACGTTTTGATTCTATTTCTGTGGTGATGCTCAGAATAGGAGAAGCTGGTTGACATCAAGTTGATAGACAGGCCAATTTAAATCTCTCGTCAGGTAAGCTTGGGCGAATCATTGTTTTCTGCAGAAGATGACACCTTGGGATGTGTGTTCCATAATTTGTGGAGATGGGTTCCAGTTTAACGCATTTCTCACTAAAGAAAAAGAAACTGATTTATCTTCACAAGGTCTTCTTTTCCTTTTCCTGATGGTGATGATGAATGTCTGCAGCTCCATCAGAAGCTGGCGGGTGAAACCTACAGTGTGAGTTATTGTGGCAGAAGAGTCCTGACCCTTCAGGACCTTACAGGTTAGGAAGAATGGTGAGATGCCCACAGGTAATTATACTACAAAGCAGAGATGTTATAGGATGGAGAAGAGCAGGACAGGAAGCATGATATAGCAGGAGGCATCATTTCAGGAAGCCTGAAAATTGCATGCCTGTACCACTCTTGGATACATAAACTCTGAGCCTCAGTTTCCTTTTTAAATGAATCTTTTCTTGTTTCTTCCAGTTCTGGGATGGGATGATATTTATACCAGAAAATTCTGACTTTGACACCTAGGAGGTTCCAGGGAGGCTCAATCTGACAATATGGTACAAATTCATACATTATTTTAGCCAGAAAAGAATATACATATTTCAGAATTTTAAAAGGTTGGAGTCTAAATTTTTAAAAGTAAAGAATAAAAAACCAACAACAATAGATTTTTTTTTCCTACCACCTCCAAAACCCAAGTAACTGGAAAAACTCTAGGGAACAACCAGCACAGTGGTTTTTTTTTTTTTTTTTTTGACAAAAACATTTAATGCTGAGAAACCCTTTCATCAAGTTATCACCCGACAGCATTCCCACAGGCACTGAGTAAGAAATGCCTAGAGCTCCGTGAAATACATTTTGAACATCGCTGGTCTGGCCTATTTTGAAAACAAAGAAATGCAGGGCTAGAGAAGGTCAGGTGATTTGTACAAGGTGAGTGGCTGTCAGGGCTTGGATCCCATGTACTTGACCCCAAGACTAGTGTTCAATCCATTACATTTCCTCCCCCTCCACCCACTATCCCCGCCGCCCACACACAGCTAAGAAGATGAGTGTTGAGGAGGGAAGCAACTCCATTCTCGCTTTCATTCTCTCTTTATTTACAGGCAGAAAGAGACAGATGAGAATGTGGATTAGGGCCATTATCCCTCAGCATATGTTGGTGTTAATAAGTTTGTTCTTTGTAGATTCATTAATCCACTGTTAAGAACTGAAAATGAGTATTTCACATGCTTAATGTGATATCCTAGACGCTTTGAGAACCAAGTTCCCCCTGGACAGAGTGTTCTTTAATCTTTCTAAATGGTCTGTAATGGAACCTCTGTGTCTGGAATAGGGAACACAGTCTGTTATGACTTACTGACAAGATTTTCTAAGAAAGGCCTCATTAAAAAACGTGTCCCAAATGACATAACTGAAGCTTATTCTCTATCCCATGGCGATGGTTTGAAATATAACTTTAAATGGTTTTTCCTTTGTAAAAATTTTTTAAAAAGAGAGTTTTTGACAAAATTAGCAACGGTTTAATTTTAATGTATATTTTAGCAATGCAATTTAAAATATCCATGATGGTTTGTATGAAATCTTATACAGTATTAGAATTGTGCTGAACCTTAGGTATTACCTAGGTGGTGTCTGTTTTCAGAAGAGGAAATGGGGACCATGAGGAGGTAAGTGACTTTTCCAAGGTTGTACTGCACGTTTGGGGGCATAACTGAAATAAAAGTCCAGCCCTCTGGGTCTGCAGACCAACGTGCTATCCACAAAGCTATGTTTTAGGAAGACCTCAATACAATTCTAAGTTCACTGTGGTAAAACTACAGACTTTTAAAGTAGTGATCAGGAAAAGTTCATTTTTTATTTGTAGGAGGCACAGAGGAGAATGGTTAAAAGCACAGCCTTTGTAATCAGACTCTGTTTTCTTGGGCACCTCCCTCTTTAAGCCTCACCTTTCTCACTGGTAGAATGAGGATAATCAGCGCACCAACATGGTAGGACTGTTGTGAGGATTAAGTGGTACAAGTATAATCCTAGAGTTCTTGGCATGATAGATGTTATTTATGACTATTAGTATTATTATTTTGTTGATTTTTATGCATGGTCACCATGAATGTTTGCAGAGAAACTTGCTTCTCTCTGTTCCGGTTCATAATAAATTCCTATTTCTTGGCCTGTCAAATGCTAGATTTAGTAAAATCTAAAAAAAGCATATATTCCTTTTCTGCCCAAGATAATACCTTCCTAGTGAATTAATTTTCTGTGTTTGAAATTGAAGGCTAAAAGTTAATTTTTAAGGAGCAGAAGAGTTGGCCAGTTCCCTTCAGCAAACATTTACTGAGCATCTCCTCTGTTGCTAGACTATGTGTTAGGAGACGTGGTTCCTGTCCTCCAGGGGCCCCTCAAATGGTGGTGAAGACAGACACCTCTAAGTATCTCTGATGCAGGTGTTAAGGCAAGTGTCCCTCTAGAGGGACCAATAAAGCAAAGTGGGAAATGATCTTATGGAGTGAGAGAGAATTGTTCTAACAGGACACGTGGAAATATTCTGAGATATAGGATTTGGCTCAAGTTTTAAAGGGATAGGAGAACTTCAGTAAGAACAGTAGTAGGCAGCTTCTAAGACAGCCCCCAGTGATCCTGCCTTCTGGTAATCCGAGCCTTGGAAAATCCTCTTCTCTTAAGTAATTTGCTTCTAGTGAATAGAATACCACAATTTTGAGAGAAAGTCAGTTCCATGATCAGATTACAAAAGATTCTGACTTCCGTTTTGCCTACTCCCTTTAATAATGATTTTGATGAAACATGTTGCCATTTTGGGGAGACCCATTGGCAAGGAACTGGAGGCAACCTCTGGCCAATCGGCAGCTAATAACAACCCGAAAGGAGCTGAATCCTTTCAACACACATGGAGATGAACCTGGAAGTGGACCCTTCCTTAGTTGGACCTTCAGATTAGATCCCAGTCAGCTCTAACACCTTACTTATAGTCTTGTGAGAGATGCTGAATAGAGGTCCCAGCTAAGCTGTGCTGATTCCTGCTGCACAGAAACTGAGATAGTAAATGTGTATTGTATTAAGCTGCTAACTTTGTGTTAATTTGCTATGCAGCAATAGATAACCAGTGCAAATGTCTACATGGGCAAAGGACATTACAGCAACGAAATACCTGAACAATGGCCCAGGAAACCACTGCCTTATCCATCACTTGCTCTATGGTATTGTCTTGATGAGAAGGTGAGGCTAAGGCAATTTGTGCTTGCTGAGCAATGGATTCATGGAAGAGCAATCAGACTCACGTGGCTGGACCATAATGTTTGTGGACAGATGCAGCAGGATATGAGGCTAGAGTGACAGGCTATGGCTAAATTGTGAAGGGCCCTCAATACTCAGCAAAGGACTGTAAACTATATCGGGAGGCAATGGGGGAGCCATTGAGAGTCTTAAAGAAAGGGAATACTTTTAGTAGAGTTGCTGTACTGAATATTAATCTGATATTGTGAGCAGGACAGAAAAGGGAGCCCCAAAATGCCAGGGAGAGGTGGTGAGGGCCTGAACTCTGACCAAAGAAGCAAACAGTATCCTGAAACCAACCATAATCGGATTCTCATTTGTGTTGAAAGTTCTCTGAACATTCCCCTGGTTTATAAGGCAGGAAGTTTACCAGGCATTTATTTGACATCCAACCCACTTCCATTCCACACACTGTGACAAGCTCATATTGGAACTGAAAATAATCACAGGCTTGACTTTGTGGAAATGAAAGGAAATAATCCCAAGACGGGAAAAGGAGGTGATAGGGCTGAGTAGTTTTTCAGCTTTCCAGAGAAGATCAATTTATAAACCTTAACAAGAGTGCCAGAGTTCCCATGCTATGCCTCCTTTTCCTTCCAGTGTCCTGGTTCTCAATCTAAGGACCCCAACTGCATAGGGGCCCTTGAAGGAGGATTTAAGGATGTTCAAAGCTATCCCAATATCTCAAACAAACAAACAAACAAAACAAAATGCAGAGATATCCCTGTGATTACTCACAATAAAGCAGCCCAGCTAAGAAGGAATGCCGAGTCTCCTTGGTTGAGGCTAGAAATATAAGCAGTGCAGTGTGGCCGTTCTGGATGGTCAGTTAGAATTCCTGTCTTGAACTATATACTTTTAATTAACAGAAATGGGAAAACTAATTACCACTTTAAAATTGAAGGACATTTGGTGGTGGCAGCCTAATGTGGTGGTCAGTAGCAGGACGAAGTTTTGGCTGTGCTGCTGGTCGGCTGTTGATCCTGCGTAAGTGATTCCTCAGTGGGGGCATTTTATTTTTCACCAGCAAGATAGGACCAATAACTGTTGCCTTTCAGAATTGTTATTTGGAATTAAAAGACATAATATATGCAGGTTCCCTGGCACTCCATAAATGGTAGCTATTTTAAAAACAATTGGATAAAATATAAAGTATCCTGGCTAAAGGAGATTGGAATAAAAGGGACTGTCCATGGTTCTGAAAGGTTGCTCACCCCTATTCTTGCCTCTTCATGCCAGGGGCACTGATTCAACCGTTTGAATTTCTGTTATGGACTTTTTTTTCTTCAGCCTCTCAGCCAGGCTTCCTTATGCTTTTGTCTCCTTGGTATAATTCTCCCTTGATCCTTTTGCTGGAGGACCCTTAAAGTCATGGATCTAGTCATCTCATGCCCTTGGCAAACCACTTCCGTGGCATTCAAGAGTCTTTAAAATAGAGTAGCTCCCTGCCTGTCCATCATTATCCCCCCTTAACTCCCATGCCCTCTGTGCTCTAATCTCATTGAATCTCTCATCACTAATTTCTCTGATCTGGCTCTTTAATACCTCCATCCTTTGCTCATGCTGTTCCCTCTTCTTATAATACTTTCCTTCCTTCTTCATCTGGCATCCTCCAACTGATTCTCAAATGTCAATTCAAATTCAACCTTTTCTGTTGTCCATTTTCCCCACCCCACACAGGGATTTGGCTCTTCCTTCACCTGCTACCTTCATCAGACTTATCATATTTCTATGATAGTACTTATCTCTTAACAGTTCTGTCTCTTGCAATAGACTAGGAACTCTTTGAAGGCCAAAGGTGATGTCTTATTTATCTTTGTGTCCCCAGCACAGGGTGGTATTTAGTATCAGTCAATGAATGTGTAAGTGAAGTTTCCTCTTCCCCAGACCAACCCTTGCCCACTGGAGCCCAATGCATTCTTCATGGCTTCCTTCAGTATCTCCAAATAAATTGGCCTCTCCTTGAGCACCTACTATTGTATTTTGGCTCACCACATACCCACCTATTTTGTGTACAGGTTTTATCTCCCTTCCATTGTTCTTTATACTATGTATTTTTATAAATGTGCATAAAAAAGAGGATAATCACTTACAACCATCTTCTAATAGAAACATACATAGATTTAGAGCTGGGGTGCTGTCACTTCATAGGTGAGAAAACAGAAACCAGAGGAGATATGATTCTCCCAAGTAACAGAGTGGTGGGTGGCAGAGGCAACACTAGGACCCAGGTATCCTTTCTCCAAGATCTTACTGTCTACCTTCACCAGGCTTGCAGAACACAGAACTGATGCCTTAGCTTAACTGTCCTATTTTAATTTTATTATTATTATTATTATTATTATTATTATTATTATTATCATCATCATCATCATCATCATTTAAAAACAAGTTAGCTCTTCAGAACCAGTGTTGGGACTCCTGGATAGCAATGTTTCTTTCAGCTGAAATTCAACACCAGGAGTCAATGTGGTTTGTTATCCTTGAAAGGACCAATGAATAATGAAAGAGACTCAATTATTGAGTTGATGTGGCTGGATACTCACGCAGGATGTGGACAATCACAACAAAGACCAGTGGGCACAAAACAATAGGACAAAACAAACAACATACTTGGAACAGGCCTGGAAAGGAACACAGGATTTGAAGTCGGAAGATCCATATTCAGGCTTCATTCTGCCAATTCCTAGGTGTATGATCAGCACTTAACTCCTCCAATTCTGTTTCCAAATGTGAAAACTTGTAATAAAAAATTCATTTTCTGACTCCACCAGTGAGGACATTTATGTAGATGCTCCTTACTACATAATGCATGAAAGATACAAGATAATTATCAGTGTAAGGTGCTATGCAACAGTGGTTGAATTAAAGAACAAAACTCATCAGCCTTTCCCCACAGACCTGCAGACAGAGACACCATCCTCCCCCTAGGGCCCAAATAAGAAGTGTGTGCTTGTTCTCAACTCGTATCTCACAGCCCCCACACCAAGCCCCACCATTATACCCTCTCAATTCCACTCCTTTGTGGCTCCTCCTATTCTGATGCCCCCTCTCTTCCCTGGGGTGTGGGGTCATCATCATCTCCAGCCTGGACCCTTGCATTGCATAATCTGATCCAGCCCTCCCCAAGACGTGATGCATGCAGACATCACTTGGGGTCTTGTTAAAACGCAGGCTCCCCTTCAGCAGTCGCACAGGCTATATCCTGAGATTCTGCCGTTCTAACAAGAGGGGCCAATACGCTGGTCCATGGGCCACACGTTCAGTAGCAAGGTTCCAACCAGTCTCCCTGAATCCAGTCTTGCACCTGCCTAACATCCACCGTCCTCAGAGCAATCTTCTCAAGGCATAAATATGACCATGTCACTCCTATGCTTAAAAGAGTAAGTGAGTGGACAGATTCAATGTCAGGGTTCTCAGTACTGGCGGCAGATTTCAATCACCTGAGAAGCTTTAAAAAGTCCAGTGTTCAGGCCCAAGTACAGACCAACTAAATAAAACCACCCAGAGGCGAGGCCTGGCAGAGGTATTTTTTTCATAGTTCCCTAGGTAGTCTAACACATAGCCAGTGTTAAGAACCCTGACTATAAGGGTTCTTCCAACACAAAAGCTCAAACCTCAGCCCATCATTATAAATCCACATAGATTTCTTATTCCTGGATGAAGAAACTGTGACCCCACTTGGTTAAGTGTCTCATTTAAGGTCACCCACACCTGTCAAGGTCCACACCTGAAGCTGGGATTCACGTGCCTCAGTACATGATGGGGTGGAAGGCAAGGAGAAAGCATGATCTGCAGGAGTCTCAGTTCCATCACCGCATGAATATATTTGCAATTGTTTTCAGCATCTCTTTCACTTATCCTCCAAACCACCATGGCCTTTGATGAATTCTGGAGGAGCAAACTGTTTGGCATTTTCAACCAAATGCTCTGATACTTGAACACGGCAGTGGATGGAGACTGACAGCACTTTATCAGTCACTGGATCCCTGCTGCTGTCACAGCTCACTCCTCTCTGCTCACAGCGTGGGCTGGGTTTCGGTCTTGCAGAGCAGGGAGCAATGCTTCCAAAAGGAGATGCCACGTCTCAAAACGTCAGACTGCCAGTTGCTGCTGTCAGCTTTTATGGCCCATGATATTTATCAGAGGGGAACAATTAAGTCCCCAGAACCTGGGATCTCCCTCCGAGCTCACGTGGACGGCAACAAAATGCACATGAGTGAGATGTGCTGTAGTGTGCACCGGGCCGGGAGCCGGCAGCGGGACGTCCTCCCACGGGGTGGGCATTTCACACGTGGGCTTGGTTTAATACTGAACACAGTGTCAGGAGCTCTGTACTGGGTCCTCACTTTATAGACGAGAAAGCTGAGGCCCAGCAATGATGTGATGACTTGCCCAGAGACACGCAGGTGGGAGAGACAGGGCTGGAATTAGCCTGATGCCACACATGTGGCCTTTCCACAGGCTACGCAGTTTCTGGTACCCAGAACAGTGCCCAGCAGAGAGAAGTTGCTTAACCAGCACTTGATGAATGACTGGATGAGTGGCTCAGTGAATGAACGCCCCCTGCCACGCTGCCTTGAAGACAGTCTCCATCAGTTTTTAAGTACAGCACCTTGGGTAAGTGACTTAACCTTGCCCAAATCAGTTCTTTATCATTGGTGTTGTAATGGCTGATAAAATGGGTTTAAATTGCTGATATTGAGATCAGGTTAAAGGGAAATATTTAGGTCCCAGGGGCAGTGGCCCAAGACCCCTGCCCTTCTCGGCTCCAGTTCTTCATCTATAGAATGGGAGAGCTGGATGAGATGGACATTGAAAGCCTACGTTTTATGGATATTCTAAGATCCAGTAAATCCAGTAGTGCTTACTGCTGGGCAGACGTGAAGGCCCTGGGGACTTTCCCCGACGTCCCTGGCGCACTCTCGCCGAGCGCCTGTGCTTGCACAAGGCCTGCAGAGAACGGAACGGAGGTCGAGCTGGCGTCTGGCTTGGGCATCGCCTGCTTCCTGCTCTGGGCATCATTTCCCTTCCCCCTTGGCCAAGTTCTCCTTCGCCAAGCTCCCAGCCTGGCAGTCAAGGCCCCACGTGCCCAAGCCCAGCCTTTCCTTTTCAGCACCATCTTCCCCTGCTCCCCTCCCTGCCCCAGCCAGCCAAAGCCACCTGCTTGTTCCCATCCCACTGCCTCTGCTTGGGCTTTGCCCAGTGAAACCCTGCTCATCAAATACCTCCTCTCCACTGAGCTCCACTGAGCACCTCCTGTGTGCCAGACCCCACGACGGGCACGGCAGTCCTGACGGGTGCAAGGCGGCCTCCCACTCCCGTGGGCTGCCTGGCTCAGGGGCCGGCGTCCTAACGGATGCTTTGAGATTCCTTGCTGAATGGCATGGCTGGTAACACTGCAAGGCGTAGAGTTCAAAGCAGACGATGGCTGCAGATATAAGGCTGATAAACAAGGGGTGTGCTGCCCATCTGTGGGCTCTGCAGACACTGGAAACAGGAGAGTGATGGGGGCAGATGGGTGCTTAGAGACGGGGAGGCAGGCACTGATTGGCAGGGCAGGGAAGGCCAAGGTAAGGCTGCAGGAAGACAAGCCTCGCTGCTCCAGACTGGCTCGGGGCTGCCCCCGACCCTCGGCTCGAGACTGTGAATCCCGCCTGCCACAGAAGTAGGTTTGAGATTGTGCACATGGGTGGCCGGAGCCAGCCGCCTGTCGCCTCCACTTAGAGGCCAGCCCCCTTCACAGAGCGAAGCCTTGGAGGCAGACGTTGGAGAAGGAGACATGGAGCCAGGCTCCTTCCTCTACGCTTGGTTTGGCTTCTGCGTCAGAGAAAGGAGTTTACTGCCTGGCTGTTGTATCTTGCAGGTTGGTTCCTCCTAGAAGCTTCAGGTGGGGGTTCCAGAAATTTCTGCTGCTTCTTGCCCTGGCTAAGCAGAAGCCCTGCAACTTGGTTTAATGCAACACTCATTTACTCCTTCCCTTATGGGCTGCGTGTGGCACTGGGAGGAGCATAAGGAGGAGAAAAAACTGGACTCAGAAAGCATGGGGTTTTAACAGATGGAGAAAGGTCATTCCAAACAGTAGCTTGGACTTTATTTTAATAAAATGTGCACAAAGGCACAAAGGCACAAAGCCCTCTGCTGTCCCCCAGTCTCCCCCCGCTGGGTTTCCTCCCCCGGGGAATGGACCTGCCCCCACCCACCACCTCTGACCTCCGCAGTCAGCAAACCTTCAAGGCCCATCCGGTTTTCCTTCGTAACGACTCTCCTCCATTTACAACACCGCGGGCTGCTCAGGCTGCCAGCGTTTCTTGACCGGACCCATGCAGCAGCCTCTCAGCCCCACGCAGTCAATTTTGCTTTCCTCTGGGTTCTTATAACACTTGGAACTTATTTCTGCTGTTGACTGTGTCACCTTGCAGGTGGTAGCTTTCCATGTCTGTGAGCTCCTCATCCCGTTATCTCAAGTGCAACATCTGGCACATCACAGGGGCACAGTAAGTGTCTTGTTGAAATGTTAGGTTGGAACCACCCTGGGTGTCTTTTTATTTATATCAGCTCACTTGGTGTTGGCTTTCAAGATGGGACAGAGGATGACCCAGATGAAATTTAGGGCTACTAACCAGGGGGTTTGTCCAATTCATCTGACTCCAAGAGGGTATAAACCTGGCAGCCTCCATAGGCCTTTAAAGTGGGCATTTCCAGGACCAAAAGGATGGGTCTGCTGCACTCCAAAAGGGGCTAATGGGGAACAAAGGAGGTGATGGTTGGGGGCCTGGCTGGTGTAGTGTCCTGTTGTGGGATTGCATGATCTGCAGCCATGGGGATTCCACTCACCTCCCGGAGACTCTGCTCTGTTTTAAAACTGAGGAAGAACCAGCAAAGCTTAGGAGACTTAGCTAGATTCCGAGACCTAGGAATAGCAGATGACACGGCATCCTGAAAAGAACAGGTAATTGAAATAGCAGATGACAGGGCACCCTGAAAAGAACAGGAGGCACAGGTAGGGATTCCAGTTCTGCTGTGAACCGACCGTGTGGTCACAGTCACATCTGTGGGAAGGTGCCCACTCCAGCACACCCTCCTGCTTTCACTAAGGGATCCCCAAATATGTGGCTCAGACTTGGTTGTGAAAACTGCTTTTCTGTGGTTCCCTACACCCAGGCAGCAGCTGATGTGAGCAGAAGTGGTGGTCAGGCTGGCCTGGGTGTGATACTAGAAACGTGCTGAGCAGATGATACAGCACGCGGTTACCATATATGCGTCCATTCCTCACTCTGGCGCTTTCCCCAGCTCCCCCGCACGCTGCGCCAGGCACACAGCATCCCTCAGCCTGCCCTACTCCCACGCCAGCTCTCCATCTCTCCTGCTGTGACCTCCAAGTTCCCCCCGCTCCCTCCCATCCTGTCCTTTGTAAACTCAGAGCATTGTTCAAATAGATTCCATCAGTGTTTTTGGCAAACGGCCTTGCATTCTTGGCAGAGTCCAATGTACACACCTCAAGCAGTGGGAAATTTCACCTGCCCTGGGAGTTTGGTCCTCTGCCCCTCCTCTCTCCCAGGTGCACTGTGTAAGCCCGCACAGCCCAGGGAGCATTTGCCACCTGGCTGGAGAGCAGTGATCCCCTGCTGAGGCCAGAACCTGGGACAGAGCCAGGTCTTCCTGACAATAGCTCCACATATGTCCACATGGGGTGCAGCAGCTCCCATCCCATCCAAGCAGGTTATTAAAGTCTTGGGAAAAGGAGCAATTCTTAAGTGTTTTGTGACACTCAGCATTTACTTAAAGTCCCTTGGCAAGAGTCTCTGGGTGGACTTTTGTTTAAGAGGGTCGTGCATTCTGAAAGACTCCCCAAGACAGACTCTGAAGGAGTGTGGTCTCCTCACGTACCTGTGGTGCCTTCACCGTTGTAAAGGGAGGCCCAGGAGACTGCGTGGCTCTTTGGGATGAAAGAGAGAAAAGGAGAGAGACAGTCAGACAAAGAGACAGACACAGGCTGGCAGATATAACTGACTGACTCAATTGCACCTTGGGATTGTTGTAAAAGAGCACAGAACCTAGAGCTAAGAGGGGTGCAGGTACTTGTTCCCCTCCTCATTGACCTTGAGGGAAGTTCCATAAAACGCAAAAAGGGCAACTTCCTCAAGTGTTGCTGGAGGATTCATTGAGAGGGGGTGGTACTTGATGGGCTGAAGGTATTGGACACTTGGAAGCTAGTCTAGCGGGCAGGTGGATGCCAGCATGGTTGATGGGGACTCAGGGCATCAGGCTGGATCCTGAGCCTCACGGCTGTCTCAGTCAGGTCTGCAGGCAGACAGAGGACCTGGGAGAGGAGACGGGATGAGGGCTCAGGGGCTGATGGCATGGGACGGGAGCCCCGGGATGCTTGTGTCAGGGCAGAACCAGAGGTTGGGATTCATGGATCTCATCCTCCCCACAGAGAACAGACCCTCAGGGCAGGCTTGATGCTGCAGGGGCAAGCAGAGCTGAGCCAAGCGGTATTCAGAACAACCCTCATCCCCCACCCCACCCCGCCCTGCCCCCAGAGGCTTGAAGACCTCACAGGCAATGATGCTCAAAGCATCAGACTCCCAGAGTTTGATTCTTCTATCTCTGTGTCTCTGTATCTGCCTCTTCCTCCCAGCTTCCTCTGCCATCCTGCCCTGTTTCAGGTCCCAATATCCATCATGTGGACCATTACAGCAACTCCACCGCTGGTCTCCCAGCCTGCAGCCTTGACTTCTCCAGCTTCTTTCTGACAGCTTTCAGTGGATCATTTAAAAACACACTTCTCAGTATGTCTCTACCAGGTTGAAAACCTTCGAATATGTCTCCCCACAGAGCAGTTTCCGAAACAGTGTTCCAGGATCCCGTAGTTCCTGCAGAATCGTGTTTCTTGGAACAGAGGTTCTGTGCCCAAATCATATTGAAAATTCTGGGCAGAGCAACACGAAGCAAGTGTCCAGGCAGCTGGACTTCTCAGAGCCCTTACAGCACGAGTGATCTTGTGAAACTCCCAGAAAAGGAGAGAGTGTCTCCCTGTTCCCAAGTTTATCTGGAAACCTTCTCCTTTGTTTTGTGGAAGTGGTGTTCCAGGGAACATGGTGCGGGGAAAGGTAACTTGAAGAATGAAGTCCAAATTCCTTAGCATCAGATTCAAGATCTCCCGTAATTGGGTCCTAAGGTCACAGAGAATGAAGTTAATTGTCTCCAAATGGGTTTTTGGCAGCCAGAAAAGCCTCCAGTGGGAATAAATGAACTTCAGTTAAGCAGAAGTGATCTTATACCACAGCTCCCGAGAGGATTTGAACACAGAGATTCCTGCAGCACACTTTAATAAATATTGATTCAACACATGCCCTTTGTCTTACAGAGTTGATGAAACTAAGGTTTAAACAGGATCGGGACACACAGACCCGGCCTAGCCATGTGCTAACTCTCCAAGTGGGGCTCTGTCCTCTTCACCAGGGATGAGTGAGCCGGAGGGCATCCCTGGAGAAACCGGTTTTGGAGAGACAGGGGGGCAAGCTGCACCTGCTGGAGGGTTGACTTGGAAGTTTAATGGGATAAATCCAGGAAGCAAATGCAGAGGAGCCTAAGGGGGCAGCAGCCACAGTGATTTTAACCAGCTGGTTAGACTGAATGAAAGGATTTCAGGATGAGAGAATTAAGCTAGGCCAAGGAGTAAAACCTCCCGTTGAGAAAGGATGGTAACAAAACGCTTCCAGGGAGGTCTAGCCACACTCTGGAAAGCCCTCACCTAGAATATCTGAAGAATCTGCCACCTGCAAGGGCTTTTCTTTTCTAAAGCATTAGTGCCTTACTTCCCATTTCCCTGAAGCAGAGCCTGAGACAGGGCCTCCGGGACTCACAACTCACAGTGAATGAGGAAGATGCCTCAGGGAAAAGGATGGAGGGAAGAGGAGCAGATTAGGGGAGGCAGCCAGGCAAGGACGTGCCCGCTCCTGATATCCGACTTCCATTGGATCCACGAGGATGGAGCTCAGGGATGTGAACTGCACCACCGGGCTGGACCCAGCTCTAGGAGAGGGCTGGACTTCTGTGCCCCTGTATCAGTCTGTCATTGGCTGCCCCCCTCCGGGGGGAGTGAGAAAGCTTGGGATACAGCCTTCCAGGAGATGTGGCTTCTTTTAGCTGAAGGCAGTTCTCCAGAGAGGGGGCAACTGCGAGCCGTTGGCAGCCAACACTCAGAGCAGGTGGGAAGTGGAGGCTCTGGAGAAGCAGGGGGGATCTGATGGGGTACGCACGGCATCCACTGTAACTCAACCCCCACATGGTACAGAGGTGAAGCTGAGGTCCAGGGAGAGTCAATCACTGGCCAACGATCGCATGACTCAGTCCCTGAGGTTAGGGCCCTATTGTCAGCATGTTCTCTAGTTTCATCCACAGACCCTTGAAGGCAGAGAGCGTCCTCTGCTGGAATCTGTCTTTTGTCTTTGCTCAGCAGAGCCAGTGACTATTGAACTTGAGGGCTTGATGGGAGACGTAGCTCTTTAAACTGGTGCCACAGTGATTTGTCTTCAGGACCTTGACGTTGCTGCATCTGGAGTACAGACTGAACTGAGCTGCCTTCTCTTTGTGCTTGTGCCTGGGGGGTGACTTTATTGTGAAAGGGGCTATTTTAAAAAGCAAACAGACAGCAGTATTCTCTCCAATATGTCTCCCTAAGGGATAAAAATGCATTCTCAACTGAATATGAATGTTGGAATCATAGAATTTCGAGCGAGAAAAGGAATCTCAGAGATCTTCTAGGGCGTGGGGGTGAGGGTGGGGCAACATTTTCAGATCCCACAATGAGACACCACGGTCCTTCTTTACCCACCTTTTTCTTTGGCAGATTTGACTGTAAGCCTGAAGGTATAAAGCAGTTAACTCTTTCCCCTCATTCTATTAGTCAGACACATGGAGGCAATAAAATAATACCCAGAATATCCTGTGATATCACTTGTAGCCAATGAGAGCTTCTAAGCCACGTCTGAAAATCTTCACCACCACCTGAGTTGATACTGTTTCATCTCAAAGCAAAGAAGCTTGACGTTTTAATTAACCTGTGTGGCCTGATCATGGGCAAGTGTAGGTAGTGTTTTGAAATATGGAAACAGCTCTTGAATCTCAATTTTAACCTTCAGATATTTCTGGGAGCCTTGGGATGTCCAACTGGAACTCAGTGAATATTTTCATGTTATAGATGCGGAGGCTGAGGCCCAGCGTAGGGAAGTGATTTTCCCAAGACCACATGGTGAAGAAGACACAAAACTGAAACTCAAGGTCAGACATTTCCTCAGGACTCAGGGACACGCCACATCAAAAGGTCGGGCCAGCAAGATAACAGGCGAAAGTGTACACCTCAAACAATGGAGTTCTCTCCATCTGTAAGTACCAGCCCTTCCGGAGTCCATCCTTTTGAAAGATTGCCCTGACACGCAGGAGGATGTGAAAAGTCAGCAGGAACAGGGAAAAGCTCAGGACTTACAGGTTTTAATGAGGAGAACCAGGACCTTTTCTGCAGCTTTTGTTGAAGGTGATCCCTGTAACACTGACTGACAATCCCTTCCCATTTTAATAGCAGTCTGGTGGTGACATCATAGCAAATAAATTTAAGTGACACATGAAGTGCAACTGCAGAATTTAAACTCTAACCAAGCCCTGTATTTTTTTTTATTTTCTGAAGCTGTGACACATAGGTGACTGACCTGCATTCCTGAGTCATATTTATAGGACAAAAGCTTTCTTGGCATCAATGCAAATCAGTGCGTGATCTTCAAGACTAATAGGACAAGCCAGCAGGAGAAGCTGGGTATGTGGGGCCTTTACATCCAGAAAGGCTGGAGTCATTAGAGTACCCACTGAGTTCGCTGCCACACTGGCTCAGGGCACCCACCCAAGGCACTCCTTTCATTAATGAGAGTTGCCTCCACAGGTGCCAAGACCACTAGGACGACGTGGGGTCCTTTGAAGGATGCTGTTGAATCGCTTCCTCCGGACCCCTCCTGCTGCTGATCCTGAAATGCCATTAGAGTGGCTCAATTCAATCTCATTCATTGACATCCAAACTGGAAGAGAGCAGAGAGAGTATCTTAAGTGACATCTTCATTGGGCAAATGGGAAAACAGAGGCTCACACTGGAGTGTGTCTCGCCCCTGGTCACAGTTAATGACAGAGCCAGAACTAGGCCCAGGATCTGTTGGTTTTTCCTGGAGGTCTGATCTCACCAAGTCCTGTAGTCTTCCCAATTGAACAAAAATATAGTGGGTGTCATCAGACTCTGCTGTGGCTAACATGGCCACACATTCATTCTTTCAACAAATTCTTTACTGAATATCTATTGTACATGAGGTACTGTTCTAAGCACTGGGAACAGTGTGATGAACAAGATAAATGCCTTGCTTTCATGAGCTTCTAGGGAAAGAGATGAACTGATAAACTAATAGCAAGTAAACAGATAACATCCAGGAGTTAGAAACACTATAAGAAAAAAAAGCCCTTCATGTCCACGATCTCAGCTCTTTTTCACAATGACCCAGTGAGAAAGTTGCCATTATCCCTACCTTGCTGATGAGGAAACAGAACCGGAGAGGGGCAGTCACATGCCTGAGTCACAGGCTGAGCTAAAAAACCCAAACCTCCCTGTCTCACTCCCCTATCCATGCTGTCTCTGCAGTCATTTCTGTGAGGACAGATTGCCTGGCCAGTTGAGCCATCTGCCCGGTTCTGGCTGACAAGGCTCCCCCCGCCCCTGTGAGATGAACATGCATTGTTCACCCAACCAGAGGAGTTTCCATACCATCTGGGCCTCCCCGGGTTCTCAAGACCACAAGACCAGCAATCTGAGATGGAAAGGAAGCAGTTTGGTCCAGGGACAGCCTCAGGGGGCCCAGAGACTTGTGATGAGTGATAAGTGTGATAAGTGTGGCTGATCTTTCAGAGCATGACCGAGGAACTGGAGGACAATTCTTTTCAGCCAGGACCCATTTAAGCAGAGACGGCAACGAATTCCACCTGCCCTGCAGCCCAGCGCGTCACACTTTAACCTTCAGCGGCAGGAGGCCTGGGAGAGAGGATTTCATTTGTTGATGCTACTATGCACCAGGTGCTCGTCACATATAATCTTGTAGCTCAGAGGAACAGGAATGATCCACTGCCCATCACTGAGGTCAACATGGCGGAATCTGTCACCCCCACTCTGGGCAGGTGGCAGCTCACCTAGTAAGTCCCCAGTGGCCACGCTGAGACCATCACCGGGACACCATTCCTGGTCTGAGCACCTGGCAAGGGGCAGAACATCTGCGCTCTCCACGTCATCACTGCCACTGCCAAGCCTCTCAGATGGTTTCTGCTTTTCTGGCAATTTCAAGCCTTCTCCCTAAGGGCTCGGTGGTTGCCTCTCTCCAACCTGAGAAGCTTTTGATTGTGAGTTCAGCACAAAATCAAAGGCTGTTTTCCTTGACTTTTCTCCTTCCTTTGCTAGGAAATTTTCTGTTCCATTAGAGCAGATTTGAGCAATTGGTCCTCCTCCACCAGGAAGATTTTTCGTGCACGGTGATCTCACTGGGCCAGCCCCCAGACAGCTCTTATTTTCTGAGCTAGCAGTTCATTGAGGGTGGATTCAAGGAAATTGATAAGCGTGAAACCACATGTGTTAGTCCCTGTCCCTCAAATCAGTTGGCTCCTCTCCTGCTGGTCTAGATCACAGCCCTATTAACTTCAGTGGATACAGCGTCTAAAGCTTCTCCCCTCCATCTCTCTCTGTCACTCACCTGGAAAGGCTCAGTGAGCCTGGAGCAGGCAGGATGGGAAAGGCCCCTGCAGAACTGGGAGCAAATGTGAGAAGGTGCCCAGGGTACCAGAGGAAAGGGGAGAAGCCTGAGGGGAGGAGCTGGAAGATGGCAGAGGGACTGATGTCCTGAGAATCTGCTACGTGTCAGATTCTGCCCTGAGCCTTTTAAGATCAACATCCCAGGCAGGGAGGGCCTCCTAAAATATAACTCTGACCTCACTACTTTTCTGCTTAAACCCCTTTGAGGGCACTTTGGAGCCCACACAATATAGATCCAAACTGCTTCTTATGCTTCCGAAGATGCTGCAGCTCTGACCCTGCCTAGTCTTTCTTCCTTTCTTACAGGCTGCAGTCATCCCTGAACACACAGACTGATGCTGGCAGTTCCCCAAAGATCTTCTCATGCCTCTGAGCATCCACACATGCTGATCCCTTTAGCCAGGATGCCCTTCCATATCTTTATCCATCATATAATGCCTATTTGCTCTTTAAGTGTCTCCTCCTCTGGGTGCATCCTCAGCTCTCCCCCAGGCTGGGACAATTGCTCTTAGCTGGGATTCTCACACGCCCACCACAAGCTTCACCCTAGACACATTCCACCACATGATAATCACTCATCTTCTCATCTCAAAGGGGAGCTCCTTGGGGGCCTGGGTCTTTCGTCCCTGAACCCCCAGCACCCTGCTGGTGCTGAGCACATGGTTGGCCCTCTAAAGATACCTGGTATAGATGGATGTCTGAGCCCATGTGCAGTTAGGCTGGTGGGATATCAAATTCTTCTTAAATGCAAACAGTGTCAGAAAGCTCCTGGTAGCCAGTTATCTGTACCCATGGAGGCAGCTGGAGCACTTTGGGTCAACTGAAGCCAAGGGAGTCCTAGAAGAGCTTTAGTGGGTGCAGACATGGAAGGACCTGTATTTCCAGCAAGGCCAGAAAAGGAAACAAAGAAAATCACTGGAAGATCTGGCTTCTGAGCCATTCGTGCCCAGATAGTTCGGAAGGCAGCAGAATTCTCCAGGCTAAGCCAGCGGTTTATTTATTCTGCTGCTCTCAAGCCGGCAGTAATAACCTAACAACTACAGAATGGTTCACTTGGCCTTCCTCACTTGTGCAAGCCCAGGGTGCCCCACCTCTCAGCATATAGACTTTCATTCATTCACTCACCAACTCATTCATTCACTCAACACACGACCTGTGAAGTGCTCGCTCTGTGCCAGGCTCTGCGCGAGTGCCTGGCAATTCAGAGATGATCAGAGACAACGTTCTCTCTGAAGGAGGTGGTGAGCAGGTGGTCCATCCATTATTGTGAGTGTCATGGTGGACGGAAACATGGAGGAGGCTCCTCACGGAGGAGGTCAAGTGTTCAAGGAAGGCTCAGTTTCTCCATCTTGCAGTGGGGGCTTGAGGTGGTTCATCTCTGGGATTCTATGGGGGCCTGAAACAGGCCTGGACAGCCCAACTTAAGGCCTTCTCAGGACTCAGAAAGGAGTTGGAGCCGTTCTGGCTGGGGGAGGCCATGTTCCCCCATGGGGGCACCAGCCCTTCCCAACAGCACAGGCCTGGTCCTTTCTGCATCCTTTCTCCTTTGGCTGGCCTCTGCCTAGCCTGACAGGAGAAGGATGCAGAGGGAGCCAGGGCGAAGAGAGGAGCTCTGGTCTTCCTTGGAGAGGGCCTTCCCTGTACTCACAGTCTGGGTTTTGAGAGGCGGCCTTGTCTCTTGTCCCAAACGTGGCCGAGGACTGGCTAATCTTTGAGGAGCATGGTACACTCAGCAGCAGTGAGGGCCCTTTTCCACTTTGACTCTATCACCCCCTCCCCCACGCCCCCACTTTCGGCTGTGTGAGCTCATGCTTGCTATCGCTGCACCTCCTCTTCAGATCAGGGACCACCACCTGCAGCAGGAAGTCAGCCCTTCCAGGTTGCTGCATCTCCTGCCTCAGACACAGGTAAAAATCTCTCCCCTTGGCTTTTCCCCATGGGAAGGATGCAAGAGTGGCCGTTCCCATCACAAGTAACACCAGTTGGCACCAGCTGGACTTCTGAGGCAGGCAAACTCCACACTGACCCACCCTCAACACTGCCCTGCCTTCCTCTGGGTTGTTCTGCCTCCTCTTTTCTATCAGCCAGGCCTCCAGAGCAGGGAGCTGCACCTTCTTTTTCTCTTGCTTTCCTTCCAAATTGAGTTCAAAACAGCAGACATCCAGGGAAGATAATCAGTGTCACCTGATCGGCTAGGGCCAGAAGAGCTGGGAGGCTTGAAACTGAGATTGTGAAAAGGTCCTCAGTTTTCCCCACCGGTGAGGACTGGAACTTGCCCTTACAGGGTTGAGCTGGGGATGAGTCAGGGATGAACTGTGTGGCCTGGAGGCTGCTGGCTGTAGCATCAGAGAGAAAGAGCATGTATTAATCAGAGCTTTCCAGAGAAACAGAGCCAATAGGAGATAAATGGATAGATAGATAGACAGACAGACAGATAGATGGATAGATGGATGGATGGATAGATAGATAGATAGATAGATAGATAGATAGATAGATAGATAGATAGATTTCTTATAAGGAATTAGCTCATTTGTTTTTAGAGACAGACAGATCCCAAGATCTGCAGTTGGCAAGCTGGAGATCCAGGAGTGCCAGTTGTGTGGTTCCAGTCTGAAGGCCAGCAAGCTCAAGACCCAGGAAGAGCCAGTGTTTCAGTTTGATTTCGAAAACAGGAAAAAGCTGATGTCTCAGCTCAAACGCAGTCAGGCAAGGGGAGTTCCTGCTTACTCAACCCTTTTGGGGTATGCAGGCCTTCGACTGATAAGATGAGGCCCACCTACATGGGGAGAGCGATCTACTCGGTGGCCTGCTGATTCAAATGCTAATCACATCCAGAACACCCTCACAGACACACCTAGAATCATGTTTGACCAAATTTCTGGGCCCTCAGGGGCCAGTCAAGTTGATACGTGAAATTGACCATCACAGGGAGACTCTTGCACTGGGCTTCTCTGTACTGCGTCTCACCGCCTTGCAGAGCGATGAGCCATTTGATGGGGAAAGTGCGTTGATCTGTCACTTCCTCTCTGTGTGAACTTGGAAACTTTGCTTACCCTTCCGTGTCTACCGTATCTCCTCAGCAAAATGGAGCTAGTAATAGAAAACACATTGTGATGTTGTGAACATTGGAAGACAATAACCAGGTGAGGCTTGGTTGGCACACTTAGCCGGTGCTGGTGCATAACCCATGCACAAAAATTGTGCTCTATTACCATTGATGTTATTACAGACTTCTCTCCCTGACCCTCCCCTCCAGACTGTGAGCAACTCAGTACAGAGAAAAGTGCACAGGCTTTGGATCCAGGGAGACCAAAGCTGGCTCCCTACCTTAGCAGCCGCACATCTCGAGCAAATTACCTACACTCTCTGTGCCTTGTGTCCCTTGCCTGTAAATGGGGATTATGTGACCTCTCTAGGTTGTCTCAAGGATTAGAAAAAATGTCCAATCGGAGTCCAGCCCACTTGAGCCACTCAACAATCTCTGGCTCCTTTTCCACCCCTGAGTGGCAGGGACTGCCCCTGTCTTTCTTTAGCACCCCCAGAGAGCACCTAGCACGTAGTAAGCACCCGTAAAGTAAGTGGAAGGCAGCACCTTTGCCTGATGAGAAAACCCAACGCTGCTTATTCCCAGAAACGCCTGCCAGAGCCCGGGCACGACAGGTACTGAGGGTCGCATCACATCGCAGTCTCTGCCAGGGTGGTCAGCGCCACGAGCACTCGGCAAGCTCTTGCTGGTACCAGGTCTAAGCAAGCTGATGCAAGGCAAGATGGGCAACTGGTGGGAGAAGAGCAAGGCCATCTCTCAACCCCGGGGCAGCTGGGAGTGGACAGAAGAATCCACTGTATTTAGGGGGTAGTGATTCAGAACAAAGTGGAAGAATATTCCAGGCCCCTGAGCCCAACTGCCTCCTGCCCTGGAGGAGAATGGGTCCCGGGTGATGGTGCCATGACTCTGCGCACTAGGTCTAACCTGGTGCTTTCAGTCCACAGAGTACCTGTACCTCATCACAGCCCCGAGGGGCAGGCCAGGCAGGGGCAATTACTCCCATGTTTTCAGAAGAGTAAACTGTGGCTCAGAGAAGTACAGGGATTTGTCCAGCGTCACACAGCTAGTAAGCAGCAGCTCTTCTCATTGTCAGGTCAGTGTTTTTCTCCATGAAGACAAAGCTAGAGTCCTTTCCGAAGGTCCCTGGTGGCTGGCCAGGCAGAAAGCGCAGCCCCACAGCTGTGTTTTGGGCTGACAAACATCCCCAAGTGACTGGAGATGAAGGATTTCTCCAACAGCAAGTTGAATCTAAGTCACTGTGACAGGAGCTGGGCTTCTGACTCGAAGTCAGTCCAAGTCATCAGGACCCATGTCTCGCCCTCCAGCCCGGTTCTTCCCAGCACTTGTCAGTCAGTGTGTGCCTGTGTCCTCCCCTCCTCTCCTCCCCTCTCCCCTTCCTCCTCCTCCTATTCTTCCTCTTTGTTTTCTGCCCCTTTTCTTCCATCTCCCTCCATAATCTCTTTTCTTGATCAGACTGCAACACAAAGCTTCACATTTTAAGAAACTGGCCTTGGGATAACGTCATCAATATTCTTAAAAACGACTCAGGGGACTTTTTTGGGGTCCCTTTTAAAGTCAAGGATTTTTAACTTGAGGCCATGAACAGTGATTGGCTGTAAAAAAAAAATAGAGAATACTGAAGTTATAGTAAACATTTCTGTGGTTGTGATTTTATGTGAATTGGGGATGGGGGTGCATATCACTCACCAAATTCTCAAAATGGTCTAAACCTGGAAAGGCTGAGTCCTTTATTAAAGCCTTATTGACTTTTACTTAACACTCAGTGATAACAAAGTGGTTTGCTGCGGCTTTCTGGTCCACAGCAAAACAGCAACTAAGCAAGGAGACAACTGCACACAGGAGGGTCCAGAGCCAAGCACACTGATGTCTGATGAAGAGGTTTTTTAAAATCATTTAGTTCAAGATAAGTGGCTCTTTCCCATTAAGGAGAAGTAAATGCTCTTGGGCTAATGGCCTATAGGAATCCTTTTCCCGCTGTCACTTCCCAGCTCTGTCCACACAAAGAACCGTGATTCAGGTATGATCATGAGGTGATGCCAGTATGTGGGGCAGTGGGTTTAATTACTGGAAGTCACATGTTCTGACAGGAAGGAACCAGGTTTCAAAGTCGTAAAGACTTGGGTTCAAATCTCGGCTATACCACTCACTGGTTGCACAATTTGGAGCAAGTTTCTTCACGCTACAACACTGTCCTTCTTTGAGCATAAAGTAGAGACGAAGAAACATGATTTGGTTATAATGCTGTAATGAGATGGCACGCCAAAAGGTGTCCAACCTAAGCCTGACATGTTAACGCCCTTCCCGTCCATGGAGACCTGTTGACCTTTATAAAGGCCAGGCTTCAGGAGCCCTTGGCTTTCCGGTCCAGGAATCTGAGAGTAAGAGGGAAAAGTCTGACCATAAACAAAACGGTGTTACAAAACGCAAGCATTAAATCCTACTCAGAATCTTACTGGTTCTCATTTTACCCACATGATCAACTAGCGGGATTCGTTTTTCAGCTTCTGGTGTGATGAGAAGTTGAATTGCAGTTGGACAAACAAAGGAAGAAGCTATTATATTCAGGCATAAGATTACTAAGAAAAGGCATTGGGAAAAAAAAGATTAAAAACTAAATCCACAACAGAAAATCAGAGAGGGGCAGTGTATTCGTTTGCCAGGGCTACCCAAACAGAAGACTACAAACCAAGCGTCTTAAACAACAGAAATGTATTGTCTCCCAGTCTGGAGGCCAGAAGTCCAAGATCAAGGTGTCAGCAGGGCTGGTGCTTCCTAAGGCTGTGAGGGAAGTCTCTGTGCCAGGCCTCTTGTCTAGCTTCTGGTGGTTTATTAGCAATCCTTGGCGTCCCTTGGCTGTAGAAGCATCATCTTGATCTCTGCCTGTATCTCCACGTGGTGTTCTCCCTACATATGCATCTGTCTCCAGATTTCCCCCTTTTCATAAGGACATCAGTGGTTTACAGGCCCTCTCAACTCCAGCATGACGTCATCTTAGCTAATTACATCTACAATGTCGCTTTTCCCAAAGAAAGTCACATTCTGAAGGGCATATGAATTTGTGGGGGGAACACAAATTCAACCATAACTGGTAGAAATTGGGAATTTTTTACTTTAAGAGCAAGCAGCAGCTGCTTCCTGAAATACTAGATTCAGACCCCAAATAATACATGATGCTCAGAATGACAAATCCCGAATCATTTTCGAGAAGGACAGTTTTGTTCAGCATCTTATACATTTTAAGAAAAATTCTATAAAAATGACTACTGTGAAAGAAACTGGGGACTCAGCTCTCCGTCCTGAGGACCCACTGCTCACCAGGCAGGTGAGGGCCGCACAAATGTGGGCGGCAACCTGTGTTCCCAGGGATTCCCAACATAAGCAGACGGGGACCAGAATGGCAGAAGATCCGCTCTGTGGTTTTAACCTCAAGTTTTAGGAGCCCTCAGACTCTGTAGCTAAGACTCTGAGTCCCACCGGGTCTCTGCCGAGTTGACTTGCAGCCAATTCAGACAGGAAACGTGGTGAGCTCTTCCGGCAGGTACAGGTCCCCTGAACTAACCAGGGATGCAGACCAGGCTCCAATCAGGTGCTCAAGGGCGGATGCTACAAGGTCACTGGCTTTCAGGAGTCACTCCTCTCTGGGGAGTGTGTCAACATCACTGCTATGAATTGTTTATACTGTGCAGCAAGACACGTGGTCTGCCTCACCTGGCTTGGTATGTGCATAGGGATCAGAGGCAGTCTGAAGGAGTGGGCAGAGCACTTGGAGAATCAGAAAACCTGGGTCCCAGGCCTGGCTCTTTAACTTCCTAACAGAGTGAGATTGGCCAGTGTGCCTTCACTTCTCTAGGCATTGGTTTTGTAATCTGCAAAATAGCAATGACTTCCATGCAGGGTGATTGTAAATATGAAATGGGCAATGGGTGTCAAAGTCCCTCAAATGTTTTAAGATCTGAAACGGATGCGCTGTGTTGGGTTGGTGCCCGTCTAGACTTGTGTAAGGGGCTGATGGGCCCATTCCCTGCTGATGTAGGTGCTGACTGCTAGCAGCCCAGGCTTGGATCCTTTTTGGGAGATGGCCTTTGGTTGCTAGGAGCTGCTTTGCCTAGAAATGCCTAGAATCTATGGCCACATTCCCCAAGAGTGACCCATGGCCAGTGACTGACCGATGTAGGGTGTAACTGCCCAGCCCTGGTCTCTGCCAGGACAGCCTCTGGGGTGCAGCTTAAGCACCAGAGCGCCCGAGCGATCCAGTTGAGGCTAGACTCTCCTTTCTTTGCCCAGCTTTTCCCCCAGTCAGGACCCACATTCCTCATTCCCTTACAGGTTTCTCCGGAGAATATTCCCTCTTTAAATTCCACGAGAATCACCTCGGGCTCCGTTTCTAGGGCACCTGACTTAACACAAGGGGACTTGCAAGAGTCTCTGGGTATTTCCATCTTGCATTCTTTTCTCTCTCAGGGACGACATCATCCGGATGGACGCCCAGATCTTTGTGCTTATTGTCTGCTCTGCCCTGAATTTTCTTCCTGCCGCTCATCAGCTGGCTGGCTCCTTCTTGTCATTCAGCTGAAATGTCACCTGCGTAGAGAAGCCTTCCCAGCCACCGATGTAAAGTGGCCATTTAAATTCCCTGCATCGCTCTCAGTGCACCCTGCCTCCTGTGCGTCTCTTTGTTTACTATCTCGTCCCTCTCCCTCCCCCTCCCATAAGGGAGCTTGGGTCTCTGTGACAGCACATTTGGGCTGAGCAGTCTCTGAGGAGCCCCCCTCGCCTTGGCGTTCCACTTTCTATGTGCTGGGATCAAACACAAAGCAGTTACCAATCCAATAAAAACAGCAGACAAATGACAGCATGAAAGCTCCGTGGCTCCCTGACCATGAGACACGGCACAGACTCCTTCCCTCTCTGGATCTGTTTCCTCACCTGTAACCCAGAGGGAGGGCGAGGTGATCTCCTGCTCTCAGTCCGACATTCGTGATGACAATTAATATCTATCGTTTCAGGGACCTGGGGACACACTGCTCCTGTGGAATTGCTTGTCAAAGCTTCTTTGTTTCTGCACTCTCTTTAAAGCAGTTGCAGTCAACTGATGTGAAGGGGCAAAAAATGCTTTCTTAGTATTTGAGTGTGTACGCCTGGCTTCACTTTATCACCATTAGTCCTGTGCCCTTCAACTCTCGTCCGTTCCAGTCACAGCTGCTGAAAAGAAACAGGCTTCTCCCTGTCAGCCACAGGCTCACAGAACAAATAAGACCGATTCCCTGCACCAAGGAGCTCAGTCCACAGGGAGACTCTCAAGTGACTGTAGTTACAGCATATTGCGTTCGCCTATTAATTATCCCATCAATCCATCCACTTATTCTGCAGATATTTAGTGACCTATTATCTAGGCTCCAAGGACCCAACAGTGAACAAAACAAAGGCGCCTGCCCTCGGGGAGCTTATGTTCTCACGGTGCTTGCTATCACAGAGGTATTTCAGAGTCCTCTCCAAAACCGAAGAGCAAGCAACTAGCTCTCTCTGTCCAGGTAGATCAGGCAAGTCTTTCCTGAGTAAAGAATATTTGGACTGGGTTTTAAAGAATGAATAAGTTTCCAGGGAAGGCAGGTTTGGTAGGGCATTGTTGGGGCTGGGCTGGAAGGCTGGTGGCAGGGACGGCTGGGGGAGGGGACCAGAGAGGTAGGCAGGGCAGAAGAGATCATGAAGGCTTTGTGAATCATGCCAAGTGGCTGCAGTCTGTCTTGAAGGTAATGGGGTGCCACTGAAGGGTTCTGAGCAAGAGAGAGACACGATTCAAGCTATGTGTTGGCAGTCCAGCAGCCTGGCTAAGTGTTTACGTTTCCTACTGTGCTGTAACAAATCACCAAAAACTGGGTAACTTAAAACAACAGAAATGTATCCACTCCCGGTTCCAGAGGCTAGAAGTCCAAGATCAAGGTGTCGGTAAGGTGTGTTGATTCCTCCTGAAGGGCTTGAATTCTGTTCCACACTTTCCCCTGGCTCCTGGAGGTCACCAGCAAACCTTGGTGTTCCTTGGCTCACAGCAGCATCACTCCAGCCTCTGCCTTGGTCCTCACCATGTGTGTGTCTCTCTCTGTGTTTCGGCGGCTTCCCATGAAACTCTCATATCTGGACCCTTCTCCTCTTCATATAAGGACACCAGTAGTCTTGGACTAGGGCTTACCCAGTAGGACCTCATCTTAACTAATTTCATTTGCAACGACCCTATCACATTCCAAGCTACTGGGGGTTAGGGCTTCAGTATATCTTTTGAAGGGGACACAATTCAAACTGTAATGCTAACCAACTTGCCTAAGAGCACACAGCCAGCAGGAGTATATGCTGCAGGGGTGAGGGCGGGACACGTGAGGCAGACACCGCCTTTATAGCTGCACCCGAGTGGGACTGGATGACAGATTTGTGGGCAAGGGTGTGGGTTTGAGGTGTGTCCACTGCACTTTGTGTGGGATTGAAAACTGCCAATTGTTTATAATCAGGAATGGGAGAAATAGCTGATAGTTTGGTGAAATTAGACCCCACCCTCTGGTCACCCCTGGGGTCCATGGCAGCCTCCCCGGTGGATGGCTCCTCCCCTCTGATAATACATGTCTCCCGGGGAAGCAACTTGAAAAGCATCTCTGCACTTAATGCGGATACAGGCCCAGGACAGGCACGCCCACTGGGAGAAAGCCACGCCCACTCAGATGGAACTACCCAATAGGGCTGCCTGCCCCTCCTGAGAGGCACCCCTGCAAAATCCCCGCGACTGCAGAGTGGGGCAACTCGGAGCCTTGGGGTCACTACATCTCCAGCGTCCTGGAGTTCTGGGTTCACAGCCACCTCGAGTCTGTCACTTGCTCCTCCGTGAATGGAGATGGTGTGGCTGGTCTCTGGAAAGCAGATGTGCAGAGGCTCCCAAGAAGGCACAGCTCCTTCTCACTAGGAGGGTCAGCCTAGCCTCTCCCATTCTGGAGAGGCTCCCACAGCACCTCCGTGTTGGAAGAACACCCGTGGGTCCTGCCAGCCAGGTTCAGCAGGTCCCAAGGGCCTCACAGCCACATGCCTCTGTCGGGCTTCTTGTAGGGAGTGAATGAAACATCAGACACGTGAAAGGGTCCTACAAAGCCAAAAGCACGCTCCACAGTGCTTGTACTCGCTGTAATTGTGAAAAGTGCTAAGATTACCCACCTCTGGGAGGGTATCTGCCAGGCATTCCGAGCATCTAGGTCCAGCTGCTGGAAGCCGCAGCCTTCCCACTCTGCTGCATTCACGTGCAATCCTGCCACTGGAAGAGAACATTAAGTTGGCTTCAGATAACAGGATTTTAAGAGTTTTTTTTCTTCCCCCTCCAATCTTCTTTTTTCATATTGGGTGCTGCTTTGGCAATGAAATTGCAACCTGAAAGCTGTTTTATCAGGAGGTGGCCCCCAGAGAGGTGGGAGGTGCTAGCTCAGGCTGAGAGCTTCTTTGCCCTGCAAGGAAGGGCTGGCGTAGAGCACGGATACTCCCGTGCCCCAGTGGCTCCTGGTTATGAGAAACACCCTCTCTCCAGCACCTTCCATGTGGCCAGGGGTCTCTGTTGACATTTCCACTTGTCACTCTGCCCGTTTGAATGGGGGTTTTGTAGAACAGGCTTCCCTTAGGGAACTTCCTTGGGGGTCCCTAGGTCATTCCCTGATGCCCCATACAGTCCACACTCAGCCATTTGGTGGGGACAATCTTGTGCCAGATCCAACAACCCTGGGAGACAAACAGGGCAAAGTTAGGGTCTCTCCTTCACAGGAGGAAGAAACTAAGGGTCCATTTGGGGAAAACTTTGGTTCCGAAGCAGGTTTCTACTGATACAAATTTAAGGATTATTTCTAATGTTTGGCCACAACAAGACAGAGTGCTGTGATAGGTGTTCTTATATAAACTTTTACACTTTGTGTCATACTTAAATAGGTTTCTTTCCTCTCTGACATTATTAAAAGAAATCCCAATATATCCTTCTAGTATGCTATGGTATTTTTTTTAATGTAAATCTTTTATATAAAAACTGTACTTTGTTAGGAATGCAATTTTTCCCCTAGATGAACTTTTGGCAACTTCACATTGTTTACTGAAAAATTCATTTTCCACCACTGATTTAAAGTGCAATGTTTATCATATAATAAATACCTGAATGTATTTGGACCTCCTTTACACTCATCTGTTTTTCTATTCACATGCCAGCACCACCCTCTTTTAATGACAACTTTAAACTGGCACAATGAACACAGACAGTGAATAAATACATTTTTAATAAATTGTGCACTTATTTGATGCACAGTACAACTACATAGCAGTGTAGCTTTGGCGTTCAAGGCATTGGTCTGCTCAACGTATAGATTTCAGATACAACATAAATTTGGTGACTATGTTATAGAATTTAATTTTTTAAAAAAGCCTCAGAAAATACATAAACATTTCCCAGTCTCCATTATCCTCTGAGATGCCCTGCTGGAAAACAGTGGGAGGAAAGAACAGAAAACACAAGGGGCTGACACCCAAGGAGCAGCCTCTAAATTCAAGCCCTGTGCAACTAAAAAATGCAGCCCCCAAAATGCCAGGTTCCAATCAACATCCCTATAGAAGGGATGGTTCCTCAGTGAGAACTTCCTGTTCTTCCTTTGCCTCCCCTCGGCACTTAGAGCAGGATGTAGCACAGAGGAGCTGCCCAAAACGTTTGTGTTGATGAATATAATTCCTCCAGGGAAGAAGTAAATCAGGGATGAAAGATTAGGCAGAGTGCCCCTCTAGCACTCCCAGTAGGCGGGGAGCTGCTGGTAGGAAGCGGAAATGGGAGATGTAGTCCTGCCCCCTCTCCTTATTTCCAGATGGTCTTTCTCACCTGATCTGAGAATTAAAGACCAGAGCCTGGTGATCAGTCCTGCTGTTATGGGCAGTTTTCTAGCGTGTATACAGGGAAAGGGAAAACTATGATTGCAACTGGTCTGATGATGCAGCTTGCTGCTGGTCTTACCTGGGACAGGTAAAGTTTGTGTAACAGGGAAGAATAAATGTGACTCTACATTAGACCTGTTTCGTTTACCTGAACCTTTGTATTCTATTGCTTGTTAATCACCAAAGTGATGTTGCCTATAAGTTTAAATTATATATAATGGTCCATCTCTGGGAAGTCTGTCTCCCAGGTAATGAGCGTTCAGCTAAATTACCTTTGTTTAGCTCACAGAAGGCATCCTGACCAGGCCCACCTGTGAATGACTGCAGGAAGGGAGAAACGGACACCTCCCCTCCGGAGTCTGGCCAGAACCAGGACTTTCCCCCTTCCCCTTTTAGTATAAAAGAAGCCTGAATTCTAACTCAGGGAAGATGATTTTCTAGGACATGAGTCCACCGTCATCTCGGTCTGCTGGCTTTCTGAATAAAGGCATTATTCCTTGCTCCAACACCTCATCTCCCAATTTATTGGCCTGTCATGTGGCGAGCAGAATGAGTTTGGACTCAGTAACACTTGGAGGTGACAGGGATTTGGGAAGTGGTGTGTAATGCTAGGGGGTAAAAACAGGCTCTGAACTTCAAGATGTCTGAGATTGGGGTCACTTTTGGCCATTTACTAGCTATGTGACTTTGACCTCTGTCACTTAACCTCTCTGAATCTTAGTTTGCTCTTTTGGGGGAAAAAAGATATCATTTAATCTGCCTTCTCAGATTATGGTGAAATTAAATAATCTCTTGTATGCGAAAAGTTTACTTACTTAGCAGTAACTCAATAAATGCTTGTTAAATAATTTAATGAAGCAGACAAGAAATCTTTATCATTTAGAGACTGATTAGAAAGAGCATGGGTTTGAAGTTAAATTGACCTAAGTTTATAGCATATCAGCCATCTATTTGCAGTATCTGTCAGGATGATTTGAATGGTGTCCAACAGGATTGAAAAAACAAGGAAAATTGATTATCTGACCAAACAGGAAGTCTAGAGGGAGGGCAGGCCTGGGGAGTGGTTGGTTCAACAGTCCATCAGTGTCATCAGAGACCCAGCCTCTTCCATCTCTGCTCAACGCTGGCTCCATCCTATGGGGGTCCCCCTCATTCTGGCTGGACAGCTGCCAGCAGAAACTGGGGCCACATGCTGGGCAACAGCTTCAACTCAGAAGAACCCTACATAAGCCACATGCCCATGTGGGCTGATGGCATTGCCCCTGAACTCCATGTGCTGCTTGGCTTGGAGATAGCGGGACTGGGTTCTGGATCCAGGGATGTGGCCACCTTCTCCTGAGGCATGTGGAGCCAGAGGGTTACCTGGGTGAAATGGTGGTTCTGTTAGGAAGGATAAAGGTAGACATGGGTGCTGAGTGGATGCCCAAACGTTTAACCATCTGTCACTGAAAGCAACTTTAATCCACCTGAGGTTCAGTTTCCTTATAACAAAAAAAAAAAAAAAAAGTGAATCAATCCTACAATTCCTCATGGAGTTTCCGTAACATCTCCATGAGATCATATACATAAAGCACTTTGCCATGGACCTCGGCTGTAGAAGGTGGTGAGTTAAAAAATAGGTATCTTTATTATTATTATTATTTAGTGAATATATACTGAATTATAGCTCCCAGAGCACTTAGAGGTCTTAACTTTCCACATAGGGAAACTGAGGCTCAGAGGGACTGAGTGTCTGTAGGCTACACAGCTGGTAGGATGCAGCTGACACCAGATTCCTAGACCCCTGGTTCTTGGTACCATGATAGATGTCTTCCAGCTACCCCTCCTTTCAAGGACCCTAGGACAGAGTGTGATGTCACCAAAGGGTGGGAGAGGGCTGCTGAAGGGGAGAGGGAAGCCACAAGGATGCCATTTCCTATTTTGGTCCCACAGAGGGTCCAGCAAGGCAGAGCCAGCAACAGCCTGACTTAGCAGCTCTGAGCATCCCAGCCCCAGAAGTCCTAGGCCACCCAGAGCTGCTTACTCAGACGGGCTGCCCACCCCTTCCAACACCTGCCCGGGGAAGAAAACCTCCACGTAAGCATCTCACTGCTGCCTTCATGTCCTACTCAGGAAGTGGCCTTCAGGAAGCAAACTCCAATAAACCACCTTCGGAAAGTGAGTGGTGGCGAGTGGGGGAGAGGCCACTGCACCTCAGGAGGACATGCTGACACGGGGTTTCCTTCCATAGCGAGCACGCCAACAGACACTCCTGAGGGAGCAAGTTGATCTCATCTAATTAAAGATTCCCTTCTGAGGGCTGGCTTCCTGCTTCTGGCCAAGCCTGCAATTTCAGAAACTTGACCCCTTCTTGATACCCCAAGGTCTTTCCATTATCCTTCATTATTTCAGCTGAGATGTGCCACCTACACACACCAAGGGGTGCAGGATGGAGGAAGAAGTTGGGAACACAAGTCTCAGACTTGAGGTCAAGTCTGCTACTTCCTAGCTGTGTGACTGCAGGCAAGTTACTTAACCTCCCTGAGCCTCAGTTTCCTTATCTCTACAGTGATGATAATGAGTCTTCCTACTTCAGATGTTGCTATGGACTGAATTGTGTCGTCCACTCCCCACCCCGCACCCTGCCACAAATTCGTATGTTGAAGCCCTAACCTCCAATGCAGTATTGATGGTATTTGGTACACCAGAAATTGACACATTGTAACTGACTATACTTCAATGAAAAAAAAAAGCTACAGCAAAAGAGGTACTGCCAGCTCCTCAGTCTCTGCCCGCCCTGAGAGCCAAGCCCTTGTGCACCCAGTTCCAGATGTTGGACCTGGGGACCTCCAGCTCTCTAATCAGGGACACCTGGGCCTTGCAGCTGTCTGGTCTTTGCAACTTCATGGAGGAAGATGTCCAGGCCAGACCCTTCATCACTAGTGACGGGAAGTGGCAGGAGAACCAGAGCATGTGCTTGGGCAGAGATCCCAGGAAAGGCATCCGTCTACCCAAGCAGCCCCTAAGTCCTTCCACTGCTGTGATCGAACATCTGCGTGAGGCCAGCTGCGGAGACACGTGTGCAGAAGGGCTGTGCTCCCCCTGTTCCCTGCCCCAGGAGCTCTGGATCAATAGGGTATCATACAAGCATTCGTTCGGTCATTCATCATACAAACACACCTGGCCTGTCTCCTCAGTGCTGAGGACTGAGCCCGCTGAGGCCATGCAAAGCAGGGGTGAGAGCAGGCTCTGGTGTCACACAGGCTGGGTCACAGCTCAGTTCTGCCACACGGCCCTCGACTTCACATCGGTAAAATGAGGACAAAAACAGCACAGGTCGCTGGAGGTCTGGAAGGGGGTGATTGCTTGAATCCCCTCATTCAGCTCCTTCCCCACCAAGATTCCTGCCAGTGGAGTCTGCACACAGGATACTGAGTCAAATGCCTTTCTAAGGCACAGGGCTTCTTGGCCAACTTTGAAAGAAAGCGGTTCAGTCCCCAGGTCAAAGTATAACTCTTCCCTGTGAGTTGAAGACAGCAGAGGCCACAGAGGGGCCTCTCTAGCTTACCGGCTGCTGGTAGAAATTTGGGGACCAAGATGGCAGAGGCCTTTCAGCCCCTGGAGCAGCAAAGCAGATGTTCTTATTCCAAGCAGACTGTGTGGCCTCGGACAAGTTACTCAACCTCTCTGAGCCTCAGCTTGTCATCACCAAAAGGAAGATGGCTCTGTGGGCTTCCCTGTGTAGCTGTGAAGACAAAACAGAAGAGATGCTAGATAGGGTGGGCCCTTGCCTCGCACCTCCCACAAACAGGTGCTCAGCAGGTCCTCCCGCTCTCTTTTTCTCCAGCAATGAAGTCAGAGCCATGAGCTCTGCCCTGAAGCTCTCCATCTCTCCCGGGCCTCTCCACTTTTCTTACCATGGCCCAGTTCTGACGCTGCTTTTACTGCTCCAGGCCCACTCCCTCCCCCTTGGATGCAGACTCCTGGCTGGGGCCCTTCATCTTGCAAATGCTGTAATGAAAGCCCTAATGGCCCTGCTGGCTCCCTGGAGAGGGAACATTCACCAAATAAGAAAATGTGTATTAAGGCTGGGCTGGAGCTCTCATCACTCACTGGCATCATCTGCATTTAGCAAACGGGCTTGGACTCCGCTCACAGCCTTAATCAGAGACTGGGGCAGAAACAAAGCAGGCGAGGGCTTTGGGCAGCCATCTCAGAGAAGCTGAGCTTGCAGGGGTATTTACTAAAGAGCATCCCTGGGATCAACTCCCATAGGAGGGAGGATAAGGAAGCAGGACTGGGCAGAGGGAGAAGGAGAAATGCAGCTGAATCACAGAGCACCCATGTCCCTGAACTGGGTGCCTTCCGCAGCTGAGGCACCCCTGAGGGGGCTGACAGCTCACCCAGAATTTGAGTGAAGGGGGTTCCAGGCAGTGCATCTTCCAGCCTGTGATCCCCTTGCCCACAGTAATGACAGTCTCCAACGTTTGTACACAGAACACAGAACATCTTGGGCTGAAGTAACTGCACTGGGATTTTTCAGGGCTACTCCAAGAACACTGGATAAAATCTGTCCTTACATCTGCATGACCAAATGGACTATCCAATATGGTACCTCCTGAAACAAAGCTGAAGTGCTCCCCAAAGACAGATTCTGGCTCCACGCCCAGAGCCACCAACAGCTGGGAGATCAGGGGTGTTTCTCTCCAAAGCTTTGGTTACCCAAGGGAGGTGGAGGGAAGGCTGTACCTACATGGACCCTCTCAACTGCATTCCTGTGTGATGGCAGCACCATGCTCACACCCTGTGTCTTAGCCCCTGCATAGAGAGAAGGTCTGTTTCCCAGTAGTGCACACACCTGTTAAGTGTCATTGGCTCTGACTGGTCTGGCCCAGGACATGTGCTTGTCCCTGAACCAATCACTGTGGTTAGGGGAGTATGTCCATTGCTGTGCCCACTGGTGAAGTGGAGGGTGGTGAATGGCATTAGATCAAGAAGACTAAATTGTGGATTAAAAATGGGGAGGGCTGGCTTCCCAAGGATATATCTGGGCACTGACACCAAAAGGAGGGAATGGATGCTGAGCAGGCCGATACAAGAGCAAGCCACTCAGTGACTGAGCGTTTGCCCTGTGAAGGCAGCCTAGGGACTAGGCGCTCTCCCAGGCCCGCTGTGACCCAGGCGGATCCTCCCGGGCTGCCCTCAGGCCCTCTCTCAGACACAGTAGCTCTGGTTTGTCATCCTCACAGGCATCTGTGTTCATTGTGGGCTTCTGGAATTTCATGCTCCCTCTTGTGAACCCTGACACTTCAAACACCCATTCAGCACTTCTGCTGTGTCTGCTAGCTTTGGGTGAGGGGGTGGGTCACTGATTCTGTGGACTTGAGCCACTTTGAAGTGCAGCGTTCACCCACAGGCACGGGCATCCCTGAGCCTGCCCCACAGGACTTGTGATTCAGGGAGCCCAATCATGCAGTCAGCAGCAAGGCCCTGTCCCGTATCAAGCATGTGTCTTCCCCTTCTGAACCTCAGTTTCCTTATCTGCAAGATTAAATGGAAGGGCGATACATTCTATCTGCTCTGAAATTCTCTGGGTTGATGGATCTCCCACCTTGAGGGGTAAGAAGCTCAGATTTAATGCATGAGACCTCAGAGAGAAAGAGCTGGAGGAAGCCAGAGGCACAGCTATGCTTCCTGCAGCTCTGTCTCCAAAATAGGGAAGGTTCTAAGTACATTCAATCACTCTTTGTTGGGGCTGATTAACTGGTTTTTATCATAACCAAGCAAACTCTACCTGGGACAGCCTACCACGCATGAAGTCAAGCCAGACAATGGCAAATACTCTCTCCTTGACCAGACATTAACTAGATGGCTCTGAGCCATCTTCTAGACTTGGCTTCGACCTAGGTCTCTTAGATCTGTCTTTGTGGAGTCCAGTTTTGGAAGAATCCTGCTAAGTCAGTTTAGAGAGAATCTCCCATTCTTGATAATTAATCACTGTGGTCTGCCTTCAGCAAGAACCTTGTTAAGTTGGTTTAATAAAAATCCCCCTACACTTATTTCCTTTTGGCGGTTTTCCACCCACGGACCCCTTCCCTCTGCTCATTGGCTATAAATCCCCTCTTGTCTTGCTGTATTTGAAGTTGAGCCTGATCTCTGTCCTCTATGGCAAGTCTTGAATAAAGTCTTCTTACCATTTAACAAGTATCAGAATAATTTTTTTCTTTAACTGTAACAGTTGAGGGGTGATGGAACTTCCCTTTTCACAGTCAGTTAACAAATTGTCTTAAATGAGCTCTTTACATCCATCTTCTCAACTGTCACCAACATTGCCTCCAAGCAACTGTAATGCAGAGACATTTTTTCCAAGGTAAAAATGACGTATTTATTCTAGTATTTAAGTACTTTTTGACCATTTAGTATGTGTGAAACTGCACTATTGTTTTTAATAAGTTCCTATCTTTTACAAAATAGCATTTTTATTTTAGAATAGTTTTAGACTTACGAAAAAGTTACAATTATACAGAGTTTCTATATACCCCTTGCCCAGTTTCCCTTATTATTAGCAACTTACGTAAGTATGATACATTTGTCACAAATAACCAGTCTTAATACTTTAATATAAACTCAAGTCATGTCAGTCTTCCTTGACTTACCATGGCATTAGTCGCAATAGCACTATCATAACTTGAAAATATAGTAGGTTGGAAATATCATAGATGAAATAATGAAAAAGAACATGAAAGCAAATACACATACATATATCTGAAACGTTATGCTGTACACCAGAAATTGACACATTGTAACTGACTGTACTTCAGTTTTTTAAAAATGCATTTAATATACTAACCTACTGAACATCACAGCTTAGCCTAGCCTACCTTAAACATACTCAGAACACTCACATTAGCCTATTGTCGGGCAGAATCATCTAACACAAAGCCTAGTTTATAATGAAGTGTTGAACATCTCATACAATTTATTGCATACTGAAAGTGAAAAGCAGAGTAGCTGTCCAGGTACAGAATGGTTATAAATGTGTCAGTTGTCTACACTGGCGATCGTGTGGCTGATGGGGAGCTGAGCTCCCACGACTGCCCAGCATCACGAGAGAGGATTGTACTGTGTATTACTAGCTTGAGAAAAGGTCAAAAATTCAAAATTTGAAGTACAGTTTCTCACCAGTGTAAAGTCAAAAAATCGATAGTGAGGCTATTGTTAAGTTGGGGACCATCTGTACTTCATTCCCTTAGTTTTTACCTAATGTCCTTTTTCTGTTCCAGGATCCCATCCAGGACACTGCATTAAATTTGGTTGTCACATCTCCTTAAGTCCCTCTGGTCTGTGACAGTTCCTCAGACTTTCCTTGTTTTTCATGACCTTGTCAGTTCGAGGAGTACTAGTTAGGTATTCTATAGCGTATCCCTCAATTTGTGTTTTTTCTGCTGTTTTTCTCGGCGTTAACTGGGATGGTTCATTTTAGGGAAGACTTCCGCAGAGGTCAACTGCATTCTTACCACATTTGTCAGTGGTGGTGCTGTCAACATGACATCACTGTTGATGTTGGCCTTGGTCACCAGGCTGAGGTCATGCTTGTCAGCTTCCCCCACGGTAGCTCCTCTTCCCCCACTTTCCATACTGTCATCTTTGTAAGGAAGTTACTACCCACAGCCCACACTTAAGAAGTGGGCATTTACACTCGGCCTCCTTGAGAGTGGAGGACCTACATAAATTATTTGAATTCTTCTGCTTGGTAGATGACTCTTCTCCCCCACTTATTTATTCAGTCATATATTTATATCAGGATGGGCCCATGGATACTGATTTTATACTTTTGGCTATAATCCCATATGACATCGTTTATTTTGTTGCTCAGACTGTTCCATCTTTGCCTCTTTCCGTTGGTCCCTGTGCCTCTTTGGCAAACTCCCATCATTGTGAGTTTTGTCAGCACGTCCTTACTTTCTGGCACTATAAGATGCTCCGGGCTCATCTTATCCATGTCTAGTTCTAGATCTAGAAATCAGCCATTTCTCCAAGAAACTCTGGTTAGTTTTACTGGAAAATGATATTAGAAACCAAGATCTAAGTACCGTGTATGTGCTGCTGGAATATCTGCTGCTTCTAGAACCCTCCCAGCTGATGGAGAAAGGAAATGCATGTGTGTACACTAACCAGGGTATATGCACATATCTGTAAACATTTCTATATGTAACTATCTGTAAATTAAACTGCATATAATCTGTGTATAATAATTAAACTGTATAATATCTGCATAATATATTAAAATAAATGTGAGTTCATCCTGATGTCTCCAATTCTAATCCATCACACGTGGATTTTTCTAGCTTGTTCCCCTTGCTTATCCTAACCTCCCTCTCCAACAGTCAGAGACGTGCCTCCTACCACCTGCCGTTCATGTGTTGATTGTTCAGTTCCAGTGTACCTGCAGGGGCATGGAAGGATTGCTAAGCCATGCCCCTGTGGGAAACATCTTTATCAACTAGAAGACAATGCCAGAGATTTTGTTTTTTATTCGCTCATTTTACACATAGTAGTTGAACACCTGCTCTGTCCCAGGGATGGTCTAGAAAGTAAAGAACCCATGGTGACCAAGACAGCCAAGTCCCCATCCAATGGAACTCACATTATAATGGAGTACCTATTTACCAAATGCGTCCCTGGCCAGGCACATGCTGGCAGGTGGCTGGTGAAAGCTTTTTATAGTGAGGGGTGGTGGTGACATTAAAAGAGAATTCAGGTAATTGCAAGACTAGAAGTGAGGGACTAGCTGGGAGTCCCCTACCATCTTCCTGGGGCCCAAGGACATAGGACAGACACAAGGCACAGGACAGAGGGATGACACACTGATTACATACACAGGTCTGGGGACAAAGGAGAAGCCAAGGTGCTGCTGAGGCCAATGAGGGAGTGGAATCAGGGTGAGGAGAGTGAGACAGGTTCATGCAAGCCAAGGTCAGATCCTGTCTTCATTTAGATTTTTAATACTTTGTTCATCTTGGGGTTTTGCATTATTTTGGATTTTTTAAAAAATATTGCATTAAAATGGTATTTATGTTAAGGAAGAGTTTTTTGGCATCCCTTCATATTTTGCACCTGAGGTAAGTGAGCCACTTGCCTGGTCTGGGTCCTGGGCCAGGAAGAGTAGTCATCAAAATGGCCCAAGACTGACCAGCATCTTGGCATTCCCATGACACCTCTCCTATAACCCTTCTCATTTAAGCTTCACAATCACATTTTGAAGAAGGTATTGTCAGCTCCATTTTAGGGAACTGAGGCTCCAAAAATTTCCGTGAATGTGTCAAAGTCCCATGATTTATTAAGCAAAGATTCTCTGATTTCAAGTTCCAGGCACTTTGCATAGGAAGGGAAAGAACAATTTGGGAAGGAATTATGGTACATTCTGTTACAGCATTTGAGTTTCAGGTAGATGCTGGTTATGAAGGTAAAGAATTCCAAATGAAAGTTGAAAATAAAAACAGATGATCCTGGGAGAGAGGTCAGAAGTAGTCAGGGCTTCAGGATTGTGCTCTGGGAGGTGACACGAATGACAGATTCCTGAGGAGGGAGAGCAGGCAGAAGAGAGAAGGGGTGGCAGGTCTGTCCCTCGAGGGACCTAGAGTTTAGGGCACAGAAAGTGGTCAGAGAGGAGCCAGGGACTCATAGGAGTGCAGCTCTTGGAAATCAGGAAAGGAGAGAATTTCGAGGAATTAAAGTGATCAACCAGGGCGCCAGTGCCAAGAGGAGAAGAGGAAGAAAACATGAAAAAGGCCTTCACATTTCCCTGTCCCGTAGCGCGAGGCGACCCACCGGCGCTCGGTCATTGTAGGATGACATGTAGCCTACAGCTGCCTAGTTACTGCTTCACCGAGTGCCTTCTTTGCCCTCTCCAGCCTAGTTGGACAGTCGGGGACCATCCAGGACTCTCGGTAGAAACAACTCAGTGTGCTGTGGAAATACACACTCCGCAAAGCGGTTCCCACTCCCTTCACCCTGGTGTATTCACAGGTTCAAAGACACAGGAACATTCTCGGCTCAGACTCAGCTCAGGCCTTAGTGTAAGACTGCCCTCAATTCAGAGAGATTACATTCCTGCCCAAGTTCCTCCTCCCGTGTGTCTGCCGTGCCAAAAACCAAACAGCCATTTCAAAATGCAATAAACATGACATGCAAATTTGTGGTCACACGACTTGTGGGCAGTCATTTCAGAGAGTTGCTTCGAATACCAATGCCATGCAGGGAGGTTTCCATGAGAAGAGCCTCCCCAGGCGGCCCTGCGCTAGTTTGGCCAAGAGAAGATGGGTGGGTCAAAGGACACCAGTAGCTCAGAGACCTGAGCATCTCCCCTGAAGATTCTCCAAGGAAGTAGCCCAGGTCTACAGATTCGCCTCATGAACTGAGATGGGATTCCCAATTCATCAAGGGTACCAAGGAGGTCTTACCCCATCAGTGGTTATGATGAATGTTGTCTGACCCCCCACTACTTTCTAAGCACTATATTGGGGGTCTACACAATGTGTGCCTCATCAAGTCATGTGTGGAAAATATAATCTTGTCCAATTTACAGAAGAGTAAGTGGAGTCTCTGAGTTACAAGTGGAACAGGATTCAATTCCAAATAGCCCTAAACAGAATTCCTTGTCCTCACATGGCCTTCCTCTGAATGGAGCTATGTTTTATGTTATTTTTTGAAATTTCCTCAGTTTGGAAGGAGCAGTAGAGTGGGATGGACAGGAGCTGAATGGGGAGTTTGGAGAGTTGGGTTCTGGAACTGACACGATCTTGCTCCATGCTCCTGCGGGAGTCATTTCACCCCAGGTCCACATTTTCTTCCTCTGTGAGAATGAGAGGATGAGCTAATTGCATCACGACCCTCCCCTGCTCGTGACCCTCCAATAGGAGGCGGGCTAGAGTGTCAGTCCTCTGAAGCCTCTCTCTTCCACATCTCCCACCACCCCCTGACATGCATTCACCGAGGTCATAGCCACGACGCAGGTGCCAGGTCCCCTCGATGCCCCCATGCCTTTGCACCTGCTCTCGTTTCTGCTCAGGACCGTCCAGCTTTTGTAATAAAACGCTCCTCTTCATCCACTGTACAGCTCAAATATCCCCTCCCCCTGCAGTTTTCTCTGACCGCCCCCCACAAGGCGAGTCTAAGAGAGCCCCCTCTACTCTGACGTTGGTAAGAACCCAGCTCACTGCAGTCTCTCCCTCAGCACTCTGAAACTTTGGGTCCCTTGGCTCTTCTCCATGCCCCTGTGGAGAAAAGAGGCTGCATCTGGGCCACCTTGGCATTCCCAACCTCAAGCACAGCACCTGGCACATAGTAGGTGCTTACTGGACAGTGATGGAATGGATGCCTTTCCAAGGTGACCCTTATCTCTGGCATCCTGAGATAGTATGAATTTAACTGATCTAACAGGGCAGAAAATGCTAAACCTAGAGATAATTGTACCTTTCCCATCCATTTCTGTCTCTCTGTCATTAACTCTCACCCTGCACCCCACCGCCCTGTCAGCTGACAAGCTACCGTCAGAGCTTGAATACATGTCAGTCACAGCTGGCATTCCCTCCTGCAGTTCAGAGACCCCATTAGCCTGCATTAGAACCTGGGAGGGCCTGCTGCCTTTGGAGCTAAGAAGATTGTTTTAATATGGAGACCAAATTGCCTGGGAGGCCTCCCTGCCCCTAAGTGTCCATCCTGCTGGGAAGCCACAGTGTCCGAAGTCACACCATTAACACCCTAAGGTGAAAGAATTTTCTGTCAAAAAGACATATCGTGTGGGAAGTTATCAAAGCCACTAGCTACCCTTTGGAAGTATTTTGACTTATCTAATCATCCGTCTGTGTATTTATTTACTCATCTGTTCATTCACTGAGGAGTTATTATAAACTGGACACAAATCACTTTAACTTGACCCTTGAAAAGATATAACTGCTCATTTCCTGGACCTATGGTTAGTAATTCATAGCTATATAATAGTAATAACAGTAAGAGCAAATATTTGCATAGTTCTTGATATGTACCAGGCACTGTGCTAAGAATTTGTGTAAATTTACTTGTATGTGTTAATGTATTTGACCTTCACCTTAACCTCCCTAGATGGGTATCCTGTTTTATCATCTTTATTTTGCAGATGTAAAAACCAAGGCAAGGGAAGATTCTGAACTTGCCCAGGACCATCCATGTGGCAAGTGGCGGAGCTGGGATTAGGTGGGAACGTGATCTTAACTCCTGCCCTGGACTCTAGGGTGGGAAGGCACCCTGCTGTGCAGTCAGTTCCCCAGGAATCTGGGCAAAGTGTCAGGAGCAGGAGATGGGGAGACTGAACTTGTGGCTTCCCACCCAAGCTGTGCCGCAGGCAGGTGTGTCACCTGGGCAAGGTACTTTGCCCTGGGGATAACTTTTTTTAAAAAGTAACCTACCAATATTTAGAAAGGGAGCTGGGTTAGGCTATGAGAAATGAAGCCAGAAGGGCTCTCCAACCTCGACAATTCTGCAAGTTCGTTTTTTTTCTCCCAGAGATATTATCAGTACTATTAAAGTGACTGAGGCTTAATGGCTGAAATCAACATGGGCAGAGGACAAACTGTGCTCTGGGCAGGCTGTTCTCAGAGGACCTGGCATCTTGTTTCCTGGCGTATAATGAAGATGTTGCCTGTGACTCGGGCCCCAGATTATGCATTTCCAGGTGGCTGTTCCAGGTGGAACAGAGGCCCTGAGGCCACGTCCTTGGGTGAGCCTGCTGCTACCACACCTGCTCCATCGTCACACCATGTCCCCACATCCTTGTCCCACAGCTCTAGCTGGTGGCGCTCTGACTGGTTAGAACTGCAAGGGTGGCTGGAGCATCAGGAACGGCAGAAGTGAGGTGGCCAGTGGAATTCCCAGCAGACACCAGGCACAGAGGAGACTAAGGCACCCTTAGGTCCAGGGAGAAGCAGGTTGGACATTGTCATTTTTCAGGATGAGTGGCAGGGTAGCAGGAACTTCAGGGTTAAGGTCAGGGTCTTCATGCATCCTAGTGCAGCCGCAGAAAGGCTGTGTGTGAGAAGGAGGAGGGGAAGGTCAGGGTCTTCATGCATCCTAGTGCAGCCGCAGAAAGGCTGTGTGTGAGAAGGAGGAGGGGCTACAGACCTTCAAGACAGACACGTGTGTTTAAGTCCACGTGCTAAGTCTCACAGGCTGCGTATCTACAGGCAAGTTACTGGCCTCTGTGAGCCTCACTTTCTTCATCTGGAAAGTGGGGAATTCTTTCCTCCTTTCTGGGTGGTGCTAATAATCACAAAGGATATTAGTCAAATTTCTGAGTTCAGCACACAGATGTTCAATAGAATGCAACCATATGTCCATGGTGGTGATGGAAAGTTACCTTGTTTGGCTCAAGTAGAGGGTGTGCAAAGGGAAAAGGGAAGATGGGGTTGAAAACAAAGTTGGGGGCACTTTGTTCTTTCATTTATTTATTTGTTCATTCATCCGTCCATTCATCCATTCTTTCAATACATATTTTTTCAAATACTAACCATGTGCCAGGCAGCCGACAGGCTTGGGCCAGGTCCACGCATGTGACAGACACAATCCTTGTCTTTAGGCACTTTTTTTATTTTAAAGAAACCTCTTCTTCATCATGCTAACAAAATCTTCTTCTATTTCTATTTTGCTAAGAGTTTTTCTTTTAATCATAAGTTACTATGAAATTTTATTGAATGCTTTTTCTCATCTATTGAGACGAATATATACTTTATTCTTTAATTTTTAAGTAAATTCTTAGACACACAATTGTTAGGTTAAAGAGGTTAAATGCTTACAATGTTGAGACATTTTGCTAAATTGTCCTTTGGAAAAGTTTGTCCCATTTTCCTGCCCCACCGTATGGTGGTAGATGGGCATGCCATCTCAGGAACGTGTCACCCTCAGAAGCAATGATCCCTTCTTTTCATCCTTCCCGTCTGATTATTGAAATGTGGGGTGTGTGTCAGTTCGGGTCCTCCAAGAAGCAGATGTCAAGATGGGATTAGACCTTCAAGACAGCAATTGCTGGGGGAATGGGGAAGGGCTGTAGACGGTGGGGAGAGTCACCAGATGCCAACCCAGGGCTGACTTCACGAAGGAGAAGAGGAAGAAAGGAGGGCTAGGTAAGAAGTCTAAGATGCAACAATGCTGTGTCCAGGTCTCTGTGTCCAAGTTCCCCTCTTCTCACCCTAATCCAGTCCGACCTCATCTTAACTTGATTGTCTATTTCAAATAAGGTCACATTTACAGGTCTGAAGAATTAGGACTTGAGCACATCTTTTGGGGGATAGAACTCCACTCACAACATCATTCTCAATTGAAGGGACTGGGAGTTTTATTACAATGGATGAGTTGTATTCTGCCAAGTAGCCCAGCCATTTCATCCTTACATTCTGACTCCTATTGTAACAAAACGTGCTTAGAAACTGTCAGAATCAGAGGATGGGAGGTTTTCAAAAGTCTGGAAGTGGGACTGTCTAGGTGACAATATCCCAGTGAGGCATGAACGCTGGGAAGGGCAGCTGTGGAGCAATTACATTTTGACTTGGAGTTTGTTTACCAGGAAATGTCGTATTTGTACATAAGGTTAGCAGTGATATCCTAGCTGGCTAGGTTGAAATACAAAAGGGTTCTTCATTTTGGCTCAAGTGCTAATGTTGACCTGATTGTTTAAAAGCATTTCTAAATGGCATGCGATAAAGGTCAAATACCTCGTAACTCTTTTACTTCTGCCAAATGGAGTTGGAAAAACTCATAATTTTGTAGCATGGCAGCAAAGGGCCGGAATGCTCCAGCCACCTCCCCCTCCAACCTCCTGAATCAAGGCTCCTATCACTCACCTCCCACTCCTGTCACAGCAACACGCCCTCTCATTGTTCGGGCTTCCTAGATGCATCCCCATCTTGGAGATTTATACTTACTGTTCTTCCTAGAATTCCATCCTCTCACAATATGTTCCTTCTCCAGTGACCACCCTTCACTCCCTGACTGCAATGGATGGAATGTTTGTGTCTCTCCAAATCCATATGTTGAAATTCTAATCCCAATGTGATGGGTTTTGAAGGTGGGGCCACTGGGAGACCATTAGGTCTTGAAGGTGGAGCCCTCATGATGGGGTCAGTGCTCTTGTAGAAGAGGTGGAAGAGGACTCTCTCTCCCTCTTCCCACTATGTGAAGACACAACGAGAGGTGGGCAGTCTACACCCTGGAAGAGGGCGCTCCCCAAAACCTGACTGCACCAGCACCCTGGTGCAGACTCCCAGCCTGCAGAACTGTGAGAAACGAGTTTCTGGTGTTTAGAAGTCACCCAGTCTGTGGTATTTTGTTACGGCAGCCCCATCTGACTAACACCCTGCCTCGCGCATCTTTCAAGGGAGGCTCAGGTCGAATGTAGTTGTTTCAGGCAAAAACTCTTTGACTGTTGCTGATATTAGGATCCTGATGATGACAGTCCAGGGAAGTCACTTGACCACCGTCTGCTATGATTGAGCCCCGGTTACGGGGCAGACTCCATGCTGGTACAGCGACATCCGCAGGACCCACCCTGCCTGGCGGAGCAGGAAGCCTTCCAAGACTGAGTGGACTCTAATGGTGCCTGGAACGGTGCTTGCACCTCTCAGTGTAAGAAAGAGGCAGTAAAAAAAAAATTGATTTGAGCTTCACCTATACTATGAAATTCATCTCACATAGAGTTTCCTGAAAAATTAACTTAAGTAAATTCCGTGTGACAGTTCCTACCCTGTATTGTCTCAATTACCAGATCATGTCCTTTCCAACACTGATTGGCCTGAAATCGGGCTGCAGCTTAAGACCGATTTTAAAGAGAACTTGCCTCTTGTGAAAACATTGCCTCTGCCTGTCAGGTATTGTTCCCTAATTTGAGTTATTTGACTTGGCAGCACCACGTAGAGTTGGATTTTATCTTAAATTGAATCCCTAATTGTCACTTGTGATGTCTTCAAAAAAGATTACATTCTGGTGCAGTGTTAAAACAAAAGCTGCTATAGGCTGAAGAGCCTGAGTACACGGCTCCAAGTGGTAAATTCATTAGGAGTGAGTATTTGTGGCTGCGGGTCCCGCACTGCCTCACTGTCTTGAAAAGCAGCAATTAGGTGTTCACAGGATGCGGGAGGGAGAATGCAAATCCACAACTTAAATGGCTACAGTGTGAGTGTGTGTGTGTGTGTGTGTGTACACAAAATTTTGTTTTTATTTTCCTTTTTCCTCACCTTTGTTGAGGCATAAACGATATACAGAAACGCAGCTCACATTTAATGTATACAATCTGATGAGTTTGGGCATACGCATACACCCTGATACCATCACTGCGGTCAAGGTTATGAACATATCCATCACCTCCAGAAGTTTCTTTGTGTCCCTTTGCTGTTGTGTCTTTGTGGTAAGAACCCTTCACATGAGACTTGCCCTCTTAACAAATTTTTAAGTTACATATTGTTAACCACAGGCACTCTGCTGTACAGCAAATGTCTAGAACTTACTCATCTTGTGTAACTGCTACTTTATACCCATTAAACAACTCCTCACTTCCCCCTCTTCCCATCCCCTGGCAACTCTCATTCCAGTCTCTGCCTCTATGAGTTTGACTATTTTAGATTCTCACGTAGGTGGAATCACACAGTATTTGCCCTTCTGTGACCAGCTTACTTCAGAATGTCTTCTAGTTCCACGCATGTTGTGGCAAATGGTAGGATTTCCTTCTTTTTATCTTTATTTTTATCTATTTATTTAATTTATTTCAGGGGAGGGGAAGGTAACTGAGTTTGCATATTTAGTTTTGGAAAGGGTACTGGGGATTGAACCCTGTGTATGCTAAGCATGCCCTCTACCACTTAAGCTATACCTTGACCCCTGGATTTCCTTCTTTCTAAAGGCTAAGTAATATCCCATTGTGTGGATACACCACATTTTCTTTATCCATTTATCTGTCGATGGACATTTGGGTTGTTTCCATATCATGGCTATTGTGAATAGTTCTGCAGTGAACATGAGAGCACAGATTCTTTGGAAGATCTTGATTTCCATTCTTTTGGATACATACCCAGGAGTGAGATTTCTGGATCACATGGCGGTTCTGTTTTTAATTTTTTGAAGAGCCTCCATACTGTTTTCCACAGTTTTCCCTCCATTTCCCCACCATTTTACATTCCCAACAATGGAGTACAAGGGTTCTAATTTCTCTGCATCACTGCCAATGATTACCTTTTTTTTTTATCTTTTATCCTAACAGGGGTGAGTTGATGCCTCACTGTGGTTTTGATTTACATTTCCTTGATGACTGGTGATATTGAGCAGTTTCTCATATACCTGTTAGCCATTCATATATCTTCTTTGGAGAAGTGTCTGTGGATAGCTAAGTTTTTGTGTCTTATTGTGAGACAAGACGTGCCATGCAACACGATGGCACAAGTCAGGCAATGCAGTTAGCTGGTGGCAAGAGAAACTGACCACTCTTAGAAGAGATTAGCAAACACTAAAGCTGGATAAGTGTGACTTATGATTCATGCTAATGAAGGAATGTGACTTAGGAGTCATGAGCTGACTTCCAAAAGAAGCTTTCTTCCTTCTAGCAACAGAAATTCAATTAAGGAGCAAAACAAAATGTTGCATTAAGCCAAATAGGAAAATCAGACAGAGCATCATATGTACCTCAATATGCCTTGAATTATGCTGTCATTCTTAGGGTACTAAAAAGCCAGGGAAGTTATAGAAAACAGCATGTGCACAGGGCTCTGCATCAACGCCAACAGACCAAAGTGAGTCAAACTTCAGACTCTGACAAAGGTAAGAGATCTGGGCTTAAACTTGAACTGTGAAACGAAGAGGTGGTATACGGGATCAATGAACACTATCGTGTTTTAGGGTTCCTTTAATGTGCATTTAACATAATGCAACTTTTTTCTTCTAAAACTCAGCAGTTGCTGAATGTTTGGATATTTAATAACTGTTGAAACTAATAGAAGCAGAAACTAGAATGGTGGTTGCCAGGGGATGGGAAGAGGGGCAGGGGGCATTGCTCAATGGGTCTAAAGCTGCAGGTATGCAAACGAGTAATTCCCAGGAATCTGCTGTCCAGCATCATGCCGGCAGTTAACAATGTGTGTTGTGCACTTAAGTTTTGTTAAGAGGGTAGATCCTAAGTGTTCTTGCCATAAGGAATTTTAAAAAGCAGACTTGAAGCACTTTCGGAGGTGATGGGTGTTTATTACCTTGATTGTGGTGATGGTATCAGAGGGTGTGCATATGTCCAAGCTCATCAAGTTTTATACCTTAAATGTGTGTAATTTTTATTTATCAGTTATACATCAATTAAACTGTTAAAACAAACAAATAAAAAACAAGTTAAGTTAAATGAAGAGGAACACAAGCCTATTTGGTTATACTTGTAAACACCAACTCCTCCTAGTTGGGAACTGATGCAGTTCTTGGTCTGGGGTGGCTGAGAATTTCTAGTTCTATCCAGACTTTCTATTTTGTTATTTTGGTTCTTCACTGTAGGTAATTCCTTGTCAGTGCCCCACGCCGATACACAGTTCATATCACTTTCTATTACCAGTGTTTATCACTTAGGGATTTACATTTGTATGAAGCAGTGGAAAATTCAAATAACAGTGACATAAACAATACGGATTTATTGTTCTCATGAAAATATAAGTTCAGAAGCAGGGGTGGCTGGTACTAGTTCAGGGCCAGGACACTAAGCTATTCTTAGCTTTTTTACACGGTTGCAATATGGGTGCAGCAGCTTCAGCCACCACATCTGTGTTCCAGGCAGGAGCATGAAAGAAGATAAAGGACACAGGGGAGAAGAATTGCTCCCTTTGAGGAGCTTTCCTGGAAGCCACACTCAAAACGTTTGTTTATATCACCTAGGCTAGAATGGTATGAAAGGCTAGGAAGTGCAGAAATGTTTTAAAGCTGGGTTCCTTGTTATATTCCATAAATCACATTTTTTTTTAAGTAAAGAAGTCAGAGAAAGTAGATATCAGTGGGCAACCACAGGACATTCCTATGACAGAACAGAGAATGTTTTCTTCTTTTTATCTCTAATTGCTCAAAGGTCTCAATTTAGAATAGACTCTTCCCCATCTGTAGTCCACAGCTCTGACTGGCCCCATTCCTCGCCCGATACTGTACAGATCCACTCAATGAGAAAAGCACAAGTTAGTTTGTGGTCCCAACATGGAGACCTTTTCTACACAACACACTCTGGTGTCATGGGAAAAAAGTTTATGTATTCTCAGATTTGTCAGGAAGGACACAACTTTAAAAGTGCTCCTTATTAAGGAGCTAATAGCTTTAAAAAAAAGTTATCCTTATTGCACAGAAGTCAGTGATTGAAATGGGTTGCATTATCAAATATCCCTATATCCTCCCGGCTGTGACACTTGAGCTGTCTCTCCTGCAACCCCTCCATTCAGCTATACGTAGGAATGAACCAGCGCCTCCATCAAAAATAGAAGTTGTACCATTTGATCATTAACATTCTCACCAGGTTCACAAGGGTGTGATCCCTACTATTGGAATTCATTGTTTCCTCTTATGGGCTCTTTTGTCTGTTTGTCTGTCGGGATTCCTCTCTACCCTGCATAATAATTTGCACATGTCTGCATCCCCACTGGACTGTGGGCTCCTCGAGAGGACTGATTTTGGTTCTCTCATTCCAGCATCCCTTCCATTAGCACCTTGTGGATCCTCAGCAATAGAGTTGAATAAAATGGACTCCTTTTGTGGAGGAGGTCATTATCTAAGGATGCTGAGGGCTATCTTCTTCTCTCTCCGTCTCCCAGTATCTGTCATTTCTGCCCACCATGATGGTGAGTGTGGCAGTATTAAGAGAATAATGACCAACACGGATTGAGCCATAAAATAGGTATCTTGTGTATATTATGTTTAATCCTCCCTCAAGTTTGAGAGTCAGTGACAATTAGAGAGGGAGCTGATTCTCAGAGTAGAAAGAAGTCCCCTGGCCAAGGTTGCAACATGAGTGATTGGCGGATCTAGCATTTGAATCTAGATTTGATCCCAAAGCCATGTTTGATTGAACCCAAGATAGTGTATCCTGCATTTTAGTGGGCTAGAGGTTGACTTGTAGAGTCTTATGGCTGTTACAGAAGAAATGGAGATGTTCAGTGTGGACCTGGAGACGGAAGTAATGGTGGCTTGGAAATAGAAAGTTTGCATTTGTTGAAATGCATCCCTTAGCAACAAATTCACATTATTTTTCTAGAAAGAAATCTCTTGGATACTATAAAATCTCATGCAAAGATTTTCATATGTCTCCAAAGAGGTAACAAATGAATATCATTGTATTGATACACTAATAACCTGTGTTTTCTGGCCAATAGAAATATTCAACTAAGGAAGGCTGGCACATTCTAGCGTTAAGACCTGATTATGGGCATCCATGTAGTATTTTGTGAAAGCACACACCTAGGAATCAGAAAAGCTGATTTCCAGCCCTGTTAATGCTATGAATTTGCTGCAAGTTGCTTTCCTTTGGGGAACCTCAGTTTCTTCATTTTTAAAATGAGTGTGTTTAGATGATTTACAAAGACCCTTCCATCTCTATGACAGTCTACATTTTTTAGTTTATATTTTTATGCCACTTTCTGACCTCTCACTTCTGATGCATAAAAGATGCATGTTCTTATATGGAGCTACTGGGAGGGAAATTTCTCTTTTTAAGGACATCTCCCCCACTCTCCACCCCAGCTCACTTTTTTTTTTGCACTGAGAAGCACAATGAGACCCTAATGAGTATTTCCACAGTCCCTGGCATACTTCTCCATGCTCAGTTTAAGGCAGATTCCTAGATTGCTTGCTTCTAGATCAAAGCATTGCACTACAGTCTGGCCCTCATACCGAGCCCTGCTCCCTGGAGTGCCATATGGGCCTGCTGTCAAGGCCATCAGCCTCTCTGGAGCATCCCTCAGAGAACGGATAATCTGAATGATGACTGCTTTGTGGAGGCACAGAATTTTATGATTCAGAAAGTACCTTGCTTCCAATATCTCTACTTATTTGCTACCCTTGAAAGGTGGAAAGATCACGTGGGAAGCAATAGGGCTGCTGGTTAATCCTCTCTGGGCATAGAGTTCTAAAAAGCAGAGTTTGGCTGGACCTTGTCTGGGACTCCTACCCTCCTGCTCTGTCCTCTACACCAAACTGCCTGCAGTTAACAGAAAATCACATATGGTCCATGTAGCCATCTCTGTTTCCTCAGTGAGCCACATACCAAGAAAAAATATGAGAAGAAATTCCCCTTTGAAACTGGACCACCTGGAACCTGGATATAGACTGTCCAGGTGGGGATTCTGGGCACCTTTATGTATGTGGCTGACCTGGCCCTAGGCTGACCACTCACTCACACAACAGCAGAGTCAGGGCAGAGCAGAGCCTGGGGAGAGCAGGCTGGGAAATCAGAAAGAAGTGGCTTCTGGTTCTAACTCACAAGGTGGCCTGGAGCAAGCCTCTCCCCTCTCTGTGCCTCAGTCTCCTTATCTGTAAAACAAAGGGTTTGGAATCAACACTGGCCAAGCTCTTTCAGCTCTGACACCCACAGAGCTGCGATCTAATCCTTATGTAGCCCTCACTGGACAATGGTGATCTTGGCCTTCATATCTATGGGTTTCGTTTTACCTCTCCACCAAACACGCACTAGTCACAGTGCCCACTTCTTACCTCGTGTTGGGCGTCTCTTCCCTCTGCTCACAGCAGGACCTCTCCATTCTTTGTTTGATACTTTAGGGACCAGTAACAAGAAAAAAATCATTGCAAATCATTTTTAGTAATAAAATTGTATTAGTCTAGATTCTCCAGGGAAAAAGAAACAATAGGAGATATATATCAAGAAATTTACTATAAGAAATTGGCTCACAAGGTTACAGGGGCTGAAAAGTCTCAGATCTGTAGTTGGCAAGCTGGAGACCCAGGAAAGCCAGTGCTGTAAGTCCAGTCTGAGTCCAAGTCCAGCGGTGGGAGAAGACCAATGACCCAGTCTGAAGATCAACATCCCAGCTCAAAGGCAGTCAGACAGGAAGACTGGGTTATCCCTCACTCAGCCTTTTGGTTTTATTTAGGCCTCCAGTGGATTTGGATGATGCTTACCCACATTAGGGATGGTCATCTGCTTTGCTCAGCTCACCAATCTAATCCTAATCTCTTCCTGAAGCATCCCCACAGACATACACAACATCACGTTTAACCAAGTATCTGGGCGCCCTGATACCCAGTCAACCTGACACATAAAATTAACCATCACAGAAACGTAATTGGCTAGTGTATCTTAAAAGTCCAGCAGCTCAGGGGAGACAACCAGGACTCTGTCTCTCAACATTTCCAGATTCCTCTTGCTTGGAGTTTGCACCCTTCTCAGGATGATTCTTCCAAATGGCTCCAAGATGGCCACAGGCTCTTTCTGGCTCCACATGCTTCCTTGTTCATCCAGAGCTGAGGCTTGGCAGGAAAGCAACTCTTTTAACATCTAACTGGATCAACGTATGTCATATGCTCAGCCCTGAGCCAAATATATGGCCTGGGGGATAGACTATGCTAATAAGTTTGGGGCTAAGCCATGGGCTACCCTAGGGCTGGAGCTCAGCCTACCTCGCTGCAGCACAGACTTTGCAGAGGAAGCGGTAGCTAAGCAAAAATTGGACACAGGTACCAACAGAAGGGAATGGATATTATGTGGCCCCAAACACCAAAAGTTTGTTACGATGGTCCAGCTGAAGTGTCACCTTGGGTCGTATGCTAGTTTCCAATGGCCATGAAAACAATTCACCACAACCTTGACAGCTAGGAAAGATACAAATGGATACTTTTGCTGTCTTGTGCCCTGGAGACCACAGGTCTGAAATCGGTTTTGCTGGGCTGATATCAAGGTATCAGCTGGCCCTGCTCCCTCCCAGACTACCAAGGAAAATCTTTCTTCTTGTCTTTTCCAGCTCCTAGAGCTGTGTTCCTTGGCTCATGGACCCTTCCTGCATCTTCAAAGCCAGCAGTGCAGCACCTCCCAATGTCTCTCTGCTTCTGCAGTCACCTCACCTTCTCCTCTATTTTATCTGACCCTTCAGCCTCTCTTGTGAGGACACTGGGCCCATCCCAAAACCAGGATGATACCCCAACTCAAGACCCTTCTTTTGCCATATAAAGTAACATTCCCACATTCCAGGGATCAGAACTTGGATAACTTTGGGGGCCATCATTCCAGCCACTCCAGGTTGCTCTTCTACCCTGAGCAGAACTGAGTGCACCTTCTGCCATGCTTCCCAGGCCTTTATTCACATCCATGCTTGGCATTCATCACAGTGTCATCATGGAATCCTGTGCGTATTTACAGGTCTGTCTGCCCCCCACACCCTGCCCAGCTAAGCTGTGAGCACCTTGCTACCAGGAGCACTCTATCTGGTTCCCAGAATCATAGCTTCATGGCTGCCCCAGAGCAGGTTCCCAATGAATGAATGAATAAACTCTTCATGGGAGCAAATGTAATGCAAGTCAAAGGCACAAGGCCTGAGGAAACCTGGAAAGGAGGATGACTCAGAGACAGCAGGGTTAATGCCAAGACCCTAAATCCCAGTCCCAGATCTCCAGGCCCCTTCTGCTGCCTCCACACTGAGAGAGTTGGCCAAGCGCATCTTATTTCCCGAAGCCTATTTTTAAAATCCCTCAGCACTAGCAGAGCAACATCGTGGCTATAAATAGAAGCCAGGGATTTTATGATCAGAGAAAATGAGTCCATCATATTAAAGAAAACACACACATTCTATTTATAGCCCAAGGATTTCCACAGCCGAGCACACTCCCTGCGAACCCCTGGCTCATCTGCCTCCCAGCTGTGCAGGGCTCGTGGAAACGTAGCAGGGGAAAGCATGTCATTCCAAATTGCATTTATTTTTGAAAACCCACTTTCTCAGGGAGGGGATCATGCAAAATGTATGAAACTGACAGGAGTCTTTTAGAAGGAAGGAATCACATTGCTGGTTGTGGAGTAGCTCGGGATTCTGTGGGGACCAATGGTGGGTGAGGATCAAGGAATCTTGCAACGATATTCAAAGAGTAGCACAGTGGGCAAGTCAGAAAACCAAGGACCCGCCAAAACGGTAACAACAGCCAACCCGCACTGAGTGCTTACTGCACACCAAGCACTGTGTTAGGAACTTAAATGTATCGTTTCCTTTCATCACCCCAGCAGAGCACGATGTGTTGGTACTAGTATTCCTGACCCTGAGTTACAGATGGGTAAACCAAGGCACAGCAAAGTTGAGTAACTTCCCAGAGGTTTGGGCAAGATCTGGGATTAGAGAGGGAGCCAGCGCTTTCAAGTATGAAACTAGACTGTTAGCATCATGGTTCCGGAGCAGGGAAGACATAAGATGGAGAGCCTTCTGCTCCTGACTCCCATTTGTCTTTCAAGGCCCCCATAACCATGCTCCACCCAATGCCTGCAATGCGACCTCTCCCTTCTCTTTCTATCCTCTCCTGCCTCCTCCTTCTCCTCTCACAGGATACATCCTAGCAAGGGAGGTTGCCACCTTAATGGCTTGCACTCAGCGGTGCTGTTCAACGTGTTCGCCAGCCAGCCTGGGATGCTGTGACTGATCAGTGGTTGGCCGTAGGGAGCCAGTGCCGTCCTGCCAGGGCCACCATGCAGTCTCGTCCCAGAGGGTTCCCCTCCCCATTGCTGTGCCCACCCACCCTGCCTCCTCCTCAGATGGCTTCTCTGCTCCAGTCCTTGCCATGTTCCATCCTGGCCCAGGTCTTCCTAGTGGGCCGGATGAGTAAAACTGCCCAAGTCACAAGACCTTACATATCCTTGGTAAAAGCAGATGCTGTAGGTACTAGGTGTCAGCCCCCAGAGTGTAGATGGTCACAGAGCTGAAGCCAGAGGAACCTCGGCTCAAGTCTCAGGTGTGACTGGTGCAGAAACAAGCCCAGCACAAGGGTGCACATGACTCTGGCCAGTCAGAGCCAGTGCAGGGTTCAGCTTCCCTGAGACTGGGCTTCTTGGGTTGTTAGATAATTCTGAGCTGGGTCATGATCATGGTCAAGACTGGTTATCTCTTAACTTTCTCTTTTGTGACATGGGCATGTAAAACAAGATCTTCTGATTCCTACTCTGTGATACCCCCGATCTGTCTTCTGCCCTTGCCCTTGTCCAGGTCCCCATGACAGTTCCCCTGATACCAGCAACAGCCTTCTAATTTGTCCCCTTTGCTCTGCCCTCTCCTTCCCCAGTCCTGTTCTTTCGTCATTATTCAGCCAGAGAGATCTTCCAAAATCTCAAGTTAGGTGATTCCACTCTCTGCCCTTACCCTCCCTGACACTGACTGTCCCATTAACAGTCCTCCTGATCCTTCAGCTAAATCACACACCTCCTGCGATGGTTCCCAAGGCCATTCGTGGTGTACTAGGCCCTGCTCACTTCTCCAGTCTCTCCTCCTGCTCTTCTTCAGAGGGGCTTCTGTTCCAGCCAGAGTAAGTTACTCGTTGTTCCTTGAAGGCAGATGTTCTTCTGCGACCCTGGAATCTTTGCTCAAGGTCATGGAATCTCCTTGGGGACAGAGACCATGTCTTATCATCATCTCCTTCTCACTTGATCTGTAGGAGATGCTTAACACCTGTTAATAGAATTAATGAAGAGATAAATTGATGGATGGGTAGATGAATAATATTTTCTACCTCTGGAATCCACCTCTTACCTAATAATCCTTCAGCGCTTCCTTACTTTCAACCTTTCCTCTTTTGTGACATCTTCCCTGGATCTTATCCTCAGTCTAAGTCAGGTGCAATTTCATCACATCTTCTGTGAGCCCAGGTACTGCAGCTCAGTGTGTATTTCCTGTGTGTGCTCTCACACTAGACTGCCACACCAAGGACAGAGACCATGTTTTATATGTGGATGTGTCCCCAGTGCCTAGCATGAGGCCCTAAATTTTAATAACTAGGTGAGCTGAGTGAATGTCTGACCAAATCAGTGAATAAAAAAAGCACAGTGACATATGCCCATGGTCATACGGAGAATTAAGGAGAAGAGCTGGAGCCAGGTCCTGGTGAACAGGTTTCCAATTCTCTGTCCTTTCTAACATTTTTCCAGTGCAGATAAGAAGCTAGAGATTTCACTAGTTTTAGATTTTTTTTCCCCCAGGGCTCTGGAGTTAAATGCATCGTTGCACGAAGTACACCAAAGAAGGCGTTGTCCCAAAGTAACCAAACCAGAATGCACTCACCAGTGATGCCAAACTCAACCTCTCACCAGTAGTTTCTTCTCCAGAAGAAAGGTCCCCAGGGCATCACCAGTTTAACCTTGGCTCCTGAGTGATGAGTCCAGGAAACAGGCGATGATTTGCAACAACACAAATGGACCTGGTGGGTATTATGCTTAATGAAATAAGTCAGAGAACGACAAATACTGTATGTTATCACTTATACATGGAATCTAAAAAATAAAACAAATGAATGAATGTAACAAAACAGAAACAGACTCACAGATATAGAGAACAAACTGACAGGGAGAGGGAAGGGGAGGGCCAAGATAGGTAGGGGAACTAAGAGGTACAAACTACTGTGAATAAAATATATAAGATATAAGAATATATTGCACAGCACAGGGAATGTAGCTAATCTTTCATAATAGCTTTTTAAAACAATAGCTTTAAATGCAGGATAACCTATATAGATTTTGAATCACTATGTTGTACACATGAAGCTTGTATCAACCATACTTCAATTCTAAAAAATAATAAAAAAGACCAAATATACTTTTCTTAGAAGAAAAAAAAAGGTAAGAAAAAAGAAAAGAAAACAGGCAATGGTGATTTGGGAGGAAAGGCTTTTGGCAGCATGGAAGATAAGAACACATTTTAGAGCTGGGAGCAGTTGGGAACAATGGGAAGAGCCCTAGAGAGAAGCCTGCATTGTGTTCCCAGCCCTGTTACTAATTTACTGTGTGACCTTGAATGAGTCACCTGGTGTCTCTGGGTCTTGGCTCACATCTCTGTAAAATGAAGAAAGCAGAATATATTTTCTCTAAGGCCCTTTCCCAGTTCTCAAGTTCTATGAGTTAATGTCTACAGAGCTCATTTAGAAAGACATAAAGGACTCAGAGGTTACTAATAAAGACAGAACTTTTCCAGTAAAGTGGTGAGTGTACGTTTATTTTCCCCAAATAGTCAGCAGTCAATAGCAAATGAAGTAAAAATAATAAGAAAAAGAAGCCTACTAGATTTAGCGTAGAATTAATTCACTTACAAGTAGTATCCTAACCATAATCCACCCTGTTTCCTACAGATCCCCTAGAAGCCCTCTGCTTCTACTGACCCCTATCATTTCCTTTACTGGAAATACTTTTCTACCCATTTTGGGGAGAAGGGGATGGAGACGGAGGCTGGGCTCACTCCATCACTAGGGCCCAGTCCCAAGTCCAGGCAATTGCAGATGTGCAATAAAGACAGGTTAAAGAAATAAAAGTGGAACTTACATTCCTAACCATCAGTTTCATTAATGATGAAATTCAGTTACAGCCCTTCTCAATTATTAGAATATAAATAAAATAGACCTCCTTTAGCCAAAGCACTTTAAAATGCACCTTAAAAATGAAAGGATCAACTTGGAAATGTTCCCTTTTGAGTGCAGGATTTAAATTTTCCAGGTGCTTTTAGATTCATTATTATAACAATAAAAATATCACTGGTACTTTTGTAGAGTTTTGTGGTTAATATAAGACTTTCATATCCATTATTTTATGTGCTGTGAGGCAGTAGTTATAATTCCCATTTCACAGGTGAGGAACTGACGCTCAAAGAGAGGGAGTGACTTGCCCAAGGTCTCACAGACAGTCAGGGCTGCAGTCCAGGTGGTCCCCCTGCAACATCACAGGCTGAAGCCCACCTGTGACCCCTTCTCTGATTCCTCCCCAACCTACCCAATGGCTTCCAACAAAAGCAAACTAGAAAGGTCTGCACATTCATGGGTTTGCTTCCATCTCGCTTTTCTCTCTCTTTTTTTCTCCTCTTTAATTTTTTCTTCCATCTTCAAAGAGGGTATATCTTGCTGAAACATTGAGAATGATTTTTAAGGTAGAGGGAGAAGAATGGAAGAAGCGGGGAAGGAGGAAGGGAAAGAGAGAGGAAGGAAGGAGGGAAGGAAGAGAGGCAGGGATGAAGAGAGGAAGAGAGGCAGGTCCTTACCATACTGCAAAATGCTTCCACATAGATTTCCTTAATTATCTTAAGAAGCCTCTGAGGCAAGCCTATGATCCCCATTTTACAGATGACTGAACTGAAACTTAGATAAATCTCTTGCCCAAGGTCACACTGCTAGTAAAAGACACAGCCAACAAATCACATGGTCTTCTTGAGATTCCATTCAACAGAGATGAATCCATCTACAACTGGATGAGAAAGAGAAAGAATAAAAACTCAGGATATGTGCAGATCATTTCTCCCCTTGAAAACAAAGTGAGGTTGAACCTGTCCTATCAGATAACAGTAATATAGGTCAATAATTTCAATTTACTGAGGTACGAGGAAAATAGCTAGAGTGGCTCTCTGCATTTGAAATGCGGTTCCATTAAAAGCATTTTATTTAATTTAATTGAACATGGCATAGTAAAATAAGTACCCATTCTGCAAATTTGTTCATAATGTTTCATCTTCATGTCTGCCTTTCTACAGAGTTTTCTCTGCAAGTTACATGAAAGTCTAATTAGCATCCGTTTGGAGTTTTACAGCCTCTGATAAATTGCAGAAAAGCTGAAGGAAAAAGGAGAGAAGGCTACAAGACGTGATTTGGTGGAGAAAGCAAACTCGGTCCTTATACAACACACAGAACTGCTTAGTTTGGGTGACTTGGCTTGGAAAGGCATTCATTGCAAAGCAAGGAACATTTGCTGAGAGTCTGGTACTTGGCATGGGGAAGGGGTTGACAGAAAGATACAGAAAGATGAATAGCACAGTTCTTGACTTCAAGGAGTTCAACATCTGCTGGGAGAGGTGGACCCAACCATTGCTAACTTAAGTGTGAGCCTCACCGAGTGAGTGCTGTAACAGTCCTCTCCCTGCTTCTTATAATGAAGTTCAAATTTTTACCCTGTGTGCAGCTACCTTCTTTGTGTGCACTAAGTAGAAAAGGTATCTCTTCACTCTATATCTCTTAATAACAAATTCTAGCACAATAATACTATTATGTCCTACAAGGGCAGCTAGCATTTGTATAGTGCTTTAAAGTTTACAAAGCACTTTCCTACTCAATGTGCCTTGACACCACAGGATCAGAGATGTTTAAGTCAGGCAATATTTTTCAGTTGAAAGTATTTATGTTCAATTTTCTACAACTAGCAAATTTGAAAGATTATCTTTTTCAAATATTGTAAAGAGAACCCCTTGTGGGCCATTTCTAGCTATGCCAAAATGCATGCTGACACCCTTCAAGTATTAAAAAGAGCAAGCAAAACATTTCAACTATTTTAACTATGTAAACCAAACCAGTGGGGAATGCACATGACTCTGCAGAAACAAAGAACATTATTCAGCAAAAAACACACATTCTGCATCAGGCTATAAAATAATTTTTTCCTAGGGCATATTTTTAGATCATTGAACTGCAAGAATGCTGTTTTCTTTCTGAAACAAATTGATTATCAAGAATTATTGAAACTGTGTTAAAAAATAGCAACTAATCTAAACTCCTTGCCTCACAAGAGTTAAGGAAAATTACGTACTCATAGCCACAAGAGGGATGTGCTATATGATTCTCGTATATATTGAAACTGTAAATCACATCAAAACTAATAATTTCACCCAGCTAAGTTCTTACTTGGCACATGAGATATTTTTATTTCAATCCTCAATGCATGGATTCATCCGCCAGTCAAAGCTAAGATATTTACAGGGGCTGGTACCTGTGAGCTACTGTCCGTGGTCCTGAATTCCCCATTCTCTCATCTCAGGGTCTGTTTTTCTCCTCTCTCTGGGAAGGCCAGATTCACAGTTGGGATTTAGAACTGCACTCTGACTCTACTACTATATGACTAATTGTGTGATAAGGGACAGATTACTTGCTTGTGCTCTGTCAACCTCGATTTCTTCAGAATGTAAAGTGAACAAGTTTAACAAGAGGGCTCTAAGCTCCAACATCCTATGACTTGGTGGCTTAAAATTGTCAGAATATTTGAGCAAGTGGCAGGGTTCTCAATTTAACTCAACATAACTTTATTAAGGGTCATATTTCATATTCCATGTACTTGCTAGGTACTAAAAAATACAATGAGACATTAGTTAGAAACTTTTTGTTTAAAACAGACACAAAACACACTGGTGTATGTGAGAAAAGGGTAATAATAATACCGGGATAAGTTGCAGGATTACAACTGGGACTAAGGTACAATTGGAATGAGGACCTTTAACAACCTCAGGTATTCTTTCTTTCTTCTTTATATTTCATTTCAAAATGAGTTTTTCTACTCAGAATTTGTATAGCAGACAGAATCTAAAATGACTCTCAATTATACCAACTTCTGAACATTCATAATCTTGTGTAACCTCTTTTCCTTGTATGTGGGCAAGACTTGCGACTTTCTTCTAACTATTAGAGTATGGCAAAGGTGTTGGGATGTCACTTCTGTGATTACATTATATAAGACTGTAACACCTTTCTTGCTAGCATATCTTCCCTTGCTGGCTTGGATGCAGCTGGTGGACAGGTTGGGAAGGCTCAAGTGGCATGGACTGGAGGGCAGCCTCAGCCAACAGCCAGGTAGGAACTGGAGGTGGCCTCTGGTGAACAACAGTCAACAAACTAAAGCCCTCAGTCCTACAGGCTACAAGGATCTGAGTTCTGCTGACAACCCATACAAACTTGGAAAGAGATCCTTCCCCATTTGAAACTTAAGATAAGACTAGGGCACAGGTGGACACCTTGATTACAGCTTTTCAGGTGAGTTCCAGCAAATTTGTGCTTGGATTCATGAATCACAAGAACTCAGGTAATAAATTTGTGGTGCTTTAAGCCACATTGTGCAATAGATAAATAATACAAGGGGCATGACCCCTAAAATCCTCAGACACACATCTCAAAATTTGGAACTTAGGTGGTTCTGAAGGCCACTTTTTCTCCTTTCTTGTCCAAAAATTCTAACGAAGGGCTCTGATTGGCCCAGCTTGTGTCAGGTTTCTGCCCCTCTAATCACCGTGGCTAGAGAGGTTGGATTAGCAAGAAGAGAGCAGCCCCATTGTAACTGGATTAGATAGAATTTTTTCCAGAATAAGATAAAGTGCATTTGTGGGAAAACAGAACGGTGGATGTCCCACTGCAAAGGGTGAACAGTATAAACATATTCTCTTCCCATAACCTGGAGGTTAATGTAGATGAGTTTATAGCCTATGAAAGTGCAGTGTTTATGTGCTGCAAAACAGGAAGTGCAGGGCAAACAGGGAACTTCCACACACTTGAGAGTCAGGAAAGCATTCCCAGGGAACGTAACACCAAGACAGAACCTGAAACCTGAGTGGAAGTCATCCAGGCAAACAAGGGGCAGGTAAGGGTGTCTCAGACACAGGGAATTTGATGTGGGGAAAAGCCAGAGAGCCAGAGAAAGAATAAAGTACTTGGTGACCCCAAGTATTTTTAATGCTGTCAGATCATAGCATGGAGGGTGTGGGGGGAGTGCCAAGAGGGAGGCTGAAGAAATTCGTCAGGGCTGGAAAATAATGGCCTTGTATTGATCAGGATTCTTATTGGAAAATCTCCACTCTCTTTGTTAGCTCACAGGGGCAAGACACCATGCAGTCAGAAACCATGTAAGCTGCGACTAGTTCTCAGCACACCAGAACACCGTGAATGCCGAATCATCCAGGCTGGAAACCAGAAGCCACCCCAGAGGAATCAGATTCCTCCTTATTGTGCCTGACCGACACCATCTCCTGGTTGTGATTGAGCCTGATGTCTCGTGTAACACTTCCAGATCCAGTTCTCACAGGTGGGGTGTGATTGGAAGAACCAGGACACATGCCTGCATCCTAGTTGCTTTGAGGTTGTTTTTCATTCAACCATGAGAACATGGGCATCCTGTGTGGGAACTGTCAAGGTGTGGACAGGTTTTCTGAAAGATACTAGATATCCATGAATGGCAGCTGTTCACAACAGGCCTCGTGAGCCATCCAGGGAGTTTTGCCGTTGTCCTGGGGGATGTCACTGAAGGGGTTTAATTAAGGGCAGGACATGGTTACTTTTCTAGCTTAGGAGGATCACTGGTCTACAAGGTGGAGAATGGGTTGGGGGCAAAAAGATCAAGTGGGACCCTGTTGCAGTTGTCAGATGAGGAAGTCTGAGTGCCTGAAATACAGTGGGCACAATGGTAGTGGAGAGAAGGACATCTCTGGGTGGATCCCAGAAGATACAATTAAAAGTGCTATCTCTTATATAGATGAAAAAGCTCAATAAATGACTCTGCTCTTCCTGCCCCTAACCTAGCAACTCTTGAGGATTCTCCACTGTATGTAGGATCGAACTTGGATTTTTAAGTGTGTTTTTCCCAAAGAAACAATATTACAAGTGGTGGTCTATCTGAGTAGCCTAACTATCATCGGTAACATTTCCTCTCTGACACGTGAATTCCAAATATCTATTTAGCATGGAATCTTTCTTCACATGAAACCTAATACAAAATATAGAAGGGCAGATGTTCAGCTGTTTGTAGGTTTTTGGTTCAGAATTGTGCCTTCCCTGTCTCCACAAAACATCAGCCCTGAGGAAGCTCTGCAGAGCCTTAGGGTTATGGGGTGCATGGTTTAAGGATATGTGCCCCTTGAAAGTGTGCCTTGGGAGTCTACCCAATAACCCACAAACGAAAATGGTTTTCAACAGAACTAGTTCACAGATACTACTTCTACTGCCATCAATGAGAGAGGAATTCACTGGATAGAGAGAGGAAAAGGAAGGCTGGAGTTTCCAGAGATGGCTTCTTGGAGGAAGGTATGACTAGAGCAGAGCCTGTAAGGATAAGAAAGATCTGGTGAGAAGGAAGCAGCAGGAGGAAAAGCCTGGAGACTAGATGCCACCAAGGCAACTGGAACTATATGGGTGGGCATGGTGGTCAGCCTCAAAGATGTCCCCAACAGCCCCAACTCCTGGCATTCACACCATTGAATAATCCCCTCTTCTTGAGTGAGGGCAGAACCTGTGACTTCTTTTTAAGCAACAGAATACAGCGAAGGGGATTGGATGTCACTTTTGTGATTATGTTACATAAGATTGTGGTTTCCATCTTCTAGCAGACTCCCTATTGCCTTTTCCACCTGCACACGTTGATGAAGCAAGTTGAAATGTTGGAGAGGCCCATATGGCAAGGAACTGAGGGTGGCCTCCAGCCAATAGACAGCTAGGAGGCAAGGCTCTTGGTCCAGCTTCTCTCAAGGAACAAAATTCTGCCAAGAAGAGAACACTCTTTGACATAAATAAATGCATAAATTCACAGCAAAATTTTTGGGATCCTTCTCCGAAACTAAAGGAAATAAAAGCAAAAATAAACAAATGAGATCTAAGTCAACTTAAAAGCTTCTACACAGAAAAGAAAATCATCAACAAAATGAAAAATACTGAATGGGAGAAAAAATTTGCAAATGATATGACCAGTAAAGGATTAATATCCAGCTTATATAAACAGCTCACAACCTCAATATCAAAAATCCAGCAACCCTATTAAAAATAAGCAGAAAAACTGAACAGACATTTTTCTGAAGAGGAAATGCACATGGCCAACAAACACTTGAAAAGATGCTCAACATCACTAACCATCAGGGAAATGTAAATCAAAACCACAGTGAGGTATCACCTCACACCACTCAGAATGGCCATCATCAAAAAGAACACAATAACAAACACTGGTGAGGATGTGGAGAAAAAGGAACTCTTGCATACTGTTGGTGGAAATGTAAATTGGTGTGGACTCTGTGGGAAACAGAGTGGAAGTTTCTCAAAAAACTAAAAAATGGAACTGCCATATGACCCAGCAATTCTACTCCTGGGTATATATTAAAATGCTAATTTGAAAAATACATGCACCCAGTGTTCATAGCAGCATTATTTATAGTTGCCAAGATACGGAAGCAACCTGAGTGTCCGTCAACAGATGAGTGGATAAAGAAGATGTGATGTATGTGTGTATGTGTATATATATACACACACACTACTCAGCCATAAAAAATGAATAAAATGTTTCCATTTGCAGCAACATGGATGGACTCAGAGGGCATTAGGCTACATGAAGTAAGTCAGACATGAAAGACAAATATTGTATTATATCACTTGTATGTGGAATCTAAAAAAATACAACAAACTAGTGAATATAACAGAAGCAGACTCACAGATATAGAGAACAAACTAGTGGTTACCAGTGGGGAGTGGAGGGAGGAGCAATATAAGGGAAGAGGAGTGGGGGGTACAAACTATTGGGTGTAAGAGAGGCTCGGGGATGTATTGTACAACACAGGGAATGCAGCCAATATTCTGTAATAACAGTAAATAGAAACTAACCTTAAAAATTGTATACTTAAAAAAACTTTTTAAATAAATAAATTCTGCCAACAACAATATGGAAAAAAGCCTGGAGTGGATACTTCCTCAGTTGAGTCTTCAGATGAGACCCCAACCTTGGTGGTTACATTAATTGCAGCTTTGTGCGAGACCATGAAGCAGAGGACCCAGGTAAGCCACAGCTATATTTCTGACCTACAACAACTGCTAAGTAATAAATGTGTGCTTTAAGTCATGGAGTGCTGTGGTCATTTGTTACACAGCAATAGATAACTAATGCAGCAGCTTAGGTATGTCCTCAATAACTCTGACCCTTGGCTTCCTTCTCTACAAAGGAAGGTAATATGTGAACCACCTCTCAGGTTTGGTAGAAGGATTAAATAAAGTGACATGTGGAGTGACAGCATCCTTCAAGTCTAGGGGTAGGAGTTCAATCAATGGTAGTCCCTGATGCCACCTCAGCCTCCACCACCAACCATGCAAAAAGGAAAATAACTCTCAGTAAATGTCTACAAGCCGTGCACATGAGCCACTTAGTGAAAGAATCAATCTGGCCCCATTAACTGCTCCCAGAAATTTATCTCCAGAAAATGGGCACAAAAGAAAAAAAAGACAAAAATCTTTCTAGATGTCTTAAACCTCTCAGTTCCTCAGGGTGGCCCTGGTTGTACATGCTTCTCAATAACACTGCACCAAAGAAATTCCTGAATCCAGTACTGTGGTTGGATTTGTGATACAGATTAATTAGTTTATCTCATGTCTTGGGGGAGAAGGGCAATGTTGTGCTAGTTTTTCAAAGCAGTGTTTTCCCAAGGTGCTGTGAAAAAACAATAATAAGTTTGCATTTTCTTGATCACTCTTCCATCATACTTAACCCCCAATGCAGATGATAACCTTTGGATATTAGTCACTGTTCAATTGTAATATTTAAAATTAACAGGGTAAACATATATCCTGTACTGCTTTGCCAGAAAAGCTTGGCTGATCCAACAGATTTTAACTCTGGAGGACAGATTTTGCTGTATTTGTGCTTTCTTTTTTTGTTGTTCTGTCTTCCCCAGAGGAGTATTAACTCAAAATCATCACAAGAGACCCATTGCTACCTGCTGCTTTCTGTACTATCATTTGCACCTCTCCTCCTTTATAACTTCTCCAGCCATTTGATTAAGCGTGCAGGCGCGTGTGTGGGCGTGCACGCACACACACACACGATGCCACCCACTTCTAAAAAGACAACAATCTGATTGGGAAGTGGAGAAATCATAATTCATTTTTACTGACTACACTTTCATCTACCGTTTCCATCCTACTCAAGCCAGCGGCAGGACTTGCTCTTTCAATGTAAAAGCTGCTATGAAATGCAGTTAGTGAGTGATCTTTGAAAGGACTGAAGAAGACTGGAGTGGGTTGGAATCTAACCAAGAGGTACCCTTTAGACTTGCATATCTCTAAAAATGTATTGGATTACAATGATGTTTTAATAAGGTTGTTGATGGTTAAATCTTAGCAATTTAGAAAATGACGGGTAAGAAATGAAGGAACATTTTTTCTTTGTTCAAAAGTAGGTCCAGTGATTAAGTGTTTTGAGTGGCTAAACTCTGAAAATAATGGTCATTTAAAATACTGCCCATTTACTAGACAGAGAGGTAAGGCTTTCAGCCACCGCTTGTTTTGTTACTCTGTAAAGGGAGAAATTATTACTTGAAAGTTCTGTACTTATGTTCATTGATGTGACAGAACATGTTGCATTTTACTAGCGATAGCCTTTGGCTGGTCGGATATAAATACATTTTACTGTTACCATTAAATTGATGACTTCTAACAATTTGAAATATTCATCAGCTAAGTTTACATTTTTAAAGATTAGAAATCTTGGGACCATTGTTTTTTCATCTGTTAAATGAGGATAATGAGATTTACTTGCAGCATTTCTGTGAATTTGAGGTTGTAATAATGTACGTGAAAGTATCTGGCACAGAATAGAGGTTATTATTTATTGTATAGAGGCTGGCAATGATGATGATGGTGACGGTGGTGATGATGGTGGTGATGATGATGGTGATGAAGACGATGATGATGAAGATGAAGATGGTGATGATTATGATGATGATGATGGTAACCATGATGAAGAAACTTCAGCAGAGATTTGTGTATCTTGATTACTCCCTTTGAAAATTTCCTAACTCAATGAAACATCTTTGGACATTTCCCTAGATGGGTTATTCATGTAATCCTAACAATTCAGCATTCATGAGTTGTATGAGATACTTTTTCATAAACAATTTAAAGTCCCTCCCTTTTTATTCACTTAGAGGACCCTATTGCAAAGAAACCAGCTCCCTTGAACAGGACTTGCTTTTGTGCAGAGTCTCAAACAGGCCAAGTCAGCCTCTGGCTGATTTGTTGGAACAAATGAAAGTCTTAGCAAGGATCTTGATTGGAAAGACAAGGTGGGGAAGCCTCTGCCTTCTTTGTAGGCAAGTGACTCCTTCCTTACACACAACCGAGGTGACAGTGTGATGGTTTGTTTAACCTTAGCAGATGATATGGTTAACCAGGTGTGTGTGGTGGAAGGGGGCAGGTTCAAGGTCTCTGATCATAGATCAGCTCTGTGGCATTTTATCTCTTAACGATCACGCCTTCCCTGTCATTGTAGAATATTTGTCAGCTTTTAGTGCAATTAACATTATGGATAGTTGAGACCAAGGAAGAATGAATGACTTAAAACAATCTTCCCATTTTTAGTAATTTTATGGAAATGTCTATTTTATGAGATCTCCCCAGCAGAACTAAATTACTACATTAATATCAATCCTTGGAATAAGGCACTGTGTGCTTGAATGTACACAAAGAGATTAATTTAACAGTACTTCCCAATTTTACCTTGGGAGCTGAAACTGAGAATGCCAACACCAGGTAACTATCAATAAAATCTCTAGGAATCATTTTATTTGTAATTAACTGGGGACCAGGCTATTGCTGCCTTGCTCCCTGCATTGTAACTTGTTGCAAACACACACACACACATGCACACACACATGCAAAGAATCAACCTTCAATTAAAAATTCAATGCTGTTCAAGCTATCACTAAGGGAGATGGTGAAAATGGGCAAAGTTGAGGTTCATGGGCTCTGGGGCCTGAAACAGAGGTGAGTTTGGACATAAGACCTCAGCCCTGAGATTAGCCAATCCATGTCACGGACAGCAAATGGGAAGACAGGGCAAAGGAGTAAGAGGCTTAGGGATCTCCGTGAAGGCATGGAATATTGAAAGAGTTTCCATTGATGCTTCTCTTGTTTATCACCAGGTGGAAGTCCCCAGCATTCTCTGTGGTCTCTTAAAATTCTGTGTAAACACAGAGCAACACTAAGATTCCACCTCACTGGAGAGCTAGCATAGCTTTGGCTAGAATAGGTTTTGAGCATGATTAGGTGTCTGAGATTGGATGCTTTGAATGCTTCTCAGGAGAAAGCTCTTAGGGACGTCTGTCTCTCAGATGGGGAATCTTGCCAAAGCAACCTACACCCCTACACCCAGATACCTTGATTATCTATCTAATTGTCACCTAAAAACAAAACCAGCAGCAAGAAAGATATGAGATGTGAAAATGTGGAATGAGTTTGTTGCTGCTGTTGATTTTCTTTGATTGGGGAACGGAATGAAAACTCAAAGCAATGAAGGCGTTAGGAAAATCAGTACCTGGAATTCACCCTGGTGGAAACTGGACCAGGCCAGTGAGGATCAGAGAAGCAGTCCTTCACGTGGGCACAAGGAACAGTATTTAATCAAGTTAGCCTTTGCTCATGTGCTTCAGAAGGGGATGTTCTGCTTTTCTAGTTGGAAAAAATCTTTGCTTCTGCACACAGGCTGTTATCGCTTCATGAGAAAATGTTCTTTTGTGTCCATCATGGTGTTTGCAAGACACTCAGGTGGGGAAATTGACCCTGTTTGTATCCGGTCTGGCTGAGGACAAGATAGTGAAATGGCCACAGACTTTTTTTCCTCCCTTTGAAGAGAACATTTTGCTTTTCTTTGTAATTCCACTTGGAAAGAAAACAGATTTCTGCTAATAGCACGGTGCAGCAATGTTGCTTTGCTGGATAAATGCACCTGGCTGAGAAAGTCTCTCCCTGCCTTCGGGATCTATCAGACACTCATCACACTCTGACCAAGCTAGCTGCAGCCCAGGCCAGCAGCTCTTCAAGGGCAGGTGCTCTGCCCAGTTCAAGGTCTGGCACCAAGTTTGCTGAATGACATCCCCAGGGACCCCGACAGAAGCCTTATAAAGCTAAATTTGCGTATTCCGTAGCTAATCCCTTTCAAACACAGTAACGTGTGAGCCTCATGGGTACATTGGTGGCCCAAAAATGATCCACACCATCATTCATCAATGAGTTTATGTGTGAGTACATCTTCCTCATGAGAGAAGCTTGGGTATAAAAAGATTTCCAGCAGATGCTCACCCTTGAGATTACCTAAATCTGTGCACCATTTATCTTATATTAAACAGGCAGGAAAGGCCACTGCTCTTTTTGATGGACTGTAGGTCTGGAGATGAAACACTGTAGACCTGAGGTCCTACTGAGGCTGCTCTGAAGATGGATAATTTTTTGATAGCTCTGACTGTTGTGACTGGTAGGCACTAAAGAAATTTGAATACTTGTCATTAACTGCTGAATTCTTATGATCTCAGAGGGACCAAAAAGACCACTTGGGCTCTTTGCAACATCGCTGCTTATCAGGACTTCAGCTTTTGCTGAAAACCTTAAGTGATGGGGAGCTCACTCCCTCACAAGGCACCCCACTTGGCATCCGGATTGCTCTCATTCAGGGGTTGGCAAACTCTTCTGCAAAAGGCCAGATACTAAATTCTTTAGTTTTAATGGGCCATACAATCCCTGTAGCAAATAATCAACTCTGCTCCTGCAGCATGAAAGCACCGGAGACAATATATAAAACAACGGGCAGGCTACATTCCAACAAAACTTCATTTATAAAAGTAGTCAGAGGCCCAGGTATGGCCTGGAAGCCTTAGTTCAGTAATCATTGTCCTAAGTGTTATTCTTCCTTGTCCTGAAAAAAAAAAAAAGCAATTGTCTCCTTGGTGGCCTATTTCAAGCTTTTGGGGCCACATAAGAACTAATGCTACTCTTTCCTATAAGAAAATTCTTCAGTGATCTGAAGTCGACCATACCGTCCTTCCAAGTTATCTGTTTTTGTTTCTCTCACGATCTCATCTGTCTTCAGCTGTCTTCTCATCTCCTTTTGAGTGTGGTTGGGTGAATTCTTTTGTTTTGATAACCACCTTAACATGGGGGTTGGAAAGGAAGGATTCAGACCAAAAGCCTCCTTTTCTATGCAACAACAGTACTTCATTTTACTTGTCCTTTAAGCCACCTCCCCCCACCAACACACATATCCAAGCCCTACCCTTGACCCTGGCTGTCCTGTGAGCATGAACACGGCTCATCCCAGGCTGCAGCCTGTCTGGAGGAGCCCAGTGAGTCACCCTCCAGGCTCCCTGCTGACCTGTGGGCTCTGCCGGGTAGGTGCCATCTTTCTCTGGGCTGGCATTGTCTGTCCTTGAAGCTAAGATGCTGACACAGTCAGGTGAAGTGGACTCAGGGAGGTGGATGTACTTGATGAGCCATAATGTAATATAATATAAAAGTATATATAAATTGTAAGTAATATACCATTATTAGGAATTATCAGGGCCAGACCACCCAGGAGGAAGCCCCAGGTTCGAGGTGTGGGGTCTGCCAGGTATCAGCTCTGAGACCGAGGGATCATCTCACCAAAGGAATCTTCCACAGTCCCCAAAATCTGGGGAGGAACCTCTGTTTTGTGCAATCACATGGCTTGCAGGCAGCACAGTGCTGATGCCAGGTGTTGCCACACCAGTCTCTCTCTCCCTACTAGACTATGAATAAAGTGAAGGCAGGGACCACAGCATGTTCACTGCTGAATGCCCAGAGCCAGCAGAATGCTGGGCACATAGTAAGTGCCCAATAAACATCTATTAATAAATGAATGAGTTGTAGAAACATAGTGAGAATGAGTGAACTAGTCATACCTCTTGTGCATGTAATGTCCCTGATACACGTTGCCAAACCCTCTCTCACACACACTGTGGTGGACTTTGTCCCTTACAGTGGTCCTGCAAAGCACTGAGATTGGCAGGGATCATGACCCCATCGCGCCTCTGAGTGATGGGAGGTGCCCCAGTCAAGCACGGCCAGTAAACCTTCGCCTGGTGGTTGCTTGGAGGCTGGGTCCCCTCCTCTGGCTTCGGCCCCACTGTCCCTCCCCAGTCATCACCCCATAGCCCCCAGCTCAGCAAGTGGCCTTGCCTGTGCCTTCAGGGAGGGGACCAGCGTCCACAGAAGCCGTGGCCTCCCCAGCTCCTGTCCATCCCCTTGCTTTTCTGTCTTGGGTCTCAACTCCTGCCCACATGAGCTGCTCATTCACTGTGCTGTCAATTTCCCTTTCATGTTCCTCCTGATCAGCCCTTTCCAGCTCCTGCCCTCTCCACTGACGCACACCTACTCACCCCTGGAGACCCAGTCCTGCAGACATGTCTGCGCTTCGGTCACTTTTGTCTACGCCTCCAAGAGTCATACTTGGTAATCCCTATAAGACAGAGCTTATCAACTCAAAACAGAACTGAGGGTCTAAGGATGATAATCATAGCTCTTATGGACTGTTTACTCTTCCAGGAGCAATCCTAGCAACTTTACACACACGTCTCATTTGTAATCCTAGACCTCAGGCAGGCATTTTCTGTATCATTATTGTCTCAGTTTTCCTTTAGCCTGGCAGGAAAAACAGAGAAATAGGAACGTGGGCTTTGGGGTGAGGGTGCAGCCCCCAAGTCCATCATTTGCCAGTTCCATGACTTTAGGAAAAACCTATACAACCTTTTTGAGCTTCCCTCGGAGAAGGGTTAATGAGGTTAAAGTGAGCTCTTTTAGATAAAGCCCTTAGTGCCTGGAGTCCCTAGAGGGCATGAGTTAAACCCTCTATAAAGCTCCAGAGGGGGACCCAGAGGATGGGAACTTATCTAATTCGTCTCTGCATCCCCAGTGCCTAGCATTGTGCCTGACTTCTGTGGATGCTCTTTACAAATTTGGGAAGATGTTCCTCCATGACAATGCAGATGGACATCCTGCAAAATTGTGGTCCTGGGGATTCCTTGGCTTCCGTAATCCCCAAGTGCTCATACAATCCTCACCTCTACTGAGCAAAGCAAGAAGAATAACCACGTGATGTAGGGGAAGTCCTACCTGCTGCCTCCTTGCCCTGGCCCCGTACACGTCCTGTAAAGGATGAGCATGCTGGCTTTGGCTTTGACACAAGCCAATATTTTTCAAATCTTTGTGAACTCTGTGATAAGATGCTTGTGCTGTCAAATCATATTTCCCCACAGGCTTCCCTGATTCCTGGAATAGTCAGGCCCAGATCTTAGTTGTGCATGGAACACAAGCTCTGAGGTTTCACTTATTATTGTAAGCGCTGGGTTCCCTGACCGAATCAGATGTCCAATTATACCTGCATATTGGGACGTCTGGGCTGAAGAAAGAGCCGGCTGCCAATATGGCACCAGGCAGCAGTCCTTCTGGAGTTTCTGTGGACCAGCTGCCTGGCTGCCACCACCCATCAAAACTGGTTGGGAAATTCAGAACTGTTGCTCCCAATTTCACTAAAAAATGTTAGATCTCAGCTGTGGCACATGAACTTGGATGCAGTGTTTTTCTCAGAAAAGTGATGCCTTTGGGCCCTGGTTTCTTAAGACACAGGTGTTTGTTTGGATGGGTTTGCAGGGTTTTTCAACAAGGGTTACTGGCATCTCAATCATCATCATTATCATAGCAGGAGGAAAGCTGTCACCGGGCCAACAACACCCACTCAGTCCCTGGTATTTCCCAAAGGCCCTCAGGGATGGGATCTACTCTGTTGAGACCTACTGCTAGGATGTGGGTGCTTTCTTGGGCAGGGAGATCCTCCTTCTCCTCTGGAGGGCCTGTCTTCTGCCTCCTTCTTCCCTCATTCATATCGCAGAGGAGGAGAGGACAGTCAGGTGATGAAGGAGTGTGGGTTTGGTCCTGTGGGTCAGGCGGCAGGAGTAAGAGGCCTTCTGAGAAGTGGACAAGTGAGGCTGTCTGCATCTGGCTGTTGAAAGGGGCAGGGATGAGGTGTGGGAGCCTGAGCACCAGGAGGCCTGGGTTCTGGGCCCTGCTCACTTGGCTGAGGCACCCAGTGGACCTGGGCAAGTCATTTCTGTCATCTGGAAAAGCAGTGGTCCCTGCCCTCTATGAGGACTTTCATAGACTCTTGCCCCACCTTCCTGGGCTTTGGGGTGTATTTGGGGGAGGTCCCAGAGGATCAGGAGACAGGCTGCAGCTTTATAGCAGATACATGTTCACATCTGTGTGGGTATCTTAGGTGTTAGGACTTAGCTACCAGCTTTGGAGACAAATACTATTTTACTGAAGATGTGAAGTAACTTTGGGCACATTCTACATATTGCAGGAAATTGGGAGTCCCCAAATCCCAAAATAGGAAGAGACCCCGAGTCAGATTATAGGGCCCCCAATATGGGCAACTGGATACAGAAGTGGAGTGGGGAAGTGCCACCGCCAGGGTTGGTTTGATTACAATGAAGGTGCCCCCAACATTCCGGGCCATCCTTGTGTTTTCAGGAAGGTAGGAGGAGCTCAGAGCCGGGAGCTGAGCGACCTGGGCTTCCATGATGAAGAGGCCGTCAGCGCAGGAGCAAAATGTCCACGAAAGCAGGAGGGACACCAGGGAAAGGAGGGGGCTCCTCCTCTACCCGCGTCCTCAGGTCCCCAAGTGCGCCACGTGGGTGGGAGCGTGTCACACACACCCACGCGCCCACTGCCACATTCCTCGCTCTCCAGCCCCGGCCGGGCCCATATCCACCAGCCTGGGGGCGCCGGGCCGCCACCTGCTGCTGCATCTCTAGTGAGGGAGAAAGAGCATCTCCGTGCCTCTCCCACCTGCCCCAGGCCAGAGCCGGCCTCTTCTCCTCCCGCTCTCCCCTCATCCTCCAGGGCCAGGCTGTAGCGACGTCTTCCCCCGGCCCCTTTCCCAGCGCAGAGGGGGAGGCGGAGGGTGGAGCTCCGGCCACAGCCACCCGCCCTCCCCCACCTCGGAAGCTCCCCCTCTCCTCCCCTCCCCTCGGCTGCCGCAGCCCCGCTAGTCGCGCGCGTCAGCGTGGACTCCCCGGAGCGAGTCGCTAGGTAACGGGGCTGGCTCCGCAGACCCGGGGCCGGGGAAGCCCGCGCGCATCAGCAGCAGCCGTGCCGGGAGCGGGGGTGGAGGGCGCACAGACCCTCCCCCATCCCGGCCTGCGGACCTCGGCTCGCACGCCGCCCCCTCCCAGGATGCCTTAACCCGAGCCGCCCGCCGCCGAGGTGCCCGTCCCTTGCAGGGACCCCGACGCCTCCAGCCCCTTACTCCTTTCCAGCCGGCGCGCACAGCTCTGCGCGCCGCAGGGTGGGCGCCCCACTGTCGCGGTCGCCGTCGCCCCCGGTAAGCCGCGCTCGGGGGCCGGGGCTGGGGCGGGGAGGGAGTGGGGAGGGGGCGCGCTAAGAGCCAGCAGCTCCCGCCACCACGGCCGCCGGACCGGCCATGTGCTAAAGTTTCTGGGGCTCGGTGCTCCATCGGGCGCGCGGCGCCGGGCGCAGCGGGCGCGGTGGGTGGGGCGGCGCGGTCCTGCTGGGCGCCCGCCGCCCCCGGACCCGCGGGGCGCAGCTCTGCGCGCTCTCACGCTCTCTCTTCCTCTTTCTCTTCGCGCTGCCTCCCGGAGATCCTCCTGCCGAGCCCGGCGCGGGGCATGAGGAGCCCCCGGGCGCCGCCCGGAGACGACCCGGAGGCGCGCACACCTCGCCAGCGGCGGACGGGGACATGAGCCGCGCGCACGGGGTCCGGCGCCCGGCGGCCAGCCCCAGCCGGCGGCGGCCCGCGGATCGGCGCAGCCCGAGAGAATGAGGCAGGAGCCGGTGGCAGCCTCTTCTTTCTTCTCCTCTTCCTCCTCTTCGCCTTTCTCCGACTCCGGCGCCCCGGGCCCGGGCCGGACTGTGGCTCTGCTGCGTGCCCCGCGCGCCCCCCGCCCGCCTCCGGATGCGCTGCTCGGTAAGCCAGGCCCTCCGCTTCGGGAACAAAGCCCCTTCGCACGGCCCCGGAGGCCACCACTGAGTCCCCTGCCTGGCCCCCACCCAAAGTCTGCGGGGCTTTCGATTGAACCCCTGGATTCCCCCATTCCCCAAACCCTGCCTGGCGGCTGAACTGCCCGGGCGCCTTCAAGACCTGGGGCTTTCCTGAGCCATCAGGGAGGCAGATGCGGGCTTGACACGCAGGCAGGAGACCCGTTTGGTCCAGATAATGATACATGCAACCTGGGTTGACACTCATCATTTGTCGGGGGGAGACGACTCTCATATAGTGATCTCGGAGCCGGTGTCCAGGCTCTGCTGGCTAGTGTGTGTCTTCAAACCACCCGAGGAAGTAGGTTCCCCTTCTTCTGTGGCTCAGAGGAGGAAACTGAGGCCCAGGGAGGTTGAATGACTTAATCAAGGTCACAAGGCCAGGAAGCGCAAACCAGGAAGACCCAGACTGGAAACCAGGGTGCTCTTTCTGCCTCTCCCTGGATCCCCTTGTAACAGACACACCTGTCCCATTTCTTCTACTGACTGCTTCCATCTGGAGTCATTGCCTGTGTGTGTGAAAACACTTGCGCTGTTGAGTGTCTGCTCCGATGAAATCAGTTTCTGGTAGCATGTATTTTTTGTCCGTTCCTCCATCACACTGCTCTCACCCTTATGTGAACTGTAAGTGCAAGGCCACTTCTGTTAAGGTAGGGGGGTACTGTGTTCCCCTGGTGCTCTCTCTTCTGGGATTCTCTTTCTCCCAGGCCTCTTAAAAGATGGAAATAGCAGCGTTTGGATCCTCTTGTGTGCATCTTCTATGTTGTGTGCACCCAGCACATGCTCGGCCTTGGAACCAAATCCTAAGCCTTTCTGTGAGGTGAGGACTAACCAAGGCTACTGCCCCTGGTTGTATAAGCCATGGACATGGTTACTTAACAAGCGCCTGGCTGATCCCAGATGGCCACAGTGTAGGAGCCGACCCTGTCAGAAATGTTATCCTGGCTCACTTTTGCCAACCCTCTTTGTCAGCAAAACTTCACACTTCTCAATCCAGAAGAAAAGAAGAGAGGGTTTTAACATAGCTGGGAGGCCTTAGCCTGCCCCCAGCTCTCTGGTTTTGCAGCTTTTAACTGTTTGCTTAAGTGCATGTAGGCTGATCCTGAAGAGGGAAGCCCCACAGAATTGTTTGATCCTGGTCTGCGTGGCTCGTTTAATAGGTTAAGTCACCAAGAGTTGGCCTTGGTTGTCTACAGGATGTGCACAGTGTAGATGTCAGTGCAGGGAAAGGCACTCGGTGTCCCTGTTGGTAAAATGACGGGGTCACATGGGATGAACTCTCAGATTCCTTCTAACCAGACAATTCTACGAGTGGGAGAAGAGTGGGTTACAGGCCAGAGCTGAGGTGTGTGAATTGGTCAGACATATGCATTTAGAAAGACAGCTCCACTCTGAATAGGTTGTTGATTTCCAAGAAGAGGACATGGTGGCTGAGGGAGCTGCAGAATTCAGGTTCCACCCCGAGGAGGTGAAGCCTGACCAGTGCTTTAGAGGATTATTTATTGGGCTGAAGCGTGGTGGCTATGAAATGCCCCAGGGTGCCAGATTGGGGTTATGGGATAGTTTAGCCATTTCATCTGGAGAGATGACATTGACCCCTAAGAACTGATGGAACATAATACATCAACTTGATGTCCAGCCAGCTTGAAAGCGACAAGCTGGTGAGCCTGCCCGTTCTTTCCAGAAAGAATCCGCCATAGTGGCATAGGTTAAACCTTCTCAGCCTAAACAGTTAATGCAGGTAAATAAAGTGATTTTTAGACTCCTCTCTCTCCATTGTTTTCTGATCACATTAGTGATCTGAGGAGCCAGCCTCAACTAGAATGCAGAGGGACTGTCACAAGAAAGGCGGGCCACGAGGATGTTTAGATCCTGACTTAGTCTTTGCCTGTTGATTACAGCTAAATTCATCAACCTGACCTATGGGCCTTTAATGGGGTTGTCATAGGTCTTTTAAAGATGTGGATTAATGAACCTTTTAAAACGTTACTGAATCATAAATGAAATGGGCATGTCCCACCTTTTTCCCAGAAACTAAGCTCCCAGTGGGTTTGGTGACTGTTTGGTATTCACAGAACCAGAGCAAAGCTTTCATTTTTGACAAGCTCCTGGGGTCTGCGAATGGCAAGTAATGCATCTCGTGTGGGCATATTAATCTCCTAGCATTGTGTGTTTTAGCTGCTTATGACTAATGGGTGAGGTTTTGAATAAAAATGAAAGCATTAGAGCAACGATCTTCATGAAGCTACTTTTGAAAATGATAATGTAATTATGAAAGAATAGTTTGTATGTCCTGCATCACACTATTGATAGCCCAAGCTGGATTACACAGAAAAATGTTACTCGTCTTTCTCATGTTTAGTTTTTGAGTTATCAGTTCTCTCTTGGTTTTTGCTCTTTTTTACCCCCAGGCATGAAAATGTGCAGTCAAGAACCAATTCTCCCTTTTCGATTCTGCTTTGTCCTAAACCCATTTCTTTTCTGGAAGATCTCTAAAGCTGACCTTTTTCAGCCCGTACATGTAATGGCTCGTGTTTCTCTTGAGAGAGCAGGAGGGGTAGGTATCCTAAATGAATGACAACACTGAGATGTTTGCCTGGTTGACACCCAGCTTCTAACTCAGGAGTCTAGACCAGGAACCCTTCTGATCCGAGCTGATAAACCCCGCGTTATGAGAACCTGGTTCGGGTGCAACATTAAGGACGTACACAGGTACCTGTAGAGGGGGTGGAGCGGAAAGGAGCAGCCTCGGGAGGCCAGGAGACCTGGGATTCCTTCTTGACTCTGTTGTTAATTGGCTTTGTGAACCTTGGACAAGTTATCCCCATTCTCTGGGTCTTAATTTACATCTATGGCACCAGTATGTATGTTTGTATGTCTCTGTGTCCACGTGTGGATTAGTGCCAGGCGAGACCCTCCAACTCGGAGCTGGAAGGGTCCTCCAAGGTGGGATGCAGCTGGTTACTAATAGCTCCAGAATGCTCTGTACTTTAAGGTTACATAACATTTTCAATTAGACATTCATATAAACAGTAAGGAACCTATCATTATAAAAAAAAATTGTATTGCTTACCCTAAGTAGGGACTCCACCCTGAATGTGTGATGATAGAACTTTCATCTTAAAGGCGATGCTGCCAGCTTCCCCGTCTGGGCTCCTTTGTGCGGTGGAGGTTCGGCACACATGGAGAGGGCCAGGGTGAGCCGTGACCCTCTCTAGGGTCCATGTGGCAGGAGTCATTGTGTAATTTGGGTCAGTGGGGTAAGAGGAAGGTGACCTTCTAGCTATATAGATCGAGGTGCAGGGGACATGGAGGTTTCGCCTTAGTCTCTGGGCGTTCCTGGAAGGTAGGAGGGGAAGGATGTAATTACTGTTTGCCATTGTTTTGAAAATGGAAAGTACTTTAATTAGAGCCTTGAATGCAGCTGAAGCTGAAAAATGGTGAGGAGTTGGGAGATTTGGCAGTGGCGTTTTTGCCGGGTTCTCTGCAGCTTCGCTTGTAACACTAAAGAGTCTGCGGTCAGAGGCCAGGTTTCTTGCGAAGCTACAGTCATTACGAGATAAAGAGAGTGGAGAGGAGATGATGGAAGAAAGGAACCACCAGTCTCTAAACATTTTGTCCTCACGACTCTGCGAAGTAGATCTTAACGAACCCCTTTCCTAGAGGCAGAACCCGGGCTCAGAGAGCTGAGTGTGTTGCTCAGACTCGCATACTTGTTGAAAGGCAGAACCAAGCACGACTGCAAATGCACTCTGCCAGGGTTGAAACCACCCTCCTGCTGCCACACTTCGTTCCCACTGATGCTGCAGTGTGTCTGGAAATCACGTCCTTCCTCTTTCCTAAATAACACCGTGGCACAGAGAGAGAACTTTTGACGTCAGTAACATGTGGGGGAGATTTGGCTCTTGAGAGACATCTGAATCCGAGGCGTTAGATTTCTCTGAGCTCTATGTCAAATGTATTCGATTCACAAGATATTCAGAAATAAGCCAAGTGTTACACTTCAAGGGTTAGCGTTAGTAGTTCTTCAGGGTTTGGGGAGCTGAAATTGCTCCTTTAGGACCCATGTCACCTGGGTTCTGTGGGAAGGGATCACAAACTGGCACAGGGGACACTTTGGAAGATGTGGCCAGCCTATATCTCTTGAAAAGGGACACAAACTTAAAGTTATATAACAGAAGCTTTCAAAAAGAATGTGGCTCCTCCACCAGGATGCTGCATGGGTTAATCCTCCCCCAAACTACCAACCAGAGAAGGAAATTAGAGAAACAAATACAAGAACTTAAAGGTTCGCTTACAGCTCTTATGAATGTGCAGGACTTAGAGGAGGAAACATCAGTTTTGGAGAACTTTTCAAGCCACTGACTAGAGATGCTGTCATAGCGAATATTTCGTGGGGTCTGCGGAAGTCCACCCATGTTAGTAGAGCTGTTGCTGTTCCGTGCTGGTAGCTCTACATATCTGGCTGAGTGTCATCCTTCCCCACGGCAGGAGATTCCAGCATCCCAGCTGCAGCACAGAATTTACAGGGAGTAAAAGGGAGTCATTGAAATCACCCATCCTTCTGTTCTAGTAATGATCCTCAAGCTGGCTGTCTTTGCCCGCAGTTTAAATCCTTCCAGCACTGATGCTGGCCTTGCCCACATCATAGGAGTGATGTCTTAACAAGCAGGCCCCTCCCTCCACCTCTTCTGGATAACTAAGTGGCTCACATGCCAAGAGCTTCAGGCTTCTGGTGATAGGTGATTAACAAGAGAAAGCAGGCAGAATGAGTTGAAAAACTCAATTGTGATTCATCTGTCATCTGTAAAATACCAAGGCACCTTAGCAGCCAGAACAATTTTTTGATTTGGTGAATGAGAAATTACGTTGCCTGTCCCCAGTGAGACCCAAAAAGTTTGCACCTTTTGCCCCCAAACCTTGAGATCATGGCAGCTCTGGCAGCTCATGGCAGATTTTTTGTATTTATGGCTATTCAAGTGGCAGAAAATGCAAAAGGAGCCACACAGAGGCACCCAGGGTAGGGCAGGAAGGCGGTGAAGTCCCGGGCCTCTGCGTTGTGATTCCTGTGAACCGTTATTTGGGGCATGGTAGGTAGAAGTGATTCAGCCTCCACTTCCAGCATCGAGAATCACCGAATAAATTTACTGAAGAATCTTAGATGTTTCCATGCTGCCTTCGTACGTGGCTTATGACAGGTGTAAAGGAAACTTTACACAGGGTTCAAAGCCCATGACTTTGTAAGCCCTCCTGGTGGACTATGAGGTCGTGCCTTCATATCTGCAATCAGCATCATTGAAACCAGAGTCACAAGGGCAGGTGGGGTGTTCAGGAGGGTCCGTGTATTCTCCTTGCTTCTTAGTACATGCTGCTCCTTAGTACACGGTGCTGAGCGGCTCTGTGTGCCTCGTCAGCATCCCCAAGCAGCAGAGCGCACCAGGGATGCCCAGAGCCTCCTGTTTTTCCATCATCCCAGGTTTTCCGCCTCTATCTGCTAATATAGCCTTCGACTCTGACCAGCACACCGTTTCATTTCGTCCTGCCGCAGATAAACCATTCAGTCACATTGGCCTGGTGGGACCCCCCCGAAAGATTCTTGATTCCTTTTCATTAAGAAAATGGGGGATAATGACAGTCATCTTCTTTTGTTGATTGATATTGACAAGTCTTATGTTTTTAAACAGAGGGAATGTGCTTTGAGAGCATAATGCGTATGCTTAAAATGATGTATGAATGCACACGGTCCCATTAACTTGCTGAGAGGGCTGTATTGAGTACTTCTAAAGAAGGAAGCCTGGCTTTGCTGTGTTAAACGCTAAAGGTAGGAAGGGAGGCCTGAGCCCTCCACCTGGAAGGCAGGAATGCAGAGCACACTTACTCCCTAAAAGGGAACGTTGAGACTTTCCTCACTTAGTTTTACCAACAAGATCAACATTGGTCCGGAAATTCCCATAGATACAGAGGCTGGCTCTCCACGAGGGTTGGCTGTCCTAGGCCTGCTCCAGGACATCCCTGTGGCGTTGGAGAGATGCTCTGTCCATCTGTTCGGGCATGGTGCCATCTCCTCCACTGGGTGTGCCTCTCTGGTCCTGCCTGATCACTGGAATCCACTGCTATCCTTCTTCCGTCTGACAGGTGTGGATTGACAACAGCTGAATAAAAATCCATTGAATACCAGCTGTGTTCTGAGCACTGCTGGGCACTGGGGCTGCAGTGATGGCCCAAAGACAGCTGCAGTGTGTTCATATATGGCTTCTGTTCCCGCAGGCCTGGGATGGTCCTCCTGCCCTTCAGGGTCCATTCAAAATCTGCAGTGGAGCAAGGAGGCCAGGAAGGAGAGCCTAGGCTGGGAGTCAGGGGGCCTGCTTGCCAGACCTGCCTTCCCGCTTGTCTCACCTGGACACTTGCGGATGAGCCTCCACCTGATTCTGGCCCTCCACTGGCTTCCCTGGTGGTCAAGTGCAAGGACTGGGCCATTGCAGTGTTTTTCCAAGCAGGATGCAGGGACCAGTTCCAGGAAAGCCTCCGGGGAGCTTACTAAAATACGGATTCCTGGGCCTTGCTCCTATGCATTGAGTCAGAACCTCTGAGGGCGGGGCCTCAGCACCTGCATTTTAACAGCCTCCAAGTAATTCTTATTGCAGGAGCAATAAGAATTCAAGAACCACTAATTCTTACAAGTTGTTGATCACTAATGCCCTTTCCTCGTCAAAATGCTCCAGATATGGCGCCCTCCATGCTGGCCACTCTCTCCACCTCACCCAAGCCATCCTCATTTCTCTCCTACACACTCTTTCTGTTCCCAACTGCCCTCTACAGTTTGCTTTCCAGCGGGCCCCCAGAGGGAGCCTTCTAAAAGACCACAGCCTTATCTGCTCATGGAGCTTGCCAGTGCTCCGTGTGTCCCCAAGAGCAGTGACCAGCGACTCTGGGCAGGCGTGCAGGGCCCTACACCGCCTGGCCCTGGGTCCGGCCTCCACTCCCACCGTCTCCTCTTGCTTTGCTCCTTCTAGCCACACTGGCTTCTGTGCTGCTCCTAAAACCCACACAGCTGCCCGAGAGCCCTGTCACTCTCCGAGAGCCCGTGGGACCTGGCGACAGATGAGAAAGGGTGGGGAACGGCCCTGAGGAGCTGCCATTCTCTGTCCCACCACTGCTCTGAAACCACGCACAGACGGATGCTCTTTCAGTCTCTGGGGCCAATCTCGGCTTCCAGGCTGTACAAGCTGTCTCCACCAAGTACAAGCTGTCTTAGGGCAGCCCTTTAATTCTGGGCACCATCTTAGGGGGTGACTCATCACTGGACGGGATTGTCAAAGTGGGCCTAGAGAGCTCTTCCAGAATTTTCTAGAAAGAGACTGATCCCTTCCCTTGTCTGGATGTTTCTTCTACCACCACTAACCCCAGGGGCCATGCCATCTCCTCCTCTTCCACAAGCATTCTCAGCACACCAGCCACATCTGGGCACCACTGCAGGCTGCCAGACATGGGAGACGCCACAGCTCTGGGGTCTGTTTGGTTTCATCTCCCACCGTGCACATGGGACAGTGAGGCCTGGACAGTAGTCCTCTGGCCTCTGTCTTCTCCCACCAGGGAAGAGGAGTTCTGGCCTGTTTATCAGGAGCCCAGGTGAAGCAAACTGCACTCAGTAATACTGATTGTGTGGCGAGTAGGAGGGAGAGATGGGCCGTTTCGTGAGCTGTGCCTCCAAGGAGAGCTGAGCGCGTAGCCTGGTATAGAGGCAGAAGATATAAATAGGGTCTTAGCGGTCAGCACATGGCACCACTTTGAGTTCCCTCGAAGCCAGGCTGCCCAGCAGTATATCCGCGTGAGAAGGGCCATGAAAAGTTCACACCCCGACCTTTCAGGGTCCTGCCCACGGTAGATGCTTCTCCTTGAATCTTACGGAAGGCAGCACTCTCACGCTTAGCATCTGTCACGCAGATTCCTGCAGTGGACACGTGGACCGGGCCGTCACTGAGAGGCCATCAGGCAGGACGGTGTGGGCATGGGGGTAAACAAGAAGCCTCCTGTCTCCCGAGGACCCAGAGACAGTCTGAGAAATGTGTTACGTAACGACCTGTAGCTGATTAGAGCAGCTGAAGTGCCTTAAGAGACAGAGGTGGGAATGATGGGTTGGAGGGAGGCGGGTAGCGGCATTTGCCAGGAGCCTTGAGAGATGAGTAGGAATGTATCAGGCCGAGATGAGGCGGAAGGGCATTCGAGGCAGGAGGGAAAGCATGAGCTAAGGTGCAGAGGCTGGACAGTTGAGGGTAGGTGAGCAGGTGGGTAGGGCTGTAACACTGGGCTGCGGAAGCACAGCCACGTCCATTCTGTCTCCGTAGGGAGTGGGTCTTGAGTGCAGGGGTAAGGAGTGTGTCGTGTCTCACAGGAGATGGGGAGTCAGAGGAAGTGTTTGAGCAAGGGTGTGGGTTTTAACAAGAGAACTGGTGGTCCTGTTTCATGCTTCCCCTGTGCCGTCTCTATCATAGTGAAGATGTATAAAACGTATAAATGTATACGAAGATGTATAAGAGTATGAAAAGAAGACATGGTCTGGATGGTGACCTCCAGGCCCTGTTTCTCTGATCGCGCTGTCTCCCCTGGTCTGTGCCTATTGAGGTATCCTCCAGGCCCTGCTTGCCCAGACCCCAGCTCCACCGACCCTGCTGGACTCAGAGGGAGAGCAAAGTAGCCGCTGGCTCTGGCGCTTGCTGCCCAGCCACCGTGGACTCTGGCCAACAGGAAATGGAGCAGGCAGTGTCCCAGCCTGATTCACCAAGCCATGGGTCTCCCTGCGCCTCTGCAAATGCATTCAGGCTGCTCCTGGCCTAAAAACAATGCTCCCAGACCTACATCCACAGCTGAGAGAATCTAGGGCGTGCATTCACCAGCCAGCTTGCCCGAGCTTCCCCCAGCCATGGGCTTGATGGGCAGGAGAGTGGTCAGTGTCAGGAACCAAAGTGTGTGCCACTTAGATGGTTAGCTTTGAAATCAACATGATCAGCAGGATGGGTGACTTCTGCAGAGCTGGCAGGGCAGACAGGACACCAGAAGAATGTCCCAGGGGTCATGAGTGATTATACTGCCTCTGTCTTCCATCTTCTCATTGCTAAGGGAAGGAGAGGGAAATTAAAAAAAAAAAAAACAAGAAAAACAAACAAAAAAACATGTTCCATAGGCCAGTGGGCAGATGCTTAACTGTTTCTGGGGAGTTTGGCCCTGGCAAAGAGCCTTGTTCAGGACAGGCTGACTGCCAAATCATGCCAAGGGCAAAGCATCCCCAGCAGTTGGAAGAGCTGCCGCCCACCAGAGAGCTCACTGCACCAGAATGTGGTCTCATCTCCACCCTCTCAATGGCTCCATTTATGTAGGTCAACAAATAGAGGCCCAGAGAGATGAAGCACCTGGCCCAAGGTCACACAGTGGGATTGGAGCCAAGCAGGACATCAAATCACTCTGGAGTCGGTCATGATCTTTGAGTTTGGCCAGTGCCCAGTGTTGGCTGAAGTCCATGTGGAAATGGACAGTTTGTACTCATACCACCTTGCCCCCAGCCAGGCATGGAGGATGTGGCTTTCTCCTTGTTCCTTTGCCTTTCCTCTCGGAAGCCAGGCCCAGAGCTAGGGTCTTGGGCAACCAGGGTTGAAGGGGGCTGGGCATGACCCCTACATAAGCCCTTTTGTCATTCCTTCTGTTTCTGAAGTTTGTGTCCCAATGTTTGATGCAAGGAGAGAGCCACATCAGAGCAGATTAGAATGGTTCTCAGGGTCTGGGCATGGGAAGAACTGAGTCTGAGGTCTGTTTGGAGTCCTGGGTATCATAAAAAGAGCCATCAGTTACCCAGGGAAGTCTGTCACCCAGGCTCTGGAAGCTCCTTGGACGTCCCAGAGTTTAGCCCAAACCGCCCTCAGCATCCCCATCGGTGTCTCTGTCTCCTCAACTGTCCATTCCTACACCTTCAGCACCAGGGACAGAGCTTACTTAACGCTAGGAGTGGCTCCAGGTCTCTTAGTGGCTGAGTAACAGGTTGCCCTGTGCAAAGGGTCTTGTTTGCCGGGAACCTAGCTGAGCTTCGGAAGCAGCCTGGCTCTCCCAGCTCTGTTGCACCTTATCAAGGAGGTTCTCCCAAATGCATGAGAAGCTGATTGATGGCAATCCTGCTGGCTGACTTCAAAACAGTAAAACTTTCAAGGCTTTATTAGGCAGATATATAAGTACAGTTCCCGTTCATAAAATGCATCCGTCACAGCCCCAAGGAATTGTTTGCAAACTTTACCAGGTTATTACCCCCAAACTCAGTAAATATATGTATTAGATAAATAATCTTGGGAGGCCTGTACGTTATTACAGTTTGGGATGGAAGTAATCTATGTGCTGGCAAATTTCGTAGGTTTCACCATCCCATTTACACTTATCTTCTTTTATTGAAGTTATAGTTGATTTACAATGTTGTGTTAGTTTCTGGTGTGCAGCATAGTGGTCCAGTTACTTACACTGATTTTTAGAGAAAGAGGAGAGTAGAGCTAAAAAATATTATTCTCACAGGGTCGGAGACTAAATGTTTTGGAACATGCACGGGTGCCATGAAGTTAGGCAGAGTGGACATTATGAAGATGGTTTGAGGGTCTGACCTCGGTCCCTCTGTTTTTCTCATCAAGGACCTAGCATCTCCCAGAAGGGAATGACAGGTCTTCAGTGAGATCGTGATTACCATCACAGCACCTTCTGGGGAGCATGCACATTTTAGTTGAAGCTGTTCTCTGGGTCAAACCATGATGCATCTAACTTGCTGTGAGATTATTGGACAATTTGCTTTAGTCTTTTTGAGCCCCATTTTCTCTTCTGTCCAATGGCCATAATAATAACAATTAAAGATAATCATCGCTTTTACTTACTAGGTGCTTACTCTGGGTGGAGACTTTGTGCTAAATAAGTACTTTTCATGAGCTATTTCATTTAATCTGAGCAACAGCTCAATCAGGCAGCTATGTTTATATTATTCCCATTTTACAGATGAGGAAACTAAGGCTTAGAGAGTATTTATTGCTGCATATAAAACACCTCCAAACAGTGACTTCAAACACTGGTTGTCCCTTATCGTGCTCACAAGCTCAGGGGCTGCCTGGGTTCAGTGAGGTGGTTCTTGCTGAAGGCCTCATGTGAGATCACAGGTGGGCTGTTGCTGGGGCTAGAATCATCCAGAAAGCTTCCTCCCTCATATGTCTGGCACCTTGGCCAGGAAGATGCACCCAGCCTGGAGGAGGGGCATCTGGCACTGCTGGAGATCTCCATGCCCTCTTCACGTGGTCTCCTGTATGGTGGGCCAGGCCAGCCAGATTTCCTCCATCGTGGCTCTGGGCTCCAATGTACATGTCCCAAGAAGGAGGGGTGGGGTGGGAGGGCTGCCTGTATCTCCTTTTATGGCCAAGCCTCAGAGATCACCCAGCATCACTTCTGACATTTTATGTTCCTTAGAATCAAATCACTGAGGCTGTCTGCATTGGAGCCCATGTTGGTGGGAAGAGCGTTGAGGAATTTGGGGCATGTTTTAAGCCACTGTGGAGTGCTTAGGTGGCTTGTGCAGGGGGTGGTCTTTGGTAGGTGGCAGAGTAGGGTGTGGCCCAGACAGGGGGATCCTGAACACATCCTGTCACCTAGCTGACATTTTAAAATGCTGACCACCTTGCTCTGTGGGAAAGTGGAGCTCCCTAAACTGCTGTACCCTCCTGTCCACCTTTCAGGCATCCTCCTCATCCTCCCCGAAGAAGCAAGCAAAGCTGCTAAGAGCCCGCTGTCTGCTCTTTGGTGCAGACCTTTGTAGCCACTCCTCCCCTTCCATGCCCTCACCTCCCTCCCCCACACCAGGGCCTGGTGCTCCGTGTCTCGGACTCTTGGCACTTTTACCTCTGTGGGCCTTTTTGCATAAGAAAGTATCAAAAGTTACATCTCATGACTGAGTTGATATCAAGATGGATAGTTTAATATTATCTATTAAAGCATTTTTTCTAATTGCATTCTTTTATTTCTTCTGATTTTAAAAGAAATGGGAACATTTTTATGGGTCTAGGCCCTGTGCCCACCACATCTGATGGAGATGTCAGGCCTGCCTGCACCTCCCCTACCCTGCCTCCTTTCTCTCTGGCCCCCTCCCTGCCTGCCCTCCCCTCCCCCTCCCCGCCTCTCCTCCCCTCACCTGCACTACATCACTCTTGACTCTTCGCCACTCAGCAGTCCATGCTTCTCTCCTGGACTCCGAGCCACCAGGTTCTTATCTGTATCCCCTGGGGATAGGTTCCAAACTGGGGATAGAATGTTCCCAGTGACTCTGGCCACCTCTTTCCCCTGGCCCTTCACTGGGAATGAACACTCCTTGTGGAAACCCCTGAGCAGTCATCCCTGTCTGGTTCTGGTTTCTGGTTCTGGTTCTGGTTTCTGGCTTTCTCACTTCTTGTTTCCCTGAAAGCTTTAGAGGGTGGGCAGCACAGAGAGATGACTTCTCTTGGGGCTGTTGCTGGAAGTCCTGCATCTTGATTGGCACACAGGGTGGCAAGAATCAGACCCCCCACCCCCACCCCCAGCAGGCTTATCACCAACCTTTCATCCATCCAGAGACTTTTTATTGAGCAGCAGCTCTGTGCCAACAAGACCCACCCAGTCTCCATTCTCATGGAACCCAGAGGGGCAGAAAGAAAAATCAGCCCATTAGTGAGCACTAGGAGACTGTGGATAAGGAATCCACATGTCATGGAAACCAAAGCAAGGCATGCGGTCTGGCTTCAAAGAGGAGAAACGGTCACAGAAAAATCATCGTCGCTGTCAGGACATCTCCTTCCCTCTCTGTCTGGAGCCCCAGGTTTCACCATCTGGCACTGCCCTCTTCCCCATCTCTCAACTTTGGCTCTCTCTTCCCACTCCTCTGAGCACACGGCTCAATAATGGTCACCCCAAAAGACATCCTCCACCCTACATCTGCATAACCTCACAACTCACTCCGTCTCCTTGGGGACCTAGGTTCCCAGGAGAAAAGCTGAGTGGCCAGGCTTAGATGGCGGGGGTTCTGGTATAAGCAGCTGTGGCTGGGTGGGTGGGATCACGTGGTCAGGAGAGCTGCCTCTCTTGGGCTGTTAATTGGGACTGTTCCCCTGGAAGGGGAGGAAGGGTGAGAGGAAAGAAGTGACACCTTCACTACCTCAAAACCAGTTCATGGTTTAGGGTTCCAGTCACCAGCCTTTTGATGTACACAGGTTGGGAAATTTGTTTAATCAGGAAGTTGGCATGAGATTGCCAATTTTTTTTTGAATTTTTTAATTGATGTATAGCCAGTTTACAATGTTGTGTCAATTTCTGGTGTACAGCATAATGCTTCAGTCACACATATACACATATATATTCCTTTTCATATTCTTTTTCATTGTAGGTCACTACAAGACATTAAATATAGTTCCCTGTGCTACACAGTAGAAACTTGTTGTTCATCTATTTTATATATAGTAGTTGGTATCTGTAAATCTCAAACTTCCAATTTATCCCTTCCCACTCCCTTTCCCCCGGTAACCATAAATTTGTTTTCTATGTCTGTGAGTCTGTTTCTGTTTTGTAAATAAGTTCATTTGTGTCTTTTTTTTTTTTTTACATTCCACATATGAGTGATAGAATATGGTACTTTTCTTTCTCTTTCTGGCTTACTTCACTTAGAATGACGATTTCCAGGTCCATCAGAGACTGCCAAATTCTGCCTTCTGTTACCACCATCGTGTTATAAATAATAAGAAAAATAGGAAGCTCCAATATTGGAATTTTCAAAAAGTAATTAATTTGATTAATTAAGTCTCATTAATTAACCAATCCACACGCATTATTCTTGGTTTTTACATTTTGCTGGAGAGAACTAAGACTTTGGTCATAGACCTTATCTGGTCTGTGGATCCACATCAGGGACCTGTGGGCATTAAGGAGCCCACACAGATCACTTAACGATAATAACAGAACACTGACCTGTGCCGGCACTGGGCTCAGAGCCTGACATGCACTGTTTCATCCTGAGTCTCCTACAGGCATTGTTACTGTCTCCACCTTGTGCGATGGAGATGATGCGGGATGGACACAGAAGCACGTGAGGATGGAGCTCTGGGAGAGTGTGGAGAGCCCAGGCTGGATGCCACAGTGGGAGCCGACCAAGCATGGGGTGCAGAGAAGCAGCACCACCCAGTCTGTGATTTAGAAAGACAGCCTTATTGGCAACATGGAGGTTGGACCAACATTTGCAGATTAGGAATCTGTGCTGGAAAACACACTTAAACAGAGCAAGTGTTTGATGTATGCAGATAGACTCAAATGATCTGATTTCTGAAAATGCATTCTGGTTTGGAAGCTATACCAAGGTTCCACTTCCCCTGGAGCAGCCCTGAGAGTGACCTCAGCTTTGAATGTTAATTCCCTTCTTGAGGAAGACCACTGGCTGTTAGAGCAACTTCGCCTTCTTCCACGAGAGTCTCGTAATTCACACAACGATTTTGTTTATATAGCCCATCTCTGGCACAGTCGAATTTAGCAGCTCTGTGGGTGGGTGGGCGGGGCTTAATGGCCCAAAATAACAAAAAAGGCTCAGACTGTCTTGGGGGCGAGCCCAGGGTCACACGGTGGGAGCAGGAATGTGGACCAGGGTCTCTGTACTCAGGAGTCACACCAAGTTCATAGTCCGGTTATTATGCACAACACCTGCAGGTGGGAGGGGTCTTCTGATCTTGACTCTCCTTTGTCCTTGCTGAGTGCTTAGTTTCCTGGGCTGCAGTAGCAAGCTGGGTGGCTTAAACAATGGAAATGCATTCTGGAGGCCAGAAGTCCGAAATCAAGGTGTCAGCAGGTTCCTTTGAAGGTTCCAGGGGAAAACCTATGCCTTGCCTCCTCCAGGCTTCTCTTGGTTGCTGACAGTCCTTGCTGTACAGCTGCAGCCCTCCCATGTCTGCCTCCATCTTTGCATGCCGGCCTCCCTGTGTGTCATGTGTCTCTACATCCAAATGTCCCCTCTTTCCTATTATAAAGACACCAGGTATTGGATTTAGGATCCACCCTAATCCAGTATGACCTTATCATAACTTGATTACATCTGCAGAGACTCACATAAGGTCAAGGGCACCAGTGGCTCGGACTTGAACATATCTTTTGGAGGATGCAGTTCAACCCGTTACACTGAGAGACGGCCTGGGTGGTGGGTTCTCTAGTGGACTGTGTCCTCAATCAGGAGATTCTTTGAGTGGTCACTTCTCTTCAGCCCATGGGGATCTCACCTGTCCCCTTCTCAGACTGACTCTGCGCATGCCCCCAGGAGGCCCCTGGGTCTTCTGGCCCCACTGCCAGCACAGGGCATGAAGGCAGCTGCTGCTGGCTTAGAGCTCATAGGGACAGGTTGTCCTGCTTTGGCATCTGCTTGGGTTGCTGCCAAAGCGTGGAGACAGTGAGTGGGTGGCGGCGTGGGCACATTTTGTGTTCTGGGGAGCAGGGCGGCCCCCCACTGGCTATGGCATCCTTCATCAGGGCTCCCAGCGGCACCTGGCGTGTTGCCGCATATGGGTATCATTCTGACTTCAGGGCAGCCACGGGGCAGCTGTGTTTGGGAGGGTGGCACAGAACTTAGACATTCGAGCTAGTCTGGTTCTTCAGCCAGAGCACGCACATCTCTAGGGCATGGATGTCTAGCCATCTCTGTTTTCCCTCCAACAGAGTTTTGGATGCGTGGGAGCTGCCACGTGTTTTACAGATTCAGTCACCATGTGGCAGGCACTTGGGGGCCCCAAGATACCCCTGGGTGAGTGTCTTCACTCGGTGGTCACTGTGGGGCTGCTGTGGGATTTGATAAGATAGCGTATGTTCATTAAAACCACGCACTCGAGAAATGTCAGCTCTGGTTATAATCCAGGGGATGTTTAAGGAGGTAGTCGCAGGATTTGACTGAACAACAGAGCGTAGTCAAATATGGCCCCTCGTTGTCTGGCCGCAGGCATGGGAGGTTCCGGCAGGAACATATCATAGGAAAGGATGGTGGCTTTGGACCAGGAAGGAGACCCCCTGGAAAAACTTACTGCATTTGCAAGTGGAAGCAGAAAGATGAGTTCTACTCTAGGTCTGTCAAGTCTGCAGCACCGGTGGCCCATGGGGTGGGAAAATTCTGCCCCTAGAGGGGACCAGAGAGAGAGAATGGGCAGGGGCCCCGTAGAGGGCTCTATCCGGGGTCTCCAGCCGAGGGCCTAGAGGACACTCAGGATGAGCGGGAGGCAGCGGCAGGAGCCGGGGACAGCATGCGAGTTTGGGCAGGAGCAGTCTGTCCTAATTGCTGGGGCAGGGGGCAGCCTGGGATGTTTAGTTTCAGAAGATGGGCATTCAGGGTCTTAGGAGACGGGAGCCTGGGGCCACTTGGGTGGCCATGGGGCTGGGAAACCTGAAAATACTGACTTCCTGATCATTAAGGAAAAGTTCGCTGCAGAGAAGAATCCAAAGTGGCCCAGGCCCAGCCGGGCAGGGACCGTCCTTGCCAGCTGCTTACGGCTCTGAGGGCTTGGGTCTGTCCTCACGCTCTGTGCGTGGCTGTGATGCTCAAAGCTGCCTGAATGCTCCCGGGGGGCAGAGGCTGCTTCTGAAAGTCCCCCGGCTCCCCCAGCAGCCAACAAGTCTCCAAGTGCGTAGAAGGTGTGCAGAGCTGAGACCTGCCCCTCAAGGCGGCGTGTTCAAGTGCAGGCCCCCAGCCGTGGCTGCCTTGGAGGGTAATCTCCCTGGGGATCTTTTGGAAAATGCTGATACCTGCCCCCCTCCCCAACTCTGCATTATGATGCAGCTGGTCTGAGGTGGGGCCTGGGCACCAGTCCGTTTGAAAGCTCCCCACTGGCAGTGTCTCCAGGGCTCAGATGTGCTGTCAGGGAAGATCGCGGCTCCACAACGCTCGCTGGGCCTGTCTCATCCTTCCTTAACTGCTGGAGGCCCCGCCTTGCAGACGGGATGCTTGTGGTGGGTCGAGCACGATGCCTGGTACACAGACACCCTTGCTCCTGTTGATGCAAAGCAGGGAGCCGATTTTTGCCATGTGCCATCTTGGCACATGCTGCTCAGGGAAACGGCAGGTCTCTGGAAGAGGGAAGACTGTCAGCCGGTGCCAGATGGTTCTGAGCTGGGTTAGTGGCTGTGGGCCCTGGTTCAAGGGCTGGTGGGACTAGAGAATGTTGGAGGGAAGAGCTCATCTTCTTGGACTTGGTGTCCTTTTTGGGTGAAACAAATATCATTTGGTCAGCACTTCTCCCCTTGGGGACGAGGCAGTGCAGTTCCCACTAACGAGCTGTCGTGGGACACACGCAGTGGGCCGAGTCTGTGCAGGGGTACGGACCCTGGAGTGAATGAAACAGATAGGCCTCGCCCCGCCCCCTCTAGCCCAGGGCGGTGGGGAGCAGGGGAGGGAGAGGGGCATTCTGGAGTCGTGCGGATCGGGCTAGAGGCTGGAGAGGGACAGGGCTTGCGGGGCCCTTGGTGGCCTTCATGCTCATTGAAACATTTTTTTCCTTGGTATAAACTGTTCCCAGTTGACAGAGGAAAGAAGACTTGGAATCAGGCCCGTGACCTTCTGCAGGTGCTGAGCTGTGGGTCTATAGATTGTTAGCTTTTTACATTAAAAAAAAAAATCCCTAAGGCCGTGCCTGAAAGAACAAACTTCTCTACCAGTCGACCTGCTTCTCTGCACCACTGCAGAGCTTTGAGAGATGGAAAAGGAGCCTGCAGGCCCCTCAGCAAGCAGCAGACAGGACAGGAAGGGTGTGGGGCAAAGGTGCGGACGCAGCTACGGGGAGGATGGCGGGAGGATCCAGAGGCTCAAGGCATCCTCGTCCAGAGGGCTCTGTTGGTGTGGCTAGGGTGCTGGGTGGCATCCCCACTGGGTGGACTGTTCACCCCTGTGTACCTCTGCCAACTGGCACCGGGTTGGAGCTGAGGGCAGAGACGGATTAGGCAGCCTAACCGCGGCAGGGGTCAGGTCAGACAGCGGTGTCCCTAGAGGATGGTGACAAATACTGCCTGCCAGGTAAGAGCAGGGAGCGGGGACCATCACTGAAACCAGAAGTGGGTCATCAGAGGGGCTTCCAGGGGAGGGGACTTCTGAGCCGTGTCCTAACAGGGGGAGGGCAGTGCCCTAGGCTAGAAGTGCTCAGACTCGGCGTGGGCCCGTGGGGGGAGCTGGTTGCTGGTTTTGTTTGATGGAAGAAATGCTGGGACCCCAGCTGAGCTCAGTGTCCACAGAGCTGGCTTCCAGCAGAGCAGGCCTGTGGGCCTGTATTTGGTGCCTGTGTGTTCGTGTGTGTAGGGGTCAGGGGAGTGGAGAGTTGTAGAGTGAGGCAAGCCAAAATCCAGGCCATGGGGTGGTCAAGTCAGCCAGTTAACTCTGCTTTCCTGGGTGGCTCACTGCACAGAAAAAAGCTAGGTCCCAGCGGTCAGCCTCCACCCCAGGGCCATGGGTCACCAAGCCTCGCGACATTCCCACGAGGTGGGAATTACCATCACATTTTGGCACTGATTTAGAATCCTGACAAGGTACGGTCAGGGACTTAGCCTCTGATCTGCCTGGCAGAGTTTTCTGGAACCTTCCCTCACCACTGCTACTCTGTGCCCCAATCCTTTGGATCTTCCTTCCGGTCCATTTTTCCTTCCTTTCAGCCATTACACCCACTGTTTCATCCTCCGGAACACTTTTCTGCTTCTGTTGCTCCTTGAGATCTTGACGCAGGTCCTGCCTCAGGGAGCCCCTCCTCCCTGACTTTGGCCGCTCCCCCGCAGCCTGTGGCTCCCTCATCAGGGCTCTTCTGGTGCAAAGCCCATGCTCCTCACAGTGTCACCACCACGTGGCTTTTTCTTGCTAAGTTCCTTGCATGCCTGCATCATGCCTGTGCACCTAGCACGGTACCTGGCCCCAGGTGGGCGCTTAGTAAAGTATTTGTTGAATAAATTCATGAATTATTGAGAAATCCAAAGACCCATGAGATTTAAGAAATGTTCCCAAGGTCTCACTGCTGGCGAGTGGCAGAGCTGGCCTTCAAAGCTGGTCTTCACTTTGATCCCACAACTTTGTGGGTCCCACAGCACCACCCAGCCTCTGCCTGCCTAACTCAGTCCCGTCTCATGGAAGGAGGGGGCTGATGCCAGCTGGGCAGGGTGTCAAGACCTAAGCGTTCGAGTTTGGTGGGAGACTGAGGCAGAGTCTAGAAACAGAGGTTGGACCCATCCCTCCAAGTCGGGGACGTGCGCAGGCCTCTCTCTGAGCCCCCTGGAGGCTGCATTTTTGGCAACAAGGTTCATTCCAACCCCATCTCTTGGGATGAGGTAACTCCTGCCCTGTTTGGTTCAGAATAAAGCTAGGACTTCCAGGAAGGGGATGGGGTGGGCTAGAGTCGAGCCAGGGGTTACTTCACGCCCTCCTGAACTCTGGAGGCCATTCTAAGCCCCAGCTGTTTCTCTTTTCAGAAAACAGAAAGACCTGTGCAGCATTTGCCTAATTCTGCAAATAATGCAAGCAGTAGAGTAGATGATTGAATCCCATTTGCAAATATTTAAAAGTCCCCAGGCTCCTCAAAAGTTATACAGACTTATTTTGTGTCTCTATTATTTTGAAAAAAAAAAATACTACTAGTTTACGTCGATACAGTGCAGCGGTGGAGGTCTCTACAGTTTGCAAACAGTTCAGGAGCACAAACAGCAGTGTCTCCTTCACACTTCTCTCCGGGAAGCCTTCCTCACCAAAGCACACACCCCCCGGTATTTTCCGGGCCCCTCATTAGTTCCCAGCACGAGCTGCCTTGCCCTGCTTATTAAGCAGCCTTTAAAATAGTACTTTACACCTTATCACCCTGATTCAAGTTCTCTCTTGCGTTTGTGGCTTCAAGGAGCTCTGCTTGGCATGTCTTTTAATTTAACATTTCAAAACTCTTTTTTAATTGACACATGGACATTGTAACAAATCGAATTGTGTAGGCAGGGGTACAACAACATACTTGCTCTATTCTGAGTGCTGATTTTGTGGCAGACACTGTCCTGGGCATGCCATTCATTTAAACTCAATTAATCCTCACCTAGACCCTTTTCATTGTCTACACGAGCCAGGATTCAGATCCAGATAGTGGGTTTATCACCTCGGGGCCGTAGCTGTGGAAGTCCTAAAGTGAGAAAGAAGATTTGACTCCCCCTCTGCCCATTCTTACCTGTCTTTATTAAAGCACTTGTATTAGTTTCTTTTTCATACTTTAAGTCAGTGTCTTTCCCCATCATCCTTTCACTGTGCCCCTGTCTTCCTCATCTTGGAAGATGAGGTTGTCAGTGTCCTGCCATTTCACCTGCTTTCCCTCTCACATTACGGGTGATGTTGTGTTGGGTTTGTTTATATTTGCCTCCTGTCCTGTATTCTCTGCCATATGCTTTGTCCATAGATTGACTCTAAAAATCGAAAACAGCAGGAGACATTGATACAATTATTGCTCTATCAGACGTGTCTGATGCTGGGTTGAACCATGTGCTGGGATTACGTTTCTTCCTCCAGAGATCAGCTTCCCAACCCCTGGATCGATCAGGGAAGATGGTCCAATAACAGATTCAAATGGGCTCTCTTTTGTACTCCATCCATCGCTTGCAATCATGCCATGTTTTAGTCTGCTTCATGGTTAGATCATGACCTTATTTTGCAGGATTTTGTTTTTTGTTTTTCCCCTCCACTGGAATTTCTCATTGCCTTTCTTTTTTCCTTTGTACTTTATCTGTCTTTATCATATCTTTTTTTTATGCTTTCCCTTTTTTTAAACCACCTGTTCTGTTGAGCCCTTCCCCAATTTTTTTGTTTTTGTTTTTATTTTTTATTTTTCTGGTCCTCTCAGGAAGATCTCTGTTCCTGCACCAAACTGTACTGCTTCCTCTGCACACCTGCTCCCTGCACTTCATCCTGGGCTCCCCTTCCTTGCTTTCCTGAGTTGGAGCCTCCAAAGAAAAGCTACATGGGAAGTAAACTGAAAGTGTCTGAATGTTATACTCACACTGAGGGCAGATTTCCAGGTTGAAGGTTGTTTTCCTTCAGAATTTTAAAGATTTTAGAGCTTTCCATGTTGCGATGAGAAGTCTGATGCTGGGTCCTTTGTAAATTTTCTGTTTTCTGGTTTTCTTTCCTGGCAGATTTTAGGAATTTTTCTTCATCCTTAGTGTTCAAGCATTACACGAGGCTGCTCTGCATTCATTCACTCTTCTGGGCACTTAATGAACTCCTGTAGTCTGAAGCCTTGTCTTTAAGATCTGAGAGACTCTAATGTATTTGATTTTGTTTGAATCCCCAATTTTTTCCATTCTGCATTTCTGAGCCCCCTATTTATTTATCTTAAACCGTCCAGCTGGTCGGGTCAAGGTACTTCTAACTTTCTTCTCATATTTCCATATTTCTTTGTCTTCCTGCTACTTATTCTAGATCGTACTGGCTTCGTCTTCCAGCCCATTTAGAAAAATATTTATAGAAAACATTTGGCACTAGTATTTTTAATTCCTAAGAGAGAGCTTTTTCTTATTCTCTGATTGTTCCTTTTTCTGAACTGATTTTTGTTTTACAGCTGTTAATATACTGAGGGGTGGAATATTAATTGGCACTTCTTGTTGGTTTCTTCGCTCTAATCCAAGAGTTGTTTCTCTCTCCTCTAAAGTCAGTTTTTGCATTTGTTCACCTGGATGAATCTTTCTTTTCATGTTGCTCGTTTCCTCACGTGCTTGTTCCTCCAGCTTTGAGAAAAGTCTGGCGGCTCGGCTGCTGTGAGTTTCTTTAATCAGACTCAGAAAGATCGAATCCGGCCAAGGTCAGACACAGAGGACAGGCACCGTGGGGAGCCTCAGCCCTCTGGTTCCCGATCTGCTCTTCTCTGCAAGCCTGCTTCTCTGTAGCTGGGTGTTGCTGTCTTCTCTGCATGGCTCACCCCGCCCCTCACCGGTAAAAACGCCTAGATCCTTCATGTCTGGATAGCTGCCCTCTGGCTTCCGGACGTCTTCGGGGGTCTGGGACTCTCTCACTGTCAGTTACTCTCTTCTGCTGCCCCTGACTGCGCTGATTATACAGTGCTTCTCAGACCGAGCAGACTGATTTAGGGTTTGGAAAAACAGACAGCAGATGCAGAGCATCCATCCCAGCGCTTTATACCTAGTAGGCCTTCGGGGCCTGTTTTCCAAAAGATTTGATTGGTTTTAGGCAGATTTTGAGGCCCAGGCGCATCCACTTTGGTCGGAACAGTGGCATTTTCTGCTCATAGTAGGTGTGGGAGGAAGGTGGCATCGGTGTGTCAATAAGAGGACAAGCAATGTGATCCTCAGAGCCTTAGAAACAGCAGTTCCAAAGGAAAAAATTGCAAATACATCAGCTTTTCTGTCACCTTCCCCTTTTGCAATCCAACAGTTTTCTTTTTCCGTTTTTAAAAGGGCAAAGATAATATTAGGGCAGGTGAAGAACTGTAACAAATGGCCCCAAAGGTGCTGGCTCAGGCACAATAAAAGCTTAATTCTTATGCATTAATCATCCCAGTGGGTGTCCCTGGCTGGTGGACAACTATCCTCCATGCAGTGATGCAGGGACCCAGCTTCCCCATCTCGAGGCTCTGCCATCGTCCAGGGCCTTGTCACCATTTGTACCAGGCTGGAGGGCTGACAGAGAGAGCAGCTCAGCCTCCCAAAGCCCTGGCACACATCACTTTGCTCACATCCATTTAGTGAGACCTCGGTCACGTGGCCACACCTAACTGCAAGGCAGATGGGAAATGAAGCCTGGCTGTGTGTCAGGGAAGAGTGGAACGTGGGTTTGGTGGGACAGTTAGCAGTCTCCACCTGAGCAGGTGTTGTGAGCCATCCCGGAGAGATCTGCTGGAGCCCCACCCGTCCGTCCCGCATCGCATGCCTGTGATGTGCCAGGCACCGTGCTAGGTGCTGGGAATCCAGGAAGGAGTAAGACATGTTTCTCACTCTGCGAAGTGTAGCAGAAGAGGCCGAGGGCAGTCAGAGCATCATTGAGATGCAGCGCGCTCTGTGCAATGCCAGCGGAAAGCAGCTGGCCCGGCTTCTTTGCACAGGAGGGAGACTCACTTCTGCTGGTTGTTGCTGGTGGCATCAGTGGACACCTGTCTTTCTGATCCCAATCTACTCTCTTGTGTATTTTTCAACTTAGGCTATTGAATACTGAGAGGTAGGAGCTGGAAGCAACCCTGGAGATTGTCTGGTATCTTGTCTACCCCACAATTTAAGGATGGGGACAGTAAGACCCACAAAGGAGGCGTGGTCTGCCTGAAGTCACACAGCTGGCCGGTGACAGACCCAGTGCACAGCCAGCACTCTTTCCACACAGGTGCAGACCCTCATTTTTCCCTCCTTTTCTCAAATTTCCTTTCTGACTGGTGTCGGATTTGCCGTCTGTTCTGGCTGCCCTAACAGGAAGTCAGCCTGAGTTCCGTGGTTGTCGGGACGCGCAGCTCAATCCTGGGCTGGTTATTCCTCCCTGCCAGGTGTCCTTTGTCAAAGGCAAGGCCTACAGTGTCAACTCCCAGGGCCCCCACCACCCCCAGGAAAGACCCTTCTTCTCAGGACAGGAGACCCTCCAACTGGGGATGCCAGGAGGGGCCCCGTTGTAGCCACCAGCTGCCTGTGGAACAGCGCCCCCTAGAGGGACTCCTAAGGCCCCCGGCTCTTCCACCTGCCTAGGGAAGAATTCAAGGGGGGGTTGTGAGTCCAAATAATGTGGAAAATTAGGAAAATGTGAAATAAACAGTAACCATTGGTATTTTAGTTCATTTTACCCTCATCTTCTGCTGGTGAGAATTTTCTCCTCTGAATGTTCTGACTTGCAGAGAGGAAACAGCAAAATCACTTAAAGGAAATTCACACCAGTCTTCCAGCTTCAGGAAGTTTCTCAAATCACGCAGGATCCAAGGTGGAAGCACTTCCTGGGAGCTTTTAGACATTCCTTGATGGTTTTCACTTATCCAGCCAATGTATATGAAGTCTTTCTGGAAGCATAAAGTTGTGCTAATTACAAGGAGTGGGGACGGGTCAGTCCTTGCCCGCAGTGCGAGTCTCAGTCTCTGCACGCAGTGTGAGTTGAATGTCATTAGGTGGTGCCTGTGAGGATGGCAGGACGTGGCTGAGGACAGAGGAAGAGCCAGGGGCCAGAGGTGCCGAAGGGTGAGGCCTGTTTCAGGGTGATGGAGCCCCAGCCAGCCTGATCCCAGGGCAATGGAGGGATTCCCCACTGGAATGGAGGCTTGGGTGTTCTGTTGGATGGAGGGCACAGAACCTGCCTCGTGCATAGGGCTGCACTGGGGAGTGAGTGGCAGACCTGGACAGGCAGAGGGCACAGTGCCCAGTACACGGTAAGTACTCAATCCTTATTCACTGCTATTGTATATGACAAGGAGGTTAAGGGCCCCAAGGAGAGAATAGTTCCAGAGGACAGATGGTGCTGGATTTCTGAGTACTCTCAGAATAAGCAGCAGGAAAAAACGGGAAATGCAAGCCTTTAAAAGCGGTGGACCCACCTGGCCCAAATCTCCATTATACGGACAGGCAAACAGAGGCTCGTGGAGGGAAAATCGGGCCCATTTATGTGCAGTGAGACAAGGCAGACAATACTGCATGTGGTTTATAAATGCTTTTTGATTCCTTTTTTTTTTGCCTTCTTTATTTTTTTTAAGAGCATGTTTCCCCCAGCCTTTTATCTTCAGTGATCGTTTATTGATTCTTTTATTTTCTAACATAATGTTTAAGATGGGTAGGACGCCATCCAAGGAATAGCTCCAGAAGACGTGTGTTTAGCAGAGAAATGAGCACGAGCTGCCGTCTGGCTCGGTGGGAGGACTTCTGACTGGCACTGACAAGAGCGATTGTTCGTGGGAGGTGGTGATGCCTGCAACCTGGAGATGCTCCAACAGAAATCTGGGCAGCCATGCAGGGAAATTATTAGAAAGGGATTGGGTGTTCAGTGAGTGGTCAGATGGGGAGAATCTTAATGTTCCGGTCTCCCCGTGAGAGCCAGGGGCAGGGGGTTCTGCTCACATGTTCAGACCTCCTTCTGCAAATGTTTTCTGAGCATCTTCTGGGCACCACGCCCCAGGTTGATGGTAGGAGAGATGTCAGGGAGCCAGTGTGCTGGGACTGAGTCAGGAAGTATAAATTATGCAAAAGTCGAATGTAGGAATTAATCCGATAGATCTGGGCTCATGGCAGTGTGAGGATTGATGCCTTTGGGTCCTCTCAGTGCCTTCGTGGACAAATCACTTACCTTCAGTGATCCACAACTTCCTCTTCTGGAAAGTAGGTACTTGCACATTCATTCAAAACAATTTATTGAGTCTTTGCGGTATGCTTGACATTGTTCTTGGCACTGGGACTCCAGTGGAGTACAAGCCTGCTGTCACCTGGCTTATCTTCAAAGTGAGGAGGAGAAATGGAAAGATAATATACTTTCAAGTAGTGATCAGTACTTTGAGGGAAAATAAAGTAGACAGGTGGATAAAGAGAGAAGAGTGAGGACAGGGTAGCCAGGAAGACTTCTGATGGCAAGATATCTGAGCAAAACCTGAATGCTGTGAGAAAGCAAGTCAGCAGAAAAGTTTGGGCAAAGTATATTCTGATAGAGGAAACAGCAAGTGCAAAGGCCCTGGGGTGGTGTTTTCAAACAAGGTTGAGGGTGCTAGTGTAGTTGGTACAAGAATGGCTGAGCAGGAGAGTAGGAGGAATTTGGACAGGTAGGCAGGAGCTGCGTCGTGTATATTTTGGGGAGGAAGACACCTTATAGCAAAATCCATTAAAAAAATTTGCCCCCATTAGTTTTGGACAAATATTGGATCACAACTGTAACTCTGACTTTTCTCTGCATGTCAGTAGCAGTTGCTATTTCCAGCCAGGACGCAAAGACCCAAGGGGAGAGGCCCACATGCAGAGATGGGATTTTTATATCTCAGGAGATGGTAAAACCCACCCAGCTGTCTGGTTGTGTCAAAAAAAAAATCACGTTAAAATGCAGATGCTCCTGAGAAAGTGAGATGTTGATGGGTGCAGCCCTCCGAAGAAAAATACTCGTGAAACATGGGCCGTTGAACCTCAGCCGGCCGGCCGGGCTGTTTGCTCAGCAGGACCTGAGTGCGGAGGAATCTTAATTATAAGCGCGCTTCTGCGCTGTGCCCTTCGGAAACCCTGGAATCTCCCCAGGGGCGCTTAGAAATGGGGACGCACAAGTGCTGGATAATCATGAGATGTGTGGGGGAGCCCCCTTCTTAAAAAGACTTTCTGGCCACATCCCTTTCATATTCCAGTTAAACTTCGCTGCTTGGCCAAGGGGGCATCATTTCAGCTCCTTCTGTTTCTTGTCTGGTCAAGATCTTCAAGTTGGGCTTCCTTAAAAGAATTTCCCTTTCCTTTGTGGGTTTGGGACAGAAAAGGAACATATGTTTTCTCAGTAAATAGTCTTCATTTGCATCCTTGGACCATAACGAGTGGCAGTGAGGAGAGAGGGAGGGATGTGTGCTGGGCGCGGTGGGGGGTGGGATGTTCTCATTTAATCCGTGTAACAGTCATCAGGGAGGTTTTATCGTTGCATTTTGTACCCAAGGAAACCGAGGCTCGGAGGTGAAAGAAGGAAGGGAAGTTTGTGGTCCTTTGCAGGGGAAGCAATATAACCAGGCACTTGGGAGTGTAGGCTTGCGACCAGATGTGTGGGTCGAGACTGGCTCTCTCACACCTACCAGCTGTGGCACCTGCCTTGGGTTGCCCCTTCCCCTCGCTGCCCCGACGTTGCTCACTTATGAAATGTGATGCTGGCTCTTCCCCCTCTTCGGCTGTTGTGAAGATTACAATTGTCTGTGGATAGAAAGTGCTCCAAACACTGCTTGGCCCCTGGAAATCTAGTGCTCAGTAACCCCTGGGCTCTGCTGACTCCTCTCAGTGGGTCCAGGACCCTTCGGCTAACGGGATGTGAGAGATGATGGCTTAGCTAAGTGGGAATGTCTGTGTGAGGGGCAACCAGACCCAGTGCCCAGAGTTCCTGCCAGATCCCTGGGCCTGTGAGGATGAAGGTCCACAATTCCAGAATGAGCACCCTCCCCACGCTCTCAGTGACACACATCGGACACAGATCACAGATGCAGCCATCGTGGTCCATGGATATCCTGCTCACACAGGTCTCATCTGATTGCAGAGCGCATTCTGACTCTCACTTTACAGATGAGAAAGTCGATGTTCATCATCTTTGTTGTTCCCCCAGAAGGCTCAGTCTGCCAGTTTACCTGTCAGATTCTGCTAGAAGCACTTGCTGTGCTTGAAGAAGAAAAACCTTCTTTTCCTTAGGGATTGCAAACAGAAGCCTCTTTCAGCCAGTGTTATCTATTGGTGCATAACAAGCTAACACAAAACTTGGTGGTTTGAAACAAAAGTTGTTATCTCTCAAGGCGCTGTGGGTGGACTGGGCTCGCTGGGCGGTTCCCGCCTTGGGGCCTCTCCTATGTTGGAGTCACGTGCCTTTGACGGCTCCTCCACTCGGACATTTGACACCTGGGCTGGTAGTTGGCACAGTGGGGCTGCTGTTAGGCCCCTCCCTCCTCGCTCCTCTCTGGGAGACAGGCTGGGGCTTCTCAGCAGGCACCCCTAAGGTAGCTGGACTTCGTACGGGGCACCTGGCTTTCCTCCGAGTGGACTATTCCAAGGGCCAGGAAGTGGAAGCCATCAGTCTCTTAAGGCTAGATCCAGGAACCGGCGCCAGGTCACTGCCGTGGTGTGCTGTCACCCAAGGGGAGGGAACACAGACGCCCGCCTCTCTAGTGGAGAGAGTGTCAGAGAATTTGTGGTCATCTGGAATCCACCACGGCAGGGAGGAGGGCTGCGGCAGGTGCCGTGGGGTCTGACAGCTCACTTCCGTGGAACCAGGGTCCTGCCAGTTCTCTTAGAATAGATCTGGGGCCTTGCCTGACACCCCTGGAGACAGGCCGCTTGGCCTGGGTGGTCAGGACCTGCCTCTTTGGGGAGATGGGAAGTCAGTCTGGCAGACAGACTGAGGCCCGGCAAGCAGGTGTCACTGGGGTCTGTGGGACATTGAGCAGTGGGGAACGCACCATAAGATGGGTAGTGCTAAGAGCAGGGAGGGGAGAGGGAGATGGGCATGGGCGGGATTCAGGAAGGCCGGCAGCCTGACCCTCAAGCCTCAGGAGCACAGCTTCGGCCACCAGGCTGGTTCTGGAGCAGAACACTCCAGAGGATGTGCCTGGAGGATGGAGACAGACGTGAAAGTCAGTGGCCCAGAGCCGGGGTGGCCAAGCGGGCTCCTCAGACGGGAACTGGAAGCCTGCCCTTGGCCAGAGGCCTGGTCCCGAGAAGTGCACCACAAGGTGCGTGCCTGCCAGGCCCTGTATCAGCCCTGAAATGCAGAGTCTGAAGCAACTGGGAGCCAGAGACCTGAGACTTGGCCCCTGAGAGGCAGTGGGCTTGGGTCCTGATTGCTCCAGAGAACCAGGCTGGGCAGGGTCTGCAGAGGGGTATCCAGTCTAGCAACCTTTCAGGGCCTGACTGTAGACCCCTGCTCCTCGGGACTCCAGCCCCATCTGAGGACACTGGGCAGAATATTCCACAAGCTCTAGTCCATTCTGAAGCCCCTTGTAACCAAGGACTGACCCCTTAGCATCTGGCCCTCTCCCAGCCCCACAGAGTGATGTGCACTTCAGCAGACCGTTATGGGAGGCAAAGGCCTGGTGAGCTGGCAGAAGCATTTGTGAAATAATTGATGACTCTAAGCACTACTGCTTTAAAACTAAGTTAAACTTACAGGAAATTTGCAGAAACAGTACAGAGAGTTCCCCTCACGCTCACATCTTGCAGGGCTAGAATGCAGTGAGCAGACCCAGGCAGTGAAAATCTTATGCTGCTACTGATTAAACCTCAGGCCTTACTCAGCATCACCAGGTTTTCCACGAGGGTCCTCATCCCATTCCAGCATCCCGCCAGGACCCCAGATCACTTCAGTTGCCCTGGTTTCTTAGTCCCCTCCAGTCTGTAGCAGTTCCTTGGTCTCTCCTTGTCTTTCATGATCCTGGCACTTTGAAAAAGTAAAAGAAGTTCTTTTGGAGAAGGGCCCTCAATTTGGGTTTGTCTGGTGTTACGTCAGGGTTGGACCGAGTTGGTTCATTTGGGCAAGAATCCCACAGAGGTGATGTGTCCTGCTCGGGACCTCGTACCCGGGGTCCATGGTGTCCTTGTCTCATCACTGGTGACGTTGACCTTGGTCACTTGGTTAGGGTGGCGTTGGCCAGGCTTCTCCACTGTCAAGTTCCTGTCTTTCCTTTCTAATTAATAGATGTCTTGTCGGAGGCGCTTTACCTGAGAGATCATGTAAATTCTGTTTCTCCTTGACCTCTCACCCAGCAGCTCTGGCACCTGTTCACGGGTCTTTCCTACGGCAGTTATTACTGTGGTGTTTGTCTAGTGGTAGCTTCCCATTTCCCTCTTTCTACATTTATGACTTGGAATTCTGCTGTAAGAAAGAATTGTCTCTTCTCCCCATTTATTCATTTATGTGATTATTTGTATCAGTACAGACTCCTGGGTATTTGTATTATTCTGTGAGTTATAATCTGATACTGTGATTATCTGTTTTCTTGCTCAGGTTGCTCCAACCTTGACCTAACATTAAGAGCACCTTCAGCTTTACACTTGTGCTTTTGACCAGCCTCCATCATTTTTTATTTTTTTGAGCGCTTCCTTTCTTTTTCAAATCACAAGATGTTCAAAGCTCATCTTGTATTTTCCCTTCCCCAACTCTGCAATCAACTGCTTTTTCACATGGTCCTGGTTCCTTTCACTGGAGATTGGTGTATAGAAACCAAGATCCAGGGGTTGGGTGTGCTCATTGTCACTGGGGCGTCATTGCTTTTAGACCCTCTCAGGGACACAGTGGGAAGGAATTACATGGATATGCACTGATACACGCACAGTGTGAACTCATCTACCTTTCTGTATCCACCTACCTGTATGTATTTTAAAAACCATTAGGTCTGTACTGATATCTTTAATTCCACTTCAACAGCACAAGATTCATTTAATCTTCTCTCCTTCTCTTATTTGTAATTTCTTTTTCCAGCAGTGAGAAACCCAGTTCTCATTAGCTCAGATATATTTATTTAACTCCAGTATAGAGTAGTTTCAGAATTGCTCACCCACATCCCTGTGAGAAACACCTTTCTAAGTGATGACAGCATTTGTGTACTGACTTTTCATCTTCAGTCCTTACACTATCTATTAAAAGTCACTTATGTTAATTCTCTTCTTTGTTGCCTCCTGTTATTTATTTGTAATAGTTTGGTCCAAATGCAGAGTGTTTACATTCTATTTGGGGTTTCCCTCACATCTTGGTTGTTTTTAGTTGCTTTTTTATGTGTATATGAAGGGCATGTGAAACATTACAGTGCTTCTCCGTCAGATCTGTACCAGAAGATACATTCAGACACATGTCGCTGCCTCCTCGTCCCTGCCAGCCTGATCCCATCCCCGCCCTCTTTCCACCCCTTTTCTTGCTCACCTCCTCTAGGTAGCCAGTCTCTTATTTCTAATTTACTCTTCCTGTCCTGCTTTTGTACAAGTGAGTAGGTTGTACATTTTATAGCCCCTTTCTTTCATGAATTGTAGCATTCCCTAAGTACTCTTCACTCTTTGATTTTCTAATTCAGTCACCCTGGAATGATCTCCAAATTAGTTCGTATCACTCTTCGCCCTCCTTTACAGCTGGATAGTACTCCCCTGTGTGGCTGTCCCAGAGTTATTCAGCCCCTCTCCTGTGCCTGGGCATTTAGGCTGCTTGTCATATTTTTGCATTTTCAAATGATGCTTCAGTGAATAAACCTGCCTGTGTATTTTTGTAGTGCTGGGGTTATCTTCAGAGCAGTGTCCAAAGAAATAAGCTTGCCAGCTTGGCGGTGCACCTGTGGTTCTGCTAGGTGTTGCCAGCTTTCTTCCAGTAAGCTTTGCCCTCAACTGTTGGAAAATATTTGTTTCTTGAAAGTCAAGGTTTGTGTCCATTGCGAGTCAATTACTAATGAGGACTGGAGATGGGGGTGATGTGTTTAAAGTGACACAGCTCCCTGGGGGCCAAGCTGAGACTCCAATCCAGCTCAGCAGAGACCCAGCCTCTTTCCCGACTTCCTGCTGCTCCTGGGAACTGGAGGTGGGGTCTTCTGGCAAGTGGGGTCCACAGCCGGGTGGGGGTGCATGACCCAGCGGAAGCAGCAGGCAGGCAGATGTGGCGTTGCTGGCGGACCACACCTGTGTCTCGTTCCCACCGCTGAGTTTAAGCAGTCTTGCCACAGTGCTGCCTAATGATGTGTTCCTCGGGGGGGCCTAGGCTAATATAATTAATCTTTCTCATAACTGAAACATATACTCTCATCTGAGCAAGAGAAATACTGATTAATTTACCACTGTGTTAGTACAGGGAGCTGTTTTTTTCTCTTCTTCTCAGTACTGAAACTTTTCTTACTCCACACACAGTAAAGTAAGCCTCCCTTTCATCAGACTTCAAAGTGGGACAGAAAACAAGCACGTCTCTCAAGGGTCCCCCTCCCTTGTCATCTGGGCCCACACTCTCCTTGGTCACGTGGACAAGCTGAGCCTGGGGAGGGTTCCCCAGGCTCTTCCCCAGGTAGGAGCAGGCAGGAGGTCTGTTCCTGTCTGTGCAGTGCTCACTCTAAGTGCAGATGGTGTTGCCATTTGTAGATGGCAGACAGGAGAAGGAAGATGCCTGGAGCAGGAGGGGTGACCTTGCTGACTTGGCCTCAGGGCTGATGACCACTCACTCTTCCCACCATGCGTCTCTGCCCCCTCAGCCCCAGCCAGCCCCTACTTGGAGAGTCGGGAAAGATGGCCTGCTCGTTTGACACAGATTCTCCTCATCACCTGTCTCTAGACTGAGGTCCAGCCAGGCAGGTTGGGCTGGACTGTCCCCATCACCCATTCAGCTGTCTCCCTGACTTTTCCTCCCTTAACCAGGAAGCTTGACCTCCCTAGGCTCCCTCGAGGTCCATCTTTTCATCCATTCACTTGCCTTCTCCATACACTGAGCACCATTGGTTCTCCAGGCCAGGTGTGGGGCTGGGGGACATGGAGATGAGTGAGATCCAGCCCTGCACCCCACCAAGAATTCAGTTTAGTGGGGGAAGGACCCAGACAGAGGGATGCTTACAGAATAGGGCTGGAGATGCTCAGACACGGCCTACAGTGGGCCTCCTGACATTAAGAAGGGGTCCTCGGAGATGCTGCCAGGTGAGCTGAGCGTGGAAAGACGAGGGGCAGTTGTCCAATCCAGGAGGAGACAGTGAGCAGGTGTGCTGTGCTTAGAGAACACAGCGGGAGTTGGGGGTGGGGCTGCGGGACTGGAGTGAGGGGGCGTGAGAAGGAGGCGGGAGGTGGGCGGTACATCGGCTGCCAGTTTCCATCCTGACCCAGTTTTTGATGAGCTCTTTATTTTATTCACCGCTGTACCCCTAGGACTTCCGACCATGCCTGGCACGTGGTAGGCGGTCGGTAACTATTCGGAGGCTCTATTCCTTATTCCTCAGTGGGGACCAGCACTGCTGTCTGTCTGTGCTGCCGCTACTGCAACCTAGTATTCCAGAGTAGGGCTTGGCATACAGTAGGTGCTCAGTAGATGTCTGTCGAGTGGCTGGCTGCTGGCTGACAATACAGCTGGCCCATACCTTGTACTCACTGATTCGCAGCTATGATTGTTGTCTTCATGGGTAGCTGGCGGGGTGGTTACCAGTCACATCATGACAGGTCCCTTGTGCAAAGCTGGATCCAGCAATAGCTGGGCAGCTAATAAGGGACGGCGCTCTACTTGTTAACAGTAATAATAAGAATAATAATAAGCTTTTGTTGAGCCAGTTAAACGCTTTACGGATGCTCTCTCTCCAGTGGCTCTTGGGAACTCCTGGGGTAAATTCACAGGCATGTTCGGGCTGCCATCTCCCTCCAGCAGCATCTGACGAAACCTAGGCCATTCTGTGGCCACCTGGGCTGGGCGTGGGCATCTGGGGAGGAGCTTGTCCTTTGGAGAACTCTTGCGCAGCCTCGGCTGGGTGTCTGTCACTGGGAGAAAGGCTCCCAGGGGATCTCCCGAAGCCTTGGAAGGTGAGGATCCGTATGGAATGTTGTCAGAACTCAAGGCCACCTGGTCCAGACGTTTCATCTTGGAGAGCAAGTTACCAACTTTGACTTACTGGCGTCTGATCTCAGGAGTTAAATGGGTTTTTTAATTTATTATGAAGTACCTCGTGTATAAATAGTGTATGTGTACGGTTAAGAAAAGAAATATGAAGTGAACTTCCATGTACTCGCTGCATCTTCTGAATAAACTCTGAAACTCTGAGTGGCTTACGAGAGCCCCTATTCTGGCCCCTTCTTCCTCCGCAGCCGCATCTCTCACCTCACTCAGCGTGAAGCCTCGCCACCCAGACTCGCCGCGTGCAGCCATCCACACGTTCACTTTTTCTTTGCACCTGTCAGTCTCCGAACACCTAGTCCTCTCCTAACTTTGGTTGAGTTCGTCCTGCTAGCCTTTCAGGTCTCAGCTTAGTCCCCACTTCCTCCCCTACCTGAAACGTTCCAGGGAAGATCCCCTGCCCGCTCTCCCAGGCACGTCGGGCCCGCCTTCCCCGCGCTCCCCTGGTGCCCTGGGCTCACTCGCATCGTCACAGTGATGCTTGTGTCTCCCCGCCCTGGGCCACAAGATGCTAGAGGCCCAGAGGCCTCATCTTCCCCTGGCAGGCGCACGTTGCTCTGTGTGGGGCTGCTTGGGGAATACTCGTTGGAAACCTGGGCCTCGGGTTCCTTTAGGATGCTGTGTTTTAAGTGACCACTGAGCTCTCTTCTCCTTAATGCTCCAGCAACATCCACTGGATTTGTCACCCAGAGTCTCTGAATTTCCAGACAGGGGCTTGTCTTATTTACAAATAGGATGAGAATGAAGCTTCCTCACCCCACAATATTGAAATGTTCTGGAGATGGAGAAACATTTGGAAGTACGGTTGAGCCAGAGCCACTCCAGAGAAGGCAGTCAGCGAGCGACTCATGGAAAGAATTTGGATGAAATAGTCCCTCCCCTCCTTGTCTTGAATGTGTAGGACCTTTCAGCACAGGGAGCACAGATTTAGTCCCAAGACTGGCGTTATTTTGAAAAGCAAGTTTCTGCTAGAATTAAAGGGTCCTGGAGCCAACTCCGTTCAGCCCGAATAGCTCTGCTATAACAGAAAGGCTGCCAGAACCTTTGTCATCTGTCGTTCTCGCAGCAGCCACGCCCCTTCCCCAGCGAGAATTCTGCCACCCCCCAATCCCCGCCGTCCCCAACAGAGAGAAACTGCTGTCACAGAGGTGGCCACTTGCATGCTGGCATCAAATGCTTTGCTCTTGTCACCTGGGTGGTGAGATGCTCCCAGGCTTGTAGGAAAACAGAAGCACGTGGAGTCTTCATGGTTTTATTTATGCCCATGTGTGTTCCTGAAGATAAAAGTAAAAGAATGTAATCAACTGCATTGCAGAAAATTTCTGAATATTCTCCCCCAGGCATTTTTTTTTTTGCCCTGTTCTAGTGAGGTTTTAAAACTATTATTTGCAATCCTAGGTATTGTAATGCTGTGTTTTTTCCCTTTAATAGCCTGGGCATCTTCCTTCAGGCCACCTGGTCATTTTACCGTCATTTCGGACTGCTGTGCGGTGTTCCAAGGGGTCGTGCTCCTGCGGTTTCTTTCATTCCCTCTTGTTATTGCCGAGGGGCTGTTGAAGGAAATCGGTGACTCTTAGTAAACAGTTCTGAGAACTTGGTGTAGAGAGGGAGACTCTGAGGGTGAGCCGAGGGGGCAGAGGGCACCCTGCCTAGGTCCCTAGGGCTGCATGCCCTGGCAAGGTCCCTGGCCATAGACCTAGAAATCTTAGCTGGACTTTATGGTACTTTGTAGAAAAGATGGAGAAACGTGGGCAGGGGGAGAAGGCAAACAACAGAAGGCCAACAACTCATAGTGCTCGGTAAGGAGTTTGCATTAACCTGGAAACCTGGTCACAAATTGGGAAGTGAGTCATGTAGACAACAGCACGGAGGGTGTGCACATCGTTTGTGGATGATCTGACGTTGGAGAATGACTGTGTAGGAAGAAGAGACCATCTCGGAGCTGGGGTGACCTCAGGAGGTGGCACTGTGGGCAGACATCAGCCTGCTGACATGGAACACAGTCCAAATACTCAGTCCTGTCTTTGGGTTCACAACACTCACCTCACTCTAACAAGAAGGAGTCAATGTGGCTTCGCAGCATCATGAATCCACAGCACAGTGAGGTGACCCCAAAGCCAGTGTGGTTCTGGGTGGCATTAATGGGTGTGCTGCCTCAGCATGGGGGAGGAGACAGTCCGGCCCCATCTGGGCTGGGAAAAGCTTTCCTGGAGTAATGTTTTTTGTGTAGATGCTGTGATTTTAGGATGGGCCTTTCCAGGAGAAGGATTATGATTCGGGGGGTGCTATATGGACACGTAGGGAAGAGGGGGTGCCTAGCAGGGGAAAGGGGGCTCGTGGGGCTATGAGAATGAGCCTCAATCATCATCAGCCTTGTTATCATGTAATCAAGTAGTGGCCAGCCCTTGAGCTAGGCAATCCACAACCATTATATTTAAGCCTACAAGCTAAGTATCGCCCCCACTTTACAGATAAGGAAACTGAGTCTGAGAGAGGTGAGGTGGCTTGCCCAAGTCACACAGCGAGTAAAACCACAGCACCGAGATTGGATGTCAGATGTGTTTGAGGCCAGAGTCGTCATTTCTTCCCACTGAATATCAATTTTTCAAGAACTGAAGTGTTGCCTTGCAGAAGATGACAAGGACTTACTTCTGCTGGTCCCTGGCTGTGGGAGTAGTTCCAGGGGATGCAAGCTACGAGAATATTTTGTTCTAAAGGAAAGAAAAACTTTCCTGACTGATCTGTCAGCAGGTAGAATAAGCCGTCCGGACAGGCGGGAAGTTCCAGAATGACAAGAGGGATTGAAGAGGAGGCTCGGTGAGCAGTAGGGTTCTTCTGGGGGAATTCAAAGGTCAAATGAGGAAGCAAACAAAATAAACATGAATGTCCCTTCTATACGAGTAAAGGACCTATGATTGTAAGCAGCAGGTGTGGCTACGAAGCAGGCTCTGACTGCCTTAAGCAAAAGCACACTGCAGGGATGTGGGGTTCAGGGGTGGAAGGAAGTGGTGAACAAAGCAGAAGAAGGGCAGAAGTCAGGCTGTCTCCAGGCACCCAGGTGGCGGCAGCTAAGAGACTCTCATCCGGTGCCGTGGCCGTGATGATCAGCGTCTAGAGTTACCCTGCCCTCTGTCACCTCACCTAAGACTGAGGGCTGACCTGGCTCCAAGCCCATCTCCTTGACGCCCTGATTGACAGCGTCCATTAGGAGGTTTTTTCCAGCGGGAACTTGAGACACTGATGCTGAAAAAGGCACAGACCCGGGGCATGGGCCCTGGGCAGTGACCTGCGTGTCCGGTAGCCTTGAGCTGCTGCGACTCCAGGAGCCACGCTGAGCCCTGACTTCTGTCCAAGGCTCTGCCCACCTGTCCTGCAACCACTAACCCAGGCCACACCCAGCACCCTATACCCATAGGGCTAATTTTCCAAGACATCCATCCCAATAGGCAAACTATTAAAAACTCTCAAGCGTGTTTATTGGAAGCAGCCCAGCCGAGGACCAGTTTACTGAGAACCATGTTCAAAACCAAGTTGTCCATCTCCTTGGCACTCTAGGGGTGCTCTGTCCTTGCAGAAAGGGTGGCCCTCTTCCTGGTTACCCAGCACAGGGCTCCTCCTGGCATTTAGCATTGCACGCCATCTCCCTAGTTTTTAGAACCCTGTAGTTCTTTTTTAAAAGTAGTTTTAATAAATTATTAATTTATTTTTATTGTCAGCACCATTTATTAGGTATTCAGTTGTAATAATTATTTATTAATTGATGTATTAATTATTGGATGGAGAACAGAAGCTTATTTAGAAAATATAAGGTATAAAGAAAAGGCGCCCATGCACCCACCACCCCGGCTTGAGTATCACCAGTACTTCAGGGTCCCCGGAGCGCCCCCACCGCAGCCCACCCACTCCCCTCCCCACTTAGTAGTAACCACTCCCCCGGCTTTGGGGTTTCTTGTTCTCTTGCTCTTTTGTAGTTTGATCACATTTCTCTCTCTCAACAACATATTGTTAGGTTTTTCCCCATTTCTAAGCTTCATACAGATGGAAACATCCTTCATGTCCTCCTTGGCGGCCCGCTTTTTCATGCAATGTATTAGCGATTCATTCACTCATTGTTGTCCCCTTTCACACTGTGCAGAATTGCAGTGTATGAATATATGACAGCAGATCCAGGCCACCCTGGGTGGACATTCATGTTGTTTCCAGCATGTCGCCGACACTGACATTGCTGTCCGTCCGCATTCTTGGCTGCAGACCTCAGGACGCCGGCACAGGAGCATCCAGGTGTGTGCCCACGGGCGGGATGGCAGGTCATCAGGGTCTGGGTATGTTCATCTTCGTAAGTTGATATCATCCTGTTTTCCAAAGTGGCAGCAACCAAGTAGTGCTCCTGCAGCTGGTGTATGAGTCCCTGTCGCTCTGCAGCCTTTGTCAGTGTTGAGTGATTTCTTCGAGTTTTTTTAGCTCTTGCCAGTCTGATAGCTGGTGGGCAGTAACTTGTGCTTTAATGGCCATTTCTCTGACTCCTGACGTTTAGCTTCTTTATGGCTGTTTTCTCTTTTGAGAAGTGCCTGGACGTGGCTTTTGCCCAGTTTTCTTTTTTTCTGGTGGGGGAGTGAGTAGTTAATTATGTTTGTTTATTTATTTATGTCTGTATTATTTTTGTAATGGAGGTACTGGGGATTGAACCCAGGACCTTGCTCATGCTAAGCACACGCTCTACCAATGAGTTACACCTTTCCCCTGCCCAGTTTTCTTTATTGTTCATTATTTTCTTACTGCCTTGACACTAACATAATATGTATGATATATACATATAGTGTATATAACATATATATGATAGACACACAATACATACATATATATACATACACACACACACACATATATATATATTCCAGCTTGTGGCTTAACTCCTTACTTTTTTATGACATTCTTCAAAAACAGAGGCATTAAATTTAGTTTTGTTGAATTTATTAATATGTCCCTTTATAGTTTGAACTTTTTTGTCTTACTAAGGTATCCTCTACCCCAAGGTCATAAAGATATTCCCTATGTTGTCTTATAAAAGTCCTTAAGTTTTCCCTTTCACAATTGTCTAGAATCCATCTGGAATTGTGAAACACTGGTTTGATTTCATTTATTTTTCCATATGGATACTAAGTTATTTCAGCTGTTTCTCCAAAGGCCTGTTTTCCCCAGGGATCAGCGGTGTCCATGTATGTGTATCTCCAGTCTGTTCTTTTGGCCTAATAGTCTGAAGTTTAACTACCGAACCTGTGCAATAATTCATGATGTCTTAGGCAAGCTCTCCCATCTTATTCTTCTTCAGTAAATAACTTGGCTATTACCATCCCTTTGCACTTCGATACACATTTTAGAATCAGCTTGTCCAGTAGCACCAAAAACCCTGCAGAAATGTTGGCTGCGATAAATCTACGTAGATCACCTTAGGAAAAACTCCTGTTCTCTGGATAGTGACTCTCATGTTCCTTGAAGCTGGTCTGTCTTTCTTTTTATGTAGGTGTACCCTTATGTCTGTTAGTAAACTTTTCTAATTTTCTTTATAAAGGTTTTACACATTTGTGTTCAATTTCTAGATAATTTATATTTCAGATATTATTCCAAGTGCTGTCTTTTTAAAATCAGCATCTTTATTGAGAGAGAATCCACAAAGCACAAAATTCACCTATTCCAAGCATACAATTCAGTGGTTTTCGTATATGCACACAGTTGGGTAACCATCACCAATATCTACATTTAGAACATTTTTATCATTCCCTCAAAGAGACACCTTTCCCAGAGCAGTTACTCCCATTGCCCCCTACCCCCAGCTCCTGGCAAGGAGGATGAATGGGTGAGTGAATGAATTTATGACTGTGCAGTGGGCTTCCTGTCAGACATCGCCCAAGCCAGCTTTTGCTTTTTGTTTTATTTTCCCCTCCCATCCCTCTTACTGCCCTAAAGATAGTCTCCAGCCTCTTTCATTCTCCTCCACTGCGCCTTACCCTCCGCTCCCTTGGCCAGCTAACTTTTTCCAAAGAAAACAATGTTCAAGGTTTTCTCCTAGGAAGCCCTTGGTCGCTCCCTTGGGAAGCCAGTTGCAACTCCCAACACTGTTCCTCTGGGGAAATTCAGGCTGATGACTCAAGCATCTTGGAAACAAACTTGTGGGATGCGTCTCTTTTGTGAGTCGGAGGAGGCCTCTTCTGGGCTCTTGATTTGCTGCAGACTCCTCAGAAAGTAAACACAGTCGACCTGATTATTCTTCTCCGCTTCCTCCTGAGTCAGAGCTATCTCGGGTTAACTCAGGGAAGAGGCTAAATTAAGCCTTGAAACCAAGCAGCCTCCGTGACAGGCACTTTGTTTTGCTTGAGTGACTGTGATGATGGGTCTTTGGTTTTTAAGAGCAGCACTAATTGCATCTCTTTAGGCCGACCTTGGTGATCGCTTCCTTGCCCTGCAGAGACAGGGGGCTGCCAGATCCCTCCGCGGTTCCCACTCATTCATTCAGCATGCTTATCCGAAGTGCCTGGTCCCTGTCAAGCTCTGTGCTTGGAGGTGGAGATTCACAAGCTCGCCTTCTCAAGGCTTGGAGTCTAGCTAAGGAGACCGCAAGGAACAAGAGACCCATTAAAGAGTTAACCGGGTAGATGTCTGGCCAAGGCAGAAAAGGGAATGGGTTTCTAAAGCACCTGTGCCTTCTTGTGACTTCATGCAAGGGCTTGGCCATGAAATCTCCAAAATAAAAGAGGGGACCAATCTAGTAGTCACAGACAAGCAAGCGGAAACAATCACTTTCACATGCAGATTATCCTCTGGGGTGTAGGTAGCCAGGAGGAAATGGCACACATATAAATTTTACATCAAAAGAAAGCATTTTGGACAAATATTGAACTCTAGTTAATACATGGATGCTGCAGTATTTCAGGGAACGTGTAATAATATTTGCAGTGTATGGGATACTGTTCACAGTGAGGATGACTGAGTCATAGCTATGCACAACACCGGAGGATCTCACCAACATCACACTGGGGAAAAAAAAGCAGACTCAAAAGAGGACATACTATGTGATTCTATTTCTACAAAATTCATGAACAGACAAAACGCACCTAGGATGTTAAAAGTTAGGGTAATGGTTTTTCAACGAGAAGGAAGAAAGGATTGTGAGTGAGGTAGGGAGCCAGAGGCCTCCTGGAGACTGGAAGGTTCTGTTTCTTGATCTTGGTGATAGCTAAGCAGATGCAAAAACTTATCAAGCTGTCTACTTAAAGTGTGCACTTTTCTGTATGTGTATTATACATCATTTAAAAACTGCACTAGGAAGAAAAAAGGAAGAAAACCAAACAGATCTAACTAACAGCTTTGTCTAGCTGAGCTTTGCGGGTAGGAACCCACTCTAAGCCTATCAAGCAAACCAAAGTTGTGAAGGGCATGAAACTTCCCTCTAAGACGTTTACTTGTTCATTTGTGCACATGTTCCTGTTGCGTCAACTCCCCTAGTCCTCACTGCCTGTTTCTCCTTCACACAGATGTCTATCCACATGCACTGTGTTCCCAATCCAGACTTGATCTGCAAGGCATGACCTGGCCCTTACAGGGATCAATGTGCCCAGAGGAAGAGGCATGCAGATGCTTCCCCTTGCAGCAACACTCCTCCCTTTCCTGGATTCCTTTTTGGGATTCTTCCCACGTATTTGTCCTGAGATATCCTTTGACCCCTGAATTAGTTAGTCAGGGTTCTCCAGGGCAACAGAACCAATGATAGATAGATAGATAGATAGATAGATAGATAGATAGATAGATATTTATGATAAGAAATTGGCTCATGTCATATGGAGGCTGGCAAGTCTCGGGATCTGCAGGGTGAGTCAGCAAACAGGAGACTCAGGAGAGCTGATGGTTTCCTTTCAATATAAAGACCAGTAGGGTCAAGACCCAAGAAGAGTCAATGTTCCAGTTTGAATTCGAGAGCAGGAAAAAGCTGATGTCCCAGCTTAAAGGTAGGCAGGCAGGAGGAATTCCCTCTTACTCAGCCTTTTTCTTCTATTTGGGCCTTCAACTGATTAGATGAGGCCCACCCAACTGGGGAGGGCAATCTGCTTCACCTGGTCTACCAATTCGAATGTTAATCTCACCTAGAAACATCCTCACAGACACACCCAGAATCCTGTTTGACAAGTGTCTGAGCACCATATGATTCAGTCGAGTTGACATATAAAATTGTCACACTCCGGAGTATGAAAAGCCTTCCAGCCCTAACGGCAGAGCTCTCTAATGGAAGAGCTGCAGCTGGGGGCCCTGGCCTGGTCCATGTCACATCCCATCAAGTAGACAGGCTGTAGCCACCTCACATACATTAGTCATTCCTTTCATATTGTTTGGATTAGTAATCAGTGGAAAAGAAGTCTTCAGCTGCCTGCCAGGCCCCCTGGATGGCCATGTTTATCACCTTAAGGAGTAAAAAGAAATGATTTCAGTTATTGCAAAATACATCATATGTACAAAAGAATCTCTGAAATAGTTGAAAGGGTAAGGATAAAAATGAACCCATGAGTACTCCCCACCCAGCTTAACAAATGGAAAATAACCAGTACATTGAAGGCCTTTCTTGCCCCTCCCAGTGGCTCCTCAGTCTGTCCTTCCCTATAAGATGCCCCACTCCTGAATTTCATGTTCATCATTCTCTTGCCTTTCATAAGTATATGTCTCTAAACAATGTATTGGTTTGGTTTTGCCTGTTTTGAGCCTTCATGAATTGATGCATGCTGTCCATATTCTCTGCAACATGCTTTTTCACTCTCCATGAGGGGTTAGGGTGTCATCCACATTGTCACGTGTAGTCTCAGTGCATTCATTTCACTGCCGTGCAGTATTTTCTCATGTGGACGGGACCATCGTTAGGGTCCACCTCCACATGTCTGTCTGTCCTACTCTTAGTGAACATCTGGGTCGCTTCCAGTCCTCTGCTGTCACAAACAAAGCTCAAAGGAGCATTCCTGTCCCCTCCAGGTGCAGAGATGTGGAGATTTCTCTAGGATGGACACCTCGGAGATCAGATGCTCAGCCCAATTCTAGAAGAGATGTCTCTTTGCTTTTCTAGGGAATATCAAGGAGCTTTGCAGAATGATTGTACCAATTTATGCTCCTGCTGGAGGTGATGCAGGTTTCTTATGATGCTCTCCCCACCCCGCATCCTCTCTGGTCTCAGTAAATCGCCTCCCCTGGGTTCAGTTCACCCTGCTCATGGTGTGATTGTGATGCCCTCCTACCCACTGTGTGCACATGCAGGACAGCACTTTTCTAGGGCAGGATCCAGCACGTGAACGTGTGTCAAATCCCTGCTGCCGTGGGAGAGCCCATGTGTTTGGTTTGACTACTGTGCAGCTGTCTCCATTTCTGCTTCAAGGAAAAGATCTAAAACAAGCTCAGTAGAGTGAGTGGCGCCCAGGCTGGACTCCTGGGCTAATCTCTTTACACCGATGTCAGGACATTCATCCTTGGAATTGATCAGTCATGCTCTGCCGTTTCTCCACAGCCAAGAGCAGTGTGTCCCAAGATCGGCTCCATGGGTGATTTTTCACTCCCACTCGAGATCAAGTCCCCGGGCATGAAATCACTGCCCCACTTGATCTGCCCGGCTGTGGAGAGGATGCTTATAAACCATCACCTTTTGTGCCTCTTTCAATTACAGGTTAGCCTGGGGAGGAAGATAAAGACATTTGCAACCAAGATGGTAATCACGAGTGGAAATGATGAGGACAGAGGAGGCCAAGAAAAAGAGAGTAAAGAGGAGAGTGTCTTGGCGATGCTGGGGATTATTGGGACCATTCTGAACCTAATCGTCATCATATTTGTATACATATACACCACTCTCTGAATGGCCTCGGGATGGCCGAAGGACAGGAGTCCTGCGTGTCGGCAGATCAGTGACCAGACGCTGTACCAACAAGCGACCTTGACCTACATACGCCGCTCGGTCAAATGCACCTTCAAACTTGATAAAGGGTCACCAAAATAAACCGATCCTGCTACACAAGGAGCAGACACTAAAGCACAATGAATCCAACAAAACTCATTCACCCAGCAAGGAACTCAACGTCGCTGGTAGGGGGCCCGAAAGAACGCCTGGAAGACCAGCCTTTGACGCCATCGGGGAGCGGGTGGGTGCAGAGATTCGTTATCCCAGATCGCTGACGCACGCCACGTATTCAAAGAGAGGAACAAAGCGGATGCAGCTCACCGTGTCTCCCAGGACACGCGTTTCCTCCTAATCCGATGAGCTCTTTAGTACAAAAAACCGCAGGGACAATCCTTTGACAAGCATCCCATTCATCAAAAGTGTCTGACTATTTGATACCGGGGAGATAACTTATTTTTCTTTTTTCATTGGCTTGACGTGTGTATCTGTTCATATCAAGGTTTATAAATATATATTTTTAATAAATGTGCTCTATTTTTTAGCATGAACCAAATACTTGGGGAGGCACCCCCGGATCCATAGAGCTTTCCTTGGTTTTACCTGCTTAAACCCCTAGACTGCAGATGTTCTGTTGTGAAATCACTCTTGTCCTGATTCGCTCCTCTTGAATCCTTTACCTCCTCTCTCCTTGTTCTTTTCGGTCTGGAGGACGTTTTTCCGTAATATACCAGCCGGGATCTTGGTTGGTGCATGTTCTAAGATTGTCCATTGAGCGGCTTTTTGTTGTTATACCGGAGATACCAAACGATCGTGGGCATGTGGACCTTGGATGCACCGTATCCTTACTAAGAATGATGCATGAACAAGGGCTGAGAGATAGATCAGCTTTAAAAAATTTTTACAAGGACTACCGTGGAGGAAGAGCGCAGCTACCTTTGTAGATCAACTGTAGGATGGAGTATTCTTAACAGCAACATTATTATTTCATTCTTGTGATGATTTGTTGAGCAGATTTGATTTTAATGGCCGCATACCGTGAGAGATGAGAACAGGGGGGAAGCTCAGCAGTAGGTGCCTAGTTCCGTCCTTAGCAAGCCACTTGGGATCCTTTCCAAAGTAGGTGGGGTGCAAATGGCACAAGGACTCCCCACTGTAAGAGCTCACCTGGGTGTTTCAGGCTATGCAAACGCCCCTGTGACAGGTGACTTTTCAAGGTCACTAGAAGGGGACGCAATGATCACCCTCAAAGACTGCTGTGTTTCTTAAAGCTCCTGGTTTATACTCACCTGCTACTTCCTCTCTGGCAGGGACAGTTCAGTAAATCTGAATTTGCCCTGTGCTCCTGGCTCCCTGAGACAGGCCTTTGACTGGCTGCAGTGGCGTGGCCTTAGAAAGAGGATTAGAATTCCTTCTGCCAGCGCCAGCCTTGCCTGGGGGCCAAAGAAGCAGCAGTCTGCCTAGTTGGATTCAAAGGTTGCCCAGGATGTCTCTCCTGCCAGATCTCTCCCTCCTGATGTGGTGTCTGAAATTCCACCATTAGAGAGTCATTTCTTGGGCTCTTCTAAGGGACTGGGATCTTTTATGCAGTAAATGCCCTGAGCACCTGGCTCTCATCAGGTGTCTTCCCCACCAGAAGGAAGGAGGCTGATGTGCATTCAGGGCACACTGTGTGCCAGACGCTCTATTCCTTAAGTCATTGAATTCTCTTGGTAAGTGAGATAGGGAGTTTTTGCCCTACATTGTAGAAGAGAAAGGAAGGCTTAGAGAGATCCGGAAACTTTCCTGTGGTCAGGTGGCTACTAGTGGTGAGTCAAGATGCAAACCCCCGATCTGTCTGATTCCCTGGCCTAGTGAGGGTTGGTGAATGCTGGGGAAAGAGGAGGTGGAGAGGTGAGGATGGTCCAGGAGAGGGCCCTTGGGGGTCAGATACAAATCCACTGCTTTGCTGGCCTCTGCACACCTTCCTACCCTCCCTCTTAAGAAATGAACAATCCCTGGGAACTCCTTGCACATGGGCAGGAGGCCATACACATGAGGACGAGGCACAGGAAGGAGACTGGTTTGGAATGTAATGGACTGTCGGGGGAGGGGGCTGTCTCACAGCTTCTGTGTGGTTCTAGAAATATTGTATGAAAATTCTGAACAATGAACAAACAATAAAGGTGCGATGGAAAAAAAATATTGATATCCTTTCTTCCCCCCAGTCTTCTGGTGTTTTAAAACTTCTGCATCCTTTGTTTACCTAAACATATTTTTATTTTATTACACACATGCACACGTACAAAACTGAATGTGACTCTGTTAAACTGAAACTGTTTTGTTTGGACGGTAGAAGCCCCAGTGATTTTTCAAGTGTACTAATTTGAAATTTATTGAGGGGAAAAACTGTCTTTCCGATCCTCTCAACAGCTCCCTGATGGTTCGTATAGGTTGTCCTAATCCACAGCCTGGAAATAAAGCTACCCGTTCAATGACTGCCAACCAAAGTGGCAGTGCTCTCTCCTGCAGAGATAGTCTTATTTCTGTTCTAATTTAACACAGCCTGCGAGCCCGCACTGGGCAAACTCATGGCTTCCCCCAGAATCCTAAGGTGTCTTTGAGGGCACATGGAAGGAATAGGCTGCCCGTGACCCTGGGTCTTCAGAGTCCAAGTGCACCCAGCCCAGCCTTGGCACCAAGAGCAATACCCAAAACAACACGAGGGCTGGGACTTCCCACCCATCCTGCAGGACCCTCACAACAACCCCATGAGATGCATGTGCCTTTCTGCATCTTACAAGATGAGGAGGAAAAGCTCAAAAAGACTCATTGACTTTTCCAAGGTTGCGCAGCTGGAAACCAGCAGAATCAGACCTTCTGGCTCCGTGTCCGTGTGCTGCCCACACCTTGTGTGGTCCAGGCTGTGGGTCTGAGCTCTGCCAGAGCCGTCTGGCTAGTTCAGTCACAGCACACAGCTTCCCGCCGAGCCTGCCTGTCCTTGATCACAACACACCTGGCCTGGTCAGCACAGCTGAATTGATGCTTTTAACTTCTACCCTGGAAAGGGACTCAGAAAGCCAGGGCTCTGGCAGGGGAGGGCCAGGCACGCATGGCAGTGTGGCCTGGGGGCCTGCGGCTGCCAGATGCTTGCTGATGGCTGGAAACAGCCCAGGCCTGAATCCCATCTCTGCCTCGTACGATCTAGGTGACCACATGCGTTTCACACCAGCTCTGTGAGCCTTGGTTTTCCTTATCTGTAAATGGGGTGTGATAATAGCCCCCAGTTCCATCAGGTAGGTATCTTTGGCTCATTTAACTGATACAGAAAAGAGTGACCTGGAAAGGTGAGTTGACTTAGCAGAGGCCCTGGGACCATGAAGTCATGCGGCGGGGAATCGGGCCTGGGTTCCAGGAGCTGCCCTCACCTTTGCAGCCCAACTTAAGCCCCCAAATAAAGATCTCCAGGGGGCCTGAGTTCCAGCATGGGGATGAGGGTGGTTGGGGAACAAGATACCTCAGAGACTTGCAAGTTCAGTGTGAGGGACCTGGACTGTAGGAAGGTAAAAGGGAGCTTAGGGACCCTGTGATTCTACAGGATGGGGTGAGGACAGGGCAGAGAGACCCTTTTTCTATGATTTTCTTTTCCTTTTAATTCACCAATAACCAGCTGAGGCCCTGACAAGATCAAGTCCCAAAGTCACACAGCTCGGTAGTCCAGGGGCCTCAAAGGTAGCTTGGGAGAGGGAAATGCATAGAAATTTATTTTAATAAAAAGGGCTTCTGGTTACTGGGGGCTGGACCACGAGGCCTTTTCCATTGCTTGTTTCTGGGATTTCTGTGCAAAGCAAATGTCCTCTCTAAGAATCCAGCACTCTGCCCCTGTGTCACTGTCAGGAATGTGGCAGCCTGACCCCAAAGAGCATAGTTTAGGGATGCCTTTCCTGCAAGGGGGCCGGAGAGAGGCCTTTTATGCCAACGACTGGGGGCTGCTGGACACAGCAACTCTCCCCCATCCTGACTTGTCTTTTCATAAATCACACATGCATAGTTACAGTTGAAAAAAATTACAATTAAAAAATTCTACAGAATTAAAAGAATTAAGTTCTGTGGAATTTAAAGAATCCTCAAACACCGCCACCTAGAGGCAACCACAGTTAGTATTTAGCATGAAAATTACAGACCAGGTGGCCTGCAGATGTGTCTGGTGAGATCATTTTCCCTGAAATTTTGAAATTCCATTGCCTTTAGGCAGGACCCACTCTTTATGTCACTGTCCTCACATTTCCTGTGACAGTGGACAGCTTCCCTTGTTTCTGTTACTGGATCCAAAGACATTCTAGACATTTCCCCATAAACAGTAGGTTGAATATCATCGTGTACACGGATGGTTGCATGCTGTGAACATTGCTCTCAGGTACTTTTTCATTAACAGTTGTGAATTAGCTTCCACATTCATCGGTCTATGTAAGCAAGCCACTGTAAGGGCCGTGTGGTGCTTCATGGTTAGATGTATACACATCTCCCCCTTCTCTCACTGTTGGGCCTTTAGGTGGTTGTCCAAGTTTGCTGTGAACCACTCAGCCTTGCTCTTTAAAGCATCCCTTACCTTCCCCAGGACCCTTTAGAGCGGTCTGAGGCAGTACCCTTTACAACAGTCTTCAAGGGCGGTATCCGGTAAGTCATTGTCTCCCAAACCAAACTGAAGGTGGGAATCACTTGAATCCTTTTTAAGAATGCACATTCTCACAGCCACTATGGAAAACAGTATGGAAATTCCTTTTAAAAAGTGAAAAATAGAGTTACCATGTGATCCAGCAATCCCACTCCTCCTGGGTATATATCCGGACAGAACTCTAATTAGAAAAGATACATGCCCCCCAGTGTTCATAGCAGCAGTATTTACAATAGCCAAGACATGGAAGCAACTTAAATGTCCATTGAGAGATGACTGGATAAAGAAGAGCACAGGGAAATATACACAAAATGTTATGATAACTCACAGAGAAAAAAAAATGTGACAATGAGTGTGTATATGTCCATGAATGAATGAAAAATTGTGCTGAACACTGGAATTTGACACAACATTGTAAAATGATTATAAATCAATAAAAAATGTTAAAAAAAGATGTGGAATATATATATACACACACACATATCCACACAAACATACACACAATGGACTGTCACTCATCTATAAAAAGAAGAATGACATAATGCCATTTGCAGCAACATGGATGGACCTAGAGATGATCATACTAAGTGAAGTAAGTCAGGCAAAGACAAATATCATCTGATATCACTTGTGTGTAGAATATAAAAAAATCACGAATGAACTTATTTACAAAACAAAGAGACTCACAGACATAGAACACAAACTATGGTTACCAAAGGTAAAGGGAAGGAGGGATAAATTAGGAGTTTGGGATAAGCAGATACAAACTACTATATATAAAATAGATCAACAACAGGGACCTACTGTATAGCACTGGGAAATATATTCAATATCTTGTAATGACCTACAATGAAAAAGAATATGAAAAAGGATATACATATATAACTGAATCACTATGCTGTACACCAGAAACTGTCACAACGTTCTAAATCAACTAGACTTCAATTTAAAAAATTAAAAAAAAAGAAAGAAAAGAATGCATGCTCTCGGGTCTCTCCCCCGATCTCTGGTTAGTAGCTCTGGAGTGGAGCCTGACCTGGGGTCTTTTGAACAAGTCTCCTAGGTGACCAGGCATATTTGGAGATCTTAATACAGATGAACCCAGGATAACCACCTGGGCTCAGACCCTGATTTGAGGCTTTGGGACCCTTGTGGTGGTTCTGATCTTGGGCAGGTCACTTCATCCCTTTTCACCTGGGTTTCCTCATCTATAAAAAGCTGATCATAACGTCTGGATCACAGGTCATTATGAAAGTCAGTTGAGGCAAGACAGAGACAGCTCCTGGAAGAAAGCTGTGTACATCGCTGGGTGGCAAGATCACAGGTGGTTAGCTGGCACCTCCATTCACCGCCAGAACTCTGCTCAGCGCAGGGGCAAGGAGCCGGTAGAGACACTGGAGTTACATGTCTGATCAACAGCTCGCTGCATGCATTACACACTGCTTACTAAAGAAACATTGGGCCAAAACTTTTTTCATATTGCTTCTAAGAAACACCTGTGTATATCTAATATGGGAACAATTCTTACCTGTCTGTCTGTCTGTCTCTTTCTCCCATATTTCCTGCTCTCCCTTCCTCCATCCTTTTCTCCCTCTCTCTCCTCTAAGCCCCAAGGCCCCAGCTCACTCTCCCTTCCCTTACTGTTGCCATCCCCATGGTTAGACTTAGGGCTCTTTTCCCATCAACTGCCTGCAGGACATCAGAAAGCCCATCTACCTCCTTGTCGTCTTCACAGAACTATTCCCATTGGCCATGTAAGCACTTTCCTAATAGCTACTTCAGGAGCCCAGGCTGGCTTGATAATGCCACACACTGGGAAGAGGGAGTTCCAGAGGCCAAATTCCTGCTTTCTCTCCTGAGAGAACTCTCCTAGAAGACCCTGTGGCCCCCACCTGCTAAATGAAGAATCTCCTTGAGGGCTGGGATACCCTCTGACATCACTTTGTAATGATTCTACCCTCTCATGGGAAGCAGGTGGAATGAGCAGACAGTATTTCCTCTTGTTTGTAAACAAGTGATACGAAATTGTGTATACTCTTCACAGAAGAGCTGCATATTGCCATGAGAAATAAGACCGTGTAATATCTAAATTTTCCACTACAAGACTTCGTTAAGGGACATGCTGCTTTACTCTGTCTATGTCTCCGAATAATGGGGAAACATTTGCAGAATGCGATGAGAGTTATGATCGGATGTTTCTACAGCAAGGTGATAAACGGTCACACCTCTCCCTACCTGGGACAGCAGCCCGCAAGGTATACAGAGACTTGGCTCCAAAGCTGGACGTTCAACTCTGCCACCTGCCCCTAATCACTGGAGGACAGGACTATCCAATGTTCTGTTCAGGAAGTAGAGGCATCCTACTTCCCCCACCCCAGCTGAAGGCAGGAAGCCAAGGTGTAACAGCTGAACAGTCCTAAGCATTGTAGCTGGTAAGCAGCAAAAGGACAATGTTTTTAACTAGTATCTGTCTCACTGGGACTACAGGACTCAAAGTGAGATCAAGCAGAGGTGAATCAGCCTTAATTCCAGCAAGATCAAAGGTTGCTCCTCAAATCTCTCTGACCCATAAGCTGACATCTTCCTCGTAATCAGGAGGAGGCCACTTCTACCATGAAAGGTCAAAGGCGTGGACTGATGATCCATTGGTGTGGACCAGCCACAAACCAAAGCTGCTGAGATGCCTGCAGGTCACTGAATCTCTGGGACCTCCAGCCCAGGAAAGATGGACCTCAGACACTTCCACACAAACTGCATATTCCAGAATATGCTTCTAGATTCCACTGAAGTCTGTACATGGTTAGCTTATCTCATCCCTTGTCCAGTTCCCAGAGACTCATTTATAATTCTTGGAACAAGAACCAGGCAGTGTGATTGTCTTTCCCCTGGTTGTATCACCCACCCCGCTTCTCGTCATCTGAGCCCCTGTTGTCCCGGCCTCTGAGGTCATTACCTGACAAGACTGGCCACGTTTTTCCTTGGTAACTTTGTTTTCCGCTCTAAAGAGTCCACTTTAGTGTTTTTTTAGTTCTGAAGACTCTGCTGTAGCGCTTTGGGTTCTGAAGTTCTCAAGGCTGCCTCCATATTAAAGGGACATGTGAACTCAGCTTCAGTGTGGCGTTCTGTTTTGTTGTTGGCTTGGCCACCCAAGCTGGGCGATGGTTCTTTCCTCCCACACTTTCCCCAAGGAGAGTTGCATAATTCCTTTGCCTGTGAGTCTCTGAGCAATAAGCATGTGCAGAAAGTCCATCAGTCTCTCCTCACTGCTGACCACCTTCATGCTATTTTGGGGGGACCAGGAAGTCATCCAAAAATGGGGACAGGGTTAAAAACCAGAAAATCTGTGTTCAAGTCCCAATTCTGTCACTGATTAGCTATTGATCTTGGACAAGATCCTCAATAATCTTGAAAGAACATTTCATTCTCATATCATGAACTTAATAAATCTGGCTTCTCAGTGTAGGTATATAGATTACATTTTTATGAAATAACATTTTGGGAACTAAGAAATGGATGCTTCCATTAGTTATTAATAACAGCAATTAAAATGTGAGTTTCAAATTTTTTTTCCACTTAACCAGTAACAATAAGGATACAAGAATCAGGGCTTATGGTGTTTCAAAATCCTTTTACTGACAAAGTTAAGTGTGCCGCTTCACCTGGAATCGTGTCAAAGGTCTGTTTAATTGGAAAAGTAAATATTGGGGACTTGGCAGTAGCTCCCTGTTGACATGTGAGCACAATGAGATCTTCATCAGTAATTTGGAATTTTAGTTCTGTCTTCTACTCACAAAGAAAATGAAAAGAGAAATGTTTATGGGGAAGACAAAGATGTTTGTGTCTGCTGGGAATGAAAAAGCAGGACGGGACATTTTAAGAGTCCTCCACGTAGACAGGACTTGCCATGTGCTTTAACCCGGAGTATTCCAGGTGATCCTCAGAAGAATCTTTGCGGCATGGATGAAGCTGATGGAGACCAACCACCAGTCGCAATTGGGAATTACTGCATCCCTCTGAGCTCCCAGGGCAGTGCTCATGTGCCCTGTGCTGCCTCTTCACTCTTTCAGAAGACAGAGCTGTAGTCATGGCTGCTGGAAGACATCACTGTACTGCTCTTGGTCTCTGTTACTCTCTTACAGCAGATGGCATTTATATTTCTGAGATACATCATTTCTGTGAGCCTCAGCTTTCTTATCTGTAAAGCAGGGTGCTGCCTTGCAAAAAGTTGGTAAGGATTTGCAGATCATGCAGGTCCTATGCCTAGCATGGTGCTTGGTACATAGAAGGTTCTTACTGAGTGGAAGTTATTATCATTATTTCCCTAAGACATAGGAGTAAGAGGCTCCACTCAGCTCCTTTGAAATCAGCCTTAACAACCGCCTCTTCCAACATGACATTCTAGACCCCTCTTGCTAAGTGTTCTGGCATTGGAAAGTGTAAGGAGTGAAGGGTTCTGTTACTTACTATTTGTATGGCCTGAGACAAATTACTTGTCTGAGCACTTTTTTTCTTAGACAATGATATCTGAATCAAATCTCCAGGGATGGATAGTAACACCCTAAGACTTAGTGTTCCTCTTTAAATTTAAAATACCTCATGAAAATCTAACTATGTCTCCAATAATTTGGATGCAGGATGGTTTGGGAGTCTCATCTTAGACCCTCCCTCCTGTTTCTTCTCCTCCTTCCAGAGCTGGTCATTAGCTGGTAGACACCAGCGTGGATGTACTAGGTGACATCCATGCTGCTAAGTCTGACACCTGTTCATCCTTAACATGGCTGGTACCCCATTCTCATTAGTTAGTTCCCATGCCATACAGATGAGTAAATATTTTGAATAAAACTTTTCCTCCATCTGTTACCTTATCCTCAGGCTTCCTAGAAGAGGTCAGTGTACTCCTTCCTTTGCTACATCCTCCACCACTACCCCTCAACCTCTATCAGCCCCCATCACTTTCCCTGCTTCCTGCCAGGTGGAAGAATCTTTGCGACAAGCACTGCTGCAGGAGTTCTTATGATTTACCCACCACCATTGCTCCCTGTCACAAGAGATGCCAGTCATAATATCGTCCATTCCTAAATTCCTCTTCTAGCTGAATAGTGCTCTACAAGAAAACAGTACCGACTCTTCTTAGCTCACTGTTTGGTCCAGGGATTGACCCAAGGATGCCCATTCCACGGACAGGCCAAGGACCTTGATATATGTAGCCTCACGCAAAGAGGTGGGCCAGGCCAATTCAATTTTTAGGAAATGTAAATAGAAATTTTCAGGAAGGATCTAGGTCAGAAGGATAAATATATTGAGAGCTTCCATGATGGCTGGGAGAATCTTAAGGTTCATGCCCAGCCTGAAGGCTTGAGGACAGTGAACAGAAGAGGCAAATAAAGTGTATAGACAGTGTGGTAGATTGAATTATTGGTTCTAATTTTTAACTCCTGTATAGTAGTGGTGTATATTCTCCTCCCTCTCCCCATTTCCTGTTGTTAATTCCCCAGCCTTTATTTTGAGTTTGGCTACATAACCTATTTTCGCTAGAAGAATACTAGTGAACATGTTGCAATGAGAGGTTTGGAATGTGCTTCTTCCTTTGGGTTTTCCCTCTTGAGCTTCTGACATAATCATGAGCACACCACTGCAGCCTGAGTCTGAAAATGAGCTACCAGGATCAGAGTTTCCTCAGTCAGCCCACACCTGCAGCCTGAGCCCCTTCTCAACCTGGAGATGTGTGAATGAGAAATAAATTGTTATTGCTGTATACCACTGAAATTTTATGGCTGTTTTCCAGGAATAGCTGACTAATACAGGCAAAGTGAGGTGAAAATATCATAATAGGGAGAAACTTCTATTTCTAACACTTTCAAATTTGAGTTTTCCTGAATCTAGCAGTGTCCTTATTCTTCCTTTCCCGTTTCTGTGAAGCTTTTTTGTTTGTGCAATGAACTCTTATTTTTATTCAAAAAGTAGTCTTCTCATGAGACAGATTCAGTTTTGTAGGGTCTACAGTTTTTACAATTTGGGACCCTCCTTAAGAAAAAGAATACAAAATTATGAATGCAAATTACATACTAAAGTGATTCCTTATTTATAATAAAAGAAAACATCACAACAAATTACTGGATTTTAAAAATCTGATCAGAATTCATTTCTGGCCATGGTGGAATAATTCATACCAGAGCACCCTTCTTGCCATAAACTACTAAACTCTAGACAAACAATTTGAAGCTACTGTTTTCAACATCATTAGTCAACAGGCAGCATATGACTTCAATTCCCAGAGAAAGGAAACATGAGATGAGTCCCAAGATCACTCTGGCTTTCTGCCTGTAGGAATTATCTGGACTGTAGTGTGGGAGGAAGAGCTGAGGCATAGTACGGTAATCTCACTGAACTGAGGAGGCGGAAACCAGAGCTTGGGAGTGCTGAGGTACCTGGAATCTGCAATACAGGATTTGGAGAAAGGGGAATTGTCCAGGGAAAGAGCTCCAGAAATCTGCATGGGGGTCCCCTTTAGTCTTTGTCAGATAATAATGCCATGCATGGGGAGGGTGAGATTCTCTGATGACTAACAGAGCATCTGGCCACTACTGGGAATTTGTGAGCTGAACAGAAACCCTGTCTGTCAAATAGAGCTGAGATGCATAGGAATTCCTGTTGCCCAGAGTAGACAGACTTTATTAATGCATCAGGAATTCAGTTGAGGACCAAAAACTCATGGCATAGGATTAAAACTGCTCTAACCCCCAAACAAAGCTTAAAAACAAGCCTGTAAAAACAAATCATATCACTCTGTCAGTAAATTAACTGCCAGATAGAACAAAACATAACACCCTGTAAATATATATCAATAAAATAAATAAATATATGTATATATAAGGTGTGCCAATAAAATTTAGACTCCTAACAAAGTAGCATTCACAATTTCCAATACACAATAAAATATTACTACAAATACAAAACAAGAAAACATGATCCCTCTCCCAAAAAGAAAACAGCCCCAGAGATAACAGAGATTTTGGAATTGGTAGGAAAAGACTTCAAAGTAGATGTTATGTAAATACATTTGAGAATTTAAAGGAAAAGACAGACGTAATGAGTGAACAGATGAGGTATCTCAGTAGAAAAGTAGAAGTTATTTTTAAAAATCCAATTGCAAATACAATGTCTAAAATAAAAGTAATTCACTGAATACGGTTAACAGCAGTTTGAACATATATAAGATCACTAAACTTGAAAACAAAGCCATAGAAATTATACAGACTGATATATAAAGAGAAAAATGGCTTAGAAATAATGGCAGAGCCTCACTGAGGACAAAATGAAGCATTCCAGCATACAGATAAATGGGGTCACAGGAGGAGAAGAGAGAAAGATTGGCACAAAAAAATTTAAGTAATGGCCAAAAATATTTCCCATTTTATGTGAAAATATTCAGCTCCAAGATCCCAAAAGCTCAGAAAATCATAACCAGATCAAACACAAAACCACACCAAGATTCATCATAATCAAATTTGAAAATCAGTGATAAAAGAAAACATTTTCAAGGAACTGGGGGTTGCAAGAGAGAACACATACATTCCTGCAAAGAAATAATAATAAAAAATACCATTAACTTCTCTTATTAAAGAATAAAAGAGAGAAGACAATGAATTATATCTTTAAAATGCTGAAAGAAGAAGCAAAGACTGGTAACCTCAAATTCTATGTCTAGCAAAGATGTCCTTCAAAATTGAAGACAAAAATCAAGACTTTTTAGAAAGTCAAAAGCTGAGAGAGTTCATCAGAATCCTATCAGAAGAACTACATTACACCAAAAAAATGTTAAAGAAACCCTTTCAGACTGAAGGAAAATTATCCCAGATGGAAACTGTCCCACATGAAGGAATGAAGAATTCCATAAATAGTAAATATAGGATAAGTATATTTTTAAAAAAATTTCCCTTTCTTAATCTGTTCAAATATAATGGACAATTTAAATCAAATATAATAACTGTATAGTGAGATGATTATAACACAGGTAGAAATAAAATACATGAAGAATGTGGAGGGTTAAATGGAAGTACACTGTTGTAAGGTTCTTACATTGCATGTGAAGTGGTGTAATATTAATACATGGTAACCTGTGATAAGTTAAAGATGCAGATTTTAATTCCTAGAACAACTACAAAAATTTTTTCTTTAAAAACAGATACAGATAAAAAACCAATAAATGAAATGTAATAAAATACTACAAAAATACTCAATTCAAAAGAAGGCATTAAAAAAACCTATTTCTATTTCATAAAAATAGAAACTAAAGGGAAAGTCCTCAACATTAGATAGCACATCTAAGGAAAACTGAAAGCCAAATACTGTTTAATGGTAAAAGATGGACTGTGTTTCCACTATGATTGGAAATGATATAAGAACATCTGCTCTCACCAATTCTATTCAGCACTGTACTAGAGGTACTAGCCAGTGAAATAAGGAAAGACAAATAAAAGTTAGAAGAATTAGATCAGAAAAAGTAAAACCATCTTTATTCACAAACATTACTATCGTGTATTCACAATATAACTAGCAAGGAATTCACAAAATAACTACTAGAACTAATGACTGAATTTAACAAAGTTATAGAATGTAACATCAATGTGCAAACATAAATTTTCTTTTATAGGCTAGAAGTGAACAAATGGAAAATGACATTAAACATAACATTAACATTTGCATCAGAAAACATAAAATAAGCTTCTATAGAAAATCTAAGCTCTCACATAATATAAGTATCCACATTAAGAAACTATACAAAGCAGAGCATCTTAAAAATCTAGGTGAGTAGAGAGAAAGAAACAGTAAATATAAAAGCAAAGTCAATGAGATAGAGAACAGAAAAATAGGAAACAAAGTCAATGAAGCTAAGAGCTGGCTCTATGAAAAGATCAACAAAATTATAAATCTCTAGCAAGACTTATCAAGAAAAAAAGAGAGAAGACACAGTTTACCAGTATCAGGAATGAGAGAGGGGATATTATATATCCTAGAGAAATTTAAATGATAATAGTAGCATATTATAAACAATTACATGGTCAAGAAATTTAACAACTTAGATGAAATATACAAATTCCTCAAGAGACATAAGTTATCAAACCTGACTCAAGAAGAAGAAGAAGAAAAAAACCTAAAAGGCTTATATCTATTAAGAATTTTTAATTTGAAATTTGAAACTTCTCCACCAATAAAACTCCTGGCGTGGATAGCTTCTCTGGTAAATTTTGTCAAAGATGCAAAGAAAAAAAGAAAAACTATGCAAAAGCTTTCAGAATATAAAGCAGATGGGAACAGTTACCAACTCATTATATGAAGCCAACCTTTCCCTCATACCAAAATCAGAAAAAAACATTTAAACAACAACAAAAACGCGCCCTACAAACCATTATCTCTTGCAGACATAGATTAAAAAAATCCTTTTAGAATTAGCAAATCATATTTAGCAATACATAAAAGAATAATATGCCATGATAAAGTGAGGTTGATCCTAGAAAAGCAATCAGTGTGGCTCACCATACTAACAGAAAAAAAGGAGGAAAAACATAAGATCATCTCATCTCAGTAGATGCAGAAAAAGCATTTGACAAAATTTAATACCCATTCATGGTAAAAAAAAAAAAAAGGGCAAACGAGGAGTGTAGGGAAACTTTCTCACTGTGCTAAAGAATATCTAAACAGAAAAACTATAGCTAAAATTATCTTAATGGTGAAAAACTGAATGCTTTCCCCACTAAAACTGGACTGAAATACCAATGCAAAAATATGACATCACTGAGAATAAATTTTTAATTATGTGTATGATCTGTGCACCAAAGTTATTGATATTTGCTAAGAGATATTTTAAAGCTCTAAATAAACAGAGAGATATTGTACATTCATGGACTCAGAAGCTAATATTGTTAAGATTTCAGTTTCCCTAGGTTTGATGTATGCATCAGTCTCCATCAAATTTCAGTAGATTTTCTGGGTGGTAACTGACAAACTGATTCTAAAATTTATATAGAAATTCAAAGGACATATAAAAACCAAATTTTTTTAAAGAACAAATTTGAGAATTTGTATCACTTAATTTCAAGGCTCACTCTGAAACTGCAATTAAAAAGATGTTGTACTATTTGGTGTAAAATGTCACAAAGGGGTCAATGGAACAGAATAGAAAAGCCAGAAGATAAACACATACCACATAGGACAATTGATTTTTTACAAAAGTTCTAGTGCAATTTAATAGGGAAATTTAAATCTTTGCAATAAATACTGCTCAAACAGTTGAATATTCATATAAAAAAAACTAAACCTTTGCTTCCTGTCTCATACGAATTATACAAAATTAATTTGACAGAGTCAAAGACCAATGTAAAAGCTAAATCTATAAAGCTTCTATAAGAAAACACAAGGGAATATTTACTCAACCTTAGGATAAGCAAAGATGACATAGACGGGACACAGAAAACACTCATTAGGAAACAATAAATTGGGACCTAATTAAACTTATGAGCTTCTGCACAGCAAAGAAAACCATAAACAAAACAAAATGACAACCTACAGAATGGGAGAAAATTTTTGCAAAAGATGAAACTGACAAAGGCTTGATCTCTAGAATATATAAGCAGCTCATACAACTTAATAAGAAAAAAACAAACAACCCAAACCAAAAATGGGCAGAAGCCCGGAACAAGCCATTTTCCAAGGAAGAAATACAAATGATCAATAGGCACATGAAAAAATGCCCAATATCACTAATTAACAGAGAAATGCAAATCAAAACTACAATGAGGTATCACCTCACACCAGCCAGAATGGCCATCATTCAAAAGTCCACAAATGACAAATGCTGGAGAGGTTGTGGAGAAAAGGGAACCCTCCTACACTGCTGGTGGGAATGTAGTTTGGTGTAACCACTGTGGAAAACAGTATGGAGATTCATCAAAAGACTAAAAATAGACTTACCATATGACTCAGTAATCCCACTCCTGGGCATATATGCAGAAGGAACCCTACTTCAAAAAGACACCTGCACCCCAGCATTCATAGCAGCACTATTTACAATAGCCAAGACATGGAAACAGCCTAAATGTCCATTGACAGATGACTGGATAAAGAAGATGTGGTATATTTATACAATAGAATGCTATTTAGCCATAAAAAAGACAACATAATGCCATTTGCAGCAACGTGGATGTCCCTGGAGAATGTCATTCTAAGGGAAGTAAGTCAGAAAGAGAAAGAATAATAAAATAAAATAAAATAAAATAAAATAAAATAAAATAAAATAAAATAAAATAAAATAAAATAAAAACAAAACAGAAACAGACTTATAGACAAAGAATACAAACTTGTGGTTGCCAAGGGGGAGGGGATGGGAAGGAACAGACTGGGAGTTTGAAATTTGTAGATACTGACAGGCATATGTAGAATAGACAAACAAGATTATATTGTATAGCACAGGGAAATATATACAAGATCTTGTGGTAGCTCACAGCAAAAAAGAATGTGACAATGAATATATGTATGTTCACGTATAACTGAAAAATTGTGCTCTACACTGGAAATTGTGACACAATATTTTAAACTGACTATAATTCACTAAAAAAATTTTTTTAAAAAAAGGAAACAATAAACCAATAAATTAGACTCCATAAAATTTAAAACTTTTATTCATCAAAAGTCACTATTAGAAAAATCGACACAGACTGAAAGAAAATATTCGTGATACATTTATCTGATAAAGGACTTGTTATCAGAACACACAAAGATCTTATGCAGCTCAATAATAAAAAGAAAGACAACCAATATTTTTTAAATGAGCAAAACTCTTGAACAGCAATTTCACAAAGGAAGAGGTACAAATGGCCAATAGTCATATGAAAACTTCATTAATCATCAGGAAAATGAAAATTTTAAATGCCAACTACACACCCACATTCAAAGTCTTTGCATCTTGTGTCTTCCGAATCTCCAAAATATTTGCTAGGCTCTTTAAGATGTCATTCACAGTGCAAGGCGTAAATAGTTTTATAATGTGCACATCTTCTCATATTGCTTCTAGTCTAAAATCCAAGTTGTCATGTGTGCTTGAAACCATCCAACTATGAAACTCTGGAAGCTTGAAGGAAAGCAGAAATTTTCCAGATATGCTTCTCCCTTGCATATTTCAAGTCTTATTTCTCCTCCACTGTCAAGCACACATTTCTGGTGCTGGGTGCTATAGATCATATTCATCTTAGGAATCCATCTCTGGCCTTGTACTTTTGGTCATAATGCCAGTTAAATCAGTTAAATGAGTGATAATTTTCCTGGATGCTCTTCCTGCATTTGGTGAGCTAGCAATAGCTTAACTATATATGAAGGGAACTGAATAACATAAATTTATTCCACAAAACTAAAAATAAATGTGTCTCTAATTCAACATGCCTTTAGCCAGATTCTGAAGATGCTCACAGTCACTCCAATGTCACTTGCCACAGAGTAAGGTGTGACAGAGGGGAAATCAGATTGGAAAGACACAGTGGTATTAACCAATTGTGGTTAAAATATCTTACTTTTACCAAAACATGTGACCTTGTGAACACTTTGCTAGTGACCTACCGTTGTAAAAAGCAAGTTCAGATCTGAGAGGTCTGGAAATGTTGGCTTTGATAGTTCTGGGGGAATCTGCTACTGGATCTTGGAATGAACGCCTACAATCTTATTTGCAAAAACAGAACTCATTCTTCTGCCTGGTGATCTTCTCTTAGATGACATGATTCTAAACAGGAGCTGCCATGTTCTTCTAGATCCTACATCTCTGCACTCCTCCTTACTCTTGATTGGCTCATGGGTGAGTCAATCAGAGTAACCTCCCACATGGCCAGCATTGAATGGTCCAGGGATAGTCACTGGAACCAAGCTGGGACAATTAGACTAAAGATTAGGAAGCGTATCAGCCCCTTGAATGGCAAAGCTGTGACATCATCATCATCATCATCACCATCGTTATCATCACAGCCAGAATTAGTGAACACTCAATAGCACTTGCAACACTGTGTGGAGTAGTTTCTGCGGTCATCCACGTTTTACAGGTGGGAACACTGTGGCTTGGAGAGGTTAACAGACCTCCTGCTGGGATGGAGCTAATAAGTAGATGTCCTGCAGTTTGAGCCCAGGCAGACTGGCGTGTTTAACCACGACTCGACAGCGCTTGTTTGATTTCCAGCTGTGGGAGGAAGCTGGTCTGAGAGAGTGAAGCCTCCACCCATTAAGACACAGAGATAAGTGGGAGCCCTCAGGCCCAGGTGCATCACTTCCCTCCCTAGGCTGTACCCTGGGAACTTAAAAAAAGCTTGTGTTACCTGTCACTAGAAATCAAAAGAACCCAACTTGAGACAACAGCCCAGAATCTGTTCTCACACTCTGTCAGCATCTGTGTGCAACGGGATAGGAGTAAGAAAAGATATAAACCTATTCTGAGATCCTGAGAACCCAAACATCACTTCCCCTCCATAACATCCTTTACATATGATTACAAAATGCTGATTACCATTCTGCTTGATGTCCTGTGGACCATCCTCAGCATCCTCACTGTACAATATGTATGGATCCATGAATTGACAATCAAACATGGCCAGGGGGACCTCTGGCATCCTCTAGTTCACCTCTCTTTCTGTTTTAAGGCAGGGAGACAGGCTCAGGAAGGGGGAGTCATTTGCCCAAAGTCAGGCTCTGAGGAGGTGTCATGACCAGGTGAGAGCTGCCTATGTCCCTAATGACACAGGGTGGAGGGCCTGACCTGACATGTCTCCTGCCTTACAGGCTGCTTTGGGCTACAGACTGGCTACCTCTGTAGAGAGTGTGGTTGCCTGCCAGTAGGAAAAAGACACAGCCCATTTTCCTGATGTCATTTGGAAGTGTAGCACTCTTTCCTGCCAAGAAATGTGATATATTTGTTTTCTTTGTTAACAGCCAGCCACTAGGTTTTATCCCCTGAGAATCCACATCCAAATGGAGAATATATATTGGCTTCATAAATCTGGCTCTCAGACTGTCACATATATAAAGAACCAAATTTGTTCCAAAACCCAGCTTTGTGCAAACTCTTCCAAACATCCATTCTTAGACTATAACTCCAAATTTTTGGCACAGTCGACCCCATAGGCCTGTGTAACTTGTCAAGCTACAATGGAGATGGAACTAGGTGTGGACAACATGGCAGCAAAGACTGGCACAAAGCAAGCTGAGTTCAATTCAAGGGGCAGGGGCAAGGGAGCTATGACTTATCAGGATGGTACAATGATGAAGACCAAGGTCCTAGGTTCAAATCCTATCTTTACTACTTACTAACCAGAAGACCTTGGCAAGTTCCTCAACTTTGTGCTTTAATGATCTTCCATGTGAAATGGGAGTGTTAACACCACCTGTCAGATAAGCTTGTGAGAAGTGAATGAGTTTTCATATGTGTGAATAACCAAGAATAGTGATTCACTGTTATGATCAAGGAGCTGCTATAGCTCTGTGCAACTCACTGCCTCATTCAATCTCAATCACCCCCCTGAGAAATGCTTTTGAAGGCATATTGGTGAGAAAACAGGGACTCAGGAATGAGGTATCCTTGCTCTCAATCCCATGAGCAGACATTCCAAGTCTCCATCATTCACCCTGATCCTAAGTTATCTTAGTTTTGAGATCAAGCTATCTTTTGTGTGTGTGTGTGTGTGTATATACACACACACAATTGCATTTATATAGAAGTATAATTGACATATGACATTGTATGTATATCATATTTCCTTTTTTAAATTTTGTTTTTTATTGAAGTGTAGTTGATTTACAAAGTTAGTTTCAGGTGTACAGCAAAGCGATGCGGTCAGGCTATCTTAAAGTCGGTTTCCATTTCCAACTTTCCCCTAGAGCTGCACAGAAATTATATAATGGGACATCCAATAGCTTTGACTGAAGCACCAAGATGCAACAGACATTAGATGTCAAAATGCGTGCTGAGATAGCCCCTTGCTCACACTGAGGGTATAAAACTGTCAAGTCTGGAGTTTGGAGAAGTGCTTGCAGTTTCTTTGGAAAGGACATGGAGATCAGGGAATGTCTCCCCCTTTACTTCTAAAGATGGCCTTCAAGGAAATGTCTCAGAGAGTAAAATGGGTTTCCTACAGGTTGGAAGCGAGTAACACCTGTCACAGTGTTTCATTCAAGACCCTCTAAATTTAAAGAAGGGGTACTGTGTGAAGGAAGCCTACTGGAAATGACCTTATTTGAGCCCCCTGATCCAACCATACCTGATGACAGTGAACTTTTGACTTTCATTTACAAGAACTAATAAATTTGTTTAAGGCAATTTTCAATGAATTTCTTCTTCTTCTTCTTCTTCTTCTTCTTATTATTATTATTATTTCACAGCTGTATTCATAGAAATGATGATATCTCCAATTCTGAGGTGGGATCTGAGAAATTTTTTTATAATTCCCCAGGTTCGGAGTACAGGAATGAAGGAAGGCTGAGAAAATAAAGTCAATTAACCACAATGGCTTCTTCATGATCAGGACTCCCCTGAACCAGGTTGTTCATAAGTGTCAGTGTAAAGCTTCACTGCAAAGTAAAGTGACCCAGAATAGGATTCGAGGTTTCCTTTGATCTGATTCAGTTAAGCAAACATTTATTTAGCACTGACTGTATGCAAGGTATTATGCATCACAGTGCAGGGCCAGGTGGGGGGTCATAATAATTAATAAGATAAAGCCCCCAACTCCCAAGGGATCTGTCTATAGTAGGGGAATAAATCTACATTGAGGCAGGCAGGGATGCGGGCCACAGAGGGGAATAAGGATTGCAGGGCAGGATGAGGAGGGCAGGGAGCAGAGGTGTGGGGTGGGGAAGTGTTGCAAACCCATTCAGGGAGAGAATGACAATCACTATAGGCAGCCTGGGCCCTCTCATTGCCTGTCTATATGGGGGTTCCAAGAGTAACCCTCCTTTTTTCCCAACTCAGCAAAATTTATTGATGTGGAAACTGAAGATTGTGCTGGCTTGGTCTGTAACAGAACGAGAAGCATCCAGCCCTGGGCACGAGAGAGGTGTCTGTAGAGCCCCTCCTGTGGGGCCCAGTTCTCGCCTCCTCAGGGCCTTTGCTTAAGCTCCCCCTTCATCTGAAGCTCATCCCCCTCCCCTGCGCCCCTACCCACTGGCCCAGTATTTCTAGGCTGCATCGTTTTATGTGCCTCCAAGAAAGAAAAAAAAGCTGCCCGTTACTTATCACACGCCATCATTTATAGATGCACCCCGAATCCGGAGAAGTTGTAATGTGGGGAAACGAGTCACTTAGAATGGTTGCAAATTTGGACAAGATATCACGTCCTCTGAGAGACCTTCCCTGCTCCCAGCCCTTACCGGGGGCCCTCCTTTGTGCAAACACAGCCCTCTGTGCCGACGCAACAATTAAGAATTAGGCTCTGAACGGATAAACAAGTTTCTACTATATAGCACAGGGAACTATATCCAATATATTGTAGTAACCTATAATGAAAAAGAATATAAAAAGGAATATGTGTGTGTGTGTATATAGATGTATATATATGACTGAAACATGATGCTGTACACCAGAAATTGTCATAACATTGTAAACTGACTATACTTCAATTAAAAAATTAATTAATTAAAAAAAAAGAATTGGGCTCTGGAGCCAGAACAGACCTGGGATGAAATCTGCCTCCACTCCTAACTCTGTGACCTTAGCTGATTTTTTGACCTCTCTGTGCCTCAGTTTCCTCATCTCTACCATGCAGGTAAGTAATAGTATCCAGCTCATAGGATGCTGAGATACATAAAGCATGTTAGAGTTTTGGATAGTGATAGTAACTGACAGATGCTAGTCAGACAAGCTTACTGAGCTCTCTTTCCCAGGAACCATGGCCAGTGACTGTGTCTGTCTTTCCACACTTTTCCCCAATGCCTATCACATCTTAGGCGCTCCACAGGTGATCATACTGAGAGCCAACAGTTGCCAAGTGAGCATAGGTGGCAGGTGTTTTCAGGAACATTGCTCCAACTGGTTTTCCTAACAACTGTATGAAATTGGTGCTGCTATTATCCCTATTTTACAGAGAGAGAAACTGAGGCACAGAAAATTAAGAGAGTCACTAAAAGTCACACGGCTAATTTTTGGTGGAACTGGATTTGAATCTGAGTCAAATGACCCTGGAATACACATTCATCGACCACCCTGCTCCCGGGGCAGTCAACTGGCCTTGCCATTTCCAGTCTCTCCCCACCCACTCCATGTTGGTCTCCACCCCAGGCTGTTGTCCTTGACACCCACCTCTGACCGTGTTGTATGCCTTTGTGGGGGCAGTGATACACCTGCCTTGGTCTATCAGGACTTAAGGACTACTCTGGTTTCCATTAGACTGAGGTCCCTGTCGGCACAGCCACCTCAACTTCTCTCTGTGGCCCTCAGTGCCCAGCACAGTGCCTACCACATAGTAGGTGCTTAGTAAATGTTAACTGAATTGAATTGATTTGAAACAATGCCTGAAAGAAATCCACTGCAACCACCAGGACTCCATCGATTTTCTTTCCCTGTTCATAGCTAATATTAGCCTCCCCGAGAAGGACAGCTCTTTTGAGAAGGCAGGAGCAGAAATACCCAGCTATATATCTGTCCAGAGCCATCTGAGATCCTCTGCTAAGGGCTCATGCAAAGATGCAACATTAGAATTGCATTAAACAATTTCCTTCCTTATTGAACTTTATTTCATTTAGGGAGCATGGGCTCTTGCTCAAAGCACCTGAGTGAGACAGTAACCAGTTTTTCAGTATGTTAAATCTTGTTGCTTACAAAGCTTATATAGGAAATAACTTGGGGAATCCCTCTTCCTCCATAGAAAAGCTAGTTGTCTTCTCCACTATTAGGTATTACACTGTTTTACTATTTAATTCATCAAAAATGATAGGATGGGGAGGAATGCTTATAGGAGATATTATAACCAGGGATCCAGGGAATACTCAGAACCTGCATCAAGCTGTAGCTCTCCCACTCTATGAGTTTCCAAAAAGAGATGAAATACAAGGAGTAATGTCAGACTTGAAGCTAAGTAGCAATTTTGAGATCCAAAACCCCATGCAGAGGATAACATTAATGATCATAGACACTGACATGCACTTACTTTGTGCCAGATGCTCTGCTAAGTGCTTTCTGTTTATGATCTCATTCCAAACTACAAGTTCCCTATGAGGCGGATGCTTTTATTATCCCAATTCACAGAAGAAAAATAGAACTAGATCATGCAACTTGACCAAGTTCATATGGCTTGTAAAGAGCAGAGCCAGAGTTCAAACTTCACTCTCACCCAAACTCTGGTAGACCAGTCAGGGTAAGTAATGCTATCTGCAGTAACAGATAAAACCCAAACTATTTTTGGCTAAACACAGAAAATGTTATTTCTTACTCCTATCATTGTCCAAAGGCAGTGCCCAGATTCCATTTTTTCTTTCATTTTAGGACCCAGGCTCTTTACGCCTTATAGCTTTGTCCTCTCTTTGTCCTGATGCCAGGGGCAGAAAGGGAAAGAGCAAGGACTGTGTGTGAGAGGACTTTATAAGCCAATCCTGGAGGAGGCAAACATGCAGTGAGATGCTGGTACATGGTTAACAACTGGCTCTCCTGAAGGTTTGGTGGGGGGAATCTGTTTTGTAGCATTTGCCAATTTTCATAGTGTAAATCCTCCACCATGGTTGCTTTCAACCTAATAACAATTTCACAACCAATTCACAAAATTCCTGAGAATTTAATAATCAACTCTTGCAGCCAGTATGAGCCAGCTCTGCCACATCAGTGCACCACATCTACCCATGTTCTGTTGGCTAAAAGGCAGCCACAAGGTCACACATAGCTGCAAGGGAGTCTGGGATGAGTCAGCTGAGGGTGTGACCAGGAGGGAAAAGGAATGGGTCCAGGTGAGCATGTAGCAGCTTCTGTCACCTCTGGAGGGGTATGCTGGCCCTGTTGCTTAGACTTGTATAGGCTTAGTGCTTCAAGTCAGAAGCCAATACTGCAAACCTGTTGGAACTGAGAGACTGTAACCAGAATGAATACATTCATCCAAACTGGTCTGGGTGTCCAGGACATTGGCCCAGCTCACCTGCCCCATGGGAATGCGAGAAGGATGCCAGAGAGAAAACAAAGAAGCTGACTACTTGGGCCCATGGAAAGGAGACCTTCTCCCATGGCCACATCAGCCCATGGAACAGAGAGGAAACCATGCTCACGTGCTGATTCATCCACCCAGTGTCTCCAGCTAAAAACAACCCCATCACCATTATAAAACCTGAACAATCAAACTGGTGAAGGAGGAAGGAGAGGGCTCAGAAAGTCAAAAACATGAGGGCTTCACTCACCTGTGGGTCTCAATTACCAAGACTCCCAAACCCAGGGAACTATAAGGGATTGGATATAGAGACCAGATAGGTGGCAACTTTGCCCTTGAGGAACTCTCCGCTTAGAATGACAAAGGAGATGTATTTAAATGAAAGTGGTTCTGTGTTACTCTCTCTGACACACACAACCATCATCACCATCACCACCACCACCACTGCTGTAGACTGAATGTTTGTGTCCCCCCAAAGTTCATATGTTGAAATCATAACTATTCATAGTAAGAGGTGAAGAGGGAGAGGAGGAGGAGTATGATAGTAATTTGGTGATGGTGGTGGCGGTGGTCATTGTCTAAATTAGTTTGAGCTGCTACAACAGAATATGACAGTCCAGCTGGCTTAAACAATGGACGTGTTTCTCATAGTTGGGAAGTCCAAGATTAAGGCACTGGTAGATTTGATGTTTGATGAGGGTCATCTTCTTGGTACATAGATGATGTCTTCTCACTCTGTCCACACGTTGCAGAAGGGATGAGGGATCTCTCTGGGGTCCCTTTTATAAGGGCATTAATCTCATTCATGAAGGTTTCACCCTCATGACCAAATCACCTCCCAAAAGTCCCATCTCTTAACACCATCACACTGGGGATGAGGATTCAATATATGAATCTCAGGGAGACACAAACATTCCATCTATATCAGTGATGGTGGTGATGATGGTGATGATGATGGTGTTGGTGGTATACAAGTCAGAGAGAGTAACATAGAACTGATTTTAAAGGTCAGAGTGTGGAAAAATGACCTCCAGTTCTAGTTACAACAGAACTGATTCTTGAAAGCCAAGTTTCTCTTGGACCAAGGGCACCCCAGGTAAAAAGAGCAACAATGGGAAAGGCCCAAAAGTGGAATAGGCAGAATCATACAGAAAACAGAGAAACTGAATTCCCAAAGTATTTGGTAAGTGGAGAAAGTAGTGCAAAGTAAGGAAAGTTGGAGCCAAATGTTGGCAAGTGTTGACTGCTGTCTCAGTGAGCCTGGACTCAGCTCAGCTGGCAAGGAGGAGACATTGACAGATTTTGAACTGGATAGTGGCTTGGTCTGAGCTGTGCCCTAGGAACATAATTCTGGCTGGAGTGTAGAGAGTGGATTCAAGTGATGGAAATCAGGCCCAGGGAGGTAAACCAGTTCAGGACTCAGGTTGAGATAAAAGGCTTTAGGGTCATAGACCAGCATCGATGCAATGAGAAGGGCAAACACTAAGACAAGTGTGAGAAACAAGTAGCCTGTTGGCTAGTGCTCTGGTAATCTGCTATGCGTTGTCTGAGCAATGATACGTGTGGAGTCCTACACGTGATGATTGTGATTTTAGGAAAAGCAGCCTAAAGAGGGATTGAGGAATCATCGTTCATTGTTGAACATGTGCCCAACCATTTGCATATATCATCTCACTTAAAACTTACAGTAGCCCAAAGGGTTAGGTATGATTATCCTCATGTTATAGGCAAGGAAACTGAGGGGCATAGAGGGTAAGTCATTTACCAAGTGAGTGACGATGCTGGGACTTGAACCAGGATTGTCTGACACCAAAAGCTTTGGACTTAGGCTTCATGATGCTGAAGAATTCCACTAGTTCCTCCCTGAGTTGAAAATTACAGGTAAACTGGTCTCATGGGACTGGAACCACACACATTCTGGGAACAAACCCAGTATCCCAGTGCACACAGCTCTTGCACATTCCAGCTGATGCTCCCTACTATACCCACAGAACAGACACAGGAATTCTCAGTGAAATTTCTTATAGAATTCCAGTGAGCTCTTCCTCCAATACAGCTCATAGCTTCTTCTGAAACTGTAGGCTACACTAACTCATTTATCCATATGTTCAAAATGTATGGAGCACCTACTATGTTCCAGGCATCGTGCTAGACTAGAGATGGTTGTGTCTTGGTCTCTGGCCATGAGGAGAAGCTAAATCACAGCCCGTGGGTGAGATGGACAGATGGCTATCCCAGGAAGCTCCACTCTGCCTGGGGTGAAGTGGAAAACCATGGAAGGCTTCCTAGAAAAGGTGGTACTTGAAGAATGAGTAAGATTTGGTCATTTGATTAGAGGTGGGGGATTTTTTGAGGCAGAAGAAACACCAAATGCAAAAGTATCAAAGGGAGAGAGAGAATGGGGTCATTTCCAGCCCCTGGGCAGACCTACTGGCACATAAGAAGAGAACATAATCTCATCTCTTTCTGCCACTGTCTAGTAACACTGGATTGTCCCAAAACTTGATGTCTTGTGTTTTTTATTTCAAAATGTTCTCAAAGCATGGGCTTTTAATTTCCAGGATCATATGCTTCTTCCCAGAGAAGATATTTTGCGGTCTGAGGGAGCTTCTTTAAATTGGTTGGATGCCATCAGTGTTCATAAATGTACCATCGTCTCGCTAGCCAGCCTCAACTTTTAAAATGATTATGAAACATGGCATGGGCCCTTTTCCACTCTCTAAAATATTTTACTGCCAAAGGTGAACCAGACTTACAAAGAGTGGGTTGCAGTCCTGGGCTCATATTGGCTCCATTCTGCACCAAGGCACACTTAAAGCCAGCTATTTTGTTAGAGATCAAATATTAATATGAAAGATGAATAATTCATTGGTGAGGCCTAGTGCCTGAGCAGCTCAGTGGAAATCCCCGAGAGGAGCTTTTGGTGTGCCAGTGACTCTGTAAATGCAGCTCTTCCACCAAGTTCAGAGTGACAGGTGCTAGTTCCAAGCATGGGCCCTGGAATCAGGCTGCTCACCAGCTCCATCACTTATTAGCAATGCTTAATGTCTTCCATTTATTTCTCTAAATCACTCTTTACCCTTCTCTGCTCTGCTCTGTGCTCCAAATGACTGAACTCTATGAACTGCAGCAGCAGGCACCCTTGCCTCTGGCTTCCAGTTAAGTTCAGGCAGTGGGGAGGCCCAGTGGGGAATGCAGGATTTGAGAAGAGGCCGATTGAGGAATTTACTCCCCCAGCTCCCTCCCTGATGGCTCATTATGGGCTTCTCCAACAGCTACATCTCCTCTTGGGTGGCCTCTCCATACATCCCTCCCTCTCTCTGGGCTCTGGGAACCACTCCCTCTTCTCACTTCTTCAGACCTAGTGGTGGCCACAGCTCCATGAGTTACCATCTTCAGAGTACAGCACCATCACTTATTGCCAGCCCTAAACTCTGCCTTTACATTTATGTTAGGTTTAACTTTATGAAATTGCCATTTTGAAGATCAATTGAAAGATTATCAAATATTGTGATCTCACATTTCAACCAAATAAATTATTCTTTTATTAAACCTTCCTCAGTTTACCAGTTTGTGTGTGTTGTCTATTTCCTACCATAACCTCAACTGATGCTGAATACGTGTGATATTGTACTAGTTACTTAAATTTTCTATGCTTTAGTTTCTTCATCTGTAAGATAGAGGTAATGCTAACAATAGTACCAACTTCAGAGAGTTGTTCTAAGGATCAAATAAACTAATGTACACAAGGGGATAAACTTGTACTTAGCTAGTAATATGTGCTCAGGAGATATTAGGGAGAGCAATATCCATTCATTTGAGATAGAGGAGTCAGGAAAATGGACTCATGACTTGAAGGTTGACTATCTGAGCAGGAAGGAAATGAGGTCCTCTGCAGTCCTCAGTGGAGAAGAATGAAAATAATGTATGTTTATGTAATTGTCTATTGCTTAGAAAGTTCACTTGTATGTTCTACTTTAGCTATTCAATGAAAAAAAGTCTGTAGCATGCTTACTAGATGACTTCCCAGCGTTATGGAAATACAATAGGGAGCACATCAGAGAGTGTCCCCCTCCCCACCCCCACCTCCTGGGGGAGATACAGAAAAGGAAGCTGAGAATTACACTGCAGAATGCTAAGAAATGCAATGATGAGGGAAGTCAAGGGGAGCACGGAATCCCAGGGAGCACTAACCCCCAGATTCAGGAAGTTAGAGGATGACTTCCCACAGAAGGAATTTGATCTCTGACCTGAAGGGAGGAATAGGAATCATCCCGGCAAAGGGTCCAAGTGATGGAGGGAACAATATTCCCATAGAGGGAATAAGATGTCAGAAAGCTATGAAATGAGAAAATATGGTATATATAGGGGAGTAAAAGAAGTTGAGTGTGGCTGGAACATCTCCTTGGTGCCTAGGTCAGTCCCTGATATACAATAAGAGGTCAATAATTAATGAAGGGGCGAGGTTACATCCATATCTCTAAGACACATGTATAAGAAGGATAATATTCTCTAAGAGGAGTGTTTTGTCTCCTCACAAGTTTATTGGACCCTGTTGTTCATCTCAGTGAAAGACAACTCCTTGTGCCCCTTGGGTAACTCTCTCCCTCCCCATCCATTCACCCAACTTGCTTTTATCAGAATGTGAGAAACAAACAGACAACATCCCTGGAACTCAGAAATCAGAAGGAGGAGGAGGATAGAAAAAGGTTGGAGGTCAAGCCTTTGGGCAAGAATCTTCAAAAGCAATTCACTAGTTCGTCCATTCACTCATTCATTCATTCAACAGACACTTGAGTGTCTGCAATATGCTGGTACCCGGCCAGGGCTACACTAGTAAACTGCATGGATACAAAGTCCATTCCCACAGAGGCTTAATCCTATGAGGCTAATCCCAGGTGAGTGACCATACAGGGATAACAGAAGGAGAATCAGTGCAAATTCCTGTTTGACTTGGACAACCAAGAGTGTTCCCTGGAGGGGTGGCTTTGGTCAAGGGGCAAGGGTGAAACTTACAACAGGCTTCCCAGAGAAAATTGAAGCATAATGATATAGTGTAAAAAGCAGGGAATTTGTATTCAAAGGATCTTCCCTACTTTTTAGCTATGTGACTAAGAATAGGTTCTCTCCTTGCGAGATTCAGTCTTCTCATGTGCAAAATGGGAATAATCACACCCACATTGCTGGGTAGTTGTCCAGAATTAAATAAGATCAGATATGCAAAGTATATGATACATAAAAGTCACTCCATAAGTTGAAGTTTTATCATTATAGAACCAGAGTTTTAATTTCACGTCCACTAACCAAAAGCCCATTTTCCATTTTGGTGACTGTAAAGAGCTCTCCGTGGTGCTGATCTGTCACATGCCAGATAGGGGCCTCTGTCCTCTGTCAGATGATAAGTCTTTGCAGCAACATCCACAGTTGGGTGTAACACACACGTGTCCCCGACAAGATATTCCATCAAGGATTTTTCCCCATTACTCACTTCTCACATGGTGGTAGTATACCCAAGCTGCAGGAAGGAAACTGTGGGAAAATATCAATTACATGAAAACTATTCTCGAAAAACCCATCCTTGATGGGAAGCATCACAGGGAGAGTAATAGTAGAAAAGAATAATAACACGAATGTCACAACAATAGGAGTAATATTAAGCAGCAAGGGGCAGAATAGTATGGTGGTTAAGAGTGCAGTTTCCAAAGGGTTTGACTTCAATTTCTAACTGTGTAGACCTTAGGTGAGTGATTTAAATTCTCTGGGTCTCCTGATTCATAAGATAGAGTCAAAATGGTATCTACCTCATAGTGTCATTGTGGTGATTAAATTAATTGGTGTATGAAAGACCTTTAGGGTTGTGTCTGGATCATAGGAAATGCTCAATAAACATTAGCTCCTAGCACCGTAATAAGTAGCTTTTAGCACAGCTGATAATAAGCACCAAGTGAGACATTTTACATGCGTTATAGCGTAGCATACCAACAACTTGTAGTGACAATTTTTAAAATAAATCGCACTTGCCCTGTGCCAGGCACTAACACATGATCTTTATGTATATCATCTCAACTAATGTTATGTAATAGGCTCTCTTTTATCTTCTTTTCACAGATGAGGCCCAGAGCAGATAAATACCTGGTTTTGAATCCAAACTTGCCTCACTCCTGAGCCTCTTGAATGTTTTGGGTGAAGCTGTTACCATCCAGGAAAGGTCGTGTGCTCGTTGGCCACTTCCTATTCTAGGTTGTTCCAGATAGGTTTGGGAGCCCCAAGCCTTCTGCTTAGTGGACTTGTGACCACCTCTCTCTGCACCTTCTCTCAGCCCCATGACCTAAAAGAAATGGGGGTGCAACCTCAGATGGCGCCATCTTAAAAATTACCAGGCATCCAAAAGAGATATATTAAGAGTCATCTATATACCTCTTCAGTCTCCCCTAGACTCACTCAGCACCTATTTGTCACCTAACATTCCCCATCCAAAGCCTCCCTTCTGCTCCTGGCAGCCACCTGTCTCCCTGGTTCTGCTCCTTAGGCGCTGCTTTCTCTGTGACCTACACCAAATTATTACTCGTCTCTGAGCTTCCTTTCCTCTGTGAATTGAGAACTATGACCACAGCCCTGTGGTAGTGAGAGGCAAAAGAGGCTTTCTATGTGGTTTAGTAAACTGTAAAGTTCTGTGTAGATGAGACATTATTGTCATTGTCTTCCAAACCATACAGGAGAAAAGAACTATCAGAAAGACCATTTCAACATGTGTAGAGATCCCAAAACAAAGGAAGATTTTTTTTTCTTATCCTAGTTGCTATATGCTACAAAACATATGCTCTTCCTGGTTGGTTTGCTCCAATCACAATCCATTGTGGCTCATTTCCTACCAATATGCTGCCACCTGAAGGGTATAGGTGCCTAAGATAAGCCATTGGCAGGTTGGAAGAAAATGTAAATTCTTATCTTTTAAAATTAAATTTTATGTATGCCTTTGGGTACATAAATGTTGCTGCTATGGTAAATGTATACAGTGTATAAATAATTTTTACATGTGTAATACATACAGAGAAGGTGGCACAGCGTGGTTGTTTAGAGCAGGGAGCTCCGGAGCCAGGCTGTCTGAGTTCTAATCCCAACTCTGCCATGTACTTAGCTTCACCAAATTGTTTAAATTCTCTGTGCTTGTTTGTCCGTTTGTTAAATGACAATAATAAATGTCTACCACACAGAGTTGCTGTGAGAATTAAGTAATTTTATGAATTTAAAACACTTAAGGACGGTGTTTGTTACTTTTACTTTTTTTTGTGTTTGCCTAGGGGGGAGGGGGTGACACTGGTTTAGGCTTCTTCTGTGATTTTGTGATTTAGGCTTTCATAGTTATTCCCTCACCCTGAAATAGCCTTCCTCATCCTTCCTTCAATGTTAGGCTTTACCTCTTCCAGGAAGCCCTCCTTTCCTGAACCTGCACCTCCCCAGGTGGGAGAGTTGACCTCTGTAGACACTCACAGCCCACACACACATGGTACTGGGATTACCTGTGTCTAGGTAATCAGCATCTTGTCCCAGCTGACAGTGGAACCCTTGGGGCAGACAGGACCTTCCAGATGTGTTTTGACAGTTCCTGGCACAAAGTGTGGCACACGGTGGATATTTTCAACACATGGGAGTTAAACCGAATTTATCTGAACCAGAAACAAAACTACCTTCAAATCCAAAGCAATTTGCCAGTAGAGCCCATGTGCCTAGGGGGGAATCTTTCGCCAAGCATGTAGAAAGAAAATTAGCAAGATCTACCCCCACTCCCTCCAGAAGAGGAAGCTGAGATTCTCTAAAAAGAAATTAATTCTGCCCAGAAATAAATCCCCAATGAGCCTCCCAGGGAGCCCATTAGTGAACCACGGTTACCCACTGGCAGGAGTTTCTTCCTGTGAAAGTCCTATTGAGTCACTGCTGAATTCTTTTCTCTTGCACAGCAGTTTGCCTGAGCCTGAGGGATGGCCAACAATTACAGGAGAGTAAATATTTCAGCAGCTCAGAGTTAAGCTTCTAAACAGCCAACAGGAAGCTGTTTCTCTTTCCTTTAAACTGCTTATTAAAATACAAGGTTAACTCCAGCAAGGGAATACAATTTCTACCACCTCCTTCAATTAGCCAGCTATTTCAATGCTAAAAATTTTCTTGCTTTTGCAAAACCTCTGCATAACAGCAGGTAGAGTGATTTCTTGCTTTTGCAAAACCTCTGCATAACAGCAGGTAGAGTGCTTTCCCCTCAGGGGAAAACTAGTCCAAACCAGGGACTCAGATTCAAATCCCAGCTCTCTCAGGAACCAACTGTGGACTGTCAGCAAATCACCCTTCAACTTTCCAGGCACGTTGCAGAGAGGCTGATGTGATTTAAAGAATGTGGAAGAGGCCAGCTCAATGGCTGGCGCACTGAAGGCAATCAGCAGATATCTGCAGCCACCCACAAGCCATTCCTCTCTTCTTCTCTGCAACAAAGTTCCCATTTGCTCAGCCTTAGGGGGAAGGTATGGCTTTTCCAGCCCAGGACATGATTCCTAATTGATGCATACCATCATGATAACCCTATCTCCTTCCATGACTGGTTTAAGAAAGAATATAGAACATAATTTATTGGCCAATGAAACATGAGGGAAGTATGCTGGGGTGAGATCTTCTGACAATGATATCCTCACTTCCTGAGGGATACCTCAAGTTGTATCATCAGCAAAGGGGCCAGTCACCAATCTTCCCCTTCAGCAACAATAATATGGCATCCATCCTTGACAAAAGTGCCTCTATGGGAGCTTTTGGATCCAGGGAGGAGATGGTGAAACCTGATAGAGTCCAAGACCGAGGAGGGCCCTGCAAAAGCAAACCTTGCCGAGATGGCAGACTCACTGACCGTGGTCCAGTCTACAGACCTGGAAACAGCCCCATCCTACTTGTGGACTTGGGTACAGCCTCATTTGGCCATGGTCCTGCCACAAACAACATTTAACAAAGGATCCAACAGGATTCACACCCACCTGTGCCCCATGTATCAGGCCCACTGACCTCAGTCCTACCTATGGACTGTGAAGCAGCCCATGACCTGGCTCTGGCTTCCCTTAGCTACTAATCCTGTCCACCCTGTGACCAGGCAGAAGACACAGCCATCCACACCCCTGAGGCAGGTCTACAGACCATAGTCTGACTGCAGATTATGAAACAGCCTATAACCTGGCTCCAGCCCCTCTCAGCTGTGGCCAAGGCACACTGCTGCCTGCCCGGGGGCCCTCCAGGAAACACAAAACCTTTTGTGCCCCCGAAGACAAGCCTGTAGACCTTTGTCCCAGCTTGGCCTTGTGACTTGGTTCAACCCTTCTTGCCCACAGTCCAGGACCAATGCAGCCCACAAAGGGACCTTCCCAGTGACCTGTCAGAAACCCCCACAGGAACCCAGAGGGAGCCATATCTATGTGCACACCTGGTAACATCTTGCCATCTGCTGGTAGGTAAAGTAGACCCTTGTCCCAGCATCAGCTCTGCTGACCAAGGTCCTAGAGACAGTCTTATTCACCCAGGGATCAGACAGACCATAAGGCCACTGAGCCCTGGTAACAGGCCCACTGACGGCAGACCCCACTGCAGAACCAGCAGCAGCCATGTGACCTGGCTCCAATCTCACTGAACTGCAACCCCGGAAACATATCGTCAGCCTGAGTACCTGACAGGAGAGGTCTTTACCAGCCAAAAGCAGTCTATAAAGATTGGAAGAGGTCTTTGCTCCTTTAAATGCATGGATACAAATGTAAAGCCACATGGATCACAAAGAGTGAGGCAAATGTGATGTGGCAAAAAGAAACTAATAAAGCTCTGGTAACTAACCCCAAAGAAATGGAAATCTACATGTGCCTGGCAAAGAATCCAAAATAATCCCTTCAAGTAGTTCAATGACATGCAAGAGAACATAGACAAAGCTAAACAAAACCACAAACAATGTATGAGCAAAATGAGAAGTTTAATAAAGAAATAAAAACCACCAAAAAGAACCAAACAGAAATCCTGGAGCTGAAAAACACAATGTCAGGTCTGAAAAATTCAGTAGAGAGCTTCAACAGCAGACTTGAACATGTAAAGGAAAGAATCAGTGAACCTGAAGACAAGTCATATGAAACTACTCAGTTACAGGGACATATTATGACTTTGTTAAATTAAGATTTGTTAAGTGGAAAACGGAGTGCCAGATAGTGAGCTGCAGTTCATCAAAAGACCACAGAATAAATTGAGATAGGGAAGTTTATTACTCACAGGTCCTGAAGGAAGTACACAGCATGCCTTGAGGGGGTACATGGGGAGTCCAAGGCAGGTACAGGCAGAGGGAGAGCAATAGAACTTGGGACACAAGACTTTATTAGGGTTTGTAGGTGGAGTGCTTTGGGGTTCTCAAACTAAATGCAGATTGATCAATTCAAACCAATAATTTCTGGTTATGTGAAATGATTAATGTCCTTTAGTGTTTGAGCTTCTCCTAATGTAGTCATCTATTAGATGGAGCTGAAATCATCCTAACAACACCACAGACAAAAATTGAAAGATCAGGCTTGTGGCATATTTTATCATGGGAATTTCATCCATTTCTCTACCCAACTAGCCAGCAGCCAGCAAATCATGAGCATACATACCATGCATGCACAGCTTTCTGTCTCAAGGTCTACGATGTCACACAAAGTAAAACAAGCCAGTTTTTTTTTTCTTCAGTCATTTTTAAATCCAAGATGTAAATCACAGCCATGATGATGATGATATTTGTGCCAATTAGAATCTTTAGTTGCAGATGAGTCCCTCTCTATCTAGTTTAAGTAGAAGTGGAATTTATAAAGGTTATTAGCAACTTACAGGATCTCCAAGAGAGCCAAAGTCTGTGCCTGGAGACCAAAGGCCCAGAAACAGCATCCAAATAGCCCCCCTGCACTGCTCCCAGCTTACCCAGATCTCATGGCCTCTGGATTCAGATCCCACAGAAGCTGAGCACAGGACACAACTGCTGCGTCCTTAGGCTTTGCTGGCTCTGAGATCTGGATGCTCCCACTGCCCCCATTCTTGTCATCCTTATGAGGAAAGGATTCTATGTGAGGTCTGCTTCCTATTCTTTCTTCCAGCTTAAGGCTTTGACTGGATGCCTCTGGTGGTCTAAGTCTGGGCAACATTCTTAACTTCAAGAAAGACTAGGAAATTGACTTGTGGCTTCTACTTGGGGAAGAAAGACTCAAAATGTGGCAATTTCCTCAAATACAGATAAAGCACTGAGTGTTACAACAAAAGTCCACTATAACATCCATTCAGATCTTCAGATCTTTGATCAAAACTAACAATTTGGTTAAACCAACAGTTTGTGGGGCTTATGTGCCAACTTAAGGGATAGTAAGTAGTTGGGTTCCTTGACCAGAAATCTGAAGACCTGGGTTCATGTCTCAGCTCCCATGCTAGCCAGCTGGTATCAAGCAGCTTCCTGGACCGTCAATGGTGACCTGGCGAGACTCCCTTGAGACCCTCGAACCCTTGTGCTTCTCATCAAGTTCTCAGAGTCAGGGGAGCTGGGTTTCTTTCAGTCCTGGCTTGGCCACTAACCGGCTGGATGACCTTGGGAATGTCACAGAACCTCCTGGGGCCTCAGTGTCCGCACTCTTTAAAGGGTCAGTTGGGCCAGCTGGTGCTCAGGGGTCCTTCCTCTCAATATATTTCCCCTAGGAAGGTGTTCTCACGTCCAATGTCTCTCCAGAGCAACTCTGGTTTCTGTAGCAATAATTCCCATTTAGTGTTGTTCCCCTTTGCAGGAATCACCAAAAAGCAGCTTCCCCCAGGAAATGTGATGCTGAGGCATTAGTAAACATGCAGCCAATATCACCCAAATTAAAAGCGACCAAGAACACCACCTTCTAATAATAAGAATCAACAACTTCTAGTAATACTATAATCTCTCCCCAAAGTTGTGTCACTGACCTGTGGCAGGCAGCTACCCAGCTGGCTCACTCACTCTGGGAAGATGGATGGCTTGGCCTTGAATGCCCGCCTGTGCCAGGCCCTCTGGCCCCTGCCAGCCCTTGTATGACATTCCACTTTACTCACCCCAGTGAGTCCAGGGAATTCTGTCCATGCTGGCTCCCAGTGCAAAGGAATGATTTCTTTCTTGCTCACCCTGGAAAACCCATGTGTTATAAATACAGCAGTCTGTATTTCTGGAGAACCTGACCCCCAAGCTTTCACTTGTCTATCACAAAGACTCACGCCTCCATTCCCACTTCCAGGATGAGAGTTCAGTCTTCCCAGAACCCAGCATATCCACCCAGGGGCTGGAGCATGGCACGTTAGCACTGATACGCCTGTCTCACCATGAACAAGCTTCTAGCTCTCTTTTGGAGCTTCAGCTTAGCCATCCTGCAAAATGGGGCAAAAACACCCACCACTAAAGATTAGCAAGTGAATGTGTACAGAAGCTCCTAGCTGGTGCTCAAGAGTGTAACTTCCCTTTCTTCTTTCAATGCCTCTTATTACTTGGATACCCCCATATTTGTAGGGGCTCCCAAGTGATCCCCTACCCCTCATATATAGGTCTCCATTCATATCCGTCTCCTGGATCTTTTAGGGTTCTTTCTGTCACCAGTGTTCTATGAATTCTGCTGTTTTCACACCTGTATTTTGTTCTAACTCCCAAGGATATTTGCCCTGCCTGAAACCAGAGCAGTGAACTAAGGATTGTTTAGTGAACTACAAGGAAAGTCTTAGCTGATTACTGAATCATGGCGGCATGAGTGACATGCATAATGAATTACGATGACTTTCACTGACAAAACCTGAACTCAAGGGAGATGGTGCCGTGGGCACCGTAACAGGGCTCCTTGGGCTTATGGTTCCAATTAATCACACTGTTTCTCCAGTTGGGAGCTCCCTGGTGCTGTGGTCTCTGTGTCATTGTTATGTCTGTGACCAGAGACTGGGCTCATTATAGATGAGGGTCCGTGTGCACAGGTGTGTGAGTCGGTAGCCCCGCTGTTGGGTGAGCATCCCACCCACCTGAGGACCAGAAGGCCGACTAGCTGTGCGACTTTGGGGAATCGCCCCTCTGGGCTTCCCTGCTTTCTCCTATAAAATCAGTGTTCAGGAAAATGGCTAATGTCTGTGGAGCATGTGCAGTGGGTCAGATGCTCCAGTGGGCTCCACATGCCTAAGTGCATTCAGTCATGGCTACAGCCCTATGAAAAAGTCCATGACAATCCCCACTGACAGGAGAGGGACTGAGGCACAATCCCAGGTCACACACCTGCTAGGTGGAGGGGCAGACCTGACCGTCAGAGCCTGTGTGGTGCCCACCCCACTGATTTTGCCCCTCCACACCACAGGCGACCACATCAACTTTAAGGGGAGAGAACACTCAATGCCTTCCAGCCACAGGAAGCAGATGTCTTTCCATGGCATGGGTCAAGGGTTCCCACCTTGAAATTTATCTCTTGAGAAGGAAAATGAAGAACAGTCATTGTGACTTCTCACCCACCTACCTTGGGTTACATCACGGCAATTTGGCAGAGGGTGTAAGTCACAGGGTCCAGAGCCAGACTCCATGGCTGTGTTGCCCTTAGGTGCAGGCACTTACCTTCCCTGAGGCTCAGTTTCCCCAACTATAAAACAGGCCTGATCCCCTGTCTCGATGGCAACCACGGTGAGGTTGAAACTAATCATGCACATCGAGGGCTGAGCAAGAAGCCCACCACACAGAAGTTGATGGATTGCCACTGAAATTGTTAAAATTTACTTCTACCCTCAAATTACAAAACAGGCAGTTTGCTTAAAAGGGGATGGATTTTTTTTCATGGTTTCAAAGATGAGTTTTGCACACCCTCCCCCCACCAGAGTCTCCCCTCCATTTGCCCTTCTTCCTACTATCTGCTGCTCCTCTCCCCCTTTGCAGAAACAAAGCTGGTGATTTAAACCAAGAAGGAGAAGGGGAGCCGCTTTCAGCATCCTCTAGCTGCCTTTCCCCCAAGCTGCTGTTGCCACGGTAACCCACAGGCATCAGCCTGCCGCTTTCAGCCACGCCTCCTCTCTCCACGCTGGGTGAGTGGCTGGTCTTTCCCCTGCCCCGGGAGGTCCCAAAAGCCATGTTTAGGGCTCCTCTGTTCATTCTTAAATTTCCCAACCAGCCCTCCATCCTTCCTGCTTTCTCTGTCTCTTATACTTAAGAGGTGGAAAAGACCATTCCTTCCAAACAGCTGTCCCCCAAGGGTGCGATAGCATTCATACATTCACTTTGTAGACGCCTGTGACTGGCCTGCTGTGTGTGGGCACCGTGCCAAATAGAAATTTGCAAGTGCCAGAATATTTGTAGGGGATCTCTCATTTTACCGATGGGGAAACCGAGGCCCAGAAATGGGAGGAGGAGGGGACCGCCCAGGTCCTACAGGGCAGCAGAGCCTGTTTAAGACTGCATTGCTCAGAACCCAGGTGAGCACTGTGCTTTTGCTTTTATGAGCTTTTGCCAACACACCGGCCCACGCTTTCCATCTTCAAAGACAGTGGGACCATCAGCATAAATGATGAGCAGAACTGGACCGTCTCCCCAAGATTCCGCTTTGCTCCAGCTGCAGCCGGTGCGGTTAGAGCTCAGACCTCCTTAGGAATGTCCTTGTGGCCCGACTAAGCGAAGCCTTCCCCACTGCAGCCCCGCCCACTGCAGCGGACTTCCAGGGGCGCGTGGAACCTCTCCTGCTCTCCCGATCCCGTCTGGCTCCTTCCCACAGGCACAGCTAGAGGGGTTGTGGCTGCGGCCAGATCCGCTCCTCTTACCTGCCAGCCCCATCCGTGGGCGGACGTCACCTGAGCCAGTAGCTGTTCCCCTTGGCAATTTTTTGCTTATTATAACACACAGGCCATCCTCCTCTCCTGCACCATTAAGAGGTTTGCTCCGCAGCACAGACTCCACCTGCTCGGGAAAGGGAGGGAAGGAGGAAGGTGTCCACACACTGTAAATGTTAACGTGGAATGAAACATCAGCTCTGGCTCCCCCTAAGGTGGCTGGTTTGAGAGGCAGATGGATGCTAAAAGGCACTGATCCCTTAATAAGAAATCCTTAAAGCGAGCACCCCTTGCTAGCTGCTCGCCCTTCAAGGAGGGAGAGGGACAAACACTAAGTGGAGACCTACTATAGGTCAGGCTCTGGGACGCCGTCATTGTTGTCGCCGCGACCTCCACTTCCTGAGAACTTACCGGGGACGTGACTGAGCTTCCTAATCAATTCTTGTCTTGATTTTTACAGGCTTTCTCCCTTCTCTGTCCTCCTCTCCCTTCCCTCACTGTCCTGGTCCTCGGGGGTTACCACTCTCAATCCTTTTTGCTGATTCTTTCCATACCCACGTCCGTGTCTCTAGGTAATGTTTCTATCACTTGATTTGGGAGCATCATCTCTTCACTTTCCGCGACAGAATCCAGCCCTCTTTTACCACCTCCCACACCCACTACATACACACCTCCTGCCTTCATTCTCCCAACATGGTGATTCTGCCATTTTATTTAGATCAACAGCCACTCTTGCATTATTACAGCGACGTGAGTGCAAAACCAAACCGAGCCATGCAGGGTGTGCTTGTTCTCCTTGGTATAGTGGCCTTGAAAACGCACCACTTAGATCTCTTGCTTCTCAGAGCACCGCTGAATGACAGTCTCAGCTGCAGCCCCTCAGGGTCCATCTCCACATTCTCTCCAAGGCCCCTGTCCTGCACCGCAATGACAGGTCCATTCCTGCAAGACACAAAACTCCTCCTATGGGCATCGTTGGCTGGAGAACTCCCCATTGTTCTAGCTGCTTCTTTCTGAAAATTGCACCACAGTCCAGACTCTTCCTACCCCATCTTCCTCCCTTCTCTCTGTCCTCCATGTGGGTCCACACTGCTTGCATTCTGAGGGCGCCCCTGCCTTCTTCTGTCTCCGCCTCCTTTGCAGTTCAAAGATGTTCCCCACAACTCCGTCACTCTTTTGAACATCTAATTCCATCTGGGTGTCCTTCTCATCAAACCTGAACTGTCATTCATTCTTTCTCCCCCATACTATCTGCTTAGTTTTTTAATGTGCTTATCACTAACTCAACCCTGGACCCTCCTGGTATGTAAGTCTCCTCCTGATGTGTCCAAACACACAGATGATCTATCACTTGCATCATGGAGAAACCTCTCCTGGAGGTTTTGACCTGCCCCAATCTGGACTGACTTCCCTCCGTCTGCCCCACAGCTGACCTCTCAGGATCTTCCTCTACCAGCATTCTGGGGATTTCCCTCACATCTCCCTTCTGCTGCATCCCATCTCCTGGCTTATGTTCCTGCTCTCCCAGGACTCACCCTCTCATTTTGATGCAGCACATCCTCCAGTCGTTTCCCAAGGAGAATGTAAATCCTAAAACTGTCTGCAGTCTATCCTTACACTTTAATAATAGTCTGGCTGGGCATGGAATTGTAGGTGGAAGTCATACTCCTTCAGAATTTGGAAGGCTTCTCTCTTCTATCTCCTCACGTACAGTATCGGTGTTCAGAAGTCACAAGCCATTCTGATTCTCAGTCCTCCCTGAGAAAATTGTTTTGAGGGGATTGCCAAGATGGCAAAGTGGAGGATGCTGGTCTCACCCGCTCCTGCAAATACAACAAAAACTACATCTGCATGTGAAACAGTTCGCACAAAATACCTACTGAACATTGGTAGAATATTTCTTGCTATCAGAACTACAAGGAAAATCCTCACAAAACAGGAAGGTTCTTCCATATAGCACAGGGAACTATATTCAACACCCTGTAGTAACCTATAATGAAAAAGAACATGAAACCTAATATATGTATATACATGCATGACTGAAACATTATGCTGTACACCAGAAACTGATGCAACATTGTAAACTGACTACACTTCAACTTAAAAAAAGAAAGAAAAAGAAAATTGTTCTCGCCCTCTGAATGTGGAATTCCACTTTGCCTCCCGCGTTCTGGAATGGCAGGGCTGTGTGCCTTAGTGTGGGCGGGTCTATCTTCTTCTGTTGTCCTGCGCCTCGGTGGGTGTCCTCAGATGAGAAAATCAGCAAAGAAACTTGAGAACACACTCAAGATGAAAGATACCAAAACAAACAAACAAAAAGCCACTTGAAAGAAATGCAAGCTATGCAAAAACTTGAAATAAATTATCTTTGCTAGTCTTAACAGTTAGCATCATTAGTATCTTTTCTCATGGAGAAGGATGCTTTCAACAGAGGGGCTAAAAAAGGACTATTCCAAGACCAAAAGGAAACCTAAAGTATGACAGCAGAAATGAAAAGTTCAATTAAGGGGTAGTGTGATAAAGTTGGAAAATCTCTTGGAAAGTAGACTGGGTGAGAAAGAGATGAGAAAGTAGGAGTTTAAATGATAAGAAAATGTGAGGACCAGTGCAGAAGGTCCGATGTCTAAATAAAAGTGGTTCCAAAAAGGAAAAGAGAGGAAACAGAGAGAAGGAATTCATCCACTGAAAAATTCAAATTGCTTTCCTAGGATGGAAGGAAGTGATTTTCTCATTTATAGAGACCCACTCCCTTTTTTCAGAAGGGAGCAAAGCTAGACACATGTTCAATCTGCCATTTTTTAACTTGCAGCCTTTACTGGATTTTAAGATGTATCCTTTACTATAAAATTTTCTGTTAAAGGTGAAATTAAAAATGAGGAAACTGAGGCCCAGTCCACACGGCAGGAAGTGGTAAGGCTGGGATTCAAAACCAAGTCAGAGCTCACTACCCTGGGACCACACTGCCTCTCAGATCACACAGCTAGAGATTGAGTCCCGGGGGACTGAGTGGTACCAGGAAGGTTGGGAGAATATAGTTGCCATGGGTGATGAACCCAGACAGGTCAGTTAGGATAAATATGGACAAACTAGGGCTCATAGCCAGCAAGGTCCAGAGTCCAGGAATTCAATGAGGTAAGCCCTGAAGTTCATATTACACTGTGCTCATTCTCTTAGAGCTAAGGTTTTTGGCTTCTGCTAGCCAATCCAGTAGCAGAGGCCTGGGGCCATAATGACTTGGATGGTCAAGGAAGAAACCCACAACTTGATTCCCTGCATTCAGTGCAGACAGTCCTATGAGCCATCCTACCCCAAACATGCAGGGGCCCCTGCACAGCCACAGCTTCCCTCAGCTTGGCCCTCCCCACAGCACCACTGAACATACCAAGATTACCTGCCTCCTGGGCACCAGCTCCTCTACGCTGCTCCTATCCCAACTCACAGACCCCACTTGGCCTATGTTTCAGGGTCCTTCTGGCCCCATTGGGACCGTCTCTTGCACACACACATACATCTACCACTGCTCTATACTTGGTTGTCTTTTTTCGTTTGTTTCTAATTTCTAGTTTCCTTCATTTGCTCAACTAGTACTTACTGGATACCCATTATGCGCTGAGTCCTAGGTGGACACCAGAGATGCAGGGGTCAATAAGACAGCCCTTGCCCCCAGAGGCTCACAGTCCCAGGGAAACAGGCAGATAAGCAGACAGTCTCTCTTCAGTGTGTTCCGAGCTGAGATGGAGGTGAAGGAGGCATGTGGGAGTTCAGGGTGGCCCCCAATACAGCAGAGGGAGTTGCTGAAATCTCAGGAAGTTCCAATGTAAATTGAAGCATGAAGGAGGAATAAGAGTTTGATCCTTACACCTGTTCTGTGGCAAGGACTGAGGCATAAAGTTTTGATTCACTTATTTATCCGTCCATTCAAACTAATATTTAATAGCTCCCACCATGTGCCAAACCCCGTGTGAGTACTGGGTAAGTACCCAGCATATCCCTCCAGCCTGGGGATCTACCTTTGAGCTCTTGGCCCTCTGAGCCTCCCAATCAAGAAGTCATCTGCTTTCTGAGGCCAACCTCAGACCCTGATGGGGCAATTCTACTACCTGGCACCACCTCACCCTGCTTCCAAATGCTAGCGGACTTCCCAGACACATCTGATTCTCCAAGGGGCCATTGTATAACAAAAACACCACAATCTGATCTCTGAAGAATTACTGGAAAGTCTCTCCCTCCTCCTCCAAGAGTGGAAGTTTACACAAGGTCATACAGAAGATGCTCTGATGAAATAGCTAGATTGTGAGGAATTCGTTGCTGATGACAGCCAGGCCCAGAACAGATAATCCTGGAGGAAGCATCAGAACTGACTTGAATCTCTGCCCACAGAGAGGGGATCCAGAATTCAGAGTGTGACCTTGAACAAAACTTCAGTTCGCTCCTGGACTGAGTATCAACTCTGCATAATTAATTGGAAACACTGTCCTTATGACTGACAGGCTGGCAGTGATTAATTATCCTAATATTTGCTCCAGGTTCTGGGGATGTGCAAAGTGATTAAAGAAGGAGTTTTGGAAACAGAAACTTATTTGTTCTCTACCCTTAATTGTTTGCTAAGTGATTCACCATAATTACATGTAACATCTCCATGCTCCCCCAGGCAACATTTGTATAATACAGAAGCAAAACGGAAATTCCTAAAGTACAAACACCATGGGGACTGAGGATGGGCTGAGAAATTCCAGAAGGCATCACATATGTGACCTGCCAAACCAAGGCTCCCATCTCTTATATTGCCCTGATTTGTACACTAACACGAAAAAAAGCAGCCCACATGGAGTTTTAGAGCAGGGTTATTTCACAGTAGGATATCTATGTGTGGTTAAGATGCAAACATGTGACAGTGGGTGAGGCAATGAGTTAACTTCAGTGCCATCAGGAGACCTGGTTTCTATACCTGGTATTGCCACATTATCCTTGAGTGTAGGAAAGGAATCTGGAACACAGAAAGTCCAGCTGATCCATCACAGATCTTCCTGATCCAAGTGCCTTGACTTGGCCTCTCAGCTGCTGACCCCAGGTTCCTTGAAAGAAGGGGAGAACCAAGTCCTCAGATTGCTGTCTTCTTCTAATAGACAAAGGGAGACACGGTCTTGTACTCACCCTACAGCCTCCACTGCTCGCCCCTCCCAGCCACTGCTAGGCTCAGAAGAGGTTAGTTGATTGGGAAGGGAAGTAATGGAGACCTTTTGAAATACATATTGAGACTCTCAAATTTCCAGAAACCCGCATCCTGTCCCGTCTTCTTTACCAGTCAGCACCATGGACAGCGACACCTCTATTTCCAGAAATCAAAGACTAGATCTGTGATGGCCTGAAAGGTCACAAAGTTTTGTCCCTTACACATAAGGACTCTGTGACTCAAGAAGCAAAGGAGATTTTCCAGCATCAAGCTAAATCCAGTTCCTGAAGACAAGCAAGATCTGACTGCTCATGTTTCATGACACACATGGGATACTGCCTGGACCTGGGTTCCAAGAAGGCAGGGGCTGTCCCTAACTCATCTGCATCTCCAGAACCCGGTACAGGCCAGCCACAGAGGAGGGACTCAATGGGTACAGTTTTAGCTTCTCTGTCCATCCAAATCCTCCCAGAAGCATCACTGTAGACCAGGCCATGGAATGCCTCCCTGGGACGATGGCTCAGCCATGATTGAGAAGGTGCCTGCACTTAGAGCTGGCATTACTATTTCACACGACAAACCTTCTCTGTGTTATTGTGGCTTCTTTCCAACTATGTAAATTCTTAGCAATAAGACTAGGAATTATACATTCATATTCTTTAAATCTTAATAATGCCTGGCAGAGATACTTGTAGAATATCCACATGAAAAGCTGCAGAGAGAGAGAGAGAGAAACAGTTGGAGGGACAGAGACTTAGAGAGACAAAGATGCTAAACAGAAAGCAAGAATAACACTATGCATCACTGAGTCACTACGATTATTCAATGGCCCACAAAGGTAAAGAGGACTCCTTTGAACAGGTAAGGTTCGTAGGTCAGAATTAAGACAGTTCTTTATTTAGTCTGATCAAGAGGAGAAAGTAAACATCATGACTCACTGTTGGTTTAAAATCAGCTCCCATCCAAACCCATGCACAGGACAAGCACTGATTCTATTAATCTTCCCTCTAGTGTACGCTCTGGGCAACACCTTTGCATCCACACATTAGTCACTGGCTGTCACTTGCCTGCAGTGAAGGAACATGTTGCTAAGTAAAGCCTTACAGCAGGAAGCTTTACATCAGGTTTGCAGTAGAACCCGTGTGAGTCACATCCTGGGTGCCTGGGACTCTCCTGTAGATAAGCTACTTGGTGGACATATGCAAAAGTTGGCCAACTAAAGGATGATAAAGTCAGGAGAGATGAGTTTTCTCCCACCTTTATAAGACTCCCACCTAAATGATCAAATAAGGGACTTTGGGCTCCAAAAAGGAAGGGTGATTTTGTAAGGATGCTGTTCAGATCGTATTTGGTTACTATTGGAGCCACATGACTCTGCTTGGCTGACCAAATCAAGCCCAGGCTTCTTAACCAGAATAGCTGGGCACCAAGTCTGGATCATCCTGCCACTTAAGACTTGCCTTCTACCCATCCTAACCCATATCCTTTCTCTATACTCACTAAATTTCTCAGTTGGGCATACATAGCATGGCATTCAAACTTCTGTAGCTTTGCCTCTGCTCTTCCCTCCTAGGAATGTCTTTCCACCCTTCCATGACCCCCCCCCCCGGCTCTCCAGTCAGTTGGGGACTCCAAGGTATTTTTCAGGACCCCAGGCTGAGTCATTCATCCTTCCTCTGCACCTCAGAGGTGGGCCTCATGGGTCCCTCCATCAGCTCCTGTATTAGAGGAATTTACTTACTGCCTCCAATAAGTTGTGCATCCTGAGGACAGAGAACTGGTGTAATGGACACTACAGCTGGTTATGCAATAGCTCTACCGTTCCCCTTCCCCCCAAGGTACAGCAGGATGACATTTGAGAAATTAACTCCAGGTCCAGGAATGGGCATATATTAGTCCAAACTACTGTGGTAAATTCATCTTCATTAATGATGATTGACCATGAACCCAGGGCTAAGCTAATCAGCGCATGATATTGCACTATAGATGGTTGTTGTCAGGGCACACTCGAGAGCTGGTCCAAAAAGAAGGTAGACAAGATCTTTGCCTGTAGAGCTGGCAGAAAATCTCTCCTCTCTCCCATTCCCTCTCTATCTCTAGCTCTCCTTCTCTCCTCAACCCAAATTGGCCAAGAATGAGGGAGAACATTGGCCAAATGGCTCCTTGACCATGAGAAAAACCAGCCTTAGTGTATATTCAGTATTGTGGATGCCAGAAGACAGAGATGGGAGAAACTGCATCCTCAATGACACCACAGAATCTCTGGATCCTGCAACTGTGCTCTGGGTTTCTAATTCTGCCAGCAATACCTTTCTTTACTGTGTGAGCCAGTCTGGGTTGGGTTTATCATCACTCAGAGTTGAAACCCCTGAAGTGATCCACTCTAGTCACCTTTGTATCTCTACCATGCAGGAAGCATGGTAGCTGCTCAAAAACAGAAGTGTCAACATTGTGTGTTTAATTTCTGTTGCTGATTAAGGAAAGGAATGAATGAGAGAAAGAGGAAAGAAATCAGCTGAGTGCAGTGAGTCCACCAACCACCAGGTTGAGATGGATCAAGGGCAGATAATAACAACCACCTCACACAGATATGACAGTGGAGCCAGCACTCACCCTGGTCTCCCTGGTTCCAAGTACCTGGCTTAGCTCTACCTTCGATCCTGCCTGGGGGCCCAGAACACAAGGAGGGCATTCTTAGGATGCACTGTGTATTCCATAGTCAAGTTGTTTTATCAGGAAATGCTTTAAAGGTATATTTTAATGCTGGTCCAAAGAATATTGTTTCATATCCTTCTTTGTACATCAGCTTTACAAAAAAATATAAAACTCTGTTATCTTAACAAAACAACCAGTCATATCTCTCCAGGGCCTCTGCTGATCGTTATCAACTGTCAACATTACTTTTATGCCTTTATGTCTTTGTAATCAACATCTCTTCCTGCCTCCTAAGTTTTTTCACTTAACTCTTTCATTCACAGTGAGGTCTTTTCTTGTCTGTATAAGCATTATATTTACCATTTTTAATGTCTGTATGCCATTCCACCCTGGTAACAGCTTGACTCTGCAGCCTCTGTTGTTGGGCATGTGGACTGCCTCTGGTTTCTCAGTGGAATAATCCAGCTACTCAAGATGCTAACCAGCCAGTACTTTTTTTTAGTGACTGCCAGAGGGTGCAATGGGAAATAGGGATCCTGGGTCCCTGCCACCTATCGGTTTCAATCAGTGCATTTGTTTGCAAGGACTGAAACTCATTCAAGTGAGCAGAAGTTAAGAAAAGGGGATGTTACTGTAGGGAGGGAGGAAGCCACTTGGGAACCAAGATGCAGTGGCCTCAGGGGAGCATCTAGGAACCTTCTTTACATTTTTTCTGTTCTTGATCTCTCTCTCTCTCTCTCTCTCTCTCTCTCTCTCTCTCTCTCCTTTCTTTTCCTACATGTCTGTCTCTCTTTATATGCTCCTCTGTCTCTATTCTGTGTCTCTCTGTCTCTTTCTGCATCTCTCACTCCTCCCTTCTCCCTGTATCTGCCTGTCTCTTTGTCAGTCTGTCTGTCTCTATCTCCATCTATCTGTCCCTCTCTCTGTGTCTCCCTCTCTATCTCTTTGTCTCTTTCGTTCTCCTCTCTTTCTCTTTGCCTGTCTTCCTCTTGGTCAGTCTGCCTCTCTGTCCCTATCTGTTTGTCTGTCTCTTCTCTTTTTGTCTCTTGGGCATCTCTGTTACTACCAGGCCCCAAATACATACTATCCTTCTGGTCCAGACCCATCATCAATTGCCCTTGGGCTGAGATTCCCAGGGGGTTGTGTTCCTCTATGGAGAGATGTGTGATGGTGTGGTGTGTTATAAACCTACACACCAAGTTCTGTCTCTTCGACCAGTACTAAAGGCAGGGCAGTTCCCTTCAAAGGCAGGCCCCCTTGGATTTGAACTTGACTCTGCCACCCTCTGCTCTCTGACCTTGGGTACATTGTGCCTCAGCAGTGAGCTTCCTATCACTGGACATATTCAAGCTAAAAAACATCTACTGACCATGCTTAGCTAACGTTAATCAAGCATTTATTTTGCACCAAGCATAGTTTAAGCACTTGCATGAGTTAACTCAGTGAATCTCCACCACCTTCTCAGATGAGGAAACTGAGACACAAAAGATTAAGTAACAAGCTCTGGACCAGGCAACTAGAGTTGAGTATTCAAAGAAATGTAAATCAAAGTGAGGTACCACTTCCACTCCTCAGATTGGCAATACATGAACGTTGGGTGATGTAAGTTCAAGCCTGGGTGTGAGCAGCGCTGGCATGAGTGGAATGTGGAGTAACCCTTCTGCAGAGCAGAAGCCTGGAAGGTTTCATCCTGGGTGAGTTTCTATTCAATGACCTGGCAAGTCCACCCTCATTTTCACATCTCAGAGGAACTCTCCATAGGGACAAAAGGAGACATATTCAAAGATGTTCATTGCAGTGTTGTTTACAAAAGACTGAAACTAGCCCAGACTTCCATCACTGGGGGATGGAAATGAACATGTATTGTACACATCTAGGTAGGAATCAGCTTGATTTCTAAACCAGAATGTAGAGCGAAAAACATGCAGAAAACAGAATCTAACTTATCAACCATTTTATAAAAGACACATTTATGTTCCCAAAACATTGCTATGTCATTTTTCTTGAGTCACACATAAATAAATGTTTGGAAGGACATCCAATGCATGAGAATGGATGTGTATGAAAGGAGACAATGATTAGACAGAGAATAAAGGGGAAAGCAAAGTTGAAATGGAATGAGATAAAATTTTAAAAACCAGGAATCACCCTGAAAACCCAACTAGGATCTTCTGAGGATCAGCCTGGACAGGTGCTGAGAACTGCTGTGGATGCCAGATCCTCCTCTCTGACCTGGAAGATAAGGAGCCATGCAGGGTCCCTGCCCCACCATCCCTCCATCCTCCTCTGGAAGAGGCATCTCGGATCCCTTTGCTATGCTTAAGTGCTGCATCACATTCGTCCTAGACTTCTATCCATGTTTGGAATATATAACAAACACCTAAAAATCTACTTGGTATTTAGGGAAGGATGGAAGCAGCTCATTTTTCACATTTTATTTCTCCCTTAGGTCTGGTAGGAATGAAAGCCGAAGGGGAAAATGAGACGGTTTGAAAAACAATCTTTGGAGAGCTCTGTGCTGCTCACACCCAAGGGATCCCAGCACTACGAGGAACATTGCTTTCAGGATGCACCCTGTTCTCTTTCCTCAGAAGGCAAAGTCTGGCCCTGCCCCTAGATCTGCAGCATCCATCAGCATCAGCACCTGGGCCAGCTCCCAGGACACGGCTGGTGAAAACTGAGGCCCCAAGAGGGGATGGGGGGTTGCAGTGGGTTGAATGTGGTCCCCTCCCTCAAAAGCTATGTCTCCCTGGAAGCTGTGAATGTAGCCTTCTGAAGCCCATTCATGGCATCCAGTTAAGATGGCCTTGGAAAGCAGAGAACTGAACGCTGGTCCCTCCCTCTGTGAGAAAAGCTCTCATCACAAGGCCAGTTGTAAGGACCCTGCTGCCTGTAGACAAAGTCCAACCCTCAGCCTGGTGTGCAAGGCCCTGCTGACCCAGAGACCCCAGGCCAGCACCTGTTTCCCTGCAGCGTCTCCCAAGAGGATCACAGGCCACCCTCTGGCCCCAAAGACACCTCCATTCCCACTGGTCTCTGGTACCTTGTTAAGGGGCATATGCCCCAGAAAGGGAGACTGGACCAAGGCTAATATACGTGGGGAATGTTATCAGGTTTTATGAGCACTAAGCCCTTGAAGCTGGTTAATTACAGAGAGGAAGAAAGGCATCTGCTTAATTCCAGCTCTTTTTGGTCCCTGTGAATGATATTGCCATAAACATCTTTCTCCACATGCGCTCCCATGCTGGCAGCTTCATGGCTATGGAATATATTCTGAGGAATGAGGTTGCGAGGTTAAGGTTCATATGAATTTTTAATTTTAACAGATGTTGGCAGATTGCTTTCCTGGAAGGTTGTAACTACTCGTACGTCCTCCCACAATGTACGAGAGAGCCTTTCTTTCCAAATTCCCTCTGGCAACAATTATGATGCTTTTAAATTTTACAAGGCTTTGGGGGATAAAGTGCTATATCATTGTAAAATTAATTTGCATGTTCTTGACTACTGGTGAATTTCTATGTAATTTTTGGCCATTTGGATTTGCTGTTGTAGACATTGCTTCTTCATTTAGGTGTTTCTTTCTTCTACCATGTAATATGTTCTTATCAAATTTTAAAGCACCATATATATATAGTATATATATTGACTGTCACCTGTACTACACATATTTCTTCCAAATCTACCATTTGTATGTTTACTTTGTTCATGAACGCTTTTTTTTTTGCTATAGATGTATTAAAATTTTATATACCAAATATGTATACATTTTCTTTTATAGCATCCAGGTTTCTAGTCTTTGTTCAGAAATTTTCTCCCATCCCTAGATTACGCTTACAGTTCATCTTGTAGATTTTTAATATATTTTTTTTAAACACAGTCTGTAACCCACCTAAATATTTCATATGACCTAAAATAGCAATTCAGTTTTGTTTCCTTCCAAGTGGATAACCAGTTGTATCAGTACCATTTGTTCAAAAATTCATTCTCCTCCTATAGCAAGTTTTTTGTTATATATTAAAATCTCATGCAAAGTGGGACCTGTTCTTGCAATGCTCAAATCCTTTCCCCTGATCAATTTATCTAGTCCTAATCCTGTATCAAATTGATTTGGTTACAGTGGCTTTGTAAGATATTCTGACGTCAGGTAAGTTGAGTTATTCATTCTTCATCTACACCTTTGATATGTCTGATCAGTCCTCTTTTCCCACCCACACTCATTTGGTAATAGGTAGGGACAATGATCAGGTATTTACTTTTTCATATAAATTTATATATTATTATTCAATAACCTACCCCAGAGGAGGAAGACTTTGAAATTCTAATTGAAATTTTATTTCATTTACATATTTATTTTAGATGAACTGACATTTTTATGATAAAACATATCCTTTTCTAACTCATAATATTCTTTCATTTGATCAGATCTTGGTTTTATATCCCTCAATGAGATATTCTAATATTCTTCCTATAGATCCTGTCTTTTCTTATTATATTTATTTCTAAATATTTTAGAGTTTTTATCACTCTTGCAAAAGAAATCTCTGCATTTCCATTTCTAGATGCTTATTAGTGGAAGAGACAAAGCCTATTGATTCTTGTAACCATTTCATCTTTATTTTAAATATTTATTACTGGCTAGATTTTTTTTTAACCCAGTATGAAAGCCTTTGCCTTTGAGTGGGAAAATCCAACCATTCACACTTATTGTAACTGCTGATTGACTTTATTCTATTCCTTACACTTTAGGTTTATTATTTGTATCACCTTGTTTCATTTATCTGCTTTCTTTTTTTTCTTTTTTTTTTAACATTTTTTATTGATTTATAATCATTTTACAATGTTGTGTCAAATTCCAGTGTTCAGCACAATTTTTCAGTCATTCATGGACATATACACACTCATTGTCACATTTTTTTTCTCTGTGAGTTATCATATCATTTTGTGTATATTTCCCTGTGCTATACAGTGTAATCTTATTTATTTATTCTACAATTTTGAAATCCTAGTCTATCCCTATCATTTTCTTATTTTAAGTCACATGAGCTATTATTTAATTTCTTCCCATTGTTAACTTGGAAGCTCTATTATCCTATCCTTTTCCATTCCATCAGTGCCTACTTTCCCTTTGCTTGCTCTCTTCCTCAAATATATATTTTCAAAAATATTTGGAACTAAGATGGTAACTAGTCTCCTTCCCACCAAAGATGCACAGTGTCCCCATCAAGATGCTCTATGTCATCTGTACTTCCTCTTCACTTAGCAAGCTGGGTGCTGGAAATACTTACAATTTCCTCTTCCACTTTCCTTTCCATGCCACATAAGACTGTGAGGGTTCCTTTACTCTTCTCCCCACACCCCACCACTCCCCACTCCTAGATTCTACTGGGTTGGTTTAATATGCTCTTGGTTATAAGCTGTGTCTTTCCTTTCTCTTTCAAAAGTCTTTATTCAACAAGCATATTACATACCCCAGACAGGCTAACCTTATTGATTTATAGTTAACTACACACACATATGTATATACAATGTATTTTATTACACATCTTGGCTCACCATTGCTGCCCTCCTCTTCATCTATCCCATCCTGAGGTCTCTGAGTTCATTTACTATTTAATGAGAACCATTATGAGGTCATTTTTCAGTTGGATTATGTGGGTATACACTTCTGATGAAGGATGCTTTTGGTGGAACCTGGGATTTGATGTCTTAGTCCTTCACATTCAGCTGTCTGTAGGTGGTATTTTACTGTCTTCAACCTTCTAGCTGATGCAGAGGAGAAGTCTGATGTCAGTGGATTCTTTTTCTCTTGTACATAATTTGTTATTTCTGCCAGGAAGCTTGTAAAAGCTTCTCTCTATCCTCAGAGTTTAGAGAATTTTAACAGAATATGCCTGTGCCTTTTATCGTTAATCCAAGTTGGAACCTGACAAACTCTTTCAATCCACAGACACGGGTTTTTCCTTTGGCTTGTAAACATTGTCTCTTATTATTTGTTCATTGATTATCTTTTCTCTTTTGTTATTTTTCAAAGTTCTTACTTACATGTGTTCTCTGCATCTCTCCTCTTAGCCTCTTATCTTTTCTCTCATGATTTCCATGTCTTTATAGTTTTGTCCTGAGATTTCAAATATTTTGTGTTCTTGCCTACTAACGTGGGTCTTAATCATGACCAACATCCCCTACTTGTTTTTTAATCTCAAGATTACATTTTGCAGTTCCAGAGAGTCTTATTCATACTTATTATCTAAAAATCTTTGTTGTTTTTAGTTTTAAAATTTAAGTCATTGTCTGTCTCTAATTCACTAGGCATCTGCTCCATATATCATGACTTACCTCCCTCTCTGTGGCTCTGGGTCCCCTAGATAGGTCGCTTTTTGTCATCTCTTTAGAACTCCAGTTTAGTCTGATTATTAACGTTTTAATATAAGCAGCAGCATTTTGCAGGTGAGAGGGTAGAGTGGGTGGTAGACCAAGGGGCAGCCCCTGCTAAGTAAGGCTCCTTGGCTAGAGGAGCTTCCCTGACCTCAAGTCTTCATATGCTGACATGGCATCAAAGGCAGGGGGAAGTTAGTCCATTGTTCTGTTCATTCTTGAGCACTTGATGGCCAAGGGGACCAAGTCCATACATGTAGGTGAATGTCGGCCTTTCCCACATCCTCCCAAAGTCCTCAGGTCTCAATGGGCCAAGTTCTTCCCATTAGGCATCTTAAAAAAAAAATGTCCAGTCCTCACCCTGGAGCTCCCAAAAGGTGGCCTTTGGGTCCTTGCTCAGTCCTACATGGGATAAAACTTGTAATTACCACAAAGCACAAAGCCCCACTGGAATTCAGCTGCCCCTGGACCCCACAGGTAAGGCGACTAGAATAGAGAAGGACGAGAATGGCCCTGTCAGGTCACATATTTCCAGATTCTACCTCTTTATCATTATTTGTATTAAATATTAGAAGGGTGGATGGCATAAGGAGATAAGCAGAAGGGAGACACATTCTGCAATTCATCAAGAGCTAAAGGAGTTTGGGGCTAATATTTCTGAGCACCTACTTTGTGCTTATAGGCAGACATTGAAGCTTTTGCACATCATATCATTTCACCCTCCCATCAGACTTAGAATTAAATAATATTTATCCTCAACTGTCCTAGTCAGCTTAAGTTGTTATAATAAAATACCACAGACTGACTGGTTTAAACATCAGACATTTATGTCTCACAGTTCTGGGGGCTGCACAGTCTGAGATCAAGGGGCCAGCTGATTCAGTTCCTGGTGAGAGCTCTCTCCCTGGCTTTCTGATGGTCATCTTCTTGCTGCATCCTCACAGGACAGAAAGAAGTTTTGGTGTTTCTTCCTCTCCTTATAAAGTCACTAATCCCATCATGGGGGCCCCACCTTCACGACCTCATCTAAAATCCAATTATCTTCCCAAAGCCTCACCTTCAAATACCATCATATTTAGAGTTAGGGCTTCATCATATGAATGGTGTCCGGGGAGTGGGGAATGTGTTACAAACATTCATTCTGTAATTCCATTATAGTGAGAAAACTTACAGATGAGAGACTCAAGTAAATTCAATGTTTTGTTCAAAGTCTAGCAGCCAGAAGTGGCAGGGATGAAACTGCAACAATGGTCTCCCTTATTCCAAGGGTCACCATCTTTGTACTATACCATGCAGAGCACAGACATTCTTTTTTAAATTTTAAACAAAACAAAACAAAACGTAAAAAGCCCCACTCTGTCCAGGACTGCAGGTTGTATTGTAAGGCTTTATAGCATTCGCTTCTCCCTGTGGCGACACTACTTGGAATGAACTTGCTGTTCCTGAGCAGAGGCGGAATTCGTTTTCCTCCTCTAGAATCTGCCAGAACTAAGAATAGGCTGAGGACAATCTGTGTGTTTAATAACACTCTGAGCCTGGCGAAGCATCACCTCAGCTAATGGGAAGAGACTGGCAAGGCAGGCAGACAGAGGCTCATGGCCTCTTTGCTGAGGCCAGGCTGGGGATCACCTGGGCTTGCCTCTCAGAAATGCTGGTCAGGTACACACACATACTCACCTGTATACACACAGACGCACATGCATGCACACACATGCATACACACACGTACATGAATTCACACACATATGCACATACCCTCAGGCACACATGCATACACAAATATGCACATATACACACAACACACACACAATACACACACACGATGCAATTTAATGCCTTCTCCAACTGGAATGTATGCTGGACTCTTATGAAACAGATTTAATGTGGAAGTAAAGAATAAGAACTTCTCAGTTAATGCCTTTGTATTAAAAAAAAAACTAGTCTTCTTTTTAACTCTTGATTTTTATATATTGCACAAGCAGCTTTATGTTGGCAATAAAAGAAATGAAAAAGAAGAAAAAAATTCAGCCAGAATCCCTCCAGTCCAGCCTAACACTTTGTCTTAATTCTTCCATGTTTCTCTGCATCCCTCATTCGGATGAAGATGTATCTTTCCAAAGCTCCAATTCTTTCTCACTCCATCTTCTCCTGCATTGCAGGTGACTTTCAGAGTTATTGTTATTAGCCAGCAATTATCCCAGAATTTCCTAATTTTCTTTGTTGTGTAAATATCCCTACTGCTGTATCTTTTTAATTGTTTGCAAATACTTGCCACCATCAACAACAGCAGAGAGTATTTCTGTGAAGAGGGATTCTACTGATTTTGGAGTATGTCTTAAGGATGGATAAATGGGTCGCTGAGTAGGGGGATGGTAGCGGTTGGACTAAAGCTGTGTTTTATAAGCTTCTTCTTTGTGGGCCCTCGGGGAAATCCAGAGGTGGTGCTCGCTGCATACAGGAAAGTGAGAAGCGTAAAATGGGCTGAGCTGGGGGGGTCCGGGTGACCCCAACTTCACTTGAGTCAGAGCCTCCCTTTCTTCTTCCATATGTTGGACTCTTGCAGACAATCTTGGTTCAACAGAGTGGCACTGCTAAATACATTTTTGAACACCCGAGGTCAAAATTATTGAATAAGAATATCCCTGTCCAGCTTTCATTTGTTCATTAATGCAGATTCTCGTTCATGTAATAGCCCATGAATGAGTATTTCCATTTACTTAATCATTCAGCATTTTTTGGAGATCTTTATGTGCCAAGCTAGACGTCAAAGGTAATATATGATTAGCAAGTTCCTGCTTTACAGGGCTTACAGTCTAGTAAGAGAGAGAGAAAGAGAGACTCGGTACTGATCATGATGGGGAAAACTCTGGAGTCAGCAGGTCATTCACTAACTTAATTCTCACCAGAGCCTTATGGGGTATAATAAGTGTGAGGTCCCCATTTCATCGATGAGGAGACAGGCTTAGCAACAAATCAAAGATCACGTGGCTAATAAGTGCCATCAGGGATTCAAACTGAATCTCTCTGCCCAGAGTGGGAGCTCTCTACTGTCACGTAACGCTGCATCTCTCAGAGAGGTGACAGATCAAGCCACGTGACAACTTCTATACAGTGTAAACCATGGGCTATGAGAGCTCCAAGAGGAAGAGGGACCAAGATGGGGAGACCCAGAGAGGGTAAGTGACTCCAGCCAAATTGCACAGCTAAGTTGGGCTGAACCCCAAGGTCCTTGACTCCTAGTCCAGTGCTCCTGTCCTCATCAGCAAACGACAGGCCTCTGGCTTTCTGCCTTCGGGTGGGGTGGGACAGAAGCTGTGGAAATTTCTGAGACGTGATGTGCTGTCCAGGACGAGGATAGCAGAAGCAACAACGAGGGGAAATTTCTCTGACAAGGGACAACAGAAATACGGGATTTTAAGCACAGCAAATCCTCTCGGGCTCTTTGAAAAACTGGGTCAGCTCCCAGTGCTGAATGCCCTCTTCGCCTGGAGTGTTCTACCTGGAACAGCATTTCACGCACCACAGACATCATTACTGCCCCCCAGGGTACAGAATGGTCTGACAATGCTCCCCAAAGTTAATGACCAAAATTATGCAAAACCTCAAGGAAATGAGAATCAGGGAAAATGTCCCTCACTCTCCACCACCTTCCTTCCCTCTGGGGCTGAAGTTCTGAGACATGAAAACCAATCCACTTTAACACAAACCGCATCACTTCTGCACAGGATGAAAGGGTGCTCTTGAAAAGGGATGAAAGACAGCAGTGCATAGCCCTCTGTGGCTAAGCTTTTGCAATGCTACAGGTCTCAGAAAACCTTTCATTTGGGGGACAAAAAAGAGCCCAGAACTGTGGGTCAGGATACCTGAGGTCTAGCTGCCAACTGAAGGTGTGACCTTGGGCATGTCATTTCCCTTCACCGGCTCAATCTCTCCTCACCCGTCAAATGAAGGCATTAGACCAGGTCAGAAACAGAACCAATAGACATCTCTTTATATATGTGAATATGTTTATAAACATATCCTTGAATGTATCTTTATATACCTATCTACATATATGTACATAATATACGTCTATATCTTTATCCATACGTATATCCATATATCTATATCCTTGTATGTATCTTTATTATGTATCTATCTATATCAATGTCAACACTGATATAGAAAGAGACTTATTTTAAGAAATTGGCTCACATGTTTGTGGGAGTTGAAATCTGTAGGGCAGTGCAGCAGCCTAGAAACGAACGCAGGAGTTGATGCTGCAGTCGAGGGCAGAATTTCATCTCCAGGAAACTTTAGTTTTTACTCTTAAGACCTTTGACTGGATGATATAATGAAGATGATGGCATGTGATGGTGATGGGATGATGATGATGATGGTGGTAGGATGATGATGGTGGTGGTGGTGGGGTGATGATGATGATGGTGGTGGGGTGATGATGATGGTGATGAGATAATGATCATGGTGGTGAGATGATGATATTGATAGAATGATGGTGGGTTAATGAAATGTGTACAGACCCATGGATGCTACTCTAATGGTACTCAGTTTGGACAGAGGCAAAGATGTTCAGTGAAAGGATGTAAACTTGATGTGATCATATCTGAATTATCATTACAATTCTATCACATGATAGCAAGTGGTTTAAGTGACCTAAGCCTCATTTATCCAAGGTATTTACACAAGATTTCCCACAAGAACCAAAGAATGGTCCAATTCTGCCTCTGACTGGCTGCCACTCCCCAGAAGGTCTTTGAGGAAAATTTACGCTCAGAGAATAAGCCTTTATGAGCAACTGGGACCCTCATGAAGAAGGCAGTCACAGTCACCTGTACCCACTGAACTTCTATCCTGAGCTAAGCTGACCTGACTGGCCTTGAGTTGGCTCCCACACCTCACAGGCTGACCACTTGTGCCTGAGTTCACCTCCTTGGGCCCCCGACACTCCCTTAGCCCCCCTCCCTCTGAGAGGCCACCCCTCATTCTTTCTCTACTTCTCCCAGCCTCTCAGCTTCCAGAGACAGTGCCCAGGCCCTTAGAGTGGCTCTCCATTTCATCTCACTGTCTGCCTTGTTTCACCTGCATACATATTTTAATTATTGAATTACAGCTTAAGTTTTTGAATTCTGCTTTCCCACTAAATATCATGTCTATTTAAAACTATTATGTGTGTTTAGTTGCTGCCTGTTATTGTTTTTAATATCTTCAAGTGCCCTGGCACAAGGGCTGGTTAGATGGTCCATCCACACTCATTGAATCTCAGAGGTGGGCACCATGCCAGGTCCATCTTGGTACCCAGGGAACTTGTAGCCTGGCTTCATGATTTCATGTCCACACTTACTCAAATATTCCCTGTTATTAGATGTTTGGGTTTACTCAGATTTCCCCTTTCGTAAATGATTCTAGGATTAATATTCTTGGGCATAGAGGATTTCCCATTGTTGGATCATTTATTTCTTGGACCATTTATGGAGCACCTCTGCACTGTCAGTGGTCTATTTCAGCTTGGCAACATCCCTGCCTCCTGGCTTCTCCACTGCTTCCCAGGGGAAAGGCACAAAACAAATTCCCAGAATCTTCTTCCAAGATGGTTCTTCTTTAGTTTGTGCAAAACAGAGACCCTTGCTTGAGAACGGAAGGGAAAAGAGAAGAATCCATTATTATTTGAGGGAAACTAGGTGCAGATAGCTGGGATCAATAGTACCAAATCCTCTTCACTTCAGGTGTCCCCTGGAGTAAGTGTGCTCCAGTGCTGTGGGCAGCTAGGGTCAGTGATGGTGCCTCCCCTGTAACAGCAGGACCTTAGCATTAGATGGACATTACGGTGCACCCCGCAGGTCCACTCTTCAGGGATGATATATGCATCCCTGGATGCTGATGGCTTCCCTCACTGGGAAGTGCCTTCCAAGTGCGGTAAATCCGCACCCAAGTTGATGTCCTCTCCAAGGGGATGGCCAGTAGACAGTGATTGGCTGGTGGCTGGATGCAAAGGCCCAACTCTATTGCTCCAAGAGAGCTGAAGGGCCATCCCAGCTCCAGAGGTCCCCAGAGGACTGGCTGAGGCCTCCAGGTAATCACATCGCAATCAGCTTCTCTCTCTGCCCCATCCTTCTTTCCTCATTTCCTTACAAGTATATCTCCCCAAAACACTCTCCACTGAAGCTCCACATACATCTCCTTCTCAAAGCCTGTTTCCAGGAAACCCAACCTGAGATATTGGTCTTTGTAGCCCAAAAGCTTATAATGGTCATGTAAGCTGAGCAATCTCAGGGTTTGTTTGCTGTGACAACTGGGACTGATTATCCTAACTACACAGCAGTTGGTACAGCAAGTGGACTTCTGCTGGAGCAACAAACCTAAAATGTGTGACACTTCCTTGGTGGTGAGGTGACAGGCATTGAGGAAAATTAGGACTTAAGATGGAGATTTGTCAATTCATGATACTGTAAAATATCACAACATAAGGTCAAACTGTTGCTTGCAGTTACTTGGGAGGCAGACCATGGGGTCACTGAAACAGCACCTCCAGAACGAGGACTGGAAAAATGCCATTAGTGTTGTGTGTTGGTTGCTATTGACTGGATTTGGTAAGGTATTATAAGAAGAGATGAGTTCAGACAAAAAAGGGGAAACTAGAGAGTCCAGAAATTGGGGGCCTTGCAGGGTTGAAAAAGCCAACTCTTTCTAGATCCAAAACAGGATGGGATGGAATCAAAAGAGTCTTTAAGGTACAAAGTCCAGCCAACTTCCCAGGAAAGATCAATAGACAGCGAAGATCAGAGTACAGGTGTGGGTTGACAACCTACTGCTCCTGACAACCTCAGTGGGGCCTCCATTAACTTGGGTGGAGCATGGAGCAACGAAGCAAAAAATAATACAGGTTGAGAATGTGTTTCAAAACAAGCTCTAGATGCAGTTACTGATGCCTGGACCCAGCTGGAAGCAAATACATCAGTAATGTACTATTTTTGAGGATCATATTACCAAAGAGCTCACACAGCCAGGCTGAACAAGCCTTTCACTATTCAAGTCTTAAAACAATCCTCATGCCAAAACTTCCAAAACACCAAGTGAGCCAAAGAGCCAAGCAGTCTACAGAGAAGGCTTGTTTCTCAATGACCAGTTGACCTGATACCAAGAAGGTTCATAAGAAAAGAAGAAACTCTTAGATGGTGAAACAAGGACTACCAGAGAACAACGAACAAGGGAACATCTCTCAGAAAGCAGAGTCACTAGGGTAGACGCTTTGATAGGGTCTGCCCAATGGGGTTTCAGACCCGTGATGGACCGAGACTGCTGTGTACCTTCCATCCTCCCTCTCTTCCAATGGTTGTGCTTATTGAGGTCATATCATCCCAGTTCCATCATTATATCCTGGATGTGGGATTGGCAAGTGACAAGTTTTTTTCAATTCAGAGATCCCTGGACCAAGAGGAGTCATGTAAACCTGATGGGAAGATGGTTGAACATTTTCAGGGATCCTGGGTTTAAAACTGGATGTAACAATTAGAAGAGATTTTGAAGGAGAGGTTAAATGGGTTATATGTAGGGGAGAAGTGATCAAAGGGATATTTGGAGCCCAGACATCATACTTGGTAGAGACAGTGCTCACCAAGTATTTCGTGTGTGTCCCACACTTCCCAGCCTTCCTTACAGTTAGACTGGGGCCATGTAACTAGTTCTGGCCAATGGTCTGCGAGTAAAGTGACATGTTTATTTCTTGTAGAGGGAATATGCTCCAAGTGACGTAGCTACAAGGTGCAGGAGGGGCCCCCAAGCACCTTGAACTTCACATAAGAAAGGAATAAACATTTATTGCACTAAGTCATAGAGATTCCTCGGTTTATTTGTTTCTTCAGCAGAGCCTAGCCTGTCCTGACTAGTATTCCTACTATGTGCTGCTTTTCCTCAAGTCACTGATCAGTAATAACAGCCATTGGATAAAAAAGTAATGCATTTAGACAGTTATGAAGTTTCCAAAATCTTATAAAATCTGATGCTGTTGGTCCCTGGACTTCTGGAACCTCTTCTGAACCAGTCTACAGGATTGGTTAGATTCATTTTTTTTTCTGATGTTTTTTCCTAAGGTTTGAGGGAGGGGCTGGAGGACTCACTGATACCCTCCCTTCTCTTTCTGACTCTAGCCCTCCAGTAAACGGTGTGGCCCAGGTTCCCCTGTGAAGACTTCTCTCCCACTGTTCGTCTCACTAGGAAAGAGTGAGGGGCTCTCAGAAAGTGATCCTCATCTTTTCTGAAGACAGTCAGTCTATGAAACAGCCCACTCCTTGGGTCCCCAGTCCTGCCCAGAACCAGTCTTTTTGGGGGCATTTCTCTCTGCAGTGTGACAGCTTGGTTCCAGCACACTTAAGCCAGGAGTGTCTGAACTTTTCTGGGACATAGAGCTCTTTGAAGAGTGTCTGTTCCCCATTCTAAGGATCTCTTTACCCAAAGTTAGGAATCACAGGATTTAGAGCCTTATGCATGAAAGCCTGAAGGTGTATCTCCTTCCCACCTCTGATATTTAAGAGTATGGAAATCATGGAGAAATGATCCAGGCTCAGCTCCAGAAAGTGCCCAAGTCAGGATCCAGGCTCCTCACCTGCTGTATCTGGGTTGAAAACCCCTATTCATCTTTGTGAAAGGCAGTTTCCCCCTAAAGCCAGCTATCACCTGGCAGGTACGTAAACAAGACTTACTCATTCTCCTTTAAGTAAACTTTGTAGTTTGAAAATGCAAAATGATCTAACTTACCCAGTAGTTCTTAACCTGCCTACCAACCCAAAACTCTGCCCTTAGTTTCAGGATGTCCAAAAGTCCCCTAAAGCCCAAACATGGACCTCTTTGGGATCAGAATGTTTTATCTACAGAGGAAAAAACCTCATTTTTTAGGCTTTTTGGTAAATGTATGGAAGGTCCTCCAAAGACGTTCCTAAAGATGCCTACTTTGGACCGTTTTTATTATTAAGTACCCAGCTTGCAGTCCATTGGACTTGGAATCATAGTGTTTCAGCAGCAGAGATACTCTTAGGGATAAACCATGCATAGGCCGTGGGAATATCCTAAGGTGTTGCGGGGACCTCAACGCCATGATGAGGTACAAGTAGGCTGGAAGTCCCATCTGCTAATTATTTCAAACAACTGATTCATTTTGAGCTCTTTTATATTATGGAGGGCCGCCTAAGGTTCCCTGGAGGCAGAGGTGAAAATAGTTTAGCTGCTAGAACAATTAAATTACTAATCTCGCCCAAATGACTTCCAGCTTATTGGTGGAGAAACTGAGGCCCAGACTAAATTCTAGATTAAAATAAAACTAAAAAAAATTTTGTTTTTGTTTAAGTGCAGTCAGTTACAGTGTGTCAGTTTCTGGTGTACAGCACAATGTCCCATGTATATGAATATACATACATATATTCATTTTCACATTCTTTTTCATTGGAAGTTGTTACAAGATATTGAATATAGCTCCCTGTGCTACACAGAAGAAACTTGTTTTTTTAATCTATTTTCATATATAGTGGCCAACATTCGCAAATCTCAAATTCCCAAGTTTATCCCTTCCCACCCCCTTTCCCCAGTAACCATAAGATTGTTTACTAAGTCTGTAAGTCTGTTTCTGTTTTGTAGATGAATTCATAGTGTCCTTTTATTTATTTATTTATTTTTCAGATTCCACATATGGGTGAGATCATATGGTATTTTTCTTTCTCTTTCTGAAGTAAGCCTTATTTTTTAAGTCTACATTGTTTGTATTTTTGCTTATTATAGATACTATTCATTTATATAAAAATAAATGTATAATTGTGTTTACAAGTTATATTATTTTCAAAGACAAACACAATCTAGTTTTCACCACCCACTCCACTCCTACATTGGGTTACAGTCAGGTTTGAGGTTTCCTGTGAAATGCGGTTGTCTCATTCCTAAACTTTTGCCACAGTACTTCCTCTATTTGGAATGCCTTTCCTGACATGGAATGCTTCCATGCCTTTCCATCACTTAAACTAATCTGATGCACATCTGTTCACTTTTTTCAAATTGGGCTCTCCTTATGCTCCCAGGACAAAGAGACCGTCTCTACCTTGAACCCAGAGAGCCTTCTGAACACCTGCCTCTCATAAGGACCGCTTTCCCTTCTCAGCTGAGAGTTCCCAGAGCCCAAGATCCATGCTTCAAGGTTTTTGTATCCCCTGCATTAGAATATCTCACTGTGAGTTATTCACTAGCCTTGGCTCCTGTGACTTTGGCTTTAAGAAGAGAAGCCCCTATGACCTGAAGGTTCCCGGTACGTTGAGAGACCATGTGAAGCAGGCAGCTGGGGCTACACTGATCCTCAGCTCTGGGCAACCAACCCGTCCTGCACCTCCCTGCTGTCAGGAACAGGGTCTTGTCCTTAAAAGTAAGGAAGCCTAACAGCAGACTTCTAACACGTAGGTCAAAAGATAAATCTCCAGAGAGATTTTAGAATATTTTGAATTAAATGAAAATGAAAACAATTAATCAAATTTAAGGAGTGCAGCAAAAGCAGCATTTAGAAGGAATTTTATAGACTTGATAGAATATTAGAAAAGAATATAGATCTAAAATTGACAATCCCTGTTTCCACTTAAGGAAACTAAAAAAGAAGATCAAATTAAATCCAAAGTAAGCTGAAGAAAAGCAATAATAAGAATTAAGCAGAAATCAGAGAAGTTGAAAACAGGAAATCAGTTGAGAAAATCATGGAAGCCAAAAGCTTTTTCTTTTTCTATTAAAAAGACCAATAAAACTGATAAGCTTCTAACCAGTCTAAGAAACAAGAGATAAGACAAATTACTAGTATCAGAAATGAAAGAGTGGGCATCACTACAGATCCCATGGACATTAAAAGGATGATAAAGGAACACCATGAATAACTCTATGCCCACAAGCTTGAAAACCAAGATGAAATGGACCAATTCCTTCAAATATACAGTCTGATCTCACACAAGAGGAAACAGACTGAACAGGCAGATAAATATTACAGAAATAGAAAACACCAGATCCAGATGGGTCCACTAGGGAATTCTACCAAACATTTAAGTACGAAATTAGACCCATTCACTGCAGTCTCTCTCAGAGGATGGAGGCAGAGAAAATATTTCCTAACTCAGTCTCTGAGACCAACATTACCCTATTACCAAAGCCAAAGACTTTCCAAGGGAAGGAAACTACAGGCTAATATCTCTTACGAATATAGATACAAAATTCCTCAACAAAACACTAGCAAAGTGAACCTAATAGTGTATAAAAAGAATTATACTCCACAAGCAAGTGAGATTTATCTCAGGTATGTGAGGCTGGTTCAACATTCAAAATAAGAGAAGCTAAATTAGGAGTTAGAGATTTGCAGATACTAACAACTATATATAAAATAGATAAACAACATGCTTCTTCCATATAGCACAAGAAACTACATTCAATACCTTGTAGTGACCTATAATGAAAAAGAACATGAAAACGAATATATGTGTGTCTATGTGTGACTGAAACATTACGCTGTACACCAGAAATCAGCACAATATAAATTGACTCTACTTCAATTAAAAAAAAAAGTAAGGGGGCCTAGAAAGAAAATTGGCTAAAGAAACCTAAGAACTGAAAAGAGAGGATACTCTGAGTGAGCTTTCTTTGGAAGTCCTCACAGAATCAAACAGGATCTGGAGGACACTGATTCTGCCAAGATTGGACACCCGAATGTGGTGGGCAGACTAGATTCCTGCTCCACTTGCCCCCTGTTGTTGCCTCTAGATATTCAATGAAATCTTTGAAATTTCTTGTGGTCTCAGCTCAGGGACTAGGGAGCAGGGGTTTGGTCTTATGCAAGTTCCATTATGCAAGGGTGAAGGCATCCACGTGGAACCTTAACCATCACAGAGATGCTACCAGGGACAGAGCAATGGCTGCCAGCGAGGCTGTCATCCTGCACCTGGGAATGTTTCAATAAGGAAATCCTTCCCCTTAATGGCTCTTACTAAAACCAATATGGAAACAGGGCCTGGATGTACACTGAGCTATGGCCACCTTATGTGTGGAGACGCTGACATTTCTCCCTGACATCCACACACAGACAGAGAAGGTTCTTCACAGGAACCTCACACACCAGTAACTACTGTTTACTGTTTACTGACTCTGTGCTGGGCACTTCATAAACATATTCCAATCATCCCAGCAATGGTTGAAGTCCCCTACTCTGTGGAGGAGAAATCTGAAGCTCAGAGAAGTTAAGTGACTGGCCCTAGATGCACAGCAAATAGCAGAGCTGGGATTTGAATCCTGGTTTGTTAGCGTTCAAAGTTTATGTTGGTTCCATTTGCAGTTGAGCTCTGCACCTGCTGCTTTTACCCTTCACTGTTAAAGGCAGCCCTGCGCTACTCTATTTCCCTACTCACTCAGCCGGCTTTACCCCACTGTCTATGTGTTCCAGGCACTGTTTGCCATCAAAAGTCTTGGACAACCAAGGCATGAGTGACAAAGGGCAAGAAGACTAACCTGAATGCTGCACAAATCCAAATCCAAAGCTGATCTCAGTTGAATGTGAGATAAAGGCCCAGGTGGTCAGTGTCCCCTTCCCATTTCAGCTTCCCGCTTCCCCTGTTCCTGACCTGCTCTCTGTCACCAGTATCCTCAAGGGGCTCTGTGGGATTCTCCATCATCCTCCCCATCATCAAAGCTGGCCAGTGTGCTGCCTATTCTCCCAGAATTCAGCTGACTGCACCTTATGTTCTCTCATCTCAGAAACTCTTTAGACAGCTCATTCATTCATTCACCCAGTGAATACTTAAGTAGTCCCTTGTAGATGCCAGGAACCCTTGGGTAGACCCTGGGGTTACGGTGACAAATAAGACAGGGGTGCTGCCTTTGTGGAGTGCCGGCTGGGAGGGGGCAGGTGGACACACAAGGGCACCAAAGTATCACAGGTGAGATGACCATAGTCTGGATGTGGTAAAGGGGGCTAAGGAAAGACAGAGAGGATGTATTCTGAGGACAGATGATTCCAGAGAAGCTTCAGAGAAGTGCCAGCTCAAATTAAAGACAAAGCATGAGCAGCTGATCTTGGGTTCCCAGGAGAAGAGATGGGTTGAGGGGGTGGTGTAGGAAACAACATTCAGGAGAAGGAACCAGTGTGAGCGGTGTGAGCAAAATCATAGTAGTATGAATCATCTCCAATTCCAGGTAGGGGATGGCCAGGTCATAGTACATTGTGTGTATGTGTACTGCTGAGGGGCACACTTGTCAGTGGCCAGGGCTTGCACACCATGCTAGAAAGAGGCTGGACTCCATCCTGTGAGCAGTGGTCTCACATGTCACTGTGCATCAGAATCCCCCAGGGCTCAATTACGTGCACCTTGCTGAGTCCACACCAGCAGCTTTGGCTCAGCAGAGCTAAGCAGGGGCCTGGGAGTCTGCGTGTTTGACAAATTTGTCAAACTTCCTGGTCTTTTGTTCAGATGACCCCCCTGCACGTGGTCCTGGGAGCCTTGCCTACTTTGGGAGAGGTGGAGCCTGTGGACATCACCTCCATCCACCCCCAGCCCAGCTAACAAAGAGCCAACCGCATCACAGAGCTTCAGTGTTCCTGGTGGTGATCACATCATCATCTCATAAACCCAAGGCTCACGGCCTTTAAGAAAATAAGGGCTCCTGTGCTCACTCACAGATGAGCTCAGAGAGGGATGGAGCTTGTCGGCAGTTACAGCCCATGTCTGCTGGTGACAAAGCTGGGATCAGACGCCATTCTCCTTCCTGCCCACATGGCTGTGGCCATGGACACTTATCTACTGAAGTGTGATGGCAGAAAAGTCATTGCTGGCTCTGGGCTGTAGGCTGACCATCAAGGCCCAGGACTTGTCAGCTCATGGTGCCCCTGATCTTTCTGCAGAGCATTTTAACTGAATAAAGCACCCTTGGGAGCCGGTGGAAGAAATCCATGGTGATGTCAACACAGGTGCTATGATGAGAGAGAGGTGGGGGCAGGTAAGGTCCTTCTGCCAAGCCTCGAATCACAGCATAAGAGAGATACTGGGTCATTGCTGAGAAAATTTCATCAAAGAATGTCATTAAGTGTTTTGCATTTTATAAACTCAGTACAGTACAGTAGCCAATATAAAGGCACCCTGGAGTGACATTGATGGTTGGACTTCGGGTCTCTGAAAGACTAATAGAAATGTTTCTGGAGCTTCTGTCTTCTGAGCCCTTCCAACAACAGGACACATTATTCAAGACAGACTATTCACTGGAAAGAGTGGCCATCATCAAAAAGTCTACAAATAATAAATTATGGATAAGGTATGAAGAAAAGGGAACCCTCCTACACTATTGGTGGGAATGTAAACTGGTGCAGCCACTATGGGGGACAGTACGGAAATTCCTTAAAAAACAAAAAATAGAGTTATCATATATACGATCCAAAAATTCCACCCCTGGTCGTATATCTGGAATAGATGAAAACTCTAATTTGAAAAGATACATGAACCCAATGTTCATAGCAGCACTATTTACAATAGACAAGACATGGAAACAACTTAAATGTCTATTGACAGGTGAATGGATAAAGAAGATGTGCTGTATATATATATATATATAGTGAAATATTACTCAGCCATAAAAAGAATGTAATATTATCATTTGCAGCAACATGGATGGACCTAGAGATTATCCTACTAAGTGAAGTCAGACCGAGAAAGACAAGTGTCATGTGATATCACTGCTATGTGAAATCTAAAAAAAAAAAGATATAAATTTATGTTAATTATTTACAAAACAGAATTAGACTAACAGACATAGAAAACAAACTTAACATTACCAAAGGGGGAAGTAGGGGGCAGATAAATAAGAAGTTTGAGATTAACAGATACACATTACTATGCATAAAAGAGATAAACAACAAGGTCCTACTGTACAGCACAGGGAACTATATTCAATATCTTATAATAACTTATAATGGAAAAGAATCTGAAAAAGAATATATATCTATGAAAATCACCAAATCACTTTGCTGTGCATCTGAAACTAATACAACACTGTAAACCAACTGTACTTTAATTAAGAAAAAAGACAGGCTATTCTGTGTGTGGATGCTTAGGAGTGGAGTCCCATCTCCTTTTCCGCCAGACTGCTTAGGCACTGGTCTTTACGCCCTTGACAACAGAACGAGGCCTCTCCCCCTGGGCCCCAGCCAGAAGCTAAGAGAGTCTAGCTCTTTCTACATCAGAGTTCATTTTGTTCAGAGAAAGCAAATTATTTATTGGAGGAATTTAGCCAGTCAGCAGAGTCTCATTTCTTATGCATCAGAGCCCTCTGCTGGCTACATATGAATCTTAATATTTCTGCCTAAATTAGCCTCTAAGTTAGAAAGCTCCCAATTTAAGATGTTTGGACTTTTTAAAGTGAAACGAAGTCATTCAAAATTTAAGGAGAAGAAGGTGGTTTATTTCATAAACAGTGCAGAAGGTCAACCATATTGGAGGAGGATTTAATTAGACTCCACTTCACACATTACACTGGTATGAATTCCAAATGAATTAGAGTGACATATAGAGATGCAGACTACTAAAAGAACTAGGAGAAAATATGCGCATTAATTTGATTCATGGTGGAAAATACTTTATAAATGCAGAACCAAAATAAGACTTCACAAGCAGAAGTATTAATAGATTTGACCAGGGAAACCATGTGCATTTCCTGGTGGCTGTTGTCTTGGACTGAAAGACGTAGGATGGAGATTTGGCTTATTGGGAAGGGCTCTCATCTGTCAGGGAGGGAGGGAGATAAGCAATACTGGCAGAGAGAAGAGTTGGACTGCAGTGAGACTGCAAAAATTCTGACCACACAGGGAATTTTAGAATGGGAGAGTGCCTCCAGCTCTTCTGAATCATGGCAAAGGGCTCAGGCTTGTGTGTTCTCGGTGGGCCAGTCACTGGCTGTGAGATGCCCTAGGAAGTCGGTTCCCAGGGAGGAACTGAGGTGTGAGCCATCCATCAGCAGCAGCACTCCTGGCAGCTGGGGAAACAAGTGTTTCTTTCGGTCCTGCCGTGAAAATCTGGGTGGCACGCTACACCATCCACGACACCAATATTTGACTGTGCCCGTTTCGTGCTGCCCTTGGCAACATTCACAATGGATATGTTTAAATCCTTGCCAGTTTTGTGGGTGAAAAATTGAACAATGTTTTCATTTCTGTCACCTTCTTGTTCTTATATTTACTGATTTTCCCCATCTGATGTGATATGCCTAGTCAAATTCCTTGCTTCTTTTTCTGCTAACTAAATTCAGCTTCTCTCTAAAGTGAGAGTTTGGATTAACAACCAGCCAACAAAGGTAACTTGAGAGCAAATTACGAGTTGAAGGCATGTCTTCTTCCATCATCCTTAATTATAAAGCTTTAAATATATCCTTAAGAACAGAAAAACTTTACATCCTAATTTATTCTTACCATCCATTCCAACCAGCTAGGTTTTGTTTTGATTCCGTTGTCTCCTTTTTCTTAAAACCCCGAAGGCAACAACTTTGATGAATGCTGGCTGTCAGCTGCTCATAGGATAATCAAGTTCTTCTGAGAGAAATTTATCTTCTGGCAAAAAGGCACTTAGCTCCTTTTAGATGTTCCAAAATCTGGATTTGATTTCCAAATCTTTAGTATCCCAAAAAGTGTACACATGTCCCAGCCCTCTTAAAAAACAGAAAGCTATTTTTTTAAGGAGTATCTTCTGAGAAAAAAAATCACATTGTCAAGACATGAGGCTCTTCACTCTGTACTTTCTGCTCAGTTATGCTGTGAACCTAAAATTGCTCTAAAAATAGACTATTAAATAAAGACTTTTTAAAATAATAAAAGAAGACACGAGGCTCTTCTTTATAATGAATATAAATTTCACATGCTGGTATAGTAAAAAGTGTTCAGAGAAATGCTATCATTCAAATGGACTTGGTGAAGCTGGAACTTTAAAAATCCCCTCTCAGTAAAAGACAACAGACAATTCAAGATGGAAACAATGAAGCTTCCGGTTGTTCACAGCCATCTAATTTGATTTCATGGGTGACTGTTGAGTGTCTACCGTCCGGAAGGCACCAGGCTAAGCTTGGGTGCTTAGTGCTCACAATCTCCAGTACAGCATTCAAAGGCCTTCCATGCTCTTGCCCAGCCCACCATTCTAGATGCTTCTCCAGCCACCCCCACCCTGCCCTGCATCTCCAGCCATTCTGGACACTGAGATGGTCCTAGACGTGTCTCTCTGTCTCCCCATCTCTGTATCTGTGGATGTCATTCCCCCTGGGATCGTCTTTTTCCACACAGTGAACTGCTTCCCAGACCTCAGGCTGCAGCTCAGAGCCCCTTCTCGTGGAAACTCTGCCCTCGCCCGCCCTCCCCAGTGAAGTTCCTCTCCCTTATCCAGGTTTCCATGGTACTTTGCACAACGCAGACCATGGTCTTTCTGCAGTTTCTGACAGTTAGTTGTTCTTTCTCACCACCAGTGAGGCCACAAGTTCTTCAAGGGACTGAGTCATACCCTCCAAATTGTGAGGCATGTGGCCGTAGACATCGTTTTTTTTTTTCAATATTTTATTGATTATGGTATTATTTAATTATTTTGGTGTGAGGGAGGTAATTAGGTTTGTTTATTTTTAGAGAAAGGACTGGGGATTGAACCCAGGACCTCGTACATGCTAAGCACACACTACCACTTGAGCTACACCTTCCCACTGCAGACGTTGTTAACACGAGTTTGCAAATGGGCACATGAACAAATCTGGAAAGCGATTAGAGTTTACAAAATGCTTCACAGACTCAAGGTGGTTTAATCATCACAACCACCATGCAAGCTTGATACTATGTTATCCCATCTTTTTTTCGGTTTGGAAATGAAGAAGAGAGAGAGCATTAAAGAAGTTTCTTCCCCCAAGGGGTTTACAAGCTAATGGGGGAAACCAAGATATTGTAAGCACTTAATTGTAATAGAAGCCTAAATAAGACACTGCAAAATCGGTCTTGGACATCAAGAGGTAAAAGAGATGACTTCCAATTTATGGGGAAATAATGTTCACTTTGATTTGCTTCTGAGTCAGAAAACTCCTAGCAATGACTTAAACACACCACACGGGGGCAGAAGAAGCTCATTATGATTAGAGTTTAATCCTCAGTGGGTTTGTACCTGTTCATACTTCGACAGTGGGCGGGGACATGGAAGGAAATTAGGTCCCTCACATTACTGAGTGCCTACTATGTGCCAGGAAGTCTACAGTTAATCATATAGTGCAACCAATCCTATAAAGGATTCTCGTCTTTGCCCCAACCCAACCCCCATCCCTACCCACCCCTCAGCCCCAGGGGTCATGTGACTTGTCCAAGGTCACACATACGGTCAGCAGGGGAGTTGGGACTCAAACCCATGGTGGATCCCAAAGTCTGTTTCTATTCTGTTCATATCCTTTACTTTCTTTCCATTTTCCTTTTTACACTTTTTAGAGGACACAAATAATACAAGAATAATTCTTATTGTTAATAAAAACATTCAAAATGAAACATATGTCACCCTTGACTCCCACCCAATCCGAGCCCTCTCTCAAGGATAAATGCTGATATCAGTTGGATTCTGTCTATGAATTGGAAACATCTGAAACATAGAGACATTTATTTGAACACAAATGAGGTCACATTGAGTCATTATTCCACTGCTGTGATATATTTATTGACTTAAAATATTTTATCTTATATTTTAACTTTAATATATAGACATACTACGTTTGAAATTTGATAGTGATTTACTGCAAAATAACCCACTGGGGGTAGGAAGAAATGAAATGAAACAAGATAGGTCTTGAATTGACAATTGTAGTTGAATTATGGGGTTCATTATACAGAAACTGACCACACTAAAAAAATTCGTGTATGTGTATAGACTTTCAGGCTCCACCTGGGATGTAGGAGAATGAGAAGAGAAATGCTGCCACCTTTACAACAACAACAAAAATGTCAGACAATCTGTAAATTCATAACTTTCCTTGAGCTCTCAGAAAACTGAGGTCAGAGGACGACCAACTGTCGCCCCAGGACAATAAACCCGTCACCCTCAGGGCACTGGTGAAAGCCCGTGATTGCTGCAAGGGGACCAAGAAATGCCCTCTGTTTGGGGGAAGGTGCAAGGTTGCTGCCCCTCGACCAGACCCACAGCTGGAGGTGGGCAGGATCACTGAGAGTCCCCATCTCCAGGACCAAGGGACAGAGCTCCTGCCTAAAACTGAGGCTTAGTCAGAACAAGAGAGAGTGCCCCCCGCCCCCACCGGAGGCAGCGATGGCTTTATGGGCGTGTGACCTGTGTAGTCACATGGAGCCCAGCTCAGAGCATCCTGCACTTTGTCTAACACCCTGCTGTTGATATCTTAAAATTTTTAATAATTTTTGACCAGGGTGTTCCACATTTTTATTTTTCCCTAGGCCCTTCAAGTTGTTTAGTTGATCGTACCACCAGGATAACATGTCAAGTAACAAGTGACTGGCAGAAGGAAATTTGGGAAATTCACATACATGGAAATTAAACAACAAACTCCTAAATAATTAATGGAGTAAAGAATCAACCACAAGGAAAGTTAAGAATTATTTTGAGATGAATGAAAATAGAAACACAATATACCAAGATTTACAGGATGCAAAAAAAGAAATGCCTTAAGATGCACAGCAAACTAAACTCAAAGTGAGCAGAAAAAAAATAAAGTGACAAAAGTTAGAAGGGAAGTTAATGAAATAAGGAGTAGAAAAACAATAGAAAAAAACTACTGAATCCAAATTTTGTTCTCCAAAGAGATTAACAAAGTTGACAAACTTTTAGCTAAATGGATCAAGAAAAAAAGATAGAATTGAATTACTAAAATCAGAAAAGAGAAGTGACATTACTGCTGACCTCTGAGAAATAAAAAGAATTATAAAGGAATACTATGAACAACTGTATGCTGGCAAATTAGTAATCTATATGAAAATGACACAGGTCTAAATCTTTGTGACCTTTGATTAGAAAATAGTTTTTTAGATATGATACCAAAAACATAAGCAACAAAGAAAGAAATTAATTGGACTACATCAAAATTATATACTTTTATGCTACAAATGATACCACCAAGAAAGTGAAAAGACCCATAGAATAGGAGAAAATGTTCACAAATCATAGCTCTGATAAGGAACGTGTATCTAGAATAAAGAGCTCTTACCATTCAACAATAAAATGACAACCCAATTTTAAAATGGGCAAAAGATTTGAAAGGCCATTTCTCCAACGAAGATACACAAATGGTCAAGAAGTACATGAAAAATGGTTAACACCCTTAGCCATTAAATGCAAATTTCAATGAGATCTCATTTCACACCCAGTAGGATGACCAGAATTAACAAACAGAAAATAACAAGTGTTGGTGAGGATGTAGAAAAAACGGAACCCTCATATATCACTGGTGAAAATACAAAATGGTACAGTCACTCTGGAAAACAATCTGGCAGTTGAAAAAGTTAAACATACAATTACCATAAAAGCCAGCAATCCTACTCCAATAAAACTGAAAACATATTATCTAGCCAACAATTTGTACATGGATGTTCAAAGCAGAATTATTTATAATAGACAAAAGTGACAGAACTAAATCTCCATCAAGTGATGGGTGGATAAACACACTGTGCTCTATACAAAAAGCAGAATATTTTTACCCTTGAAAAGGAATAAAGTGGTGATACATATTACAATGCTAATGGATCTTGAAAAAAATTAAACTAAATAAAAGAAACCAGACACAAAAGGCCACATATTGTGTGATGCCATTAATATGAAATCTCCTGAATGAGCAAATCCATAGAAAGGGAAAATGGGTGAGTGGTTGACACATGCTGGGAGGCAGAGGAAATTGAGAGCAGGTGCTAACAGACACGAGATTTCTCATAGGTGTGACCAAAATGATCTCGAATCAGGTAACAGTAATGATTCCACAATTCTGCGAATACACTAAAAAACACTGAATTGTATACTTTAAAATAGTAAATTTTAAGATACGTGAGTTACGGCCCAATTTTAAAACCTGTACATGGATGTTTATGGTGACTTATCTGTAATTGTCCCAAAAAAAGTAAAAAAAGAAAGAAAGGAAAAGAAACTACCTCAAGTCGGGGATGGGTAAGCAAACTGGTCCATACACGCAGTGGAATAACTCCTCAGCAGCAAAACCAAAATGAACTGTTGAGACACATGGAGATGTGGTTTTATCTCAAATGCATTGAAGGCACCAGACCCAAAGGCCTACGTACTGTGCAATTCCATCTCTATGGCATTATAAGGGTAGATAACAGGTCAGCGGTTGCTTGTGACTGGAGGTGGGAGAGGTGCTGACGACAAAGTAACACGGCAGGGGTTCTTTGGGGAGTGATGGGACTCTTCTATGTCTTGAGAGTGATGGTGGTTACACAACTGCCTACATTTGCCAAAACCCATAGAATTTTACACTAAGAAGGAGAAATTGGACCTCAAGTGCCTTCTACGTAACAAAAAATGTGGATACTTTTTCTTGTAATGTCTTAGGAATCATACATGTCAGTACCTGGGACACCATCTGACTTTTACATTGCTGTGCGGCATTCCGCACTATGGATTTATCCTAGCTGATTTACCCAATTCTTGATTGATGCTCACTGAGGTTGTGTCTTTCCTTTTCTTGCTATTATAGCATCATTTCCATAAATATTCTGTACTTACTTCCTTACCCTGTATGTTTTTATTTCTGTTATTTCATTTACATCTACAAATGAAGTTCCTCTATCAAGTCTTACCCTTAGTGTTCCGTTGAACATAGATAACCTTCATGGATTCTTTTGCCAAGACAGCCTTTCCTCCACAGCCCAATGTGGGGCTGAATATTGAGCACTGCTGCTCAGAGTTTCATTGTCTAACAGCTGGTTACTTTTTAATTCAAAGACTGGTCTCCAGCATCTTTGCCCTGTTTGGCGGATTGAATTGGCTGATCTATATCCCTTCTGTGGCTCATTTATCTTGCTTTCCAACAATCTGTTTTTCAGGAGGTGGCTGATGGCTTTGATTCTAAAGCTAACAAGATTTTCTGGACACAATATTGATGTCCTTTAAGCGATGCTGAACAGCCTCAGTTACCACATGGCTTTCTTTACTATGCACGGATGATTCATGCAGGTTTTTTGTGCCTGATTGGAAATCCTTGGGAAACGTTGGTTTCCCAAGATGATGTAAATACCATATGTTTTGGGTTTTTTTTTTTTTACATATAGTTAGTCAGGGAGTCTTGAAACTACAAGAGAAGAAACCGTGGATGAAGTAATTCATTACAGAGTACCCGGTGCCCAGCACAGTGCCTGGCACGTGGCAGGTGTGAGGTAGATGCTGAACATAGAATCCCTCCAGGTCACTCAGTGGAATCCCGTCAGTCTATCTGAGTATGTGCACACCCAGGCCCTGGAATCAGACAGCTGTCTGCTCCAGCCCTACAACTCCAACGTCATTCTCCATCCCAGGATTCTTTTCTGAGCTCTAGAACTACGCGACTCTCTGCCTACCCGACATCTCCACTGGGATGGCCAATCATGACGCCTCAACTGCAACACGCTGAGAAATAGACGCTAAGCGTCCTCCTTTCTGCACCTCTTCCAGGGTCCTCGTGTCGGGAAATGGCAAAAACACCCACTTGGTTGGCCAAACCAGAACTCTGGACATAACCTTTCCAGGTCACTCTCACAGACCGAATCAATTTCCAGACCTGTTCATTCCACCCCCTAACTGTCTCTTACAAATGCTTTTGGAACCTGCTGATTTTATCCACCCCAGCATCACGGCCATGTCTGGCCTATGTACTGAAATAAGTATAACCTGTTCCCAACTTATCTCTTAACTCCACTGCCTCCTTCACACCATTCTCCAACTGGCAGTGTTATCTTTTGAACGATGCCTGATTAACACCCTTCAACACCATCTTTAGAACGAAGCCCCTACTCTTTCACGTGGCTTCCAAGTGGCCTTGATCTGTCCCTTGGCTGCCTCTCTAGCCTCCCGTCTCATCCTTCTGTCCTCCCTCCTTCCCTCTCTGCCTTCATCTTACAAATTCCTTGTCCTCTTCCAGGTCTCAGCAGATACTTCTTTCTCTCAGAGACCTTTGCTATCTCCCCAATTTCGGGTTATTTGCCTGTCCTCTGTGTTCCTGTAACAGCTGGCACGTTCTAGCTCTGTTCACAACATTACAACTGCTTGTTTTATAAAATGGCTTTTCCACTTGACTATGAACTTGAGGAAGGCAGAGGGCACAGCTCTGTTCTTAATCAGTTTGTTTCCAGAAGTTAGTACAATTCCTGTCAGGCAAGTAATAATAACATAATAATTGGAAGAGAAAGGTAAGGAGAAGGAAAAGAAAAAAGAAGAAGGAGAAGGAGGGGGAGAAGAAGGAAGGAAGGACAAGGAGGAGGAGACATGGGAAAGAGGAAGGAGAGGGACGAAGTACTCAAATGTTTATTGGATGGATGACAAATCTGGGTTTTGAGTCTCTACTTGGACACTTAAGAATCATTGGAAAGTGATGGTCACTGCTGCTACTCATGCATACCCTGTTCACTCCTCCCTCTGGGTATCTGATAGACCACACTTCCCCGAATCCCTTGTGGTTGGATGGCCAGATGGAGCTACTTCTTGTCAATGATCTGTGAGCAGTGTCCCGGGGCAGTGTGAGACCCTCCAGTGTTCCTTTTCCTCTGGCATGACAACCATCAGCACTTAAAATGGTAGCTACTGCATCAGCCTGCGTCTCTGAATGTCTGTGATGAGCACGGCTCCCCGTCCAACTTGCTGTGAAGACATCACATGAATGAGAAGCAACACTAGTTGTTTTAAGCCACTGAGACTTTGCAGTTGTTACTTCAGCACAACTTAGCCTCTCCTGGTTGATTACACAGAACCTAGTGGAGTAGTTAACATTTATGAGGCTCAGCTTCCTTTTTCTGTAAAATGATAACGATAATACAGCCTTAAAGGTTGAATAAGGCAATTCTATACGGTACATGACCCAGTTCCACTGCTGCTCTGCCCCTCCAGGACCTTCTCTCCAAGACTTGCCCATTCCCTGGGCTACCTCTTGGGAAGCCAGTCTAAGTTCCGTCCTGGGAGCCTCCAGAACTACCTGAGGTTTTGATGTTCCATTCCCCCAGCTTCAGTCACCACCTGGTTATGATGTCCTTGATTATCTTCTCTTTCCCCAGCCAGTTGATTTTATCGGCTTTTGTCCAAAAACTGGCTCTTAAATCACTCTGCATTCTTCCCAACTCTGTTGCTTATGAGTAACTCTTTTCGTATAAGGTCCTTTGGGGTTTGGCTCTTAAGGTTCAAAGACAAACTTTTGAAACCTAAACAAGATACTTGAGTTTACAGTTGAAACCTTGGCTTTCATGACTGTTGTCTTGGCTATGGGTGATAAAAATAATGTACTTAAAAACTCGGTTGATAACTTTGTTCTCTCAGAGATTGGTCATCCCCCAGAGGCCATAAGCCTCAGCCCACCTGGTTTACTCTAAGTAGTGGAAAGATTGTAGGGTAAAAAGGAATTACCTACAATGAAAAATATATATATATAATATCAATATTTCAAAATGTTATCCTGCTCTACTATATGGCAGTATAAGTCAGTTTCCACATCCTTGCAATGGACAGGGTGAGGCTGATTTTGAGCTAAGATGCTCAATTCTGATGAGATTCTTAACAATAGCATGCACATTTCTGATCATGCTTTCAATTATGGGAGGAAAACTTAAAGGTAATAAAATTTGATCCATTGGTTTATTTTTTCCCCCTAAGAATTAGGGTGTATTAGAGACACGCTGACCACAAGGAATAGAGATCTACTCAGATGAACTCAAGTACAAACGGGCTGACTGAAACATCAAGGAGAAGCTCGTGGCTGTCAAGTGCAGGGAGTACCTGGAAAGTGGAAATGTGCCAGCCTCCTCCTTGCAACTGGCTCATATGCAGACATGGTGGGGAAGGGGGCTTCTTGGACCATAGGGTCAAGGGCAACACCAATAGACGGTATAGTAAGAAGGTAGAAGGAGCCTGGCCCCAAGTAACTTTGCAGCGTAAAGGCCAGTAAACCAACTTGGACTGTTTTGTTAGAGGCTATACATCAGTCTTGTTTAAGCTACGTTTATTTTGGTTTTCTGCCATAGCAGCTGAACTTATATCCTAAATATTACTCCCCACCCCTTCTACCTTTACCTGAACTCTGCGTTTCTCTCTCCAGGCTGTGTGGTTTCCCATATCTTGCTCCCCAATTGCCTTCTATGTTCTCTCTCAGTGCAGATTCAGCCCAGCTTCCCATGACAGATGACCTAGCCTTCACATCTCAGTGCTGAATTCCTAAAACAGGAGGTGGGTACCTATTTCCACCCAGACATCCAGTAAACTACTGGCAGTATTGCAAGGGCTCCTGGTGCCAGAGCTGCCCCTTTTTAGAGCTGAGGATGAAGTGGAAAAGAAGGACATGGTTAGCAACTCCAGAAAAGCAGAAGAACACAGTCCCCTGACTTTTTCCATGGAGCAATGTAGACTGTGTGTGGAGCCCATGTTAACAGCATAAGAAATAAAGTAGATAGAGCACCTGAGAACTAAGTATGCGCATTCCCTAATGCATCATCTCATTTAGTCCTCACAATACCAGTAACACAGGTATGTGATCATCCCCATTTATAGGAGGGAAAAGTACAACTCAGGGAGGTAAGAGGTAAAACCAAGGGCCAACAGCAGGCATTCTTAACTACAGCCCTACATTGCCTCTGAAAAGCTTGAAGATCTCTCATCCAGCCCAACTAGAGGGGGGAATTCTGGGGTCCCTCAACCACCTGCTGTATGGCAGGGGGAGACCCTACCACACTCGGTTCCCCTGAGGGTGTCTGGAAGATACATCTGGAAAGGTGTTTTAACTTCTGCTGCCTTTTGTGCCCCACACACTGGCTCTGAGCCTTCAGTCACCACTGTGGTGACTAAAAAACACTCTTCAGTTGAGTTCTAGTGGTGTGATGTGGATAAGAGCCCTCAGCATCGCTATCTTTAGCCTCATTACCTCAAAAACATCCCCTAGGGCCTCGTCTTCCAAGTCCTCCCCAATGTGGAATGGACAGGTGCGCTGCCCCGTTGGCAGGCCCAGGAAGGCACCCATGACGATAATGCAGGCTCACGTGATCTGAATGCATCAGTACATCCCCAAAGTGATGATTTTCAGCTTGGGAAAGAATTGCTTGATTAGTATAATATCCATTACTGGAAATCAAGGTCATTGTCCCGGGATTCTCTTCTCCTGCTGCCAGATCTCCTGGGGGGTTGGGGGAGGGTCATTGCAGAGATAAGGCAGCATGCTCACAATATCCAGCTGTGCCCCGTCAGGTGGCTGGAACTCTTCCCAAAATAAGGCAAGGTGGAGAATTTCCGGCAAGGCCAGTGGCTCAGACATACATGCCCAAGCCCACCCCTCTCAGCCGGTGGGTGTCAAGGTTGGTTGACATGTTTGGAGTATGAGACAAGGGTCAATGTGGAGGATCTGAAGGTGCAGTGAATTATGGGGGCCTGGGCCAGCACTGACTTGGGACATTTGTCCATGGGGCATTCCAAGGAAAAGACCAGGAAGTGAGTCAGGCAGGCCAATGCTTAGGGACACACTGAAGAGAACAAGGAACCGAGGCCCCATGAATGAATCAAAAAATAAGTCAATGAACCAGTAAACTAAGAATGATAGCCTATTCTATTGCGTTGCTTCCTGAGGGTAGGTTCTGGGCTGAGGACTTTTCATAAATCATCACATTTAACTTTTGTTTCAACCCAGTGACATACTATCATTGTTTCTACTTTACAAATGAGAAAACTCTCTGGATTCCAGCTGCTGAGATGTTTCCAACACCCAGGGCTGAACGTGGTGATGCTACATGTCAAATCTCAGCACAGAGTGTTTGTAGTATATAGAAAAATCCAACTGCTTTTGAGCAAAAAATCAAATGAGATCCATCTCTGAGTTCTTCTTAAAATTTCCAATAAGTCCAGTATCTAACACTGAGGATTCCCTCCCATACCCTTCAGTTATGCCAGAAACCCTAAGGTTTACTCAGACCATAAACATGGGGGAGAGACCTGGCTCTGTTTCTCAGCCCCTGTGTTCACATCCCCATCCATGATGGTCATTTGTGGGAACAGAGTTCAGGCATTTCAACTCCGGGAACATGCAAAATCATGTCCTTTCCACGCATAGGACCACTCCACATTCCTCTTCAAAGCTCAGAAATAAACTACCCTCCTTTTATGATAAGAATGAGCTGAGTAATGAAACACAAAAGTGAATCAATCTTTTTTGAGGCAAGAGAGCACCCATCTTGGAACTCAAAGCCTGGAGGCTCATCCTATCAGAACAGGAGAGGGGACAAATCCCTCTTCACACTTACTGAAGTGTCTTCAGCAGCCAGAGAAGCCAGACACCAATTAATGTCTCAAACACTTTGTTTACATATGTTCTAACCATTTGATTTTTTGAGCAGCACATCATAGCTAAAAATAAAATGGTTGAAACAACTGAAAATTGTCTTCATTTTACAGATGAGAGATCAAAGATTTCCCCAAGATCTCTGAGCTTTCAGAGAGGCTTATCAGAGTTTTATTTTGAACCTTGTCCCACTCTGCGTTCAGAAGCCCAGTGACAGCTAGATCTTGATTTTTAAACACCAGCCCCACTGAAGGAAACCGAGGCTCCTTTGAAATATGTCTGGTCCCCAGGCTGAGACAGGAGAAGTAAGAGATTGGTCTATAACATTACATTGCATCTCAAAAGTAGTGCTAAAAAAGAAAGAAAAGTAAAGAAAAGAGAGAAGAAAAGAAAAGAAAAGACAAAACATAGAGCATGTAGAAAGGACCAAAAAACCAACTTGAGCCAACTCAAAGGGGCTCCCAAAGGCCAGACCTTATCAAAACAATGCAGTTGCTTTGAATTGAGTTGTGGCCCTCCAAATTCATATGTTGAAGCCATAAACCCCAATGTAATGTTGCTTGGAGGTGGAGCCTTTGGGAAGTAATTAGGGTCAGATGAGTTCACGAGGGTGAGGCCATAAGAACAGACACCGGAAAGCGCTTGCTCACTCTTTCACAGCAAGAAAGAGGCTGTCTATGAGCCAGACAGCGGACCCTCACCAGACACAGAATCTGTTGGCACCTTAAACTTGGACTTTCCAGCCTCCAGAACCATGAGAAAAAAATTTCTGTTGTTTGTAAGTCCCTGGTCCGTGGCATTTTGTTATAGCAGCCCAAAAGAACTGAGGCACCAAATAAGGAATATTCTCAAAAAAAAAAATGCCAGTGTCAAGGAAAACAAAGATAAACGAGTAAGCCTTTCCAAACTAAAGGAGACTAAAAAGCAACAAAAATTAAGTGCAATGGTTAAACCCAAAATGAATCCTGGATTAGAATGAAAATGACCATAAAGAGCATTATAGGACAATTGATGAAATTTGAAAAAGTCCTGTAGATTAAATAATAGTTATTATATTCATGTTAAATTGTCTGATTCTGATCATAGTAAGATGAATATTCTTTGTTTTTAAAAATACACAATAACAATTTATGGGTAAAGATGCATATGATCTGCAATGTTATCCTCAAATGGTTCAGAAAAAAATGAATGATCTGCATATTTATATACAGAAAGAGAATGATAAAGTAAATACAACAAATACTAATCATTGTGGAACTGGGTGAAGTCTATATGGGGAGTTTTTTGTACTATTCTCACAGCTTTTTTGGTGCTTGTATATTAAAGAGCTACCCAGTAAAGTCCAAAGATAACTGTTTTCATCCATAGACACCTAGTATGTAAGGGGAAAAAAGCTAAATTCAGTCAAACTGTAAAGATTTCCACACCACAGTAGCTAACTAGGTCCACATTTCTGTTGGAAACACTGCAGCTGGTGATGGGGAGTTCCCAAGCCATTTACTCGTACTTGGAGGATGATGCTGAAGATCAAGCCCGTGTAAAAATTCATGGTGCCAACCACCCTCACTCCAAGAATCAACTTGAGTTCTTAAGTGTCAAGATTCTTTCAGCTGCAGGTGGCAGAAGCTCAATTCAAATCGGCTTAGCAAGAGAGATCGATCAGCTCACTTAGCTGCCAGCTCTAGGGTTCCAGAGTTCCAGGGGCCCAGAGGGTCTTGTTGTAAGTCTGTCTCATTCAGTTTTTCAATTCTGATGCTTCTGCTTCTAGGCAGGCTCTCCCTTCACAGGCTCAAGATGCTGCCAGCAAATCCAGCCTGGTCTTCTGCCATCTTCACAGCCTCAAGGGGCAGGGACTCTCCTTTTCCCCTAGTAGTTCCAGAGAATTTATTTGCTTGACTCTTAATGGAAGGATGTAACCACTAACCGTCCAGGTTTGGGTCATGGAGTAACTCCTAAAACTGAGAAATTGAAAGGTAGAGGAGGTGTCAATGTGGTCTAATTATTCTGTGCAATAGTTGAGAAGGTCTGTTTCCCAAGGTAGAAACAGGGCATTGATGGCAGAAAAGAAAAAGTTGGAGGTTGGACAAATAAGAACAATAGATGTCGACTGCATCCTGCACTTTCACTACCCAGTTCCACATACCACAGTCTCCGCATCCCTTCAAAAATGCCTCCACCTGACAGAATGCAACAAAATCACATGCAATCAAACACTGTGCCAAAACAAAGACAACTTAAAGGCATGTCTGTATCCAGATCTGAGCCCACCGTCCCCAGGTGAATTTCATTCATCTTGATTGGATCTGAGTATGGTTTCCAGAGCTGCAGCAACATACGGCTGAACGACAAATTAACTCCCTCTCTTAACACAGCTCTTGTACAACAGTGGAGAGAGAGAAAGAAAAATAACAGCGAAAACTTCCTTGAGAAAAGAAGATAAGGGGAAACAATATAAGACTGCCATTCTCATGAGACAGCTTATATATAACAGCAAGGACTCTCCTGGTGATGGACGAGTTCCTTGGTCAGCACTTTTGGCTGCCCCTGCTTCTGCTCTCTGAGAAGGTGCCCCTCATCAGCTTGCCTTCCCTGCTGAATCATGAAGGAGGCCCCTTAGGAAGCTATATCTTTGGCAATCCAATTTCTGTTGGTGTAGGTAAGGTATGAGGCTTCAAGATTCCCTTGAGGGTTGAGCAACTCAGGCTTTTAGGTTTGCAGGATTGGAGTTTCTCTAGAAATTCAATGACATTACAATCTCATTAAAATTCTAGTCAGCTCAATAGAAAAAGAAACCCAAAAAACAAAACACACACACAAAAACAAACAATTTGATTAAAAAATGGGCAGAGAATCTGAGTAGACTTTTTCTGAAGAAAACATACAGTTGGCCAACAGGTATACAAAAAGGTGCTCACTAATCATTAGAGAAATGCAATGAGAACCACAGTGAGCTACCACCTCACTCTTGTTAGGATGGCTGTTATCAAAAATACAAGGAATAAAAAGTATTGGAGAGGATGCAGCGAAAAGGGAACCCTTGTTCATTGTTGGTAGGAATGTAAATTGGTGAAGCCACTATGGAAAGCAATATGGAAGTTCCTCAAAAAATTAAAAATAGAACTACTATGTGATCCTGCAATTCCACTTTGGATATTTATCCAAAGAAAACAAAACTTCAAAAAAATATGTATCCCTATGCTCATTGCAGCATTATTTACAATAGCCAAGGCACAGAAGCAAATAAATGTCCATCGACAGATAAATGGATAAGGAAAATGCAGTACTCTTGAAAATGAAATACTCTTCAGCCATAAAAAAGAAGGAAATTCTGCCATTCGCAATAGCATTAATGGAATTTGAGGTCATTATGCTAAGGGAAATAAGTCAGACAGAGATACAAATACCATATGATCTCATTTATATGTGGAATCTTAAAAAAATGACTCATAAAAATGGAGAACAGAGAAGTGGTTGCCAGAGATGGGGGTAGGGGGAGCAGGTGTAGGTGGGTCAAAAGGTACAAACTTCCAGTTATAAAATAAATAAGTCATGAGACTGTAATATATGGCATAGCAACTATGATTAATACTGTATTTTATATTTGAAAGCTGTTAAGAGACTAGATCTTAAATGTTCTCATCACAAGAAAAAAATTCTGTAACTATGTGTGGTGATGGATGTTAACAAGACTCATTGTGTTTAGCCAAGACATGGAAACAACCTGAACATCCGTTGACAGATGACTGGATAAAGAAGTTGTGATTTTATGTACATAGTGGAATACTACTCAGCCATAAAAAAGAATAAAATAATTCCATTTGCAGCAACATGGATGGACCTGGAGATCATCATTCTAAGTGAAGTAAGCCAGAAAGAGAAAAAAATATACTATATGATATAGCTTATATGTGGAATCTAAAAAAAAAATTTAAAAAGGCACAAATGAACTTATTTACAAGACAGATTCACAGTCACAGAAAGCAAACTTATGGTTACCAAGGGGTGGGAATGGATAAATTGGGAGTTCAAGATTTGCAGATACTAACTACTATATATAAAATAGATAAACAACAAGTTTCTACTGCATAGCACAGGGAACTATATTCAATATCTTATAGTAACCTATAATGAAAAAGAATATGAAAAGGAATATATGTATGTATATGTATGACAGAAATTGACACAACATTGTAAACTAACTAAACTTCAATAAAAAGTCATTATACAAAGATAGATAAAAGGAAAGAAAGACATTGTGTTGATCATTTTGCAATATATACAAATATTGAATCATTATACTGTACACCTGAAACTGATATAGTGTTATGTATCAATTATATTTCAAAAAAATTTTTTTAAAGATCCTAGTCTACTTGTTTCAGGACAACTTTCTGAACCAGCATCCAAAGCCAGAACTTGTGTTTGAGGTGGGCTCCTTGCATCCAGGCCATGGCTTGGAAAATTCTATGGATTGGAAACAAGCCTCCCTCTGGCTCTGTCTACCGCATTTTGGCCAGGTAACCTTGCCAATGATGCCTAGGCAGGTAAGTGTGCTCATCTGCTCTGTACCCGGGCTGAACACTAGGGATACCTCTTTATCCCGAGGCAAGGCTCACCCTTGTCAGTGGAGCATAGGGGACACAAAGGTGGTACTTGGGAGGGATTAGGGAAGGAGGGTGATGTCACCTTTTTTTTTAAGATCCCTGCATGGCTTGCTCTGTTTCTTTCCCCAAAATTAACATGCTTCGGAGGCAGAGCTGGCCTTCCTGATCCTCTAATGGGGAAGCTTATCTAACTTGGATTATAAACCACAGGAAGAATAAACCTCTTTTAGGGAAGTCAGATTTTATTCTTACTCATCACTTGAATGAGCCAATTTTCATCAAAGTTCATCTCTTTCTTGTAAGAACTTACTGAAATCCACAGGAAGAAACCAACATGTTCTAACATCCTTTTTCCCGCCATGTCTCTTAAAATCCAGTACCAGTAGGCACATGGCCTCAGTCCCAAGACAAGCAGGTGACTCTCAGTAGTTGGTTTGCTATGGCGTATTAGGGCTGCCAGCTTCCCTCATCGCTCCACGCCATTCACCACTCAGCTGACCCCTCATTTTAGGTTCCATCACTTGCAACACCCCACTTGTGCTACCAGTTTCAATATTGAGTCAGATCTGTTGGATTCAAGAGATAAAAACTCCCATTTGTTTTCTCCAGTGACTGAGAAGTCCAGGGGTAAACGTGCCTTCAGGCACCATAGGATCCAGCTGCTCAGTGACAGTACTGGGAACTTTGTCTCCTTGTCTCTCACTCTGCTTCCCCGTGGGTAAGCTTCAGTAGGAAGATGGCTACTAGCAACTCCAAATTCACATTCTACCGGTTTAGCAACCTCGCCGAGAGACAGCTCCTCTTTCCAGTTAAAATTCCAGGGCTAACTCTCCCTGGACCAACTTGGGATTACGCGTCCTCCCCTGAATCAATTCCTTGGGAGTGGGAGGTAGGATCAGCCCCAGCTGAGCCACATGGGCAGAGAGCTGAGGATGGGGGCTGTCCCAGGAAATCTGGGGGGCTGTCATCAGAAGAAGGGAAGCTGGCAAGACACAAAGAACACACATGCCCTGTAAGTTTCCAGACTTAAATGGCAGCTCTTCCTGGAGAGGACAAAGGCAATGAACAATTCTAGAACACCTACTATGTGCCTGTCATCTGCTTATTTTTTCAACTTAAACTTTGAGGACCTATTAGAAATAGTAACAGCTAATTCTCAAATAGAATTTATTGTTTACTAGGGTTCACACTGTTTATTCATTTAAACCTCACTATTCTGCAAAGTAAGTGCTGTAATTATATCCCCGTTTTACAAGAAACTGAAGCAGAGGGCAAATGATTTAGTTAGTTGTTGAGCTGGACACCTGTATTAGTTTCTGAGGGTGGCTTAAAACAACAGAAATTCACTCTGTTAGTTCTGGAAGTGAGAAGTCTGAAATTGAGGTTTCAGGAGGGCCCTGTTCCCTTGTGACTCCAGAGAGAATCCTCCCTTCTAGTCTGGACTGGAAAACGAGTCCCTTCTTGGGTTTCGGTAGTGGAGGCAGACGGTCCTCCACTTTCCTTGGCCCACAGCGGCATCACTCCAGCCTCTGCCGCCATCATCACGTGGCCGTCCTCTCGCCGTGTGCTTTCCTGTGTCTCTTCTCTTCTTACAAGAGCACCAGTCACACTGAATTAGGGCCCATTGAACTTGTTTAAATTTAATTACAGCTGCAAGACTCTACTTTCAAGTAAGGTCACATCACAGGTACGTGGGTTTAGGACTTCGACATATCTTTGGAAGGGTCACAATTCAACCCACAACAAATCAAAGTCAAGCCTGGGTCCAGAGTCCCTGCTCGCCTCTAGCCTCAGGTCTAGGACCCAGCTCCTGGGGTCACAGCGGTGGAGAAGCCGGTGTGTACCTCCCAGGGACTTTCACTGGGCAGGGAGATCAGGTCAGTGTGGTGAGCAGTGAAGGCACCCATGGGGTGGTCACCGCAGCTGGGCGCCTCCCACCTCCAACACAGGCAGGTTCCCAGAGGACCGGATGACTGTGTGGGGCCGTGAGAGATGAGGAGGATGCAAGCAGGAGGGGCAGGGATGGGAAGGGAGGAGTGTGCTCCAGGCAGAAGGAAACTGTGGGCAGAGGCTGGGGAGAGAGGGAACACAGCTGGTTTGGATTCATCAAAAGAGCTCAGCATGCCCAGAGCAGAGAAGTCAAGAAGGGAAATTGGAAGAGGAAGCTGAAGAGGCTGGCAGGGCAGAACCAGGAGGGTGGGGGAGCCTCAGTGAGAAGCTCCCACTCTATCCTGGGCATCAGTGACAGAGAGGTGGGCACGAGAGGACTGGGGGCATCCAGGTGCAGGAATTAAGCGCAGCCTGGGGACCACAAGATTACTATCATCATCACTGCTGTTGTTGCTGGGAGATAAGTGGATGTGGCCGCCCTGGGCAGGCAGAGCTGGAGGAAGAAACATCTTCCTGCGTCACAGCCCTGCCGCCTTCCCCAGCAGACCCGCACTTCCCCCACTGCTTCCTCCCAATGCAATCAACCCTTTAATTAAAATGAGTTCATCAGAGTCTGGAGGCGCAGCCAACAAAGGAAGCAAAAATAACAGTTACCTTCCAGGGATGGTGCCTGGAGCTTTGGAAGCTTCCTGTGAAGAGAAGGGAGTGTGGGTGGCATGGAAGGGTTTAGCTGGGGGCTTGGGGGAGAGGGGCACTGTCCTCTCTGTGTGTGGGAGACACGGGCAAGGCATGGATTTCTGAGGGGGTCACAGGGTTTCTGAGGCTAAGTGATCCACCTGCTCTGGCCCTGGGATGCCAGGGGGCAGTGGGTTGTTACCTTTCCCATATGGTGAAATGCCTCTCTCTCAAGAAACGGGGGAATTATTTTAAGTTGCCCCCTGGTTGGAGCACTTTTTCTGTCCCCGTCTCTGCTCACCTGCCCCAAATCAGCCCATCCTTGAAGGCCACAAAGCTGGTCCAGACCCCTCCAGCGCTTTTTGCTCTGAACTGTCTCTGCCAGTGTTCTTCAATAGACGTAGAAACCACATACAACTTAAATTTTAGGAAGCCATGATGCAGGCAACTTAAGTTCTTCTAGTAGTGCATTTAAAACATCCAAAAGAAACAGGTGAGATTGATCTTAATAATGTATTTTGTTTAGCCTCATATATCTAAAATATTGTCCTTTCAACATGTAATCAATATAAAAAAATCATTACTTTTTTTATACTAAGTCTCCAAAATCCTGTATTTTTCACTTATGTCTCAACTCAGACCAGTCATATTTCAGGTGCTCAACAGCCCTGTGTGGCCAGTGGCTACTGTGTTGGACAATGCAGGTCTGTACTGCGTTGACATTGGGTGATGACCTTGTCCCCACTTGTCTACCTGGTACATTTCCCTCCTGAGGAACTATGGCCCAGCGAGGCTGTATTCACCCCTCCAGGGAGCCCTGCACAGGCCTGGCTCTTGCTCGGAACTCAGTAAAGGTTTTGAAGTGACCGATTGTGTGAGGGTCTCTCTGCTTTTGTATTAAGAAGTGATGCTGGGAGCTGTGGGTCTCTAACTCTCTGGGCCTGCAAGTTCCTTTTCCCTCCGGTGCTGCGGAAACCCCGCATCCACGAGGAAACAGTGGGTCCAGCAGGTGAGCTTCCAGCATCCGCATTCAGGCATTTTGAATATCAGCCCTGGCATGTGTGCATGGAGGAAAGGAAAGCATCAAAGTGAAGCCGTCGAAGGGAACAGAGGGAGCCGTTTTACTTCCTGCGCCCTCCTACTTAATTTCATCCATTCATTTATTCAGCCATCATTGCTTATTAGCTCATTAGTTTGTTCATTCAGGAAACATTCCCAGAGCCCTTTATGTAAGCCAGGCATTGGCCAGGTGTTGCTGCGTTTCACGGACAAGGAAGATTCCATCCTGCCTCCCGCTCCGTAGCCCCCTGGAGTACTTGTTCTAGCAGAACATGTGTCTGAACTAGGATAACCATAAGCAAATGAGCAATCTCTGGATAAAACTAACAACCCTCCCTCTCCCCATGGACTTTACCAACATTCCTTCTCTCCTTCCATTGACAGCGCACCTACTATGTGCTGGGTTCAGTGCTGGTCACTCTTCCCATCATCTCATTCAACCCTCCACTTTCAGGGATGGAAAGATCCCTGGCTCAGAACGGTTAAGTAGCTTGCCTGATGTCATCCAGCTAGCAAGTGGCAGAACCAACATGCAAACCTGAGTCTTCAGCCTCCCCAGATGGGGAGCTTTGGACCACACTGCAGCACCTTGTCATTGCTATCAAAGCTCTACCTGAGTCTCTCCACCCCCTTCCAGACACACAGCGCCCAGCACCCAGGAGGGGCTGAATGTATGAAGGAATATTTGTTGAATTAAAGAATGAATGGATGGATGAACTCTTCCTGACTTTATATTGATTTGGTTTTGCCTTGGTCTAACATATAGGTTCCTTATGGGCAGGAACCATGGTGTAGAAGACATGTGGATTCTTGAGTCAGATGGATCTGGGTTCAAATCCTGGCTCAGCCCATGTTTGCTGTATGGTCAGAAGCTTCTTGCTTTGAGAGTTGACGGAGGAAGAAGTGTTGGGGCCAGGCTTCCAAGGACAACAGGATTTCCTGTGCATTTTGCTGCCCCCGCTGCTGCCTTCCATTTGCTCTGTGAGCTTAAAAACGGAATGGGTCCTGGGCCATCTCTGCCCCTGTGATGTGCCCTGAATAATTGATTAAGTGGCTTGGTGAGAAGCTCATGAATCCTTAAACCCTTCTTAAAGGCCTCCCAGGAAGAGAGGGCATCTTGTCCAGGGTCTCTGTGGCCCCCTGCCCTCTCCATCTGGGTCCCAGTTGAGGCGAAATGATAGGGTCACATCCCCCTGCTGTGGCCTTCAGTCCAAGAGCCTTTTAAGGAACGGAATGTTCCTCCCCGCAGGATCCCCAGTTCTCTGCACACATGAATTATGCATGCAGTACTTGGCAGAACAGCAGTCTTGAGGCTGTTCCTGGAGCCCAGATCCTCTAAGTGTGCCATGCAAAAACCCATCCCCTTCCTCTGTCCCCATGCTGAGCTGCCAGGACCAAGAGCACACAGGTGGCCTGAGGCCCAAGACGCTCAGATGGCCTCTCCCAACAAGTAAATGCATTCAAAGGGAGAAATGCTGTGGAAAAATAAAACAAGGTGTTTTTATTTTAAGGACGGATGATTTAAACTGCCTCCTGGAGGAGGTAGTTTCGGAAATGAAACCTGTACCATCAAAAGAAAGATCTGGAGAAAAAGAGTTCCAAGCAGAAGCAATAGCAAAGACTATGTCCCTACGGGGACGCGCGCTTGGTGTGTTGCGGAGACAGAAATGAGGCCCGTGTGGCCAGAGCACGGTGAACGAAAGGGTTGGTGGGCTGAGAGTGAATAATTATAGTTCTCGCCCTTGTTGTTGTGGGTTGAATTGTGTCTCTTCCCAAGGGAGAGAATAATACTGAAGGATGATTCCTGGGTCTACTGTGAGATGCAAAGGCATCTCTTACTCTAGACAGACACAACCCTTAACCCACACACAGGATTCCATGAGAGGAGCATGGCTGGATTTTAACCCCATCTGCCTCTCTGCCAGACACCCTTGTGCAGTGTGCAACCTGCAGAACTGTACATGGAGGACCTGGGTAGAGCCATTATCTGCTCGTGATGGAGCTGAGTGGATGGGAGAAATCACAGCTCAGTGCTGGCCAGGATAAATTTGAGAAGCCATTAGCCACCAGAAGTTGCTGAATAGGCAGATGGATATGCCAATATAGAGCTCAAGACAGAGGTCTGGGTGTCCTCACTGGACCATTACATGCCTGGATGAGGTTGACCAGGAAGGACTATAGAGTGATATTTCTAACAGATCCACCTGAGAGGTGCCTACTAGTCAGTGGGTGGCACCAGCAAGGAGACTAGGAGTCAGAATTTAAGGAGACACTCTCAAGGTTGCACAAGTGCAAAGCTGGCACCTGAGAGTACGTGCCACCTTAAATTTTGTGTCTTCTTAAATCTAGTCTTGCTCTGGGCTAATTCAATGGAGAAAGGATAGTTATGACAAGTAATGATGCTGGCACAATGAGACATTCATTTGGGGAAAAAAAGAACCTGAATCTTTATTTCACACTATATATAAAAAACAAAAATAGATCACAGACTTAAAACATAAAAGCTATAACTGTAAAACTTCATGAAAAAAAAAAAAACAGAGAAAATCTTCATGACCTTGAGCTAGGCAAAGATTTTTTAACTAGGACACAAACAGCATGAACCATAAAAGAAAAAAAAATAATAAAGTGGATTTTATCCAAACTAAGAACTTTCCTTTGAAAAATATCATTAAGAAAACGTAAAAAACCACAGACTGAGAAAATATGTGCACTACATATATCTGACATAAGACTTGTGTCCAAAACACATAAGGAACTCTAACAACTCAGTAATAAAAAGACAACTGATCCAATTTTTTTAAATGGGCGAAAGATTGGAACAGACTGTTCACGGGAGAAAATATACAAATGGCCAAAATGAGCAAGTGCAAGAGATGTTCCACGTCATGCAGTCATCAGGCAAATGCAAGTTCAAACCATAATAAAGTACCACTGTATATCCACATGAACAACTTAAATGAAAAACAATGAAGATACCAAATGTTGGTGAGAATATGAAGCAATTGGAATTCTCATCCACTGTTGGTGGGAATGTAAAATGTACAAACACTTTGTATAACAGTTTGGCAGTTTATTATAAACATACAACTAAGCAATTCCATTCGCAGGGTTTTAACATAAGAAAATGAAAACCAAATGTCTATACAGAGGCTTGAACACAAACGTTTACAGGCATTTTATTCACAAAAGCAAAAAACTTAGAAACAGCCAAGTGTCCACCAACAAGAGCATGGATGATCAAACTGTGGTACATTCATACATCAGAACGCTTTCCAGCAATCAAAATAGAACTACTCATATAAGCAACAATCTGGATGATCCTCAAAAACATCCTGCTGAAAGAATGAACAAAGAAAAGACTGCAATCTGTATGATTCCATCTATAGAAAAATCTAGAAAACACAAATCTAATCTGCAGTCATGGAAACCTGATCAGTGCTTTCCTGGGGCTGGAGGGCTGAGGGTTGTCTGCAAACAGACAGAGGGAACTTTTAGGGATGAGTGCAATGTTCTATGTCTTGGTTATAGTTTTGTTTACGCGGGTGTATATACGTATCAAGACTCATCAACTGTGTGTGTAAAACGGAGACATTTATGTAAATGATACATCGACAGAGTGATTTAAAAATACCTCAGCTTAGGCTTTGGCTGACAAGCTTTTATTTATTTTTCTTTTTAAAATTTCTTTTTGGGGGAAGGTATAGCTTAGTGGTAGAGTGCATGCTTAGCATGCACAAGGTCCTGGGTTCAATCCCCGGTACCTCCACTAAAAAGATAAAATTAAATTAAAAATTAATTTAAAAATACATAAAGAAACCTAATTACCTCCCCTCAAAAAACCCAAAAACCTTTTAAATAATGTTTTTCTTTTTTATTTATTTTATTTTTTATTGAATAAAAGACTCTTTAAATTCTATGGTGCTTTATAATTTTCAAGTTTCATGTACATGGTTTCATATAATCCCAAAATAACCCTTTTTTAAGTCCCCGACCCCTATATTGCCCTTCCCCCTTCCCTCTCCCCACTGATAACCACTAGTTTGTTCTCTATATCTGTGAGTCTGCTTCTTTTTTGTTTTATTCACTAGTTTGCTGTATTTTTTAAATTCCACATATAAGTGCTATCCTACAGTATCTGTCTTTATCTGACTCATTTTACTTAGTATAATGCCCTCTAAATACATCCATGTCATTGCAAATGGCAAAATTTCATTATATATATTAAAAAAACCAGAAACATTAATTTGAAAAGATACATGCACAATGTTCATAGCAGCATTATTTACAATTGCCAAAGTATGGAAGCAACTTAAGTGTCCATCAATAGATGAATGGATAAGAAAGATGTGGTGTAGATATACAGTGGAATACTACTCAGCCATAAAAAGGAGTGAAGCTCTGTTGACAGCCTTTTAAATCCTCTGGTCCTCCTTGTCAAGAGTGAGAGTATTTTCCTTCTCCAAGAACACTGAGATTACATAGTTCTGTTCACCTCCAGGACACAGTGGGCATTAAAAATAAGCTCGATTGGCAGGTCCATGGCTGCCCCTTCATTGAGAGACGAGGGAACTGGGATCCAGAGAGGAGAGATTGGTTCAAGGGCACAAAGCTTGATGTAGATAACTGACTACAAGTTGTTGCTCAAGGAAGTTTGGTTTTAAAACATAAAAACAAGCAAATAGACAGTTCACCTTGGGCCTGTCTCTCTTTTTCTTTAGAGCTGAGTCCCAGGAGAGGGCTAGGTTCCCCTGATTAAGGCTAGGCCTGCATGCCAGTAATTGCACAAAACTTTTATCTGCAAAGTACCTTCTAAGTGAGCCACCTGCTCTGCAGAACACAGTCATTACGAAGCAGCGAGGGTGCAGGAGCGTGAGCCTCACTCTTCAGCTGACATCACCTCGTGCTGATCTCCCTGCCTTCCTCATTGCCCTGCCTACCTCCCTGAGTCTCATGAGGACATGAAAACATGAATGTCTGCTCCCACCACCCTTACTGAATGTAGATGTTCTACTCAGTGCAATAAGGCCAGGCAATGACATAAAGAACAAACAGATCAGAAGGGAATAAATAAAACGGTCCCTGTTTACAGATGACATGATTGTCCACATAGAAAACTCCCAAAGAAGCTACAAAAAAGTTCTAAGAACTAATAAGTTCTAGGTCACAGGATGTAAGACAAACATACAAAATCAATGATATCTTTATATATTAGCAGTGAACACATGGACACCAAAATTAAAAGTACAATATCAAAAACTTACAATCACTAGAAAAGAAAAGAAAAGAAAGAAATATTTAGGTGTGTATTTAACAAACATATCTAGCCTTACTGTATAGCAGAGGGAAATATATTCAAGATCTTGTAGTAGCTCATGGTGAAAAAGAATAAGAAAATTAATATATGTATATTCATGTGTGACTAAAAAATTGTGCCGTACACCAGAAGTTGACACAACGTTGTAAACTGACTATAAGACAACAAAAAAATTTTTAAAAAAACATAAGCCTTATATGCTGTAAACTACACAACACTGACGACAAGAAAAAAAGCAAAGGTCTAAATAAATGAAGAGACATACTGTGTTCGTGGACTGTAAGACTCAACACGGTAAATACATAATTTCTTCCCAGTGTGATACATATTAATATTTAACCAGCTCTCTGGGCATCCTGTGGCCCAGCCAAGCTGACAGATAAAAACCACCATGGTAGCTAAGTCAGATTGGTATTACTATTCAGAAGGATGAACAGTCAGTGGACTAGAACAGACCACCCAGAAACAGACCCACACTTAGATAAAAACTTGACAAATTTGGTGTTGCTAGTCAGCATCAAACAGAAAGGGCTGGACTGGTCAATAAAAAGGGTGGACAATGGATTATTAATATGGGAAAGAGGAAACTGCTTCCTTAACCTACACCAAAAAAAAAACAGTAAGAAAATGGCTTAAATACAAAAAAATAAAATAAAAATTTAAAACTACAGTAGAGTATCTTTATGGTCTCAAGCTGGGAAAAGATTTCTTAAATAAGGGCTAACTGTAAAGCCAAATATTTATAAACTTTAATTAAATTAAAATGAAGAGCTTCTGTTTGGTGTCTCTTCTTAGTAATCTCATCATGAGCGCTCCACCCTTGTGACCTAGTGACCTAATTACTTCTCGAAGTCCCCACCTGCAAATGCTGTCACATTGGGGGTTAGGGTTTCAACATACGGATTTTGAAGGACACATTGTCAGTAAGGCAGTCATCTCATTCCCACAGCCCCTGCTGGGCTCCCAGCTGCTTTGTGACTTTGAATAAACTCCTCCATCTCTCTGTGCCTCTGCTCACTCACCCTTGATAAAGCCAGAGGGTGGGGGCTGCCTCTCTCACAGGCGGTCCAGAGGCTCATGACCACCATGGGTGAGAAGGCCCTGGGAGGGACACCACCAGGAGGGTCCAAGTAACACTCACTGAGACCTGTCTTCCCACAATCCATTCCTTACCCCGGTCTGGGACGTCTCTCTGTTTCTCTCTCTGTCATACACACGAGCGCGCGCGCACACACACACACACACACACACACAGACACACAGACACACACACACACACACACACACACACACACACACACACGGGAATAGGCCTCTCCCTGCATCTTGGTCTCTGTTATCAGCCATGTTAGAGCTCACATTTATGGAAGACACTATGTACCAGATGCATAATCTCATTTAATTCTCTGGTTCTGTTTTCTGCATTTTACAGACGATAAAACTCAGGCTCAGAGAGACACTACCTTGCCAAGCCGCAAGAGCTGAGCTAGGATTTAAACCTCCCTCTGCCCAGTTCCAGAGCCCCGAGGGCACCGGACTCTGGGCGCCGTCTTGGCGCAAAAAGCCTGTAGACCCTGACCCCGTTGGGCCAGCGCAGGACTCGGGTTCCACGCTGGCTCGTGCACAGACCCTCTGGCTGACCTCGGACCTCAGTTTCTCCCTCCGGAACACGCAGGCAGGCGATTGTGAGCGCTCAGGGGCTCCGCCGAGCCCCGCCCTCGGGGGTGGGACTGGGAGTGGTCACGTGGAGGGGCGCCGGGTCCCCCGAACCCCGCCCCATCCCGCCCCGCCCCCAGGCTCCAGGCCCTCCGCCCGGCCGCCGTCCGGAGGCGAGAGTGCAGGGCCAGCCCCAGGCGCGTCGCGGGCTCGGGACCTGCCGCCACCCCCGGGCTGCTGAGGGCGGCGCCGCCACCGCGGGGTTTCGGGGACGCCGGCTCGCTGCGCGGCCTTCCCTCAGGCAGCGGTGCAGGCGCTGGACCAGCAGCAGCAGCAGCGAGGACTCGAGCGCGGGCGGCAGCAGCGACACCATGGATCTGTCCTTTATGGCCGCACAGGTAACAGGGCACCTTCCACCCGCGCCCCGGGCCGCCAAGTTTGGGCAGGTTCGGGGCCACGGTCTCGCCCTCCCCGCCTGGGCTGGACGCACCGGGAGGATTCAGGCCGGGCGGTGGCGCCCGCCGGGGATGCAAGTCCCGGTCCTTTGTGCGGGCTGGCATCCCCACCTGGTGAGCACATCGGTGGGGCGGCGAGCGTGGCTCCCCGTGGTGGGGCGGGCCGTGCATCCTGAGCTCCACGGGTCGACCTGTGCTAGGGGCCTGGGCAGTGGGCCCCTCTCTGCCCATCCCCCTCGCTGTGACCCCCCGCTCCGGTGCCCTGGAGCCCTCCTCGGCGGGGCTGCCCGGATCCGTGCGAATCCTGGCGGGCGGGCAACCTCGCTCTTCCCCATTCTGTATCTTCTCGAGGCGCCAGGTAATCTGTCACTTGCCACTGACCTCGGGCGCCTCCCACCTCACTTTTCACTCCCCGCATGGAGACCATGAGCGTCTGCAGCCCGAGGAAGGCGGAGAGACCCGCTGTGTGATCAGCCAAGCGCCAGAGCAAAGCGCTCGTTTTCAGCCTTTTTTGCTTTGTGCTGAGTCTGTAGCCATCAGTGCCCGGCGCGACCATAACTTCCCTCGACACAAAACAGGTTCCCAGTGGCAGAGAAAACAGGTGACTTCTCATCGCTTGGTCTTTGCTGCAGGAGAATCCCCAAGAGTTCTAAGAGTGGGGTGATCTTTATGTTTCACGCCTGAACTATCCAGCCAGAACAAAGGCATCGCTGGCTTTCCCGAGCAGGCTGTGGCCTCTTGGAGTTACAATCTGGCTCAAGGGAAGAGCCACCACATTTGGGCTGAGAGAGTAAGTCCTCATGTACCAAATTCAGACCTTGCACCTTCTATAGGGTTGGTTATTTTGAGAGCCTAGTGGTAAGAAGGACCCCCAAGATTCCTTTCATCCTCTGGGTATGTGGCAGGAGCCCCACTGGCTGCTGTTTACTTTTCCAGGGAGTGGAGTTTCAGGAGACACTTTTCCCTCAGACTGCACCATGGTGGAAGCCTGTTTAAAAATAACAGTAAAATCCAGGCTCCAGGGCCAATGAGTCCCCAGTGGAGGTGTGAATGGGTGCAGAATCCCCAAGCTGGCTCAGAGGAACCTGGATTCCAGCTCTGTGCAGCCTCAGCCTCTTAACAAGTTCGCAATATTGCTGATTGTTCCCATGATTGATGCTGGTCCTTTTTTGCCTAATTTTCTGTCTCCTGTTCCTAAAGCCATGTTTATAAATATTGTCATATGAATATCATTTTAGATAGTGGTGACCGTAGCTGCATGATGACTGAGGAGGTGTCACCGGATTTATTTCTAGAGGAGAGAGAAGCTCACACACCCTTTATCTCTACCTTCCCCCTCTAGATCCCACCAAACAACTGATGTTTCTATGGTTACAAGATAAATTGATGACTGCTAACCCTGGGGCTGGCTGGAACATCAGGAGTTGCTATGGTAACTTGACAAAATAAACACAGGGCTTTTCAGCACCTAGAGGCAGAGACTGCACAGAGATTGGGTTCTTTTTTTCTTTTTTCTTTTTGTTTACAACTCAAGTTTGATGTGGTCAGTTTATTCCCGTCGGCAGATATGTGGGCATTGATTACGTGCTCAGTCCTGGGCTGGCCACAAGGAGCAGAAACACCAAGCCATCACAAGGGGAGAGATGCCGATGCTCGCTGAGCACCTGCTGTGTGCCAGCCATGGGACTCACGCTCTGTTACAGTACATCCTTACACGTCTGTGATGTCGGCACTGTTATCCCCATTTTACAGATCAGGATACCAAACTTCAGCGAAATAAAATAATTTGTCCAGGATACACCATTAACAAGAAGAATTTGGTTTCAAATCCAGGTCTGAGTATCTGCAAAGCTGCTAGGTTTCCCACCTTGCTGCTTCATCCTGAAAAAGACACAGCATAAGGGACAGGGTGGACATACTTAACGATGACTCATCCCTTCTCCTCCCCCCAGAAGTGGTCTTATCATGGTGCGTTGTGATCCAGTGGACATTCTGATGATCCTCTGTCCCTCTTACCCGCACAAGGGCAGGAACTTTTACTTCTTTTTCAGGAGCACTTAGCAGGGCTTGGCTGCAATGAGTGTTCAGCACATGCTGTGAGTGTGCAGTGACCATCAGGTGCGGGTGACCGAGCAGTGTCCCTACACATCAGCAGAGGGCAGTTTGATAGAGAAATGTGAATATCTCCAGCCACCTGTTCAGCAAATGTTGAGAGCCTGCCTTGTGCCAAGCTCCGTGCTGGGCGCTGGGATGGAGCTGCTGGGGGTCAGTTGAATGGGAGATAGATTTTCTTTCTGGGTGCTTGCAGAGTATTGGAGAAATGATGGACCAGGCCTTTCCAAGAAAGGGCAACCAAAACTCCTGGCACGTAGTAAGCCCTCTGCAAGTATCTGTTAGATGATTGGTTGAGGGTGAGATGTGTGTGCGTGAAAAGACATTAACAGGAAAAGACGGTGAGTTTGAGGTGTCAGATGCCCTCCCCGTCAAACACCTGTTCATCGGTACTTGAGGGTGGGGCTTCTGATGGATGAGAACTTTTCCCTTGGTGGGCTTGGGAATAAGGACATTCTAAGCAAAGAGGCACGGAGATAGGAAAGCCCAGAATATATTCACAGGATCCTTCAGGAAGCTGGAGGGTAGGGAACACAGTAGATCTGGGAGGGAGAAGCCAGGGCCAGGTTCTAGAAGGTACTAACTGTTGGGGATGAAAGGTCCATATTTAATCAGTAGACAGTAGGAGCCATTGCAGATTGAGCAGGGAACGGCTTATAAATGAAGCAGTGCCTTGGGAAGACCCCGGCCCCAGTAGAGGCCAGAAGCTGGAGGGATAGGGGGAGTCAGGGGGGCACACCTGCTTGATTCATTGATTGAGTGAAAGAAACCAGATCCTTGTGACTCCCAAACTCAACTCTCTTCCTCTTCATCATGTTGTGAAATATGATTCCTGCTCGTGGCTTTCAAAGGCCCAGAGGATATATGCCATTTGAGACAGATTTCCCTCTCAGAAGCTCAGCATCGAAAAGACACTCTTCTTGGATGTCCAGAGTGGACATCAGTTATCCTGCAAATCCTCTTGTGCAGATATGCCCTTCCTGGTGTGAGGACGTGGGGCCGTGCGTTTGGGCTTAGAAGAAGCTGTAAGCATTGAAAATATAAAGGCACAGCTCGCTCCTGAGCCCTGGAAGGACTCAGTCATTCTCCCTACCCCCAATCCCCTGAAAACACCCCAGCATCACTCCACACAGTCCCTGGGTCCTTAGACACTCTGGAGTGTTGAAGAGTGAACAGGAGCTTCTGTTTCTGTAGGGCCAGAGGTGATCAGGAGGGCAGGGCTACCCAGACCCTCCAGGAGCTGGGGAGGAGGGGAGAATCACCGTTGATGGGGTAGCCTGTCTTCATCAGGGGCCCCATCCTTTCCTCGCCTTCCTCCCAGGCGTGCGTACTGGCCCCTACATCAGCGGGTTGGGGGATCTGATTACTCTCCCCCTAAATTTGAGCTGGCCTTAGTGACCTTCCCGACCAGGACAATGAGGGGATATGGCATTGAGAGATTAGCTTGTAAGAATCCTGGGACTCTTGGCATGCTTGCTCTGGAAGCTGTCTGCCATCTTGCACGAGACTCTCCTCCTGCAGGAAGGGAATAAACATTTAAGGAACCTACTGTGTGCTGGGCCAGCACATCGAATGGATTAGGGGGACCAGAAGCTCTGTTCACACACTTCTAGGTTGTAGCCCCCTGTGGAACAAGCATACCTATGGCGTAAGAGCCCAGCCTCATTTTTGTCCTTACGGGGACCCGAGGTACACAAAATATTGTGTTTATGTGTAATTTTAAGCAAGGCCTTAAAGAAGTCTGTGTTTGTTTCCTAAGGCTGCAAATTACTCCAATCTGAGTGACTTAAAACAGAAATTTAATCCCTTCTGGTTCTGGAGACTCAAGGTCCAAAGTCAAAGTGTGGACGGGGCTGGGGTCTCTCCAAAGGCCCCGGGGAGGATAATTCCACACCCCTCTTGGAGCTGCATGGTGTTGTCTGCAATCTGTGACGTTCCGTGGCTCATACACGCTGTCGTGCCTCTGCCCCGTTGTCACCTGGTGCTCTCCTGGTGTCTGTGTCCCTTCTTGTCTTATCAGGACACCAGTCATAATGGATCAGGGCCCACTCTAATGACCTCATCAAAATCTGATTATGTATGCAGAGATCCTGTTTCCAAATCAGGTCACACTTACAGGTACTGGGAGTTAGGACTTCAGTATCTTTTTTTTGTTTGAATTTTTTATCGAAGTGTAGTTGATTTATAATGTTAGTTTAAGGTGTACAGCAAAGTAACTCAGTTATACATACACATACATATGTATTTTTTCCCTTCAGATTCTTTCCCCTTATAGGTTAGTACTAGAAATTGAATATAGTGCCCTGTGCTGTACAGGAGGTCCTTGTTGTTTTTGTATCATAAATATAGTAACGTGTGCCTGTTAATGCCCAACCCCTAATTTATCCCTCTCTGCCCTTTCCCCGTTAGTAACCATAGTTTGTTTTCTATGTCTGTGAGTCTGTTTTTGGCTTATAAATAGGATATATATGTGTGTATATACATATATTTTAGATTCCACATGCAGGTGATATCAAATGATATTTGTCTTTCTCTGTCTGGCTTACTTCACTCAATATGATAATCTCTAGGTCCATCCATGTTGCTGCAAATAGCATTATTTCATTCCTTTTTATGGCTGAGTATATTCTATTGCATATATATACACATCTTCTTTATCTAGTCATCTGTTGATGGACATTTAGGTTGTTTCCGTGTCTTGGCTACTGTAAATAGTGCTACTGTGAACACTGGGGTGCATCTGTCTTTTCAAATTAGAGTCTTCTCTGGATCTTTTTGGAAGACACAACTCAATCTATAATAGGGTCTGAAGATCCCTAAAGAATAAGGATCTTAGTTTTCCTGTTAGTGGCCATGGGTCTTAGAGAAGCAGTGGACAGATCACTTCTCTAAACCTCAGTTTCATCATCTGTGAAATGGGGACAAAATGGACTTCCTCGTGGAACTGTTCCTCTAGTCATTCAGCAAGTGTTCCCTGTGCGCCAGGCCCTCCCTACATGGGGGCAGAGGGTCACAGGCCCTGCCCTGTGATACCCGAAAGGGTGGAGGTAAATGTAGGTGCCCTGGGAGCCCAGAGGAGGCACCTAACCCGGCTTCGGGCGTCAGGGAAGACTTCTGGAGGTTTGAGTTGAGCTGAATTTGAAGGATGCATAACTGTTATGTAGATGAAGGAGTGAGGACATGGCTGGCGAGGGAATGGCATGGGGCTTGAAATAGTGTCTCCTGTTGGGAATGAGAATTGCAAGCAGCCCTTTGGTTGGGCTGAGGGGTAGGTGGCAGGGGAGTGGGGGATGAGGCCCAGGAGATGGGGGCTGGGCCAGCGGCCTCAGGGAGTGGAGCAGGGTGGGTTGGGGACTTCAGTGACCCAGAGAGCAGGCGCCTGGCCTGGGGTGGGGGGGCACAGACAGTGGCCCAGAGCACCAGCAACTCGCTTGTGCTGTGCAAGCACACAGGTGCAGAGCCACGGATGCTTCTGGGTTTTCAAGAAAATGGAAAACTCTGATGCTTACAAGCAGTCTGGATTTTCACATGTTGGCAACTAATTAAAAATTTTCAACCAACCAACCAACCGTGATGTGAGCTGTTTTGATTACTTATTGCTTCTCGTTTCAGTTACTCTGTGGCTTAAAGCAGTCATTGATTTTGCGGGCACTTGGGAAGAAGTGGGCTAGGCAGTTTGTTTCTGCTCCGATGGCATCAGCGGGGGCCCGGGGCTGGAGTCTAGATATCTGTCACAGCTGCACACACCTGTCTGACACCTCTGTGCAACCTGACCCTTCTCTGCACTTGGCATTTCATCCTGCAGATGTTTCTTTAGGCAAGCGGGCCTTCCTTCCAGCATGCTGGTCTCCGGGTCGTTGAACTCCACGTGTGGCACTACTTCCCCGCCTAACCGGCATTCCCAGTTGGAAACTGCGAAGTCTTTTATGAACCAACTGGGAAGTCCCAGAATGTCACTAACTCCACATTCATTTGGTCAAGAAAATCCTAAGGCCAGCCCAGATTTAAGGGGAGGGGATTAGATTTCACCTCCTGATGCAGAGAGCAGCACGCACGTCCGAGGGGCGGGAAGGATGGATGGCAGCCATCTGTGGAGACAGGCTGCATGTGGACCAAACAGAACAGGTGTGTGGGCTGGATTCATCCCGGGGCTGCCAGTGTAATGAATATCTCTAGATGGGACAGGTGTGTGTAGAGCTTGCCAAAACCTTGTAAACTTCCAAGCCCAGGAGAGAAGTAAATTATTACTAAGGAGGTGGACCATGACTTTATTAGACTGAACCATATGAAGTTGCTGATAAGTGACTATTTTGATCTATAAAATGACAATTTCATATAGTTCAGCCTACCAGGTGCTAACTGGGAGTAAGTTCCTTGACTTCTGGAGGGAGGAAGTGTTGTCAGATGTAAGGTGGAATGAGGAGACAGGGGGAGGGGTGGTCGCTACCCAATGGGGAGATCTGAGGTGGCTTCCTGTGTTTGAAGAGCTGGGACCACCTCCCACACACACTTCTCCACACAGCCTGGCTCTTAGAACCTTGGCCATGCTGGTGAGAGAACACAGTCATACCTGGAGCATTATGTCCCACTGGGTGGGTCTTTCTGGAAGACGAGATGCATGGTCTAATCACAGCTGACATGCTGATACATCCACTGTCGGTCCCTCTCCTCCTGCCTTCCCTCCCCCAGACCTTGGGAGGCTCACAATTAATTTTCATTTTAATTATTTTTCGTGGAGAGGGAAAAAAAAAAAACCCGCAAGTCTTTGGTCATGTTGAAGAGGCGGTTCGGTTATCTCTTGAAATGATAATAGCTATTCTCAAGGGCCTGTGAGAGTGTTCCCAAAGATTTGCAAGAAACCAGTAGAAGTCTTCCCTCCCCGGAGGAACACAGCTCTGCCCAGAAAAATAGAATTCTAGACAGTCTGGCAATTTGCTATTTAGATAATATTTTCCCCAGCCAGCGACTGCTCCTTTTTCTTAAAGCAAGAATTCTCATTAAATTATCTGTTATCTGTTTATCGTCTGTTATCTCAGATGTTTTTAACCCAAGGGCTGTCTTGTTGTATTTCAGATTCCCATTTAAAGATTTAAATATTTCATCATTCTAATTAGACCTGCCTCGGGAGAGAATATAGTGCTACGTTTTTGCAGGGATGTGATGAGAAGTTAAGGAAGAAGTAAAAATCTGTTGTATGTTTTGTAGACCAAATTTCTAGATAGTGTTCTTTTTTTTTTAACCGAAGTATAGTCAGTTTACAATGTTGTGTCAACTTCTAGTGTACAGTGTAATGTTTCAGTCATACATATACATGCGTATATTCATTTTCATATTCTTTTCCATTATAGGTTACTGCGAGATATTGAATATAGTTCCCTGTGCTGTACAGAAGAAACTTGATGTGTATTTATTTTTATATGTAGCAGTTAATATCTGCAAATCTAGATAGAGTTTTAAGAGCCAAGGCATTCCATTTGACTTGAAACAGTTGTATCTCACAGAGCTAAGGGAATCAGGACATCTGGAGGTGGATTGCAAATGGAATGCCTTGACTATTATTTATCTTAGACCTGGAGTTTGTACTTCTTGAGCACCTTTACCCAATTCCCCAACCCCCTGTCTCTGGAAAACACCAGTCTGCTCTGTTTCTATGAGGTTTGTTTTTTTGTTTTTTGCTTTTAGATTCCACATATATGTGAGGTAATACAGTATTTCTGTCTATGTCTGAATTATTTCACTTAGCATGATGCCCTCAGGTCCATCCCTGGTGTTTCAAATGGCAAGGTTTCTTTCTTTTTTTATGGCTTAATAATACACACATACACGTTTTTTATCTACTCATCTGTCAATAGACGCTTAGGTTGTTTCAATGTCCTGGCTATTGTAAATAATGCTGCAGTGAACATGCAGGAGCAGGTGTCTCTTCAGGCTATCCTGATTTCATTCCCTTCAGATATATACCTAGAAATGGAATTGCTGAATCATATAGTAGCTCTATTTTTAATTTTTTAATTTAGTTTTTGAACCTCCATACTGTTTTCCACAGTGGCTGCACCAATGTACATTCCTATTAACAACGAACAGGGGTCCCTTTTCTCCACATCCTCTCCAACACTTGTTATCTCTGTCTGTTTGATGCTAGCCATTCTGATAGGTGTGGGGTGACATCTCCTTGTGGTTCTGATTTGCATTTCCCTGATGGCTTGTGATGTTGAACACCTTTTCACGTCCCTGTTGGCCATTTGAACATCTTCTTTGGAAAAATGCTTATTCACGTCCTCTGCCCATTTTTAATTTGATTGAGTGGTTTTTTTTTAACTGCTGAGTTTTATAAGTTTTCCATTATTTCTTTACAGATTTTTCACCTCGCCTTTGGAGATTCCATTTACACATATATTAGGCTGCCTGACGTCTCACAGCTCCGTCAGGCTGGTTCACTTTTTTTGAGCCTTTTTTTTTTTTCTGTTTGTGTTCCCTTTTGGATAGTTATCATGGACCAGTCTTCAAGTTCACTAATATTTCTTTCGGATACCTAATCTCTGCTAATCCAATCCAGTATATTGTTGATCTCAGACACTGTGGTTTTCATGTCTAGAAGCTTAATTTGGGTCTTTTTAAAAATATTTTCAGCCTTCTTTTTAACATGTTCAGTATTTCCTCTAACAACTGTTTTAACGTCCTCATACACTAATCCTAAACCTGCATCAGCTCTGGGCTGGTTTTGATCAATTGCCTTTTCTCCTCATCATGGATCATATTTTCCACTGTTTTGCATGCCTGATAGTTTTGGATTGGATGCCAAACATTGTGAACTTTACCTTGTTGGATTCTAGATATTTTTTTATTCCTATAAATATTCTCAAGCTTTGTTCTGGGATGCAACTTCGTAACTTGGAAACAGTCTGATTCTTTGGGTCCTGCTTTTAAGGCTGAAGGCAGGACCAGAGCCAGCTCTAGTCTAAGGTCAATTATTTCTCACTCCTGCGTGAAGGCTGCCTTGCGTATTCTATCCAATTCCCTGTGAATTACGAGATTTTCAAAATGGCTGGTGGAAACAAGGCGCCCTTCCTGGCCTGCATGGGCACCGGGCACTATTCCCTGCCAGCCTTTCCAGTGATTCTTTCCCGCCTTCTTTCACGCATGCGCTCACCGGTCCTCTGCTAAATATCTGCGTGGCCCTGCATCCTCCATCCTCTGCCTCGTGGTCTCCAGATGCCTTGGTCTCCCCAGACTCTCAGTCCCATCCCTTCAGTCAGGGAGTCCGCTGGGCTCCATCTGGGTTCCCCTTTCCTGCTCCAAGCCTGGGAACGCTGCCCAGGCCACGAACTGAGTCAATTACAGGGCTTATTTCACTTGTTTCCCGTCTCTCCGAGGTCACTAACCTTCACTGCCTGATATCCACTGTCTTGAAAGCAATTGTCCTAGGTTTTGTCCTTTTTTTAAAAAACTTTTCTTATTGATTTATAATCATTTTGCAATAGGTTTTGTCCTTTTGTTTATTGTTTCTCTTGGGAGGGTGAGTCCAGTTCCTATTACTCCACCTTGGCCGGAGGCAGAATTTTCTTAACCCTGTGTTTTGAACAAGTATGTTTCCGCCCCTCATCCTTTCCTCCCCTTGTGGGGAATGGAATATAACATCAAGCCTGAATCTGGCCCACTGCCTCCACCTCCCAGCTGTGGCACCTTGTTCTGGCATTTGTCTGTCTCTTCCGAATGCCGTAAAGTATGGTTAATGTATGTGCTTAACCTCACAGGTGAGTCTTGGATACCAGAGTTAGAAACATCCTTGTGATGGATGCTCCCTGCAATATCAAGAGCCAGGCAGTGATCCAGGTGGCAGGTCTTCATGCCAGCAGCCAGAAGTTGGGCAGCCTAGTGAGCAGGGCTGGTTCCTTCCGGCCCGCATCCCAGGCACCTGAACCCCAGGGAACCTCATTCCCCGGGAGGGTGAAAGTGAGGGATGGGGAACAGGTTGCTCCAGCCTCAGGCCTGCCCAGGGTGTCAGTCAACATCTGGTCCCCTTTGGTCCTCTCCGGACCCCATGACGGCCCCTCATCCATCTCAGCACGGAGCTCTGGGAGCTGAGTAGAAAAGCGTTAAGACTTGGCTTCCCGCGGCTTTGAGGGAGACGTGTGGGAGGTGACTGCACTCCCTGGGCCCCCTGCGCCCCCACCTCTCTTTGCTGAGCTGTGACGGTGCCACCTGCATCTTTTACCTCCTCTCTGACATCCTGCCAACACTTCTTCCCTCCCACTGGAGGTTCTGCCTGGGCCCCGCAGCGGATCCCAATAACCAGGTCATTCAGGCATAGAATGCCATGCAGGCAGCACGCCATGGGGACACCCTCCGTGCTGTGTTGGGAGATGTCGAGGAGCTAAAATGAAGCCATCACCAGCCTTGGCCATCTTTTCCACCCTCACCAACATCATGTGAGCATGAATTATATACAGATTATTGTTCTCAAGCGCACAGGTGAGGTGAGGCAGGAGCCACCCTGTGGTGGGAGAAGAAGGGGTGGACAGTGCGGATGAACTTGAACACATGCTGAGGGCCAGGCTCTGTGCTGCACGCACCCCTCCACTGGAGGACAGTGCTTTCACACACCCATTTCAGAGAAGAGGATGCTGAGGCTCAGAGCCTGAGGGTATGGCCCAAAGTCACCCAGGCAGGAAAGGGAAGAAGGCTAGGTCTGAGCCCAGGACCCAGGCACCAATGCTGAGTGGCAGCCGACAGTTTGCAGAGTGTTGACGTGGGAGTGGAGGGGGACCTGAGCCCGAGGCGGGTGTGTTTCAATCACAAGCCTCCACGGACCAGCCCTCTGGAAGCCTACACCTTCCTCCCTCCAGCCTGTGTGGGCAGAGAACATTGTGACTGAAGCGAGCTGTTCCAAAGCTCAGGCAGGCTGGCATCAGTGGCGGAGGCGGAGCCCACAGGAGGCTCAGAGAACCAGGGAGGGGTCTGGAGTGGGGGAAGCGATCAGCCCTCCCTCCTCCTCTGAACCCGAGGCTCAGTCCAGCTCTCCCTCTGGTCATCCCTGTGTCTGAGGGTCCCTGAAGGCAAAGGTTCCTGTCTCATTTACGCCAGGATTGGTGCTGCTCAGCCCAGGGCCAGAGCTGGTAAATGTTTCATAAATAAATCAAGAGAGCAGAGGATCAATAAAAGCATGAGAAAAGCTGGGTGGAAAACCTTGCGCTGCATCAGCTCGCCAGGCACTTCTTCCTGCCTGGGCGACTTTGGGCCTGAGCCTCAGTATCCTTCTCTCTGCAATGGGCGTGTGATAACACTGCCCTCACAGGAGAGCCGTGCAGCACAGAGCCTGGCCTTCAGCAGGTGCTCAAGTTCATGTACACCATCCATCCCTTCTTCCTCCACTCAGGCGCAGCGCCTGCCTCACCTGTGGGCATGAGTTCTGACATGTGTGTTTGCATTGCCCTAGAACCTGGCCAGATCACCTCAGCAGATCTACCATAAATGCCAGCATCCCTCCCCGGGATTCCTGTGAAGGTGGGATCGCCCTCTGTGTATCTTCACTGATGGGGATCTCACCACCTCGCAAGGCAGTGACTTCCACTGGAGGCGGGTAGCCTTGGACTCAGACATGGCCCTGCCACGATGCGTCTGGGGAAATCACAAATCACTCCATCTCGCCAGGCCTCAGCATTCTTAACTGTGCAGTGGGCTGATGGGAGTTGTGATGAGTTATGATAAACCTCAGGATTTTGAGGCTGAAACATGGTAACGTGGCACCTGGTAAGTGGTTAGTAAATGGGAATTACTTCCCACTTATGAGCTTCCTCTCTTGAGTCAAAAATCATCTTCGCTTTAACTCTGCCTGTTGATCTAGGAGGCGAGTCTAATCCTACTTGCATGTGGCAGCCTGTTCTGTGACTGCCTGGGGACGCAGAGAGCACCTGAGATGGGGAAACAGGAGGCCTGAGTTCCAGGGCTGGCTCTGCCACTCATGACTTGGAGCAAGATGCTTAATTTCTTAGAGCCTCAGTTCTTCCGTCTCTTAAATGGAAACAGTACCACCTAGTTCACAGCGTGGGCAAGAGGATGAAGTGAGAGGTTGGATGTGAAAGTATGCACTGCACAAATGCCAGTTTATCACGTTTGAACCATCATTCAGCACCCTCCCTCTGCATCATCCCTTTTTTGGACTAAATGTGGCCATTTCCTTCAGCTGTTTTCCCAAATGATTCTTCCATTTGGAATTTTCACCAGGTCAGGCTCTGGTCTATCAGCCTTCTTATAAATCAATTTTCTCAGAACAAAACATGATGCTCCAGAAGAATCTATCACCTCCTTGGATCTAACCCTGATACACCCATTAATGTGGCCGCTGAGAGCTGAATCCTGCCCTGTGTCGTGCTGTGCTTTTGCCTCATACTGATGAGAGGTGTCTCTTTCCCGAGTGCTGCTGTTTGGCCAGTTCACCCTTCTAGAATTTGTGCAACTGATTTCCTTGAACCTTAGCACAGATATGTCAAGAGCTATGAAGGGTCTGAAATTTTACCCTGCTTGCAAGGTAGGCTGCCACAATTTGAAAGATGCTGACCAAAGCTGTGAGACTCACAGACAGAGGGCTTTATTGCGCACAGCACAGTCAGCAGCCTCAGCTTCACGTCAGTGCCCCTGACTCCACACGTCCCAGGGGACCAGGCAGGGCAGCCCGGGTGGATTCTGTGTGCGCAGTTGGTTTGTGCAACAGTGAGGAACCCCTGCTTAGGAAACCCCACTCCTTTCAAGGGAACTGCTAGCCAACCTGCCCAGCCTTTGTCTCAGACGGAGACAGTCAGCCTGGTCAGGAAGTAAACGTGCCCTCTGCCCCAGAGGGGACACTGTCTCTTTCTTTAAAGAGACAGCTTGCTGTACAAACATCATTGAAAAGAAAGTCTGGCACAGGAGCTGTCGTATCTTTGCTAGGAAGGCATGTGGAACACAAAGACCCATGGAGAGTTGTCTCCCACCAGTATGTTTATATTTACCCATCAGAACTGCAGAGACTGATCTGGGCTTGAATCTCACTTGGCCCCTCCAGAGCTGTGCCACCTTGGGCAAACCCCTAGCTTCTCTGACCCTCAGTTTCTACAGCCTGAGAAAGGTTTTAGTCCTACCTTCCGGGAGTGCTGTAAAGGAGTCTTTGAAGTAGTGTCCTTGAAGCATCCTGACTGTGCCTGCTATTGAGCAGACCACGGAGAGAAGGCAGCAGAACCCGAAGTCACCATGACTTGGGGCTCCTGTTCCTTCTCTCCTGTCTCATCCTGGCCCCGAGCCCACCAGCCAGTGGTGAGGACCCGGGAAGCTGGTGTCCGGAGCTTGGAGCAGAGAGAGCAGAGCCTGGTTCAGATCTGGGCTCCAGGATCCAGATGAGTTCATTTCAAAGCCTCTGCTTCCTCATCCGTTATGTGGCACCCGCCTTGTGGGATTTCAGGAAGAACGCAAGGAGATGATAAATGTGGACTGTTTGGAACGTGTCCACAGGTGACAGGTGCTCAGCAGAGCCATTACGCTGCCCTCTCGTTTCTGAAGTCTGAGACTCCTGGAACGCAGCGTGGGGCTGAAGACATGAGCCTGCTGCCTGGTGAGGAAAGCGGCCATCCGAGTGCTCCCTGGAGAGAGCTGATTATGAGAAGCCAAACAAAGAAGACTGTGGGGTATAAACTCATTTTGTAAACTTCTTGCAGATGGCTCAGTATGCTGGCAGCATTCAGGAGCAGTTCGTGGGCATTCACGTGGCCGGACCCTGTGTGCTCTGCATCCCGGGGGGGAATACAGAAGTAACCGCCCAAGGCATCCTTCCATGGGGTACAGGGATGATAAGCTTGGAACGCTGGAGACCTGGCCTTGGCAGTGGCTGTTCACTTACTGTGTAACCTTGGGGCGGGGTGGCTAACATCTCGTCTCTGGGCTCCTTTTAGGAACTCGGTGATGGTTAAGATGAGATGTAGACTCAGACAGACTTGGGTTTGAATCTTGAATTCGAAACCAGCTGGGAGAGTCAAGTACAGCCACCTAAGCCCGTTTCCTCCCCCGTAAACTGATGCCCTTCCTTGCCTCGCGGAGTTGCTGGGAGAAGCAGAAGGCTGTGTGGGTGCAGAGCCTGCCCAAGAGATGGCACCTACTCCGATGCCATATTATTTCCTGTTTCTTGGTCCACAAAAGGGGGTGGGAGTCGGAGACCATAAGATCTCTTGGTGTGAAGAGACAGAAGACTCCTGGAATCAAGGTGAAAAACTCCTGGTCCAGATTCCCTTTAGCCCCTTGCTGGTTGCCTGTGACCTGGACAAATCTCTTTACTTCTCTGCTCCACATCATCAGTTTCGCCAGCTAATCACACCTCCTTCCACCACAGATGGCGGAAACACTGGTCACCGGGCGCGGCCTGGGACCGCAGTCAGTGCTCAGGGCCCCTCTCGGCTCTGAGTTTATCGGCAGGGCTGCCGGCTTCAGAGAGCGCCCTGCGCGTTCAGGGCGTAGCGAGTAGGAAGGTGGTGGGCCAGAGGCGCGCTCGGGGTTCTTCAGGTGGCCTACAGCAGGTCCCCACGGCTGGAGCTGCCCGTTGCTCTGTCCCAACCCAGGGGTCAGTCCTTGGGATGTTTTGGAACCACTGGAGTGGCCTCAGCTGATGGACCCTGCTGCTCTTGGCACCCCAGCGGCAAGCGGGGTGGACGGTGCTGTGGGCGGACAGAGGAACAGCGTCTTCCTCAGACGGAGGATCTGCTCAGCCTCCTCCCAACAAATGATGTCTCCTGGGCCTTCTGGGGGCTGAAGTCCATTTTTTAAACTTCTGGTCAGGAAAATAAACAGTGCTAGTGGGTATTCTGGGGAGAGGAGCATGCAGCCATGTCCCGGATCCCTGGATCCAGAGGGCGCCAAGCTCTCCTCTAAGTGCTCTACTGGATCCATGCAGCCAGCCTCACCATCACACTTTGAAGTGGAAATTACAATTATGCCCACTTTTCCGAGGAAGCAACTGAGGCTCGGAGCGGTGGCGTAAGCAGCAGAGCTGGGATCTGAACTGGCCGCCCGGCAGCCGGGCTCCTTCTCACGGCTTACTCCCTGGGCTCAGCGGCTCGCCAGGTGGGCCTGGTTCGTTTTTAGATCTGAGCTCAGCCCGAGTAGGGAACCGGAGTGGCAGTAATTGGCATCCCTCACATTTGCACCATGACTGACAACACAGATCTTGAGTCTGGCAAGTCGGAAAGGGTGGCGGGGGTTACCATTTGGTTTTCAAAGCATCTCAAATATGATGATTCCATTCCCGTTTTGGGGCTCCTTCAGCAGGTCAAGGGTGAGATTCGGCATTGCATTTGAAAGCTCATCTGCCAGCCACGCTGTTTTACTCGCAAGATAATTGGGTGCCAGGAAGCACAAGCCGTTAGCCATGTTCCTGATTTTAAGACCATCAGCGCCAGCGCCATTGAGCTGAGTCACGCCCGTTTAGGGGACTGACCGTCGGTGGGCCACTTGCAGCCCGGCTGGGTGGGGAGAATCCTTCTGAAGCAGAGTCCGTAGCCATGGCTGAACAAAGAGTTTTCTACAGCAAACATTCTCACAAATGATAACAATTGTTCATAGACCCAGGGTTGTTAAGTCAGCAGCCCTTGGACCTGTTAAAACAAAATTGTCATGGTAGCAGCAGAGCTGGTGGCTCTTGGTAAAGAAAAAGAAGCCTTACCTTTTGAGGACAAGATGAAGAATCAGCATAGCTTTAACTGAAATCTTATGGTAACTGTTATGTAAATATTCAATAATCTTTCCTCTTATCTGTTTAAATGAAGATAAAAAACTGGAGTGTCAATAGCTTCATAGTCTCTCAAATTCCCCGCAAACAGAGCTGTAGATTCTATTTTATTGTTTGTTTCTGGGTTTATTTTTTTAATCGAAGGGTAACTTACAGGCAACACAGAGCACACACTCTTAAGCGTGTAGCCCAACAGATCTACATATTTTTTGTGTGCAGATAATTAAATAACAAGCCTGGCTGCTACCCTGCGAAAGCTCTGCTTACAAAGCTGGCCCTTGACCGGGGTCCGCTCTGCCCTAACTGGTAAGGATGGCTCTCTGCACTGTTCGTGCCGACATTATGGTGCGTATCGGTTATGTGGATATACCTGCCCTCCTTTTGGGAGGCTGGGATCGGGCACATGCGGGGCAGAGGGCGCCTCGCGACCAGCCCCCAGGAAGAACCCTGGCTCTGAGTATCCTGAGTTGGCTACATCTTAGCCATCTCATGGCCACCCGTTGCTGGGGCACCAGGTGCGCCCCGTGTGACCCCGCCCGCCGGGAGGGTGCTTGTGCCAGTTTCCCGTGGCTTCTTCACCCCGCTGCCTTCTCCCTTTGCTGGCTCTGCTTTGTGTTCTGTGCCGAAGTAAATGGGAGCCGTGAGTCCTCCCAGAGAATCACTGAACCTGGGGTGGTTTGGGGGACCCTGGCAAATATACGTAGACACCCCCATAACTGCCACCCAGATCACGAAGTGGAACGTTTCCTTATGCCCTTTCCCGCCAGTGCCCCCGCAAAGACTTGGTCATTGTCCCCACCTGCTCTCACTGTCCCCCCATCCCTGCCAGTAGTCCTTGGGGTACCCCCTTCTCACTCAGCCCCTCCTCTGCATCTGTTTCACACAGAAGAATTGCTTCCCTTTTTTACACTGTTTACTCACATCTTTTGTCTCCTGGAAATAACTGTCCCCTGTCTCAGGGGTGCTTTACCCACTGGAAGAATGTGGCTTAATGACACCCTTTCTGCTGCCCCTCTTCCCTGACCCCCAGCACTTAACCTCCCGCCTTCTGACTTTTAAAAATCATGTAAAATATTGGCTTATTTAAAATTATGCACTTTGTTTTAATGCTGCGAGGGATTGTAATAGTCTGTCTTCCTGCTGGAGACTTTTTAAAAGGCTCCAATCCTTCACCTTCTCTGAGAACATTTTGAAGCAGAGCAGGATTTATCAGAACAGTTTTTAATTGAAGTTAACTTGGTGGCTTTTCCCACACAGCCAGCCACTCAAGCGCGCTGCAGAGATTTACACGGGGCACTGGGAGATGTTACAATGAGCCTGTTCTCTCAAGCAGAGAGCTTTGTAAGGTGAGGCTCAACAACAGCCTGGCTCATCTGGACACACAATTGATCAGACAGGATGGACGTGAAATGGAGCTGGAAGGATCAGCCTTCCTAGAGTGCCGGGGTCTGGCCCAGCTCCCCCTCCCCCCAGATGCCTCTGGGATGCAGCCGAAGGGCCCCTGGAGGCAGGACCAAGGGCAGCTGGTGGGTTATTAATCTTCCATGTAGAGTAGCCACGGGTAACCCAAGGGGCTCCAAGCCCTGAGTCTCAGCTCAGCCATGACCCTCCGGTATCTGAGTGAGTTGAGTCTGTCTGTCTGTCTGTCTGTCTGTCTGAAAATGGGCTCAGGGGTACCTGCCATCCCAGTTTGCTCTGAACACTGATGGGCTAAGGTGTGCAAACAGCTTTTCAAATATAATAGCGGTGGTAAGGATGCAGCCTGGGGTTTACTGAGCCCTTAGCATGTGCCCGGGACTACTCTCGGCACTTATACACGTCCATCTTCACAGCCTGGAGCCGGAAGTGCTCCTACCATCATGCCCATTCTGCAGATGAAGAAAGTGTGGCCCAAAGGTTACGTCACTTGCCCAAGTCATACAACAGATGAGCGGCGTCGGGGGAGGGGATTTGAAGGTCTGCGGTTGGATGTCCTGGTTCTCAGCCACTGTGCCAACTCACCTGTCAGCTGCAGCATCACTTGTAGGATGCTGCTCACCTGGGGGCAGTCTCCGCCGAGGGGGCCCCAGGAAGAGGTCCCAGCATGTTTCTTGACATGGGAACATTCATCCCGAGTTCCCGTGCTGCCGCGGCAGCCCTTGGCCCGCCCTCCTCTCTTCCCTGGACCATTGCAGGCGCTTCTCTCCAGGTGGTTGTGTCTGGTTCCTTCCTGATCCATTTTGTTTTCCTCACCCCTGTCCCAGGAGCTTTCTCCTGCTGAGGCCCCTCAGTGCCCCCCACTTCCGCCCGTGGGATAACGTCGCAGTCCTTGGACTGACCCTCCATCCCCTGGATCAGGCATCTTCTCAAGGCTCAGGCCCCATACGCACCTTCCTGGTCCCAGCCTTGGCCAGGTGCCACGCGAACACTCCATGCTTTGCCTGGGTTTTCCCCTCCCCTCCTTCTAGGCCAGGTACAGAACCATCTCCCCCAGAAAGCCAGGTACCTGGGTCCCCACTCCAAGGCAGAGCTCTTCGTCTGTTCCATCCTCTCAGCATTGCTCCTTCCCATCCACTGGGCTGGCATTTGTGCAGACAGACGTGAGGCGCAGCCCCCGTGGCCCAGACTGCACTGTTCTCCCTTGCCTCCCCCTAGTGGGAGACGTGGGGCTGGCCTGAGGGCAGGGGACGTGGTGGCCGGCCCAGGTCTGAGCTGGCTCCCCAGGCTCGCTGCAAGACCTTAGGCAGGTCCTCACCGCCCCCGCCCCCAAGCAACAGTCCAGGTGGAGAGCAGCCCCGTTTACATAGCGAGCCCCGAGTGAGCAGAGCCGGTGGAGACGTGCTTTGTGGGGTGTAGGAGTTTCCCGTGCCATGCATGTTTGTCGGATAAACAGTAGGTTGAGTTGATTCCAGCAGATGGTTTGCATCCCCCGCACTCTCTTTCTCTTGCCATGAGCTGGGAATTCAGGGCTCGGCTTACCCCAGGGCAGTGTCCTCTCCCTCTGTCTTTCTCACCCCTTCCTGCCTCACCCACTCACTTGCTTTCCTTTTCAGCCGGGCGCCTCTCCCCTCCCGCTCATGGGCAGCCCCAGAGAATCCACCCACCACCAGCCAAGCAACAAATGCATCTGTCCAAAGAGGGGTAAGCCCTAAATCCAGTCCACACAGCAAACATCAGAGGGTCCAGGATGCCGTCTGGAAGGGTTCCCTGATCTCCCAGCCTCTACCCCAGCCCCTTCCCCCAGCGCATGGCTCCAGACTCTTGGGTTGGAAGAAAACAGATTCTTTTCAGAAGATGCAACATTTTGAAGCACTAAAAGCAAAGTGGAAAGAACTACCAACGACTGTGGCGAATAGCAATACAAGTAACACTAGCTGCTAGAAATATGGCTGCTTATTAAATTATTATCCACCTGGTGTCAGGCCTCCCCTGTGCTTAACACCGCGTGCCAAACGCTGAGCTCAGGTCTTTACATCCATGGGCTCATGAAGTCCTCACAGCACCCCAAGGAGGGAGGTAGTCTCATTGGCCCCGTTTTACAGATGAGAAAAGTGAGGCTCAGAGAGGGTGAGGGGCTAACCCGTGGTCACACAGCTCCCTGGTAGCCAAAGCAGATGTCGGAATACAGATGGCCCGACTTCCTGTACTTTCTGTCAGAGTAGCTGGGGTTTGGTGCGACTGGTTGCCATTGGGCCTGTGTGTTGTCACCCCAGATTTTAGTCCATAAGTTCACCCAGAGAAGTTCCTGTTCTCATTCAAGTGTTTGACAGATAGCAAACGGGGCCACCAGGAGAGCCCAGAGTAATTGCTGGGACCAGGCGTGATGAACATCAGGCTACAGCAGCAAATACGGTGTTAGTGTGTGTGTGTGTGTGGAATTTACTGTGTTTCCTTTTAAGTAGAACTTGTCAGCCATGGTATAACCAGTGTATACCAGGTAATGCCTGCGGGGCAAGATTTAAAGACATAAACGCCCCCGCCTAATTCCGCACTTCCTCATTAATCCTCGGCGAGATGGTGCCTCTCATACTTCATCTTCTATCTCGGTAACCACATCCTCGTTAATGAGGCTTTAACCAAAATTCCTCAAGATAAACCCTCTCTCCAACTGGCCTAGCCCTGCAGCAGGTTTTGAAGTCAGAAGCCCTGACAGGAGGCTTCCTCATCCGCTCCCTGCCTTTCCCAGCAAGTCACTTCACTTATCGAGTGCCGGCTGTGTACGCATCATCTCTGAACCACCCCTCGGTCTGGCAGTCGGAGTGTTGCCCCACAGGTCGGGGGAGAACGTGGGCTTGGGGTGAGGTAGCATGCCTGCGGCTGCACCGTCCGTGAGAGGCAGAGCCTGAATCGGCACCTCGCCCTGCACCCCAGCCCGCCCCACCTCTCCACTTACGCCGTGAGCATCACGGCCTCTGATCAAGCCCAGTTAATCAGGACAGAAGGCCAGAAGGACCGATGGCTCTTCGTGCTATCCTCCTTTATCTGCTCTGCTGTGTTGCCTGCGTGTTGCAGAAGCTGACATGGAGATTACAGCCACCCCCGTGTGTCTTTCCACTAATCATCTGAAACAACAGGACTGTCTTTTTCGATTGGAAAGGAGGCATTTTCTGCCGCTTCTCTGAGAAAATTCCTCCTGCCCTGTTCCCGGCAGCTGCTGGGGACAGTCAGGTCCCCTCGGTGCCAATCCTCTGAGCGGCATCCTCGTCAGAGCCCTGGGGAATAGGCCCGGACTCCTTTTCCAGGCTTTTTCATCTGAAACTGGACCAGGGTTTCTCCACTGAGGTTGAATTGCTGTCTTTGCTCCTCGGCCGTCAAACACGCCCTTTTTGGGGTGCCCTGGGCCTCATTAGCCCTCGAGTGTCCTTAAATACTCTTGGAAGGACCACAACCTTGTTTCTAAGATGATTTCTTTCCAACAGGCAGGTTTCCTGTGGCGAATAATGCAGTTGATTTTGCCCAAACATTCCAGTGAGCATTTATCAAGTACCTGCTATGTGTGCAACACTCAGGATCAAAGATAGCACAGGCCCCAGGAGTCAGGTGGGGAGGAGGTCAGTCCACAGTAAAACCATTGTTTACGGCATAAAAAGAAAATCTTTTATCTGATGCGCAAAAAAACTCCGGTAGGTCACTGAGGCAGGAATCATCAGGTTTGTTTGAAAGTTTGGTGAACTGAACCCAGAGAGGATTTAAAGTAGCTGCTGCTGTGGGCGAGGTCTCAGCCCTCCTTGCCCCTGTGAGCCCCCCAGTGGTGGGTGGCTACCCCCGGAGACAGAGGGTTAAGAGGAGTAGCTCTCGCTGGCCAGGCCGGCTGAAAAGGAATGAAGGTTCCTTGTACGCAGTTACTCCTTAAAAAGTCCTCTTGGCCCAAGGAGCAGGACTGTGGGGTCTTTGGAGGGAAATAAAAAGTCACAGCCCAGTCTGTATTTGCTTTCCTGGCTCGCTGGGCTGTGCTGAGGCCCATCCTGGAACCGCCGTGCTCTCTGGCGGAGGTTATACATGTGGCACCGGCCACCTTTGTCTCTTCTGCCCTGCTTCTTCACAGCACACCGGGCTCTCTTTTCCTCCTGTGCTCAGACAGGGGGCTTTGCCGTGGCTTCTCAGTGAGGGGAGGAGAGTCTTTCTTTGGCTTCTGACCAGAAACACCTGCCAGTGTGGCTGCACCTGTCCTGAGTGGGTGTGTGCGAGCCGCAGCCAGCTTTCCGTGACCGGTAGCCAACGAAGGATGGGGTGAGAACGCTACTAACCAGGTCCCAACTCAGAGCATCGGAAGGAGTTGGACAGACTAACTCCCTTCCTCCGCCTGACAGACTCCTTCCCGTCCATCTCGCAGGACCCTTCTCAAGGGACACCGCCTCGTGGAAACCTTCTGGAAGCTTCCTAGGACATGAGTTGGTGCCCTGCCTTGTGCGTGTCTGTCCTTTCTTCTTCCTGCACACACAGGTGTCCCTGGGGAGGAGGGTGTGGGCCCCACCGTGACTTTTATTGGCTGGAGAAGACTCTGGTGTTTTAAAAATGTTCCGTGGAGATCCTGGTGTCCCCTCCAGTGTTACTGTTACTTGTTTTATATTATGGTTACTACTGAAAAGGATTCTGTCTTATAGAGGAGGGCAGATTTAAAAATGACCCAGAAGGATCCACTCAGGGAGGAAAAGGTGCTAGGTGCACCGTAGCCCCAGCCTGCCTTCTGTCCAGGATGCTCGTGCTCGCCGACGCGAACACAGTCTATTCTACTTCATCTGTTAGTTGTGTCTCCTCCCTTCTCCCTCCCTGTCTCTCTCCCTCTTTCTCTCTCTTCCCCTTTCTCCCTCCCTCTTCCTCCAAAACAGAGATCACATAGTTTTTCTCTTTGCACCTCTGGCTTCCATCACTCTCCCACCCCCACAGATGTAGATGTTTGTTCAGCCAGTGAATGAATGAAGAGTTGAACAAATGTCCTACCACCACCCTAAGGCCCTGAGATTTTGTTCTTTTTGGTGAAAGGGAGTTTAAGGTGATCAGAGAGGGTGGGCCCACAGTGGGGACACTCATTTGGTTGCATTGATGCTGTTGAATGACTCCAAAGATGCTCCTGAATTCACTGGGGGCAGCAGAATAGATGGGAATTTAGGACCACCTTTGCCAGCTGTTCCCTAAGGGAGAACTTTAAAACTCCCCATTGTTTCCGTGTTTACTCACTTGCAAACAGTCAGTGAAGGTGGCGGGAGCTTCTCAAAGCTGAAGGACAGAGGTGTGGCAACCCCACCCACGGGGAGCCCTGGCCTGTCAGAGAAGATGGGAAGTTGTCAGGTGCATTGCTCCAAACTGGTCTTGGCTGTTTCTCCTCAAGTTCTGAGCCAGCCTCCCCTAAAAACCAGTGATGGCGCCTGACTTCTCACCGTGGACCATGGACGGCCTGTGGGGGACAGGGTCCGGGGACCCAGGACTGCCACACCACTGTCTGGCCTTTCTGTCTCCAAGGCAAATGTTCCCTTTATTACTGGTAATCAAAGATGATGTGTTCTGACGAGACAGCATTTTCTCCTGCTGTGTTGTGCTGAGTTTCTATGGCAACGGTTTCAAAAATGGTGAATTTGATTTTTTCCTCTTTAATTCTGTAATGCTCTCAGGCATTCCAGAAATATCTCTATTTTCCTGGGCCTTCTGTGAGTCTAGAAATACTTGGCCACAGCAAGTAGATCACCTCACCCCCCCACGTAGATATTGTATCACATTGTACAAGGCACAGCAAGCAATCGAGAAATCTTTCTTTTGTAATGAAGAATCTTTTTAGCATCTACTTTCTGTGAGTTGATGTGCTAGGCACTAGGGATTCAAAGAAAAGTTAAACTCAGCTCCTATCCTTAAAAAGCTCACATTCCCTAAGAAAGATTAACAAGTACACAGCTAAAAATAGTACAATGTAATATAATGTAACAGCATAACATACAGCGATGTAATGTTAGTAGGTAGCTAACTCTGATATAATGTCATATAACATAATGTAATGCAACATCATATGATACAGTAATATAATTACCATAATAAACATTCCAGCTGTAGGAATAAATTAGTGGCGTAGGGAGGAGGGCAGTGGAGAAAGCCATTCAGCCTAGAGTGACAGCAAGGGTCAGGAGCTGGCAGACGTGGATGTTGTTTTCTGATCAGTTACGTACAGCTGCGCAAGCTCAGGAAAATGACTACGCCTCTCTGAGCCCCCAGTCACCCACTGTCCTCAGCTGGTGTGAGGGTGAAACAGCACCCACCCAGCCAAGAGCAGCTCTTCCTTGGGACTTCCTGCTCATCCCTGCTCGGCCCCTGGGTGCTCAGGAGACGTCAGGAGAGGACGTGAGCATAGGCAGGGGAGGGGCAGGTGAACCTGCTTCAGGGGCAGCAGCCTGAGCAGTGAGGTGGCGTCACGAAGATGCCCGGCATGTAGGGTTCAGGGGAAGGTGAGGAGGGCAGTGTGGCCCATGCAGGTGAAGGGATCTGACCCTTCACCATCCCTCGTCAGGAACCTTTTTGTGTGTCACCGCTGAACAAGACTGCTGTCACAATGGTTCCGTGCTACCAAGGAACCAAAATAAACACAGAGGTGGCTCTAAAAATTCTCAGTGTGTGCTCAGCACTGGTCCCGATGCCACTGTGCCTGGGGCTGCTGCAGGCGTGACTTCTGCCTCCTCTCTTTGAAGGAATGAAGCGTCTCTCCTCTTTGTCCTGCAAAGTGTTGGTACACGGAGGTGTCTGCATATTGCGGCTGTGGAGCGATGCCTCCCCACTCCCCCCGCTCAGCATGAGCCTCAGTTTCCTCTCTTCCCCTAGCAAACAAACATGACGATGGTACCCACCCCATGGCGTTGTTTGTGACGAAATGCGATCACGCCTGTAAAATACATCTGGCATAGAGCAGGCTCTCAATAAATATTAGCTTTTCTTTTTATTTCATATGCTTTGTTTTTAATTAAAAACTCTTCAGCGTGTAAACATTAGTCAACGAATGACGAATACTGACATCAGGCAGCAAATACTGCCATTAACTGCAGCCTACGTGGGAGAAAACACAGGGAAGTGGGTAGCTGGCTGTGTATTGTGAAGTTTGATTAAAGGGCAGAACTACTTTTTCCCTTGTGCTCTTTCAGCAAAACAGCCAAGGTGGGGGGCCAGTTTTCTGCCAAGGTAGCATCCCCAGGTATCACGTGAGGGCCTTGGAGATCTGGAGGTCCAGAGGCCCGGATGCCATTCCCAGATGTGTGATGCTCATTTGAGTGATTTTAGGCAAGATGCCTAAAGCCTGGGGCTGGAGGGGAGCAGTCACTAGAGACTGCTGACCTTTATTTTCGTGGAAGTTTATAGGGGCCCTTGGAGAAGTCTTCACACCTGTGCTCGTTAGCACTCCTTCGCCCTTTCCCCAGGTCCCCGGGGAGGAAGTTAACAGCGCCAGATTTCATTCTGCTTCCATTTAGTACATCACGTCCGAGAGCCCTGCTCGCAGAATGGAAGGTGCCCTTTGCACTAAGCCAGGCGGATTTGCCCAGATGCCACCCTGACCTCCAGCCCCGCGGCCGGAGCTGAGCCAGGGGCCCGAGAGGCGTGGCATGTTTCTGCCAAAGGAGGGTTTTCCCCCCTGGAGGGCGCTCAGGTGGCCTCCCCAGGACTGCCTGTTTCCCATGGTGATTGACTCCAGATTCTGCCCAGAATCTTACAAGCTTGACCTGTTTGCTTGCTTTTTAAATAAGTGATTTCCCCCTTTAGCGTCCCGCAGAGCACGGTGCCTTGGGACTTGGGTCCCTGGAGCTGGACTCGGCCCCTCTTCCTTCTCTGAAGCCGGTACCTGTCTTGTCCTCACCCTCCTCTCTGGGCCTCTCTGGGGCCGCCCTCAGTGGATAAAATGCAAACTCTATTTGTAGATATGCAAGGCTTCAGGGAAGAGGATACACCTAAGGCGTGTCACCCAGAGACCAAGATTCTGAGTTTGAACTGGTGTGTGAATCGCAAAGTTCCATCCACCTGTGCACCTGGATTCTCTCATCCGTGTCTCTCTCTGTCTCTCCCTCTGTTTCTCAGTCTCTGTGTCTCTGTGTGTGTGTGTGTGTGTGTCTCCCTCACACATACACACACACACATATACACACACTCACTCACATACCTTCTGATTTCTGCCCCTTGGGCAGAGGGACTGACCCTGGGCAGTTAAACCTCCTCAAACCTTTCCAGAGCCAGCCTCCGCACCCCCTCCACTGAGGGCATTAATAAGAGCGGCCCTCTCTGTGCCGTTAGCCGTTCTGCACATCCAGACTGAAGGTGTGTCGGGAGGTGCCTGTACACCCCACATCACGCTCTCGCCTCTGCCCCCAGGATGCCCCTGCCTCATCTCTGTCTCCCCATCCTTGGGGCCTGCCAGTCCCTGGAAGGCAGTTAAACGTGTGTGGTAATGACCACCACACTGCTTTGCTCTTTGCCTGCGGTTTGCAGGGACAGGCGAGCTCTTTCTGAGCATCCCCTGAGGTATTGAGAAGGGAAAGCAACATCTCATGATGGTGTGAATTGTCTGAAGGGAGGTTCCATCTCAAAACTCATTTGAATCAAACTCAGGATTCCTGTACAAGCCTCATTGTTCCCTCTGCCTTCTTAAGCGGCCACTCTGGGAGTATGATAAACACGAAGAAAAGTGCACAGCGTGATGCATTTGCTTCAAGTGAGCAGACCCGTGTGACCAGCACCCAGATCAGAACATAGCCAACCTCCAGCTCGAACCCCCTCATCCTCTTCTCAGACTCTGCCTCCCACTCCCAGGGCAACTCTGACACCGGATATTAGTTTTCCCTTTTTTTTAAAAAAAGACTTTTATCAGAATCACCATGTCCCAACCTGCATACTATTGACATTGGGGCTGGATGATTCTATGTTGTCAGGGGCTGTCCTGGGAGCAGCATCCTGGGCCTTGACCCACCAGATGCCAGTAGCAACTCCCTCCCTACCTGTTGTGACCATCAAAAATGTCTCCAGACATCACCAAATGTCCCCTAGGGGGCAGAATTGCTCCCACATGAGACCCAGTGATAGAAATGGAGTCACACTGTTTTTGTTTGTGTCTAGGTATTTTGTTTTGTTATTGTCATCATTGTGTTTGTGAGAGTCACCATGCTGCTGTGTAGAATTGTGGTTCCTAACTCTCACTGCTGTGTAGAATTCCATCGTGTGAACAAGCCACAATGTATGTATCCTCTTATTGTTGTGGGTCAATTGGATTATTTCCAGTTTGGAGCAATTCTGGATGGTTCTGCTGTGGACATTTGTGTACAGGTGTTTTGTTGAGAACATTGTTGGGCATACAGTCTGTTCTGTGACATTTTTTTTGCTGCTTCTCCCCCCAGTGCCATGTGACCTCCATGCCTCCATCGTAAGGGAATCAATTCCTCATATGGGGAAATGCTCGGGCCAGACCCCTCCCCCAGCCTTGCCCTGGCCCTGGTGACATCAACTCCAGTGTTCTGATGGGCACATCGCTGTTGCGGTCACTCCAATTAAGACACTGATGCTCCCCACACAGCCCAGCGGGGACTCCGGCCTCTGGCCAACTCATCACCACCTGAAGCCCTCTCTCCTGATGGGGTCTGCAGGAAGCCTGTTGACCAGACCTGTAGCCCCCGGGATGGGACCACTCAGCCTTGGGAAGCTGAACTCCAAGCCTGTGCTGCATGAGGAGCCCTGGGGGGTGACAGGCAGGAGACCCCACCCTGATAACCTTTCACATGACGATCACTTTCCTTGATCAGAACATTCTGACCCATGTTATGTGCTGACCAAGGTGGCAGGATTTGGGTGTTAAACTTGCCAGCCCTTGAATCAGAGTCTACTTTTCCTTCCTCCCTTCCTCCCTTCCTCCCTCTCTCCCTTCCATCCTTCCTTTGTGTATGGTATGAGTTCAGTACACAGTGCTCTCATGTTGAGGGGGTGGGGAGGAGAACCACAAGTGAAATGCTTTGGGCACCAGAGGAAGATGGAACCTTAAGAGAAGTTTCCGGAAGTAGTACCCAGACCTGAAATTTTGGTACACGTAGATCTTGGACCAGCTTCCCAGGGAGGCAAGGGAGTGAGTGGCTATAGGGAGGCAAAGCAGGCAGGGTGCTTGGCCCTTCCTGAGGTCAGCATCCTAAGCCCGCAGCAGAACTGTCAGAATGTCACAGTGACCTCTGATGTGGGCCCCAGTTTCCCTAAGCACCATTGCCAGAGATGCAGCAAAATCTGGGCCACATAGAAAGAGCCTGGGCTTCGGAGCCTGTCGTAGGTGGGGTCTGGCTCTGCACTGGGGCCTCAGCCCAGACTGCGAAACGGGAACATTACCACCACTTCCTGGGGGCATGAAGAGGACCACATGCTACGGCCAGGGCTCAGAGCCTGGATCAGAGAGGGGGCTGCATGGACGACAGTGCCCTTCCACTGGTGTGCTGTGATGTACCTTCTAATACATATCCCATACAATTTACTATTTGGGGGCGATCCAGTCCTATACGTTTTAACAAATGCATGGAGGCCTATGGCGATGGCCACGATGAAGATTTAGAACTTTGCATCACACCCAGAACATTGCCTCCTGCTGTCCTTTGTTGTCACACCCATACCTTTCTCCCAGTGTCTGCCCTACAGTTCTGCCTCTTCCAGAATATCTCATGAATTGAATCATCCAGGATGCAGCCTTTCCAGCCCTGCTTCACTCAATAGGGTCTAACGCATTTGCCATCCGCTGTGCTGCTGTGTACATTGACAGGTCGTCACTTTGATTGTTGAGCCGTGTTTGATTGTGAGAATGTGCCACCATTTGTCCATTTACCGGTTAAGAGATGTTTGCACTGTTTCCAGTTTGCAGCACTTATGAATAAAGCCATTAGGAACATTTGCACATAGATTTTTGTGTGGACATAAATTCTCATTTCTCTCGGCTGAATGCATGGGACAGCGTCCCAGGGTCATTCGGTAAGTGTACGTTTACCTTGGTAAGAAACTGCCCAACGATCTTCTCAAATGTCTCTGCCATTCTTCTTCCTCACCAGCTTTGTGCTGGAGTTCCGTTTGCTCCGTCCACTTTCTTAGAACTAAATAGTGACGGGTTTTTGTGTTTTTAACTTAGCCGTTTTAATAGGCGTGTAGTGGTCGCTCATGATGGTTCTAATTTGCATTTTCCTAATGATTAATGACGTTGAACATCTTTTTGGGCATTTGTCTGCCTTCTATGTATCTCCCGTTCAGTGGCTGTTCAAATCTTTTGCTCATTTTCCAAAGTGTGATTTCTTTCCCTATTGTTGAGTTTTCAGAGAATTTTATATATTCTAGTTACACACTCTTTGTCAGATATGTGACTTGTAAATATTTTCTTCCAGTTTATGGCTTGTCTTTTCATTCTCTTCGCAGTGACTTTCACAAAGGAAAAGTGTCTAATATTGGTGAAATCCAGTTTACCAGTGTTTTCTTTGTATGGATTGTGCTTTTGGTGTTGAATCTAAAAGAACTCTTTGTTGAACCCAAGGTCACAGACTTTCTCCTTTGTATTTTTTAAAGGCATTACACTTTTATATTTGCATTTAGGTCTGTGATCCATTTTGAGTTAATTTTTGTGTAAGTCATGAGAATTGTTTAGTAATTCTTATATAAGAGGTTGGGTTCCAGGTAACTTTTTTTTTTGCATATTGATGTCCAGTTGTTTCAGCATCATTTGTTGAAAAGACTACCCTCCTCTCATTTAATTGTCTTAGCAATGTTTTCAAAAATCAACTGACCATGTTTATGTGAATCTATTTCTAGACCCCCCTGTTCTATTGATCTATGTATCTATTCTTTTGCCAAAACTATAGTTTTGGTAACTATAGATTTATAGTAGGTTTTTATTTATAACTTTATATTTTATTTATAGCAAGTTTTTTGGGGGTTTTTTTTGGGGTTTTTTTTGTTTTTTTTTTTTTTGCTAAAGTACTGTGAGTGCACCAGCTTAGTTCTTTTTCAAAATTGTTTTGGCTATATTCAGTCTTTTGTGTGTGTGTGTGTGTGTGTGTGCATGTGTGTGTGTGTGTGTTTGGAATCAGCTTGTCTACATCTACAAAAATTCCTGCTAGGATTTTGATTGTTACAGCATTGAACCTATACATCACTGTAGGGAGAATTCACATCTTAACAATCTTGATTCTTTTGGGTCATAATATTTCTCTCCACTTACTCAGATTTTTTTTTGATTTATTTCATTAGCATTCAGATCATGCACGTATTTTGTTAGATTTATAGTAGTGTTTTATTTTTGGTACTTTTGTAAATAAGACTTTTCTTTTTTGAATTCCAATTGTTCATTGCTTAAATGTATAAATACAATTGGGGTTTTTTACATTTTTTTTTAACGGAGACAGTGGAGATTGAACCCAGGACCTCATGCATGCTAAGGGCCCACTCTACCACTGAACTATATCCACCCTCCTGGTTTTTAATATTCACCTTGTATTCTATGACCTTGTTAAACTCACTTAAGAGTGAGGTGATCTTTTTGTAAATTCCTTGGGATTTTCTATGCAGACAATCATATCTTCTGCAATTAGAGGTAGTTTTATTTCTTCCTTTCCCATATACATGCCTTTTATTTCTTTCTTCTACCTTATTGCATTGGCTAGAACTTCCAGTATGACATTCTTGCCTATTCCCCAGATCTTAGAGGGAAATCATTCAGTCTTTCACCATTAAGTATGATGTTAGCTCTAGGTTGTTTGTTGTTTTTTGTTTTTGTAGATGTTCTTTATCAGATTTAGGGAGTTTTCTTCTGTTTCCAGTTTGCTAAGAGTTTTTACCATTAATAGATACTTAGTTTTGTCAAATGTCTCTTTTGCGTCTATTGATGTGATCATGTTTTGTTTCTTCTTATTTCTGTTACTATAGTGAATCACATTAGTTGACTTTGAATGTTGACCCAGTCTTTCATTATCCCTTTTTATGCATTGCTGGATTTAATTTGCTAATATTTGTTGTCTACTTTTTGTCTGTGTTCAGTTAGGAAACTGATCTTCCGTTTTCTTGTCCTGTCTTTGATTTTGGTAGCAAGATAATGCTGGCATCATAAACATGACTTAGGAGATGTCCCATAAAATAAACTGGAAAGTGTCTCCTCTTCTGTTTTCTGGGAGAGATTGTGTAGAACTCGTATGATTCTTCCTTACATTTGGTATAATTTTTCAGTGAAACCATTTAGCAGTTTCTTTTTTGGGGACGTTTTTGCCTTATTTTCTGTAAGCAGTGGTCCTGATGTCAGTTCTGGCTGTGACATCTTTGCAGCTCTGTGAGGGCTGTTCTGCACAGGCACCTCTCAGGGCTGAGTCTGGGCTCTCAGGGGGCTTCATTCTGTTCTCAAAGCCTCTATTGTGATTCCTTGCTTCATTTCTGAGCATGTGCAGCTGGGAGTGAGCCCAGAACATGTGAGGTTCACACACAGAATTAGGGGACCCCTTCTCCAGCTCTCTCCCCCAGAGATTTACCCCCAGGGTACTCTGGCTCCCAGGAGCCTTCTTTCCCAATCATCTGGCTGGAAAGTCGGTATTTCTGTCAGCTCCATCCTCCTGTGCTGTCATCCAGCTCCATACTGCCAAGATGCCCACACGGCAAAGCAGGAAAAAAAGGTAAGGGGGACTCCCGCATCCTTCAGACCCCGAGGGGCCCTTTTCTCCATCCTATTAGCTGGAGAGAAGGGATTTCTCCTGCATTTTAGGCCCCATGTCACAGCCGCCACCATCACGGCCATCAAAGCACGGTCCAGTGATTGAGACTGACCCTGGGACAAGGCCGGGAGAGAGAAAAGAGAAAAAAGAAAGAACTTGGAGACTCCCCCAAGCTCTCCAGCTGCTAGAAGTCCCTCTTCTCAGTTCTCTGTCGGGAAGGAGGGTTTCTCCCAGGGCTTCTCTGGGGAAGTGGGGAGGGAAGGAGGCGGAGCCCCAGAAAGCTCCCCGCTCCCGCCCTGCCTGCTGCTCCCTCATCAGCCCCCAGGTCGAGAGTTCCTAGTTGTGCTGTGTCTCTCCAGCACCACAAGCCTTTCACCTTAATCTGACTTTTTCATAAAGGTTCCCGGGTCTGGGGCTGGAGGCCTCACCGTTTAGACAGGAGACGGACCCAGCAGTCGATGAGGGCCAGGCCAGCAGGCACAGCTGGGCCTGGAGCCAGGACGGCGTGGACTCCTGGGGCATCTCCGGGCATCCCTGACCATGCACAGCCTGCTTCCTCCCTTCCCCGGGCCAGGAGGCCGCGGCATCACCGGCCAGCTCAGTGTGCCCGTCACCCAGGCCTCCAGGGAGTCGTGACGCTTAGCAAGATCCACAGGCGGGAGGTGGAAGTCGGAGCCTTGCTCTCTCCCCTGACACTCCCGCCTGGCAGGGCTTCAGCCCTTGCCTTTGGAGCACACTGCAAGGGCATCACTGTTCATTCTGCGGTGGGCCCTGGACTCCTCTTCCCCTGCTCCTGGTGGGATTCACTTGAAATTAACCAGACCCCAAAGTGGAAGAGGGAGAAAATCGAGAGCTTCACTCTGGTGAGGACTTGAGAGGGCAGCAGCCGCGGGTGCCTGGACAGCCTCCCCACCCCCTCAGGACAATACTAACAATTACGGCTCACAAACCCCGGGTACTTACAGCCAGGACGCTGCATATGTCAGACACGAGACCCTAGGGAGTGGCTCCCACTATTACCCTCATTTTACAGATAAAGAAACTGATGCCCAGAAAATGTCAGTCACTTGCACCTGTCACACAGCCAGAAAGGGACAGAGCTGGGGCTCAGCCTCATGCCTGGTTCTCCAGCCCACGGAATTGACCCCAACTTGCCCTGCCTCACACCGTGGGAGCCCACTGCCTTGTTCTCATCTCTGTTAAAGGGCGGGTAATGCCATGTTACGACAGTGTGCTTGAGTCTCTATTCCTTTTAAATGTGAGCCCTTCAAGGGCAGAGGTCATGGGTTACTCCTTGACCTCCCGAGTGTCTGTCCAACACCTCCTGGTGCAGAGTGGGTCTTCAGCGTTTGCTGAATGAATAATGAATGGGTGAATGACACTCTAAATCTATCCAGCCTTTATATTTGGAGCAAAAGACCCTTTGAGAATTTAGTGATGAGAGAAATTATCTTTATAATGTTTGTAGTCTGGCTGGAGGCGTCCCTGGAATTTTCCAATGAACTAGGTCACCAGAGAGCCTGGGCCACAGATGGCAGGCTCTGCAGAGACAAACTGAGGGCACGGCCCCTTGTACAAATTCTGAAATTGCAGCTCTTTCTCGCCTTGGCCATGCGTGGAGGTGCCAGATTTGCAAATAAAAACACAGGACACCCGGTTGAATTCGAATGTCAGATAATTTTTTAGTATGTCTCTTTGCTATAAGTATGTCCAACGCAATACTTAAGATATACTTGTACTAAAAAATTGTTTCGTGGTTGTTTATCTGAAATTCAGATTTAACTAGGTCTCCTGCATTTTCTTGGAAGATTTTGTCAGTTTATCTGACGACCCTCACCACACAAGCTCTCACTTTGGGACCGTTTGTAACTGCGTCTGACCTCCTTAGTACCTGGCAAGGACGCCGGGGCCCCGGGCTTGACCTTGGCGATCGCTCTCCTGATCTGCTACTTGTAAGCGAGGCTCAGCGAGGAAGGCAGGGAGACCCCAAGGCTCCTGGGCCCAGGAGGATGGGAGGGGACACTTACAGAAATGCTTTTCTCCTGCACAAATTTATCTTCAAATCCACAGCCCAGGAACATTGAATCTAGTTGTGGCAGGGCCGGGATGCCGCAGTGCCAGGGCCCTGAGGACGGCCTGGGGGAGCCCGGGGTACGGCCAGCAAGTTCCCCTTCACAGAGCCTCCACCAACAAACGCCCATTCTCTCTCATTTCCTCTGAAAGGCAGTCATTATTCAGAAAACTGTGCAGCTGGGCCACCTCTGGTTCCTGCGCTTTGAAGACTTCCTTTTGAAAGCATCTTCTGTTCCTCTCTCTGAGGGGCCCACTTAGGGGACATTTACATAACCTCTGTCTCAGCAGGGACAGATGGGGACCCCGACGCCACGCCCACTCCGAGCAGCTCTGTTCCCCCTGGCCCACGGCAGCCATGCCCTCCTGGAGCCCCTGCACTCCTCGCTTGGCCACACATGCCACACGGTGACCCCGTCACATGAGGGACGGGGACCCCGAGGGCTGGGGCACCCTCCTGGCTTCAGAGGGCAGCTGGTCCTAACTGTCTCGTGTGTGACGTGCTGCAGTGTTCAAAGCATCACTCTTAATGTTGCTAAAGTTTAAAACACCAAAAAGTGGCACACGCCCGTGTGCCCACTGACCAGAATAGACCATGTTTTCATATTTCGCCATGTTTGCTCATCTTTTCTTATTATAAAATATTAAACAAAATCAGCCTGTCTCCTCCCACCGCCCCTTTCCTCGGAGGCAGCCGCTGTTGTAGACCTGACTCTATATTCACAGTCCATGTTTGAGCGGTTCCCTGCAAGTGGAGACGTGCATGAGAGACAGTATTTTCTTTAGGCGTGTTTTTAATTTCAGGGATGGTAACTGAGTTTCTTTTGTGACTTGCCTTTTCCCCCCACAGAAATCTTTTTTTCACGTGCTGTCAGAGCCTCCCAGCCCCCCTTCTGCTGTGAGGCCGTCTGCATTCTTTTCCCCGTTTTTAAATGAGAAGCCTGAGCCTCAGGTTAAGAAATGGGCCCCGAGCGAGGACATGTTGGCTCAGGGGCTGAATCGCAGCGTGCCCCCAGGATTTTTGGCTGATTCTAGAGTTCATTTACTCAAGAACTGTGTTTTGAGCATCAGCTCTGTCTGGGGCCCTGGGATACTGGGAAACAGGGAAGCTTCCTGCCGTCCTGGAAGTTCTGCTCAGGAAGCTTGTAGAGATACCACTGAGCTTGAACACTGGCCATTGGGCCACTCTGTCCTGGGGAGCCCTCTTCAACAACCAGCGAGAGTTTTCCCGATCTTGACACGATCATCTCTGATGAACAAACAAGCCCCCACCCTCACTCCAACCTTGTGTCCTTCTGACTGCTGGTGTCCAGTTCAGCAGCAGGAGGCTCCTTCCCTCGTTCCGCCTCCTCGGGCCGCACCATGTTCTGCATGATGGACCCTCTGGTGTTTGAAGTTATGTATCATCACTGCAGATCTGCTCTGAGCTAAACCCTCATCCAAGCCACTCAGCCCCATGCTCAGGGCTCCAGTGACTTCGCCTGCCCATGGGGGTGAGAAGGCCCAGTTGCTTGTCCCAGTAATGACACGCCACCAACACTCTTTCATTCTTACCAAGAGTCAGTTTCTGATCAAATCTTCCCAACTTCCAAATGACGGAACCGAGGCCGATCTCCTTTGATTTTCTATTCATGGGATTTTGCTGTTTAAAGTCATTTTACTGCTTACCCCATTACTTTGAAGTAGAATCTATTTTTACAAAGGAAAAAAAAACATCAAAACTAACAAACCTGAGGAGACAGACCGAGCGACAGTGCTGGCCTGGAGCAGCTCTCGGTGGCAGAACTTGGGGAAGCAGGGGAGCCTGCACTGCTGCAGGTGAGCCTGTGGTGAGTTGATCCCACACAGGCTCGGGACCAGAAATGCCAGGGCCCCAGTTCCCTCATTTCAGCTTAAGCAGTTGGATAAGAAATGCATGTGATACTCTTGATTGTGAATTACTACGTGAACAAGAGAAGGAAAGACTATTAGGAGTTATCAAGCGACTGTCTTGTGCCACATTTGACTTATCATATAGGATCTTATTTACTCCTTGCGAGAATCCTGCTGGTTCCACTGTATTATCTTCATTACTTACAGTGAAGGAAACCGAGGCAAGTTGATTAGATGATTCACTCGGCTGTACTAACTGTAAGGAGGCAGCATCCTCCCGGTTCCCCGTTCCCCAAGCTCTGAGGCAGGAGAATCAGACACTGGCTGTGACCTCTGGCAGTGCTGAGCCGTCCGTCTCCGCAGGTGCAAGGCAGAGAGGGGCTCACTGTGGATAATGAGCTGTCCCCACTCGGGGGCCCTCTGGGGTCAGGGGTATGATGTGCAGCCTGCTAGGATCCCTTCTGCTGGTTTCAAGTTCATTAATTCCACATGGTTGTATGTGTCTCCTTTTCTGCATTATGAGTGGGGCTGAGGGAGCACGAGATGAGGGGGCCTTGTCTTCAGAAGAATTCCATGTGGAGTGGGAGGCTGACCTCCAGGTAGAGCTGCCCGTGAATGTGTCCCCTTACGTAGCCAGAGACTTCGCAGAGGTGATGAAGGTGCAGGATCTTGAGTTGGGAGGTGATCCTGGAGGCTTCATGTGAGCCCAGAATGATGAACACAGCGAGACTCAGACTTCTGACTCCAGAACTGTCAGATAATAGATGTGTGTTCTTTTAAACCACTAAGCTTATGGTAATTTACTAGCTATAGGAAGCTAACACAGGACATCAGATACCCACAGGGATGAGGACGGGGTGAGACCCGTGGGGCAGGGGCAGCAGCCCCCGTGCAGGCTGGTGGCAGGGCTGTGTCAGCCGGGGGCTCCTCTCTCCTCCCCCGACCAAAGGCTTTGCCCAGTCCCCTCTCTTTTTCCCCCAGTGATTTAGATGGAAATGTTCACTGAACGCACAGATGCCCTGAAGAGAAGAGAGGGAGTTCAGGACTTGCCCAGAGAGCCCAACAGGGTGGAGGAGTGGAGTCCAAGCAGGACGTCTGTCTAGAAACCTGGGATCCTGGGGGAGAGAGGAGAGACTGAGCCCGCCAGGGGGCAGAGGACACCGGGCGTGTGGTTACTAACATGGGGGGAGTGCGGCAGGGACGCCAGGGGATGTGGCTGCGGAACCAGCTGCGAGGTCTAGGCATGCTTGGGAGGGAGAAAGTCAGCTTCCTGTTTAGCCCTGCTTTCTAAGAGTGCTGAGTGCGAAGCACCCTGGCTCTGCAGTCGGACACACCTGGTTCTCGTCCCTGATCACAGCTCAGATGAGTGCAGTGGCCATGACCCATGCTTACCCATCTGTGAAATGGGGTTCCAGTGGTACCCTCCAGCAGGACAGCTGAGGGATTTGATGAGAGTATGTAAAAATCCCTAGCACTTTCCCTGACCATAGCCGGGCCTCCATGTTGGTAAGAGAAATAGTGCTCAATAAATTGAAGGAAAGATGAACTGTTCAGTGTTCATTCATTCCTGTACCATTAAAAAAAAAAGTTTACTATGGATCGAACAGTTGCCAGAGCCAACCTTGAGGCTTAGGGCATTTCAGCCTCTGGAAGGGTCTGGAAAGGCCTGAATGGCGTGGACATTGGTCTCCTGGGCTGGAGCCGGGAAGGGGTTCTCTCCATGGCTGTATCCAGGCCAAGCTTGCCCTTTGAGCAGCCCACCTCTCCCACCTCCATCCTGAGTCTCAGGAGCAAAAGCCTTTATAACTGGAAAGAGGAAGCTCTGATCCCCGGAGCACAAACATACCAGCATCTTCAGGTGCCAAAAAGCAAGGCTTGGAGATTAGAATCACTCTCCCGGGGGGAGTTTGTCCCTGCGCACCAGAAGCTCTGAAATGTTTACAAGTCATTGACTGGGAAGTTCTATATCTGGGTCTGCTCACTAAATAAAAGCATGTGTGCAAGCGCGTGTGTGCACCCAAATGCACACACAAGGATGCTTATCAGTGTGCTATCTATAAGAGAACGTCAAAATTCCTAGCTCTCCAGTTCTAGGGGAATGGTTAAGTCATGGCTTGTATTTATGATACGATGTTATACAACAGTAAAAATGTATTTTGATAGACTTATTAATATATACAGTCACAGGTTTAAAGATATTCTCTCTCTCTCACACATACACACCCACAGAAAAACAGATTGCAAAGGAAGATACCAAACTGTTAAGACAGATTAAGTGGGGAGGGTGTAGCTCAGTGGCAGAAAGTGTGCTCAGCATGCACGAGGTCTCGGGTTCAATCCCCGGTGTCTCCATTAAAAATCGATCAATAAAAAGACAAATCTAATTACTCTCCTAAATAAATAAATGAATAAATGACTGCCAATTGAACAAAGAATATGAACATTCTAAGGTGCAGAACGTTAACAGTAATTATTCCAAATTGGTGAGATGACACTTTTTTCTCCCCTTTTGTATTGTCTTAATCTTCCGTCCTGAGCCTATATTGTTATTAAAATTAGAAGAGGAGCAAAGACATTTAGGACGCATGCAATCCTGGAGGGGGGTCTGTAGGGGAGCTGCCCTGAACCCTGAGGTTTTGCCTGCAACAAGGGCCTGAGCATTTGCCTCACAAGGTTGCAGGGATACTGATGTTTCTGGATTAAAGCACGTGCCATCAATTATTTTAAAACGCCAAACGCAAAGCTGTATCTTCAGAGAGGGCTGTTCGGCCAGGCAGATGCCCCGCCAGCCCCCCACCGCGGGCCGTCCTCCAGCCCCCAGGCGCCCTGTTCATTCTCTCTCTCCTTCTTCTCAGCTGCCCATGATGGGGGGCGCCTTCATGGATTCGCCCAACGAGGACTTCAGCACCGAGTACTCCCTCTTTAACTCCTCCACCAACGTCCACGCGGCCTCCAACGGCCACGGCCAGCCGGAGGAGCCGCCCCGGTCCTCCAACGACGCCGTCTTGCTGTGGATCGCCATCGTGGCCACGCTGGGGAACATCGTGGTGGTCGGCGTGGTGTACGCCTTCACCTTCTGAGCGACTCCAGACGGCCCAGCCAGTGAGGCGCTGCGGCTGTCGGCTGCGGGCCGCACCCACGTTCTAGAACCAGGAGTTCTGACCAGGCACACAGCCTCTCCAAGCAGAGCCGCCATGCAACCGGAATCCCCCTAAGCAGCCCTGATTTCAAATACTCCACGCTGTGGTCCAGCTGATCCAGTAAACGCGAAGGCATGACTTCCAGCCCCCAGAGGCACGACGGGGCCAAGCCTCCGAGGAGCAGGTTGGGAAATTCTGGAAACTGCATCTCGAGAACATGAGACCAGAGGGAATGGCCAGTTAGGTTTAAAATACAGACATGGTTGGATGATCGTTTGCTGACAGTAAATAATCATTTATGTGTCTTGTTTTTATGCAAACTTATCACACGGGGTGTGTGGAGCACTGGGGCAGGAGCAGCCCTCAGAAGTTGAGTGTTCCCACACCAATCTTGGTTTCCCACTCAGCCCCTCAGAATACTGGTGGCAGCCCCTTGAAGGGCCTTTGAATGTTCCTTGTTTGACTTAGAAATGGCATCTTTGTCACCAGACACCTGGCCCCTTACGAAACCCGAAAGCATCAGAAAACCCAGGAGTGGGGGGGTTACTGGTGAGACGTGAGGTTTCCGGGGCAGTCGTGGTGGTTTTTATCTGCTGGATAGTCTATCTCTTCTTTTTAAAAAGAGGAGAAGGCATCTTTAAAAATTAGATTTGCCCGGCAGTTAACTCTTCAGGACCCCTACTGAAGATGTCCTTCCTCCTCTGAGAAATCACGGAATTTGGGATGAATAAGGCTCCACTCCACCTCCTCCTTTGGCAGATGGGCAGGAGAGGGGCGTGGCTTGCCTTTGATCACAGGGAATTGAGCCCAGGGTGGACACGGTGTTGAGCCATCCACATTTTAAATGTGGTTTGGCTACTAGGTGCTCTTGCAGGCATGAATGGGTTCTGCCTGAGTCAATGTCCTTACGTGCTTACAAGCCAGTGGCTGGGGGGACTGGCAAACCAGGGAGCCCCCCTGTTAAGGCCAGAGCAGGATGGATGTGCTGGAGGAAGCAGTAGAGGAAAGGGCTCAGTTTTCTTTCGTCCTTAGGGAAGGTCATTGCGCAGTGCCCCCACTTCCAGAGACAGCCTTCCCCCGACCCCCATCCCTGCCCCCGAGAGTGGGAGGAGCTCAGAGGTGGGCTCACTCGCCTGCAGGCAGGGAGTGGCTTTCTCCTTGCCTCCCCACTGCACTGTGAAAACAAAATGAAGGGCATGACCTCCCACTTTGTGGTAGAAAAACTTACAGGACCAATAAGAAGCCTTCATGTGTATTTGGGGACAATTGCAAAGAGGCTGAATTTGTCACTGTGGTCCCAGGAGAAGTGAGTGCTCCTGATGCCAGGCAAAGGGGCATCTTAATTGTCCAGGGGCAGCCACTCATCTCTGGGAGGTTGGCACCCAGCTGCTCTGGTAACAGGATTACACCCGACCTGCAGACAGTGCCGGCAGACAGCCGCCAGCTCTTATTGGCTGCATCCGTCACTGCCACCCGGCGTCCATCCACAGATGCTTCAGCTCGAGTGGAGATCAGGAGCACAGAGAGCCAGTGTGACCTCTGCAAAGTGGGAGAAGGGATGTGGCACCTTCTGCCGGGACCTCTTTTGGAATCACTGACGGGGCCCTGCTGTGTGCAGGCAGGACCAGCCTGGAGGCAGGGCTGGGTGGTTGCCATGGGAAACACTCCATCCCAGCTGCTTCTGCAGCAAACTCCTTTCCCTGAAGCTCTGGCATCCGCCGCATGAGCGAGGTCTTTATTAGACACATGCCTTTATGAGAAGGAGCCAAGGAGGGAGGTCCAGAGCCAGGGTGGGGAGACAATGTGTCTTCATCGGGGGGTCACTCAAGCCCAAATTCTCTGACTCTTTGCCTCCTAACCTGACGTCCCCAGGGAAGCCCGCAGCCCTGTAAGAGGCAGGAGGCAGCTCCCTATTCTCAAAAGGCCTGTGGAAACAAAATTCTATGTTTGTCATGATGGTGAGAGGAGAGAAAAGGTTGACTTCTAGCTGTAAGGAGGGCTCCAGCCTCCAGGCCAGCCCTGGTAGGCCCCTGCTCACTGGGTACGTCTGGACACAGGGGTTTCCCCTATGAAAGCTTTTTCCTCCAACATGAGTGTCAGTTAAATTCAACTTTCAAATCTTTCTCCCTTTTCTGTCAGGGCCGTAGATGGTCAGGAGCTTTAGGGGCCTTCTATCTGAATTTTGCATCATACAGATTACAGTGACTTGTCCAAGTTCACTCCATCTCCATCTCCTTAGGTTCCTTTGTCTCCACCTTTACTCAGATAATGGTGAGGATCAATGTGCACATTAGATTTCCAGCCAGAGTGGCTGCCCTCTCCCTCCTGCCTCAGTTGGGGTTCTGTCTTGGGTGTTAAGAAAGGCCAGCAGATCTGACATCACGGCTTGTGTCCTGTGTCCGGGCACTGTGCCTGATTCGCATGCACAGATTTAATCCTTACAATTACCCTGGTGCATCATTGCTCCAATACACAGATAAGGAACCAGGAACTCAGAGGAGTGGACTAACTTGCCCGAGGCCACACAGCATGAAAGTGATGAGCAGGCTGAACTTGAACCATTTAGAACCATTGGGTTCTAAAGCCGTCTCTGGAACACGGTGTCGCCTGCCCTGTTCCTTAAAGTTGAATACAAGTCTCTTGCCTGGCTAGAGAAGCTCCCAGAAACCAGCTTTCTCGGGATGCGTGCAGAAGGTCCCTGGCCCAGACCCAGAACCCACAGAGGGGCCCTCGGGAGGAGGAGGCCCACGCAGCCAGAATTGATGAGGACATCCTCAATGTGGGATGGTCCATACTGCAGGCTGGGCCCCAGCCAGCCCAGCCTCAGGCCTCCCACTGAGCCCCAGGGCTCTTCCAAGCACAGGGATGGGTGGGGGCGGGGGTGGGGTGCTCCTCCCTCAGACCCCAGCCAGCCTGGGGCTCCCGTTCTGGCTTCTCCCAGGTGAGGAGCCCACCCTGGCTTGACGGCCCATGCTGAGGAAGGAGACACTTGCCTCTTTAGTCGCTGTTCCTCAGGGAAGGGGTCCTCTGTTTGCTGGAAATGCACCCTGTACTTGCCCCTCAGCGAGCCCCTCCCTTTCCCCTCTGCAAGCCGTAGGTGTTCCACACCCATGTGTGCCCTTCGCTGAACAGACCTCGCTTGCTTTATGAGGTCATGAGTTGCTGTCCTTGGAATTTTGGAGGAGAGGCCGGAGAATGTCCCAAGGGGATTCTGCCTCCCGTGGGGCCCAGGTGAGAGATCGCTCTGCTGGTTCCTGCTCTGCCATTGCTGCCCTCCCCTTTTCCATGGGATCAAGGTCAAGAGGCAAATGAGATTCCCTTGACACCATCTATCTGCCAGAGAAAGAAGCTTATATCTCCTTTCAGGCGTCTCGTAGGATCCGAGGGAGAGAGGCGGGGGGACAGGCTGGCATCACTTGGCTGGAGAGACAACAGGCCATTTTCCAGTCTGTTCTAAATGGAGGGCCTGGCTGCCCGCCAGCCCACAAGCATCTGTCCGAATCCCTCCCTGGGGACTGGAGAGGCTCGGCCGCCATCTACACTGCTGCCAATCCCTTCCAGACAAGCACTCCCCTCTCTCAGGACCATGACCCTCCCTCATAATTTGCGGTGACGTGGTTAACAATGATTATTCCTCCTGCTGTCATGACTACACGCCTTCCTGTGCTGTGTGCTGTATATAGTTCACGTACTTCTCAAATCACCCCTTGGGGGCTGGCGTGAGGTCATGTTTTTCTGTGGAGAAAGCTGAGGCCAGGCTGTGCACCTGAGAACCCAGAGTGAAGGGGCTGGGGTTCAGAGCCAGCACTGCAGGCCCTGCAGGCTGGGTGGTCACCCTGCGTCCACTCCCTCTGTGATGAGCCCTTTGGAATGGACCTTCCCAGGACGGGCTTCTGAGGCTGGGCTGTTCTGGTCCCGAAGAGCTGATTTTGACTGTGAGTCCTAGGAAGGGGTGGGCAACAGTGCCCAGGTATTTGTCAGTCTCACAGCCTCACAGTGACATCAGGACCTTTGCCTTTCAGGAAGGCAGCTGGGGCCACGCGGTAAATTGGTGGAGAGCGGACAGGTTTCGGGATGCCCGGCCCAGGGCACCATCCCTCAGCGTGCTGTGCGTTTGCTGGGAAGACAGGGGTGGCCCCACCCGGATGCCCAGCCCAGAGGCTGTGCATTCGCCAGGAAACTCAGGGGGGACCCTGGATTGCCAGTCCCAGCCCTGGGACAGGCATCGTGTTCTTTGCCAGCTGTCACCCAGCCCCCTTCTCCAAGTTGTGGCAAATGCCTTTTGACTGTCCCCAGGTCCCTGGTGGGCTGGGGAGGCCTGAGGAGCTGTTCTCCTGGCCAGAGGGAGCAGTTGGAGGCTGAATGTTCTGTCTTTGCCTGGCCCACCTCTCCTGCCCCACCTGCTCTCCGAGAGGTTTGAGATAGTTGCCAGGTCAGACCGATCAGCAGGGGAGCAGAGCCTTGAGCCCAGAGCATCTATGATGTTTCTCAGCCACTGGGACTGTGGTTCTCACCTGGGGGCACTTTTACCCTCCAAGGGACCTTTGGCAATGTCTGAAGACAGTTTTGTTTTTCATGATGTGGGGGGATGTGTTCTACTGGCGTCTAGTGGATAGAAGCCAGGGATGCTTTTGAACAGCCCCCACGACAAAGAATTATCCATCCCCAAACACCAGGAGTGCCAAGGGTGGGACACCCAGCGCTAGACCGTGCTATCTCTGACTCCAGAGCTGTGGGTGGCTTCCAAAGCTCCACCTTTCCCCATTTGTGAGTCACTGAATAATTCAAAGCTCTTCTGAGCTGCAGAAGTGATCATGGTTGCTGCCTCAAGTTCAAATAATAATTCCAGCCAAGGGCAGTGGTCCGGCACCCAGCAAGCCGTTTGGAAATCCACGCCCTCTCCCTTGCCACTGTCTTGGGCTTCCGTGCAGAGCCAGCCTGGATGGAAAAAAACCCTACAAATTCAATGGGAGGGTGGGGCTGAACTTGTCCCCTGTTCCCCCCAACTCCCAGTAACTGTGTGTCTCTGGGACCTTGAGGGACCTGGCCCCTCGCCAATATATCTGCGAAAATCTTAGAAGGGGTGGGGGTGGGAGGCCTGGCTAACAGCCTTTGGGCAAACCCACATCTTCTCTTGTTTCTGACCTTTTCCTACCCTTTTCCCCCAGTTGAAAATATCCTAACAGCCTTTCTACTATCTAACGTTTCTACTGTTCAAAGTTGTAAACCTTATTCTTGTAACTAACCACTGTCCAGATACCCAATCTTCATGCCAAGAGAATCAGAAACGTTCCTGTGTCTTATGAATGTTTTCATAATCAACTTGTAAATGTAAGTAGTTTACTGAACAAAAAGGTATTTTCACTATTCTTGTAGTCCTTTGCTACTCAAGCCCCCAGGTTTCGAGATGGGATCACTAACTTTTACTACAGTGAAAAGGCTATTTCTTAACGTAGGGCTTCAACGTGCTCTTTTGATGAAAAATCTCTAACCTTAATGGATGTAAAACTGTAGCCGTGGAATCGTGCTCCTTTGACTGTTGGCACTGCTGCTTTGTTGTCATTTTCTATTATGAGAATTAAAAAAAAGAAAAGAAAACATCAACTCTTACGTGTCTGAATCCAGCCTGTGCTTTCTCTAAAGGATGCTGTTGACTCACCTTCGCGATGCTCTGCTCTGGCGTGGCCTCCATTTGGTGCTACTGCCGTCCCCTCCCGCAGGCAGCACGGGGCCCCTCCCCAGCCTCCCCGTCTCCCCACCACCTGCAGCAAATCGCTTTCATTCATTAACATTCATTTGCATTAACATTCACTTACCCACCAGTTTTCCCCACCCTCTGAGTCATCTGAGAGCAAAGTTAATCGTCCTCAACTTTTTCTGCCCCCGCAGCCTAGCACAGTGCCTGGCTCGTGGTTAACACACAACTGACATTCAGGGAATGAATGAGTGGTAGCGCAAGGACCGGCCCAGTGAATTTCAACACTACCCAGGGCAGCGAGTACACAGTTAAAGCTTGGTTCACTCACTCACTGATCACAGCAAGCACACAGCACTGGCTAGGTGTTCTGTGCAGTTCTGAGCTCTTACACGTATATTAACTCACTTGGTCTACACAATGGCTGTATTAAGTCGGTACTTTAGTTACCCTCCTTCTTGGTTTTACAAATGAGGGATCTGAGGCGAGGACCGGTTTCACACATGGCCTGTGAGGGCAGACTCAGGACTGGAACCCAGGACTGGCTCACAGTCCGTATTCTAATGGCTGTAAAATGCCCCTCAGTGTCTGAAGACCACTGACTAGAGGCCCCGCACCGGGCAGGGGTGCTGTCCGGGACACATTTTTGAGGGGGAAGAGGCACAAACACCGTCACTGTCGGGTGTTACGTGCTGAAATGATAAGGGGCCAGGTGTTGCACTCTGCACTCGGATCCCTTCTGAAGGGTCTGGACGGGCCCAGAGGAGGCCCACCGTGGTGGCCAGGACCCTAGGGAAGCAGGAATGGTGTAAGGGATTGATTGGATCAGTGGCTTAGGCAATAGTTAACAGCTGATGGGAGATTGGACCCAGAGCTCTGGGTCCCAGCTTAGAACTTAGTCATCCTAAAAGGTAGGAGGGGGGCAGGTGCAGGAGGGGGGCAGGTGCAGGAGGGGGCAGGCCAGTCAAAAGACTCATGGGTCAAGTGTCAGGGTCTTATGACCAGGAAGCCTTGGGCTGCAGAGGCATCCTGCCCCCCCCCAGCCTTGGCCTGGTCCCAGCTCTCCCCGTCCCTGTCAGGCAGGGAGATCCGGTGCCCACGGCTCCCAGTATTGCAGGAAAATGGGGGGCGAGAGAGGATGGTGGTGTCCCAGGTCCCAGGTCCCTGATACGCACCCTGCCAAGTGAGGGTCCTTGGCTTCGTGCAGGAAAGAATTCAAGAGCGAGCCACAGTAAAGTGAAAGTAGGTTTATTCAGGGAGGTACACACTCCATAGGCAGAGTGTGGGCTGTCTCGGAAGGCGAGAGGGGCTCCAGGGTAAAGGGGTGCTGGGTTGTGTGGGGTAATTTCATAGGCTAACAAATGGGAGGATTATTCCAACTACTTGAGGAAGGAGCAGGGAATTCCAGGAGTTTGGCCACCACCCACTTTTTGGCCTTTCATGGTGAGCCTCAGAACTGTCACGAGCCTGTCGGTGCGTCATGTAGCGTGCTGCTGCGCTGCGGTGAGCACGCGCTGAGGCTCAAGTTCCCCCGGCAAGTGAGTCTTCCGCCATCTTGGGTTTAGTCGGTTCTAGCCAGTTTTGGTCGTGTCCTCAACGGCTGTGTCATTCTTTTAATGGTTGCGCCCCGCCCTTCCCCCCTGTCTCGTCGGAGCAGGGTCAGTCCAGACTGGGAAGATAACCCACCCCTGCCCCTCTCAGGTCCAGCGACCTAATTTGCAGGACCCACTGTAACATGAAAACGCAGGGCTCTTGTTCAGAGGTATGAAGATGTCACGATGGAGCCCAGGGCAGCTGCAGAGGTCACGTGCCCACAAAGCCCACCCTGGCCACGCTGCGCTGAGCTACGCAGCCCGGGGAAGAAAGGGGCCGAGGACAACACCCCACACCGCGCTGTCTCCTCCCGCAGGCTGCTCGTCGGGGGAGTTCATGCTGACCGCTTGCGGGAGAAGCGGGAAAGGCCAGAAAATGTCCCCATTCCTACATGCAAGCGCCTTGTGCAATGTGACTTTGCAGCTGCCCCATCCAAAGGTGGAGCCTGTCTTCCCAATCTCTGACTCTCTGGACTGGCTTTGGAGGACTGCATCCTCCAAGAGGGACATGGGGCCAGTCCTGGGTGTAGGTGGTCCTCAGGAAGGTTTTCAGCTTCTTCTCCTAATGACTTTGGAAACCTGCGAAGCCAAGGCTAGCCTGCTGGATGAGGAGAACCCAGGGCCCGGCTGCCCCACTGTCCTAAACGACAGCCTGTCAACTCCCTCACAGGTGAGTGAGCCGAGGAAGGGGAAAGATTCAAGGAAAAGGAGGTGTTCCACAATGGAAGTGCCGCATAATGTTTCTGAGATGGTAAGTAAAGCCAAATAAATCACTGAAGGCTTCCTGGAGGAGGCAAAATTCAACCTTGCATAAGATCTGGAGAAGCAGGTGCACAGCAGAGGGGTGCATGGGCACTAGAGGATGGGAGATCAGGCTGGAGCCTGGAGGTCAAGGCTGTGATGGAAATAAGGCTGCTAAGCAGATCTAGGGAGGCAGCAAGGAGGCTGGGAAGGAACTCCTGATTTTGCCTCTCAAACCTGCCCCTCCAGCCACCCTCCCAGCACCTCCCCTGCCCCCAGCTCGGGCCAGTGGCCTTGGGTCTTCCTCCCCATGGTGTAACATGGGAAGATGGCAGAGAAATCCACAAGCCTTGACAGACTATGTCCTCAAGACTGAAGAACATCATTTTGAAATAACCAAGAAAGCACGTGGCAAGATTTTTCAAGAGAAGGGAGCAGCCAATGTGAAAACTGCTGTATTTATATTTTAAGAAGCCACAGCCAGTCCAGCCCATACCACAAATGCCTCCACCATCCACTGCCACCTTCCCTGCTAGCATTTGCACCCAATTTTTGATTTTACAAATTTGGTTTGTTGGATCCTATGGTAAGTCTATTTTTCTTTTTTTTTTTTTTTAAGGAATCTCTGTACTGTTTTCCATAGTGGCTGCACTTCAATTTTTTTAAAAATTAAATTTAGAAAACTTGATTTGTAAATACATACGTTCACATTCTATTTGCCTGCTACCAATCAACCTTGATATCTGAACGGCCCGGAACGGGCTTCCTGGAGCAGAACGCTACGCGGCGAGGGGCCTGTGAGGAAGTCAACTCTCAGACAACCACCCATCTTCGCTTTTGTCCAGGAGCCCCTGCACTGTGATTTGGGGGGTGGGCGGGCTCCCATCTCCGGGACTAGCCTGCCTCCCTGACTAGCTGTCCACTCCTGGAGGACAAAGCCCTTTGGCCCCCACCTGTGTCCCCCACCGTGCCCGGCCAGGCCACGCTTCCTCACAAGTGGGTGAATACTAAACAGGGGAGCTGGGATGAAAAGTGCAGGGGCACCCTGATGCCTGGGGGACGGCCACTCCCTGCATCACCTCGGGAGCTGTCTGAGCCTGGGGGGAGGGGAAAGAGGAGGGGGAGGGGACAGACTCAGTGATTCTGGGAGCACCCCCTGTAACAGAGCCCCTCCCCAGGCATGTTCCCCTTTGACTGAGCCAGGCTCGGGATGGTTCGGACTCCTGTAGGGTGCTGGCTTGACCAGAGCAGCAGAAAGGGCCCCATGATGACGTTTGTATGAGCCAGGCTGCTGGGGCCTTTTCTGCAAACTAAACAAATAACATTAACTACCAGGGCAACCAGCTCCCTGCAGAGGCGCTGCCCTAAGGGGTTACAAAGCACTTTCCAATCCAGCTCTGATCCTCTGGACGGGACCCTCCCCTCCAACACCGACCTGGCCCCACCACACCACCTATCCCAGCTGGGCCCTGAGATGTGCAGGGGAACAAGGCAGGGTTCCCTATGCTTTGTCTCTGGGGAGACAGGCTTACAAATGATCAGCTGAAGACAATAGTGTGTTGGTGTGGACAGTGAGAAGCCTGGAGGAGGGGACAGCCAGAGGAGGGCCTCCTGGCCAGGCTGGCAGCCCAGGCCAGAGGCTGAGACTCTTGTTTTTAGGGAAAAAAAATGAATTTCACTTACTTGTTTATATAATAATTAATGATTGAGCACCTACTATGTGCCAGGCACTATTCTAGACAGCGGGGCTGCATAAGTGGACCTTCTGACAATGCATGTAGTTAAATGGTGTCTGTGACATAGTCAGAAGCACATCCTAGTGTCTATTGCTGACAGTCCCATAGCACACACCTGAAATTCGCTGAGAGAGTAGATGGAGCATTAAGTGTGCTGACGCTGACAGCAGTAACAGCGACAGCAGCAGCAATAATAATAAAGGGTCTGGAGGAGCCTTTGGGAGGCGTGGACTTGTCTGTGGCCTTGATGGTGGTGACAGTTTCCCGGCTGCACACTTACCTCCAAACTCATCGAGTTGTGGACATCGAAGATGTACAGCTTTTGACATATCAATCATACTTTATTAAAGTGGTTTTTTCAAAAAGGACATACATATTTGGTCCCTGCCCCTGGTGCCTGACACAGGACTCCGAAGAACCTTGTCATTCCCTGAGTCATGAGAGCCGCACACAGAGCTCCTAAACCCTTTGGCTTCCCGGGTGACAGGAGCATCTTTTGTTCTAACGAGATGACTGTTGCTGGGGTCCTCGATGGGGCTGGTCACCAGAAAGACCAAGCCATGGTTAGAAGCCTGGGACTGTCGGCCCCACCTCCCATCCTATGGGGAAAAGGTGAGGGTCTGCCGATGAGATGAAGCTTCCACAAAAATCTCCAAACTGTGGGGTTGGGAGGACGTCCCGGGTGATGAACACATCCACGTGCCAGGAGCGGGGTGCACCCTGAACTGCAGGGGGACAGAGGTTTCCGCACGGGGGACCCTTCCAGACCTCGCTCTGTGTTCCTGCTCACCTGTATCCTTTATAATATTCTTTACGATAAACTGGTAAACGTTAAGTCAAGTGTTTCTCTGAGTTCTTTGAGCTGTTCTAGCAAATTCTTAAGTACAAGGAAGGTATGATGAGAACCTCAACAATTTATAGTCAACCAGACAGAAGTGTGGGACCCGGGGGCCCCACAACTTGTGACTGGTGTCTGCAGAGGGGGCATCTTTGGGACCGAGTCACTCAACCTGGGGTCTGACACTAACTCCAGGTAGTCAGTGCCAGAACGGAATTAAACAACAGGGTGGGACACCCACTTGGCGTCGGAGTCTTGGAGAATTGTTTGGTGAGGGACAAATAACCCCACACCTGTGGTGTCAGAAGTGTTGTAAATAGAGGAACCATTCTCCTGTAATATCAAGTGGCACTCAGTGTTAAGAGGAAAAAATGAAGCTAGTCATGGGCTAGGAAGCAGAGGCATGCTGTTTGCCGGGAAACAGAAAGATTTGGCACGAGTTAAAGCGATGAGAACGGAGCTTATCCTGTAAGGACCGACGGACAGCAGGAGAGGTGCTGGCTCCAATCCGCTTCGTGCGGAGGTGGGAGGTGCCAGCAAGGGACCATCAGGGAGGCTGGAGGGGTGAGGGGTGAGGTGCAGGGAGCTCAGGGAAGCGAAAAATTACAAAGGATGGGTCAGTGTAAGTGCGCTGAGGCCAGCTGTGTCTGCCAGCTGGCAATTCTATCAATACAGTCTACGCCCCGCCTGCCCCCTGGAGCCTGGGGGACAGGGGTCCAGCCTTCCCAAGGCTCATGTTTCAAAGGAATGGCTTTCAGGTCCCTGAGAAAGACTGTCCTGAGTTGTAGGAAATCCACAGACGTCTCAAAGGGACAGAGGGAGAACTCGCCATTGTAAAGCACTTTCTGGTAAATACTCTGAGGAAAGGCAGTCAGGGGCCTGTGTCAGGCATTGGCTGGAAACACAGTAAATTCTTCTGACCGTCCAGAGCTTCTCCAGACAGGAACTCGAAGGGGGCTGGGTCAGCCCAGGGACACAACCTCAGGATGCCAGAAGCCTGCTAAGGTTGGTCCCTTGGTGCTGAGGTTTGGACGGGGTCATCGTGCGCAAAGCCCTTTGCGGCTCTCAAAACTTCTACCCCTGGCGGAGGAGTGGTGCTGGCCCAGCCTAGGACAACAGTTCAAAGAGGTGACTGAGGTGCCCAGCCACCCTGAGGAGCCAGGCAGAGAGGAGAGATTGGTACCCAGTTCTTACCAAGTGTTGTTCCAGAACTGCCTTTGGAAAAAGCATCCTTCCTTAACCCACAAGCGTTCACTGAGCTTCCACTTTGATCTGGACAGACAAGAATAGAGCCTGGTTCCTGCCCTCAGGGTCCCACTGTCTAGTCTTGAACTCCCACTCAGAGGCGATTGCGTGACATGACCCAGCTCTCCCTTGAGATGAAGCCTCTGAAGGCCTCTTATTCCCAGCAGGGGTCCCCATGTGGGTGAGGCACTGGCAGGGCATCGCTGTGCTTGGGGCATACCCACGTGGTGCTTTTTTACCTTATCGGGCCCTTCTTCTACGTGGAAAGGGCTCCCGGTGTGCTCTCTCCTGTCACACCATGCTGTGTGCTGCCTGGGGTCTGACCTACAGCCTCACGTTCAAGGTCAGAGCCCTAGGGAGCTCTCTGCAGCCCAGACTCTTCATTGAACACTGCCATCAGCAGCCACAGCCCCGAGTCTCATCCCCCTCTCACCTTAACCACATCCATCCTTTTTCCTGTTTTGTGAGTCAATCGTGTGGATCCTGGGATGGGAGCCATCACCCGTCCATCCCTAATAGCCCAGAAGACGATCAATGCGGAGCAGTTCCCACAAGATCCAAACACAGTCGTGACTGCTTCCTAGTTAAAAAGAAGTTTGTTACAAATGTCAGTCAGTATTGAAATCTAATCTTCAGCCGCCCTCTTGCAGACACGAACAAAAAGTTCACCAAGCGCGTATTTTGTTGCTGCGACCGAAAACCCCAGGAGTCAGTGTATGTTAGGTGTGTGTGCTATTTCCAAAACCCACAAACTAAGAGTGATAAATTTTCAGTACAGCTTAGAATTTGCTCATTTTATTACCCTCTTTTTTGTTACGTTTAGAAAGGAAGTCAAAGGGATTATAATTTAACTTGAGTAAAAATTTAAAACCATGTATTTTACGACAAAGGGCCTTTAACTTAAAATGGCCAAAGCATCGATAATACGTATTTGCTATAAAGAGAATTTATTGTGAGTTTAAATTTTCTGATACTAAATGTTACTTAATAAAGACTTGTTTTCGTTAACAGGGTGGGAGGGGGCGATACTTGGCAAAAAGCCACTTACAAAGATTCCCTTGTATCCACTCAAGGCTCCCTTCCTTGCGGGGTGCTTAGGGTTATTTTGTTATGGGGCGTAGGGGGAGGGTAAAGGAAAGGAGAATAGAATTACTTGGCAAAAATGAGAATGAAAATGCAGCGGGACTGAGGATAGATCAGCTGTGGGCACGCGCATGAATACGTAATGACCCTTGTTAATTCATCGGGACATCAGACACTGCTGGAAGACCACCGGGGGTCACTTGGCTCGAAGGTAGTGACAGCAGAGGGAGGAATGCCTCCGCTTGGAGGCGCAAGAGGAGTCCTGCCGAACTGGGGCTGCCGTCAGGGGAGCATTTGGCAAAGCCACGACTACCTTCTCCCCCATCCTCACTTGTGGTCCCCCTCCTACGGGAAAGGAGTAAGTGTGTGTGTCTGAACCTGTGTGGACACTCACTTTTCAATGCCCCACCGCACCCCAAAACCCATTCAAAATCCCACCTTGCCCAGAAAACTTCGGTGATTTTAATGCATTCCCAAAATTTGCCCCCAGAGGGCGCCATGCCCGAGGAGCCCAGAAAAAGATGGACAAACACAGTAGGCCAGGACCAGCAGGGGGCAGTGTGCCTCCAGGAATGTGAGCAGGTGGCGGTGGACAGCTAGGGCAGGTGGGTTCCAGGCCCATTTCTGCCACTTAGTGGGTAAGAACTGTGTGAGACACGCGCCCACAGGAAGCACAGGCAGAAGCTCTGAGACGGTACTTTTCAGCGGACTGTTCCCCCAGGGGGTAGCCCTAAATGACGAAGAAACTGATCAAAACCTCCTTGCAGGTCCCAGACCCTGGCCCATGAAACGAATGCCAAACAGACAATAAAGCCGGGGTCCAAAGTGGTGGGCCCTGGGCCGAGCCCAGCCCTCAGGCCTCCTCTGACAGGCCTGGACGTGGCTCGGTTTTAATGAATCTTGGTGTTGAAGTCCGACATGCAGGCAGAAAAGGCATGTCATACGCTCACAGTTCTTGTCACACTCATAAACCAAGGACTCAGGCCCACAAGCCAGACGCTCTCAGCCCGTCCAGAAACCCCTTCAGCCAGCCCAGTGCTGCAAAGTTCATTTTAAATAGTTGTCAACAACAACAGCAAAAGAGAAATCTGGATTTCTTGACAAAATGGGAAGATCCGCAGGGTGCTCCCGCCCACGGGCTGAGGTTGGCTGCGGGCTTTAAAAGAGGAGGCCGCTTACCAGCTCATGGCGGTCCCCTCCCTCAGCCAGGAAGACGGGCCCGGGCCCTGGGCCTACGTTTAAAAAAAATTTGTTTTATTTTATTTTTTTGAAGCATAGTTGATTTACAGTGTTTCAGGTATACAGCAAAGTGATTCAGTTATACATTTATATGTATACATATTCTTTTTCAGATTGTTTTCCATTATAGATCATTACAAGACAGTGAATAGATTTCCCAGTGCTATACAGTAGGTCCTTTTTGTTTATCTATTTGATACATAATAGTGTGAATCTCATAATCCCCAATTCCTAATTTATCCCTCCCTCCCTTTCCCCTTCAGTAACCGTAAGTTTGTTTTCTATGTCTGTGAGTCTGCCTCTGATTTGTAAATAAGTTCATTTGTATCATCTTTTTAGATTCCACATATAAGTGATGTCATATGATATTTGTCTTTCTCTGTCTGACTTACTTCACTTAGAATGATCATCTCCAGGTCCATCCATGTTGCTGCAAATGGCATTATTTCATTCTTTTTTATGGCTGAGTGATAGTCCATTGTGTATATGTACTTTATCTTCTTTATCCAGTCATTTGTTGATGGACATTTAGGTTGCTTCCATGTCTTGGCGATTGTAAATGGTGCTGCTATGAACATTGGGTGCATATATCTTTTTTAATTAGAGTTTTCATCTTTTCTGGATATTTTCCTGGGCCCATATTGTCAAGGGCCCTTCCCTGTCCTCCTCTACATGCCCTTTCCTGTCAGACAAAGGGTCCAAGAGCCTAGAAGATGTGTCCATCTGGATCCCCCGTTCTCCCTTCTAGACCACACTTTGGGCTTAGGTCCCCAGGTTTCTGAGTTCACCACCAGTCCTGGGTGCTGCGCACTGCTGAGAGCTGACTCCACAGGTGTCTGCACCCTTAGACCCCAGGCAGGTGCCCAGTGCCCCTCCTCCTGGCCCCAGGGAGGGCTGCCATCCCAGGAGGCTCCTGGAAAGATAAGGGGTGACCTCTGACTGTGTGAGCCAGGGCAGGAGGCCAAAAACAGCCAGATGGTGCAGATGACAGGAATTACAGCCCTCTGCCCTCTCCAGAGGTGCCGAGCCACGGGAGGCCGGCCGGGACGGCAGCGAAGTCGTCCTTTACACACTTCCGCCTGCGCGATAAGCTCCCGAGTGCGGGAAGCCGGAGGAAAGCAAGTTATTTTCAGGTTGATCACAGGCGGCTGGCAGGCCGGCCGCTCCCTGCAAAAACAAACCGCTCAGGGAGAGGCACCCCCACCGCACGCTGCCGCACCGGCCCCGCCCGCTTCCCCAGGGGCTTTGCACATACCCCGCCCCAGGTGGCGCCCCCTCCTGGGTTTAGTGCTGGAGGCCCCACGTGCAGGGAAGCCATCAGCATCAAGACAGCCCACCCCACTGCGGCTCCCGCGGCGCCTGCCCCCCACGCCCCCTCCCACAAGATGTCTTTATTTGGAGGGGGGTGTCCTGTGAATGCAGAAGGCTCTGCCCGGCCTCGGGCCCTCCCTAAGCTGCCCTTCTGCCCAGAAGCTTTTTCCTTCCGGTTTATCCAGACTCTTCCTTTTGGTACATTGCGGTCGGCCCTGGGCGGGGGCCCTGACCGCCCCGGCCACCACAGGCTCCCGGGCTGTTTCTGTCGCAGGCCTCAGCCCACAGCTCTACAGGATGCTTGTCTCCACTAGCTTCCTGCTTTATTCACCTGAATCCGCAGTGCCCACCAGCGGGCCTGACATATAGTTGGCTGTCAGTAAATATTTTTTGAAGGCTGGAGGGGAGCAGGGGAGGGAAGAGGGGAGGGGGGAAAGGGAAGGGGAGGAGGAAGCACCCTCAAGATGTCCGTGTCCTTCAGAGTCACAGCCCTCAAGGTGACTGATGTCACAGAAGCATACTCCAGGCAGAAGACAGGCTGCGTGGCGTCTAACTGGTGTGGATGGAGACCAGTCGGGTTTGCTGTGTGCGTCTAATCGCTGAAGAACTCGGTTGAAGTGTGACTCATCACGTGCTCGAAGGAGCTCAGGCAGCACAGGCTCCTGATTTTCAGGTCACTTAGATATAAATCCGTCCTCAAAACTGTGTGCGGCCCCATCTGTGTGTGGACCTAAACCAGAGCCGCTGAGACGACCCCAGCCCGGACCTAGACGAGGCTCTGGAGTGCGGTGGGAAGGCCAGAGCACCGAACGCACCGCATCCTCCGAAGGCCAGCTCCCCGCCGACCCAGACGCCCCTCCCCCAGGGCTGAAGCTGCCCTTCCCCTCCCCCAGCTTTGCAAGCACATGACTCCTAGCATCCTTGGCAATGACCGTGGGCTTCAAATCCCTCTTCCCATTCCCCCATGGCAGGCCGGTGCAGCTCAGGTTGTGTTGCCTTTAAAAACCTTTCCCTTTCTTTAGCCCTTTGGAGCTCCTCCCGACTTGCAAGATGAGATGCCACCTGACTCATGAATCATTTAGTAAAGAAAAGTAGATCTTTAAAATGTACTCAGTTGAATTTTGTTTTTTAACAGATGAGTGGCAAGCTGGCAGCATTCGGGGACTTTGAGAAACAGACGTGGTGCCCACGAACCCCTTTTTGAGTTCACTGTCTCTCTTACCACTTCTGAGGGCCGTGGGTAAACTCCTCCTGGTTCTGAGCTCTGCTCTCTTTGCATTGATCCCTGATATAATGGACTTTCCAGCCAGTTCCCTACTGGTCTAGACTCACTAGTTCCACGCTGGGAGCTGCTGGCAGTTCCGACCACATTTGACTGGAAAAGCCAGCCTTTGGTTCTGTTCCCAGATTCCATGTTGGGAATCTGCTGGTGGTTTCTCACTCAAGGTCCACTGGTTTGGTCCTTTCCCCCGTCCCAGGTTCCACTGGGAACTAGGGAATTGGTGGTGGTGCTCACGGGGCCTTTGTCTTGGCCAGGCTGCAAAAACTGGTCACTGCCAGAGGCTTAATGTGAACGTGTTTGTTTGTCTTGTTTTGTGCAGTTAAAGTCTGGCTAAGAGAAATGAGATATTTAATTTATTTCTAAAGAGTTAAATGCACCACCTTCTGGTGCATCTGCTTATTTTATGTCTGAGATCTATAATCCTGGAAGCTGTAAACATCTACAAAAATGGCCAAGTCTTACTAAACACAACCCAGAATTCCAATGGCCATGAGAAGGAATGTTCCAGCTAGATAGGACCAGATAAGAAGTGTGTTTAAAGGTGTGAATTCCCAAAGTAAACAGAATGGGATACCTATTGTATTGGTGTACAGAAGCTTCCAAAAGGCTTCAAAATTCCCAGATAGCTTCATTTAAAAAATTTGTTGCAAACAGTTAAAGAAAATTTAGAGACTACAAGATTGTAAACAAAAGCTCACCAAGTTAATGGCCTTACGGACACCCCCTTGTCTACCTTCAAAAGAAGGCCCCCATTTGGGCCCCTCCCAGAGTTGACAGGAATTTTCTAGAAAACTGCTACATTATTTCCTTAAACAGCCAGGAGGAGACTAAAATTATTATTTTTTTAAAAATCTTACCAAATTCTGGTAAATATCAAAACTGTGTTCTTCGCTTTAAGCCCCACTCAGAGCCTGCAGGTGGGATCCTGGGAGAGCCGGCAGAAACTGCCTAAGGATGAGAATTCTAACCAGAGTCAACTTTCCCAAATCTCTGTCTATATTGCCCTTTCGGGAAAGGAAGTAAAATTTCACGCTGTCCCTTCCTTTCCAAATCCAGATCTACTGGGTATTGATCCCTCCTGTCTCAGGGAGAGCTATCCCTTCTTGCTCATCTCACTTTGTGTCCTAAGAGCTGAGCTGGGCTGTCCACCAGGACATGCAGGCTGGCAGTTCTTTCTTTTGACTACCGTTGAGAGTGACTCTGGATCTTGGGAAGCTAATAACTTTTATATCCTCTTTGAGGATGCCTCTTTGGTCCACGGACTTGTTTAATACTGCCTGAAATATTTACTATTTGCTCCAATTGAAAACTGGCAAGATATGTATTTAAAAGAATTTTTTAAAGTAGCTCTGTAAATCAAAAGTTGACCAGATTAGAAGCTGATATTCAGAGACTGCTAGGAAAAAAATTTGAGCTTTCTCCCCCAAGTTGAAATAAAACTATATATCCAGAGAGAGAGAAACAATTTGGGGATAATATAGTTGGGTGGAAAGATCAAATTATAATGTTATTTAAGCAGCAACCCTTGAGGAATTGAAAGCAACTGTCTTTGGGGTGGGTATAGCTCAGTGTGAGAGCGCATGCTTAGCGTGCACAAGGTCCTGGGTTCGATCCCCAGTACCTCCATTAAAACAAAAAAATGCTGAAAGCAACTGTCTTTATCTCAAAAAATTTTGCAAAACCAGAAATACACCCCTAGAAAACATCGCCATTCCTAAAATCTCCTCTATTTATCTCAAAATGCTTGCAGATGTTCTAAGAGATTGGGACATTGGAGACAGAATTGTCCTGTACTTAAGAAAAGAAGGAAATTTAAATAATAATTACTCTACACCTGTGATAATAGGGAAATACACCCCCAAACTTCTTGGAGAAAATGTGGAGACTTTCTCCATGCCTTCGCAATAACAGATTTTCTACCCTGTCCTCTCTCGGACCCTATAGCCAGCTCTTTGAAATGCAAACTTCGGGGAGAAATTTCTTTTCAAAAGGAGAACAAAAAGGGAGAAAGAGTATTGGAAACTTGGGCAAATAAAAAAGAATCTTTTAAGCGCTTCTTTACAAATATCAGTGAAGGGCTTTAGTCACCTGATCGGGTGACCTTAACTTATTCCATCTACCAGAAAACAACTTAGATCCAGCTTCTTTAATGGCTAGTGGGTTTACATTGTTGCACCCGTCTCACAACTAGAATTTTAAAATAACACTATAAGGTCCCTATTGGCATCCTCCTGTGTGTCCGTGTGTGTGGGTGTGTCCTATTTCTCTCCCTCTGGATGGCATGGCTAACATTAACTTGCAAAGGAGCTCTATTTAATTGGCTTAAAAATAAATAATTGCTTCTGTGAATTAAAAGGTAATAGAACCTAACTCGAATGCTTTTCAATCTCAAATGATCTAGGAGTAATCTTTAGTAAATAAAAACTAGCTTAAGGTTGTTGGTTTAATTAAAACCAGTATTCTTTAGAGTTATCAACAGTGAGTATGATGCAGACATGCAGCTTTCATCCAGCCTGGGTTTATTAGTCAAATAAGTTCATGTTATTTCTGTTACAAAATTTGTCAGCAAGAAAAAAACTGGTTATGATAACATTTCATACATAATCTAAACGTAATTGTTGAAAACAAGTAAATTAAATGAATGTAAGTGAGATAAAAGCTTCTGGGCTAACTTCTTAAATTGTTTTCCCAAATCTTTTTGGTAACATGAAACTTTAAATGTTTTGCTTGGTTAAATTAAATGATGGATACTGATTGAATATCCAGATCATTCCCAAAAAGGATAAAATACTCTAACATTAAGTAATTAACATAGATTTATCTACCTTTGGCTTCCTCTTACAGAGAAACTAAAGATTGAGTCTCTTAGTAAATATGATTGGTGTCGTGCTGAGAAATTTTCTGAGAAAACACATCTCCATAAATTATTAAAAAAGTGTATTTTTGCCAGTCTGCAGACTGCTAATATAAAAGATGGCTCAAAATTGCTTACTTTTTTATTTTTGCTGGAAATTAAAGGTTTATAAGGGTTAAAAAATTCTAATAGATGTGATTGCAGATACTAGAAGGATCTAAGGGAAACAGCTTCCTACACAAAGAAAGTAAGATGTGTATCCTGAGTTAAAGAAGATTCATGAAGAATGAATCTCTGGAAGAAATTTTATGTGTGGTCAGAAATGGCTAGGACTGAAATGAATTTAATTAAGTAAATGTGTTTTAACATCAAAAGTAAGCTGGTGCAAAACTAGAATTTGTTTTTCTCTCTATTGAATGAACAAAGTTTTCTTAGATGGTCAGTCTGCTCTTGATAAGAAATTGTAAAAGACTTTTTTTTCACCTTTTAAAATAATCTGCCTAGAAAACAAGGATTCTGTGTTTTGTCAAAATAATTTCTTGTGCTTAAAAAGATGAATTTTCTCTATTAAAAGAGCTAAAGCTTTTTTTTTTTTTAACAACTATTTAGCTTTCTGTATTTGCCTTTAGTATCTTCTGCTGCCACGGATTAAATGGATAACTAAACACTATTTCACAGTGATTCGTGATCCTATTTGACCAAGTGTCTTAAAATTTGTTGATATTTTTGACAAACTTTCCAACATCAAATTCTAAATGAAAGTCTTTTTTGACCTCAGACTAACCTTGAAATTTTCTGGAGGATCCCTGAAACATTCCCTCCCCCCCAAAAATAAAATTGTTCTCTCTCATAAAAAGGGAGATGTTAAACTTATTAAACTTATTTTATATGTTAAATTACATGAGAAGGATTGTCAAGTAAAAATTAACACTAAGCCTTCTTTATGTTGTGTCTGCACAGGTGTATGTTGTAAGTGTTCCACAAGTTGTGTGGAATTCCTGGAAATCTGATACGTCCTGATACCATGTTATCAGTCATAATCCCAGTTATTGTCTTAAAAGGTTTTATGTTGAAGTGATAACCACATTTCCTTCTAAATTCCATTCAGATATTTATTAATGGGCATTTTAAAATCTTTTGTTATTTACCGAGAGTTATTGCTTTATTCTGACACTTTTACAAAAGCATTCCTGCGAAAGTGCTTTATCTTCAAGGAGAATTCATGGAAAAGAACTTTGACAAGTACAGTTTGCTGATAACTTTAAGATCATAAAACTGAACTGGCTTTTGTTATATATTTGTAAACTGGACTGGGTCCTGAATTCTCCTAGTTTTCTCAAATATCTGGCTATGCACCTCCAAACTAAGGTTTTGATCACTAAGAACAAAGACTGCCCTTGAATCTCCTTGGAGGGGACTATACTAGGACCAAAACTGACTGGCACAGGCATAATAAATATGTCCTGGCTGAATCTCAGCCTTGCCCTGTTCATGCAAGGGTGGGCAGTGTTGTCTAGACAAGCCCTGTATCCTGACCACTAATTTCGCCAAGGGAAGTCCAATTCCAACCTATCTAACCTCCTACTACCCAGATGTCAGCCAAACTTAAGGGATTTGAACCTTGGGGACACATCTTACAGCTGAAAAGGGCTCCACCTGACATCTGGTCCTATACAAATGCTGGAGATACCCAGATCAGATTGTCTAGAAAGGGAAGTAGCTGACATCAAAGTAGACTGGATCAAACCTTCATAACTAACCCTTTCTCCTTTTTCTCTTTCCATTACTCTTGCATTGGTCTGGAAAGCTAATGCCATCATCTGTACCTCCCAGGCCATTGCTAAAGGGGATAATCTTTCAGACTGCTGGATTTGTCACCAAAAACTCCAATCTGCCCATGATGCTAAAAAAAAAAATCCTGATCTGTTTCCCTATCTCTGGGGAACCTGGGGAACTTTGCATCCAAGTTTCTGCAAAGAAAGGGACACAGGGCAAGAGCAACCAGAGTAAACCTGCTTGAATTTCCCCTCTGCTACCTACCCCCTCACATGAACGGGAGCCAGTTATCTAACCCCTGAGGGTTAGGTTCTGTCTGTAAGGTGGGGATAACTTCTACTCTCCAGGATTGTTGTGTGTGAAGGGGAGCAAAATGCACCACCCCAAAATATATTTCTTTGACATACTGATTATTTTAAGCTATTTTTTCTTTACCATATGACCCAGGAATCCCACTCCTGGGCTTACATTAAGAAGGAAATCTACTTCAGGATGACACCTGCACCCAATGTTCATAGCAGCACTATTTACAATAGCCAAAACATGAGAACAGCCTAAATGTCCATCAACAGGTGACTGGATAAAGAAGATGTGGTATATTTATACAATGGAATACTACTCAGCCATAAAAACCGACAACATAATGCCATTTGCAGCAACATGGATGCTCCTGGAGAATGTCATTCTAAGTGAAGTAAGCCAGAAAGAGAAAGAAAAATACCATATGAGATCGCTCATATGTGGAATCTAAAAAACAAAAACAAACAAACAAACAAAAACAAAGCATAAATACAGGACAGAAATAGACTCACAGACAGAGAATACAGACTTGTGGTTACCAGGAGGGTGGAGGGTGGGAAGGGGTAGACTGGGATTTCAAAATTGTAGACTAGATAAACAAGATTACACTGTATAGCACAGGGAAATATACACAAAATGTTATGATAACTCACAGAGAAAAAAATGTGACAATGAGTGTGTATATGTCCATGAATGACTGAAAAATTGTGCTGAACACTGGAATTTGACACAACATTGTAAAATGATTATAAATCAATAAAAAATGTTTAAAAAAAATCTTTGTTTTTTAAATAGCAGATATGTGAGGGGTTCTGAAGGAGTTACACTTTGGTAAGAAATACTGATGTTTAAAAGAAATCTCCATTTGTAATGGAGTCCCCTTCTCTGCACCAGGAAGAGAAGGACAACTTTTCATCTCTAGAAACTCTTATCAATAGAGAAGGCCACGATCTAAATCTCATAACAACCTTACTCTTGTTTACGGTGCTTCTCTGGTCACCTTTCATAACTGACTCCCCACCCCCAACAACTTCTTTTCTCTTCAGCTGAAGATGGTATGTAAGGTGATGATTTGGGCCACTTTGGAGAGTTACTCAGTTTTCCTGGGTATATCCTGTGCACACAGGAGGTATACATGTCATGTTTTTTTAACTCCTTTTGATCTGTCTTACATCAATTTAATTATTAGACCAGTCAAGGAACGTAGAAGGGTGGGAGGGAAAATTTTTCCACCTTTATACATGGATTAAGTTAGATACTACAGGTAACAATCTTTATGGAGCAAAAGCTCAGCAGAATCTAGTGTTCTTCTCCCCTGACAGGTGCAGAATGTAGTTACCAAACTGAACTTGGGTCCACTTGCCCACCACACAGCAAAGCCAATCTACTGACACCGAGTTGTGGTAAAGGGAAGTACAGTGTTTATTTCAGCACCCAGCAAGGAGAATGGGTGGTACAAGCTCCAAAGACCCAAACTCCCCAATGGCTTTCAGGGATCAACTTCTAAAGGCAACATTTGGGGTTAGGGCTGCAGGGGGCAATCCTTCTGATTGCTGGGTGGCAACACAACAGGGTGGTGATATTTCAGCAATCTTGATCATCAACATTTTGGTTCCAACCAGTCTGGGGTCTCCATGCTTGTGGTCAGAATGGAGTCACCATCCTTCACCTGTTTGGGGATTTTAACTCCTGCAGAACAACTCACAGTTATTTGTATTGTTAGGTATATCCCTTGAGGAGGAGCTAGGAGACTGTTTTATTGCTGAACTATTGTTTCTTTACTCCTTTCCTCTGCATTCCACCCCTTTTCCTTAATGGTAACTGCTTGAGTCTACTCTTGGAACTCAGGGAAGGCCTAAGAGACCAGAGCCTTTTTCTACAAACAAAAGATGGGGGACATAGCGGGGCTTTTGTAGTTGGGGAGACCCCACAGGGCCCTGCTTGGTTTCAGTGGGAGAAGAGGCCCAAAGTCATGGGGTCTCCAGCTGCTCCAGACCAAAAGTTTCACAGCTCCTGGGTTCTCTTTCAGGGGCCTGAGCGCTGACTGCAGATTCCTCCAGGGATTTGTTGGTAAACATCTTAATCTGCTCTGAGAGGCACTGGGTCAAAGGGGGGAAATTAACATCTTGGAAGCTAGTTCATCAGCAGTGGGTCTGATGGAAGATATTTGAAAGCCTTTTTATCAGCCCAGCTCTGTATTTTTCCAAGTCAAATGCTTCTCACTTTCCAGTGTTCTGGAAAAATCATTGTTTCAGTCTTTCATGGAACAAGCCCTTTCTGAGCACCTGCTGTGCACCAAACCCTGCACTAACCACTAAAGAGATGAGAGTGCCCTCTATCCATCGCTTGTTCCAGGGACATTTCCTGAGGCCCTACTATGCACTGAGCAGTGTGTAGAGGAGGACAAATGAAATGTCCTTCTACACTTCTGAGATCTTGGCTGAGACCTCCTGTAATAGAGACAGATTAATAAAAGAAAAATAAATAGAAGCTTATTAATATGTATACTTCATCTATGCATAGGAGATACCCAGGGAAAAATGAGTTAAAAATGAGTAACTCTCCCAGGTGGGCTCAACCACCAGCTTAAATACCAGCATCTTCGGTGAAAGACAAATAAAGGTGTGGGACAGGAGCAGTCATGGGAGGTGACCAGGAAGAGCACAAGAGTGAGGTTGCAAGACTGCAGATTGAAGTCAAGCCTTCTCCAGTGATAAAAGTTTCTGGAGATTTAAAGCCATCCTTTTTCTTCCTGGTACAGAGAGGGAGATGCACTTACAAATAGACACTTCCTTTATAGCTGTGAAGGTCTCTTACAAAAAGGTAACCATTGCTCTGTTTTCAGAAATTCTCCTGTATCTGCTGTTTCTCAAAGCAACCTTTATGCCAAAGAAGCATGTTTTAGAGTGACATATTCTGCTACCTTTCAAGCACAAGACCCAGGAGACACAAGATACAGTTCCTCTTCCCTGACGCCAGAGGACTCCATAGTCTCAAATGCAGACAGCAAGAAACACAACAAGCACAGAAAAAATCACTCCTGCCACCTGTCCTGCAGAGCCTCCCTTCACACCGTGCATTAGTGACATAAGAAAAGAAGTGATGTTTTAAGCTACAAGCGATCAGGGAGAAATTCCAGGCTTCCCAGTAAGGGTAATGGAAAATTTGGGAGAGGGGAGTAGACCTTCCACAAAATCTTTGAAAACTGGACCACAAAGGTGAAACCCAAATGCCAATTCATCCCTCCGTTTGACAGACATTTACTGAGTCCTTACTGCTGTGCTCTAGGCACGGTATGTAACACGCAAGTCTTGCTTCTGTTTTCCCTTCACCTCAGACAGAGCAGAGGCCACCGTACTGGAAATCTATGGGCACATCCCAGCTTTGTGAACTTCTGCTCCTTCCGTGGGTGCCCAAGAAATACCTTGGAGGTCCTTTTAAGAAAACAACCGCCTTCCTCTCAGGAGAACCATTGCCATTATTAATTCAAGAACATCTTAGAGAAACACTCCTTGTCAAGGATGTCAGTGTAAGGGTGGAAAATTTTCCCTTCTTCCTTTCTAGATTCTTTGGCTGGTCTAATAATTAAATTGACATAAAACAGATGAACAGGAGAAAAGCAAATTTAATTTTTTACATATAGAAGCCCCATAAAAATAGGAAACTCAAAGAAATGACCAAAGCAGGAAGCTTTTACTCCTTTTAGACAAAGAAACACTAAATTTGTAAAGAATTGATGAGACAAAGGGGTCTGGGCTTGGGGTAGTCAGTGTCAGTTGGTGAATATACAGGTTTTGTTTATACAGCCTTCTGCCCCTAAGTTCCCTGTTTCTGGTGATACCCTCTGTCTCCTACCCTCCTGGTAGGGGGAGGTACCTTTCACATGGAAGATTTACCTCCTGCTTTTGGGAGACAAAGGAGAGTCAAAATGTCCTTCTGGCTGTTTCTCAAGTACCTTTAACTCAAAATAATCAATTTGCCAAAATGGCATATTTGGGGGTGGCATACTCTGCTTCCCTTCCTCAGTTTGGGGAGAAAATCACTCCTGCTCCCATCAAAAGCCAGAGCCTGCTGCGTGGTCATCTCCTGCTTGTCTTTACAGCTTTTGGATAAATAAATCCCAAATTTTACACCGTTGAGGAGTGCCAACTAAAGGATGCCACTGAAGCCAAGCAGGACCCTGCAGGGCTCTCTCAGGTACAAAGGCCTTTCCGTGCCCCCTCATCTCTTATTTGTAGAAAAAGGCTTTAGTCTTCTAGGCCTTCCCTGAGTTCTACAGAGTGGACTCAAGCAGTTACTAATAAGGGAAGGAAGGGATTGCAGAAACAAAGGAAAAGTAGTCAAGAAGCAATAGTGCAGACGAGATTGGGCGTGTTCAGGGTGGTATTTCTTCAGGGATGGATAATACACTCTTGAGGGGAGAGCGGGCAGGCTCAGGTAAGCAGCTTCCCTGAGGTTTTTTTTTGCAAGTTGGCTACATAGAGTATGAAAATGAATGGGCAGAACATTCACTGGGAAAGGAAGGGCTTGGGGTCATATCCCCTGGTGTTTATTCCAACTCCACCTTCCCAAAGGAAGGAGGGATTTGTGTCCTTATTTAGTCTGGCTCTGAAATGTCATGGCATCAGTGCATGATGGATACTTCTAATCTGCAAGGCTAATTTTATTGAAATGAGGGCATAATGAGCAAAAGGTTACATTCAGACACTGGAGATTCCTGCCTTTTCTCACCTTTCTTTGTTAGCCTCCAGGCTGCTCATCACCCCCAAAGTTGTGACCACTTATCAGCCCAAAGGTTTCTGTTTTTCTTTTTTTGCCCAGGGACCCCTGGTGCTTAACCTCTGAGTCTTGTCTTTGACTTTGGGAGGCACTGGTGCATATGAGAGGGCATGGAAGCTCTACGCCCACACCCACGCCTGGCTCTCTGCATCTCTTCCATCTGGCTGTTTCTGAGTTACATCATCTTAAATAAACCAATGATCTAGTAGTAAAATGTTTCTGGGTTCTGTGAAGCTCTCTAGAAAATTAATCAAACCCAAGGAAGGGGTGGTTATGAAACCCAGAAGGACACCGTGGGACTCGCCTGGCTACAAAAGTCCCTCCATATCCCTTATTTCTTATTTAGGCTTCAAAATTCAAATACTAAATTTCTCCTTGAATTTAATTCCTGCCAGATTTCATTATTTCCTCTCTTAGAAAGTGCAATGCATTCTTTTAACTCTTTGAGCATCCTAAACATATTTATTTTATAGTCTTATCATATCTTATCATATATAGAGTTTCATAAAACTTTTTTCACCTTGAATGAAAGTTCCTTTACTCAGTGTATTGACTCTCTTGCACAGCATTAATTTTTTCATGTGTTTCTGACATTCAGTTTATAACCTCAAAGTCAATATGAGAGGTTTTTTGGTCTTGCATCTACTTTTATTTCTCACTTTCCCTAAGATGTGCATTTTGTCTGTTGTTTCCACCAGGTCAATGGACTGTCAGAGTAGAACCTGGACCTATGTTGGGTTTTGGAGCTCTTGCCTCTTGTTAACACTAAGGAGACCACAATCCGGTTACAAGATTAGTAGGGGTGGGAGACTATGGGGCCAGCCACTGAGACTTTGTCCTGCCTACCACCCTATCTCCTTAGTCCCAAAGGTTCCTAACGCTATAGTCATAGATAATAGACCATTTTTTCTCAGCCCTTGTCTGAATTGAGTCCTCCCCACCGGCCCCCTAATCCCCCCACCCCCAACCCCATGCCCTGACATTATGAGTCCGGCTGCAACCATCCTACTTGTTACACTGAATTTCACTCAGTGCTTTGCATTTCTGTTCTTTTTCTGGTTCACAGAGATGCTTATCTTGCTTTTGAGTTCCAGTATGTCTGTTTTGGGTATTTCCTTCTTATATTTTTTTCTCTCATTGCTACCCATTTGGGAGTGATGTCAAAGCGTGAATTCCTCCATCCCCACTGACAGCTCGGTGCCTAACCTGACACAGGAAGGACTCATTCTTCCCCTGGGTTTGTCTGCTACATCCTCGCCCTGACTTGGGCCTGAGCCCAGGACTTTCCCCCGGGGCAGTTAGCGCACAAAAAAGTGTTTGTTCACACAACTTGGCAAAATACTCATTCGGGCCTGTGCTGTCCTTTTGTTTGGATGTGAGACAGTTTGAATCAATTGAAATCAACAAATGTTTATTGCAGGCGGCTATGTTTGGTTGGTGGGATTAAGGATTAAAACACAACAACAAAACATTCTTTTAAAGCATGTCAACAGCTCCTAATAAGGGAAGGTAACAGTTACATGATGCATCTTCCCCAAATGACACTTTGTTTGAAAATCTTTGGTGGCCTCCAAAAAACCTACTGCTTCTCAGCACTTTACAGTCTCACTGCAACCTCCTTGTCCAGACTTCTTTTTCTTTTCTCTCTAATGTAACTACACCTGTATCCTCCCACCACAGTCAACTCCTGCCTCTGCAACTTAGCTCAAACGTGCAAGATTTTTGCTTTGTAATGCAGGCTGTTGGGTACTCTGGTCTGGGGTTTAGGCCAGTAGTGTAAACTCATGATGTGAATTTCAGGCCTTAAGTAGAGAGATGTGCGTAAGTTTGTTACGGCTGTCATAACGAAATACTACAGACAGACTGGGTAACTAAAACAATAGAAATTAATTTGCTCATGGTTTTGTCGACTGAAAAAAATACTTTAAAGTTGAGGGTTAGTTTTATTCAGTGAACATTTCTGAAGACTTTCGCCCAGGACACAGCCTCTCGGGTCTCTCTGAGAGACTGCTCCAAAGAGGTAGGGGAGAAGCTAGGATATATAGGAACTTCTACAACAAAGACCAGGTAGTCAGAACATTGAAAGATCGCTGTTAATGAAAGAAGACCAGACATCTCATGTTAAGGAATTTAGTGCTTTTCTACAGATGGGAAGTTGCAAAAGTCTGGGCTCACTGAAATCATTTCTTTGGTACACACCTGGCTATCTCGGGCCAGTATCCTGTTCTTCCCCATCCTGAGCCCCTCAGGGGCCCCCTTGAGGACTTGCCAGCCAGCAGCCTGCTTGTCTCCATCCTGAGTTCCCTCAGGCTCACCGTCGGGACAGCTGTAGTGGCTGAAGGCTGCAGCATCCTTTGCTTATTGATGTGGCCGGCAGTACTTTTCATCCTCAGATTCTGAAGATTGGAAGTCTAAGGTCAAGCTGCCAGCAGGGCTGGTTTCCTCTCAGGCCCCCTCTCCTTGGCATGCAGATGGCATACCTCTTGAGCTTCTTCACGTCGTCACCTCTCTGTGAACATACACCCTTGACATCTCTGTGTCCTAATCTCCTCTTCTTATAAGGTCATCCGTCATATTGAATTAGGGCCCAGGCATATTACCTCATTACAATCTAATCACCTCTTTAATGGTCCTATCACAAAATACAGTCAAATTCTGTACTAGGGGTTAGGGTTCCAAGGTGAATTTTGGAGAACAGAGTTCAGTCCATAACACGATTGTAGCTGAAGTCATGGGACTGGATGATCTTACTGAGAGGATCGAGCAGGGGGTGCAAACTCTATGGCCTAGAGACTAATGAGCAAGTGCGGCTGGTAGTAAACCAGTAGCATCTCAAGTCATACTCTTTTAACACAGACAATTTACTTGATTCTTCTCATTTTTAAAAAAGTCATTTTCACCAAAAAAAAAAAACTGCTGATTTTCTTGAAAATACATTCCCATTTGGAATATCTTTTGGTTTACAACTTTTGATGGAGACTTTAGCACAGAGAACAATTTCTCTAATGTAAGGAAAACAGCACAGTAATTCAATGCAGCTGAGGCTCAGTCTCAGCTTTGGGATACAGGAGGGTGGGGCAGGGACACAGAGAACCAGGAGCATGCACTGTGTCTAGAGTGTCCGCCATTAGTCAGATCCTGTAGACTGCCACCCTGTGGGAGGGCTGACCCGGCACTAGGGGATCCTGCTTTTTCAAAAGAATCTGGAAATATGCATTTTTACAATGTACGATACCCCCACATTAAAATATTGGCTCAACTGTTTAAGAAACACTCTGAAGTTTCAACAGAATATATCTTCGAGCTGTATTCTGAAGGTGAACCACCAATGTCTAAACTTAGACAAAAAGTGAGGCACTGGGACTGAGCTCAGAGCAGTCAGCTAGAATCTTGCAACCTCTCCTGACCTCATTAATAACCCCAGTTAGACTCTAAAACCATTAGGTAAAAGATTAATGAGAATTTTATATGGGGAGACACAGCCACACTCACTGTGGGACAACAGATGGACGTTGTGTGTTCCCGGTGTGTGATGCACTAGGAAACACCCAGAACCACCTATCACTGCCTTCTGCCAAAATCACTCAGCCTGAATCTAATCAAGCTTCTAGACTGAATTTCTGGCTTATGGGACATCCAAAGGTTAGAGGAGCATATCAAAGGACATTACAAGGATGCAGGAAATTCTACTGGACAAACAGTCTGATTTCTCCAGAGGGTAAAAGGGAGGTTTAAGAGACATTCCAACCAAATGCAATGCATGGGCCGTTTGGGGACGCTGATTAGAATAAAAGTGAGACAGTTGGAGAATTGTGGGCCTTGGCTATGTATTAAAGAACACTAAGGAATTACTTTTAATTGTATTGCACATGATGATGATTTTGTGATTATATATTTTTAAAGACTTTATCTGTTTGAGATACAAACTGAAGTATTTATGATTGAAATGATAAGATATCTTGGATTTGCTTTAAAATATTCTGGGAAAACAAAAGAGGGGGAATGGATGAAATTAGGTGAGCAAAATGTGGATAATTAGTGGAGCTGGTGGTGGATACCTGAGGAAGGTTATTATATGATTCTCCCTACTTTTGTTTTATTTTTAAAATTCAGTGGAAAAAAAAATCCCAGCACAAAGCCCAGATAAGCAGGGAGCCCTTGTGGACGGATGGGAGGAGCCCCGGACAGGCTGCCTGCTCTGTCTTCTTCCTTCCCTGGCATCTGTCCATCTCTGAGCTTTGATACTAAGCCTTGACATACAGCTGTGAGCTGCTTTATTCTATCTTTTCAGTCTTTCTTTCAACACTCATTAAAACTTACTATGTGGTAGGGCTGGGCAATAACTGAGTCAAAAAAAAAAAAGATGTCATTTTAGGATTCTGCACCCAACTCCAGCATGTGGGATTTCCCCCCAACACACACCACCAACTAAGTGTCCAACACCAGCTAGGTGTCCAGCAATTCAGCTCAGTCCTGACACTGGAGAAAGCATCAGATCCCAAAGGATGAGGGCTCAGTTCTACAAAGCTACACACCTCCCCACCACTTTATACACCATTTGCAAGTTCAGGTTATCATCTGTGCTTGTGGCCCACTGGCTATAGACCAGAGGTTCTAATTGTTACCAAATCAGACGTAGGTCCTCTCACCCACCATACCGACACTGGGTCATGGCGAAGGAAAGCATAGTGCTTATTGCAGCACTCAGCAAGGAGCACAGGTGGCTCATGCCCCAAAGATCCGAACTCCCCGATGGCTTTCAGGGCCGGGCAGGGAGGGTCCTTGCTCTGACTTGCCCAAGGCAGGGTTGCCACAAAGCTTCAGTTAAAAAAAAAAAAAAGCAGTATATGTGAAGGACATTTGCCTGCATATGAAGTTAACAAAGGCTGGTGAGGAGGAAGAAAGGGGGGAGGAAAAAAAACAACCAGCATCTAGATTGTGACCTGAAAGGATTTTGCAAGCTCTGCTGAGGTATCTGGACTTCATTCATTCTGTCATGGAGGCAGTAGGATGATGGCTAAGTTTTATGGGTTCTTTTTGAAACATTACATTCATATTGTCATCATGTTTTTCAGGGAAATATATTTATTTTCACATATAAGCTACAGACACTGAAACTGACATGCCCTACCCAGGAGGTATGACATGGACACACCAGCTGGAGTTACAGACCATCCAAACAAACCCTGCCAGTCAATACGTATTGATTCAGGTGTCTTATGTATAGTATCTAATTTTATTTACACAATAGCACTGAAACATAAGCCTGTTATATCAGCTTTTACTGCATAACAAAACCACCCCCAAACTAGTGGCTTCCAAACATAACCACTGACTTAGCTCACCATTTCACAGGTAGACAGTTTGGGCTCATCTGAGAGATTCTTCCAGCCTCAGCTGGGTTCACTTATACCTCTGTACTCAGCGGCCCAGTAGACTGGAGGCTAGCTGATCTAGAATGACCTCCGCCCAGAGTGGCTCATTTCTGCTCCACATGTCTCTCATCCTCCAGTAAGGTATCATATTTTCTCACATGACAGCTGAGTGTTCAAAGAAGGGTTCAAAGAAGGAGCAGAAGTGTACGAGGCTTCTTAAGCCTAGACTTGGAACAGGCACCCACCACTCTCTCGGCTAAAGCAAATTAAAGGGCCCAACCAGATTCAGAGGGGTGGGAAATGGATGCCGCTTGTTGATGGGTGGACCTTCAAGGCAAAGGGTGGGATTCGGGGAGGGGTGCAGGATTGTCACCATTTTTCAAACTACTGCAATGATTACCCCCTTCTTCTGTAACAAAACCAAGGTTCAGAGAAGTTAAGTAACTTTCCTGTAGTCAAACAGCCAATAAATAACAGAGCTGCCAGGCTCCAGTTTCCAACTTTTCCACAACAAAAAGTGCACCGTCATTTTAAGGAACTTAGAGTATTTCGCTCTGTCACAACCATTATTCCCTCCTTCTGTAATGTTGTAAAATCATGTTGTAAAAGATAGGAAGAGAGAGGAACAGGAAGTTTACAAGCAGTAAATATTTCGGAAAGGATTTCAAATATGACAAATTATTTCCTGAGATCTAAATGGAAAAGAATTTCACTTCCTTTTGGCAGCATCAGGGGCTAAGAATTTTTCTCCTCCAGCGTTCTATTTGGCCCCACATTTCTTCATCCTTCAGAAAAAGAGAAACATAAAAACCCAAGCAGTCTATTTCCCAAGAGCTATTTGGGATGCACAGGTCCATGGCTGTCGCTACAGGGTCTGGGAGCGGCCACAGTCAGCGTCAGGGCAAAGGGAGAGGAGAAAAGCCTTCTCTCTGTCACTAGGCTGCCTGTTTCTAAGTAGAATTCTCAAGATTCAGGGCAGAGAACACAAGGAATATTTCCCCACGTTTAGGTACATTGTCAGATGGTTGCCAAAGCAATCCAATTTGGAACTGAGCCCAGGAAACAGACATTTGGGGTTGATCGCCAGCATAGGAGCCTGCTGCCTCTGAGATCCCTACGATGAGCTGGGGAAAGGCGGGGCAACTGGAGAACACGGGCACTGAAAGCTCCGCGGCCATCCCGCGGAGGCGGAGCAGCCAGCCCAGGGCAGGACGTGGGCCGGCCCAGAGCCGGAAGTCTGGAGGGGTACACACAGACCTCCATCGACAAAGGGAGGAAGTGGCTGTAGAGAAGGCGAAATCGTTAGAGCCGGGAGCTTCTGTCTCTAAAGCTGCTTACATGTGAGAACTATAGCGTGTTGTTTACTGTTGTGCCCCGAAATCTGAATGAGCTAATCCTTCTTACCAAAATCAGTGGAATGACGCAGTGATCTCCTGTCTTGCCCAATCATGGGACTTGCCTGGAGAGCTTGTGCGTGACACACCATCCTGGGCCCCTGCCTGGAGACTCTGATTCTGTAGTAGGTCAGGGTGGGCCCAGGAATCTGCATTCTTACCAAGAGCTCCAGAAATTGCGATGTTCAGGGCAGCGAGGACTAGAATAGTGTGACTTGTGGAGAGTTTTCCAACCTTTCTTGGGTGGGGAGCGTTGTTCTCAGCAGAAGGCTATATGCTCAGAGGCTCTGGCCCCCCTGAGGGTGGGGATAACAGGATCTTGGCACTCCTCTAACAGGTGGGAAAGCCAAATGTGAAGTCACAAGAGGGCACAGCCTCTGGCCTCTAGGACTGGAGCCAGCTGCAGGAGGCCCCTGCTCCAGGCAGTGTCTGCCCTTTGGCTGCTGCACTGTCGGAGTCTGGAGGATTCCTGGGTGGGAGCTGGGGCAGCAAGATAAGGCAGGAGGCCTTGGGAGGCATAGGGTCTTTGTAAATTGTCACCTTATAAGGAAGAAGTTCGACATTCAACACAGCTGTCCTGGGGCATCTGGCTGCATAGCCACTGCCTATAATACATCCACAGGGCAGCACGTGGGAGTTTTTAAGCATCCCGGAGAAATGTGGCATTTGGAGTCCCACGTGGGCACCAACATTTACTAACTATGTGGTGCCAGCCTCAGCTTCCTCATCTGCTAAAGGAGGAGGAGGATGAGACACCCACATGAGGTCATCATGAGAATCAAACACAGTGGAGCCCCTGGCCCATTGGTCAGGTCTAAACCTTGGTACAGGTGCTGGCTTCTCTCTTCCCATCATGAAATTTAAGAATGTCTCAGGAGCCTCAGTTTAAACATTGTCTGGCGTTTTGTTTTGTTTTGTTTTTTCAAGTCAGTGAAGTGTTCTGAGGGTCACATGCAGAGTCACAATCCCTGACCTGCAAGGCCAACGTCCAAAAGCTCTGAATCCCAAAAGACGTCCTGTATTTGGGGGACAATCTGACCCGCCCGAGCTCCTCTCCCAACAAACCCTGGTACGAGTCTCTTCGTGTTGTTATCACCTTCACGTGGTTGGCTCCAGAAATACTAGTGTTTCATTCTGGGTGCTTCTCAAGCTCCCTTAAAGGTGTTACCTAATGTATGTTATAAGTATAGTGTTTTCTTTCTTAAAATCTGGAAAGTCCTGAATTCTGGAATAATCTGATCCCTGGATGAGCTGTACTGATTTACAACACTTCTGACATGAAATGTGTGGGTTTTCTCCCCCACACCAATCAGTTCTCCATCTCTCCAGATACCAATGGGATGTCCCACAGTTTAATTCTATTCTGACACCAGTAACTCAGAATCAGGTTCAGACCCACTTCGGAAGCCAGCTGTAAGTTACCTGCACCTCTGCCCATCTTGGTTATGAAGTTGAAGGGTTCTCACAACCACCCCTTTTTTTCAGGTTTAATACTTTGTTGTGTGGACTGAATTAAAATGCACAACTTACAAACTGAGAGTTTTGTTTTATTTGGTGGACTTTCTGAGGACCCGAACCTGGGAGGCAGCCTCTCAGATGGCTCTAAGAGACTCTTCCACCCAGGCAAGGGAGGGGCCAGAAGCTTCTTTGCAGCAAAGACCAGGTAGTCAGAACATTAAAATATTACTGTTAATTTAAGAAAACCAGATATCTCAAGTTAAGGAATTTGGCACTTTTCTATGGACGGGAAGGTGCAAATTGCTGGGCTCATTGAAATCATTCCTTTGATGTGCACCTAGCCATCTAAGGCCAGTGTCCTGTTCTTTCCCATCCTGAGTTTCCTTAGGGGGCACTGTCAGGAGTGGCTGCAGAGGCTGGGCTGCCTGTGCATCCCCATCCGGAGCTCCCTCTGCTCACTGTCAGGGGGTAGCAGTAGCAGCTGATGACTTGGTGGCCGCAGCATCCTTTGTGAACTGATACGGCTGGCAATACTTTGCATTCACAGTTAAAACAGCTTATAGAACTTCAGAAAACACTTCACTTACTATTACTTGTTTATTATGAAGGATATTATAAAGGATACAAATGAACAGCCACACAAAGACGTATGTAGGGCCAAGTCTGAAAGGATCCAGAGCCCAGGAGTTTCTGTTCCCATGGAGTTTGGGGTGCACCACCCTCCTAGCACGTGGATGTGCTCCCCAAACTCCACGGGGACAGAAAGCCCGTCATGTAGAGGTTTGATGGGGATTCCATTTTGTAGGCGTGATTGATGGAATCATTGGCCATGGGTGACTGAATTCAATTTCCAGGCACTTTCCTACCAGGAGGTGCAAGGGTGGGGCTGAAAGGCCCAATGTTCTAGTCACATGCTTAGTTCCTCCGACAGTCAGCCCCGCTCCGGAAGCCACAGAGGGCCCACCAAGAGTTACCTCAGTAGGGCAGGGGAGTGTGGACATGTGGGTGGGGCGGGCTATGTGCGAACTCTCTGTATTTTCTGCTCAATTCTGCTGTGAACCTGAAACCACTCTAAAAAGATAGTCTATTAATAAATTTTTTTTAAGTTACCTCATTAGTATAAAGTCAGGTGAGCTTATGGATAACAAAAGACACTCCTGTCCCTCAGAAAATTCTGAAGGCTTTGGAAGCTCGGTGTCGGAGCCAGGGACGGAGACCAGCTGTCTGTGTCCTATTCTGTCACACGGGGGCTTCAGAGGAAGGACTGTGAGGCTGCCCTCTGCCAAGTACAAGTTCTAAAAGCTGCAGAATTGTTAGCCTTAAAGAAGGTGTCTGAGGTCCCCTGCACGCATGTCAGGAACCTCGTCCACTGCGTCCTCTGTAGACATCTTCTGATTTCTCCATGGAATCTTCCAGAACCAGGGACTTTGTTATTTAAGTCCTGGAAACTCACTCCACTGTAAATCACTTCCTCTCTTCAAAGAACTCCTAGCATCTGTACCAAATCTGTCTCCTTTGTCCTTGCTTTGGGGTCCCCATCCTGCCTTCTGGAACCCAAAGAATTCAGCAATTCCTCTTTAGCCAAGTCCCGCTCTCAGGACTGGCTACCTAATTTGCAGTGCTTGGTGCAATAAAGACATGGGATCCTGGTTAAAAAAAAAAAAAAAAACAGGAGAAAAATGCCATTGAAAGGACTAAAATGTAAATGTTTGCCCTTTTATCATAGTCTCTTTCCTTTAATTTGTGATGGTGGTTTTTACTTGCTATCTGATGTTGGTCTAAGAAAAATTAAAATGTTAAATTATTGACATGAGTTTTGTTCAACTTCACACTGTGCATTTCCAGTCTTAAATGCAAATAGAAGAACATTTAATTCATATGTGGAATCTTCAAAAAAACCCACTAAATTTGTATTTCAGAGCTCATCGGTGAATACGTATTTTGCTCTTACCAGAAGAATTGAAATTGCCCAAAATTAACTCAGCTGTTTTTCACTTCATTTCTTTTTTTTTTTCCCTCCACTGGTGATTCACTTTATTTTTTATTGATAGATTTATTATTTAGGACAGCTTTTACATTTGTAGAATATTGAGCAGAAAATATAGAGAGTTTCCATAAAACTTTTCTCCCTTCCCCAGATTTTCCTATTATGAACATCTTACATTATGCGGTGTATTTGTTAGAACTGATTAACCAATATTGATACATTATTATTAGCTGAAGTTCATAGTTTGCATCAGGGTTTACTTCATTTCTTGATATGCAAGCGTTCTACCTAAACTCTACTCTGGATTCACTGATGGAAGGAAGGACTGAAAGGAAAGGCCCCGTCAGGCCCCCTCTCTCCTTTCCCTTCTCTGTCACTTTTTTCACCTTTACTGGTTGGTTAATACAGGGAAGTAACACGAATAAGAAAGGATAAGATAGGGTTCCTTGGTTGTTCCTCTTTCTTAAAACACCATCACCCACTTTCTGCTTTTGAAGCAAGTTCTGACTGGAAAGAAAAGTGGGATCTTTCGGGGTGTCAGAGCCCCCTCTGTTCAGCTGTAGCTACAACACACTCGCCGGAACTCACTGTGAGTCTCGCAGTTCTCTTCTGCATCGTGGTTCTTAGGGCGTCTAGAACACCACGTGTGAATAAGGTGCAAGGAGCAGGGACACACAGATTGTATGGATCTCCTTTATTCACACACACACACACGCTCCAGGGTCCCATCAGGCTTCACTTACAAACACAAGTTCAAAGATAAAATTATTAATATGATCAAGACAGCCGCTACAGGGCCATAAGCCACTGTGAGGCCGTTCCGAGCACAGAGCCCTGTGGGAGTGCTCAGGTCACCCCTTCACGAGGCTGGGCCTGCCTGCTCCAGGGAGGGAGCTTTGGGGTGTCCTTTCTACATTTGGACTGTCCAATTTTAAGGTCCCAAGAGAGCCAACATCTAAACCACTTCACGGTTCTAGGCTGGGGCAAGTTTGCCTGCATGCTGTTAAAAATGTCTTCCTGTGCTGGTCCTCGCGCCATTTGTATTTTCTCAGACCTTTAAGAGGTTGTGCAAGATAAAGTCTCAAAAGCTCTGGTTGCATTTAGAGACAGCCAGCGCACCTTATGTGAAAGAAGAATGTCACCTGCCATTTCAGTAAATAAAGGATGTTGCAACCATCAAGCCAGCAGCCACTGCAGCCGCCCTGACAGAGAGGACTCAGGATGGAGAAAAACAGGATCCTGGCCCTAGGCAGTTAAGGTGCATGTAAAAGGAATGATTCAATGAGTCCAGACTCTTGTATCTTCCCTTACTTAGAAAAGCACTAAATTCATTAACTTGAGAAGTTTGGGTTTTTTCTTTAATTAGCAGTAAGTAATCTTTTGATGTTCCTGAGTTTTTGCTATCTGAGAGGCTGTCCAGGGCTTAAGTTCTCAGCAAGTCCACCAAATAAAGCATAATTCTCAACGTTTAGGTTGTACATTTTTTTTCAGTCGATATTGGTAAGAACCATTTCAGTGGGATGGGATTGAAAGCCAAAAGCCAGAAGACTGGTTAAAAAATGAGCGAGAATGGGGAAGAGGAGTTGGGGAGGAGAGATAATGGGGAGGAGAGAAAAAGCTGTAACAGGTCAGGCCTGAGTTTTCAGAGGTTTGCAAACATAAGACAGAGCTGGGCATTTTGGGTGCTGCTGGGAAGGAACTAATAAGGACATTGGTACAGGCCAACTGGGGACACAGGAGAGGCAGGAGGTACTGAAGAGGCTGAGATCCCTGAGAAGATGGACCTTAAAGACAAGATTGAAAAATTCCATGCTCCCCTCCCACCCACGGAGCTGCATTTTTGCAAGGATCTGTAAATTCCACAATCTGAGGCCAGCGACCTGCCCCTAAACAGACAGCTGCAAAACCACTCAGCCCCCACCATCAAGTCATGAGATGGGGGCTGCAGACAACATGGTGGGAAAACTAAGGAGGAAGGAGCATGAGGGACGGGGAAATGCTCCGTTTATGCACTTACGTGTATGCGTGTGTCTATCTGTATTTTGCATGGGAATAAAAAGATGGGAACAAGAAACAGCAAGAGGGGCAAGCAGCTGGAGAGATTCACATCCAGGATGATGAGGGAGGCCAGCTGCGATGCTGCTGGCTTCACTCTCCATGGCCCTTTCCCTGCTCCCAGGGGACCACCTCCATCAGTCGAGTGACCAGCAAACCAGATCAATTTGACCCTGCATGACCGCTCTGGAGTCTTCCTTAGAGCCAAAGGCCAGCCTGTCCAGACTTGGGATCTGCCCTCAGGTCACATCTCTGAAGAAGAGACGGTGATGGAGGCAGGGAATTGTCAGGAGACCAACTCCTGTCTCAGCTCAGTCACTATCTGTGGTCTTGAGGCTGTCTCTGCACCTTTTTGTGTCTCCTCATCTATAAAATGGGAGCAGTGTCAATGGGCACTCAATCCCAAGGCCCTTTTCAGCTCTGAGATTAAAAAAATGATTCTAACCTGATTTTAAAATGGGCAAAGGACTTGAATAGACATTTCTCCAAATGGCCAGTAAGCATAGGAAAAGGTGTCCAACATCATTAGTCATAAGGAAAATGCAAATCAAAACCAGAGTGAGACACTTTCCACCCACCAGGATGGCTATAATTTTGTTAAATCTGAAAATACAAGTATTGGCAAGAATGTGAGAAATTGGAACCCTCCTACGACGTTGACGTTAATGTGAAATGGTGCAGCTGCTGTGAAAAACAATCTGATGGCTTCTCATAAAATTAACACAGAATTACCATTTGAACCAACAATTCTACTTTGAGGTATATACCCCAGTGAACAGAAATCAGGAACTTAAATAAATACTTGTACACAAATATTCATAGCATCACTATCCACCATAGCCGAGGTCGGAAGAACCCAAATATCCTTCAATGGATAAATAAAATGTGCTATACCATACCATGGAATATTATTCAGCCATAAAAAAGAGTGAGGTACGAAGGCATTATGATAAGTGAAATAAGTCAGACAAAGACAAATAACATATGATATCATTTATATGGAGAATCTAAAAAATGAAAACAAACAAGCAAACAAAACCCCAAACTCACAGAAACAGAAAACAAATTGGTGGTTGCCAGAGGGAGGAATGGCAGGTGGGGAAGGAGGAACAAAATGGGTGAAGAAGGTCAAAAGCTCCCAACTTCCAGTTATAAAATAAAAAGTTGCAGGGGTGTTACACACGGCATGGTGACTACAGTTAATACTGCACTGTATATTTGAAAGTTGCTAAGAGAGTAGACCTTAAAAGTTCTCATCACAAGAAGAAAAAAATTTGTAGCAATATGTGGTGATGGATAGAGTTAATGTGGTGAACATTTCAAAATATATGCAAATATTGAATCATTGTGTTATACACCTGAAACTAATATAATGTTATGTGTCAATTATATCTCGATTATTTTTTTCTTTTTCTAAATCTTTTTGTAGGGGGAGGTAATTATGTTTATTTATTCATTTTAGGGGAAGTACTGGGGATTGAACCCTAGACCTCATGCATGCTAAGCGCATACTCTACCACTGAGCTATACCCTCCTCCCATTTAAAAATGTTTTTAATTTTTTTTTTTAAATGGAGTACTGACACATGCTGCAACATGGATGAACCTTGAAAACATTATGCTAGGTCAAAAAAAAAAACTCAAACCCAAGAGGTCAAATATACAATTCCATTTATAAAAATGGTTCGGAATTAGTAAATCCATAGACCTAAAACACATAATGATGGTTGCCGGGGACTGGAGGGAGAGAGGAATGGGGACTAGCTCTTTAATGGATACGGGGCTTTCTCTGGAGGTGATGAAAATGTTTCGGAGCCGGGTAAGGACAGAGGTTGCACAACAGTGTGAATGTACTAAATGCTACTGTATTGTACACTTTAAAAGGGCTAATTTCAGATTAGGGGTTGAAGACACACATTACTGTGCATAAAACAGATAAACAAGGATAAACAGATAAACAGATAAACAACACAGGGAACGACAGTCAATTTCTTGTAATAACACATAATGGAAAAGAATCTGAAAAGAAAATGTACATGTGTGTATGTGTATGTATAGCTGCATCACTTTGCTGTACACCTGAAACTAACACTGTACATCAACTACACTTCAATAAAAATTTTTTTAATAAAATAAAAGGGTTAATTTTAAATTTCTATAAATTTCACCTGAATTGAAAAAAAATGAAATATTCCAGGATCTCTTCATGACAGAACAAAATCTCTGGAACTACTTCAAGCCGCTCTTTGGCAGCTTAGTCCCCCCAGGCCCCTCGCTCCCCAGTCCTCACGTCTGATTAACGGGCTCCGAGTCCACCCCCGAGACGGGACGTCCCTCCCCGGCGACCAACCCCAAGATCTCCGGGCCGCTCCGCCTTCCCTTTCCCCGGTTCCATCCCAGGATGTCTTCGCTCCTTCTGGAAGACGCCCTTCCCTCAGTGGGTGAAGCAGGGCCACTTCCCCAGCACCTATTTTGGGAACGAGGCCGCGCACAGTAACAGCCGCCTCCTAGGGAGACGCCGTCCTGCGGAGGCGCGGGCCCGCCGCCGCGGGCGGGAGGTGGGCGCTGCCCGGGCCGCGCTCTGAGGAAACGGCGCTTCAGAGGCTGGCGAGGCTGCCGCCCAGGTTTCCGGGGGCGCGGAGGGGCTGAGAGGTCGGTGTCTCCGGCTTTGTCTCCCCGAATGGGCCTGGATGTGTGGAATTAGTCACACACTGGCTGGGTTTCCAAAGGAGGAAACTCAACAAACTGATTCCCAACCAGTTTTCCTGGACAACGTGGAGAACGGTGATGTTCACCGTCTCCTGAGGATGCGCAGGGTAGGCTGGATGGCAGGGGGAGCGGTGGAGGGAGGGAATGCCAGAACTGGGAGTTCACGGGGAGGGGCTGAGCTGAAATTGCACGGCCAGCTCATCAGGTGACCCTGAGCAAGGCCCTTCTCTTGGAATCTAAATTGAAGGGTTTGAGAAACCCCAGTAGCCTAATGGATAAGGCACTGGCCTCCTGAATTAAAGGGTTTGCCTTAAACCAGAGAAAATGAAGGAAATGCTTAAGTCGCAGAGCGGGCAAGTGTGTGTGGTCCACGGACGCAGTGAAGCATCAGTGTCGTTGAAACTGATGTGGGTCTCAGGGACGGCCACACACTTGTGACCTGGGTGTCCCCAGGTCCTATCAACTGAAGGGAATCAGGGGTCAATGTAGTCACAAAATACAACACCAAGGAGCCATAAAAGTTGATTTCAAGACAACGTAGGGGAAAGAACGCTGAAGTCCAGCAGATTGGGGTTTGAGTTGCTGGTCTGATCACATCTCAGTGGTGTGGCCTTACTTTCTCCGTCTGTAAAATGAGGTAGATATGTACGCATCACACCCACATGATACCTATTAGAGTTGTTGAGGGGACAAGAAGTCACGACTCTAACGTGCCTAGAGCACAGCAGGTTATCAAAAAATAGTGGCTATTATGTCTCTGGCTCACCCCTCACCTCTGTCAAGGTGAGTTTTTCCTAGAGGCCAGTCAGACCATCTCACTGAGGGAAAACCCTGAATCATTTTGCTTCTTGATTTTCCATTTTCTGTTTTTTTCTGGGCACTTTTTTTGTTTGTTTTCCTTCACAAAAAAAAATTCTCTTAGAGAAATTCTCATAAGGAAACAGAGGATATTGACTCCAAAGTAAAGTTTCACGAAAGCCCTGTGACATTCTAATTTAGGAAACTGTGCACTGCCTGGGGTTCTCAACATGTGAAAGCTCAGTTGTAAGGAAGGCCTCTGTGGAAACTCAGAGTCAGTCAGCTTCCTGAAAGGTGCTTCTCCTGCCATTGACATCAGCTTCCCTGCTCCTTCCAGCCCACGCAGCCCCCTCATTGCCTTGGAGAGGACTTCGATTGTTCTCCTTGTCTGAAGTTTTTGTGTAAAGCTCTCAAAGATGGGAAGTGAGTACTAGCAGAGTAAGCATCTCAGGGCACCCAGGAGCAGGGCTCTGGAAAATGAACATACTTAGACCGAAGCATCATAGTCTAGACTTTGGCCGCCTTGGGGGAACTGGCCGGGTCCACGCGCAGGAGACTGGGCAGACCCGCAGAGGAAGGCGGATATCCTGAAATGGGTGGAACAGGCAGACGGCCCAGGAGGAAGAGCTAGGGCAGGCGGTCCACGTCCCCAGCCAAAGCCCAGCTGGCCGCCACGCTGTTTTAAGATAAACCCAGGCCTTTAATCAAGTGTGTTAGCGTGACACACACAGAAACAATCACCTTGAAAGAAGAGTTTATTACTTACACTTCCCAAGAGGAAGGGGCATGCCATGCCATGTGGAGCCATGTAGGGGAGCACCAGGGGCCGTCAGGAGGCGGGGGGGGGGGGGGCGGAATATGGACCTCAGCCTGCACTGCGGTTTTGCAGGGCAGAATTGGCAGCGCAGGGTGGGCCCACTGTGTAAGCTTAGGACTGGATGGTTTGGATAACTTCATCAGGCTCTGGGCTAAAGGTGTGGTCCCCAGTGTTCCAGCACCTGGCCCGGGGGAATAGTGGTGTGGGGGTGAGGATTTCATAAGGGAGGTGGTTGGGATATGGGCTTTGGACTCACAAGTAAGTTGTTTGCTATCCTAGGAATTAGCTAGCCCCGGGAAGGGCCATCCCTCCCCAAGTCCACAAGGCCCCAAGAAAGCAAAGCATCATAAAAATTAGAAAGCAAACAGCACGATTCATACACCCATCCTGGCAGATTCCTCCATCCTAGGCCTCTGGGGTTCTGAAGTCAGGCAGACCGGGGTTTGAACCCTGGGTCCTCTCTCACTAGTTGGTGTGACCACAGGAGGCTGCTGAAAGTCTCTGAGGGTCGGCTTTGTTGACTGATGGTGGAGGTAACAGCACTGCCCTGCAAGGCGTGAGCCCCCGACTATGGTCAGAGTGGGCACACGGTGGGCACCAGAGAAAGTGTAACTGCGATTATGATTACTGGGGAGCAGGGAGAGGGGAATTATGTGGAAGGTTTGTGTTTAACTCTGTTACATTTCACCTTGTTAAAAATCACAGCCACTAGGAACAACCTCAATGCCCATCAGTAAGGATTTATTAAATAACTTGTGAAGCCATCCATACGATGGAAGCTTATGTAGTATAAATAGATGAGGAAATGTGATCTCGCTGTGAAAAAAATTCACATATTATGGCAAGACGAGAGAAATTTAAACATAAAGCATTTTCTCTGCCCTTTGACCTCCTCTCCCCATACTGTGCGCTGTGTATTCTGCATTATGCATGGACCAAACCCCCCCCCCCGATCGGCAGAAACGCCTGCTTAACCATAAAGAGCAGCATTCTCCGAGCACCAGCAAGACAGCTCCTTAAAAGATGACATTCCTTCTTGATCTCCTAAGGGGCCATGAGGACACTTAGATCTGGATTCTGTAAACTGTTAGTAGTATGCCGTTTAATGGACAGCCCTCTGTCTCAAAAAACTTGTGTAACTGTGCTTTGACTTCTAATGGGCAGAACAGTTCTCGGAACTTTCTGAGATGCTGTTCCCGGCTTATAATTCTCAATTTGGCTCCAATAAAATTTTCCATTTCTTTCTTAGACTAATTCTTCATCAACAATACAAAATTATATTTGTGCTTTGTTACTGAGTGCAAAGAGCCACTTATAGCATTTAAATTTTATTTTAAAATCCCATTAAATTTACACACACACACACACACATATACTGGGCTCCCTGGTTGAAAAGGGGTATTTCTGCCAAATGGTGCCATAAGAGGCTCTGGTTGCCACTAGTCCCTGGGTTGAGGGACCCCCCTAGTGGGAGCAGTGGCTGAGGGCAGGTGGGGAGCCCTCCCTGCTCAGGGGCTCCACCCTTCCTGCCAGGCAGTCACCTGTGACTTTGGAGAAGAGAATCTGGATCAGGGTGGTCCACCCAGAGAAGGAAATGGCAATTTCTCCCACCTCGTCCTGGGTGATTTGATGCACCTGAAGGCTCAGACCCTGGGGACGGGGCTCAAGGGGGCTCTGGAGCCGGTGAGTGGTCCTCAGGGGCCTCTATGTCACTTGGCTGAGAAACAGAGCTCTCAGGGATGTGGATGGAATAATCCTGCAGCTGGAAGTGGCAGAACTCAGACTAGGACAAGCTCACCTGCCTGGGGCCTGGTAGGCTGGGGGGATGGGGGAGGGGGAGGCAAATGAGTTTGGCCTTAAAAATTCACCTGATTTCAGCCAAAAGTAAATAAAGGAACCCAAGACCTTAACAGTTTAGTTTTCACATCCTCCTCACGCTATCCACTGTTTATGCCTCACTGTCTGGGACAGTTTGGGCAAACACCACTGTCTCTGTCAGCCTCCATTTCTTCATCTGTAGAATGGGTGTGATAATATGTCCAAGATCATCAAGACAATTAATTAAGATCAAAAGAAATTGTATACAGATGATACATATAACCAGTCCTGAGCACTGTCCAAATAGAACTTTCAAGAAGCTGAAAACATGATTCTCATACAGATATAGAATGAAAAAAAGAGAGAGAGAATGAGCCAATGTGAAATATTCAACTCATTAAGGAAGGAACCAGTAAGGTAGTCAAATGGATTCAAGGAGCATTTGAGAAACTGGATAATTAACATCTATGTTTTTAAGTTAGAATAAGAATTAGGTTGCTGGACTAGGTACAAAACTAACCCATGTCAATAAAGGCATAAGCTTTGGAGTTATCTTTTCTACTGAATCAAAAAAAAATTGGCATTTCTGCCAGAAAAAACCTACAGACCTGCATGCGACTTCACCCACAGTACGTGCGCTCACCAAATCAAACTCAGGTACACTCTCCTGGATAAACCTATTAAGCAAGGACCCGGGAGGATGTTGAAAAGATGTGCTGAGCCCCACAACTTGCCTTACTTTCAAGTTTGGGCTAACTTTTCCGAAGAGCAAGTTCCTACCACTGTGGAGTCTCTTCGCCCGTGGACCCCAGATCTCCACTGCTCCTGGGCTCTGCCCCAGGGAGAACTCCCTCCCTGAGCCGTATCATGCCTGATGCTTCCGAAGCACTAAAATACTCTATGACTCATTTCATCCCACAGCCACCCTGGGAAATTGGTGTTGTAGATTCCATTTTCAAATTGGAAACAAAAGGTACAGGGACCTGATGTCTCCTGCTCCTGCTAAAAGCAGAGTTTTCTTGCCTTCCATGGAAAATGGTCCAGGAAGCCATGATCACCTGGGCAGAGCCATGGTTCTAATGTCCACCTAGAAGAGGCTGCAGCCTGGTAGGGGCCACCCTGTCCCCACTCCAGCTGCAGGCACCACTGGATCCTGGTCACAGCAGGGCACTGCTGTGGCTGGGGTCGGGGAACTCAGGGTGTCTCCCCTGATTTCTCTAGAAAAGTCTAGAGAAATGGTCTTCAAACTGGGCTATGCATGCCCCTCAGGGATATTCAGACACATCTCATTTAAGGGGGTGATTCTGCAGCTCCCCAATTTTGAGTTGACTCTTTCCTAAAGCTCATCCGCCCCAGAGCCCGGTCTGCAGCCCATGAGGCAGGCGGCTTCGTCCTCTCTCCTCCGCCTTCTCCCCCCTCACCAAGGGAAGGCAGACCTGTCACCCCTTGACGGTGGTAAATTCCTCAGGGAGTCAGAGCCTCAGACCAACAAAGGGACCATTAGAAATAGCTGTGTCTAAATGCCCTTTTTGTCAGTCGGAGGATTACCACTCTTCCAACTAAATTGAAGACGGACCTAATTATCCTGATTGAGTATTAAAAAGCATTTTTGACGAGAGAGAGAGAGAGAGGGAGAGAACTATGTGACTTTTGGCCGATAACTTGGAAGACAACAAAAATTCAGCTGAGTAAGTTGGTTCTCATTGGCTTGATTTAACAATTCAAAAATCTGACAACCAGAGAGGCACTTGGAGGAGCTGGACAAAACGAGGGTTTGGGTAGGAGAAGGGTGGGGCAAGGAAGTCATCAGCCAAAGAAAAGAAAGGATTGCTTCTGGCGAGGTCACCTCCTTCTGGGGAGGGAGCGAGCATCCACTGCGCAGATTATCTCTTCTTCCTCGGGGGAATGGGAGGGGAGACGGAAAGGGCCCACAGGAGGGATAACCTCATCGGTGCTGACCAGAAAACTCCGGGCTGGCCAGATTCAGACTATGTTCTAGGGAAAGGCTGAACCTTCCATTCAGTCAGGTACTTAATCCGGGTTTGGTGTTACGGGCTTTAGCACAAATGATGCCATTTTGGGCCTGTGGTTTTCTCTTTAATAATTCAAAGCACTGAGTGACATCTGAAGCAGGCTCCTCTCCTTCCCGCCGACTTATTTATGCGAGAAAGGCTTCTCAGAACTTACAGCTATAAAAATGGAAAGTAGTAATGAAACTGATGCTGGCCCCTGATGCCTCCCTGCAGTAATAAACATTCATCCACAGACACATGAACCAGTGGACAGAGAAAGCTTCATACATCTATTGGGAGATGCATTTCCAGTAAAATGTTATTTTTTGTTGTTTAATAATTAATGTAATTTGCAGTATGTTCTGTGGCTTACTCATTTGGGAACTAGTAATCATCATCATAATCATTCAGAAGGCTCTTTTAATACCTAGAGCCCAGTCTCAGTGGGAACTACAGTCATCTGAGTTTCTATTTACATCCGTATTTTTTTGGCAGGCAAAGAAGGTATTCCTTACATCGAGGTACAAGTTGGGGGGAGGGAAGTGGAGTGGAAATATGAGTTCAAAGAGAAAAAGAAACAATATCAATTGTATAACTTTTAAAAATGAATTGTTTATGTATTTATATAAATATTTGATAGTGGGTATTATTGGGGAGGAAAAAAAAAATCCCTGTACCCTTCTAGGTTCTTCTAGCTGGTTTTGATCCAGGAAAAATGAATGTGGGGTAAGAGGATGCCCATGTCTCAGATCTCGGTTGAGTCCCTGGGACGTGCCCCACCAAGCGTGGGTCCTTGGCTTCATGCAGGAAAGAATTCAAGAGTGAGCCACAGTCGAGCAAAGGCAGATTTATTCAGAGAGATGCACACTCCATAGACTGCGTGTGGCCGTCTCACTCAGAAGGGAGAGTGGCCACGAGGTGTGGGGTTGTTAGTTTTTATGGGCTCGGTAACTTCATAGGCTAACAAGTGAGACGATTATTCCAACTACTTTGGGGAAGGGGCTGGGGTTCCCTGGAATTAGGCCACCGCCCACTTTTTGACCTTTTATGGTCAGCCTTGGAACTGTCATGGCGCCTGTGGGTGTGCCATTTACCATGTTACTACATTACAATGAGCGTATAATGACGCTCAAGGTCTACTGGAAGTCCCATCTCCCACCATCTTGGGCCTCAGCGTCTACTGGGAGTTGAATTTTCCACCACTTTGGTGTTACTTGCTGTGTTCTTTCCTGAATGGCTTTGCCCTGCCCTTTCCCTCCTAGCTCAGTTTAAGAATTAAATGGACATGAAACCAATTAATAGGAGAAAATCAAATTTAATTTTTTACATACAGGAGCCCACCTACATGAGAGGGTCAGAGACAGGAAGGTAAAATGAGGTTCCTATGCCACGCTGGGAGGGGGGCCTGGGGCTTCCAAGGGCGGAGGGATATTCACGGGACAGTCAGGGGAAGAGAGGATGTTTGGTAACTAGATGTTTGCCCCGCCCCCTAGATGGGGCCCCTCAGATAAAATGTATCTCCTGTAATGACTCTTTTCTGGGAAAACAAATCTCCAATTTAAATTCTTCTAGGCGGTTAAGGGAGGAACAGTAGACTTTTAGGGTCTCCTTTGCCTTTAGCTCAAAACAGTCCTAGTGCAAAAGTGGTACGTTTTGTGCAGGCTTGTTCTAAACCCCTAGAGTATTAAGGAAAAACCAGAAAAGGTCACCTCAAATTAGTCCTCTCTTACATAAGAAAGAGCTCTTTCTTCTCCCCATCCTCCCTCGCAAAGGCAGGGTATGAATTTTCCTTTACTGGGGACACTTCTAGACTCTTACCCACACCAGGGGAATCTGCAAACAAACATCACTGTTAGCTTCCCCCATAGATTTATCTTCCCACAGTCTGCCACCCTTGGAAACTTAAAACGGCTCCCCTTTGTCCTGTCGTTTCTCTGCAGACGTATTGTTCTTCGTTGGAGATGCTAGATAAGGCCACGTTCTAGTCACTCCTTTGAGTTACTTATCCCTGAGTTTCTCCCAGGCAGATGTGAGATAGACGTGCTCATACATTTCTGTTTGTTTTCCTCCTGTTCATCTATCTTTCATTATAGGACCCCAGCAGAGAACCCAGGAAGTGAAAGGAAAGAAATGTTTTTTCCCCTCCTCCACATGGTATCAAATTGCTATGGCACGTAGATTCCACAAGATGCTTTTAGGAGGGAGACGTAACTGATTTTTGAAATTATCAATATTTACAATATTTTGGAAATGATAAGACTTTGCATCTCTCTCAAGATGAGTTTTTTGGTCTCAACCTAAGTGTGCACAAGGGGATAATTTTCAGAATTACCTTGAAGAGTTCACCACAATGGAGCCCAGGGCAGGACACCTCGAAATATGCCTCAATGGCATATAGATTATTTTGAATCAAAGTTAATTAAGAAACAGCTGATGCAAGAAGGACGTTTTGACCCTCCCCTCTGTCTCCCTGAAAACAGGGAATAAATCTCCCACGTGAAAGGTGCGCTTCCTGGATCTGGAGGTTGAAGGACACCCTTATCACCAGCGATGGGGACCTCAGGCCAAGAAGCCTGGATAAACAAGCGTTGTTCCTTCTTTCATTGACTCCCCCAAACCCAAACTCTGTTTAGATTCTTCACTAATTCAGCAGCCAAAGCCTACATTTCTTTGTCCTGTCAATTCCTCACAAGTTTACTGTTTCTTTGTCTAAAAAGTATAAAAGTTGCCTGCTTTGGCCACCTCTTAGGTCCCGTTTCTATGAGGTCTCTGTGCAGATGAATTAAAATCTGTTTCTTTTTCTCCTGTTGATCAGTCTCTTGTCAGTTTTGTCATTAGTCTAGCCATGAGAGATCAAGACAGGTATTGGGGAAATTTCCCCTTCCCAGCAACCAGCAAAAAAGTTTGAAGACGTCTGCCCTGGGCAGTGGCTCTCAACAACGGCTCATCAAAACTACTTGAGGCGCTGGGGAAAGATGCCACTGCCCGGCCTTGGACCCAGTGGCATGTGAGATCTGGCCTTTACTGGCCTGTGATAGCTATTATTACATTTCCATCATTTGCAAGATATTATCAAACATTAAACCATATAAGTTTATAATTCAGTAAATTCTATTTTTTTTTTTTTTTACATTTTTATTTTTTTTTTCTGGAAGTACTGGGGATTGAACCCAGGACCTCACACATGCTAAGCACATGAGCAATACCTCCACTCAAAAGATAGAAGATATTCAAAAGCCATCATTTAATTATTTTGCTACACTTTAATGTTACTCATGTTTCTAAGGCCCTTTGGTCTGTCGCATCAGTGCGGTAGAAATTCTATATAACAAGGCACTACATTCAGTGAGTCGCAACACTTTGAAATTGGTCACGGGAGAATCTACACCACAGGAATCAGCAAATACGACAAGTCAGAGCTTGATGTGTTTTTATGTTGAATGTCTACATTCAAGAAATGGGTGGAGAAAATGTTAATAGTGCAGATTAAACCACAAAGAGTGCCATTTTTTGTAGCTCTTATATTGTAAATCGTACCAGAAAAAGAGACAGAGAGAAAACATTCTTCCAGTGTTCAAAACCCATCATCCAGTCCAGCAGAAGCTGGACCTCACACCCCTTTGCTGTGTCACTTTCTTCTTACTTATTAACACAGATGAAAATACCAACTGTTGTTCATGGCAGAACGATCCTCCTTTGTCATTCAAATACCAGAGGATGACCATGGTTCCGCAAAAGCTTTCTGTACGAACCAACTGTTGTATGGAATTTACAAGAAAGAGTATTTCATATTTGAAATGATCTGTAAGTTGCATCCCACGCATCTATTGGACCAGGAAAATTTATAATAAACTTATGTACAAATATGCATACTTTTTTTGAGAGCTGATGTTTCCATAGTTTCCAGCACACCACTGCTCAGGCCCCGTTCCTGGTTACTATTGGTCAGCCTGGGCATTGGCATTTTTCAAAACCTACTGCCTGAGACTAACACGCAGAGAGGTTGAGAACCACTCCCTTAGAAGAAGGTAGAAAAGGAGAGGAGATTGCTGGCACTTGGCCCAAGGTCAGCCTCCCATTTCCAAAGGTGCAGCTCAGGGTCTGAGCACTCGGAGTGAGAGGGGAGAGCAGGCTTTAGGGACGGTCCCCACCCACTAGAGAAGTCTGGGCTGTGGGCTGTGGGCTGTGCCTTGTCCATTGTTCTGTGGGTGGAATTCTTGCCCCAGCACAGTCGATCGCAAGATCTTCCCCCCAATCTAGGAGTTTCTTAAGGACCAGGATTGTGTGTTATTTATCCCTGGGAAGCCTGGCATGTGTTCAATGCCTCCTGGATATCTGACAAAGAATGAATACATTGTATGAAGACATAATTATTATTATTATTCCAAACATCCAACAATAATATATTGCCTAAATAAACTATGGACCAATGAAATACTCTTCAACCATTAAAAATGCTGGTAGAGGAAACCACTTAATGACATAAGAAAATGCTCACAATATGTTGTAAGTGCAAGGAGAAAGCCACAAAATAGCATATAAATAACAATTTTGTTTTAAAAACATTCAAAATATATTCCATAGCTTGACAAGGCATCAAGCAACTCCTGGCCTGTGTCTGATTCATTTGGGGGAAACAGGTGCTTTGGATTTGCTTGGATTTGCTTGGATTTGTTTGGGTTTGTTTGGGTTTCTACTGAAGACTCACCCTCTAAAGGAAGAATTTGTTTACTTCATGATTATTTTTATAACCATGGTGCAGACTAGAAAGGGAGTATATTACTCAAGGATACGGGGCAATGTTTTGCCGCTGTGGAGTACAGGAGTCCTCCCCGAAGGTCAGCCCACACCTTGTGGTACATCCAGGTGGGACATCTTGTGAACTTAGACATGTAGACGCGACATCCACATGGTGGAGCAGGACACAAAGAACTATGACTCTAATATAGAATGGTTTAGGACTTCTTTGTGATTAATCTTTAACATTTTTAATCTGTGGAATTTTTAAATTTAGTTTTTACAGTTTTACATAATGTTGATCACCTGTGGCTAGAAGGTTGAGAGTCACAGTGATTATTTTCCAAAGGCTGGGAAGACTGAGGGAAGAGATAAAACAACACCTTGAAAAATCACGTCAAGTAAGTGAAATTCCTCCCAGATAAATGAGAAAAACCCTGGCTGGGTTTGAAAAGGGAGGACAGCTGTTTAACATGCTTAGCAGCACTCTGGCACTCAAATACACTTTACCAAATAAGCCATTCACCATTGTTTTAGGCCTGCAGCTTTCCTAGGCATGCAGAACAAACACTTCTGTGAGCCAAGAAGGGGGAAACATAGGCCAGCCCGTTCCCTCTGGACCAATATATTAACGGATGGTGTGTGAGCTTGGCCTTGCACCATCCCTCAGTCCTTTCCCACCCAGGCCCCCAGCGTGTGGAGGAGGGAAGTATTTAACGAGCTGGGCAGAGTCAGCTTCCAAAACAGGGTTAAAAACTCCCAGGTGACCCGCCCCGCATCCTGCAGTGCACAACCACAGGAACCCAGCATGGGCGGCGCGCCAGCAAGAACTCTGAGACACGAGTGAGAAACACGGCTGACCTCGCGTTTCCCCTGGCCTGCCGCAGCTCAAGCAGGCACATTAGATACATCTGCAAACACGTGTTCTGATAGAATGTTTACCCTTCTGGTTGACTCCAGAAATTGTGGGCCCTTTGCAGTACTGAGATCGAAATGTGTTTTCGTGTTTCAGTTTTAGGGTCTGGTTCATTTCATTTTGCATTTTTAATAGACGTTTACTAGGTACTTACTGTGGTCTAGGTGCACAGTAGATATTTGGGATACAGAGAAGAAGACACAATTTCTTTATTTCAGGAGCAGTTGAAGTTCAATTGAGAAGGGGAAACAGGTGAAAAGAACCACTGTCATTCAAGACAGCATCAACCAGGTCGTCAAGATCATTGTCACCCCATCATCAGCATACCTCGCATCAATCGAGTGCCTATTGCCTGCAAGTACAGCCCCACTTTATAGGCATTGCTTCATTTAATCCCACCACGGCTTATGAGGAAGTTCCAATTATTAACTCTACAGATGAGAAAACAGAGACTTAGAAAGGGTAAGTAACTGGCCCTACATGTTAAAGCCAATGTGTGGCAGATCCAGACACAAACTTGCGTCTGTCTCCAGAGCCTCCATTTATTTCCATTACTTTACACTAAAATAGGACATGAGAAAAGTCTCATGGGGCAGTGATGGGAAGGAGCCGGGGAAGCAACTCTGAGAAGGAAATCAAGGAAGACTTTATGGAGGAGGAGGCATTGAAGCAGGGTTTTGAATGATGAGCTCAATTCCAAAAGGGGAGGAAGAGGGGAAATGGCATCTCCCACTGAAGGGTCTTCCTGAGCAAGTGACCGAGTCTGGAGTCTGGAGGCCCTACAAGAGAAACTCAAAAGTTTGGCAATGCCAGAATAAATCAACTTCACTTAACCTTTGATGGCCACTTAACCACTGATCTTCAAAGAGGCCTCTCTTGTATCCACTTACTTGTTCTATAACTGTATCATTTATCTACATAAAATCTCAAATTCCTCTTTAGAAACTGGAGAGTAGCCTGTGTTCTGTGTGATAGCCTGTTATGTTGTTTCCCTCTCCCTGCCTAGTTCTGTTTAAGAAATAGCCAGAAACCAAAGGTGGACACACCAGGAGTGTGTGTTTGTCTGCTAAAAACTGCCGGTTGCTAAGTGACACTCTTAAGCTGCTGTTCCTGAGGGGCGTATTCAAAGGGGCCAACACAATGGAAGTTCTTGAGGTGGCCGGGCGTGCCTTGTCACGCTGGAGAGAGGTCTGCGAGAGTACATTCTCCTCTCTGACGTTCCCCATGCTCCTCCACGTGTTCATTCCTAGCCTGAGACCCCTTGTGGACTCTGATCATGCTTCCAGGGCAAAGGTGAGGCTGGAGAAGCAGGCAGGGCTGGAGCTGGAGGGTCTGTAAAGGCACGCTCCCTTTGCCAGTGTTTGAATAGAAGGGTTCCGTGATTTAAAGCATGTTTTAGGAAGGGGACTCTGGCTGTAATCTAAAGAAGGTTTAACATCCCTCGCGCAGCAACTGATAAACCAACTTGATGCAAAATTTGGTAAGACATAGAGCATCCGAACAACACTGTCAATTACTACATTCAACAACAGCACAATCTCCCTTTATTTCAAGTGCATATTTTATATTTACCAAATGGACCTGATGCCGTGTCATAAACTGTCTCAATAAATTCACAAGCATTTAAATCATGAAGATTGGAAGTAAACGGAATAAATTAGAAATCAATGATGAAAATACAGACAGAAAATAAAAAACTGTTTGGAAATTAAACAAAATATGTCTAAGTAATACATGGGTCAAAAGGAAACCACAGAGGAAATTAGAAAATATTTAAAATGGGGAGAAAATGTGTGCAATGTAGCGAACACAGCACTTGAGAGAAAATTTACAGCTCTAAGCACTTACGCTAGAAAAGAGAAACGGTCTAAAAATCAATGTCCTAAGCTTCTACAGTAAGAAATTAGGAAAAAGAGCAAAGTAAGCAAAGGAAGAAAGTAATAAAGACAAAAGCAGGCGCTAATAAAATAGAAAGAGATATGCAGTAGAGAAAATGAACAAACCCAAAAATTGGTCCTTTGAAAAGATAAAAGAAAAACTGATAAACACCTAGTCAGACTGATCAAGAAGAAAAAAAAGTAAATATAAGCTATCAATATCAAGCATGAAAGAAGGGTTATTGTGCAGACATAATCAGCCAGTATAACCCTAAAATGAAAACCTGACAAAGACATTACATAAAAAAGAAATTACAGATTAAATACTCCCTCATGAATATAAACACACGCAAAAAATCGTAACACAATACTCTCATACCAAACCCAGTGCTACGTAAAGGGATAATGCATCATGACTAAACAGATTTTACTGCAAGAATGCAAGTCTGACTGACCCTTTCAAGATCAAACACTGAAAACTGTCATATTAAGACCGACAAAGGAAAACACAAAATAATTTTCAGAGCTACAAAAAAGTGCTTTTGACAAACTTCAACACCCATTCATAATAAAAGTCTTGAAAAGTAGAAATAGGAAGGGTATTTATGGAAAAGCTACAGCTAGCATTATACTTAATGGTGAAATATGTAATACCTTTCCCTTAAGACCAGGAGCAAGACAAGAATACATGCTCTCATCTCTTCTATAATATTGTACCGGAGCCAGGTAGTGGGCAAGTAAGGAGAATCCAAGCCATCGAGGTAGGAAATGAAGAAATGAACCTCTTGCAGATGACATGATTGGTACATAGAAAATGCTAAGAAAGCTACAAAATAAGTACTAGAATCAATAATGAATTTTGGGAGGTCACAGAATAGAGGATTAACATGTAAAAATTAATCATATTTTATTTGTTAGCAGCAAACAATTTGAAACTTAAATTTTGAAAAGCAATGGCATTTACAACAATATCAAAACAGTTAAATACTTTGGAATAAATGTAGGAAAATGGAAATGCAAGACCTATACACTGGAAACTAAAAAACGTTGAGAGAAATGAAAGATATAAATAAATGGAGGAGGCATTGAAGCAGGGTTTTGAATGATGAGCTCAATTCCAAAAGGGGAGGATTTGAAGACTCATTGTTTTAAAAATGTTAATTCTCTTTAAATTGATGTATGGATTTAATGCAATCCTGATCAAATTAATTTCTAGCAGACTTTTTTTTTTAATTCCAAAAATTGACAATGTACTTCTGAAGTTTGAATGGGAAAGACCAAGAACCTGGAATAGACAAAGGAATCCTAAAAAGAAAGAAAAAAGTTGAAGGACTTATACTTTCTGACTTCAGACCTTGAGACTTGCCACAAATCTACATTTATCAAGACAGTATGGTACTGACATAAAGACCAACAAACAGATCAACAGAACAGAATAGAGATCCCAGGAAAAAATCCACGATTAGGTAGGTCACTTAATTTTTTAAGGTGTCAAAGCAATCAATAGGGAAAGAAAAGACTTTTCAGCAAATTGTGGGACATATAATGACATGGGGAAAAAAATGAACCTGGAACCTGGATCACATCATTAAGCAAAATTAAGATGAATCATATGCCTAAAGACGGAAATAAAAATTATAAAAATAAACATAGGAAAATATGTTCATGAGTTGGGGGAGGTAAAAGTTTCCTACACAGGACAGAGAAAGCAATAAACATTAAAAAAAATGGACAAATTAGACATGACCAAAAGGAAAGGCATTGTATTTTAGAAAATGAATAAGTAAACCAAAGTCTGAGAGAAAATGCTTACAAAATATGTATCTGAAGAAAAGCTGGTATCCAGGACCTATTTTTAAACTCTTGCACCTCAATTATGAAAGGACAAATAACACAATAAAAATTGAACAAAAGATTTAAAGACGTTTCACAAAAGATGACATACAAGCGGCCAGTAAGCACATGCCTGTCTCCAACATTATTAGCCACTAGGGAAATGCAGATTAAAACCACAATGAGATACCACTTCAGAATAGTTGAGGAGCTAAAAAATTTTAAATTTAATAATGCCAAATGTTGGTGAACATGTGAAGGAGCTAGAACTGTCATATTCTTACAGAGTTTACACTTATACTTTATACACTCATACAGTATAAACTACCACTGTACACACTCATACAGTTGCTTATAAAGTTCAATGTGTACTTACCCTATGACCAAGAATGCTGCTCCTGGATATTTACCCAGGAAAAGAATGAAAGTATATGCCCACAAAAACTCCTGTACAGGAATGTTTACAGTAGGCTTATTTAAAATATTCCCACACTGTAAACAACCCAAATGTCTATCAGCAGGTGAGTGGATAAATAAATTGTCATATACTCTTACAAAGGAATGCAGCTCAGCAGTAGAAAATGATACCAGCAAACACAACAATGTAATCCTCATAGACAATGAACTGAACTGAACAAAAGAAGCCACACACAAAAGATCAGGCGGGATTCCTTTTACGTGAAGTTTAAGAAGAGGCCGAATCATCGTGTTTGATGGTGAAATAAATCTGAACAGTGGTTGCCTTTGCAAAGTGAAGACTGACTAGCTGGGGCCATGAGGAAGCTTTCTGTGGAAATGGATAAATTCATTTTCTTGGTTGGGAAGTGGTTCCATGGGACAGTCCATCTGTCAAAACTCATCACATTGTACATTTAAGATCCACACACTTCAGTGCCTGTAAACTTTACCTCAATTTTAAAAGAATTGCATATATAGTGTGCCTAAACAATATGAAAATTAAAAAGAAATTTGAATATAGACTCTAAGAATTGAATGGTAAAAACAAGGGGTAAAAAGAAGTATAAAAAAGACAGAGCTTCTGGAGAGGATGTGGAGAAAAGGAACCCTCCTACCCTGTTGGTGGGAATGTAAATTGGTACAACCACTGTGGAGAATATACAGCTGTTCCTAAAAACAAACAAACAAACAAAAACTAAAACTAGAGTTACCATATGATCCAGCAATCCCACTCCTGGGGATATCCAGAAAAAATGAAAACTCTAATTAGAAAAAGTGCATGCACCCCAATGTTCATAGTATCACCATTTACAACAGCCAAGACATGGAAGCAACATAAATGTCCATTGACAGATGAATGGATAAAGAAAATATGGTATATATATATATATACACACATACATGCATACACACACACAATGGAATACTACTTAGCCATAAAAAAGAATGAAATAGTGCAATTTGCAGCGATATGAAAGGACTTAGAGATGATCATGCAATGTGAAGTAAGTCAGACAGAGAATGGCAAATATATATCACTTATATGTGGAATCTAAAAAAATGATACAAATGAACTTACTTAAATAGAAACAGACTCACAGACCTAGAAAACAAACTTATGATTACCAGAGGGGAAAGGAGGTAGGAAGGGATAAATTGAAAGTTCAAGATTTACAGATACTAAATACTATATATAAAATAGACAAAGAAGTTTCTGCTGTATAATACAGGGAACTATACTGAATATCTTGCAGTAACTTACGATGAAAAAGAATATGAAAAAAATATATGTATGTATATATATGACTGAAACATTATGCTGTACATCGGAAATTGACACAACATTGTAAACTGACTACACCTCACTAAAAAAGAAAAAAGAAATGAACTTGTTAGAGGAGGAACGGGGATGTTGGGACCCAGGTTTTTTATGACTGTGCCACGAACTCCAGTTGTGACCCCACCATCTCTAACTAAGAGACCTTGTGCATGTGGGAGGGGTTTGGCTGGGGGAAGACGGGAGCTGGGCTTCTAGGTCATTGGCTCTTATTATGTCTTTGGAGGGGATACGGCATTAAAGCCCCAAGATCATCCTTTCTGACCAGCACCCCTAAGTGAGCCTAATGCAGGTTCTACAAGAATTAGACTTGCAGATTCCCCAGTTACCACCCTCCGCCCCCGCGCCTTCCAGTATCCTGTGATTTCACCCTCTGCTAAGTGTAAATAAGCATGTTCCCAGGAGTCCGCATGGAGATAAGAACGCAGACCTGGCTACGGGCCTAATGTGCATTTAGAGGGATCCCTGGGGGCGAATCTCCTGTCAAGGTTAATGGTAGCCAAGACATAATTCTGTTGGCATCAGGAAGGCAGCTGCAAAACCCAGTCACTTTAGGGACTTGGGCTTCCTGGACATGCAGCTGGCACTGGCCCAGGATGCGGGCTCAGATTAGCTGAGAGCTACATGACAGATCTGTTAGCTGGAAAACCTCCCCAGCCCCCAAAGTCAATCGCACACGGCGTGAAACCCAGAAACCAGGGAAGCCCTGTGGCCGCACGGAGACCTGGCTGGTGATGGCGGGTTACATTAGCACAGAGAAGAGACTCAGCGAGGAAATCAAGAGTCTGATGTGGAAAATAACCTCTACTCCTGTTCACTGAAGTGTTCCTGTTCCACAAACCACTGTGCTGCTGTCCCGACCAGCCAGTCTCCTGGGGTCAGACGGAACTTAGAAAACATAACTGCATCTTAGAACCCGGAGTTGTGAAATCACTGAAGTCCCAAATCGAAGAGTGAAGGGAAGGATGGTGTGGGGAGCGGGGCAGCCTGACTGCTCTGAGGGAGGAAGGATACGGGCGACAGCGGGAGAGCTGATGACCTGGTTTGTGGATGACGGGCTTCTGTTTGATACGGGACTTGACTCCAGGAGAGCTGAGCTTGAGCCCTGCAAATACAAAGCACAGCCAAGAACGAGGATGAGCTGAGTCGGGAGGGCTCGAGGAAGGAGCCTGCGGTGGGCGTGAGGTTGACTCCCCAGTCCGTCCACCGTGGTGATGACTCTAATCAATCAGAGCACAGCATTCCCCTGGAGAATTACCTGTCAAGGGGCGTCCTGAGCCGCCTGATCAGGCTGATGGAAAAGCTTCGTAATGTTGGTTAAAGGTTTCCCTGTCTTCTCCTTGTGAATAAGGAAACACATCGCCCCAGGTGTCACTGGCCACCACCTTACAATCAGGAGACGGACCAGCTTCATGGTGACTGAGCAGAGAGACTGAAAAGAATCTGGGTCCCTGATAAGAGCATCAGACATTGATTAAACTGTGCCTGAAGCCCACCCTGCCTGGACTGAGTTATGTGAGACATACATTTCCTCATCGTCTAAGCCTTTTGGCATAACATGTCTTTTATTTGCTCTCCGGAGCCTCCTGACTGGTACAGCGTCTCCTAGAAAGGGCTGCACACAGAAACTGAGCAGGGGGTCTAGCCGAGAATCGCCATGAGTGAAGCAGTCCCAGGCATAAGAGCCTATAACTCTTGTTTCAAACGCCCACGAAATGCCTTCTTTGTGGCATTTTTTTCCAACAAAGATATACTTGATTTGCATATTAAGTGTTAGGTATATTCTTCAATTCTGCCAAGAAAAAGGTTCTCTTCTGTGTTTTCCGAAACCCAAGGCCCTCTCAGTCTCTCCTTCATTTCCCAGTTTTGAAAGAAGCACACATAGATATGAGAAATATCTCATTCCTCTTGTTAAGAAAAAAATCAGCATAAGTACAGTACTGAATGACTCTGTCACATGGCCTCCATGGGAAGGAGGCAACAGAGGCTAGTGGAGACTGGGGCAACAGAGTGTCCAATCCTACCCTAAGAGCTTCAGCAGGTGGTGACATGCAGGGATGTGGGCCCAGGGTCATCTAATCTTCTGTGCCTTCAAATAAGCTGTAAACATTGTTTACAATAGACATGGAAACAACCTCAGTGTCCACTGACAGATGAACGGATGAAGAAAATGAGGTGTATGTACACCATGGAATACTATTCAGCCATGAAAAAGACCAAAGATTTCCCATCTGCAGCAACATGGATGGACTTGGAGGACATTAGGCTGAGTGAAATAAGCCAGACAGAGAAAGATGAACATTGTATAATATTGCTTATATGTGGAATTTAAAAAATACAACAGACTAGTGAATATAGCATAAAAGAGGCAGACTCACAGATAGAGAACAAACTAGTGGTTACCAGTGGGGAGAGGGGAGGGGCAATGTAAGGTTGCGGGAGTGGGATGTACAAACTACTGGGTCTAAGAAGGCTCAAGGATGCATTGTACAGCATGGGGAATATAGCTAGTATTTTGTAATAACTGTAAATGGAAAGTAACCTTTAAAAATTGTGTAAAAATTTTTAAAAATGTAAGCTGTAAAATAGAATTTGTATGTAAAACCTCTGTTTACAAAGAAGAAATCAGCTCAATAGTGTATGGGCTGTTTACGCCTGGCCAAGGCTCAGCCTGGCAGATCCTGCGTTGTGTCGAGTGGGCCCTGCATCTCCAAGGAAACCACGAGTTGTGTACAAAGTTGTGTCATCACAGTGATATTTATGACACTGAAAATGTGGAAACAATCCAATTTCTAATAACAGGGATCAGCTAAGTAAACTATGATAAATCTACCTAGTGGAAGATTATGTAACTGTTTAAAAAAGGCTCTGATAACAAGTAACTTGAGAGAAACACTTATGATATAATGTGAAGTGGGGACAGAATCTACCCACTTGTATATATAATATGATTGCAACTCTGGCGAAGAGTGTAAAATAGAACAATGCATTAGAAATTACCTCTAAAAGCAAAGGAACCAAATATTAACAGGAATTGTTTCTGGGTAACGAGTGTGTTACCCATTCTTCTTACACTTTTCTGAACTTTGCAAATCATCTATAAGTTTACAGTCGTGAAACAATAAAGTTAGTTGTCAGCTTTCTATATCACAAGGATGGTGACTTCACTGAGCCCTGTCTTCTTTGCCATCAGCCTCAGCAGGCCAAGTGCTGTTGGGTTTATGTCTAAAAACATCCCCACAGCAGCTATTTTGTGCCACCCTCTGGGCCAGGCATGGAGGATGGAACTGAATTAGAGCCGGTCTCTGAGGCTGAGGAGCCCACAGACCAAACTTTAAAACAACACAGTGAGAAGTTTGCCAGCACCCAGCACCATGGGACAATCTTCAGAGGATAAACACTGGCCCAGTCTTCAGAGGAGAGAAGGATTTCTAAAGGAGACAAGGTCCAAGCTGACTTGTAAGGGCTCTCTGGCTGAGTAAAGGTGAGAATGGCAGTCTAGATGAGGTTAGAACAGTGCAAATCGTGGACGCACAAACAGCATGGCAGATGCCGGGCAACCAGGTCATCTGGGGAACGATGACGTTTGTGCCGCATGGGCTGGCCTCACGCTTCTCAGGTCTGTCCTTCCTGACTGTCGTTGGGAGTGAGACAGGCTGGGACCTGGCACCCTTTACTGCAGTGCTTGCACCTGGACCAATGTCTCCTGGACAACGAAAGGCAAAGAAACTATAAGGGACTAAAATCAACCATACACATGCGCAGTTGGGGCAAATTATGAACAATAAGATACAAGAAGATCAAAATCCAACTGGCACTTCTGAGGTGCCAGGAGCAGAAGCAGGCGACTGCATGATCCCTGCACACAGCTCCACTGAGGGGATGGGTAGACACCTAAGCCACCCCTCTGGCCCGACCCACCAACCCACTCCTACCCTCACCCCACTTAACGGATCAGCCGGCCCCCGCTCCTTGGAGAGTGGGCAAGGACACCTGTTACTTGTTCTCGCTCCCTAGCGCTGCAGCGTGAATCCCAATAAAGCCTGGCCTGAATTTCTCATCTGGTCTTTTACCCATTTCTATTGATTAAAGAATCCAAGGACCCAAGGAGGCAACAGGAGGGAGTCAGGCTGTAAGAGTCTCTCTCACTAGGATAGGTGTCCGTGATCCACTTGAGGCTTGAGTCCCCTTCAGGATACCTAGGTTCAAGGACAGAGACTCTGAGGCTGGTCAGTTCAATGGCCTCTTTGCATCCAAGGAGCGAGCCAGGGCACAAAGCCAGAAGCCTTTGTTCCCACTGGACCAGAACATCCCCTGAGATGGAGCCAATGGTGCTGTTTCGGGGAAGCCTGATCATGAGGAGACCAACAGACCCCAGTGTAGTTGTCCCAGCCATTGTCCCAGCCATTGTCACTGCCAGGTAGGAAGGAGAGAAGAAAGCAAATAAGCATTTTTGAGCCCCTACCATGGGTTTTGTTTAAAGCTGCTGAATTTGGGGTAATTTCTTATGCAGCAATAGAAAACGAATGCACTCATTAAACCTTAGTCCTAAATGCACCAGCCCTGCGGGGTGAACGTTTTCATTCCCTGTTGGCAGGTGAGGCTCTGAGAGGTTCCCAACGTGAGGGGTCACCCAGGGGCCAGGACTGCAGGCTGAGGCTCTGACTCTCGGCTTTACTGGCTGCATCTTTGGGACATTTATTGTAGACTGGTCCAGGGCTGGGGCTGTGGACACGGACATGACCCAGCAAAGCCCTGGCCCTGAGATGCCCGTGGGTTTGTGGAGGAGACTTCCTAATGAGATGGGAGGAAGGAAGGAAGGAACCAGTTGAAGAGAATCACTGAATTCAGTCGGAGCCCTTGCAGTACAGTCTGAGCCAGCATCCTCGGTTTCAGGCCAGAAGGGGGTATGGGTGGAAAGCCAGGCTGTAGCCCACCTCCCCTGACCCCTGGTACACCCTTCCTCCACCCAGAGGGCAGTGCTGGGCCCTTTGGTCACTTTGGAAACAGGGGAGGAATAAGGACCAGGTGCCACCTTGCTGATTCCAGCTCTTCCAGTTGCCACCTCATCCTTGGGGAGAAGCAGAAGGGACACTCGCGTGTACCCTCAAGGCTGGAGGGACAGCGGGGAGGGAGGGTGGACATGCCAGCCAGCCATCTGCTTCCTCTCTTCTCTCTACCAGCACCTTCTCCCCACCGGTCCCATCCCAGAGGCCAGGACATTAGGGGGAGGGCAGGGGTGCATGCCGTGAGTGACAAGGGCTGGGGACAGATTGATTCATTTCTCTGCCCCTGCGGGGACCCACAGGCAGACGCCCAGGGTGACAGGAGCCTCCGGTATTTCCAAGCTCCTTTCCTGCCTGGGTTGTGAGTGACCGCCTGTCATAAGGAAGATAGAAGGAGAAGAAAGCCCAAACCACAGGCTTCTCAAGAAATGGCCTCTGACCACACAATCTTTTTGACACGACCTCTCGCCACAATACAGTTGCTCAAAACCCCTGACCGCAAGGGCAGCACAGACAAATCCCTTCGCAGCCTGCATTGCGGGTCGGAGGGGCAGGGCGGGGACGTCCGGAAGCAAGAACTTGGAAGGAATGCCCTTGTGGTCGGTGATGGGACGTGAAAGGCTGGCCAGTCACTTCCCTTCGAGGCTGGCACAGGGGGCGGACAAGATGCTGGCACAGCCCTCTGCCCAGGAAAGGAAGGGACACGTTGGTTCTATGCAGCCTGAGGGACAGAACAAGACCAAGCGGAGACTGGCTGGAGCTCACTAGGAACCTGGAAATCCTGGAGCACAAGGATGATTTGCAAATGTCTTGCTCCCAAAGGGGAAAGCCCTTGCTCTGTGAGAGGTGCTCTGGTCCTGGTGAGCACGGCTGGGTGTGGACAGGTAAACGTAGGCTGCAAGAGCTGGGCTGCTTTGTGGACAACGCAGGACAGGGGATTCGGGGACAGCAGGGAGGTGGGGTGGAGGACGAGGAAGAGGGTGCCCAGGTGAGGAAGGGGAAGGGCTTCCAGGTGGGAGGTCTGCGAGGCACGCCCCGCCCCTTCTCCCAGACCTTCAGGGGTCTTCTGCGCATGCTCGCTCGTGCACACGGCATGTGAGCTCTGTCTCACTTGTTTCACTTGCAGTGACAAAGAGGCGGGGTCCCTGTTAGGTTCCACACACCCAGGTGGAATGTGGGGCAGGGAGATGAGCCATGAAGTGAATTCAGTGGAATCAGGAGCTTGGGGCCAGAGGTGTCCGTGGCAACTTAAATCCTTAAGAAATATTGGGAAAAGTTTTGGATTTCCCCAGCGTGAGAAGTGGGGGCTCCAGAGACTTGATATAGATGGCACGGGTCAGAGAAATCTCTACTGACCTTGCCCTTTCACCTTTCACTCCCGCATGTCTGTGCCCCTCTCCCCACACACACCAAGCGTCTGATGAGAGTCCCCTCAGCCGGGACACCTGCAGGACTCCATGACCCTGAGCCATCATCACCTGTTTACTTCCCTCCTCCTTTGGACTCTGGGCTCCTCAATGCCAGAGACTGAGTTTTCTTGTCTCAGATCCCCCAGAACATAGCTCAGAGCTCAGTGAAGGCTGGTACTGGAGGGAGGGAGCAGGATGGACATTTCTGGAATCTGATGCTGTGCCAGGTTCCGACAGTACAAGTCCAATAAAACCTGCCATCGGCTCCCAGGGTCCTCACAGTCTTAATGACACAGGCATGCTGGCGGCAGTGAGGTCCCCATCTCTGGAGGTATCTGAGCACCAGCTTAGCAGAGAACGCAGGGGAGCAGTCAGGCTCCGATGGGCGGGGGCCCTGTGCTTCCACGGCCCCTTCTGGCCCTTGAACCCCTGACTCCTTGAGATCCTGGTCCAGGACAATAGTGGCTCCCAGATGTTTGCTGCCCATAGTCTTTTGGTTTCCAGCAAGCTGATCGCGCACAGAGCGGGGAAGGATAGCTGCGTCACCATTTGGATTGCCTAAATAAAAGTCACCTCCCTTTTTAATAACCACTATAAACACATTACTGTCAGCTCTGTTTGTTTGCTCCTTGGAGTTTATGTGGCTGCACGAAATGTGGTTTCAAGAATGAGCCAACAAACATTGGACCACCCTACATTTGTCATCTCTGTGTTTGGTCTGTGTGTCAGCCACGCTCACCGTACTTTTGCTGGCCGAGAAGAGGTGCGGGGGCAGTAGCCCCCCCCCCACCTGGCCAGCTCACCCCTCCAGGGCCCTCACCAGGCCTTCCATGGGCTCGGGGCAGCCTCATCCTGGGGGAAGCTGTGACACACAGGCTCGGACACGCAGGCCATGGTTTTTGTGCCCTTCTTGTTGGCTGGCCTCCTCTTTCCTAACACTCTGAAAACAAATCCTTAAGTCACTGGGAACCCAAAGCATATATCAGATGCTTTCCGTAATGGATCTGTTGTCACTGCTCTTCCAGATAAATTAGGCTTGAAAATCCCATTTCACAGATGGGGGACCAGAGGTTGAGCAGAGTAAAGGATTTCCCAGGGCCCCACTTGACCAGAGGCCAGTCTGGCTCTGGGTGGCGGACTCTTTTCCTGTCACACTGATCCTTCCACACCTGTTCCCCATCTCAGCTAAGGGCATCAGTCTCCACCCGTTCTTCAAATTTCCAAAGTCATTTCTAACATCACCTTCACCATTACTGTATCTCCTAAGATTGCCTTGAGCTGTATGTGCCATAATTCAAATGGCAGTGGCTTAACCAAAAAGGCCTCTGTTTGTGTAGTATAACATGATGTCTGGAGGCAGGCAGTCCAGGACTGGTGCACCTGTTTGAGGAAATTATCAGGAACCCAGATTTCATGTCACCTTCTGCACCACCATCCTTACCTGGAAGCTCTCATTCTCATGGTCACAAGGAGGCTGCTCTACCTCCAAGCATTGCATCTACATTCCAAGCAGGACAGTCTAAGGGGAAAAGTATACAGGGCAAAGGCTCCTGTCACTTGAGTTTGTTCCTCTCTATGTGAGAAACAGCAGCTTTGCCTGGTGGATCTCTGTGTATGTCGCATTGGCCCAACTCAGAGACACAGCCAGTTGCCTTGCACCTTGTGCTGCAAGACATGCAGGAAGGTGAAAGGTCACGAGGCCCATTGCTGTCCTGAACAAAACTGAGTTTCTCTTGGCAGGGGAGAGGGAAATGGGTATCAGATAAGCAATCAGTTGTGGGCCACACAGCCCCCACATTTAATCAGCCCCCTCATCTCATGTAGTCTAAATTCTCAGTTTCCTCAAACCCCCGTCTCTTCCCCTTGCCAGGATTTCTACCCCAGTTCAGGCCCAAGGCAGCCTCCTCTGACTGTGCTGTCTGTCTGCAAGGCTCACCTCCTCTCCTGTCCCCTCTCCACACTGCCACCAGCAGTCTTTCTAAAGCACAGACACGTTGCCACCCTGCCCTCAAACTTCTCATTCCTCCTCGTTGCTTAGAAAATGAAACCCAGAGTTCTCAAACTGACACTTGGTTAACAAAGTGCACCAGTAATCGAACTGTCAGACCAGCCGTCTGCTTGGTTTGGATGCCCCGGCTCTGGGGGGCTTAAGCCCACAGCTTCATCTGTCCTCTGGCCGACCTTAGAGTGACTAACCCCACCTTACAGATGACAAAACTGAGACTCAAAGAAGCTCAAAAGCTCGCTCAGTGATTCAGCTCAGGTTGGAGCCCCTCCACTCTCATCCAGCCCCAGATGGAGCGTCTCTTGTGACGCCCCACCTGACTGTCAGAAAGCCCTGTCCGGGGCTGAGGGCCCGGCCGGGGACCCTGGGATCCAACACCAGGGAGAGATGGGCCGTGACTGTGAGGAGGGTCTGCTGGGTTCCAGCCCAGACTGTCAACCTGCCAGTCCGATTTTGCTCCCTGCTTAGCAGCAGATACACTGTAGGCGTCCATAAGTGGTACATTTATTGAAACTGGCAGCGTCTGATGGAGAGTCGCAGGTGATCTGGACTTGGCCTCCCCATGGCTAATGTCTCGCTTCTGAAATGTCACTGGGTGGAGTCCTGAGTGGGAAGTTGAGGTAACATTTTTAGCCTCCTAGGGCTGAAGGGGACTGGATTCCACAGGATGCGTTTCCTCCTGCTCCAAGTGGCCACCTTCTCTTTTCTGGCTCTGAGGGAAGTCATCCTGGCAGAGCCGGGAGACCTCTGGCAGCTCCTCGTGCTTTGTCAGCCTCTGGGTCTCCGTACTGGGGTGTCCCGCCCCGCACGCCTGCCCTGCCCCTGCCGGCATGGGCCGTGACAGCTGCAACAAGCCCTTGAATGTGGCTTATTCCTGTTGTCCCAAAGGGCTGGTAGTCGCCACTGGTCACCTACAGGTCTGAATCTGTCAGGCCAGGACCACTTCCCAAGCAGCTGGTAGGGTGGACACCTTGCTATACACGTCAAGATCTCAGGCAAAGTATGGAAGCCACCCAAGTGTCCATCACAGACGAGTGGATGAAGATGTGCTATATATACAGTGGAATACTACTCAGCCAGAAAAAGGAATAAAATAATGCCATTTGCAGCAGCATGGATGGACTTGGAGGGCATTGTGCTCAGTGAAATACTCAGACAGAGAAAGATGAATACTGTATGGTATCACTTATATGTGGAATCTAAAAAAATATAACAAAATAGTGAATGTAATGAAAAAGAAGCTGACTCACAGATACAGACAACAAACTAGTGGTTACCAGTTGTGGGGGGAAGTACGTGGAGGGGGGAGTGGGAGGTACAAACTACTGGATGTAAAAGAGGCTCATGGATGTATCATACAACACAGAGAATACAGCCAAAATTTTTGTAATAACTGTAACTGGAAAGTAACCTTTAAAATTGCCTTAAAATTTTTTAATTAAAAAAAAAAAAAGATCTCAGGCAAAACATTCCAAACTGAAGGATGAGGCAGCGGAAAGTCCAGAGAGGCCTGGAAAGCATCACAGGGTGAGGGGCAGAAAGCAGGTCTGGGTGGCTGGTGACTGGAGCTCAGAGGGACGGTGTGGAGCACAGGAGGGTGTGAGGCCAGCATGGGCAGGTGGTGCCAGCCACCAGGAGGAATCTGGAGTCCATCTGAAGCATACTGGGAAGCCACTGGGGAGCGTTAGGCAGGGCAAGACGTGATCTGTCATCAATATCCCTAAACAGTAACATCCAGCCCCAATAAGATCGCTCAGCTCTGTGGGGACAGTGCAGGGGCAAGAGCTGGCAGGAGCTCATGGGGGCCAGGTGAGAGCTGGCAGTGACGTGGGCTCAGGTGGAGGGATGAGGGGCTGGGCAGCAGTGGAGCTACCAGGAGTAATTGATGGTTTGGAAGCAGGGTCTGAGGGAAACAGGAATCAAGGGCAACCCTGAGCTTTCAATCAAGGCAACCAGCAATGCAATTTTCTGTCTTGGGGAAGACTGGAGAAGGAGCAGATTTAGAAGTGGGGTGAGAGCCCGCAGTTCAACCTTGTCACGTGACGTTAGAGGTCTGTTGTTCACCTAAGTGGAGAGGGTCCGTTGGCATGGAGAGAGGAAGAATCTGGAGACATCTGGGATGGAGAAGGAACTTTAGAGTCAGCGTATGATGGTATGTGAGGCCACGGGCTGCAGGTGCTCACCTGCAGAGTGTGGACAGGGACGGGAGGAAAGCTGAGGCTGGCCCTGGGGCACCCCAACATTGAGGGATCTGATGGAGGAGGAGGATGCAGCAGAAAGGCAGCAGCCTGTGAGGTGGGGAGCCTACAGAAGGGAGAGTTTCAGAAGGATGACATGACTGATCATGGCAAATGACAGCTGGCGGTCAAGGGAGGGGAGGACAGAGAACTGAGCATCGGCCTTGGCATGATGGATGGCACTGGGTGCCTAGAGCCATCTCATGGGGATTCATGAGGACAAAAGCCTGGTTAGAAGGGCTGGAGGAGAAGGTGAGAAAGTGGAGATAATAAATCAAGACAACCCTATATGGTGCTGGGAAGGAAGCAGGCGTGTGGAGTGGTGGGTGGAGGAGGAGGTGCAGTCAGGAGAGTTTCAGAGGTTACCCTTTGGACATATTGGGGCAGTTCAGCAGAAAGGGTGTCCCTGGCGATGGGGAAAAGAGAGGGGATAATTACAGAAGTAAAGACCTTAAGAGCATGAAAGGAAATGAAATCCTGAGCCAAGTGATGGAAACAGACATGTCTTCCATTGTGGGGCACGTGGAGAGCAATGCTGGGAGGCTGGGACTTGGTGACGGGCCATTCCATCTAAATACAGCGACTGTCTCTGTAAAATCTGAGACGAGGTCATCAGCCAAGAGGGAGAGAAGAAAGCAACGTGGAAGAGGTGGGAACATGGAGGTGGGAGTTTCTAGGAAAGTAGAGATGGGTCTACTGAACATGTTCACGGCCTCTGGAGGGCTGTGCTTTCACAGCTGAAGTGAGAGCAGCCAGCTCAGCTGCGTTGTTTTTCCTGGCTATCTTCATCTTCATCTTACAGGTGGAGGTGGAGGGTTGAGCAGATGGTTGGAAAAGAGAAGTTTTGGAAGGAAGTGAGTTGGAAGAATAGGAGATGGTGGTCAGAAAAGGTGGAAGCTTCAAAACAAGATTGCCAATGGGTGGCCGAGACGGGTGGCAGGGAAGACCGTGGCTGTCCTTTGAGATCAGGCAACTGGAGGTTGTTTGGGGTTGGGCGGGGGAGTGACTGCTGCTCAGATCCCAGGAGGCCACGGTCCCCGCACTCTGTGGACCTCAGCCAGTGGCAGGCTGGTGGCAGGTACGGAGGCGTCTCCCTGGAGATGGAACAAGCTCGGTGGTGCGTTAATGCTCCGGAGCTCCCCGTGGGATCAGGCAAAAGCTGGTCTCCAGCCGGGACTGCTTCGTTGCTTAGCTTTTCCACCTGCCCTATCCTCACCCCTTTTCTCCTGGGAGGACTCGCCAAAGAAAGCAAAACAGTCAGGCAAGACAAAATAATAATAGTTTAGCCATTAAACAAAGTCAAGGACCTTTAGTTCCTCCTCAAGGGCGATAGGGAATATTCCGAGCCACGTCCTTTGAGCCGTTTTGCAGGCACTGAAACCCCCACTGGGTGGAAGATGCTAACTGTCTGCTGCCCACAGGCACGCAGACCCCAGACCGGTTGGAACCAGGAGGTGGATGGTGGTGACTCCCGGTGACCTCACCACCAACCCATCAAAAGAATGTCCACAAGCTGATCACATGACCCACAACCCCCTCCCTCACTCCATCTTTAAAAACCCTTCCCTGAAAACCTTCAGGGAGCTTGAGTCTTCGGGGCCTTTTAAGCACTAGCTGCCTGGGCTCCTTGCTTGGCGCCTGCCGTCAACGCTGCACTTTCGTCGGTAGACTGGCTCCGCTGCACGCAGGGAAGTGGACGCAAGTTCAGTTCCGAGGGAGGCGGAGGGAAGTGGGATGAAGAGCAACAGTGCTGACTGCTTTTCCCAGGTCCTGAGATTGTGGCGAGTGATAGAAAAAGAAATCCACCTCTGAAAAAAGACTGCGTGGGAAGGCGTGCTCCCAGCAGCCCGAGTTTGAACCAGCACAAAGTGAAATGCTCAGAACTCAAGACTGACTCCAAGTTCTGGAGGGCCCAGAGGAAGGGGTGGTGGTAGAGGAGGGTGGGTGATGGGGTCAGACTAGGAATGTTCAGAGCATCTGTAGGAAGTGGGTGGTCCTGGGTGATCCACGAGGCGCACATGCTGCCAGAGGCTGCGACGATGGGGCATTTAAAGCTTGGTAGGATGGATCCTGGAACCCAGAGCTCAGGCTACCCGGAGGACCCCAGGGTGCTGGGTGCAGCCAAGGGAGCTGCACCGTCCTGGAGGGAAAACGCAAAGTTCTCGGGCTTTCTCCAGGTTCATGGAAACTAACTACACTGACTTATACACACGAAACTTAGAGGTCATCTGGGCCTCCTGGCCCCTCATGGATTTAGAGAAATTTTATCCAAACTCCTATTTTACGGCCTCTGAGTCTCCAGAGGGTCCTCCCCTCCGCATCCCAACTTGCCACCCGCAAAGTGATTTTCCTGACTTCTCGAAGGCCTGCTCCTTGAGCTCTTCTCTCCAGCTCTGTGCATCTGTCTCCTGGATTGCTGGCTTGATGCTGGCTCAGTGTTCTGCACACAAAGCCCAGGAGGGCCCCCAGGACCACAGTTTGTGGGTTTAGCATTTAACGGCAAGTGTGGCCAAGGGGTTCACCTCCCTCTGCCCAGGTTTGGGCTCCTCCCTTTCTCCGTCTATCCCAGCTCCCTCTTGTCAACACGCACACACGTCAGACAAGCAGCGTCCTTCCCCTGGTCGGCAGCAGGATGTCTGTGCCCTCGTGCTGGCCTCTGGAGGCTCAGCATGTATCATAGGGAAGAACAAATCTGACTCTGTATTAGATCTGCTTCTTTTACTTTAACCTTTGAATTCTATTGCTTGTTAATCACCAAAGGGATGCTGCCTATAAGCTTAAATTAGACTAATGGCCCGTCTCTGGGACCCCTGCCTCCCAGGTAGTGAGTGTTTAGCTAAGATACCTTTGTTTCACTCACAGGAAACACCCTGACCAGGCCCACCTGTGAATGGCTGCGGGAAAGAGGAAATTAGCACATCCCCTCTGGAGGGCGACTGGAAACAGGAAAGGTTTGACTTTCCTCCCTCCCTTTTTAGTATGTAAGAAGCCTGAATTCACACTCAGGGAGGGTGGTTCTGTAGGACATTAGTCCACCATCTTCTCTACTTGCTGGCTTTCCAAATAAAGTTGTTATTCCTTTCCCCAAACCACATCTCTCAATTTATTGGCCTGTTGTGTGCTGAGCAGAATGAGTTTGGACTCAGTCACACTACTATCCCAAGCGGGCTTGCCTTGGAGTTTCTTTCCAAGACGTAAAACGCTCTCATCGAAAGAAATTCAAGAAGCACAATTTTTCTCCCTCCACACAGACCATGTAGTGTAGTGGTTAGGGACACAGGCTCCGGATCCCCCCCAGCCACAAGCTGAAACTTTCTGAGCCCCAGTTTCCTCATCCAGACAATGGGGGCAATACTGGAGTAACACATTTCCAGCATCTTCCTTGTGCCTGCTCTAGGCTAAGCACTTGACAACCTTCATCTTATTTGATCCCAACATGATCCTTGTGAACTAGGAACTACTCCTTTTTCCAAAGGAGGAAATTACAGTTCAGTAATTTTAAATAACTTGCTCACCATCTTAGGACTTTGAGTTGGCTGAGCTGGGATTCCCGAGAGAGTCATTTTTACTTTGAAGACCTTGCTCTTAAGCTACCTACAGAGATACAAAGTCAGAAATACTGGCCCCCCCTCCCCACTGGCTCCTTCTACCTTTGGGGCCTCAGTTTCTCCATCTGTAAAATGAAAGATCTCTTCCAGCTGTATTTTTACCAAATTCTTGAAAATGGCAGTCACGGACTTTAAAGAGTTAACACAGTTGCATGCAAATTCAAAATTCTCTTCTTACCAGGATCTGTCCCAAGTTTCCAAAATAACTTTGAAGATAAAAAGTCCATAATGGCTTAAATTTGATTTGAAGGCTGGGATTATGAGGCAATGAGGAAGAGCAGCCTCAGCGGTTCTTCTGGGAGGTCCCTAAATTTTTCCAAAATATTTTTTTCAAGGATTATCTTTTATCCATAGTGAGCTTCCCCCATGGAGCTGTAGCACTAGAAACCAACCCAGCGACCACCAGCCTTCACAGTGAGGAGGGCGGGGGAGCAGGGACCCTCCACCAGCCTTCACAGGGGGGAGGGCGGGGGAGCAGGGACCCTCCACCAGCCTTCACAGGGGGGAGGGCAGAGGAGCAGGGGTCCTTTGGTCTCAGGTGTTTTCACATTCGCGAGCATCCTGTTTTTACAGATGGGAAACTGAGGCATTGAGAGGGCCAGGGCAGAACAAAGACCATGAGCATGTCTTCGCATCCCAGGCGCCCCTTCCATGGTCTCCCCAAGAGTCTCTGAGTGCACCTGAGCAGGGCACTGGAGCCTGGTGCTCATGACCTCAGCCTGTGCTTGGCCCTCCTCACTTCTGTTTTTCCAGAATTTCTCATACAACCCTGGGGACTGTGTTTGGGATGTGTCTGTGTGTGTGTGCACCACGCACACTCACAGAAAGTTCGGGTGGACAGGTCTGGCTCGGGACATCCTGACTCATCCCGAAGAGTGGGTGGCAGACATGGCTTTGTTTATGCTCTCTGGATTCTGTGATACACAATTATAAATCTGAACAATATGTTTGCCTGCAGGGTTTCTGGCCAGCTCCAAAGTCATATATAAAAACCCATGGGGCTCTAGGTCCAGCTGTGCAGAGAGTCCTTCTAAGTGCTTGAAGATGGCACAGCCACCAAGCCATCTGATGGCTAAGAAATGAGCTTCTAGAAAGAGCCTCTGGGTCTGGGTTTGGTTTCAGATCAGACCTTTACCTTCAGACTCCTGGTATACCCTGGGCTTCAGCCCCTGATGACTCTTGGACCTCTCACCTCTGTGTTTACCCAGCTGCAACCAGCATTCACAGCAGTGAGTTCTGAAACCTAGGATGATGGCCCAAGATCGCTGCTTCTGGGCCCCCCGGTGCCAACAAGAAACCAACCAAACCTCAGGGCACAGCATCCGAGACTCCTTATGATCTGGGACCCACCTGGCAGGCAATCACTAAATCCATTCATGACTTTCTTCCTGAATTGATCAGTTGCATGAAGGCCGATCAACCAATGACTCCTGGGTCTATATTCCCTCCGTGCCATCCAGGGCCTCGCCAGGACCTGGTAGAAAGTGGGTCAGATCAGAGCTTACAGAGCAACTAAATGACACAACAAATTAAGCATAAAAGAGTGCTTTCAAAACTATAAGGAACTAGAATCATAAATGTAAGAAATTACTACTACAAGTAAGAATGCTATTGTCTAGCCAAGACGAAAGCAACCTAAATGTCCATTAACAGGTGATTGGATAAAGAACTCGTGGTCTATATATATATAATGGACTACAACTCAGCCGTAAAAGAAATCAAACCATTTGCCACAACATGGATAGACCTAGAGATGATCACACTAAGTGAAGTAAGTCAAACACAGAAAGACAAATATCATATGGTATCACTTGTATGTGGAATCTAAAAAAATAATAATACAAATGAACTTATTTACAAGCTAGAAAGAGACTCACAGACATAGAAAATAAGCTATGGTTACAAAAGGGGAAAAGGGTTGGGGGAGGGATAAATTAGGAGTTTGGGATTAACAGATACACACTACAATATATAAAGTGGATAAACAACAAGGTCCTACTGCACAGCACAGGGAGCTGTATTCAATAGCTTGTAATAACCTATAATGGAAAAGAATATGGAAAACAATATATATATAAAATTGAATCACTTTGTTGTACACCAGAAACTAACAACATTGTAAATCAACTATACTTCAGTAAAATAAAATAAATCTTTTTCTCTATATATACATATCCCATTGGTTCTGTTTCTCTGGAGAACCCTAACATACACACACACACACACACACACACACACACACACACTGAACCCCACAGTGGCTTCCCTTACCCCAGGACAAAGTCCAATTTCCTTTCCATGGCTGACGAGGCCTTCCTCCCCCTCCCCTTTTTCCTACTTCCAGACCCTCTCTCCCCTACACCTGCCCACCACCACCCCACACACACCAGGCCACAGCCAAGTTCATCTTCTCTTGTCCCTGACAAAAGCCTTCTTCAGTTCTACCAATGAGCCACACTCTTCAAGCCCCGGGGTCTTTGCACATGCTGTTTCTACCACCTGGGAGCCTCCCAGCTAAACCTTCCTTCTTCCGGCAGCAGCTGAAGTGTCACTTCCACAGGAACCGGTACCCTGTCACATGACACCGAACTGCATACTTAATATCTGTCTCCCCCCAAAACCTAGATCCACCAGCAAGGAACAGCCAGAGCCTGCTCTGTTCTCATGGGGTCCCCAGGGCCAGTGACTGGGCACATCGGGGTAGGCCTACAGTTTCATGCCTGTGCCCGGCACATAGTAGGCCTGCCTACAATTTAAAAGGCTGAAGATATGAATATCTATTATGATCCAACTTGTATCTCCAGCTGGTAGAGCAAGAATCGTGCTTTCTCATCCCTGATCACATGGTGTTTGCCTGGATGACAGAGGCACACTCAAAAATGTCTCCATTATTGACCAGTCCATGATCAACCGCTGATTAACCAAAGCGTGCTGCCCAGCACAGTGACCCCACCAGCTACCCTTCAGCCGTGCATCTGACGACCTCCGCCCCAGCCCCTCCCCGCTTCTCCTCTCCTCATTTGGCTGAGCATTCCTATCTCAGTTGCCAGGGCTTCCAGGCCCTCTCAGCTTTCATCTTCCCTTTCTTTTTTAAAAAAAAAATTGAATTTCTGTTTTGAAGTATAGTTGATTTACCATGTTGTGTTAATTTCAGGTGTACAGCAAAGTGATTCAGTTACACATATATGTACATATATATACATACATTCTTTTTCAGATTCTTTTCCATTATATGTTATTATAAGATATTGAATATAGTTCCCTGTGCTGTATAGTAGGTCCTTGTTGTTTACCTGTTTTATACATAGTAGTGTGTGTGTGTTAATCCCAAACTCCTAATTTATCCCTCCCTCCCTTCTCTTTTGGTAACCATAAGATTGTTTTCTATGTTTGTGAGTCTGTTTCTGTTTTGTAAATAAGTCCATTTGTATCATTTTTTTGGACTCCACAAATAAGTGATACATAATATTTATCTTTCTCTGACGTACTTCACTCAGTCTGATAATCTCTAGGTCCTTCCATGTTGCTGCAAATGGCATTATTTCATTCCTTTTTATAGCTGAGTAATATTCCATTGTGAATATATACCATATCTTCTTTTTCCATTCACCCATTGATGGACATTTAGGTTGCTTCCATGTCTTGGTTATTGTAAATTGTGCTGCTATGAACATTGGAGTGCATGTATCTTTTCAAATTATGTTTTTTTTCCAGATATATGCCCAGGAGTGGGATTGCTGGATCATAGGGTAACTCTATTTTCAGTTTTTTAAGGAACATCCATACTGTCCTCCTTAGTGGCCGCACCAATTTACATTCCCACCTTTTTTGTCCACACCCTCTCCAGCATTCATCATTTGTGGACATCTTAATGATGGCCTTTCGGACCAGTGTGAGTGAGGTGATCACCTTTGCTTTCTGCTGGAACAGCCTAATGGCAAATTCAGACTTAAGATCCAGCTCAGCTGCTAACTCTCTGTGTAAGCCGAAGCAAGTTACCTAACCTCTCTGGCCGGGTTCCTCCTCTGCAGGGTGAGATGCTGAATCAGGACGGCAGGGGCCCTTCAGCCCTGACTCTGTGGGACCCACAGTCCTCTACCTCCTTCCGCATCTTGGCCCGACTGTCTCTTCTCGCTGCCAAGACTTCCTCTGCCTGGGAGCAAAATCCGCCCCTCACCTCTCCACCCCAAATAACTCTCAAGCCACCAGAAAGTGCCACACCAGCCACACCGGCCTGGAGGTAAACTCGGGGCCACAAAGAGGAAACAGGATTTTCCTTCTTCTTTCCACACCTGTAATTGCAGAAACTGAGTCAGCGGTCCTCAGTGGGTCTTACACACACATACACACCACTCTCAGGCATACACACTCACTCACACATGCTCACACGTGATCGCACGCCTATGCATTCGCATCATGTTTGTTTCAGGTGGGGTTTTCAGTTATTAACAACAGAATCCAATTCTGGCCTATGTGAGGAGGAGACAGGGAGGACCAGGATGAGGAGGAAAAATTGGAAAATCTCCCAGAATCACAGAAGCTGGACAATCAGGCCTTGCAAAGGACACAGGTCCGATACCCAGAAGTGGGAACTCGCAAGGGGTGTCTTCATAGTTCCACAAGCAGGACAAATCAGCCCACCACCGCTTCCTCACTTTTGTCACTGAATTATATCCTACATGTAAGAGATCACATTCACTCACAATATATATAAATCAACCATCACACTGTATGCCTCAAACACACCGTGATGTGTGTCAATTATTTCTCAACAAGACTAGAAAAAAATTGCATCCATAACGTATCAGTATGGTGTTAAGAACAAAGTAAGAAACTGGCCTCCCGTGTGCCCACTGCTAGGTTAAGGAACAGAACATCGCCAGCAGGTCAGAAAGCCCCATGTGCCCCTCTGGGCCACAGTGTCCCGACCACGGTCCAGCCTCACAGCCACCACGCAAAGGTCAAGTTCCTGGAAAAGAGCCTCTGATCAGCCCAACACACGCCCACCGCTTGCCTTAAAGGCAAGCAGGGAGCTGGGGGTGGGGTGGGCACTGCCATCAGAGGACGCGGGCTTGAGTGCCAGGCAAAGCAGCATCGCCCCTGGGAGGACTCACCCCAAAGGCTGCCTCCTTCTCCTGTGTGACGAAGATCCTTCTGGTTTTGACTCACTTTCCTTGCACCTCCTCTCTGACTTAGGCATGGGTCTGCAGGGTTGACCCAGAGCAATATCTGAGTGACAGGCAGACAGCAGGCTGTGCTCAGACTCACTCGTCCCCCTATCCTGACCATTTTTGCCTCGAACCCAGCGACAACTGATTCTTCCCTTCAGGTGACTTATTTCCTAAGAAACTCCTGAGTCCTTCGTACAAAGAGGCCACCTATGGGACTAGCCTGTAGCTGGAACCCTCAGCTCCGCATCTCAGTCGAGAGGGCAGAGATGGGAACGGAACCAGAACAATAGTTTTTTCTGTTGTCCCGTGTGACCAAGGTGGCTCTCTGTCCACCCAGACCCACTGCCCTTATCTCTGAGTCATGGACGCGTGTAGCTGGGCACAAGCTGCCTGGTTAGACTGCATTCCCCAGGCTGCTGTGGATGTGACATGTGCCATTTGGAATTTAGACCACAAGGAGTGCTTCCACCACATTCTCTTTCCTTTCCCATTAGATGGAACCCAGACATGGCAGTGACCCAACTGCCACCAAGCAAATGACCTATGACCTACGGAACAGTGGGGTAGGAGCCCAGGCCCCAGAGTGACAGCAAAGATCACCCCACCCAGGTGGCTCACTTGAGGACTGTCATTACGTGAGCACAAGAAACAGACTTCCATGTGTGTAGCCGTCCTTGGGGGGTGAAGGCCTCTTTGCTGCGACATGTCTGTACTCATGCTAACTAATACGCCTGCCAATCCAAAGAACACTTGTCTCAGTACCCAGAAGAGAAACCCCCTGGTGGGTGAGATGCGGGACCAGGAAGCGCTTACTGGTTAACGAGTCTCGGCCAAGTCACATTCCGCATGTGTAGCAGCTGGGGCTTCAGGCGCAGGATGCCCAGGAGACACTCCTGGAAAGCCCCCGCGAATCCTGAATGGACTAGCACATGTGTCTGTTACTCCCCAGCCAGGGTCAGGGAATGTGCAGGAGCGACACACGGGACGGACAAGACCTGGGGGCAGGGGCACGGACCCGTCCCCAGACTGCATCACAGTCCAATGAGGGTCGAGGAGGGTGAGCCCTGCTGCTGCCGAGGGCACCAGAGGGCCACTTCCAAGGACTGCGAGGGAGGGCGAGAGGCAAAAGAAAAGCACACAAAAGGAAGAGAGTGAGAAACAGGAACCAACAAAAAAGTGAAATTAGCATGAAAGAAACACCTCAGGTTCAAAGACAGAGAAAGAGTGCAGGACGGTGAGCGTGAAGAGGCTGGCTGGAAGGACCACGTTTCATCACATCAGAGCCTTGGGTCTCCATCTGCATCCCAGTGTCCCAAGTTCCATCATCACCAAGATGAAAACCATCTGGCCGTCGCACGCTACCCCCCAATGCTGGTATTTTTCCAGCTGTCCTGCCACGTGGGGGATTTCATGCCTGAGTCAGAGGTGAGATGTCAGCCAGGCCTGAATCCTTTCTCCTACTGGCCACTTCAGATGAAGAACCTGGGCTCAGAGGCTGGGGCCTGCCAGGGCCCTTCTCCAGTGGGCAGCCCTTGTCACCTGCGTGGCCCTCAAACTCTACAAAATGTTTCTTCAGCACAGTGTGTTCAGTCTCCACAGCCTGGCGATACGGCCCGGGTAAGAAGGGGAAGCTGCTCGGAGCAGGGATGGGAGGCGCCTAGGCTCCCCTTCCAGGGCCTGCCACCAACAGGGTACAGTCCTAACACAGCATCCCTCTCATCCAGCTGCAGAGATGGTGGTGGGCACCAGACCTCCTCCGAGACCTCATCCTTGACAGCCAGCTCCCGTCCTGCTGCCAGTCTGTGTGCACAGGGGTCCGTGTTTGGCCAGCTTAGCAGCAGGGTAGGAGGAGCCACATGGGCTCTCATGGCTTCGCCTCTGACCTGCTGGGACGAGCCAGGAGCAAGCCTTACCAAGCCATGGGGAGAAGCTTGGTCCACTTCAGCCCCATAAAAGAAGGCAGAAGGGTCCCCTTCCTACCTCTGGGAGCCCCCTTTCCCCCCACCCTCACAGTGAGGCTCCTTCTGGCCTAACCTAGTCCACGGGTTCCCGTCTCTCAAAGTCAAGAGCCTTGAGAGGTTCTGGGGGACTCGACATGCTCCCCCACGCTCCTGCACGACCGTCTGGTTCCCAGGCGCCAGGCCCCTCTCCTGTCCCTGCTGCGCAGCTCCCACTTCCCTCTCTCCCATGTGAATGCGCAATCTCCTCCCAGGACTTGGAGCAACCCGACAGGGCCTCTGCCAGCCCTCGCCCGCCCTCCGTACCCTCCGGCCTCGGGGGTACTTACTCCCATGCCCGGTCTCCCTCCGCATCTACCACTCGGCTAGTTTCTTCCGACCCCACCTGCCCAGAGCTGCAGGCAGAGACCCAGGTACCCGTCCAGGCTAACAGAGGGACGGTGAGGGGGGTCTGGAGCCCGCGTGGGCGCTGAGAGAGAGGACCTGGTTCGAGTGCTGACCCTTCCATCCTTTAGTTGTGTGACCTGAAGCAGCTCACTGCTTCTCTCCGAGCCTCAGTTTCCCCAGATGTAAAAGGCAATTAATCATACCTACTCTGCAGGTGTGCTTTTAAGTAGAGTAACAATTACAGAAAGCCTTAAGGCCTAGTTCTGTCCAATAAGAGATGCCAAGTAACAGCTTATAATCGTTTATTACTGGTGGGGGTGGCTGGCTGATTTTTGCAGGGCACATCCCTGGCCTGTATCTTCAGGAAGGTCCTGGTTCCGGTGAAGTCCCCAGAGCAGGCGGCCACAGTTCTAGCGCTGCGCCTGAGCTCGCAGGACCTCGAACTGCAGGGACTGAAAGGCCCTGCGCTGTCCAGACATTGTCCCCTGAGTAAATGAGACTGTAATTAAATGAGCATAATACTGAGGAAGTGTGCTGGGGCCAGAGTGACCCCGGGGAGGCGGGGGCGGGGAAGGGAGCACTGTCCTCAGAGTGACCGGACCCGGCCTCTGCCCAGGGCACGTGGCTGCCTCCGCTCACACACGGCCTTAACCGCACTGGCTCAAGTATCTGCCTTCTCCCCCATGGTGGACACAAGAAGGCAGTTCCAGAAGCTTCTCGCTGCTGCCCACTGTCCTGACCGCTGTCCTGAGGGTAATAGGAATCGAGAGGAGCCTGCACACAATTGCCCTCTAAGTCCTCACTCAAGCCCATCAGCTCAGCGCTGTTTCCATCTGCATTTGACAGAAGAGGGAGCTCGGCCAGGGCAAGGTAAGGGCCTCGCTTGAGATTCACGACAGATCCAGAGTGTGGCCCAGGCAGCCCTCTTCCCCCTGGGCTGCATGCCCGTCCCTCAGGGTCCACGACCAATCTTCATGGTGCAGCAGGGGACCGGGTGCCAGTACCCTGAGTTCCAGGGAGGTTTCTGAGACAGACCCCAGGGCAGAGAGCCGGGGGTCAGGGAGGCCACATCCTGGGTTTACAGACTCTGGGCTTGGTTGGGTGGAGGAGACCCACAGCACAGACACCTGATCTTAGCATCTCTGTGTCTGAGGGTGGAGTCAAGAAATGAACACACCCCAGAGGCTGTCACTTAACCTCTTGGAGCCTCCATTTGCGGTTTAAGATTTTAATTTCTGAGCTAAGGATGGACCGCCTTACCTACCGTGTATGTGATGTGTGGTGGGTGTGTCAGTGCACGTGTGTTGCTGTGATGTGTGTGCAGCGTGTACTGAGGGGCTGCAGGGTGTGTGTGTGCGCCAGGGTGTTGGAGGCTACTTCATTTTTTATTGAGGTACAGTTGATTTACAACATTAGTTTCAGGTGTACAACATAGTGATTGACAGTTTTTAAAGGTCATGCTCCATTTATAGTTATAAAGTGTTTGCTCTAGTCCCTGTGCTGTACCGTGTATCCTTATGGCTTATTTATTTTGTACATAGTCATTTGTAACTCTTAATCCTCTACCTCTATCTTGCCCCTCCCCCAGAGACATTTTCAGATCGAGTGGTCAGGCAAACCTCCTGGAGAGGTGACATTTTAGCCTAAGTGACCAAAGGAGCTGGCCACAGAAGACAGGACAATCAGGGTGACCATCTGAACTGGCCACCCCCAGGACACAGCTCTGGCATGTGGTACCCACATCAAGCCCACCTGTCACTCGGGGCCATTCCTGGTGAAAGGACACGAGGGGTGGTCTCTCCTTCAAAGGTCCACAGATGTGGGCAGAGGGCAAACACAGAAATGAGCTGCCAAGTCCTCTGAGCCGCAAAGAACCAAAACTTCCAAAGGAAGCTTCCAAAGGAACCCAGAGGAACCCTGTGCTCCCGCGCAAGTCGTTGTTCAGACTGCCCCGTGCAGAGACCCTGCCCAGCGCATCACGGCCCCCAGCCTGCCTCTCCTTTCTTTCTTTTTTTTCGAACTGTCTCCCAGTACATATTGAAATTTCATACTCTCAGTGAACACAGGAAGCATTTTGTTCCCTTCACAATCAGTTTTCCAACAGAGAGCTACTACAGAGAAAAGTGATGCTGTAAATAGGAGATCTTTGTCCTGAGAACCCCTTATTATTGGAAAAGAAGATTAAGAAGTTCTTAAATGATACTGTGATTATTTTTTTCACAACAGTGTGATTCAAATGTTACTTTTATATACGGATCAGATCTCCCCACACAAGACAGAATGCTTGGTGGTTCAAAATTGGGTTGCAGAGGTCAAGAACGTGGCTGATTCTGGAATCAGAAATTCAAATACCACAGAAACAAAGGCCAGATGAGACACCATCAAGTTATCGATTCTTTACCCCCGTGGTTGTTCAGAGAATCCGTGTGAGGTCGGGCGGGCGTCCCCTCTTCAGGGGAGTGTCCCAGAGGCCGTCTGCAGTGGAGGTTTCACTGACTTGGGAGTCAACAACCTGGTTTTCTGTCCATCTTGGCTGTTTGCTGACTTTGCCAGGGAAGACAGACACACCTCTGGGCTTGGGCGTTACCCCCTTTACCGTGAAGCTGTTGACTCTCCATGATTCTTGGGTTGAGGGCAAGAAGCACCAGCCTCAGCTGGGGACCTGTCCGTGCTAATCCCAGGCCCCGGCTTGTGCTTATGGGAGCAGAAGCTCCAGGTATGGGCTTCCAGGCTTTTTCAGATATAAGTGGCATACAGCACTATGTAAGGGGCTTATGTTTTTTTTTAATTGAAATACAGTCAGTTTACAATGCTGTGTCAATTTCTGGCGCACAACATAATGCTTCCGTCACACATGAACACACTATATATATTTAATGTGCACAACATAATGATTTGACTTACACATGTTGTGGAATGATGACCACCATAGATTTCAGGTTCCTCCCCTTTCTCAGAGAGCCCTGACCCCCCAGGGACCTTCTGTCTGTGATCCGTGTTCCCCACCAGGAGCTTGTGTTTCCTGCTCACAGTGGAGCCCAGGAGATCAGACTTTATTTTGCACAGCAAATCTCCCCTTCCCCAAATTTTAAGTCCCTTACCTGCTGGCCTATGAGTTCCATGTCACCTCTCAGAGGGTGACACAGAGCAAGGTTGCTGATATGACCTGCTCTTGGTTGACTGGGGCAAAATCTGTTCACGGAAGCATTTGTTTATTCATCGCCTTATCTCAGGTGCCAACAACACTGGCGAGGTTGACAAGATTGATTGTAAGAGCTTGGGGCCGCTGCCCCTCCCCCACCCCGGACTCCCTGGGGAAAAGGCATGTATGCAAATGACCACGGAGCACCTGCTGAGCTCCAGGCACCCAGGGAAGGAAAATAATCCCTTTCAATACAGGCAGTGGAGGCGGGGAGGCATGGATGCTGGGTGCTCAGGACATAACTATCAGCACCTGCAGTCAGGGCCTCCAGGAAAGGCTCCGGGGGGCACAGATGGTTAAGTTGAGGATGCCACCCGGTGAAGGGGAAGGTGAGTGATGGAGAAGAGTTCCAGGACTGAGTAAATATTTAGTCAGGACATCCTGGTTATTAAAATACTGACGTAATTCCACATGCATTAATAAGTAGATATTTTCCCACATGCCCATCCCTAATGCCCTGGTCAACCCATCAGGATTGAATTATGTCCCCTCAGAAAAGCTTTGAAGCCCTAGGAACGTGACCTTATTTGGAAATAGGGTCTTTGCAGATAATCAAGTTAAGATGAGGTCATCAGGGTGGGTCCCTGATCCAAAATAAGTGTGTCCTCACGAAGGGAAGACAGTTAGACACAGACACACATACCAGGAGAACGCAGTGTGAAGACTGCAGCTAACCTGCCACAGCCAAGGAGCTGGGACGCACCCTTCCCTGGAGAAGCGCAGCCCCTCTGGCACTTTGACCTCAGACTTCCAGCCCCAGGAACTCCGAGAAAATAAATCTCTGCTGTTTAACTCACTCAGTTTGTGGCAGTGTTCCCTGGAACCAACACCCTCTCCATGATCCAGATACTAAAGGGGTGACTCCTAGGAGAACATAACAATGACGGCATACTGCCACTTTAATATTTTTAATAGCACCCCCGGGGAAAAGCAGACATAAAAATGCTGAGTCCATGCTCTTGTGGGACTGAGAGAAAGCTTGTGTGGAGAGTAGAGAGACGTAGGGGGAGGTTGACAAGATGACACAGGAGGTGACAACAAGGGCAAAGTCTAGGAACAATGAGGCACACTGAGAGTTTTAAGCGACAGAGGCCAATGTCTGTTTTCAGAGGGGCCCTTGGGCTGCTGGGTGGAGACTGGGTAGGGGAGGGGCAGATGTGGCACTGGAGATGGTACCCAGGCTGGAGGGGATGATGGGAAGTCTGGGGTGATGAGGACGGGCGGACCCCACATCCAGGGACTTTGGTTTTCCCTGCGACGTAGCAGGAGGGTCATTTGCTTGGGGTGAGAAGCAAGAGGATCTGGAACTTGAGGGAAAATGGAAGAGCCAGTGGATGAGAAACCGCAGGAGGCTCTGGGTGTGTTCGGGGGTCCCGCTGGGGTCGGCAGTTCTGAGTTGACAGTGGCATCAGGGTTCTGCTGAGCTTGGTAGAGAGGGCATGGAAGCCAGTGAGGGACAGGGGTACAGGGAGGGACGATGGCAGTGTCCCAGTGCGAGGGGAGAACAGGCAGTGGGAGGGGTCAGACACGTCATCTGGGAAGGAGGGAGGTCGTAGTCAGAAAGTGAAATGCTGATTTGGGCTAAAAATAGCAGATTCTCCATCCATGGGTCTCCTCCCTCTCCCCGAAACACTTTCAAAATGTTAATAGAGGTATTATTCCCCCCAAAAAGGTATTATTCTGCAAGAAAATAAACACAGAGAGGCTGCACTAGCAGCTGAGAGACTCAGGACATTTCAGTCCTTCAACTGAAAGCAGAAGGACCTGGCAGAGTGAGGATGGTTTCCACGCAAGAGCATCAAGATGGAGTTACCATAAAAACACGCCACTTGACCACAGAACCCTGGGCAGGGTAGGTGGGGCTCAGTGTCTGAGACATCAGGTACCACACCAGGAGTGTGCTGGATCCAGAACTAAAATGGGAGGAGATTGGATAAAAGTTTCTCTACAAAAGGGTCAGGTTCCCAGTCCCCTGTGTGATGCCAGCATCAGTGTCTTCCTTCCCATGCCACCTCCAACCCCAGGATATGAGATTTATCCTCTGGAAAAAAAACAAATGAAGAAGAGTAGTACAGCCATTGAGGCAGCAACGAAACATAATGAACAACTGACACTCACCACACCTGGAGTGAATATTGAAATACAGGCAAACCTCAGAGATGCCGCAGCTCAGGTACAGATCCCAGCAATAAGGTGAATGTCGTGATAAAATGAGTCACACTGATGTTTTGGTTTCCTGGTGCGTATAAAAGTTATGTTTACACTAGACTGTAGTCCTCCAAGCGTGCAATAGCATTATGTCTTTAAAAAGTACACAACTTAATTAAAAACATTTTATTGCTAGAAACTGCTAATCATCATCTTACAATGCAGGATTGCCACAGAACTTCAATTTGAAAAAAAAATCAGTATCTGCAAAGCACAATAAAGTGAGGCTAATTATGTTGAGTTAAAGAAGCCAGAACAACAACAACAAAAAAACACTCATATAATTCCATTTCTACAAAACTCTAAATAATATAAACTAACCTACAGTCACGGAAAGTGAAGAGAGTTGGTGGGGGAGGCCTGGGAGGGAGGCTCCTAAGGGGCCCCGGGAGTGATGGATGTGCTTGTAATTTTGACTGTGGTGATGGTTTCAGAAGTGTATACACACCTAAAAACTTATCAAACTGTGTGGTTCATGTTTAAATATGTGTCAATTATACCTCAATAAAGCTGTTTAAAAATATGACAACTGACATTTAAATGTTTGAAAAAAAAGGTTGGAAGATAGCAAAAAAAAGTTCCCAAAAGAGGGGGGGGGGTATAGCTCGGTGAGAATGTACGCCCAGCATGCGCGAGGTCCTGGGTTCAATCCTCAGTACCTTTGTTAAAGATGAATAAATAAATAAACAAACCTAATTACCTCCAGCCTAATAACAACAACAAAAATTTAAGATAAAATTAACAATAAAAAGATCCCCCCAAAAGAACAACCATAACAATAAACAGTAGGAATTTTTTAATTCTAAGCATTAGAGAATCAATCCAGGTGGCTCAAGATCTGAGAAACAGAAATTCAAAAAAAAAAAAAAGGAAACAGAAGCAAACCAAAGGGATACACTTGCCAAAGAAATGATAAATGTGACCTTATTTGGAAAAAGGGTCTTTGCTAATGTGACTAAGATGACAACATTATATCAGATCATCCAAGTGGGCCCTAAATATCACCCCGAGTGTCCTTGTAAGAGGGAGTCAGAGGAAAAGCAGATGGAGAAGGCCCCGTGGGAGGCAGAGTCGGGAGTGATGTGCCCGTGAGCCAAGGAAACCAAAGGATGCTGACAGCCGCTGGCAGCTGGGGGACGGAGCACAACCCTAATGACACCTTGATTTCAGACTCTGGCCTCCAGAACTGGAAGAGAATCCATTTCTGTTGTTTTAAGCCCCTCGGGCTGCAGTCATTTGTTACAGCACACACAGGAAACCTGAATCTGACAAAATCTAATCGTGGTGCCACAGTCGGCTCCCCAGTAGCACCGTGGCCCCATCACGGTCCATGTCAGAGGCACAATAACAGGAAAACTGCCGATTGATGTCACCAAAGTTTTTACATAATCATATGGGGAGAAATCGGGGGAGTAGAGCAAGAGGAATATATGTATATGTGTGTGTGTGTATATATGCGCAGAGATGGGGGACGTGCAGTGGGATGTCAGGCGGCTGCAGAGGGCGGCACAAGCACAGGCTTGAAGGCAGCAACACAACACGTGGGCTGGCCGGCGCGGGGTGTCCTCAGGGCACTGCCGTGAACGTGCTTCTTCTTGTCGGTCCCCCTGCATCTCACGAGATCCCCCACCCAGTGAGTCCTGGGAGACCGTAAATGCTCTCTTGCAACTGGGGTGCAGGATGTGACCACGATTCCCCATCAGACATTCCCACACGGACCTTTGAATCAGAAGCTGGTGAGCATGGCGGGGAGGGTATAGGTCAGTGATAGAACACAGGCTTAGCATAGCAGGAGGTCCTGGGTTCAATCCCCAGCACCTCTATTAAAAACAAATATGTGGGAGGTTAAAAAAAAAAGCTAGTGAGTCCCTGGGAAGCCATCCCGGGAGGGTGGCAGTCGCTGCATGGGCGGCAGTGTGACATCCAGCACCAGGCCTGGGTGCATTAGTTGTGGCAGCAGTGAGATCTGCGCCCAGGGGGCCAGTAGAGTCCGCACAGGAGCAGCTGCAAAGTGGCTTCTGGGCACCATTCCTGGCTGCACCCACCCCAGCCGGCCCCCTGGTGCCCCCACCCCCAGACTTGAGCCAGCCTCTCGCGGGCGCTGGGGCACAGACCTGCCCCAGGTCTCCAAGTGCTCTGTGCACACAGGGGCGGGGAGAGAGGCCGTCATTTATTCAACCAGCATCTGTTCACCACACACTTCCCTGGGACCAGGCACTGCGTCACGCTCAATAATTTGACATAATTCACTTTGGCTTCCATTAGATTGCTAAAAAAAGAAACAAAGAAAGAAAAAGGAAAAGGCCCAAATAAACCTAGGAATAAAAAACGTGACCCTCAGGAAAGGAAAAGGTCACCTCCCACTTTGTGAATCACTCAGGTCTGGGAAGGGAACACAGCTCGGTTCTCGGAAGGGCGGCCGGCCGCCACCCACACGGGCTCTCCTACCAGGGGGGCCCCTGCCTATTTCTGGCAGCAGGGCGCCCTGAGCCTGCCCCCACCTCCGCACCCTCAGGGTCCGCGGCAGGGAGGTGTTTAGGAAGCTGATGCCTATTTATGGGGCAACAGGACCAGGACGTACTCACTCACTGTCACCCTGACGTCGGGGCGGCTTCCTCCCTGGGCCCAGAGCACCCCGCCCCCACAGCTCTAGGACGTCTGCTTTTGTGGTCCACCGAGAAACACAGGGACGCGCGAGGATGGGCGGGATGACTAAAATGTCCTCTGTGGACCCCAGGTTCCCCGCTGGGCACCCAGGGGGCCTCCGGCGCCGAGGCGCCTCTCCTGCCCCATGTTCTCTCGTGGACCCTCGGGGCTCCAGGGCCCACTCTGCCTGCCTGAGGACACAGTGTGGGGACCATCCTCTTGCCCACGTCCTGCCTTCCTCAGAGAGCGCTGCGTGGCCCTGAGGGACCCGGGGAGCCCTGCGCTGTCTCCAGGTCCCGCTCTCCTTGGCCGGGTCACTTGCCCTTCGGTTGATAATTCTAGTGTCACTCACCTCAAGGGGTTGTGAGGACGAGGCCACATAAGGAAATAGATGGGGGTGGGGAGTGTCCTGTCCCACCTCTAAAGTGCACGATGGGGGCAGCAGGGTGGGCTGTTAATCTTGACCATGAGAAAGCAGAGACCAGCTTTAACCAGCTCTGGGAGACCTGGGTTGGCACGAGGGGACAGAGCTGGCCTCAGCAGGTGCTTGATGGACAGACAGACAGATGGACAGACGGACAGATGATTGCGGAGTCTGGAGAGGCGAACAGACACAGGAGAGAAGATACAGACTGAGAGTCAGACGGACACTGAGTTCACCGCCATGGGCAGCCCTCCTTCATCTGTTCACCTAGTACCCTCCTCCCTGTTGACTGGCGGGTAGTGTAGACACGGCCCTGCCCTCTCGGAGCTGAGTTCACGGCAGACACAGGTGACACACAAGCACACACACACCTTTGCACTTTGTGGATGTCACATAAAGGGCCCCCAGGCGACACAGAATGAGGAAGAAGGGCAGCTGCCCCGGTACAGCAGCGAAGCCTCCCTGGGGAGGAAGCACTGAGGCTGTGCCTTGGGGAGGAGAGGAGTTGGTGGTGGGAGAAGAGGGAAGTACATTCCCGGGGAGAAGCCAGCGGTACCAATGTCCTGTGGCAGGGAAGCCTCGGGTGAGCAAAAGTCCTCCTGGAGCTGTGCTTCATTTTAGATACAGCGGAAGCCACTTGAGAATGATTTTACCTTCTTAAAAATTCCTCTACTCAGAAAATGGATCTGTAGTTGCCAGAGAGTAGGGGACATGGGAGGGTGGACCTCAGAGGGGCCCATGGGCAATGTGTAGGGTGATTGAATCGGTTGGTGGGGCATGAGGATGGTGGAGACACGATTCTGCATTTGGCAAAACCCACGGAACCAGATGTCACAAAGAAGGAACTTTATTGCCTGCGGATTTTTTTTTTTTTTTTTTTTTTTTTTTTTTTAGTTTACCATTAAGAAAAAGATCCCTCTGGCAGCTGTGTGGAGGAAGGTAGAAGGGGCAGGAGGGAAGTGGGAAGCCAGCCGGCCGACTGCAGTGACCTGGGTGAAGGTGGCTGAGTCTGGGCTGGTGGGGGTTCAGGTCCTTGACCTCTGGGGGCCTGTTTCTTCATGGGGGGGTGCTGCCATGGTTTCCACCTAGAAGCTGACCGCGTGGGTTGGAGATGCCGCCTGCAGCCCGCCTGGGGGGCTGTCTGAGAGCAAGGGGCTTGGCACAATTGTGCTTTGCCAGAGGGAAGCTGCGACTGACTCGGGGAGAGCGACCCTGTGGCCCGGGGCGGGGTGGGGGCTGGGAGCTGCAGAGGCCGAGTTAGAAAAACAGACCTGAAGGTGAACCAAAGGGGAATGACTCAACAGTGAAGGGCATCTGGCTGGAGGCCCCCAGGCACAGGAATGTGGCCCAGGATGTTGTGTACTCAGTGTTTCTCTCCCGGGAGGCGGGAGGCGGGAGCATTTGAGTTGGGGTGAAATCAGGAGTTGACTGCAGCACCCACCTGGGCAGAAAGGGGTGAGGGGCAGGGAGCAGACAGCTCCCAGGGAAGCCTGGCTCACGGGGTGGGGGGATCCGCTGCGGGGTAGAGCCGCCCACCATGCAGGTCAGAGCTCGGGGGGGTGGGAGGCCGGGATTCCTGCTCCAACTCGGCCACTATTTAGCTGGGGGACCTTGGGCAGGTTACCCGACCTCTCTGCTTCCTTCCGATACTCAGATGAATAGCACGTAGGCCTCAGTGAATGGAAAATACTCTACCCCTGTCAGTGACTTCCCCAGCCCCCCCACACACACACAGCATCAACGTGCTAAGTGAGACTGTGAGCGGGGAAGAGCCAAGGGGGCACTGTGGATGCAGCTGCTGTGAAAGCGGTCTGGTCGCTCCTCAGCAGGTTAAGCCCGGAGTTACCATGTGAGCCACGACCCCTCTTCTGGGTGCCTACCCAAGAGAAGTGCAAACAGGAACTCAGATCCTTCTGCAGGATTGTTCACGGTAGCATTATTCACAACCATCAAAAGGTGGGAACAGCCTACGCGTCCATCAGTGGAGGAAGGGACAAAAAAATGGGGTCCATCCGCACAAAGGAACATTGTTGAGCGGTAGACAGGCATGAAGGACTGACCTCTGCTACCACGTGGCTGAGCCTCAGAAACGTTACACTGAGTGCAAGAAGTCAAACCTGAAAGGCCGGGTGTGGTAGGGTCCCATTTACTTGAAATACCCAGAATAGGTAAATCCAAGGACACCGTTCACTAGAGTAAATCCGGCTCTGAGTTTCAGTCTCCGGATGAGGGGGAAGGAGTGGGAAGGGGAGAGGGGGGAGCTTCGGCAGGGAGCCAGCCTGATGGGTATCAGGTGGTTAATCAGACAGCCGGCTGCCAAGGCTGGGCCGTGGAAGGGGTCCCACGTTCAGAGGGAGGCACGAGGACCCTGCAGGCAGAGCCGGCTCCCTGGGGATCCTGGCTCAGTGGTCAGTCCCAGGAAAAGAGGGGCCAGGGATGCCAGGAACCCGCCTCAGCTCCTCACCGTGAGGACTTCCCAAACTCAGAGGCCCCCAGCCTGCCGTCGCAGCAGCGGGAAGTGAGTAATCACCTCTAGACCTAAGAGTGGCGGCAGCCCCAAGATCAAGGACAGAGCTAGGAAGTGGTCCAGGGTGACTGGCAGACCGAGGGCTCCTCCCCACCAAACCCGGGTGACTGACCATCTGCCCAACAGGGCCAGCCCCGCATCCACCTCCCTGGGCACTGGGGAGACACACAGACAGACAGACAGACAGACAGAGATAAGATGGGCCTCCCGGTGCTCCGCCTTCCCCTGCTCCCTCAAGCCCCTCTCTCTTCTCACCTCGGAAAGTCTTCACATCAGGAATAGCAAGGACGTCACTCACTCCCTAAACCCAAGGGGGGGTGTTGTGGGAAAGTCAACTCAAACAGAAATGGTGGGGGAAACCCCCACATCAAAAGGTTAAATAAAAACAATTGAGTTTGTTTCCTGCCGTGTTCCCACTGATCTGGAGAGAGCAAACGACACACGCACGTACAAGCTGCACAACATGAATGGTGTTATTCTGGTGATTTCAAATGTGAATTAAACGCACTGGTATTTGCACTTAAAACCAGCACTGAGCACCATAAATGTGAATGGTAAAATGCATGCTAATAATTTGAATCTTTCATCTTTACTCAGAAGGACATTGAAGAGCCAGTCACTCACCACCGGGCAGTGGGCAGCCCGGGGCCAGAGCTGGAGAATGAGTGCTGGCCTGTGCCTCCTGCAGGGCTGGGGCGGGGGTGCGGGACCCTGGGGGTGGGGGCAGGGGCAGGATGAGGGGGCTGTACACCTGCTGGGACGCCCTTGGCAGGGTCCAAAGATGTGGGCATCAGTGCCAGCCAGTCCGAACTACTGGCTTTGTGCATGTTTCTCTCTGAATCAAAATCAACGCCTACCCAGTTTTCCGGGACCGGTCCATCTGGGGTGCACTCGACACCAGCCCTTCGATGGGCGGCTGCTGATGCACAGAGACTAGGGGCTGCCCTCCAGGCAGGACCCTGGAGTTCTGGCCGGAAGCACAGCCCAGTCCTAGAGGCCAATGGAAAACGGCCTTCCCGGGGGTTGGGGGGTGCAGGAGCTCAGCCTCACACACAGGTAATTTGGAGCGAATGTTCCAGAACACTGGGGTGGAGGGGCAGACATACATAAACAAACATGGGTACATACATGTCTATAGCCTGCTTTGTGCTGTTCTGTATTGTGGGGTCTTTTCTCCACCCCAGTGAAGTTGGATTTGGGGGCCTTTTTGTGGACTCAGCTGTGTCTTTGTTCGTCAGGAGTTCACAGGGTGCCTGCTGCCTGCCAGACGATAAAGAGACCATGGTAAGTAAGACAGGAGTCCCTGCCTCATGGGGCTTGTGTCCAGGGGGCACAGAGGAAAATCCTGGAGCTGTAGCAGGAGACAGCAAGAATGCGGAGTGCAGACAAGGTGCAGCCCCCACCAGGCACATCACGAAAGGCTCCTCAGCCCCCTGAGAAAAAGACAGGAGTTTCCAAGTGAGGGCAAAGGAAAGGCGCTCTCTGCAGAAGCCACTGCACACGCAAGGGGGCGGAGCTGAGTGCCCTCTGCTGCCTTCCGGAGCCTTCGGGGACTCCGGGGTGCTAAAGCCTAAGGCTGGGCGTGAGCCGGAGCGGCCGGCGGGCTGCTTCTTACCAAGCGGCAGAGGGGTCCTGGCTAGTGGGGAGGCGCTCAGGGCTACGCACGAGTAACTCGGCCCCTCCTCTAGTTCGCTCTGAAAACAGCTGGGCTGTCTGGAGCCTGAGTCCTGCCAGGGCTGAGCCCCCGGTGACCCCAGCCAAGCAGATGAATGGCAAGGGGTATAACAGGACAGTGGTGTCAGATTTTGCAGAAGGGGTTCAGCCAAATTGTCTCATAGCAAAAATGAAATACAAAAGACATGCTGATTCAGATTTAAATGAGTGTAGGTTGTTCCTGCGTCTCTGAGAAGCTCCTTTTGAAATAGTCCCTCACTTGGGCTCTGCCGCTAGGCAGGCGACTGGCCTCCGTGGTAGGCTCCGCCCAGGCTTGGGTGCATCTGATTTATTCCCTTCCACCTAACAGCGCACAGCCCAGCTATATGCCTGTCTGATAAATGAGCGGGTGGGTTGGATGGATGGATGGGTGGATGGATGGGAGGGTGGATGGGTGAATGGATGGGTAAGTGGATGGATGGAAGGATGGATGGATGGATGAATGGATAGGTAGGTGGGTGGATGGATGGGCAAATGGATGGATGAATGGATGGGTGGGTGGGTGGCTAGATGGGTAGATGAATGGACAGATAGATACAAGCATAGGTGAATAAAAGAATGGTTGATTATTTTACAGGATTTCTAGATTCTTCTGATGGGGAGACACAACAGAATGACACTCAGATGAAAGGCAGAACATTTTGTTACTTACAGCTCTGAACGAGAAAAGTCTTCCAGGCAGGGCCACACAGAGGTTGCACCCAGGGACAGGGAAATAGCAAACTGGAGCTGTAAGGTGAGCTTTTGTGTGGCAAACACAATGGTCAGCCAGCTTTCCCAGGCTTCCTGCGGATTGGCCGATTTGAATAATTTTGCAGATTCCGGGGTCTAAGGGCTGTGCATAGTTGTTTGGTAGCTGACCCGGCATGATCAGGGCAGGTGCACAGTGGCCAGATTGTGAGAGTCCAACGAGGGCAGTGATGGGAGAGTGAAAACAGCTGCTCAGGAAGAACTGACTGGCCCCCAGCCAGGACTTCAAAACTGGGTCAAGACAGCATTTTCCCCCAAAAAATTATATTACAGTAATGGATGGAGAAGTGTGCAGGTGGAAGGATGCTTTTTGGAGTTCTCTCAGTCAACAGAATTTACAGAAGCATCAGCACTGAATTCAGGCCTTGGAGGATCTTCATCTCCTAGATGTAGAACCCAGAGCACGTGAGCTGGAGGGGGCCTCACAAGGTCTCTGTCTGACATTCAAGGTCTCAAGATGCTTTGGATCATAGAAGATCCTCCCAATAATTTGACAAAGGCTGTAGACCCTCTACTGGAAAAAGTACGCAGCCCGGCTCTGCAGACCATTTAGAGGCGGTGGACTCCGGGAGGCAGGCTCTCCACAGCGCCCTGCCCCAACCTGGGGGGCCAGGGCCCAGACTGAGGAGTCCCAGCGCAGCAGAACAGGCCAGTGTGCAGGTCACTGAGGTCGGGGAAGGGACCTCACTCAAGTTAGGCAACCAGTTCACAGCCAAGCCAGGCCTACATCCCAGGCCTCCCCCACAAGACTTTCTGGGACCTGGTTTCTCCATCTCTGATGATGACGTTGGACTGGATCGCTGGTTTGAAGACTTGGTTTGAAGAAGTTACAGGGGCAGGGGAGAGAGCAGGTGCGGTTTTGACCCTCCTGTCTCTTCCCCAGCCTCTCCGGGTCCACGTCATCGGCTCTCTTTTGAAGGAAAGACTTTAAGACTTTTTCAAAAAATGGTAGAAAGTCCCTGAGCCTTCCAGCTTCTAAGCACCTGTTCAGTCCTGTGGATTATCAGTAAGTCTCCAGAGCGAAGCCAAGAAAGCCAGTCTCTGTTGAAGTAGGAGGAAGCCCCAGCCAACCATCCCCAAAGAAACAGCTGAGTCTCCCAGACACATCCCCTCAAGTGTGGCCAGAAAGCGGAACAGGGAGGAGTGTTCAGTCTCTGAAGATGTTTCTGAGATTTTTTGCTGCCGTCATCCCTTGAGAGGTATGCATGACATTAAAAATAATCAGTGCAGTAATATTGTCTGCTTAGTGTAGTTAAGTCAGACAGAAAGATAAATATTATATATGACATCACTTATATGTGGAATCTAAAACATAGTACAGATAAATCTATATTTAAAACAGAAATAGACTCACAGATTTTGAAAACAAACTTACAATTACCAGAAGGGGCAGGGGGGAAAGGATAAATTAGGAGAAGGGGATTCACAGATACATACTACTATACATAAAGTAGATAAGCAACAAGAGTTTAGTGTATGGCACAGGGAATTACGTTCAGCATCTCTAATAACCTATAATAGAAAAGAATCTGAAAAACATACATAGATACAACTGATACATGATTATTATAAATCAACACTACTTCAATAAAAAAAAATCAGAGCTCCCCTGCCCCCCACCCCAGCCATCCTCTGTTTACACCTTCTGTGTAAAACCCCAGTGGTGACACCTGAACTCAGACCCAAAACAACCATACAGGGAAAACAAATCGTGACAAGAAAAAATGTGATATTAGGCAAATGTGTTCACTTGTGTGGTGTGGCAGCTGCTATGTCAATACTGGAAGGAGGAGAACCAGCATTTAGGGGTCACCTGCCGTGCGTCCGATGCCCGCATCCTGAGTCATTTCATTTAACTGAGACAGGGAATCGCAGAGTGGTTAAGGACAGAGACTTTGCAGCCAGACCGCCTGGGTTCCCTGAGGATTAGCTGAGCTGGTGCACTTATGTGCTTAGAAAATGCCTGACAGAGTAAAAGTTATACACTTGCTGGGACTGCTATTCATCCTCACCGCACCCTACTCTGAGGTTTGTCGCAATCAGCCTCATTTACAGTTCAGAGAGGTTAAGTCACTTGCCCCAGGCTTTCAGCCACGGAAGCGGCAGCACTGGGGCTGAGATCCAGGCTGACTCGGAGCCCAGACACGTTTGCCACTCCGAGGCTCGAAGGGCAGCTTGTCTACACAGCAGAACTCTCCTGGGGCTAGCCTGGAAATCTTCCATGTGGCTGGCCAGCTCCCCACACTCGTGGGGCAGGCGGAGCCCGGACGGCTACAGCCACCCCACTGGCCTCTGCAGGTCTGGGTTCTAGAAACCGTAGCCAGCCGGGCTGGGGCGGCCGCTGGGCAGGAGCGCTGGGAGAGGCTGGAGGTGGAGGGGGAAGTGCCCAGGAGGGCGATGACATCACGGCCCAGCCCTTGAAAGATGAGCTGTTCCCGCCGCCACTCCAGCTCCACTGCGAGGCTCCTCGGAGGACTGGGGACCTCGGGCAGCCCCGCTGGACCAGGGAGCCACGGAAGGGCCCGCGCTTGAGCTGCGGACAAGGTGGGTGCGGGGCGGGGGCTGGTTCGGCCGCCTCACCTTGGCGGGAGGACAGGCGGACCCAGCACAGAGGGAGGGCGGGCCGGCGACACCGGCGCTGATTCCCAGCCTGGGAGAGTTTTCCTCGGGTCCTGGGGAGTTGGGGAAAGTTCCCTTCTTTCCCTAGTCCTGACCTCCCAGCGGGAGGAATGCTAGTTTTGTCTTCTCCCTGAATCAGGAAGACTGACAGGCAGGCGTGCGTTTGCATGAGTAGTTTACTGATGTGACATTTATAGACGCTGGGTGGATTCCTGGACTAAGGCAGGGAGAAGCGAGCCAGTGTGGTGCAGCAGGGAAGGTGTGGGGTTTAGACCCCAGAATCTGGCTTTTCACTCATCACCGTGCTACTCATTGGCCCTGTGTGACCCTGGACAGGTTACTTAACTTCTCTGAGCCTCAGTTTTTCATCTGCCAAGTATCCTGCTGGCCCACTTTGTAGGGAGGCTGGGGTTAGTCAGACCACAGGTGGAAGGGGGTTTATAAACGCTGGCTGATGTGCACTGAGGCGGTTGTGGCATTAACTCAGACAAGCATCTTGTCTCCTCCTGTCCAGTCCTCGTTGTCCAGGACAGAGGGATAAGATAGTGCATTGGCTTAGAGCATGGACTTTGCATCTAGCCAGGGTTGGCGCCCCAGCTCTGCTCTCATCCCCTGAGAAACATTACTGAGTCAGTCTTTTCTCAGTTCCCTGCGCCATAAAGCTGACCTGGTGGAGGGTGGCAATGACAGAGATGGGGTCACGCCTACAAAGTGTCACATATGCAGTAGACACTTAATAAGTGTTAGCCGTTATTAGAGTTGCCATGGGCAGGTGGTTTCAGGAGCCTGGGTCGGGGTGGGAGGTGGGCGTTGCTCTCCCGGGCAGGTTAGAATGTGCCTCCCTGAGTCACAGGCTGCCCGTGGCTCCCGCCAGCCCACAGGAAGTGGGAACTCTGGCCCAGGTGTGGGGCGGTGGGGCCCCGGGCCCACCCTGCCTCTTATTCCTTCTCTCAGTGGGCGGCTTGGGGCATGGTGAGCGACCCCAGAGGACACTGGCCACCCTCCTTCTCTGGAGGAAAACTGTTGTGTGTCCCTCTGGACTCTGGCAGCAGTGGGGGTGAGGGGGACTTTCCCACCACAGGAGCCCCACAAACTTGAAAGAAGCGTTTACTGCTTTTTGCTCGCTTAGGACAGGAGTCAAACGAGGTGTAGGGAACAGCCAAGAGAAGGGGTTTTGGAAAACACTGAAAATGAAGGCTCCCGGGCTGGCCCCACTGGCAGGATCCCAGGGTCTCATCCCAGCTCTGCCCTGGACTCACAAAACCCCTGCAGTCGTGTGCTCCAAGACCCTCACAGAAGAGATGAGGAACCTGAGCCTCAGAGCCGGCACGTAAATGAGAAAAGCCCTCTGCTCAGTGTCTAGGGAAACACCTCAACCTCTTTGGGCCTCAGGTCTGTCCCTTGTAAACAAGCGGAGTTTCCGGTGTTTGACTGGTGGTGAGACTAGGGGCTTGGAATTAGACCGAGTTCAGGAGATGCTGACCAATGGCTCCAAGCAGGGGAAACAGCTGTGCCATGTGGTCTCTGCTAACACAGTGACTGTGTCTGGATACAAGTTCAGAGGCGCTCCAAGGGTAACCCTAGGGGTTGCCCCTCTGACCTGTGCCACCATAGAGTCAGAGAGGGGCACACCTGGGACACCGGAGAATGCCCCCGCAGACCCACCAGGGGATTCTGGTTTTCAGAATGAAAGCAGGGATCATGTCTGTCCATTCATAGCTGTCTCCCCTGCATTGAAAGGAGCCTAGCACAGAGCAGGCACTGGTCAGTATTTGCTGAATAACTGAATAGTGGATGGAGGGATGGATGGATGGGTGGATGGATAGATGGATAGGTAGATGGATGGACAGATGGGTGGATGGATAGATGGATAGGTAGATGGATGGACAGATGGGTGGATGGATAGATGGATAGGTAGATGGATGGACACATGGGTGGATGGATTGGTGGATGGATGGGTGGATGGGTGGATGGATGGACTGTGGGTGGATGGATTGGTGGATGGATGGGTGGATGAGTGAATAAATGAACACTGATCACTTGGCAGGCAGTAAAAGCACTCAGAGCATATTACTAAGTCAAAGAAACCAATCTGAGAAAGCTACATATAGCAGGATTCCAATTGTGTGACATTCTGAAAAAGGCAAAACTATAAGACAGTAAAAAGATCAGTGGCTGCCAGAGTTGTGGGGAGGGAGGGATGAACACACGGAGCACAGAGGATTTCTAGGGCAGGGCAGTGAAACTATTCTGTATGGAACTATAATAGCATTTTCCAAACTGTAGAATATACAACACCAAGAGTGAGTCCCAACGTAAACCATGTGATACAATGTGTCCTTGGAGGTTCATTACTTGTATGAACACACCACTCTGGTGCAGGATGTCAATAACTGGGGAAGATTGTGCACGTGTGGGACAGGAGCCGTATGGGAACTTTCTGTACTTTCAGCTCAATTTTTCTGTGAACCTGAAATTGCTCTAAAAATAAAGTCTATTTTAAAACTTTTTTAAGCGCACAGAGCAGACCTGTGCTTTGAGGATTCAGAAGGCATTTAGGGTATCCCAGGACCTTGAGTCAAATGATCAGAACTCCCTAAGACTTGATAGTAAGACTGAGTGCATCACTTTCAAGGCGCACCCATCCCAGGAATCCCCGGACCCCTGAGCAACCTTCTTAGTTCGCATGCTTAGGAACGAGGAGTTCGGCACTTTACAAGGCAGCCTGCTCCATCCCTGGAGAACTGGCCAGGTGAAAAGTCTTTTCTCAGACAAGCTAGATCCCGCTCCCACTGAGCACTGGTCCACCGTCTATCTCTTGGAGTTGGACAGTATAATTCCCATCTTTATGGGTTCTCCCTTAGCCAAGCGTCCACAGCTCCTTAATCAAAATACACGTTCCAGAACAAACCCAACGAGTAAGATGTTTCTTTGACTCTGGGATCTGTAGGATTCCGGATGCTAGAAATATGTGAACCGCCTCAAAAAAAATCATCACAGCACAAAGCAGAGTTGAGCAAGCATGGGCTCTGAGTTTGAATTCTGATGACTTACTGCTGGAGAAGCTCTCCGAGCCTCAGTTTTCTCAGCTGTACAATGGGGATAGTCACTCCTGTTTCCAAGACCATGATGAGGTTTAACTCAGATGATGCTGGTGCAGCACAAGCAGGTGCCAGGCTCACTGCAGGTGTCCGCCTAGCAGAGGGATGGCCTCTGGGGACAGGAGTGAGGGCCTGGGAGTCCCAGGGAACAGGGCACCCCCAGCATGCCCATATTCAGATTCCTAGGCAATGCATCTGTGGGTGGCAACAGCTGAAGCCCTGCCACTCATACTTTAGGTTTCCACCCTACACAGCCCAGCGCCTCTGGGCCTCTCTGGTCTCTGAGGCTAGTGGGGCGCTGGGAGGCGGGGTGCAGAGAACTGGCTTCCAGACCCTGATCTAAACTCGCTAGCTGGCCTGGCCGGCTGCGAGACCCTCGAGTCCATATCTGGAAATCACAGCGCCTGCACCAGACATCGCATGTTGCAAGCTGTAGAGGGGCAGGCACTTGGGCGGCCCCGCTGCTTCTGTGCTGTTACTGTGTTGATGTGCACCCGTGACGTCACATCTTCTCCTTCCTTTGGGTCCCCTGAGCTACTATGTTCCAGGGCGGGTGTGGCCTGACCGGAAAAGTCCAGCCATTGATACACACTGCCTTAGCAAAGGGCTTTCTGGGGAGAGAAACTTGAGCAGACCTCAAGCCCTGTCCCTGCCCTGGACCCCAAAGCCACCATCCCCAGGCCCCTCCTCTTAATCCCCACAGTCGAGAGATTTAGGGCCCCCAAACCCTGGCACCCAGGGCTCCCTCACTGCCCCCTCCCACCTCATCTCGGAAACTGACAGACACCCTCTCCCTGAGAATTCAGGACAGGGAGGGGAGGCTTCTGCAGTCCTTCCAGAGCCTCTGGGGCTGTACCTTCCAGCCACTTGGGAGATTAATCCCACCAAATAGTTCAAGACATGTTATAGGAAAAATTAGTTGACTCATTAAACCAGTTCAATTCTAAAGTATGACTGACAAATAGACTGTAATGTGGTTGTGAAGCTTAGTCACTGTTTAGGCAGGGGGCTTAAAAGAGACATAAAAATTAGGAAACTCCTTGGAACGAAAATTTCTCATTACTTCAACCAAATCTGAAAGTAGGAAGGGAAAAAGAAGGGAGAAGGAAAAGTGTGCTAAAGATTTTCTCTTACCTGCAAGAATAGTTATTTTTCTACTCAATGCTAATGGACAGAAACAAGGTTTAATATGTTTGTTAAAATTTTAAAGCTAACCATTAGAAGAGTATGTGCATAAATATGTGTAATATATTATAATGTGATTATTATAAATTATCTTACTTTGTACTTGACAAAGGAAATACATGCCAAGGAGTCTTCACAGAAACTGATCATGTTCTAAGCCCTAAAGGAAACCTGAATAACCTCTGGGCCTCGCACAGAGTCGGGCAGCAGCTTGCAAGGTGGCCCAGAGCCGGACCCTGAGCGCCCTCCCGGCTGGTGGGGACTGTACCCGGGTAGGACTCTGCACTGAGGCAGGAAGGGCATCGGGCCATCAGAAGCCAGGACATTAGCACTGGAATTCCCTGAGTGTGGCCTCTGGCCTCCTGCGGAGAACAGGTGTTCCCAGGAGGCCTCTCTGTCACCGCAGACTAGCAGTTGGTTGGCGAGTTTCCAGGCTTCTTCCCTTGTGTCCTAATGGCTCTGGGGCACGATGACACTTCTGAGCTTACCAGCTCTGAGCCTGGGGTGCCTTCTGCAAGGGAATGGGGTCCAGCCCCCAGGGGCCCCCGGCAGCCATTCGTGGGCCTTCATCACTCGGCAAAGTCCCTGCGTTGAAGGTCCGTCTGGACCCCGAAAGCCGGCTTCCCTAAAGGCACAGTGGGGACAGAGGGCATGGTGGGGACACCAGCCTCGTTGTCTGACAGCCCAGCATTCTGATGCACGCTGGACCCACTGTTTGCTGGGCAGCACAGGGCATGTCACTGACTGGTCTGAGCCTCTGCCTCCCCACCTGCACAGGGGACAAGACCGCGCCCTCGGCCTTTGTGCAGCTGCTGCAACAGGGCTGTGTGCGACAGGCTCAGCTGCTCCTTCTTGCCCGGGCCCCCGAGGAGACATGCTCTGGGCTCCCAGCTCGGGGGTTGCTGCCAACGAGGAGCACCGCGCCTGCGGGACAGACAGGCCAGGGCCCAGGGCTCGAGGGCAGGGCTCTGCACCTGCGACCCTGGGGCCATCCCGGAGCACCTGCGACAGTCACATGCATGGCTGGTCCTAGGCTTCCTGGGTCCAGAGCCCAATGGCAGGGTCTCCACTCCTCCCTTCCTGGGCCTGTCTGCCACCCCGACACACACTCACACACCACACACATACACACGCACACCACAGTACACATATATACACATACATCACACATATACACACACACACTCACACACCACACATACACACACATTCACACACCACACATAAACACACACACACCACACATATATACGCACACTCACACACCACACATATATATACACACACCATACACGTACACCCACACACCCACACACCACACATATACACACACATACACACACACTCCCACACCACACATATACACATACCACACGCACATAAAAACATAAATATACACATCACACATGTGATGATACACATCGCACACACATAAAAATAAACCACATACACAAATAAACACCACACACACACACACTACACACTACTCCTCTGCTGCCTCAGTGTCCCCACAACCAGCTCGTGACGTCTACACTATCTGACTTGTCGTGTGGGCAGGGTTCACGTTCTCTCCCGCGAGGGTCCTGGACCGGGTGGAGCGGAGCGTGTGTCTAGGTGGGGCAGGCCCAGCTGTGGGACAGACCAGGCGCCGCAGACACCCAGTGCCCCGTGAGTGTGTATCTCAGCCCCATCCAGCATCCTTGTCACCCAAAACTCTGATAGAGCAGGGCTGGCTCCCCCCTCGAGAGCTGGGGGGAGTTGAGGCAACCCTCTGAGAGGGGACAGAGGCTGAGCTGGGGTTGCCAGCTGGTCTGGTTCCTCCCACAAGGACACCGTGCCTCCCGGGATTGGCCAGGATGTCAGGGAGGATCAGGAGGTGGGCTCAGGCCAGCGAGGAGACCGGCCCTGCCGCTGGGGGCGGCGGGGGAGAGAGGCCAGGGCTGGACGCGCCCCTGGGAGCCTGGGCCCGGCTCTTACTCTGGGGGTAAACCCCGAGCCCCGGCTGGGTGCCCGCTGCCCTGATTGGGATGCCTAGCGTGTCCCCAGCAGTGGACACGTGTTTACTGCGAAGATAAACCTCAACCACGGGGATTTTCCTTGCAAGTGGCCTGGGAATTTCTTCTGAGAGTGTGTTTGGACTGTGGTGGCTGTGGCTGGGGAGCGGGGGGACCTGGGGCAGTCACCACCCAGACCAGTCCGGGACCCGGGGCTGGGGTACGGAGGTGGCAGGAAAGGCTGCCGTGGGCAAATGAGATCCTGACGGTCAGGGGTGATCGCCCGGGGTCCTTGCCACAACCTCCAGCCAGGAGATAATGTCCCCAGTCCTACAAGTGGGGGGCTTGGGCCGAGAGCAGGGGCCCTCACTCAGTCACGCTGTTCGTAAAAGTGGGACTCGAGATCTGGACGCCTTCAGTCATTCTCTCCTCCAGCCTCTTCCGTTTTTCTGCGTGTTTGCCTCAATGGCCAGAGCTGGCCTAAGGTGGTGAGGACAGGCCGCCAGATAAACCAGAGGTGGCAGGACAGGGGACAGTGGCAGGCAACACACAAAGAAAGGAAAATCAGGCCGGCTTCAGGCTTTCTGCAGGAAATTCACTTTTGATAATTCGGTGAAGCAAATCAAGAGCTTAAACAAACACCCTTTAGTGATCAATCGCTACATCCAATCCAACAGAGGAGCATCTCCAGACCTAGGAGAGAAACAGGTTATCACAGCGCAGGGCCTTCCAAGAGTGAAGGCAGCGGGAAGCCACGCTCCTGTGGGAAAGGGCTCAGAGGACATCCCATCCCTGCAACCACCGTGCAAAAATCACTCAGAGATGAAACTCCGGCGACAGAGATCGGGGTCAAAATGAAGAACAGAGTCTGGGGAAGGATTTACTCTGTCCTTACCTGTGGATCCACTGGGACCCCAAATTCAGGAAATCAGCCCACACACTGTCAGGACCACGAGTAGCTCTTGGGTCCAACAGGAAATCCCACCTTCCCAGAGCTTCCCTCAGCAGCCCTCCATCTGGCTGCTTTTTCCTGGGTTCTTAGAAGCCCACTGAAGAGGGGAGGGTATATATATCTCAGTGGTAGAGCACCTGCTTAGCATGTACAAGGTCCTGGGTTCAATCCCCAGTACCTCCATTAAAAATAAAAGTTCATTTTTAATTAAAAAAAAAAAGGAATCAGCTCACTGAATTCACCTGCTCAGGACTGGTGGTTGGGTAAGGCAGGAAATCATGGAAGAAACAGCTCCTAAATACGCTAAACATTTCATTTTAAATGAAAACGTGATTGCGCATTGATTTAGCAGTTTTCACGTAAGCGAGGTCTTTTCTTGGCTGATCATCGTTCTTACACAAGCTAACCCCTCATTCCTTCTCTATTTTAAGAGAAAAAAACTAGGAGAGAATATTTGGTTTATTTAAATGTTTAAACAGTTTCATTCCGAAAGAAATCAGCATTCTTCGTGGAAAATGTAGCGCCTACTATAAGGAGTAAAGAAAACGCAGAAGCAACCCAGGATGCCATCGCGGGAAGCAGCCACCGCCAGGAACAGTTTGGTAGTTTGCCTTCCAGACATTTCCCTACCGTGTCATATATACCAGTTAGCACCCAGCTCTATTCCCCACTGACGTGAACTCAGAAGCAGTCTCTCTTTGTTGGTGAACTCTTCAAAGTGTCATTTTTCTCATATTTAACCAGTCCCCTGGTCTGAAACCCTTCAGTTATTTCTTGTTTCCCTAATCGAAAGACAGGAGGCTTCTCCTGTCCTTTTGATTGTCTTCAGAAATGCCAAGCAAAAAGTAAAGGGTATTTTTTTAAGTTCTTGATTTGCTTCATCGAATTATCAAACCTGAATTTTCCGGAGGCCAGTTTGAGAGCCGATCAACCCCCTCTGCCTGCCCCTATTCAGTGAGGAGTTAGAAGCTGCCATCCGCCTGCCTCCCCAGCCTGCGACTGGCCCTTGCAACACAGATTTTTTAATGTTGCTTAGCTCCAAAGGTTCTTGAAGGATCAGGGCCAGGCAGCCAGAGTCTGGAGACAGTGGAGCTGGCATCTGAGCAGATGCAAACTCCTGCTAATGATAATCAATCGCTAACCAAGTACCTACCCCAATAACCCATCCCACTTAACCAAGGAAACTGAGGCTCTGAGAGGCTAAGGGACGTGGCAGTGAGCAGAGGCACAGGACTGCGGGCCCGCTTCCCCGCATCCAGCAGAGTGTGCGGGAGAGCGGGCTGCTTGGGCGTGCCCCCCCACACACTCTGCCCCACCTCCTCCCCTGCACAGGCTCACCGAGGCCTGGACGGGCATCCCCACAGCTCTTCTCTCCACATCCCAAATTGTGAAATACCCGGGGGCTAGGCAAGCTCGTGCATGTCAGAAATTCTCCTCTCTCCAGGCTCACAAAGTAGGAATTTTCCACCTGCCTTAGCACTAGAGGTAATGAACCCCGGGGCTCGGCCCCCCGCAAGCAGGGTCCAGGGCGGTCTCAGAGCCCCCGGGCCAGGTCGCCGCGGCGCCAGCTGAGCTAAACCACGGTTCCTCTGCAGGGTTACCTTGCAGGGACAGCAGCGCTCCCGGCCCGGCTACTTCTCTCCCCCTCCCACAAGCAGAAGAAATGCAGGTGTTGGGTGGTCTGAGGCCACACCCTGCTTCACAGCGGAGCGGCCTTCTGGGGGTTAACAACCTCTCTGAAGTTCATTTTCCACCCTGAAGCCAGATGGTGTCACACTCAGGGTAATCCCCCTGTAGTGTTCTTGGAGAATTGCGGGAGGTCAGGTCTGTGAATGCACTGACACACAGTCAGCAATCCCAGCACCTTCAAATCATGTAAATTTAACATGTGTCTTGAACCAGAAAGGCCAAGGGGCTAAGAGGGCTGTGGCATTGGATGGGGCGGCCACATGTAGTCCTAGGGCTAAACCCGCAGGATTTAAGGAATCTTGGCCCAAATACACCAAAAACACTGCCCAGACTTTACTTGAATACTTTCAGGGTCGGGGAACTCACTACTGCCAATAATAGCAGTGCAGTTCAGCAAACATTCAACTAGCAGTTATGCTGCCAGGACCAGGGGTTCAAAGAAGCAAAGACTCTGCTCTGTGCTTGAGTGACTGACAGTGTGGCAGTCAGGGTGTGTGTGTGTGTGTGTGTGTGTGTGTGTGTGTGTGTGTGTGTGTGTGTGTGTGTTTGTGTACATGGGAACAACAGCGCCGGGAATATGTATTAACAGAAAGTTATTGCAGGGAGGAGGCCCACCCTGGGACGGGCAGATTTAGAAAGCTGCCGATCACAGGCTGTCACAGCTGGGAGGACCTTACAAAGTAATCTGGTGATCACCTCACTCCTGGCCCTACAGATGAGGAAACTGAGCCCCAGAGAGGGAAAGCCACCTGCTCAAAGGTGGAGTCAGTGGCCCAGGGAAGGTCAGATAATAATAATAACAAGAGCACATCAGGCGGCAGCTGCCTGGGGGGCCATCAGCTCCACGCCAGCCCTGAGGCTCGGCAGCTGACGGCATCAGCTCTTCTCTTCCCCAGACAACCCCAGGGGCAGCGCAGCTACCCTCCCCACTTTGCAGATGAGGAAGCCAAGGTTCAGAGGGAAGAGAGGAACTGGGGGTCGGGCCAGGCAGACCTGTCACCCCCTGGCCCTCCCACCGCCCTGGCCACAGGCTGACATTTGAAAGCCCTGATGAGGCAGCCCTGTAGTGGCTGGGGGACAGGAATCAGGAGGAGTTCACAAGCCCTTCCTGAGCCCCTATCTCCAGGCCCCTCCAGCAGGGTCTGCCTGATACACATGACACACCCAACTTGGCTCTTTCTTGGTTCTTTGCATCTCTCTGGTGGCTCTGGTAGTGGTCCCCTGGGTCCCCACTTAGGAAGATGTGAGCTTCAATACATCACTTTGCCGAGCCTCTGTTTCCTTGTCTATAAAATGCATCTAATAGGCCTTCTGCAGGAAAATCATGAGGTTCAGGGAAAGAACCAATGTGCAAACCTCCCTGGCATAAACTGTGAAGTGCCATACCCATTGCTGCTAAGTAACTGGCATCATGGGGTTGTGTGCGGAGGACTGAGGTCGGGACGCTTCATGCATGACTCGGGACAGGTCACCTCCCTCTCAAGGCTCTGGTTTCCTCACCTGTTCAGTTAGGTAGGGTTGGACTAAAAAATTTCTGAGTAGCGAGATTCTTCTGGCTCAGAACTTCCGTGGCCCTGACAGGTCTGTGCTACTTGGCAGTTTACAAAGCACTTTTGCATCCGAGACCCCTGAGTCTGAATCCTACCCCATCCCAACCCACTTAATAGCAATGACCTTGGCCAAGAGCCTTTACCTAAACTTGGACGAGCCCCTCTCCGGAATGCAAGCTTGTTTGGTTGTTAAGATGAGGACAAGGCTGTAAGCCCCACCTTTTTTACAGGACTGAGCGTAGCACTTCCGCACAGTGTCCCAGGCCAGGCTCTGCCACTGAATTTTGCCGGGGCTCAGTTTTCCCATCTGTAAAATGGGGCTGGCAATGCCTGTCTACAGTTGTTGTAAGAATTGAATGAGTTGTTATTTGTTACGTGCTCAGAAGAGAGCTGTCATCCAGCAGATGGTACATGCATTGCTGTCAACGTCATCATTGTCGTCATTATCCTTCCCTTCCACAATATTTCCTGTGTGCCTGCCATGGGCCAGGCCCAGCCCCTGGAGATAAGCATACAGTAGAGGGAAGACTCAGACATTTCTTGCAGTCGGGGGCTCCCAGCCTACCGGGGAGAGAGCCGACTAAACAAGTTGTTTACCTATGATGTGCTGAGAGTTGTATGAAAGAGAAATGACTCAGCAGGGTCCTGGAAGGCTTCCTGGAGGAGGTGACGTTCACCTGAATCTGAAGGATGAATAGGAGTTGGAAGGGCTCCTGCCCTGTGTAGCAGGGGAGATGGGCAAGGAGGCAGGGAGGTGGTCCTCTGACATGGTATAAGCTGGGGCTCGGGAGGTGGGAGGCGTGGAGTCAATTGTTAAAACATTGTCAGGAATTTTATGAGGTCAATTGGACTTGAAAGCAGCCATGGTAGCATATTTACATCACGAAAATTCACAGATGCTACCAGTTAGGTCTTCTCTTCCCCAGAGGTCCAGTTGTTGACACGTGCCAGCACATCACTGCGTCTGTCCCCTCTCGGTCTGTCCGAAGAAGCCCACCCTTGCTCAGAGGTGCCCAGAGGTGCCAGGCAGGGCTGCCAGGGCCTCTTCTTGTGAATGGTGGTCTAGGGCCAGTCAGAGGGAGCATTTACTGAGTATTTACTGGAAAAAAAAAATTTACCAGGAGTCTACCTTGTGCCAGGGGCTCGACATTGGGTCCCAAAGGTGAATGAGGCATGAACGGGTCTTTCTGGGACAAGCTTTCCACCGCAGGACAGATAGTCCCGGAGTGCCAGAAGTCAGCTAGAAAGGGCAGATGTGGAAGGAAGCTGACAGCTCTCTGGGAACCAGAGAAACCATTAAGGTCTTTCCGTCTGCCTTCTGAGGAGTTGGGGCTCCCCTGAGATCCTGCCAGTGGAGGTACCAGCCTGAGTCCCAGAGTGTCACCCTCCGTTGCTCCGCCTTCCTTCTCCCCACCCGCTTTAAGGTCACGGACCATCCCTGGTCAGTCCCTTCTTCACCCTCTCTGGACTCCATCTTCCCTCCCTGAATCTCCCCATTCCTGCACCTCCCCCCTCCATCCCCAACTCCATCTCTGGCGCCATCATCTCTCCTGCCTGGCTGCCCAGCCCCCTAGCTCCTTGCCTCCAGACTTAGCCGGCCCCTCATTCCAGTCCTACCCTAACAGGAACACGCTTTGGCTGGTCAGGTGTCCTAGCAGGGAAGCCAAAGAGAGGAGAGCCAAATGTTAATGCTACACTGTTGAGTCACCTGGCACTTGTGGAAGGGGCTGAGATCTTCCCCAGGGACCCTCGTGTGCCCCGTCTTGGGCATACTCCCCATCAGCTGGGAGACACCTGAGGGCAGGTGTTGGGTCTTGTTTACCACTGTCCTCACACTACAGAGACAGTGCAGTGATGCCAGAGTTCAAGGCTCAGCTCCACCAGCAACTAGATGTGTGACTCTAGACAAGTTACTTCATCTCTCATGCCTCTGCTTTCTCAACTGTAAAATGGGGATAATGATAGGACCTCCATCTACGATGGATGTGGAGCGCATGAACTGACTCACAAGCAACACTTAGAATACTGCTGGGCAATCAGAATAAACCCTAAAGGCTGAAGCTGTTACCATGTCCTGGCAGCCCGTACACAGTAGGCGCTCATAAATTGACTGAATGAATGCACTGTGACCAGGGAAGAGCTTGCTGATGACATGTTGAAATGACATTTTAGATTAGGGTTAATAGACTGAGTTAATGTGCAGCAACATACATAGAGATGATCATACTAAGTGAAGTCAGACAGAGGAAGACAAATAGCATATGATATTTATTTGTGGAAGCTAAAAAATAATGCAAATGAACTTATTTACAAAACAGAAACAGACTTACAGACTTAGAAAACAAACTGACAGTTACCAAAGGGGAAGCGAGGGAGGGGTAAATTGGGAGTATGGGATTAACAGATACACTCTACTATCCGTAAAATAGATAAACAAGGACTTACTGCAGAGCACAGGGAACTGTATTCAATATCTTGTAATAAACTATAATGGGAAAGAATTGAAAAAAAAGAATATAGATATATACACATATATGTATAACCGAATCACCTTGCTGTACACCTGAAACTAACACAATGTTGTAAATCAACTATAACTCAATTAGAAAAATAAATAGATACACTGGGTTAAAACATATTATTAAAATTAATATAGCCTGGTTTTTTTAATATGGCTCCTTGAGAATTTTAATTACTCTGCAGCTCACATTATATTTCCGTTGAACAGGACTGCTCTAGGCTGTGGGAAACTCTATAGAACAAACCCCAAGACTCATTAACATATAAATTTAAAAATTAAATTAATAAGGAAGAAAAGACAGAATGACAGATATCAGGAAAAACCTCTAGATTAAAAAAAAAAAAACTTGAGACATAGCAACCAAACCAATGTGTGAAGGCCTTTGGATTCTGATTCAAGAAAATAACTGAAAAAAAATTATATGAAATTTATGACACAATCGGAACTGGAACCCTGCCTGGATGGTTGATGCTGGTGAGAAATTATTGTTGCTGCCTTTTAGGTGTGATAATGGGTGTGCAGTTATGCTTTTTGAAAAAGAGTCCTTATCTGTTAGAGATGCATCCTGAAAGATTTAAAGGTTAAGTGATAGGCGTGCGAGATTTGCTTCAAATCCTCCAGAAGGGGTGAGGCTGGGGTTTGGGATGGAAGCAATTAGATCAACCCTGATTTCGTGATTTGGCAGTTACTCAAACTGGGTGATAGGTACATAGTTTCAAGATGCTAGTCTAGCTACTTGTGCGTACATTCAAAACTTTCCTTAATAACAAGCTAAAAAACAAACCCCAGAATCAAACCTGGGGCTCTGGCTCAGACCACTTGGGATTAAAATTCCAGCTCCACCTTACTGGCTGTGCCTCAGTTTGCTCACCTGTAAAATAGGGATGATTACCATCATCCCTACATGCAGGGGTTTATCTGTGATGTACTCAGAAATGTGCAAACAAAACGAAAGTTGCAGGCACTTTTACACATTGTTACTGGGCTTCACGACACCCTTTTCAGGGCAGTTTATGCCCATTTTTCCAAGAGGCTACATCACCTGTCCAGGTTATCCAGCCAGACAAAACCAAGACACATCCCAGTTTTGCCTGACTCCTGCTTCCGGGGATGATGTGAGTGCCTGGGCTGGGGACGCAGGGCCAACATTTCCCATCCTCTCGGCTTCTCCCGTCGGGGGGATTCTAGACCCATTTCTCTGCAGGTCAACTCTCAGGAAACATGCTCCCCTTCCACTCTTTTCTAGAAAAGGTGTAACACTGACAAACCCAGAGCTCTAGAATTCTGAAAGTTGAGTCCCTGCATTCCAAGAGGATCAGCATCTCGCAGCGGATTTGGGCAGAGGGCATCAGTCACGTGGCTGGGGAACACATTTGACTTGACTGTGGCTTTGACTTATGCAGGCCTGACAGGATAAGGCCGGAACCTGGGACTCGGAATCTTTGGGGGCCTTAGGGAGCCAGGCAAGAAGGCAGCGAAGGGAAATTTGCTGAGACTGACTTATTCTTCCATCTCTATAAGAGCCTTTGGATGCCAATGAGTGAGGAGATGTACCCCTGAAAATGCAGTGTGTCAACCCTATTGCCTCTGCTTGCATGCTCCTCAGAACCAGGAGCTCACTGCTTCCCCTCCACAGTTCCTTTCCTCTTTAGGGTCACGGTTATGCAAAGGCCTCCAGAATCATCCATGACAGTCTTTCCTTCTCCCCATGGGGAAATGAAGTCCCAAAGATGTCAAGGCATTTATCCAAGGTCACACCTGGTACTCAGTGACGGAGGCAGAACTAGAGCTGAGGGCTCTGATACTCAGAGCCCTGGACTCTTCCACCTCTTTGCTACACAGTCTCAGACAACGGAGGGATCTCTACTGGCTGAGAGGTCAAGGAAGGCTTCTCAGAGGAGGTGACATTTGAGATAGTCCTTAAAGGATGGCATCAAGATTGGGTTTGATGTTTAAATTCTTTTTGTCCTGCCCACCATTCCTGTACTCTTCTCACTACATCTCACATTAAGCATGGCAAATACATGGGGAATAGAAGTTTGTTGAATGACTGAATGAATGAATGAATGAATGGGCAGGAAGGCTACTCCTGGGAGGTGAATGCGTACCAGTCTCCTGGGAGCCCAGGGCATCCTGTGATGACCCTCTGCGGGAAAGGATAAAACTCCAAGTTGGTGTCCACCGCTCCTCCTGCACGCGCCTGGGGCAGGGCCCAACCCCCTTCGTGCCAAGAAGGATAGTTTTTTCTCTGCAGCTGGTTCAGCATCTCCGTTTATTGTGTCTTCCCCCGCCTTGTGTTGGAAACCGGGCTGAGTGGGAAGACAGGCCACAGCCCACACTTGCGTGTGGCTGAAGCCCCTGGCCAGCTGTCCTCTCCTCCCACCCTAGCAGAGCCTTGGCCACCCCCGGGGCCACCAGGACCTTCGGGGAGCTATAGCGTCTTCAGGGAAGTGAGCATCTTCAGCTCCCCGGGTCCGAGCTGCTCCTGGGCAAAGGCTCTTCTGGAAAACACATTCCCTCTGGACCCGCAGCCTTCCTTTCTCATGTGGTTTCTGCTTTTGCTCTCCTACAAAGAATTCTATTTCCTCCCATTGTAAAATGGAGTATAATCTATAAAAACATTGAATCACTATGTTGTATATCTAAAATTAATATAATATTGTAAATCAACTGTACTTCAATAAAAAAGAATATTTTATTTGTAAGTAAGTAAGTAAATAAATAAATAAATAAGTAATTTGCAAGCCTGTGACAGAAACCCCAGAACATACAGGAAAGTGGAAAGAGGACAGCTTTCTTTTTCTTTTAATTTGTTTAATTGAAGGAGAGTTGATTTACAATGCTGTGTTAGTTTCAGGCATACGGCAAAGTGATTCAGTTATACATGCATATGTATGTATGTCTTCTTTTTCAGATTCTTTTCCATTATAGTTTAATACAAGATACTGAGTATAGTTCTCTGCACTATATAGTAGGACTTTGTTCATCCATTTTATATATAGTAGTTTGTATCTGCTAGTCCCAAACTCCGAATTTATTCCTACCTCATTCCCCTTTGGTAACCATAGGTAAACAAACCAAGTTTGTTTTCTAGGTCGGTGAGTCTGTTTCTGTTTTGTATCATATTTTAGATTCCACATATAATTGATATCATATGATACATGTTTTCCTCTCTCTGACTTATCCCATTTAGTATGATCATCTCTAGGTCCATCCATGTTGCTGCAAATTACATTATTTCATTATTTTTCATGGCTGAGTAGCATTCCACATACATATGCACATCACATCTCCTTTATGTCTGTTGATGGACATTTAGGTGGCTTCCATGTCTTGGCTATTGTAAATAATGCTGCTATGAACATTGGGGTGCATGTATCTTTTCAAATTAGAATTTTCTCAGGATATATGCCCAGGAGTGGGATTGCTGGGTCATATGGTAAGTCTATTTTTAGGTTTTTAAGGACTCTCCATACTGTTTTCCATAATGGCTGCACCAAACTACGTTCCCTACACAACAGTGTAGGAGAGTTCCCTTTTCTCCACACCCTCTCCAGCATTTATCGTTTGTGGAGTTTTGATGGTGGCCATTCTGACTGGTGTGAGGTGGTACCTCATTGTAATTTTGGTTTGCATTTCTCTGATAATTAGCGATATTGAGGCTCTTTTCATGTGCCTGTTGGACATCCGTAAGTCTTCTTTGAAGAAATGTCCATTTAGGTCTTTGATTGGGTTGTTTGGTTCTTGTTACTGCATTGTAGGAGCTGTTTGTATATTTTGGAAATTATTCCCTTGTCGGTCGCGTCATTTGCAAATATTTTCTCCCAGAAGGACATCTTTCTAATCACGCAAGGGCGGCTGCTTGTACAGTTTCGGTACATGCTCCACCACACCTTTGCACAGGCTGGGGGTATGAGGTTTCAGTTTTTGAACATGTTCACAATCAGACATTAGCACACAGGATGGGGGCAGCTGTGGGATGATTGGAAAAAAAAAATACAGGGGGCCTGAGTACCAGGATGCCAGAATCTGGGTTCAAAGTTGAGCTCTGCCACTAACTGGCTGTGTGTCTGGGGAGTATGCCCACCACTGTCTCTGGGCTTCCGTGTCCACTTCTGTAACATGAAGGGGTCTGATGAGACAGTGTCCAAGAGCTGTTTCCCGGATCCTGTCGGGTTAACCCAGGAAGGTTCCCAGAGCAGGGGGAGAAGGAAAGGGGAGTAAGCCTGGGGCAGGTCACCAGGCTTCAATTAAGGCAGCCCTCGGCTCTGTCCCCAGGGGCCCCAACCTGCAAGTGCGTCCCAACCCCTGGTCACCTCCAGCCCGGAGCAGACCCCTAAAAGGCCACTCCAGCAGGAGACAGGCGAGGCTGCGGCTCGTCTTGCAGACTGGCATTTACTCACTGTGTGTCTTTGGGCATCTCCCCACCTCCCTGAGCCTCAGTTTCCCTCTCTGTCGTGAGGGGCTGCAGGTAGGGTGAACATTTTCTTTTTAAGCAGAACTCTTTTCTCCAATAACGTTGTTCACAGAAACCTACTACAGAGCAGAGACAGGAAACCCTGATACTTACAGAGCATTTAAAGGGTGTCAAGCACTGTTCTAAGCCCCTGACAGTCATTAACCTTCTTATTCTCAGAGCAACCCCACCAAGTATGTGCTATTAGCCTCCCCATTTGACAGATGAAGAAACTGAGGCCCTGAGGGGTTCAGATGCTTGTCCAAGGTTAGACACAGCCAAGTGCTGGAGCTGGGATTCTGAACTGGTTGGATTTCAGTAGTTAAACCCCAGTTCCTTTGTCTTTCTAACCCCTGGGACATCTCCTGGCACACGACACATGCTCTTATATACACACACACACACACGCAAACACACGCACACACTCACCCTATGGCTTGCTCCTTGAAGCTCCACTCAGGGCCCAAACCACAGGTGACTGGCAAGATTGAGAGACTGAGGTTTCCTGCGCTAAGAAACCCACATCACCAAAGCATCCCAGTGACCAAAGCCCAGGGGCTGTGATTTCCCGCCCTGTGCTGATCCCCGAGCCATCCCCGTGCGGCCTTCTGAGCCGGGTCTATGCTGCCCACCTGCAGCCGCCTGCCCAGAACATCGTCCCTTGAGGAATGAAGTCACAGCACCCCCTTCAGGCCAGAAACTGTCAGGCCCTCCAGCCCCCTTCATCCCTCAACTGTTTCGTGGGGGTGACCTGACCAGGAACTTGGAGTCGGGGAGGCTGTCAGGTACAAGAGAAATAACTTGGTGCTTGAACTCGAGCAGACCTGGCTTTGAATCCTGGCCCTGCCTCTGGCTGGCCGTGTGAGCTGGACCCACCTCAGGTTACTCAGCTTAGCCTCTGCCTTCTTGTCTGCAGTGTGGGAATAAGGATGCATCAACCACCCAGGTCAACCACCCAGGCAGGTCTTCAGGATGTAACAGGCAGGGCTCACTTTTAAGTTCTTCTAGTTCCCTTTGTCTCTACCCTGCAAATGTGTTTGCTGGGGAGAAAAAGAAAAAGAAGGCTCACCCTGCCCTCTATGAGTCAGTCAGCAATCATTTATTGAGCACTTAATAGGCATCAGGCATGTAACAGAGACAGGAAGACACAAGACAGGCATCTCTAATAGACATGCCCTAAATCAATGTCAGGGAGATGGAGGAGGAAGACAAGAGGGAGAGAACTCCTCTGCTCCAGGGCATTCAACCAGAGGAAGAGAGCCAGTAGGAGATGCGTATTAATAGATTTATTGCAAGGAATTGGCTTAAGCGATGGTAGGGCTGGCTAGGCAAGTTCAGAATCCGTCAGTAAGACCCGAGGAGCAGGCCAGAACTCTCGGTTTGGACTTAAGCTGCTGCTTTCAAGCAGAATTTCTCCTTCTTCTGGGAAACCTCAGAAGGTTTCCTGCTCTTAAGGGCTTTCAACTAATCAAGTCAGGCCCACCCAGATAATGGAGGCTAATCTCTCTGACTTAAAGTCTCATTAGGGACTTCAGTAACATCTACCAAGTGACTTTACAGTAACACCTAGATCAGTATGAGATTGAACAACTGGGCTGTAGCCTAGACATGGTAACATGTGAAACTGACCATTGCAGGGCACTTAAGAGGCTCCATGGAAGGGTTAGTGACTGAGTCGGCCTCAACTTCAACAGGCAGAAGCGAGGAAGGGCACCCAGGCAGAAGGGGCAGTCCTAGCAAAGGCAGAGGTGGTGGGAAGCTGAGAAATATCCCTGGGTGGGAGAGGATATAATTCAGTGGTAGAGTGTGTGCTTAGCAGGCATGAGGTCCTGGGTTCAAGCCTCAGTACCTCCATTTTCTTAAATTAAATAAGTAAGTCTAGTTACATTCCCCACCTCCCACTCCCCCCAAAAAGGAAAAGAAATATCCTGAGGAGTGGATGTAGGTCAATGTGGCTGGGTCCCACGAAAACACATGACAGTATATACAAAGGGATTCAAATCAAGGAATGGTTTAATAAACAACAATGCACAAATGCAATTTATTTTAAAGGCCTCTTTATGAAAACTGTGGAACAACAAGGGAAAATTCCCTTGAAACACTATTCTATATAAAACCACAGGAGACGAAAGGACAGTTGAATGGGGACATAAAAAGAGCTGTCTGAGGATAGCTCTCTGGGAGATTCCAGGACTTTAAAATGCTATTTACTGGGGTTATATTATCTTTTAAAACAAAAAGGGAGTTGTAATTTTTTTAAGCGGAAAAATCAGTATTAGGGTATCAGATAAAGTTGCTTGTTCATGAAAACTACAAAACCCAACATGGGGGAAAGAAACAAGATGTGCTGAACAGAATAATCTCAGCAGAAGAAACAGGAGACAGGTGAAGACTGACATGAGCCCGGGGTCTGAGGGTGAGAGGGGTCAGGGAGACAGCCCCAGACTCTCCTGCAGAAAGCGGGGCAGGAGAGGAGCTCCACTTCTCAAGGACCTCCCGCCAGCTCCCCGCTCCCCCACAGCGTAGGTGCCTCCAAAACATTCCAGGCCCATAAAGTGTCCAAATGCCAGAAGGGCCCACATGCGTATGTCTAAGACTGAATTGGACCCTCTGATTTAGCCCTCTGTAGGTGCTCCTGGAACAGAGGTTGACTTCCCCAAACTCCATCCTTCCCCTACAGACAGCTCTGGCCTTTTCACAGGGAAATGGAGAAAAAGGCCCTTGGAAACTGTCCTCTGGCCACGCTTCTCCCTGGCAGTGAGGCTGACCCGGTGCACGAGGCCCCATCGCCACCCCCAGCGTTTACTGTGGCCTGAGTTTTGCCTTTGTGACTGTCCAGAAACTGTGTCCTTACTCAGCGACCGCGTCAAGCAGATTTTAGAATATTTCTTCTGGGAGGAGCCCAGGAAAGGGTTCTGAGCTGGGATTCGGGAGACCTTGGTTCTTTCCAGCTGTGGCCTTGACTCCAATTTGCTGGGTGGTCTGTGAGATTTTATTTACTTATGGAGCAAATGTTTTCCAAGAGATTGGGGTCTGCAAAACACAGCGGCAGGCGGGGTGGAGGAGAAGAACAAGGCAGATGTGTATGTTACAATGGGATATGCACGCATGCGCGCACAGACCTCCGCTCACCACGAGAGGGGATGCTAAAGCCACAAGGGGAACAGCCCCGCGCCAGACAGAGGCTAGAACTGTGCAGTCTCAATGATTCCCATGGATCAGAGGGCCAGGAATGTCCCAGCAGCCCTCTGGTCTCTCTATCCTGCTGTGGGACGGTGTCTGAAAACCTCAGCAGAGGCTGGGAGAGGGACAGCAGGCCACATGCGGGGCCACATGCGGGGCTTCTAGGTCCCACCCCCAGACCCCCAAGTGTGGCTGAAGCAGAATGGCCCCCGTGCTGGTGCGGGTGGAGTCACCCCTGATCTGGGCACCTTCCCCGCGTGCTTTGTGCATCTGTATTCATCCTCTGCTCCCGTAGTGGCCCCAGGAGGTGGGAGCTCTTTTTACACCAGCCCCCATTTTACAGCTGAGGAAAACGAGCCACCCTGAGGTTAAACTGTGACCAGATGGAGGGGCGCCAGTTCCAGGTCCGGCTCCAGAGTCTGTGAGCCTGATGGCCAGGCTGGGCCTCCCATTTGTGACACCAGTTTTCAGCTGGACTCCCCAGGGCCGTGTCTCCCTCCTCCAGCCCTTCCCCATGCACAGGCTCTGCCCTGTCAATGTCACCTGGACCACTTTTCCGTTAATGACAAACACCGGAGAGGTGCTGAAGACACGCAGCATCACTGGACACTCTCCAGGGCTAACAGGGAGGAGCGACTCAATGACTGGGGTTATTTACCATCTAGTCCACAGCCTTCACTTTGGGAAATGCCTCCCGGCTCCAGCACGCCACCGCAAAATCCCGGACGCAAGCTGGGGGCAGGGACAGGGCCCTATACAAGGCAAAAGCTGGCCCTTGAGGAAGGGATGCTGAGCCTTCTGGGGTGGCCACAGCCTCAGAGCCCTTGAGACATGGCTTCCTGAGGGACCAGAATAGACTCTCTCTGAGACTAAAGTGGAATTGCTTCCTGCCCTGAGAGCCAGTGTGTATGTGATTCAACCAAAGGAAATTCTTTCAAAGTAAGTCTCCTTGGACCGAATACTGAGGGAGCTAGAGTGAAGTGAATCAGGGGGTTTGGTGTCTCTCCTAAAGCATTAGTTTGAAAAATGAGGGGAAAGCCCAGCTGCCGACTCATGGCCTCATCACCCGCGCCCAGCCACGGGGAGCAGGGTCGGGGGAGCATGGCCCCCCCATTCCCCGCTGTGTCGGCGAGGAAAGAGGAAACCGAGGCCCAGGGGTGCAAGGGGACCCCCCCAAGATCACAGACCGGGGGCCGCACTCCTGACCTCCGCCACCGCCCTCAGTGCCCACGTGCCCACCACACCACACACCACACACCACGGCCCCGCCCCCAGCCACAGTCCCTTAAATAGTTCCCTGACATCCGAGTTTGTAACCCCAAGGCAGGATCCCAGTAGGAAAGAGAGAGCACATCCTAACCGGCTAATATGAAGAGAGTCTTAACAGAGGGTCTATTTATAGAGTGGAGGCTCTGTTCAACAGAGAGTCTAGTTACCTACATTAAGGGTCTGTTTACTGCCAGGGCCTCAGAGCCTGCACAGCAGAGGCCTTGGGGGAGGACCCACTCCCGGCTCCCTCCCCACCTGGGGCCTGAGCCAGAGAAGGGAGGTGAGAGTTACAGCAAGTTGGGAAGGGCCCCTGATGGGTGCTGTCAGGGCTCCAGGCCCGGCCTGGCCCTGGAGGCCCCAAGGCAGGGGTGGGAGCCCCTGCCTCTCGCTCACTGTCCTCTGTCCCTCAGCCTCCTTCAGGTGCCCCTCTGGGCCAAATCCCACGGGAAGCCAGGCAACCTTGTGGTGCATAGAGTCCCCGCGCCCCCGGGGAGGAGAAGCAGGGGGTGGTGTGCGATCCCATCCATTCTGCCCCAGGGCAGGCCTCCAAAGCAGACACACAACCACACCTCAAGGGACTTCAGACCCCCAGCTTCTCCCTTGTCCTCAAACCCCTGCTCTCCGGACACCATAGAGAGGAAAGCCCTCAAGTTTGTTTTGGAAACAAGACCACTGTTGACAGTTGCTGGCAAACAGTGAGGATACAGGTGGGCTGATTCTGCCAGATGCGGGGACACCACAGACCAGGTGGCCCCATCACGGAGGACAGCCAGGGAGGGAAAGCAGGCCACCTCCCCTGGAGGCCGAGCTGGGAGGCCCAGCGAGCAGGCCGAGGTCCCTGGGCGGGAGCTGAGCCCCACAGGGCGGAGGGGAAGCTCATCTCCACTCTTCCCCACTGACTCTCCAGCACCGGAAAAACGGACAATAACTGCCGCTGAGGAAGGAGTGATCTGAACACGTGATACGACCTCTGACCCCCCAGTTGAATCTTCTTTCCAGGACCCGGCAGGGCCCCTCCCAGGGCCACCCTACTAGGTCTCTCTCCCCTACCCCGAGCCCCCTCCTTGAAGAATCAAAAGGATTTGCTACGCATCTCATCTCTTGCAAGTTCAAATCCTGACCTCAGCTTGGCTTAGGGGTTTGGGGAAACCTTTTCTGGGTGTTAACTGAGTATCTTCTGCTTCGTTTCCTGCTCACCAATCCAGCCTCAATTTTTTTTTTCCCAAAGTGTTCAAATTTCCAGAATGGTCCACTGCCTTATCTCCCGCTCCCACAACATTAGGAGAGCTGGGCTTCTGGAAGCCGGGGTCTGCACAGACTCCTCTAGCTGAGGGGCAGCCGAAAGCTGGGGCAGGACAGGTCCAAGGCTAAACAAACACACACACTCGCATGCACACACGCATGTTCGCACACCCATGTGCACGAGTGAGCTCGGTTTTTCAGGCCCTTCCTAGAAGCAGCGAGAGGTCACCTAGGATGCTGGGCAGAGGTCGAAGTCTAGCACCAGATGGGTTTAAGTCCCACCTCCAGGTCTTGGCAGCAGTGGTGCTTGGACAGGTCACCCTCTGTCTCTGCACCTCGTTTCCCCCTCTGCAAAGCAAGCATCCCGCCGATGCCCACCTCCCTGGATCTGAGTGCAGTTCAACTTGAAGAGGGGTAGAGAGGCTGTGTCAGTGCCAGCCCCCTTGGGGAGAAAGGCTTCCACCCTCCCCCTGGGGCTCAGAACTTGAGAGCACGTAGGAGCAGTGCCCACCGCAGTGGATTGGAAATGTTCATCTGAACTAGTCTGTTAGACTCCGAGGTCCTGGAGATCCTGTGTCTAAGTCACCTCCAGCGCTGCAAAGTGAAACTGCCCCCAGCCCAGCCCTCTCCCCTGAGCTCCAGACCCACCCGCAAGTCTCCAAACACCTCAAACTTAACAGGCTGAAGTTTAAACACAGGAGCCTCTCTCTCCAAGTCAGCTGTCCTTCTTCGTCCCCTTCATAGGAGATGGCAGCACAAGAGAGAGGTGGGGGCACCTTCCTCACACTCAGCCCCAACCTTTCCACGTCCAGTCTTGTACCAGACACATCAGTGTTACTCCCTGAACACCTCTGGAATGCATCCTTTTCAAATTCCTTCATCCTGTGCCTAGAAGAATGGGCCACACCTACTAACTAGTCTCCCTGCTTCTACTCTGCGCCCCCCCAGCCCCTACCCTCGCCACAGTCCTGTCTCCCAGCAGCCTCTAGGGCCTAACACACATTCACACCAAGCTTCTTCCTGCCTCAGGGCCTTTGCACCTACTGCTCCTTCTGCCCAGACACCCTCCTCTCCACTGCCATCCCTTCACCCAGCTCACCCAGGTCTCACAATAAATATTCAGTCACCCCCTGCCCCAGGTGGGTTTAGAACCCCACATTCCATTCTGTCACAGGACCCTGCATTTTATTTCATAGCACTTACAGCAGTTTTCTGTCACTTAAGGACACAGTAATGCCTGGGGCTTCTCCACTAGGCCATAAGCTCCTGCAGGACAGATGCTGCTCTCACGTTACATCCTGGCACCCAGTGTGTGAGGGATGCTTAGTGAGTATCTGTTACATGGAGGCCCCATTCCCCTCCCCCAGTGGAGAATGTGTGTGTTTTATGGTTCCCCAGTTCCACCATCTAACCATCTTTTCTCCTCCAGTCAGCCCAGGCAGGGCCTCGCTCACGTCCCCCTCTGCATCCGAATGTTCTCTGCCTGGAAGAGACCAATGTTCCTGTCTGTTCATGAGGACGCCCTGCCCACCGCTGCCTCTCTCGGGTGAGTCAAAGGGATTCCCTGATTTACTATTTCTTGCTGGTGGGAGGTGGATAAGCCAGGAACACCCAGGAGAGCGAGCCCCTCCTCCACTGGACAGCAGTTAAAGCCACAGGCAAAGTTACATTCAAAGACAAAACTACTCAAAGGATAGTGGGGCTGGTGTTCACATCCCCAGAGGTCTGCCGGGGCAGAGGGCGTGGATTGTTCTGTCTGGGGGAGGGGTGTGCAGGAGGACACCTATGAGTGACCCCAGATGAATGTAGACAGGGAAAGAGTGAAACTCTGGAGTCAAGTCCAAGAGATCACAGAGGTGCCCAGTGGCCATGAAGACCAGATGTTTCCAACATATGGCTGACATCCAGGGAAGGTCAGGACACTCCAAAGAGAGGATGTAGGGGGAACTGATCCCTAATGGAAGCAGAGGAAAGAGAGGGTCAGTCCTGAGGGGGGCAGTGTTAGTAAGACAAAGGGCAGCGGGCCCAGTGGCAGGTGTGACCTGCCATGGAGATGACTGGACAGCCATCTCAGCAGGGGCCATGGAACACGGGCCCTACAGCTCCCATTCGAGCGCTCCCCAGGTCACCTTCTGACGATCCTGTGGCTTCCCAGAGTCAGGTACAGGCCGGGTGCCATCCTGTCGGCTAGGGCCTCCCTTGCTGGGAAATTAAAGTATCACCTGGTATGACCCTTGGGTCTCTGGGGAGCTAGACCCTGAGAGGCAACCCCCCAAGTCTGGGGCACTGAGGAGGCAGGGCTTTTGTACCTGAAGAAATGGGCCAAAGGCTGGACCAGTGGGACTGAGCAAGGGAGGTCTTACCTTCGGAGGTTCTGCAGAGAAGCCTGCCGGTTTCCACAGGTCAGGAATTTCCGGCCCAGTGGCAATGGCTTGTCCCTAGTCCACGATATCTGGGGCCTCAGCTGGAAGACTCAAAGGCTGGGGGACCAGAATCAACTGAAGGCTTCACTGGGGCCAGTGGATCCACATCCAACGAGGCAAGTTGGTTCCTCTTTATGGAGCTACTTGAGGGTCCTCACAGCACGGTGGCTGGCCTCCCCCTGAGCAAGCAACTCAAGAAGCCAATGAGGAAGCTGCAATGCTTTTCTGCCCTAGTCTTGGAAGCCACACACCATCACAGCCACCGTGGGTGGAAAGCAAGTCCCTAAGTCCAGCCACACTCACTAGAAGTGGAATTAGATTCCGCCTTCTGAAAGGAGTATCAGAGAATTTTTGAATATATTAAAACCACCACTCCACCGGCAGATTCTTTCCAGGGGATGCTTCCCATTCCATCACTTGCTCCTTAAAGCCCTTGGGGACAAAGCCTCGCTTTCTTAGCACCCAACTGAAGACCATCTTTACTCCCTTATTCAAGCCCATCTCTGGTCACTTCCCACCTCCCCATCCAACGTGGAGTCCACCTGCCAGAAGAGGCCAGCAGCTTCCCCACTTGTGCCTCTGCCAAGCTGCTCCTCCTGCCCGACCTGCCCTCCCTCCTTCTTGGCCCCTGTTGACATGCTCTTCAGCCCTTGAGACCCAGCTCCAGAGTCACCTCCAACCTCCTCCACCCGCCCCTCCCCCGACCCCTCGGCCCTCACCACACTCTGGGTCACACTTGTGGGGCACTCAGGTGATGCAAGAGATGTGTGGTGGCCCCTCTGGGTCCCTACAGCCAAGGTGGAGCTCAGCATGGCAGAGATGCTCAAGAAACATTAAAATAAACGCATCTATGAATGAGTTAATCCCCGCTCCCCTATCTGGCCCCTCAAAGCCAGCCAGCTGCTGCAGGACGCATGGGGGCTTTTCCTAGGAAATCCTGAAGCAATCAGGAAATTCCCTCCCATAATTTGCTGCTCAGCTCCTCCCCTCCGAGCCTTCCCAACAATAAACTGCCGAAGAAGAGCCCCTCTGCCTCCACCTCCTTCATCCACCCCACGGAGCGCTAAGAAAATGCCTCCTTCATCCCACCTCTGCGTTGTACTTTTGGCTTCTCATCATCTCCATTCCTACTCTTGGATTTGAACCTTGCAACAGCCGTGCCAGGCAAGTCAGGGAAAGAGTTTTCCTGTACTCCAAGGAAAACAAAATGGAAGCTCAGACAGGTCAAACAATTTACCCAAGTCCACACAGCTAGGGTCAGCACCAGGTCTGTCCAAGCCTCATACCTCTTTGCTGAAGGCAGAGATGCACTGGCCTTAGTGGTACTTCCGGAAAGTGAACTGCCCCAGTCTGAGTCTCACCCCAGAGTGACAGAGAAGCCAGTGTGTTAATGATGAAGTCACCAACACAGGAGCAAGAACCTGCCAACAGTGGTGCAGGAGTTTGATGTGGGTTATTTTAATAAGTCCACAAAAAATAGGTAATTACTCATGTTTACTGCAACAAGTATAGCTCTTGGGACTTTTTGCACATTGTCTCAGATCCCCACCACAACCCTGAGAAGCAGATTTTGTTGTTCCCACTTTACAAGGGAGGACATTAAGATTCAGAGAGGTTAATTAACTGATCCAAGGTCACACAGCTAATGACAGAGTCAGGATTTGAACCCAGAGGACTGTCTGACTCCAAAGCCCCTGCCCTCCCTTTCTGTCAAGCAACCTCGTATCATCATCAACGCTATGCTGATGGAAGGTACCAAAGCACGACGCTGCCCTCTGCCGGGAGACAGGGCGTGGGCAGGTCGGCTGTGGTCTTGGAGCCAGGCTGGAACCTCCCTGTCTGGCATGATATCATTTTTCTCTTCTAATAATTTACTCACCCAAAGCCCAGGCATGAGTGGCTGACAGAGACCAGCTTCCTTGGGGGGAGCCCGTGCAATAAGGAAGGAACACACTGTATATCCTCCCATCGTGGAAGTTTCAAGGAGGTCCCGGGTCCAAGACTCACGCTTGTCAACGTGGGTGAAGGATGCTGGCCAAGGAAACATCCCAGTGGAGCCTGGAGGTGAAGAACACGAGCTCTCAGTTTAGGCCCAAGGAGCAGAGGCACCTTTCTAAGACCCTAGGGACTCACCTGTGCCCGGACCTGTCCCTGAACACAGCACAGAAAGGGCCTGAGCGCCACCCCTGACCTCACCTTTTGGAAGTATCCCCTCTCCTCCTGCATCAGTTGTCTCTCCTTCCTCTTGTGCCCTCGAGGTGTAACAACCTCCTCTCCACTTTCTTGCAGCGCCAAAATGTTCAATGTCACCTCGCAAGTCCTCCAACCTGCTCTCAACGGGACCCTTCCCCAGAGCAGCACCTGCGCCCACTCTGAGTGGCTGAGCTGGCTCAACATCACCCAGGCCCCCTTCCTCTGGGTCCTGTTCATCCTGGCGGCTCTAGAAAACATCTTTGTCCTCAGCGTCTTCTGCCTGCACAAGAGCAGCTGCACGGTGGCGGAGATCTACCTGGGCAACCTGGCCGCAGCCGACCTGCTCCTGGCCTGCGGGCTGCCCTTCTGGGCCATCACCATCGCCAACAACTTCGACTGGCTCTTCGGGGAGGTCCTGTGCCGCGTGGTGAACACCGTGGTCTACATGAACTTCTACAGCAGCATCTGCTTCCTCATGCTGGTGAGCATCGACCGCTACCTGGCACTGGTGAAGACCATGTCCATGGGCCGGATGCGCGGGGTGCGCTGGGCCAAGCTCTACAGCGTGGTGATCTGGGGGTGCACGCTGCTCCTGAGCTCCCCCATGCTGGCCTTCCGGACCATGCAGGAGTACAGGGACGAGGGCTACAACGTCACCGTCTGCCTCATCGACTACCCGTCCCGCAGCTGGGAGGTGTTCACCAACATCCTCCTGAACTCCGTGGGCTTCGTGCTGCCCCTGAGCGTCATCACCTTCTGTACCGTGCAGATCATGCATGTGCTTCGCAACAACGAGATGCAGAAGTTCAAGGAGATCCAGACGGAGAGGAAGGCCACGGTTCTGGTCCTGGCTGTGCTGCTGCTGTTTGTCATCTGCTGGCTGCCCTTCCAGATCAGCACTTTCCTGGACACGCTGCTGCGCCTCGGCGTCCTCTCCGGCTGCTGGCATGAGCACGTGGTCGACGTCTTCACGCAGATCGCCTCCTTCGCCGCCTACAGCAACAGCGGCCTCAACCCGCTGGTGTACGTGATCGTGGGCAAGCGCTTCCGCAAGAAGTCTCGGGAGGTGTACCGGCGGCTGTGCGGGAAAGCGGGCTGCCTGTCGGAGCCCAACCAGATGGAGAGCTCCATGGGCACGCTGCGGACCTCCATCTCCGTGGAACGCCAGATTCACAAATTGCCGTAGCGGGTAGGGAGCAACCAGGGAGCAATGGTACCCGGGCTACTCGTGCGCGTGACGATTGATGGACGGGGCTCTCCAGGACGCGCTCAAGGAGGGACAGAAGGCATCCCATGTGTGACCTTGGGCAGGGAGTCGGTGTCTCCAGCACAACAGAGGAGCGAAATTCCCGCCCTGCCCAAGTTGCAGTGAGCAAGGCTGAGAGGCTGGAGGGATCTGGTGCACAGCCAAAGGTCCCATAAACACGACAGTATTATTGTTCTTATTTGCTGCCACCCCTGGGCCAGTCTGCTCCTTCCCAGGAGTGGAGGGAGCCTGGGGGTAGGGACAGGAGTGACTGAGCTTCCCTCCCACAGGCTGTCCCACGCTGCCCCAGCAGAACCGCTCAGATCTCCAGAAATGCAGTCCGGCTTTGGTGCAGCATCTGAGTATCCACACGGGACCCAGCTGAAGTTTTGTCTTGCGTTTCTTTAATCCACTCAGCTGGGACTTCGGAGGATGATTTCTCAGATAAATGAAGGTTAAACTCTGAGAGATCTCTGGTAAGAACCCAGGGACTGAGATTCTTTCATTCCCCTTGCAGAAAGACAAGGTGGTCTGTGCCAAAGAAGAGCCCAGTAAGCACTTATCCAGCACTTGCTGTACACACAGCATTGAGCACTGTGGGCAAGAGGGGAAAAAAAGAGAGTTCTGTCTCCATCTTGAAGGAACTTGCAGACCCATGTGGGAGTGATTCAGCACCTGCAACCACCAGAAGGCTGTTCTAGGAGTGGTCAAGCAAGGCACTGTGGGCGGTGCAGAGTGGCGAGGTGACGGCTGGACGCCCCAGCTCAGCGGATCACGAGTTGCACGTGGCTGTGTCCCTGCCTCAGTTTCCTCCTCTGTAACTCGAGGTTGTTGGGGGAATTAAAGGACGTAACAGGCATAGAAGGACTTTGACAAATGAAAGGTGCTATGTAAATGTGAGGCATTATTATGCCCGCAGAAAGGGAATTATTTAAGGTTCAGCAAAAGGTCTGTAGGAGAGACTTGGTATTGTAGGTAATGGTTGTGCAAAGCACCAATCAGTGTCTGACACATAGTAGGTGCTTATTAACGTCAGCTCCCTCCCCCACCTGTCCTTCCCATCAGTCTCCTCCCTCTTCTTCCCCACCGCCCCACACACAGCATTTTCAGGGAAGATCACCTCTTCAATGGAAATGAGAGAACGCCTTTCCCAACCTGCCCCCATCAGATCATTTGCCCGAACAACCAACTGCAGAGGGACCAGCTCCGTCTCCTGTGAGCGGGGGCAGGGGCGGGGTGGTGGGCGGGGCGGTGGAGCGCGCGGCAGGGCGGGGCCGTGGTGGGCGGGGCCGAGGGCGGGTACCACGTGTCAGGCAGGAAGAAGCGGGACCCGCATCCTTGGCCAGAAGCTTAAGAGACAGCCCTGGCCCCACGTCCCAGGTCCTCCAGGGGGAATTCGTTTCTTCTTTTTCTACGCGTTTTGTAATCTGCCTCCTGTGGCTGGCCCACGGGAGAAAGCACCACTCAGGCGCCAATATCAAGCTGCTTAGCGTCAAGGCCGGAGCGGCACTCAGGAGCAGCGGAGCTGGGGAGCTGCACGGGGCGGTAACCGAGGCGTCGCCTGGGAAGAGCTCACTCGCTCTGTAAATGGGTGATTTGTTAGTGGGCTCTCTCTGGAGAGAATGGAACCTGGAAGACCAGACGGATTTGGATGGCAAAGAGCCCGTAAATCCTGACCAAGCCAGGTCTGGATTTTAAAAGAAAAAGGGTGGAAAAAGATTCCCTCCCTGCCCCAGCCATTTCTTCCTTTCTGTCTCTCACACCCCTCTGCCCCAATAAGCACACACACTGCAGCTGGAGAAAGAAAACAGGCGAAATAAGAAGCAGAAACAGTTTAGTATTAGAACGGTGTTAAACCAAGCAGATATTGTGGGGGGGCGGGGGGAAAGGAGGCTGGGATATCGAACGTGTAGCCCTCATTCATCAGCGGGTGTGTATGGTCTGAGGGTGTCCTATGAGCAGAGCCCCATCGCAGCCTTAAAGGGCTCCTAAAGGTCATTGAAGTGTCCACGCGTGGTCTGAGGAGCGATTGGGCTGCGGGAGGGGTGCTGCCGGGTGTGTTGTGTTGATACTGTGATAAAGAACATCCATCTTGTGAAAGAGCTGTTACATTGTAAAGAGGGAGGGTTTTACAAAAGAGGAGAAATGGATGAACAGTGCAAACTTGTCTTTTCTGTCGAGCATGATAAATGAATGAGGCATTTTTTGCTTAAGTTCTTTCATTTGTTACAACTCTCAAAACAGTGAGTTTAGTCAAGGACGCTGCCACAGGCAGTTAGAAGCCTTGGTGGAGCAAGGAGTTTCATTTATTTCCACTCAACCTACCTTAGGGCTTCTGCCCTGTGGATCAGTGGGGACCAAGCCATCCATATAAGTGATTGTGTATCCATATAAGTGAAACAATTTTGATTATATATGTCCAATGTGTATGTTTATTAACATGTATTAAAATGTGCACATTCTAAAATTATACTTCAAGTAGAAATTTAAGAAACTTTGACAAGTTTTTATTATTTTCTCCCATCCTACATTCCGATACCAGTCACTCATTACTGAGCTCCCATCAGGTGCCCATGAGGCCCCATGAGGCCCTAGAGGAACAAGGATGACAGGAATCCAATCATTCATGCATGTGGGATGACAGATAGATAGACAGATAGATAAACAGACAGATCAATCGATCTATAGATATCAAGTGCCTTCCATTTGCTCTCCATTTGACAAGGTCTAGAGCAAACAGTTGTCTAACCACTGCGTGCATACTCCCAGTGATGGGGGATTCATTACCCACTCCATTTTGGGACCCCTTCATTATTCTTGTATTCGTTCACTCACTCTTTCATTAAACAAAACTCGCATTCTGAGTCTACAGAAATGGCAGCGCTCCATCTACACATCCATCCATCCATGTTAGAAACCTGGGGCTTATGGTTAAGTGCACCTTCTCCATTATCCTTTCCACCCAATGAATTAGCACCTCTTTCAGATTCTACCTAAGGGCTTCATGGATCTGTCTGCTTCTTTCTGTGTCTAACCATCATCTCTCATTGGTCTCCCCATCTCTGATATTAACCACATCCTTCTCCCAATTCTTATTCTCCACTCGGCAGCCAATGACATCCTTTAAGAACGCAAATACGCCAATAGGGAGGCTATACAAGTAAAGGACAGTGTTTAGGAGCCAAGGCCTTGGGATCAGGCGGACCTGGATACCACATCTGCTTCTGGCTCAGACTCTTATTTACTGTGTCCTGGGCATCTCACTTACCCTCTCTGAGCCTATAGTTCCTCGGCTGTAAGATGAGGATAATAATGGCATCCACCTCGTAGCACTGTAAACAGGATTTGAGTATAAATGTGTTTAGCCTGGAACAGAGTTGGCAGTCAGTCAACCCATGAGCTGCCATGATGGTGATGATGTGGATGGTGATGATGACGGCTGTGATGGAAATGATGGTGATGCTGAGGGTGACGGCTGTAATGAAATTGATGGGGAAGGTGATGATCGCATCTCTAACAGGAAACCCTTCAACAGGGTCCCACCACTCTTGGGATAAAGTTCTGTCTTTGTGACATGGCTTGCAAGACCCTTCATGAGCTGGCCCCTGCCTTGTCTCTTTCCCTCTCTCCAGTCCCTGGCTTGTTCTCTATCCTCCAGCCGTACTGGACATAAGTGCCTGGACAGTGCCCAGCAGATATTCCATCCCCCTTCAGTGCCCACACTTCCCACCAAGGCCCTGGGCTTGGAGAAAGTTGCCCACAAGTGCTCAAGGGAGCTTACTCATCCAAGGCACTTTTTCCACAGTGGGTCATGACTCAAGGAAGTCTGCAAGCTGGAGGAATCTGGGCAGGGCTCTCCCTCCCACCTCGCCCCACCCCAGCCAGGCAACACGAACGGATCCCAACTCCTGACCCTCCTTGGCCCCAGCAAGTTGCTGTGATGGGGAGAAGCCCACGGGAGCCTCTGGCGGACTCAGAAACGAGAGATGGGCCCCGCTCCCAAGTCTGCTCAGACAGAGCGGGTGACGGCCAGGTGCAGAGGTGTAAACTGTCTGCCAGGTGACCGGTCAGGAACTGGTGCTGCTGCTGCTGTGGCTGGTGGCAGCTACTGCTGATGATGAAGGCACCTGAGCACCGCTCTTATGATTCGGAAGGTGGAGTCTGCATCTGTCGACCCCAGCCACGTGCTGCGCACCTCCTAGTTCCTCAATCCCTGAGCCCCTGCTGAGCGTCCCACAGCCCTGACCTCTCGCCAAGCCCCAGGAGGATGTGGGGGACAGGCTTGAGCAAGGAGGTCACAGTTTGGCAATAACAGTGGCTGAAAGTTTAATGGTTTGTTTGTGTGTTTTTGGCTGAGATCAAGGAAAATGTCTTATACTCTGCTGAGTTCCTTTTAGACGTGACCCTCACGACCACGCAGGTAGGCAGCTGCCTGTATCATCGCCAGTTTGAGATGTGGAAACTGAGGCCCAGAGAGGGAAATAACCTGCTAAGGCCATGCGGTTCTTCAGGAGGGTGGTCCGGAAGCCCACCTGCTCTCTGTGTATCCGTGCCTTAAAAGAGGGATGCAAATTCTGGGACTGAGAAAGGGCTCAAGGTGCCTTTCTGCATGGAGGGCTTCTGAGTCTCAGCTTGGGCTGTTTCTGCCCCAGTGAACAGACTTTGCATCTTCTGGGGCTTGTGAATGCCTGCTTCCTACTAAGTCACCTCCCCAGAGGCTGGTGGCTGATGTCTTACAATGAATATGTTTTATAGCCGCTTTACTGAAATATGATTTACCAGCCTCATAGTTAAGCCGTTCCCGTGACTTTTAGTGTATTCACAGAATTATGCAACCAGCCCTGCTCTCTAATTCCAGAGCCCAGGCATCACCCCACAGTGAAGTCCCACACCCATTAGCAGTCACTGCATTCCTCGCTCCTCATGGCCTCCAGTAGCCACTAGCTTTCCTTATGTCTCTAGATTTGCCTGTGCCAGACATTACATGTAGACGGAATCATGCAGTCTGTGCCTCCGTGTCTGGCTTCTTTCCCCAGCCTACACTGAAATGTAATATTTAATTGTAGAGGAAGAACCCCGGAGGCCAGACCTTGAGTCCCTACCGTGCCACCTACTTGCCAAGTGATCTTGGCAAAGCACTTTACTCATTTCCCGCCTCGGCCTTTGGCCTCAGTTTCCTCATCAGTCAAATGGGCAGATGATAGAATAAGTATGCCTAGGTCACCCAGAGCTAATGACTCTGGAAAGGGGGCTTTGTAACCTGTAAGGGGCAACAGCAACAGGACAGGGACCCCCCGGACTTGGGGCCAGGTTCCCAGGTCACACACCAGCTCTGCCACTTGCCACAATCAGTTAACTGCTCCAAGTTTTGGGGGGGTTGCCTATAAAATGAGGATCTAGGTGTTACAAAGATTAACAAGAGAAAGGTGTCCTAGTGGGTTGAATAGCGTCCCCTGCCCTCCAAAATTCATGTCCATGCAGCACCTCAGCATGTGACCTTATCTGGGAATAAGGTCTTTGCAGAAGTAATTAAGTTAAGATGAGGTCATACTGGATAAGGATCAGCCCCGAATCCAGTAACTGGGGTCCCAATAAGAAGAAAAGACTCTCAGAGACACAGAGACAAGGCCTTGAGAAGAGGAAGGCAGACATGGAGTGATGCTTCTACAAGCCGAGGGACACCAGGGGTTGCCTGGAGCCACTGGAAGCGGGGCAGAGCCTTAGAACAGACTTTCCCTCAGAGCCTCCAGGAGGAACCCACCCTGCCAGCACCTTGATTCTGGACTTCCAGCCTCCTTCCCTGGGAGAGAATACATTTCTGTTCCTTTAAGCCACACCTTCTGGGGTACTTTGATGCGGCCGCTCCAGGAGACTGATGCGGGAGCTGTTACAACTCTGTAACAGCTCTGAGCACCTGCTCACCGTGAAGGTCGTCCGTGCACACCCCAACCCTAACAAACGAAGAGGGGACCAGACGCTTCCTTCAGGTCTCCTGGGGGCTGGAGCTGCTAGTTGGCAACAGAAGGTTTCCTAAGTGAGAATGGGATATGCCATCTTACAGAATTCTTGAGATTTCTTACAAAGGAGGGTGCTGAGGCCTCTCTCAAGGTGACGCAGCATGTTAGGGACTGGCCTGGGGCCCCAGCGTGCGCACCACAAGCTCCGTGGTGCTGCGTTTCTGTGCCCCGTCGCTGCTCACCCGGGACCCGGGCTGCCTCGTTTCTCTCCTCCTTCCCTAAAAGGCAAGCCCATTCCGGGAGGGAGTCTCGGACCAGGTTAAGAGGAGGCCACGGGGCCAGGCTCTGGGCTTCCCGACAGCCCAGCCGCCAAGCCCACCTCAGCGGGAGGCTGTTTATAAACAAGCCTGAAAGATGGCCCAGGACAGGGCTCCGAGGCCCATCTGGACGCCTCCCTCCAGGCTGAGTCACTGCACGGCCCACTCAGAAGGCAGCAGAGCATGCCCATTCCTCTCCCCAGCCCCGGCCCAGACGCAGGACTGCTTATGTAGCCCTTCCTGTGCCCACACTACCACCGCAAGGGGCTAAAGCCGGGACAGCTCCCGCTGGCTGCTGACCAAGGGCCACCACGTCAGCACGCCATCTCATGCGATCCCCAAACTCTGAGCAGAGGCCTGCTCCACTGACTAAGAGTCTGAGGCTAAAAAATAAAAAAATAAAAAATTTTAATTAAAAATTTTAATTAAAAATAAATATAAAATGAATATTTTATTAATTTATTTAATTTTAAAATAAAAGTAATAAAAATAATTTTAAAAACAAAGTAAAATAATTTAAAAATTTTTTAACCTAAAAAAAAAAAAAAGAAAGGAAAAGAAAAAGAGACCGAGGCTCCAGGAGGTGGTATAGAAAGTGGCCCAAGTCCACCCAGCTCAGCGGTGATGGGGCGGGGATTTAAACCCTGACAAAGTGACTGCATGGCAGGCACCTGCCCACCGTGACTTCTGCATCAGACCTTAAGGACTGGGGTCCGGCTTTGGGATCAGATTCTTTCACCAAGTTCCTGTCCACCTGGAGGGAGACAAGGCAGTGAGACCCCGGCATCCTGCCTGCTGAGAGGCCTCTCGGGGTAGCCCACCCCCCGCCGCGTGCTCCATCACCGAAGAACAGTGCCTCTCACTCAGCACCCCTGCTCCAATTAGTTGCCCAAATTCTTTCTCTTCAGCTGAGTCCTGTCATCATCTTCTTCTGGAGCTGCAGGGCTCCCCTTCCAATGTTCAAGCTATTTTGGTGCAATTATTTACTTCTGCAGGGTTTCCGAAAGTTTCTCAAACAACCACCACCACAAGAACAAAAGCCTGGCTCCTGACTAGTCAAATGAGTCTGAGAAATGCAGCTACAACATCTTCCTCATGGGGCTGCACAGACACACATTCAAGGCCCTGAGAAGGTCTGCAGACAAGAGTCCTGCCCACTGTGCTTTGTCTAATGCACGACTTTGCCTAACACGGAGGCTCCCAGACTTGGTTGGCACAGAACCTGACCTTCACTGCCTGCTCCTTCCTATTCTCCTTACCCAGCGTCTCCTTTTCCACCTGAGGTTTAAGTGTTGGAATTCCTCAGCCTTCCATCCTAAACCCTCTTCTCATCTCTCTACATGGCCCACCTAAATAATCCCAGCCAGGATCACGGCTCTAAACACTGCGATGCTTGGTCTTATGTGTTAACGTGCCTGGGCTCCAGCACCCAGTTATTTGACCAAATCCATATCTACGTGCTGCTGTGAAGGTATTTTGCAGATGTGGCAAACATCTCCAGTCAGTTGACTTCAAGTAAAGGAGATGATTCTCAATAATGTAGGCCTCATCCAAGCAGTAGGAATGCCTTAAGAGTCCAAACTGTGGTTTCTTGAAAAAGAAGAGATTCTGCCCCAAGACTGCAGCCTCAAGTCCTGCCTGAGTTTCCAGTCTGCTGGCCTGCCCTACAGATTTTGGACTTGTCAGCATCCACAATGATGTGAGCCAATTCCCTGAAATAAATCTCTTGATAGATAGATGGATGATGGATGGATGGATAGATAAATACATAGATACATAGAATACATAGATAGAGAGATAGGCAGATAAATAAGCAGGCAGACAGATAGATCCTATTGGCTCTGTGTCTCTGGGGAGCTCTGACTGATGCACGTCTCTGCCACCAGCTCTCTTCTGAGGAATCTTCTCTGACCTAGATGCCCAGTGGAGAGCCCCATTTAGTTATTTCACATGCATCTCCAACTTAATTCCAAAACCAGCCTTTTTGATTCTCTTTTTAAAAAACATATTCCTCCTTCATCTTCCCCATCTCAGTAAATGGTACCACCCAGTTACTCCTAGAAAAATCTGTAATGCTTCCCCCTTCCCCATGCAACACCAGGCACTTTCAGTTCCAGGCACCATCTCAAATCCATCCCCAGTTCCAACTCCTCTTCCAGCCTTGAATACTTCCAACTCATTTGCCACACAAGGGTTAGGGTGTTCTTTTCAAATGTTTCAAACCCCTGGGTGACGGCCTGTTTCTGGCGGATGTGCCATCCAGACATTCTTTAAGGTATGAGAGACCTGTTACCCCAACTACCAGGGATGCTGCTGGCAGACGGTGCTCAGCTGAAGGGTGCCGTTTCGCCTGAGGTCCACCGCCTTCCAGGGCATCCTGCATTCAGTGGCTGAGGGGAGGAGGGAAGCCCAGCCCTCTTGTCCCAACTCAGACAGCTCTGAAGGGTCATCCCATTCAAGAATGTTCACAGATCTGTGGAGGCTTCTCTTAAGTCCGCCCTGCAGCTCAGTGCTTCCTTTGCTCAATCCTTCTTCCTTCCTGTCGCTCTCCCAGGTCCTGACCCCGTGGCTCACCTGCAACCTGCAATGTCACTGGACATGGGAAACTCTGAACTCCATAAACTGCTGTCCCAGGCTCCATCTGGGCTCGCCCTGCCCACCCTCCACCTTCTCTCCAGCCGTTCCACTTCCTACGCTTGCTTCTTCAGTTCCTTGAGCAGCCCCAGGACCTTCACTTATGCTGTTCCCTCTGCCTGCCCTGAGCTCCTCTGACTCTACAGTTGGTTTCTCCTCATAGCGCCAGTGTTCCCTCTGTCTCCCTGACATCCTGAAGTACGAATGCTCACCCCCCTCTCTGCTGTGTGGCACACTGCCTCCTGAGTGCTTCTTCATAGAACTCACCACAATGACAACTACACGTAGTTTTCTCTGCTTGCTTGCCGGTCAAGGATGACCTCGAGTCTTCCAGAAATGTGAAAGTTCTCTTCAGCACTCAGTTCTGAAAACTGAAAACCCTGAGTTCTGCATCTCACAGATGCATTCCCAATCATGGGGACCAGCATGGTCTCTGTTAAAGATAAATGCTCACAGCCTCAGCTCTGTCTCATAGTCCCCTCCCATTGTCTCCATGTTCTGGGGGCCTGTGGGCCTTTCTAGACGTGAGGCTCCCTCATCCTGCCCTCAGCCCCAGAATTCAGGCTCCCACACCCCACAGCCTCAGAGGCAGAGGCACACCCTCCCCTCCCTGGATCCAGGCCCACTGCCTATTTCCCAACCTTGGTGAGTGGCCGTGAGAACATCCATCTTCCTTACAGAATTTTCCATTCCACCCACGGGGTGGGGGCCCCCCGGCCCTGGCAAGGCTGCCCGAGAGTCCGTCCCCAAAAGACCACTTGCAGCCGCCACCGGTGGCATGTGAGGCGCCGGCAGTCCCGGCCACGTGGCCCGCCATGCACTGGCCCCTTCTCACAGCCTGCCCTCTGCACGAGGCAAAGCCAGGATCAGGCCTGCGCACTGCTGTCCTGGCAGAGCTGGTCTTCTCTGGGGGGGAAACATGTGCCCGGGCAGGAAGACATCTCCCAAGGACAGACACCTCTCAGAAACGGTCTTGTCTAAACTCGCATCAAAGGGAGAAAAGCCGACCGCCTCTGCCAAGGGGGTCTGGCTGACGACATCCCAGTTGACATTACTCACTAAAAAGGACTGGGATTTGCAGAACCTTTTCTGGCTAAAATTTATCCCAAAATGATGGCAGGCACTTCCCTAACATCGGCATGACTGAAAACATCCCAAGTCTCTCCTGACGTGAAGAGCCCTTCCCTAAAGGTAAATCCCAGCTTCCTTCCTAAAACGCAGATCCGCTCCTGACTCTTAGCGTGGTCCTTTTTTTTTTTTCCTATAACCAGCTCCCATAATTTTAAGGCGTTCAGCAATGGGTGAAAGCGGCTAGAAAATTCAAAAGTGTAGTTTGTCCCCATTGAGGTGTCAGTAACAGAAAAGGGAGACACGACAAGGGCGCCAGATGCTGAAGACAAAGGGGACGTTTTGTGCTCCAGACACGCTGGGTGCAAGGTGACATCAAGAAAGGCTAGCAGAGGGTCCCAGAGGCAGGACTAGGGTGTGGGGTGCTGAGGCCTGAGATTTGGGGGTCACTTTCCAGAATCAAAGCCCTGGTGCAGAAGCATCTCCTGCACTTGGCGGGGGAGCTTGAAAGGTCTTGATTTTTAGCAGCCAGGACAGAAGGTAGGCGTCATTCAGTCAAAGGATCTTGAGGCCTGACACTCACGGAAAACCAGCAGTTTCTGATGGTCTGAACACGAGGCCCTGAGTGGCTCCACTTGATACGTGCAGACTTACATCAGAAACAGATTTCAGGACTGCCAGGGGGGGTTTAGGGAAAAGTTCATCCGATTTTACTCAACTCTGCACATTGCATGAGTCAAGCTTTTCCTGGCTTACTGTTTGTTTAACAGGGTCCACAGTGATGGATTCTTGGCGCCATACCCTTTATGGCCAAAATTCAAAAGGGGATAATCAAGTCAGCTTCCACAAAAGCTGCTGCAGAACCCCAGGCATTCAGGCCCCCAGCGCGAAAAGGCAAAGTCACCGCTCAGTGTCCACAGATACAGGGCGATGCTCATTGGGACTCAGTGATGCCCACGTGTGTTTGAAGGGCATGTTGGCTGCTGTACCATTCTTGGGCAAGATCATGGGGCTTCCCAGATGTTACCACAGTAAAGAGGGAGATAGTGGGTGAGTCATCTCTTGCCAGCCCCAAAGTGCAAGACAGGCTTCCTTTCAAAATCCCAGCTTGCTCCCTCCTGAAAGGCCCACTTTTCTGGCAGCCCCACCAATGACATCACTGGTGTGGGGGTTATGTAATTTAAGGCCCTCACACTTCCACAGCGCTTCCCAGAGCAGAAAATATCTCCAAAGCCAGCTTTCACCATCAGAAAACCCCACTGAAGTTGTGATCGCTCTCATTTTGTCTGAGTAAGTAAATGACCACCTTTTTTTTCTCTTTTATACGAGTAAGAAGTTAGAGAGGATCTCCATCTCAGGGAAAAAAAAACAAACCACAAACCTTCCTTTTACAACTAATATTGGCAGACTTTTCAGCTTTCTGTAAGTGTATGGTTTTTTAAAACGTAATTTTGGGTCAATTAAAGAGACTTGCATTCCATGCCTCCTTTGGGTTTTAGTCGCTTTTCCAGAAGAGGAGGGGGAGGGGGAGGGTTTGGACCAGGAGGGCATTTTCAGCAGGTCTTTTCAGCAGGGTCATATGAAACCTGTCAAGTTGAACACAGCCCTTAGAGCTCCGTGTGATCTCTGACCAGTTACAATCTACCAATTCTGATTTATAAAAATCGAATTGGTCTCCCCAGAGTCACCTACAAAACTTCCATAAGGCCAGTAACTGGTTGGGTTATTTGTGGTTTGAAAACAGTATCTTATTATGTAACTAGGTTGACATTCTTTAATATCTGTATCTGTATCTCAAATGCCTTTATCATCACCTCACTGTCGGAACTGAAATTAATTTGAAGAAAGCTAATTTGTTGATGAAGGGCACGCTGTCCCCTGAGTAGCAGGTGCCAGCTTTAGAATACGCAGAACTCAGAAAATATCACACAGAAGTTGGCGAATCATCTCTAGTAGACTTGCCTGACATCACCCCCGAGTTTTTCAAGTAGAATCCAGTATTAGGAGTAGTATCAGTAGCTGCTGTTAATTGACTACTATGTGTCAGGCACATATCAGAGCTAGAACTAGGAAGCAATGAAGGATAATTTCTCCTCTCTGGCCAACTTCACGTAAACACAGGCAGCAACTGGTAAAGGCAACCTCCTGAAAAAAAGCCCGGCTGCAGACGCAGCCGGGTCCTGCAGGCTGGCGGGCAGCATCCACTGGACTGATCAGGAAGAGGTCTCTGCTGGTCGCGTAGGTTACAGTCCCTGGAGTCCTGGGCAGGGTGAGGTCTTGACCTTTGTATTAGTGTCCAGCTGATGCTGTAACAAATGAACACAAGCTTTGTGGCTTAGAACAACACTAATCTATTATCTTAGAGTTCTAGAGGGCAGAAGTTCAAAATCAGCCACATCTGGCTAATGTCAAGGTGCTGGCAGGGCTGTGCTCCTTCTGGAGACTTGAAGGAAGAAGCTGTGACTTGCTTTTTCCAGCTTCTAGAGGCTGCCTGTGTTCCTAAGCTCGTGGCCCCTTCCTGAATCTTCAAAGCCAACAGCACAGCATCTTCTGATCTCTCTCTGACTCTGACCCCCTCCCTGCCACCTGCTTTTACTTATAAGTGAAATGACTTCCACTTGTGATCACATAAAGTCCTTCTCCGTAATCCAGCACCATCTCCCCATCTCAAGATCCTTAACTTCATCCCACCTGCAAAGTCCCTTTCGCCATGTAAGGGAACATCCTGGCAGATCCCAGGGACTGAGACGTGGACATCTTTGGGGACCGTGATTCTGCCAGCCTCCCCTCCTGTCAGCACTGTGCCACTGGGGCACCGCCCATGCTCTGGTCTGGCAGTGCCTGGGCAGCTCCTGCCCCTCACTGACCTTGTGGTCCCTCAGGAGGACACAGGAGTCCCATCCAGTGCCCCCCAAGAGCCACCCTTACCTGCCCAGGCACCTACACCTCAGAGGGGACTCAGCCCCCCTGCCCTACATGTTCAAGGAGGCCTGGAGGAGGGAAGGGAGAGAAGCCAAGCAGACCACATGTAGGGACTCAGTCAGTGTCCACGGCAAACATCCTCCCCTCCTTCTGGTTCCTTCTCAGACCTCCCAGTGGTTCAGGCTCCGAGGCAGGAGACAAATGAGAATCCCACTGCCAAGAACACAGGCCCTCCGGGAACACAGCCTTCTGGAATTCAGTTCCTGAGTTTCCATTTCAGTGGTAAAATAGTGAAACTCATTTATACACAGAAATTGTGTGTGCACCAGGACCTGTTCAAAGTGCATTTCTGCCCCACTGGCCTCGTATGTTAGCAAGGGCGTTGTTGTTACCGTGACACTGTGCCCTGCCAAATTGTGGGTGCACTGTCATCAGAAAAGCACAACTTTATTTCCAATGTGAACCATGTAAACTGACTTTAGGACAGTATTCACAGAATGTCCATTGTTTCACTTCGCCAGAGTGAACTTTCAATAGTTTGGCTTTGATTCCATGAATGGGATGAGAAAAACTGAATCAGGACTGGAACCGACTGATTTTTCTACTTGAGGAGTCTAAGGATGCTGACACTAAAGTGGCACCATTTCACTGTCTGTGAAGCTCTTGGAGAGCAGACACATTAATCAGCCATCACCTCCACCGTTGTATGTGCACAGGATGACTTGGAACCAAAAATGAGCTGAATTAACTTAAAGGAGAGTTGTTTGCTGTAAGCAAAAAGTTATCCTTCCAGAGTGCCCTAGACAGCATCCCCTGCCCCTATGTCTTAGGGCACCAGCTTTGAAAACGACTCACTTCTTTTTGTTTGTTTGTTTGTTTGTTTGTTTTTTGAGGGGAGGTAGTTAAGTTTACTCATTTGTTTATGGAGCAGGCACTGGGGATTGAACCTAGGGCCTCGTGCATGCTAAACATGCGCCCTACCCCTTGGGCTGTACCCTCGCCCCTGCCCCACCAACTTCTGATAGCAGTTCTGTCTCAAGTTTCCTTGTGGTCAGTGAAACCGCCAGTCCCCATCATGATGCAAACATCAACAGACACTTTGTGCACGTTCCACGTTCACAGTCAACTTCCTTGAGAGACAGAAGTTCAGGCCTTAAATATTCATTAAACTTTTTTTTTTTTTGCTCTTTGCTACTCCAAGTGTTTCTTGCAAAGTTTAAAAGCGTTGCCAAATAACAAAACAAACATTTAGCTGTGGATTTGTGTCCTGAAATAAATAGCAAAACAAGAGCACCCCTGCTTTTCCATACGCTCTAGGTCTGAACTCAGTAAGCCATGGGGCCATCAGAGCCACCTAGCCCATAACTTCCCATGTCTCCCCCTGACCCATCAACTGGCAGCCCACCAGCTTCTCTTCTCTGTCCCCATGCTCCCTTGGTGATTTCACCCAGTCCTCTGCCTTTAAATACCAAATGCCATCTATGTGATTACAATTCCCAGCTGTGTATCATTATCTCACAGACCTGGTCCGCCATCACCAGTCCAGTATAGTTAACAGCCCCTGACACCTCATTTGATTTCCAACCCAGCTCAACCTTAACACGTCCAAAAGTGAACTCCTGATCCTCCCCTGCCAAAAAATGGGCTTTCTCCACCCTGTCATCTCTATTTCAGTTGATGGCAGCTTCCTATTTCCAGGTACTCAGGCTAAAAATCTAGGCATCATACAAGTGCCCCTTTCTCATAACCTATATCCAGTTGAAAACCATGGGGGTCCTGCCTTCAGAATGTATCTAGAGCCGGGTCACGGCTCACTGCCTCCACTGCCGCCCCTCCCCTGCTAGCAGGTTTGTTGCATGCTCCTTGCCAGCGCCTCTCTCCTGCCCCTAGGCTAGAAGCACCTTGAGGGCAGGGGGGGTTGCCCTTTGGATTCACCACTGTGTCCCAAATGCACAGAACAGTGCCTGGCACGTAGTGGGTACCCAGTGAACACTTGCCTAGTGGACCAATGAGTGGATGAGGAACCTGTAAATTGTAGCTGCTGTGAATGGCCCAGTGTGTGAGTTACAGTGTCACAGGGAGAAGCTTGTCGCATCCTCTTCAGGGGAGGAAAGCCGGGCTCCAAGACTCAAAGTGATTGCCTCGCATCGCAGAGCCAAATAGGCTCTTCCTTTTGCGACATCTTGCGTTGGGTACTATGAACTTTACCCAGCTGAAGGACTCTTAAGCACCACTGTTAATGAGTAGCAAGTGCTTACAAAGGGCCAGGAACGTTAGGAGCACTTTGCATATATTCACTCATCCAGGGGGCGGAAGGTTTTGTAGGGGTGGAGCCCGAGAAACGCCACGCCTGCTACAATTGCCCCCATCCATACACCCTACGGGTCCAGCCCGGTGCATCAGCAAACCCGCTGGCTGTGCCTCTTCCTCAGCCTTGCTCGATGCCGATTTCAGTCACGGACCACCGTCTCCTCGTCTGCCTCCGTCTAGATGATGGGTACCTTCATGGGGCGGGGTCCTGTTCCCTGTATCTCCAGCACCTGGCAAAGTGCTGGCACAAAGTAGGTGCCCATTCAACGTTTGTGAAACTGTTAATAATAATAGCATGGCTGTTACTCAGACCCACAGCCCACTTCCATTGAGTGCCTGCTCTGTGCCAGGCAACCACACCGAGTTCTCCATGGATACCCTCCCCGGTCCTCACCACAGTCCCACAATAGGGGTAGGATGTGCTCCAGTTTTCAAAAAGGGAAATAAAAGCCAGTGGGTCTAAGTGGCCCACACCGAGTGGTCGTGTCAGGATTCATACTCAGGTTTCAAAGCCCTGGTCCTTCCCTTTATACCAGGGGTCAGCAAATCTTCCTCCCAGGGAATAGGTGGTGAATAGTCTCAGTTGTGCAGGCCCAGCGCCGCTGTTGCAACCACCCAACTTTGCTGTTGTAACACAGAATGGAATGGGTGTGGCCGTGTGCCAATAAAACTTTATTCTCCACACCCAGGCTGGGTCCGCCTGGGGGACAGTTGGCCGCCTCCGCAGTGATGCTACCTGCTGTTCGTTGCAGGTGCTGTGAATGGCCTCCCGGGCCCTCCTGGAGCTCCAGGCCTCCAACCAGAGCCAGCTCCCGCCTCCAAATGCCACGTCCTGCGACAGCGCTCCGGAAGCCTGGGACCTGCTGCACAGAGTGTTACCGACGTTCATCATCGCCGTCTGCCTCTGCGGTCTGCTGGGCAACCTCTTCGTGCTGTCCGTCTTCCTGCTGCCCCGACGGCGCCTGAACGCGGCAGAAATCTACCTGGCCAACCTGGCGGCTTCCGATCTGGTGTTTGTCTTGGGCTTGCCCTTCTGGGCAGAGAACATCCGGAACGAATTCAACTGGCCCTTTGGGGCCCCCCTCTGCCGCGTCGTCAACGGCGTCATCAAGGCCAATTTGTTCATCAGCATCTTCCTGGTGGTGGCCATCAGTCAGGACCGCTACCGCCTGCTGGTGCACCCCATGGCCAGCCGGGGGCGGCGGCGGCGGCGGCGGGCCCATGCCGCGTGCGCGCTCATCTGGGCCGTGGGCGGCCTGCTGAGCACCCCCACCTTCCTGCTGCGCTCCGTCAGGGCCGTCCCGGAGCTGAACGTCTCCGCCTGCGTGCTGCTCTTCCCCCACCCGGCCTGGCCCTTCGCGAGGATGGTGGAGTTAAACGTGCTGGGTTTCCTCCTGCCGCTGGTGGCAATTGTCTTCTTCAACTATCACATCCTGGCGGCCCTGCGAGGGCGGATGGAGGTGGGCAGGACGAGGCGCGGGGGGCCCACGGACGGCAAGACCACGGCACTGATCCTCACGCTCGTGGCCGCCTTCCTGATCTGCTGGGCCCCCTACCACTTCTTTGCCTTCCTGGAATTCCTGTTCCAGGTGCGGGCGGTCCGAGGCTGCTTCTGGGAGAATTTCACCGACCTGGGCCTGCAGTGGGCCAACTTCTTTGCCTTCCTCAACAGCTGCCTGAATCCAATAATTTATGTCTTTTGGGGACGGCTTTTCAGGACCAAGGTCTGGGAACTTTATAAACAGTGCCTCCCTAGAAGTCTCACTTCAATGTCCTTGTCCCATAGGAAAGAAATCCTCCAACTTTTCTGGCGGAATTAAAACAGCAGGGAGCCGAGAAGTGTAGTTTCCTTATCAATTACTTGGGACGTAAGGAATGTGACTGTGGTAGCTGAGTAAAGGCTCCACGAGATAACCGGGACCCAGTCCCAGGAACTCCCAGGGCTTATACGGTCATGGGGACTTTGCAGATGTGATTAAGCTCAGGACCCTGAGGCAGGCAGGTTATCCTGGATCATCTGGGTGAGCCCAGTGTCATCACCAGGGTCCTTACGAAGGGGATGCAGGAGGGCCAGAGATGGAGAAGGTAATGTGACACCAGAAGCAAGACGTCTAAGGGATGCAGTGAAGGGGCCACACACCAAGGACTGCAGGCGCCCAGCAGAAGCATCAACTGGCAAGGCTTCTCCCTGGAGCCTCCAGAAGGAACCAGCCCTGCTGACGTCTTGACTTTAGCCCAGTGACACTGATTTCGGATGTGGTCTCCAGAACCGTAAGATAATAAATTTATGTTGCGTTAAGTCAACAAGTTTGTGGTTAATTTGTTACAGCGACAGGAAACAAGTTTTCAGTAAGTATCTCTTATCCCACATCCACTTGCCCATTCACAACGTTCCAGGTTATTCCCGGCTATGACACCCTCCGCTAGGAATGCAGAGATGCGCTGGCTAGAGGGCCTATCTCCAAAGAGCTTACTTAGATCGAAAAAATTATAGTACAAATAAAAAAGAAAGAAAGAAAGAAAACAAGAAATTGCACGAGCATCACACAGACCCAGTTCCAGGAGCACACAGCGGAGATGGGGGCTCCTTCCAGGCTGCAACAGAGAGGCTGTGAAGGGAGTAAACTGTGAGCTGAGTTTGACAAGGGGTAGAATCTGGACACACGGAGAGAGGCAGGAAGATCTGCTGGGGCATAACCGAGACACACGGGTAGAAGCGGGGGCTGCGTGCAAAAGGATACTTATTGGCACTTAATGCTTCAGTGCTCTTTTCGCTGCTGGGGTCCCCAGGGTTGACCTGAGAATGTCTGCTTTCCAGGAGCTCGTGGCAATGGGGACAATAATTAGGAGAGTGTCACAGCACTGGGTGACTCCAGCACGGGGTGAGAGGGTGAGAGCAGGCTCTCCGAGAGCACAGAGAGGGGGTGTCCAGCCCGGGGAGCTGGGAGGGGATGGCTGGAGATGGTTTCCGGGAGGAAGAGACATATACACTGAATCCCAAAGGATCAGCAGTTGGCCAAGCAAAATGGGGAAAGGAGTGTTCCAGATAAAAGAAACATATCAGACCCAGAGACAGGAGGGTTCAAAGGTCAGGAGGGAGGATGGAGGAAAGCAGTACCAGGTGGTTATGCAGGGACTTGAGGTCTGAGGAGCAGGAAGGTGATGGAAGGCTCTGTGATGGCCAAGGGCTGAGATGGCAGCTGCCAGGGCCTGGCTGGAGCCGGAGGCGTGCAGTTCCTATGTGATTTACTCCAGCCATGCTCAGCGGGCCCAAGAAAGGCAAACAGTAGGTTGCTCCAGAGATGGGACTTGTCAGACGGACAGCCAGAGTTCAGGGGCACTGGGAAGACTGGTCAGATCATGAGGAATGGCTAAACTGGGGAAGGAAATAAACATAGGAGGTGAAGAAAGTAGAGTGACCTTGGTGTGGTTAAAGAACGGGGTGGTGGGAGCACCTGGGGGACAGAGCAAGAAAACTAGGAGGTTGTGGCCACAGAGTGAGAATGCTTGCCTGGAACCTTCCAGAGGTGGGTCCATCCTGGCAGGTGACAAGGGCCAATAGCGGCCACGGCATGGGGTGGTTGGAATAAAGGGACCAGACGGTCAAAGAATAGAGGTGGAGGATGGGTTGTATGCAGACATGCAGGATGCTGGAGGGACCTGGGAGGAGAGGCCAGGGGGCCAGGCACCAAGGCCAGTCTCCCTGGACTGGGGGGGTGTGGGAGGGACGAGCAGCCTCTCCTGCTTCGTGGGAAGGACCAGTCCTCATGGGAGAGCACTGAAGACCCAGAGTCATTTAAGAAACACAAAGAAGGCCGGTGCTCCTGCGTCCTGGTGATGGAGAGACTGGTGGGGGCTGGGCCGCCAGGTCCTTGTAGGCCATCAGTGACAACACTTTGATCAGTGTCCCGGCCCCCGTAGGGTTTCCTGGAGAGCAGAGAGAGGTTCAGGTGGCCTGGATTTAGGTCGACAAGCAGAATCCCCTCTGCACACGTGTCTAATCTGGACCACGTGGTGTTTCACAAATGTTTTTAAATTGGCTACAGAGATTTAAGTTCCGTACAAGGATCCACATTTTGGGCTTCCCTTGAACACTTGGAAGCTCCTGCAACACAGTCGGCTTTCATTCATTCAGCTCATATTTTCTGAGCATCTACTTTGTGCCAAGCATTCAAGCAGGTTCTGAGAACACAGCAGGGGACCAGACAGAGGAGCACCCCTGGTCCTCTGGGAGCTGGCCTCCCGGGGCTCCCCCAGGGCACCAGCCCCTTGGTGCTGAGTCGCAGCGCCCCTGTAGGCAGGACCTCCACCCGAGGGTGGAGGCTGGAGTCCCCGGCTTGCTCGCCTCCAATGCCAATACCATTTCTGAGCCCCAGGCAGGAACCAGGTGAGCAAGGGTCCCGTAGTGGAGGAACAAGAACAGGCAGGAAGAGAGAGTCAGAAAGAAAGTAACAGCCGTCTCTCTGCTCTGAGTGCACTGACCTGGCACGCCCTCTTCCCTTCTTTCTCAGCCCCTGCGTTAAAGTTGCGGCTTATAAATAGCCTTCCTTTTCAGGGGTGGAATAAAATAATCCCACGTTCTGGAAGAGTGTGCTGGCCTGAGAAGTCAGAACATTGTTCACAGGCCTGCAGCTCAACAGCAGACTGTCAGCATGCTCTCTGGGAAGCAGACACCTGGTTTACGGAACGCCCACGACACTTACCAAGCACAGGACACGGGCCCACAGCGGGACAGACACTGGCAACCCCCACAACAAGGATGCTGTTGCCCTTCTGCTGGGGAAGTTAATTATTCATTCGCAGATGGAGAAATTCCTGACTTGTTTAAAAGGATCAGTGCTGCGGGAGAAATGTATGTTTTTGAGTCCCCATGTATCTGGCTGATGCGCTCACCTGGAGGATTTCACACCTGGGTCTAGGCCCTGGCCTCACCTGGCCGGGCTAACACCTGGCACAGCAAGGCGTGTTAGCAAGCGGGCCTCCAGCATCCCTGACTCCAGCACCCACCTGGGCTCCTGCTCCAAGAGAATCAAGTAGAGACATGGGATTTCTTCTCCAATTCACTTCCAGCTTTGGGCGTGGCATGTGACTCTGAGGCTGCCAGCCCCCGTCCCCAACTGCGTCCACCTCCTCATCCATCCCGACACTGAGCAACACTAAGCCGCCCACCCCCACCCCACAAATCCCAGCCTGGGGAGACTCCTGGGTGTTGCAATGGACACAGGCCGCTTCTTACTCTCCGGAGATGAGTCATGAGCTTGATGAAGAGCAGGTGGGAAGTTTTCTCCTATGGGCTGGAGGGTGCTTTAAATACCATCGAAATGATTGCATGTCAAACTGGTACAATCTAAATAGAATCTGAAAAATTATACTAATGCCAATTTTCTGATTGTGATATTGTCCCGTGTGCAAGATGTTACCATTAGGGGAGACTGAGTAAAGAGTAAAAGGAATCTATGAATCTAATCAAAAGTGCTCAAAAGAAAATATCGCCAAGTTCAGCCCCTCCATTTCACAGATAACGACACCAAGGCCCAGAGATGGGCAGAGACTCACCCCGGGTTACCCTGGGATGCTCGTTAGGCTGTGAGGTCAGAGAAGAGGCCTGAGTGTCAGGGACCCTATCATTTGAGCTGCCTTGATGGTGGTCGAGCTCTCTGTGGCTGGGGTGGGATTTGAGGCAGTGAGCAGGGTTCCAGGTCTACTTTCCAGGAGCTTCTAGAGACAGAAAATTATTAGAAGGGTCACTAGGTGCTCAGCAAGTATTAGGGAAGTCACCTCAGAGTTTTAGTTGGCAGGGAGCACAGTCTGCTGCTGAAATAGCTGCTGGTGGTTGGGCTACATTAACAGGAGTATAGCAACTAAAGTGAGGGAGGTGATATCTCATTTAGCTTAGAACTGGACAAGGTACATGAGGTGTATTGTGTCCAGTTCTTGGCTGATTCAGAAAAAGGAGATCTGACTATTGAAGGGACTCAATATCATACCCTCTGTGACACAGCTGGAACCTGAGAGGGCTTACCTGAAGTGGACAAGACTTGTGGGGACAAGGGAACAAATGTATTTGGTGTGACCCCAGTAAGACCAAAGAGAAGCACACTCCAGCTTAATCTGAGGAGTTTTCTGATGCACAGAGCTGTCCCATGGTAGAATGCTGTCCCATGATGGCTGTTCCTTGATACAACTTGGAGAACAGTGGGTTCCCCATCGCTGGAGTTATCCAAGCGAAGCTACAGGGTCTCTTGGCAGCATGTTACAACAAAGATCACAAAAGTATCTAGAACACACCCATCCTTGAGGAGTTCACTCATGCAGGGGAGGCAAATAAGAAAAGAGATCACTGAATAAATAAGTTGTGGGGTGTGTGTGTGTGTGTGTGTGTGTGTGTGTGTGTGATGGAATACTATTCAGCCATAAAAAGAATGAAATAATGCCATTTGCAGCAACATGGATGGACCTAGAGATTAGCACACTAAGGGAAGTAAGTCAGGCAAAGAAAGACAAATATCATATGATATCAGTTATATGTGGACTCTTAAAAAAATTGTACAAGTGAACTTGTTCACAAAACAGAAACTCACAGACATAGAAAACAAATGTTGTTTATCAAAGGGGAGGACAGGAGGGTAAATTAGGAGTTTGAGATTGATACACACTATAATATATAAAATAGATAAACAACAAGGACCTACTTTACACAGGGAACTATTCAATAGTAACCTATAATGGAAAAGGATCTAAAAAAGAATAGATATGTGTGTAACTAAATCACTTTGCTCCATACCTGAAACTAACACAGCATTGTAAATCAACTATACTTCAACTTAAATTTTTTTAATTGAAAGTTTAAACTTTTTTTAATTAAAAAAAATTTTAAAGAAAAAAGCCCACTTCTAAGTATGAGATCTGAAATATGAGGGGGACAGAGTCTGCCCGAGAGGAGTTCAGAAAGGAAGGAGGCATCAAAGGAGGAGACCCCTAGCTGAGTCTTAAAGTTAAACAGGACAGCGAGGGTACTTACCACCTGCTGCCTTTGCTTCACCCATATTTTCAGCCAGTGAAATCAAGAGCTGGAAGAATTATGCCAAGGCTAAGGGGTCAGTGTACCCAGTCAATGGATACTCTGAACAGGGGAATGCCATACACAGACCTGTGTTTTAGAGACATCACTTCACTAGAATATAGATCATGGCCTGAAAAGCGTATCAGTCATCTATTGCTGCATAACAAACCACTCCAAAACTTCAACGAATTAAAATGACAGCCTTAGCTCACAGTTCTGTAGTTGACCACTTGGATTGGGTTCATCTGGATGTTTCTTCCAAAGGTCTAGGCTGGGTTTACCCACCCATCTGTGATCAGCAGCTGGTCAACTAGTGGTTCTGCTGCTGGGGTGGGGGCAGGGGGGTGCAGAAGGCACAGAGCTCACCTCAAATGGAGTTAAAAGCCATGATGGGTTAGGCGTACTGTGGTGAGCTAAGGAGCTCCCCCACCCCTGACCTTCCCAAACTCATATGGAATCAGAGCAGCTGATTCACTCAGTGCTTCAAGTACCCAGACTGAGTGTCTAATGCAGGCCAGGTATTGTGCAAGGCACAGAAGTGCAGGGTAAATGAGACATTTCCCACCTTTAAAGAGTTCACAGGACATGGAAGAGATCACCTAGTGCAGCCTGTTCAATTCACAGCTGGAAAAACTGAGGCCCCAAATGCTTTGCCCATCACACAGTGGTACCATCAGGGTAGGGTCTGAGGGTAGCACCAGCTCTTCTCCGGCCACATCTCGTTCTCTAGCTTGTCGAGTACCTCCCCAGAAAACACTTCCTGAGAACACCTTGTCTTTCCAGTGGAAGTGCCTTAGCTCAGTGCGGATGGAGGTGGTGGGAGGGGCATGACCTCTGCTCTCTGACAATCCTGGTCCTCCTGTACTGGGAGATGAGCGGCTGAACTTCCTCACCCCACTGAGGTGAAGCGTGGGCTTCACACTCCACTCACCAGTGTGAGGGCACTTGTGTGCCACCTCTGGACAGAAGCACTGAGGAGCAGAGTTCTCCCTGCTCTCCTCTCTCTGCTGTAGCAAACTCCGGAGACTTAAATCAAGAGGGTGGTGTCACTAAGGTGTGGAGCCCGTCAGCCTGGAGCCCGTCAGCCCGGACCCCCAAGGACTAGAAGAGCAGGGCCCCCACCAACCTGTGTTAAACATGCAGCGTGGGTGAGAAATCAACTTTTGTTGTTTTAAGCCACAGACAGCTGGGAGTCGTGTTTGTTACTGCAGCAGAGCCCAGCCCATCCTCACTGATTCACCAGGTTTCAATGAGGAGGGGTTGCTCCCTGATCTCTGAGCCTCTTTCCCGCCCCTTACTCCTCTCCAAGGAAGAAAAGTGACTTACCTGACTGACTAATTTCTAAAAAGGAATTGAGCCTGCAGAGCTGTTTCTTCCCCCATGTCCTGCCTGTCTGCAGATGCCCAGGTCTCTCCACCATGAGGATCTGCCTCAGAGGGGGAAATTGTCAGCATTGCCTGGGCCTGCATGGGTAAGGCAGCCTGATTCCTGGTTTCAGAATTAAGAAGCCCATTGTTGGCACATGCCTGAGTGACACTGTCCAAGCTAGTTCTTCTCAGTAATAAAGATAATATTGTAAACAACCTAATCAAAAAATGGGCAGAAGACATTTCTCCAGTGAAGACATACAGATGGCTAATAGGCATGTGAAAAGATGCTCAATATTGCTAATTATTAGAGAAATGCAAATCAAAACTACACCTTAAGGTATCACCTCACACCAGTCAGAATGGCCATCATCAAAAAGTCTACAAATAATAAATGCTAGAGAGGGTGTGGAGAAAAGGCAGCCCTCCTACATTATTGGTGGCAATGTAATCGGTGCAGCCACTATGGAAAACAGAATGGAGATTCCTTTAAAAACTAAAAATAGCATTACCGTATGATCCAGCAATCCCATTCCTCTGCATATATCCAGAGAAAACTCTAATTTGAAGAGATACATGCACCCCAATGTTCACACTAGCACTATTTACAATAGCCCAGACATGGAAGCAACCTAAATGTCCATAGAGAGATAAATGGATAAAGAAGTTGTGGTATATATACACAATGGAATACTACTCAGCCATAAAAAAGAATGAAATAATGCCATTTGCAGCAACATGGCTGGACCAAGAGATGGTCATACTAAGTGGAGTAAGTCAGACAGAGAAAGACAAATATCATATGATATCACTTATATGTAGGATCTAAAAAGTGACAAATGAACTTATTTACAAAACAGAAACAGACTCACAGACATAGAAAACAAACTTATGGTTGTCAAAGGGGAAAGGGGGGAGGATAAATTAGGAGTTTGGGATTTGCAGATACACACTACTATACATACAACAGGTAAAGAACAAGGTCCTACTGTATAGCACAGGGAACTATATTCAATATCTTGTCATAACCTATAATGAAAAAGAATCTGAGAAAAGAATATATATATATATATGTATAACAGAATCACTGTACTGCACACCAGAAACTAATACAACATTGTAAATCAACTATACTTCAATAAAAAATAAAATTAAAAAAAAGAGTATTGTGGCCCCATCTGCTGACTCCTGTTGCCTCATTCAGTTCAGAACTCAGGCCAGAAAGCAGGAGCGTCCTCAAACCACAGCCCGTATTATTCTGCTCATCCCTTTCTCCAAGGGAGCCAAATGCCAAACGTCTGTCACTTCTTGGGGAAAAAACAGGAAAGGCCAATGATGAAACACAAATCTGACTCCTGAGCGTTTTCACAAAATCCTTAGTAATATCTTAGTAAGTTTGACGCAAGATTTCTTGGCACTAAGGACATCTGGGGCCAGACAGCGTTCTGCCGTGGGGCCGTCCTGGGCACCATAGGACGTTCGGCAGCGTCTTAGACCTCTGCCCACTGGACGCCAAGCGCATCCACCCTCCCCAAGTGCAACAACCAATGTCTCCAGGTCCTCCGGAAGCAAATCACCCCCCACCCCCAGCTGAGAGCCACATTCTGGCTGATCTGATCCACTTCCTCATCAGTGGCCTCCAGGAAAGGCTGGTGGTCTGGGGAGACTTCTTGGAGGTGGTGGAACTTCAGCCCTTGAAGGATTCAACTTAACAAAGAGAAGGGGAGAAGCCATGATGCCAGGAGAACATTAGCAAAGGGAGGCTTGGAGGCCGGCCCACTCGGAGCTGGGGCGGAGTTGGGGAGGGGGTACCACGCAAACAACAGTTGGGATGATTAAATAGCCAGAGAATCACTCAGCATTGCACACACAATGGATGTTTGCTAACATCATCACAGCAGACGCTCTCCTCCAGTCCAGTGACATCAGTTTACAGCAACTTGCCATTATTGACTTTGGCATCATTCCCCAGTGTTGGACAATAAACACCTCCAGCCTACTCCTTGTGGCTTCTCTTAATGTGACTACTGGCAACCTTGTGATGGGGGCAGGGCTGGGGGTGAGATGGGGAAAGATGGAGCCGAGGGAAGAATGAGAGTCAATCATCATGAACATAATACCACATTTTAAGTGAAGACAGGACCCAGCAGGACCCGGCTGAGAATGGAACACAGGTCCATCCTTTTTATTTAAAATGTCAATGTTTTGTTCATCATGAGTGTTTTGCATTCATTTTGATATTTTTAAAACATTGCATTAAATTATTATCTTGATTATGGACGTGCCCTGGCGCCCCTCTTCTTTAAATTGGTGCCCAAAGCCAGTGTCTCAGCCACCTCCCCCGAGTCTCAGCCCTGAGTGGCAGGACTGGGGGCCAGGACTGCATTTCCAGTAAAGGGATGAATTAGCAGAGAAGCTTAAACAGGCTTCTGTTTCAGACTCACCTTTACCTACATCCCCACCCCGACCCAGGAGAGAAAACACAGCCAGAGATCTTTATCTTAATACAAAGCACATTTCTATTATCTCCTGTCCCAAATATTCCCTTATCAACCTGTTCTGAAAACTGCACCAGGGGCGACTTTCACAAGCCTCCAGGACTGAGACAGGGGCCGGGTGTGTTTTAACTGCCCTAACCAGTATTTACAAAGAGAAATGAATTGTGAAATAAAATGACATTTTTATTTTAAATTTAAGCCATGTCCTTGACTAAGAGGAAGCTGCTACAAACTAGCTTTGTGCAAGGGTTGAGACAGCTGGGATTTTTCCAAAGGCTTCCCACGCTGTGTGGGGTCAGAATTTGCGCAGGCTCAGATGTGCCGCCAGGGCTTTGTAGGGGGCAGATGCTAAAAACCGAAGTCCCACTGAGGAGGATGGCGGGCGCCCCCTGCTGGCGTCAAAGGAGCAGTGCTCTTTCCCCAGAATTCTGCACAAATTTTCAAAGTCCTTGAATGGGTTACAATGGATATGGTACAAAGCATAACAAAACATGTAAATGTGAAAAGGCAACAGTTTCTCTTGAGCCCTGTTGGTGGGTATGTCAGCAAGTACAACTTCCACAAGAGGGCAGTTGACAACAGCCACTCCAATTTTAAGTGGGCGTCACGTATCATTGGTGTTTCCCCTGGTAGTGAGATCTCCAAGAGGCAAGCACACCGCTGAGACACTGAGGTGCAGCCAAGTTAAGCGGCTTGCTCAAGGCCAACCTTTGGGGTAGAGAGTTGTCTGAAACCCCAGTTCAGCAAATAGGACAAAAAGACTAAGAAGGTGGCTTTCAAAATGAAATCTGGTGTGAAGGATTAAGGACAGTTTCGAAGAAAATCGTATTTTGAAGAAGACAGGGGGTGAGGAGGACGTAAAACTTTAGTTTAAACTGAAATGGAGAAGAGAGGGAGGTGTTTATTTGGAGGAGAATTGTTTATTATAAATGAAAGGAGAAATTTTAACTATGGAGCTATGACATTGATACTGATTTTTAATTAGTGAAGTTTTGGGGGGGAGGGGTGCATTGTGCTTCACTTTTACTAAATGTTCAATGTTTTTGGAGTTATACCCTTGAGGTCTCCATCACTCTAAAAGTAAATGGGCCACATCTGGGCAGACAAAATATTCAATTAGCGTTTCGAAAGCAACATTAGTACTTGGCATTGAGTAGTCATGTTTTCCTTTATACCTCAATGAAATCTAAACTTAAAAGAATGTTTTTGCCCTCTTATCATAGCCTTAGAAATTCTTACTGTAAGGATGTGCCAGTGTTCATTTTTCTCAGCTAACGCAAAACCCAAAAGACTTTGCCTCCAGCACCCTCCTTGACTTTTACTTCTAGATGCTACCCAAGATTTAACGTTCAAGTCAAATTTCCCCGTAACCAGTCAATTCTGAACCCCAGGCTAAAAAGGGAACTGGCTCCCTCAGCTTTCGCACGGTTGCCCCGAGTCTGTGTTTATTGTCAGGGAAGCAGATGTCTGGGTGGCAGTAAAAGAGAAGACCAGATGTTGCCTTCCAGATCATGAACTCCAGTTCTAAAACTGCTCTGAGTGGTTTCTGCTCCTTTCCTAGGCTTTGAAAATGCCACTCAATTTCTCAGAAGCAAAACAAATTGATTTCCATTTATAAGAAACAAATGGCTGGAATGATTAGCTGTGTCTAATCAGTTTTGTATTAGAGTTTGATGTATTGCCACCGGGTCTTGGGTTCCTCAGAAGCAAGAACCAAATCTTCCATCTCTGGCCCAGGGCACTGCTCATAGCAGGCATTCAGGAAACAGTAACAATAGTATCTAACATTAGAGATGGTACTTAATACGTGTCAGACACTGTTCTAAGCACTTTGCATATATTAACTCATGCAATCATCATAACAACCCTATTACTAGCTCTATTTTATAGAGAAGGAAACCGCAGCACAGAAAGGTTAAGCAACTTCCCCAAGGCTGCACAGCTAACAAGCAGTGGAATCTGGGTTCACACCCAGGCAGTCTGACTCAAAAACATATATTCTTAGCCACTGTACCAGTGGTTCCCAAACTTGTCTGCACATTAGAGTCCCCCGGGGAATTTCAAAAATATACCTTCAAGAGGAGTGGGTATAGCTCAAGTGGCAGAGTGCATGTTTAGCATATGCAAGGTCCTGGGTTCAATCCCCAGTACTTCCTCTAGAAATAAATTAAGTAAACCTAATTACCTCCCCCTGACAAAAATTAAAAAATGATAAATAACATTTTTCAAAAATACATTTAATCCATTAAATTATGATTTAATTGGTCTTGGGTATGGCCTGGGTTTTGGAATTTTTAAAAGATACTCGGGTGATTCCAATACACAGACAAGTTTTGAGGACCACTACATTATACCTTCCTGCCTCATTATCCAACAAGTGTTTGTTGAATTTAATTTGTTTGCTTGGTAAGGAACTGCTTTCAGGAATATAAACAAACAAGAAGGAAAAAAATATTCAACTGTGATAGTATCATATTAACTTAGAGTATAACTAATTGCACTTCCAATAGAATATATGCTATGAGCATGGGTCTGGAGTCAGACATCCTGGAGTAAATTCTAAATCAGGAGCTGCAGGTAGCAGAGTCCGGCTGGGTGCCCACCAACCCCAGTTTCCTTCCTGCCTAGGCACGCAGCAAGACTACCTTACCCAGGTTCCCTCGAAGCTGGGTGTGAGCATGTGACAGAATTCTGGCCAATGGAATGTGGGCGAGAGTCTCTAGCACTAAGCCGTCCTCTCTCTCCCAAGAGGCAGACTTTGAAGGAGGAGGTGGAGCCTCAAGTTGGAAGGAGCCTGGGTTCCTCCATCACCATTTAGAGCAGAGCTGCCAGATCCTCAGGAACACTGAGTGGACTTGACGTAATGAGAAATGCACTTTTTGTTACGCTGCTGGGATTCGGGGGTTCATCTGTCACTCGTGACTAGTGTTCCTTAACTGCGTGTCTTTGGGCAGGTCACTTATCCTAAGCCTCAGCGTTGTCGGAATGATGACAATGGCACAAATGCAAATGATGTCCGAGTGCTGGAGAACTTGTGTCTGCCCCTCCACATCCTCTCCCCCCTTCTGCTCTTCGTCGAGCTCTCTGCCCTGGGGGCTGAGGCTGAGATGCTGTAGGAAGTTAGGTTCATCCTAAGGGGTGCTCCAGCAGGAGCTGGGAGGGCAGAAGCGCAAGGGAGGATGTGGTCCTCTGGCCCCTCTGGCCACCTGGCTCTCCCTAAGGTCACAGCTGCACTCAGGCAGCCTCTCCTTCAGCGAGAGCTTGGGTGAATCACTCTCTCCCTTTCTCCCTTCAGGCCTGCATGAGCCTTAGTGTTGCTTCAGTCTCCTGATAAATGGGATGGGGATGGGGATGGGGTTGGGGAAGGAGAGGCGCCCTGTGTTCCTGTCGCCAAGGAGAGCAGGCAGAGGAGAGTCACCACCATAGATCACAGAGCTGAGGCTCCGGGCAGCCCCGGAGCCTAACGAAAGAGGGACCGAGTCTCTCTGTGACCCAGAGTCAGCTCCTGGGGGGCGCCTGTGGATCTCCTCGCCCCTGCCTGCCCCTGCCAAGTCCCTTTCTTAACACCTCCCTCAGTCCCCGCGGGGCCGTCTGCCTCCTGCCAGGCCCTGGCTGGTACTGAATGTGAAGGCCATGTTGTTGAGTGCTGAACAATGTAGGAGTCACATCGTGAATACTCAACAAATGTCTTGGGCCCCAACGTTTGTTTTAAGCAGTGTGTACTAGAGAGTGGAGAGTAAAGAAGTGGGTAAGGAGGCTGGGCCTGTCTGAAAATGTTAAACTTCACGCTGAGATAAGGAGGAACCAGGCAGAACATTCTAGAAAGGAATGTGGGGAGGCTCTTGGGCGCTGTTCTCGCTCCAGGCTGCACATGCCTTTCACCAGCGGCGCTTTCAGCCCAGTGGCTGGCACCGCGGAGGCTTTGCTGTCCAGAGGACTTTGGGCCACATCTGGAGACACTTCTGGTTTGCTCGAGTGGGGGCGGGGGTGCTACTCACACTCACCAAGGATGCTGCTGAACAGCCTACGGTGCGCAGGGCAGCCCCGCGGCAGGGACTCACCCAGCCCCGGAGGGCAAGACAGCTGAAGTGGAGAGGCTCTGATTTAACCCCCTTCCCAGACTTTCATTTAATTGGTGTTGGGTAGGGCCTGAGCTTCAGCATTTAAAAAAAAAAATTCTTCAGGTGGCTCGAAGCCCTGTTTGTCTGGCTTGGGCAGAAGTCGTTGACCGGAGGGGCGGAGCCCAGCGGGGGGAGCTGAGATGCCTGCGATGCAGGGTCTCCAGCAGGTCTGTCGGGGTCAAGCGTTCTAAGAGCCTCTAACCTCAGTCTTCTGGCAGAATTCCTTTCCTGGTTTCCTAACTAGTGATGAGTTTTCGCATAGTTAGACAACTGCGTGAGTTCCTCTTAAATGAAGTCCTAGAATGAGCACGGGCTTCGGGAGTCAAACCGTGTGACCCTGAGCACTTTCCTCTCTGAACCTCAGTCTCATCCTTTGGAAAACAGGGACTCCAGCGGTCACCGCTCAGAGGGGCCATGAGTTCAGGTAAAGCACACACTCTGATGCCTGGCACACAGCAAGCCGCTCACGGAGCTTCCCTTCCCTCGCTCTCACAGGAGGCGTGTGCAAGTGTGTTGTGACTTGTGACTTTTCTCTGGTTGCTCAAAGTGGATGGTTATAGAGTGACGTCTGTCACATCAAAACTTCTTTTAAAGTACCGTTATTCTTTAAGTATTGCTTTTAAATATTCCTTTTATAAGTAAAAATAATTCTCCAAAAAGAAGAGGTTTATCAAGTATTTATCTAGGTCCCTAAGACCAAAACTACAAGATGTGTTAATACAGTGAACAGTATTCCCAAAAAGGGAAGGAGTGGCAAATTTTAACATTATGTGCCCTATGTGTCTCAGAAATTGGTAGCAGGGAGATACAAGATTTGCTATTAGAAGTACCAGGAACATAGGGACACCATTTCCCAGGAACAGGATCTGACACAGATCTACCCTCCACCCCAAAAAGCATTTTACACAGGCTTTAGGAGCAGTTCTTGGCAAAAGACAATAGTGGTTAAAGCAAACTCCAAAGAGTAAATGTTTTAATTTTCTTCGAGTATTCTTAATTTCATAATATTTTAAATAGTCACACTAACAAGTTAACATTTCCACAAAAATACTCATACAGCGTCAGTATTCTTAAAGTATTCACACCTGTAATTACTTCAGTTAGGAACCTTAGCAACAGTAATGAACACAGACAATGTATGTTTCTTCAGCGGTGTGATCAGTCCAATGTCTGCGATAAATCAGGATGGATTAACATGGGAGCTGAACTCGGCGCCCCTACCAGATTCCGCAGTGAAAAGGCAAACAGACCTGTGTGACTGACGGGTTATACAAACAATGTTATGGCAAATCCAACGAGAAACTGGAAGCTGCCATTTCATATATACAAAATACATGTGAAACAGCAAAGTAAACGTATTTTTTAAAGGAAAGGGCTGCTCTTTCAATCCCCCAGAGATGTCATGGAGTCAGCCAACGTCACATTTACAATCTTGAAATACATCAGATGGCATTCTGGTGCTTACTATGAAGCACCACGCTCGAAACCAAAGGGCCAACGCTTGTTATAGGAGCCGAAAATTTCTCTCTAAAACCTGTGTTTTAAAACTGCTGACATTTCAAGACATGCATTGTTGAAACTCACTGAAATTTCTCATCCCCCCAAAAGTCTACCGTGGTATGTTAGAATGCCTTCTCTGTCTCTGATTTGCAGACACTATGATGAAAGGAAAGTACGTCTGATTAAACTGGCTGGCTTGCAACTGTGCATATAGTCTTTTCAAGGGAGCAGTATGCCTAGCATGATCCCGAAAATATTGAGATAAAAATAAATTGGCATTAAAGCACTCCATTATTCCTACTGAAGAGGCTGACTGTATCTTCCAGTAAACAGAAATAAGGTTTCTTGGTAATGAAAAAAAGGAAAACAAATTTCCCATCTTTATTCATACACTATACAGATAACCCTCCTTTCTAACCTAAGACTTACAAATTTCTATTTGATTTATTCTATTTGATACCAGTTGGTATGTCCAGTTGATGCATTTGCAGATACAGAGTATCACTCTGTGTTTTGCATAGTCCCTTATTTTCAAGAAAGTTCAAGAACTTTATAGACATTTTCTCTAATGTCTTAAGTAGATCAAGAGATATGAAGGGAAACAGGGAATAAGACTGCTCACCACGACTCACTAAATCCTGCCCCACTCCCCATAATGCTGAGGATTTACACCAATGCAGGTATAAGAAAACTGAAGCAGTTAAATGATTTCTCTTAAGCCTAGTCACGCAGCTTCTCACATATACAAAATTTAAATGAACGTTAAGACCATTCGTTGTTAATCCTGAAACTGTCTAGTGCAAGTGTGGATTCCTCACTTAAAACTACGTAACTTCCACTCTGCTTGCTATCTCTCCTCTCTGGTGAGAGTCCACACATGCAGAACCTACATCAAACAGCACCCAAGGGCGGCGAGCGGCCCCAGCAGGAGCAGGCATGGTGGTTCTGTTTTGAAACTGAACAAAGGCACCAAGCCTACAGAACGCAGGTTTAAAGGAGATGGTTAAAAAGTAATTCCCTTAAAAGCTGGAACTATTTCAATAGCATTTAAAAGCGACACAGAGCAGGAGGCAGGAGACACTGGTTTTTCGTCTTTTTAGGCACACTGCTATTTGGAAAGATTTTTGTTCTTATAGTGAATTTTACATCATAAAAATATTGATGTTAAATATGCTTAAGTGGGAATCCAAACTGCAACCAAGCTTTACTAAAATGAAAGTCCACACCATGATGCCTAGAAAAAAAAAAGCAACATTGCACCCTCCCTATCCTAAAAGGCCAATGTCGAGTGGAAATTTTGCTTGTAAGTAAAAGCAACCTGTGGACAGACAGGACGGAAACTGGGGGAGCCAAATCAGCCCTCAAGGGGGGACATCGCCGTGGCCACGGCCTCTGTGACGCGAGGCGGTCTGGACACTGCGAGTTCTGAAACTCAGTGCTGCACCTCGATCAGGCTCGCGTACTTGGACCCCTCGGGCAGACACCCATGCCGACTCAGTGCAGCCACACGCGGACACGCTCAGCCTGCTCCATTCTCACGTCAGCCGCAAAGGCACTGTGGCCGTTCAGAAACGCATCGCTCTAAGAGGTCTGAGATCTGGGGGCCGTGGGGACTGCAGGTGTGATGTGACCAGTGTTCTTGTTCGACACTGCCACTCGTCCGAGGTGTCACAGGCCTGGGGCCCTCAAACGAGCATTACGTCCCACACCATCATTCACACACAGGCTTGCTCTCATCACCCGAAAGTCTCTGCTGAGTCTTGTCATAAGAAACCCCTTTGATTACAGAGAGGGACACAGGCTTAGAGAAATCGAACATCTTGGCAAAGTTATCCGCTTGGTAACTGATCTGGCCACACAAGGGTCCTGCCCAACATTCTTCACTGTGTCATTGTGACATCAAAGTTTGAAGAGACACTATTAAAAAAGAAAAAAATTACGGATACTTAACAATGTCTAAGCGTTCAAAGACAGGTCTTCTATGTAAACATCTCAAGCAAAGAGCATCTTGGTTAAACTGACACTGAATCTGAGACACAGGTTTCTGTTCCCAAACATGGATTCTATCACAAGCAGGAGCCGGAGAGCGGAACAGAGAGAACCATGGAGACTACGTTATAAAGACACGTTTAAGTGGGATTTGTCAAACCTAATTTGTCAAAAGATGGGTCCATTTGTTACTCAGAGTGCAAAGAGGATGACTATTTCTCCCTATATCTAACTGAATTAAAATAATTAGTATAACAATGGAAAATTATTTAAAAGGTAAAGAGATTTTATATTTTTAAATCTGAGCAAGTGTTTTTTCGTTTGGTTAATCATCACAGAAAACACACACAGCCTGTTCCAACACGACGGAAGATGGAGCACACGGGGGCTGACACGAGGGTGCTCGGAAAGTGCCCAGAAGCAGGCTGAAGCTCCATGTGATAATAAACAGCCATGGCCAGTGTTCACTCAGGATCATGTCCCACGTGGATGCCATCTACCTGGGGCAGAGTAATGGCAATGATATCCTGTGATACTTAAACAGGTGGTTTTCTGAGTACTGTCCTTTTAAATTTTTCAGCAGTAAAAAGGGAACAAAATAAAATTAAATGCTATTTAACGTAAATTTTAAGATTTTAAATGTTCAGATTTTTGGTTTACATTGCTTTCTTATTTAGGGAAGTTGAGAGGATGAAACTGATTCAACGTCATTTTCCAAAACCCAAGCGGAAATGTAGTTCTGAAACCCAAATTCACCCCAACTTCTAGAAAATGAGAATTCACATCATGCAACTTTACAGTGGATACAAAATCCTACATTTGCTTTCTGCTAATGTAACGTCAGAAATGGAGTTCTTGAGGACAACTTCCCCCTAATTCCCAGGTAATGATTTACCTGTTATTAACCAAAACCAATTTTGAGAAAGTTTTCCCAAGGATCTTGGAATAAATCATAGTGTTGCATCTATGAATATGCTCTAAGAAAAGCAAAATATTCATGGAAGCATAAAACAATTTTACCTTTAAATAAAAATAGTTTATTCATTCCTGACAGGTTATCAAAACGTACACTGTTAACCAAGTAAAAACGGTACTTTGAAATAGCTGACTAGGGCGTATCTGGAGGATTTCTGGTTAATTTCAAAAGAGTAAAAACCACTTCCAATCTCCCTTCCCACACATTCCTAATAAGCTTGCATTATACCTCCCAAAACCTGAACATATAAACAATCACATGGGCCCCAGTTCATTATAGAATGCACATTTTCATTTACACTTAGAATAAATGAAGTTATTACATTTGAGTTACCTTCCTTTGCAAAAACCTTCAGACTAACTCCTCCTTATATTTTGTGTAACTCTGTAAACTACGTACAGAATATAGCACATGACTTGTATTAATTCGCACGCACACACACAGACACACACACACACAGGATAAAGTGCAACACAACAGAACAAGTCTGCGACATTCACGTTCTCAAACGCCCAGAGAAGGGTTTTCTGAGTAAATGGAAACGATGTTGTTTTCAAGTGCGTGAACACTAAATCCCACAGACTACGTTATTTTTTCCTCACTGATACTTATATTGAAAATCCTATTTGCTTTATTTTCCCTGTGGCTTCTGTCTCTCATTGTCAATGAAAGTTCTGAAGCTGTGATTCTTTTTAAACCTGGAGAAGAATCAACTCCTTGGAGCAACATAAATAGTGCTTTCAAAGTGCTCAAATGTTTTTCAGCACTCTGTACTCTAAAAGGTTTCCAATGATAGCTTGTCTGCAATACGGAAAATTACAGTCACTTTAACAAAAGCAAGCATTCCACTAACTTGGCAGAAAATGCTTTATGGACTTTTGACACCAGGCACCAACATTTCTACAGGCAAGTCCCAAACTAGCCCTATAATGTCAAAAGTTTTTGGTTGCATGTTGTTTTGATATTAAATTATTTAACTAAGAAATGGTGTTGTTCCTGAGATGAGCACAATAAAATTAAACGAGTCCCCTCCGGAGCCGCCCACGGGACGCTCCGCTCCTCCTGTCCGCCCTCGTCATCCCCGTCCAGGGCCGCCGCTGAACGTCAGTCTTCACTGTGGCGCCACTTCTGGGATTCGTCTTGCCGAACGTCTGGTCTAATCTGGTTCCTCATGCCGCCCAAGACGTTTGATGTTGCTTCTGTGGCAACGATCAGCGGCTTCACCACGGCCGGGGGAATCTGGCGCAGGACCTCGCCCACGGCGCCGGTGACCCCTCTGCTCTCGTGTTCCCGAGCTGCGGTCTCATAAATGGTCTGAGCAGTGTCTGTAATTCCCTGAAAGAGGGGAGGGAAGAGAAATTTACTGCTCAGAAAACTCTCTAAATGATCCCTTAATACACACTTCAGGAGAGTTAATAAACACTAGACTTGTAACTAGACAAAACAAAACAGAAATGCACTTTGGAAATAACTCAGGATAATTATTTTTATGACAGAATTCTAATTATAAGGGAAAGTAAGACGCAATTATGATGACGTAGTATTCTGTTGTGGCACTTGTGTGCAGAAAATGTAGCTACATTACAATTTCACACAGGGAAGCTTACAGAAATAGTTAATAATCCAGGGGTAGCTTTTCTGGCACAATTAATCACTGTAGTTAAATCAAACTTAGCAAAAAAACTTCCTGAATAAATAAAATCACTAAATGAATATGGTGATAGCTTCTGTGACTCAACTGTAACAAGAAAACCTAATTCTACTAAGCTCCAGAAAACAATTTAATTTCTTTTAAATTACTGGCTACATGCTAGAAAAGACAACTGTGGAACATTCAATTAAGAGAAAAGGTTAAATGGAACATTCTATTGGATTAAATAGAGAAAATCCTGAGAACATAAAGCAGGAACATGTTTAATAATTAGAAATAAAGCTTCTGTAGCACTTTTCATCTTTCTTATCACTGTGTAACATTAAAATAATCATGACTGCTGAGCTTCAAAGCTGAATATGTAAATGGGCAGGTCAAGCCAAAGTGGTGAACTTCACCGTGACTTTCAAGTCTCTACCATTCGTCTAACTCAAGACCCCGCCAGGGGCACGAGGCCCTGCTGCACTGTGACTACTTCAGTGAAGGCACAGTGCAAAGAACTCCGGGCGCTCCAGGGAAATCAAGGAACCCTGTCCTGATGCAGAATCTAGCCATCACTTTGACAGCCTAACAGGAGTACACTGCTACCAGCGTGGCAGGCAAAGACGTACCACCACAGTGAGGAGAAAAGTAGCGCTTACCCTGAAAGAACAGGGGCCATTTCTAAAACAGTCTACAAAGTAACAGTTGGTAAGCAAAACTGTGACAATAAAGAAAATGCTTACGATTCATACATTTGTCCCCGTCATCATCCTCCCCACTCCCAGCCCACAAACAGTAAACAGGTAGCGGTTTATCATACTGTAATGATTAACACCACCAAGTAAATTCAAATCTCAGCTCCATCACTTAGCTGTGTGACCTTAGGCAAGGGTTTTAAATGGGGAATGAAAACACTGCAGTGACTGTTAGAATTAAATGAAATAATGCACCTAAGGGCCTGGCACAGCTTAGCAGGCACTAAGTGTTCATGAACTAATCCCAGATAACCAGTGCTTCCCTCGCCACCACCACCGAGCACCGCGACCCGAGAACACGTGAGCGGGGGCCGCACACTTCCTCTGTCAAGGGCCACTAAGAACCAGGGTTCCCTGGTACAACTAAATGACCATTTGGCAATGCTTAAATGTCAAGATTCAAATAGTTACAAACTGTCAATTCCACCCTTAACAACTTCTTGCACATATGAACAAAGGGACATTTCTGCGGACATTCCAACAGCAGTATCTTAGAGGAAAAAAATGGAAATTGTCCACCAACAGGAAAATAAATAAATTATGCTATATTCATGCAATGAAACACTATAAAGTAGTTTAGACTTACAGATATCAGCATGGATACATCCTGAAAGACGAAAGTTACAAAACGATACATATGATACCATTTATGTTAACCTTTAAAATATAAACAACAGTATTTGCTAATGAATGCATACCTATATGAAACTATAAAAACATGCAGTGAAGGCACAGGAATTGGATCAGGGCTTGTGATTCACCTGAAAAATTGTATCTTTTAAACAAATCTGAGGGAAATACAGCAAAATACATGTGTTAAATGCATGGGTGAGTTCATGGCATCCATGTCTATCACCCCTCGCTTGCTTTTGCGTGGAAAGGGTCTGCTGCTAGATCACGACCCTTCCTGTGAGCCTGCAGGTCGCAGTGCAGCCCCCTGCCTTACCTCATACTCGCCGTTGATCGCAGTTCCAGATCCAGCCCCGGGGTTTCTTCAGAACAAACCCCCAGCACCAGCGCCCTTTAGATGAACACCAGGGAGGCAGGCAGCCTGGTTCTGGCCCATCCCCTCAGGTGCCCACTCACCTCCTTCACCACACTGTAGGCCTTGGCCACGCCTTCCCTCAGGTCCACTGGCTGGTGGGCTAACCGGTGATGAGGGAACCTCTTGATCTTCTTGGGCTCAATAGAAAGGGTACCAGGAGACACCATGTCATAAGCAGTCTCTGCCGCTGCCTGAATCATTTTAATAGAAAGTAGAAACTGAATCAGAACAAAGTCTGTTTACAATGTGTCCATTTCTGGTGTACAGCACAATGCTTCAGTCATACATGAATATACATATATTCGTTTTCATATTCTTTTTCAACATTGTAAACTGGCTATACTTCAATTTTAAAAAAGTACAATTAAAAAGAAAAAAGAAGAAAGTCTAGGAGAGTGATGCTCCAACAGTGCACTTCCTCCAGGCAGTGAGGGAGGGCAGAGGAACTCACACACCTTGAGACAGGCACTTCTGCAGCTGCAGCATCAGAGTTCCTTCCAACAAGAATGTGTCACTTTTACAACAAGAATGTGAAAGTATACATGAATAACAAATATCCAGATTGAGCTGAGTTTTTCAGTCCCTCCTCTGTCCTCTGAGAACACTCTGCGTGTTGCCAGGTGAGACAAGAAGGCATGGCCTGTGGACAACTGCAGAAGGTCAACTGGAGCTTAATTCTGAATATAACAAACCTTAATATGACTACTATTGATCTGTAATGCCTTCTTCACATTCAGCTATGATCTCTTCCTATCAATGTGTGAAATAAATCCTCAGCTAACTTAGTAGTTGTAATTTACCTAAAACAGGCAAACAAATTTGACACCATATTGCAGTGCTTTATTCTACTAATTATTTAACACTACACAGCTAAGCAAAACAAAAAATTGATATTAAAACCATATTAAACCAAATAAAATATCTATTCTTGACATTTTGTATGTTTTCACAGTGCCATTTTAAAAGTAAAATAACCTGTTTACAGTGGCTCTTCCTCTTTGTACAGATCAAGGTGGTCTATGGACAGATACCTGTATGGTCTGCACCATCCTGTTTGTGAGTTCTAGAGCAGCCATCGCTGTCGAGGTGCCAAAGGAGGCAGCGCCTCTCTGAAATCCTCTGACGATGCGACCATCCTTCCGGTACTGCTCGATCGGTAACCAGACCAAGTCCTTGAGGCCTTGCACTAGAACAGCAGTCAACACACAGAAATCAGCAGGAGCGCTGGAGCTCGGATCTCTGCCATCATTCTACCTTGGGTTTTTAACCCCTAAAATGAGAGGCAAATTTTTGTGTGTATGACTAACAAGTAGGTTTCCTAAAAAGATGGTTCTCACATAGCCTGTCAAAGGCATCCATAACCCCAATTGGGTTAAGAATCACTGATGATGCAAAATAAGTTATCCTCTAATTGAAAAAGAAAACTCACCCAGCTGTACTAGTGAATGCATAGGCCCAACACCCCCCAGGATTCCCGGCAGCTGGTTCTTCTTGATGTCAGTAAGCCATTCGGTGATTGCATATGAGAATAATTTGTCAACACCTAGCAAACTAGAGCAAATGACTATTAGTATAGAGGAAGGAGAACAAAATGTGTAGGTTTAGGAGATTTTTTTATTTAAGACAAAATAAAATGTACAAATTACAAGGACAAAATTTTATAGATTTTCCATTTAAATATATACATATATACCTAAGCAAACACACACATATATATAACCCAACTGTAATGCTAATAATTTCTACAAGGCTTAGGTAACATATATAAATGTGTTTTTCTACTGTTCTTAGTTCTTAAACATCTAAAGCGCTGGCAGAAGATTAACTCAATGTCTATAAATTGCCACATAGTTCTCAGCTATTAAGAACCATTACCTCATGAACTTCCAGTCTTTTCACTAACTAAGCAAATTTATAATTTGGGAAATTATAAAAAAATCCTAACTATAGCTGTTTTTTGAAAACTACTACTCTGCCCAAACTACTTCTCTCAGAAAAAAAATTAGCTCCTAACCAGTAAAAATCCCTAAAATGAGGTTTCTCTAAATAATACTATAAAATAATTAAATTATGTATGCCTGCTAAGAAAACTCATTTCTAATTTGCTGTCAAGTAACTGTTGTAACTACACCTTAAAGTCTCATATAATAAGTCAACTTACCCATGCCGATAGAAAAGCCTCTTCAGCTTCAGTTCAGAGCAGTTTAACTGGGCCAGACCAATCAAAATCCCAGCTAACGTACCCTTTAAAATTGGAAAGAAAAAAAAAAGGCCAAATGAATCTGTAAATTGAGACACTCAACAGTTAAAATAGTTGTTATTTAGGAATGTCAAAGTGATATTCACTAATGAAGCTAAAAGACTTAAAATATTTGCAGCAAAAAAACAGATGTATTTTATATGATCCAATTTATATCAGATTTTACTCATGGATTCTTAAATAAATTATATTTACTTTAAAAACAGAATCAAATTTAAAAATCTTGCACTTCATTTCAAACATACAAAATATGACAGAAAAAAGTTTTTAAAAAATTGAGTCCACTAGAAAATCAAATGAGGTAATTTTGTAGAGTGTATTTGTGCAAAGTTTCCAGACCTGATCCATCGATACGTGTTTGCCGTGATAATCAAGTCGAATAGGAACTTCTGATGTGAATCTAAATTCTCTGAAGATAAAGGAGAGGAGTTATTTATATTCAAAATTACTAATAGTTGAAATTACATACAAATTCATTTGTTCAACATATAAGATATTTAAAACATGAAAACACTTTAAAATAATTATACTGCCCACTTTGAGCTATATCTAAAGTCTAACCTCAGAACTTAGAAAGACAAAATGTGGGGACCACTGATGTCACGGGGAGGAGAGCACAGAAGAGCAGGGAGAGCTAACTGTCCCCACAGCACAGGTGGTTTTGATCTTCAACCTCTCCCCTCTCAATGGAGCCAAGGCTCCATCCCGACCACTGAGGGCTGGGAAAGAAAGAAGACGGGAAGAACGAATGGGCCTGGAAACGAGACATAAATGCCAACACACACCAGCTAGCCAAGTGGCTGGGCTGTGGTCCCAGCAGACAGCAGCAGCACAGGGGACCTGGGTTCCCTGACAGTGCCACCTCAGCCAGGGAGCGAAGGGTCAGGAAAGACATAGCAGTGACAGGGAAGGGGAGAGAAAACCAGACAGCAAGTTCCCATCACAGGGAAGGGAGGACCGCCGAGGACGAGCTGTGTGGGAAGAAGGAAAAGGACAGCATCACTGTGAGGAGAGACACACGGGCCGGGACCGGGACCAGAGGAGAGGGACAGGAGGAGGAAGAGAACATTCCTGCTGCAGCATCAGCAGACAGACGAACCCCGCGCCAGGGCTGCTGTGTGTGGAGGAGAGCTGGCAGGAGGGGGGCCCACACGTAACTAAGGACACTGAGTTGATTACTTGCAGTGCGAAGGAAAGCTGACATCACCTCATGGTTACCGAGACACAAACACATTAAAGAACAACCTTAACTCTAAAACTTACACTCTAAAATAACTTCATTTATTATCAAAATTAAATGACTTACCTGAAAAACACAGGCTGATCACTGAACGACGCTTCTTCAGCTGAGAAGTCCTTCTCTTCTTCCCCGTTAACCATGTGCACGGAGTTGGCACTGTCGTGTAGGGAGGGCTGCTTTGGCCCAGGGAAAGAAACAAGTAGATTTGGCTCCTTTGAGGTGCTTAAATGCCTTGGCAAACTGCAGGTGACATCAGCTCCAGGAGACTTTTTAACTGAAAATGTAATGGACACATCTGAAAAATTAGGTATGCCTTCTTAAAGCAATGATTTAAATCAGTCCACATTTGTTTTGCTACATTTTATTTAATAAATACAACCACTGCTACAGAGAAAACTTTCACCTTTTAAATGACCAGAGTCGCCTCCCTTTATCCTCAGTTTCACTGTCCAAGGACAACTGCAGCCCAAAAATATGAAATGGAAAATTCCAGAAATAAACAATTCATAAGCTTTAAACTGTGTGCCACTCTGAGTAGCACAATGAAATCTTGCACCATCACACTCTATCCCACCGGAATGTGATTCATCCCTCTGTCCAGCGTGTCCCGCCCGTGAGTCACTTGGTGGTCGTCTCGGTTATCAGATGGACTGCTGCGGCATCACAGTGCTTGTGTCAAGTAACCCTTATTTCACTTAATAACGGCCCCAGAGCACAACAACAGTGACACTGGCACTTCAGATACACCAAAGAGAAGCTGCAACATGCTTCCTTTAACTGAAAGGTCAAGGTTCTTGACTTAATAAGGAAAAACATCGTATGCTAAGGCTGCTAAGATCTATAGCAAGAATGAACCTTCTATAAAACTGTGATGAAGGAAAAAAGAAATTTGTGCTCATTTTGCTGTCGTACCTTAACTGCAAAAGTTACAGCCACAGTGCATGTTACGTGTTTAGTTAAGATGGAAAAGGCATTAAATTTGTACAATATATTCTGAGAGTGAAAGAGAAAAGACCTAACCCTAACCTAACTTTTAGTACAGTATATTGTTCTAATTGTCCTATTTTATTATTAGTTATTATTGTTAATCTCTTACTGTGCCTAATTTATAAACTGAACTTAATCATAGGCATGTACTTAGTACATTTAGGGTCTGGCACCACGTGCTGTTTCACGCACCCACATGGGGGTCTTAGAACGTTCTCTCCTGAGGATGAGGGGGGAGCACTGTAAACTACATAAACTACATTTGCACAACTTAGCAAAAATAAGCACAGGACAGATTTATATAAATAAGAATAAAGATTTGTAAGTACATTCTCAAAAGGGTCTCACAACAATCAAAATCAATCCAAGTACTTGTTAAAGAGTTTTTCAAAATATATATATTTAATACCTTCTGGATCTGGAGTCATGAGAAGCTCTACTTCTGTAGAAAGACTTGTGAAAAAATCCTTCAGGAAGAACAAGGCATCCTAAAATTGAGATGTAATTATAACTAAAAAGGTTTAAAAAAAAGGTGCATCTATTTCCGAAACTATGGAACGCAGTATGTTGCAGTCTCACACTTTACTGACTGTCCATGCGCACCTATGACTGGTGAAGCCCCTGCTCTGCCAGGCACTGTTCCTGTTCTCAACACTTCCCTCTCTCTCTTAAACACACACACGCACTTCCTTGTTAATTCTCACAACTCGATAAGAAAATTAACTTATAGATGTTGAAATTAAGACACAGATAAGTTGGAAATTAAATGGCTATTTCTAAATCAAAACACATTTTAGTTGTCTAAATAGAAACAGCAGTTTCATTCTTACTCAGCTGTAGTCTCGCTCTGAATTGGCAATGGTAAGATTACCTCAATAAAAATGGCAGCTGGCATGTGGTGTATACTTAAATGCACCTCAAAAGTTCTTAATATCTTACCTCTGCTTTTACCACTATGCTATATTGCCTTAATAGATTTTCTTCATTGAACATGATATTCAAAATAAAAATTAAAAGAAAATAAAATCACCCATTCAGTGTGGTCTCCTCTGACATTACAGAGTAGGGATCTGCTGTGAAGTTGTGCCTGTAAGCTGTATTTGCATATTATTAGCAGCTTTACTAAGCTTACCTTACTCAAACTGACAAATCTATTTTGGAGAATATGAAAATTAAATGCCTGAACCTGTTCTTATTCTTCCCTTCCATTTAAAAAAATCCTAAATTAATATAGAACATTAATATTGTACCAAAATGCAATGTCAAAGTGAATTATAGGGTCACAGTATGTGTTAGCACACCAAAAGTCTGACTGGCAATTCCAAATGATCTGATCTACTACTAATCACAATTATCAGAAGTATAAATGATGGAAGTTAGAAAGGTTTTTCTGGGTAACGTGGCATATGGGAGACTGAGGGCTAGGACTGAAGAACAGGCAGGTAGTTTCAACAGTATTAGAAGTATTTGGTTCTGCAGTCAGGTAGTAGGTTCATGAATTGTTCACTACATTATAATGCTTTACATATATGTATTTATGTATATATTTTATGTATTATTCACATTATATACATTTACTATAAATCACTATATATGTGTTTACACACACACCAAACATTACCCGTTAACAGTATATAAAGTGTTACTCTTTGGCCACCAGGTGGGGATACTTTAATGCTATAAATGTTTTGACTCCATGCATGACTGCCCTCAAAAAAAAACCCAGAAAATTCCAGCTATAAATAGACTCATTAAAAAAAAAAAAAAGGCTAAAGAGACAGTGGTTTTTTTACCCATCTGTACTACAAACAACAGACAAAGGAATACTAATATCAGCTTTTCAAAATGTTCCAAATTTTTGATTCTAGGATTTATGCTGAACTCTTCATAACTTAGTAAGATAGATAACCTAATTTTGAAACTAGTAAGACACAGATACTTCACAACAGAAGATAAACAAATGTCAAATAAGCTCATGAAGAGATGCTCAGCATCATCACTCATTAGGGAAATCCAAATTAAAACCACAATGAACATCAAGTAAAAGAGCTAAGATTAAAAAGACAATAAACACCAAGTTTGGTCAAAGTGAAGCAGTTGCTGCTTTTCTCTGTTACTGATGGGAACACATATGGTACAGCCACTGTGGAAAACTATCTGGCAGCTTCTTTTGACAGATAAACAGACACCTATGACCCAGACATGCTATTTATAATTACCCAAGAAAACTGAAAAAGTATGTCCATAACGACTTGTACACAAATTTCGTAACAGCTTTATTCGTAAGAGCCAAAAACAAGTAAACCCAACATAAAATGATAAGTAAATGGCTAAACAAACTGCTGCATCCACACAAGGAAATACTTCTCAGCAACAGAAATGAGCGGACTGCTGATGCACGCTCCAACAGAGGGGTCTCACGGACATCAGGCTGAGCACAGGGAGGCAGATACAACTCCATTTATTTGAAGCTGGGGATCAGGAAAAGCTAATCTACGGCGACGCAAGTGAGGTCAGTGCTTGCTCTGGGGTGGTGGAGACGGACTACAAAGGGACATGAGGAAACTCTGTAGGGGACAGAAAATGTTCTCTGTCTCAGTTGGTGTAGTAGTTACTCAAGTGTATGTATTTGTCAGGCTTCAAGTGTACACCTAAAACCTGCATTTTATTATATGCAAATTATACCTCAATACAAACAATTTTTAAAACTTTAAAAAAATTTGGCTTATTATTTATGTTAAACCTTAACTATAAAATAGTTATTTGTAGCTTTAAGATCCCATGATAAAGGATATTAACAGTGAAATATGACTTTGAGTATTAGAAGAATTACTTTCAATGTCATACACAGGTGATGCTGGAAAAAACCACAAACATGCAAACTGGGATGGCCACATGTTCATCATTTTCAGCCTCAGCAGAGCACTTATCCTACCCAGTGGTCTCACATCTCATCTCACAACCTGAATTAGGCCCTCAATGCCTTTACAAAAATTCGTAATTTTTACATTCCTTAAGACCCAGCTTGAGAGTCACCTCCTCCAGGAAGCCTTTCCTGATTACCCCTCATCTTCCAAACTCCCAGCCTGGCTTAGGAGCCCTCTTCTGGTGCCATGTATCTTTACGCCTACCTTCATCACAGGGTGTTAAAATCATGTTTTATGTCAGTCTTCCTACTACACAGAGATCTTTGGGGACGGGGGTGTTTATTCATCTTCGTATTCCCAGCATCCTAGTACAAACCTGGGGCAAGGCTGGCATTCAGCAATGATTCGGAATTAACAAATCTTCCCTACACAGATTTTCAGGTGGTATCATACTAAAATGAACAGCAGACCAAGAAAGCAGGAAATCTGGCCCCTTCACATTTCGGATCTCAAACTGCCTCCAGCATCTACTCACCTCCCTAGGTGGAAACCACTCCATCTGCTGAGTGCCCTGCCTGCCCTATGGGTATACTGAGCTTTGGAAGCAGCTGTAAGGGATTTCAACAGCAATGTAGCTGTTGAGAAAACAATGCTGCTTTCATACTTACTGTCTATGATCCAGGTAAGATAAATAAAATCAGAAATGCTTGGTAAGAAAAATATTACTCAAAGCATTATCACTCATCAACTGATTTGTTTCAAAAGAAAAAGATGGCTTCCTATTCAGATGACCATCTGTTATGGTATGTCAATCTTAGAAGACACAAACCAGAAAGGCCTCTTTTGTATCATAATATTCCTCGTTAAGGCATATGTATTTGTAGCATGATTTGTTTCTGTAGGTCCCATATCCTAGGGAATAATTTCCCATCCCTCCCCAGTTTAGTCATAAAATTTATTTCCCCGATTGTTTTTGCTAAGATTACTATTTCTCCATTTTAAAATCATAATGCTTTATTGTTCTAAAAAAGAAATTAAGCTCAATATTAAAGCTTTATTAAAGAAAACTGGACTTGCTAAGTCTAGTAAAGTCATGCCATAAAGATAAATCTTGCTCAAATTCTTGCTCACACTGGTGATTTTCACAGATCTAATTTTCCATAAATAATTCATCATATTTCTACAAGGCTGAATGGACAAATTAAAGTATGGGTTTCAAAAGATGTTCTTCTCATGAGACAACATAAATCTAAAGTCTCACTGGTAAGTCTGCTCAGCTCAGAAGCTATAAATATTAATGTAAAGTTGTGCTAAATTCCTGTGTTTCACGATACATTTTCTCTGAGATAAATATGTGGTATATTTTGTTTATAATATAAATGTTATTTAAGATTATTCCTAATATATCTGTTACTTATTTAATAATGCATTAACATTATCCAATCAATATTTTTTAAGCAAACAGATAACACCACCCCACATATACTCTACTTTCAAACCTGAGCTTACATCAATATAAGGTACAACAGGAGGATCTTGTTACTTCAAAAGCAGATTATTATTAAAAAAAAAAAACCCTCCATTTATTTTCTACAACAGGAGGATCTTGTTACTTCAAAAGCAGATTATTAAAAAAAAACCAACCCCATTTATTTTCTACAGTTGTTATATGCTTCTGTTAATAATATTAACAGTTAACATTTCTGATCTTTAGCACTGTGTGCCAGGCACCAATCTAGGTGTTTTACATACACTAGTCTCATTTAATCCTCTTTAAAAAAAAAATGATGCTACATATACTACTACCTTTTTCATTTTATCAGTGAAGAAAGCAGGCTTGGAAAGTTAAGTTACTCAAGGCCACACATTCAGTAAGAGAACTGACACTGAAACCCAGGCCTGACTCCAAGCCCACGCTCTTCACCCCTACAGTGCATTACTACAGAGCATCGTATCTTCGTGTATCTTGAATGAAGTTTGTAGAAGAGGCATCAACTGAGTTTTAAACATCTCTCTGGGTCACAGCAAAACCCAGAATTTGATGGGAAGCTTGCTAGAATACAGGAAAGTGGATTTCTTTGTATCTCTTTCCATAAATGAATAATTTGTCATTCTGTCCAGGGAAGAAGAAATTCTCTTCCAGGTGCTGTGATTAAACCACAATCCCCTGTATTTTTCAATAATATATATCAGGGGGTCCTTTAATACCTGAAAACACCTGTATACCTGCATTAGGGGTATGTGTGTAAAGATAAGAGAAAACACGAGAAGCAGTTATTAAGTGCTACGGCGCGCAGACAGTGAGGAGGAGACAATATCGTCTGCTCACTAACAGTTCAGATTCCAAATACCTCATGAATTTGCCCTGTTCTTTATCAGCAAAAGTCTGTTGTAATTATGCAACTCCCATAAAAGTTAAACAATAATGAACATTATAATTCTACTACATTAAATCTCTCTTTCTGAATGTGGGGTATATGTTTGATCATAATTCCATGAATTATGCTTGCAATACAAACCTGGTCAATATTGAGGCGAAGTGGCATCAGTGACACTCTGAGGCAGCATTCTTGTGGTGACCTGCCAGACTCGGGGCGCACGTGTAATGCTTTAACTGTCAACTACAAGATGAGAAAAAGAAACGCATTTCCCCCTCAATGATATTATGACCTTCTTTTCATTAAAAAAAGGAAAAAGAAAAAAGAAAAAAGAAAAAAATCCTATGTCTAGTCCCTATATTAGAACAGAAAGCAGAGCTGTTCACCCTCCTTTCTTAAAAGTCTGAATCTAACTTTTTTTGGTCACACACTCTTTCAAGAATCTGGTGAAAGATACAGATCCTCTTGAGGGCAAAAAATGCAAATGATAACGCTGTACTTATAACCTCAAAGGAGTCTGCTGAACCCCTGAGCTAAGCCACAGACCCACATTCCAAGACAACCTCTATGACGTTTTCTTCTAGAAGCCCTGAGCTGATCAATTCTGTTCTACTAAAATTTTTAAAGGATTAGACACCTGGAACACTGCCAGCAATTGCGTGTATTTTGTGTAGACAATTCCAGACTTCTGGTTTTCCTCAAGTGTCAATGCATTTGGTAACTACAGAAATGGCATGCAAAATAATTTTTAAAACCTGTAACTTTAAGCAACATTTAAAAGGGATTTGCACATTAAAATGAGAAAAAAAAAATCTCATAATTTTCCCCAATCTACATCTTCTGCATTAGATATAATAAAAATACTTTTCCAAAACTAACATCAACAACAAAATCTATGAAGTTTTAAATCTTACCATGTTGGAATGAGCTTTTCGAGGCATTTCTTTACTGCAATACAAGTACAAAAACTTATTCATTTGTGATGTTGCCAGACGATCTCGAATTTCAAGATCCTGCACGATGAACACCTGCCGGGAGACCGGGTGTTCCAGGAGGCTGGAGTCGCATTCTGGTCTGCAGGGCGGGTAGACCTCGTGCTGAAACTTCACCTTTACAGACAAGAAAAAACACAGAACAAGCTGTACATTTTATTTAAATCAGATTTTTTTCTCAAAAATGCAAAATATCACTCATTTTCTTTGAATCCTCAGCTCCTAATTTCATTTTCAGAGAACAGCACATGCCTTCATTTGTTTCACGTTTATTTATTAACCTACATGTCCGCAACTAGACAAGGATAAGGCTGACTGTACTTCTTAGTTGACCTTGGTAAAATCCCTATTCTTTCCAAGCAAAACCCTCAACAGGAACAAGCCATCCAATTATCAGCTTGCAAACTTACAAAATTGCTTGAAAAAGAATCAGTGGAGATGGGGTTCAAGTTCCAAAAGAGAGCAAGGACACAATAAAACATATAGATTGTTATCATTGCAATATTTCTACATTAAGCACCCTAACATAAGACATTTAGCACAACCCCAGACAAGCTGACGGAGTTAAATGTGTACAGTATCACTGGCAGCCAGGCCCAAGGGTCTCCCAGCGTTCACAAAGGACCTGACCCATGTGCTGCCCAATGATGGGCCTTCCCAGGTAGATACTCCAGGGCAGAGGTTCCCCAAGTGTGATCCTGGGAAGAGTGACTCAGAGTCACCCGTGAACTCATTAAAAATGCAAATTCACGGGCCCTACCTCAGACCTACTTATCAGAAACTCTGGGGCCCAGCAACTTGGGTTTTAACAAGCCCTCAAGGGCATTCTGAAGCTTCTCAACTCTGAGACACACTGCTCTAGGGGGGCCTGGGAGACAAGAACAGAAACCTCAAATCTTCTCAGAACATTTGAGAAAGAAAAAGAGGTGAGAGTTTTATACACGACCCCTGCACTTTTCCACTTACAGCCCAAGACCACATGGCAGAGAGGGGCAAGGAGTAACTAAAGAACCCCCAACTAATGCTCCTACTTCATCAGATTTTTCCTTTCAAAATGCCATCTTACCTTGCTTAACTGTATCTCCATCAAAAAGTCATGGTTTCTTCCTTTTCCCCCACATACCATATTACGTCCATGTCTTGTGGGTGTGTGAGAAGGTGAGCTGTGGGGACTACTATAAATGAAAAAATAAAACTTTTTGTTAAAGGAATGTTCCAAGAAAGGGAATGAATGACATCAGAAAAAAATAACAAGATGAAAAGAGAAAATGAGATACAGAAAATACAGAACTATCAAAACACTGGCACAAATTGTACTGTTATAAAACAAAGCCACACCTTATACCTTGGAGACACTGAGAACATTTATTACTGACATCACAGCAACCATCTGCTTGCTAAATATTTAAAACTACACAGAAAACCCTAACTATGATGTTGGTGTTCATGTTACAAGACAGACTTAGAAATGAGACCTCCTTATGAGGAGTTCCTTATTACTTCAGAAACCCCTGACAGAGTACAAGTCCTAGAAATTCCAAATACAGAAAAGAATTACAGTAAAGTTCTAAGTTTTTTTTGAAAGCAGCTTTAAACAGAAAAAGTCACTACAATGTTGTGCCAAAGTTTACCACTCCATGAAGCCTTTTCTAACCCTCCCCACCCCAGTGAGAATGTTTGCCAGGATGGTACCTAGTCTCTCTAGTTCTCTTCTACAACTATTGAATAATGTACTCATTTAACAGGTACTTCCAGAGCAGTGACTCTATGCCTGGTACTCTGTTGGATGCTGGAGATTCAGGGGCAGGCATGGTCCCTGCCTCCTGACGATACACACTTCACGTCACTGCCCTCATTTGCTCACATAACCGTCTCTCCCTTTTGAACACAGGACAGGGTCTGAGTCTTATTCATTTTAGTGAATGTGCCTCTCACACAGGCCCTGGCACATAGTAGGTACCCGAAAATTATTTCCGAATGGAAATGGCTTAAGTCATCATATTTTAGAAAAAATACAAAAAATGCAAATAAGTTTCCAAATGGAAAACTTTAACATTTAATTTATAGTTTTTAATACTACTTTATTAATAATTCTTAAAAGGATAAATTCTATTATTTTTCTATGAAAAGAATTTATTGGCCTACCAAATAAACTTACGTGGAAGTTAACTTACATATAACTTTTAGCTGGAGAAGTAGGAGGGGCTGTTCCAAAATCTTTTCCTCCATAAAGGTGCCAAACAAGAGAGACTTCTTTAACCACATAACGAATTACAGGAATGGGAAAGTGTAAGGGCGCTCTGCTCGTATCTGTCTTCTTACCAGGCAGGCTAAAGTAATTATCTCTTATCACAATTGCATCATCAACCATTATTTTTACAACTGGCTCCTCTTCCTTCTCCTAAGACAAAGAAACAGATAACACATACTCTCTTATCTAAGCAGAAATCACTGACTATGGTGCATATCCGAAGGGGATTTCTTGATTCTGCATACTTTCTAATAATTTCAACATATAAAATCCAGTAATATTGATATTAATCATTACATAAGACACTCTCCTTCATTAACCATAAAATGAACTTCTTGTTCTATGTGAATCACTCCATAAGAATTTTTTATGGTCTACAATTTAGCTTTTACTACTGATTTGATAATAAAAAGGTACAGATTGTATAAGTGTGTTTGTGTGTATAGTCCCTTAATTCAAAGTCAATATTGCATTCCAAACTTGACATACTTCAACATACTGACCAAATTATCATTTTCCTAATGAGCTTACCCTGAATTTGATTGCTTTTGTTTTTTTTTTAATTTCCCAGAACTTAGTAAAATAAATACCTTCACTTACTAAATTACTACTAAGCAATTTAGTACAAATATACACTAAATGGTAATTCATGGGGTTCAACTGCAGCACCAATGCTTAACCATTTTTAGTGAGCTGTACATTCATTAAATCCAGACCATGCTTTTTAAATGTAAGCATGATTCTAAAATGGAAATTATATATTAACGAATGTCTTCACATAAACCACATCTTATTTCGCCCAGATCTTGGGTAAGCAACTCTGTACAGCACTCCCTTCTGATATTTAATTTCACTATCCTGAAGATGTATCTTACTGCTTACTGTCTCTGTAGTTCAAAAACTATGCAGGAGATTTCTGCAAATATGGAGCATTTTCCTGCATCTGAGAGACGTGTCATAAAAAAAAGTAAAGTATAATAAATATTTGCAAAGTGTCAATAGTAAGTTACAAAAGGAAGTAATTCTGAACTGTAAAGAGTAAACAAAACCTAAAGAATTTTTTTTCAGGTACCCTTTGGTCAATATAACTTGTAACACTACTTTAAGATCTCAATTATGTTACCAATTTATTACCTGAATCGTTGCTCTTGGTGCAAAAAGAATACAAAAGTCGTCATTCTCTGTGGGCGCGCCTGTCACTGCATCACTTATCAGGTGGTGTGTGAATGAGGCGTAAGTGGGGCCAGGCTCCTGGGACACGTTCCCACTCTCATCTGGAAACAGGAAGAGGTCTGAACAACATGGCTCCTGAATTTGAGATTTTTCATCCAAAACACCTAGGTAAAAAGATTACAACATTCAATTTTTGCACATTTTGAAACATCAACAACACGAACGTTTATTAAGCATTTTAACCATGTGTGAGATACATATTGTTAGTGCTTCTGTCTGCTATATCTCATTCTTACAATAACTCTCTGAATACTAATAAAATGACTAATAACAAGTTTGAAGTTTTCTAAGAAAACAGTAAGTAATGGTCTCAAAGCTACAGTTTCCTCTTAAGTTATTTAGTGTCAGAAAAGATCAGGAAGTCAGCACCAGCTGACCAGTGTTGACCAGAGTTCCATTTTAGCCAGAATTTCATATTGACAGTTACGTCCTATGGGTGGAGTTCTCCAAGAAACTTCCTGGACAATACAGCAAGTGGAGGGGAAACTAGTTACATCTAGCAGTGCCTCCCCTCAAACTGCAGGAAATCTCTGCTTGTGAAAGGGGTGGGGGAGACATTCGCCAAGCATGTCTTAGGCCAGCAACTGATCCCACGTAATGAAAAGACCACTTCTTGGAGAACTGGATATCCAAACAGGATACCTGTTTTCAGGCAGCTCTCTCAGGATGACGTACACAAAAGGCTGCATGTGTGTCAAAATCTGTACGTGAACATGGATTTTGGTAAATTTATATTAATTATTGTTAAATTCGCTAAATCTTTCTCTATTCATTCATTCAAACCAAACCCAGTGATATGGACTAGGATCACAAAGATGAACGAACAGGGACACTTCTGCCTCAGGAGGCTCACAGACTAGGTTTTAAATCCTTCCCCGGCAGCACGTGGAGCCTGCTCATCCCTGTCGAGTGCCCAGGGCTCAGCACAGACTCTTTTATGTTCAAGCTGCTCAGTAAATATTCATTAAATATCCTTTCCCACATAAGTAGATTAGCTGCTAAGATTTATTACAAATAATGTTAGTACACAGGGAGCTAAAAGCTCCCATTTGCTTCCTTAGCTCTAATTTATTCTATATTAGAATGAAAAGAACTTTTAATACTAAACTTTTTAACACTATGAAATAATTTTTTAAAAATTTAAGATTTCATAACATATAGAAATAGCTATGTTCATCCAATTAGAAAGAGGTATTTTTAGATAGATACTTCAAAATATTTAGATGCTTCCACCTGGCTTTCAAAGCTCTCGGTCTGGTTCCTCCCTGCTTATTCAACATTATTGTCTGATTCTTTTTAATAAGAAGGGAACGTTTGTTCCAGTATCAATAACCTGAGTTACTAGATCATTAAGGCTCACACAGGCCTCTGTCCATGTTAAGACGTTGCCAAAATTCTCTTTTCTCTCTCCTCTACATACCTAAGTCCTACCCACGTTTTAAAAGCCAACTCATCTCACTTCCACTGAAGCCTAACGAAAGGACTCCCATCCTTTCTGAACAGTGGTCAGAGCATATACCACATTCTGAAGCGTTTCCTTGTATCATTTCTCAATTGTTCGCGCACTAGCGTCAGTCTGGTTTAGGGCTCACTTGTTTCACTAAACCATAAGCTACCAGAAAACATATGCTGCGTCACCCGCCTCCTCTGCATCTGCCACAACACTCTGTCTGGCCAATGTCACTTCTCTACTAGACCCTCAATGAACACAAGCTGAATAATAAACATCCACCAGAACTCAGACTTGTCTTTCCTTTAATAAGTCACTTATTGAGGAACTGGTAAGAACGCAAATAACGTAAGCCTCAACCACAAGCTCCCAGCTCCCAGGGAACATCCTGGCGGTCTCACCGTTAGACTGTGGCTTTACCGACGAAGCGGCCTCCTGTGTGTCAATTTCCTCCATAGCGTCACTCATCAAATCTCGTAAAATCTGTTGATCTGCTTCAGGAAGAACTGGGCCACGTGAGGATGATCGACCACTGGAATCTACCTACAGCCAAACAATTTAATTAAAAACAACTGAAAACGCTCTAAGAAGCAAACCACTTAGCATTTATGTTGTCCGCGATGTACACCACATTTTACAAGAACACCAGAAACAAGAACATATTCATTTTCCTATGTTCCACCCAGCAGCTGCTACATTTTCATTTTAAGTCTTCAGTATCATCATTTTTATCCCAGCAACTACTGGCAAACAGAAATAAATGTGTTAACACTCAAGGCCAGCACAGTGAACTGCAATCTTGAAGAGGTAATACCTCAGGAGAGAAGGAAGGTGAAAAAACTGCAGTAAAGCTGGGGGAGAAATGGATCATTTAAAATAACTTCTAATAAAATAGAGATTCTTTTTAAAAAGAGAAGAAACAGCAGAGTATCATAAATCACTTCATTATCAGGGAGACTATAACAGGAACAAAGAATCAAAAACAGAAGTGTAACACAACTGAGGGGTAAGACAGCCCAAACAGAAGGTAATGTGAGGTGTGTCAGACCCTTACTGGAAACTCTGTTCACCTAAGGGGACTGAGAATTCTGCTCACAGAAGAGGCCATGAAGAAGAATGAAAGCCCTGAAAATGCTAAACAAACTGGACACTGTTCAATCTGGACATAAAAGAAGGCAGACAGGTGACAGCTAGGGGCATAAGAAAGCACTGAACAGGGGATCAAAAAATCTGGGTATTGTTGCTACTATGCCTGCTACTAATTAGGGCGTATTACCTAAATTCGCTGGGTCTTGACCTGTTCATCTATAAAATAGAGGTGATAATTTTTAAACTTTCTATCGCACTAGGTCAAAGGAAATCACATGTGAGAAAGCAGACTGACCTCTGGATAGCACTGCAGGTTAACAAACATAGAAGGTAATATAATACAGGTCAGGCCCTGGTGATAACTCGACCGCCTGCCCTCTGTTTCCTCACGGCATTTCTACATACAACCTGCATGTAACAGGCTTCTACATGATAAATGCTTTCTTCCCTGAGGACACAGGAAAATAACTTAAGCCTGGAAAAAAGTATGTTGGCTGAGAAGATTAATGTTCTGAAACAAAAAGTATCAAACAGCAGAATAGTTTTCCAAAAAGGCTCACGGAGTCACCTTCCCAGATCCCATCACTTTGAAAGTAAAGAACAGAGAGACGATATTTCAAAGTTTCCTTCCCACCCTACGACTGTCAGGAAGACCTCCCTGATGTAAACAAGTCACTCATGCGGCTGGAGTAGGGCAGGCGTGAATGAGTTCTAATCAGTGATGCTGGCAACTGTACCTTCATCTTTCTTTGAGGGGCTCCAGGCTTCATGTCTGCTTTGTGAGCTGCCTGTAAGTCCCCATAGCTTGCAATGTACTGAATGAGATTCATTAACGCAGCACAAGAGTCCGAGCACGTTCTGATATGGACAACGTCACTCGAACAGTGTAATTCAAAGCGCGGCTCAGTCTGGACAGGACAGAGGGGGAGAAAAGGATAAAAGTGTTTTCCAAAACAAGAGGAAAAAAAAACTTTAATGTAGGTTTACATTAAATAAAATATAATTTGTCTTGTCACAGGAAATACATATTTATAATACCTCAATCTTAATAAAATATTTTCTCTATTTTTGACCAAAATTAGGTAAGCAGAAAAATAACTTTACAGTAAGTTCAGTATGTTTTTAATGTCTTCTATAAAAAAGATTTAAATAAAAACATCCATTTATTTTAATAACTTACTTGCTCTCCATCAGAATCAGACTTCACTGCAGTTATTGTTAATTCCAAAAGCCCCATATCCATCACACGAACATAATCTAAATTTTTTTAAAATAAAATAAAATGTCTGTTAACTTTCAAAAAATGTTTATCCAACCAACACCTAATAAACTAGCATTTCTCTAAAAGTCATGGCAAGTAGTCCTGCAAATACTCATAATGTAATGGAAATATAGTATCATCCCACAAAAATCCTACAGTTTATTTTTAGTTAGAAATAAAATTTGCTTGATATTAAACAGAGTATATAATTTGATGCATTTCATCAATGTTACTTATATCACACACTGATATTACAATATTTAAACTGATAACAGCCTTAGTTCTTTGGCATTATTACAGAGTTAAAATGCTTTAAAATATTCACATACAAAAAATAAAAGAGCATTTATCTATACCAGATTTTGTTTTCTAACTCTCACCTCTATTCAAATTTATAGTGACAGTATTACACTTGTCAGACAGGTGTAAAGCAGCTTCATCCAAGATTATTCTGGAAAAAAAAGATAAACTCAAGATCTAAAATACTAACCTTAAATATATGTCACATGATCACTATAGACTTAGTCACACCATTCTTTCTGATATATATATATATATAGTCAAAGTCATATGCAGTTTCTAACTTACATCATGTAACATATCTTTAAAATTCACTGTTTATCGGTATAGAAAAGTTTTAATGATGTGAAGAAAGATTAAATCATCTGCTCAAATTAATTCTAAATTTTCAGTAGTTTTAAATTCACAAGGTTTAAATTAGGAAAATGAAGTGTATCAGGTGTTATGGGAAGTTTATATATATGTTTTAAAAAGAAAACTAACAGTCTCAAGAATTAATTTCCTCCCTAAAAATGAAATATAGTAACAAACATAAGAGATGAGACAAATCATCTAAGAATGAAAAACTGAAAACTTGGATAAAGGGACATGATTGATAGTAAAAAGAATGTTGATTTTAACAGAAGATCGAGACTTTAATCAAAGGGTTTAAATAAACCTCTGTTAGTACATTTGGAACAGATGCATTTAGTACACAGTGTAAGCATTTAGTATAGTAAATAAAGTTTGCGCGGGTACCTGAGAGTAGATGATGATTTATCCAAGGAAACACTACTTGAAACACTGAATGTTTCCACAGTAAGAAGAGAGCGAATTGGCAAATAAAGAGGCCTAATATCACAAAGAAACGAGAGAAAATGAATCACTATGCTGTGCACCAGAAATTAACACAAGATTGTAAATCAACTATACTTCAATCAGAAAAAAAAAAGAAAGAAAGAAACAAGAGAACATCAGTCTGCTGCAACAAAAGAAACTCCCTTTAAAGAGCATTCTGAACCTTAACTCTACTGAATTATACGTTTTTTCAAAACTTAGTACATATTTTAAAGAATCAAACTTTATTTTGCTCCATTTATGAACTAACCTATAATCAAGTGCACAGCTCCAGAGATGAACATGGAAGGTTGTAAATGAAGTTGGAGGATTGTATCCCAGAACAGGTTCATCAGCAATATTCAAGAAGTATAAAATCTATAATCACAAAAATATAAAATGCCCTGCTTTAGAAGAAAAAAAAAGTTTTGATATGATATCCTTAACATCAATGTAAAATAAAATAGCTCACAAAAAAGCAACCATTTAGTGGAAAATCATACCGCGTGAAGAAAAAAATCATTTTAAAGGAATTCATTTCAAAAAGTATTTGCAAAACTAGAATTTGAAATGAAGAGGCCCATCTAACAATTGCAATGCTACAGAGAGACCTTGGAAAAATCATATCCTCTGAAACTAACAAAGTATGTATAATATACTTTCAACATTACTTTGCTTGGAATAATTCTTGAAAAAAACAAATTTTGCTAAAGACTGTTTAAAACTCTCCGTCTGGTTTTCTATACAATCCATTGTTGGGAGAAGTTCTCTTTCCTTAGTTTATAGCCGGCTCAGTCTGAAAACCAGTCCTTCTCACCAACATTTATTCTGCTATATTTCTATCTAAATAAAAAGAGTGAGCTAAATCTCTCCCTTACAACCAGTTAGTTGACTAACCATCTCTCTAGCCCCGACTCTATATATTCTATATATGTATTTTATGTTTCAGAAAGTTTCTAACATTCAAGTTTAGAACAATTTATTATTTTCCCAGCACAAAGAAAAGGTTTCTCTTCTAAGGAAAATGAACAAGGGTCACAGTGTGCTAGTTTTCCTCCTCATATAGAAGAGTTAACTTCTTACCCAAAGTTTCCTCTGAAAAAGGTAAGCAACCACATACAGTTATTACACTGGAAATTAATTACAGAAATCCTCATAAATTCCTCAAAGCATGTTGCTGGCCCAGGGAATAATTCTAAAATGATGGCACTTAAAGCGCAGATGGCTGTAGTGCAAGTCACCACATCATTCACTGTCCTCTACGCCAGGCACTCGACAGGTCCTGGGACGCAGAAGTCCTTCCCTTTAGTGACATAAAAGATAACATTGTTTTCGAGATATTCAGGAACCAAGCTTTAAGGTAAAAAATCAATTATATCCTGGGGTGGTGATAATGTTCTATTTCCTAACTATAAAAGGTAGTGTTTATACTGGAGTGTTTACTTCATGAAAATCCAATAAGCACTGAACATTTATGAATTATTAACTTTTCCAGTATGTGTATTATAGACCAATAAAGTAAAAGATAAATCAGTTCATACATAACAGCTCTCTTACCTGCTCATGCCAGCTAAGCCCAGAAGGAAGCATTCTATGCTGGAGAGTGGCTCCTTTCAGTCCTACAGCAATGAGAAATTCCTATACAGAGCGACAGAGACTTAGATGTATCACCTACATAACTCTCTAATTCAAAAACTTGAAAAGTTTTTCTAAGAAAATAAATGTGCTGCATTTATGCAGTCATTTTTAACTAGTAATCAAATCAGCAACAAGTACTTAATGGTATAAAAAGTACAAAACACAAACCTTTGTATTGGACTCTGATTTATCAGACAATATTTTAACTGCAACAGAGAGCATATTCAAAGCCTCTCCTCCAACACCATCTGAAGCAGCTCTACTGAGGCCATCTTCTTCAGAGGAATAAATAGTAGGTTCCAGCCAATGTGGGCGGGTTGAAGTGGGTAGTCGTGTTTCTGTAGGAAGAATTGCTCCATCCACCATGCCTGTATCCACAATAAGGTGAAAATACAACAAAATGATTATTTGAAATTAAGTCACTAACTTCTGTAACTCAAAACAAAAGTCCATGTACTTCCATTGAATATACACACAAACATAATCCTGGAGGCAAAATAACCAAGAACCAGTTTGGGATTAATAATCCTTTCTTCTCTACTAATGTTGATATGACTGACAGTACCCAATTAAAAAAAAAAAACAGATTTGAAATGCTAGGAAAGTTAACTTTAAATAAAATTTGATAAACACTAAGAATGTGTAAGTATCTTATTTCTATTCACAAAGTAACACAAGGAATGTGCTCAAAGAATGTAAATTCTGCTACCTGTTACTAAAAGGAAATAACACTTAAGAGAGAATGAAGAATGTAAAGTCCCATCAACTGATCAATGGGTAATACAACATGGTATAATCCCTAAAATGGAATATTACTTGGCAATAAAACACTGATACATTTGTATGAACCTTAAAAACATCATCCTAAATGAAAGGTACCAGCCACAAAAGACCTTTTAGTGTATGAGTCCATTTATATGAAACAGCCAGAATATGCAAATCCATAGAGACTCAGAGTAGATCAGTGGTTTTAGGGCTAGCAGGCACTGGAGGGCTGTGGCGGTTTATAGCTAAAGGGTACAGACTGTCCTTTGGGGGTGATGAAATGTTCTACAGTTGAGTGTGATGATGGTTACATAACTCTGCGAAATACTAAAAATCATTAAAATGTATACCTTAAATGGGTGAACTGTATGGTATGTAAATTATATCTCAATAAAGTTATTGCCAAAAAAGAACATAAAGTCAACTTATAATCAACAATAATTATTACTTTGCCACTGGAATCAAAACACTCCACAGAAAATAGTTTCTAATATCAAGAGTTCTATTCTCAATAGATTTTCTTTATTAAGCAAAATGTAAACATGTCTAACCAGAAGTGAACAAAACACATATTTAACATTTGTCCTACCTTTGTGGTAGAGACTGAAGCTGCTAGAATGAAGGCAGATGTAGTGCTTGTCATCAAAACCTTCATATTTTGTCACGCAAAATAACGAACCACTATTGAATTCTAACCAGAATTCACCATGTTTGTTTTCCAACAGATCTCCATTATCCTGCTAATAAGATCAGAAGAACACAGAAGTCATTAATTAAATGCAGAAAATTAAGAATGACCCTTGAGATGCTCCTTCTTGATTCAGCTTGGGAGGTACTCCCAGATAGTAGCACAGTGATCTGAGTCCTGAACCATCCAACATATTAAAAACTGAATAATTAAATGCTATGCACCCCAGGGCCTCTTCTGCCAAATGAATCCCTGTACTTCATCCTCCTTTATTGTAGATAAATTACTAGCTACCATCTCTGGAGTAGAACCAGCACGTTTTCCAAAAGAAGGTCCATGTAATGTTTGCCTTTTGATCTGCAATGAAAGCTAAATTTCCAAAGGTGCTGTCATTGTGGTATGCATCAGAAAACTGACCTTCATCATCACTGAAACAGCCTCTAACTGCCTCAATTACTAGACGTGGGTATTGCGGTAGACTTAAAATAAGACACACTTGAAAAATCATTTTGGATTTATAAATCTTTACCTTTACATCTGTAAACACTGCCATCAATCCATGATTAATACTCAGAAGGACCGAGAGAAAACTCTGTGAGTTCTTGTTCTGAGAGTCTAGTTTTTTTTTCCTACGGGAACGATAATTGTGATCAACAGTAGAAAAATACTGCAGAGTCTCCTCCTCAGATCCACTCTCCTCATCTATGAGAAACAAACGTCACAATTACAGCTCTTCTATCAGCTTACTAAAACAGCATTCAAATTTGAACATTATCACAAGAATATTTATTTATTTTACAATCTCATTATTTTTACAAAGGATCTGACATACTATAAAAATGTACTTTCTATGTTTTTCTCTTCACCACTGAACTTCAGGCAATGTATATACTATCATTATAAAAATAACATTAATAAAATTCTTAATAAACATCTAGAAGTGGGGAAATACTGTAACTTACTAAAAGGTATTATAAAACATAGTTAAAAGTGGAAAACATCAAAGAAAAATTTTAAATCCATCAATGTAAAAGGTTACTACTTTGTTTACTGATAAACCAGGCATTTAATTCAGAAGAAATTTAAAATACGTTACCATAGTGAACTGTAGATTTAAATGGACTAAAACTATCTTTGCTGAAGGTATTAATCAGCTGACTGGCTACTGAAAGCCCAATACCGTATGAGATATTTTCAAATGTCTCTACTGGTGAAGGAGCTGTTGGTTCCCAAAGCAGCAAATCATTAAAGATCCTATAAAGACAGAAGTTGAAAAATAAATACATAACTCCTGGTTCAGCTGAAGATAAACTAAAGAATATCCCTTTAAGAAGTCACATGAATCATACATTTTTTCTCAATGGTGAAATGGAAATTAGATTCTACAAAAGACTTTTTTTAAAGCATCAATTATATTCTCTCAATGGAAAAATAACTGATATGGCTATACTGCAAGGCAGGGAGAAAGGAATCCGTACAGTTAGTGTCTACCTGAGTCCAAATTACACACATTCAAACGCACTTTAAAGGAGGAAGTTTATTAAAAATAGAAACCCATAAAAGAACAAAAGGAAGACTGTTCACGTGTATGAGAGCCCTCTGTAAACTGTAGCAGATTACACATTGTCTCATCTGACTCTCCTCAATCCCATGGGGCAGCCGAGGGAGAATTATTATTCTCACTTTACACCTGAAGAAACTGTCTCCGAAAGGTTAAGTGATCTGTCCAAGGTCATACAGCTAATCAGTGGGAGAACTGGGACCAGAGCCCAGGTAACTTCCAGCTCCCAGCTGAGTTCTCTACCATTTCTCACTTTCCCTAGGGATACGTGCTTTTTCATTCTTCAACAGAAAGCACAGCTTCACTGGGAAGTCTGCGTGAGATGAGCAATGTGTGTAGAACAGGGAAGAGAGAGAGGAACCCCTTCTAACTAGTGGAACAGTCAAGTCAACACTGGTGATTAACGAGGGGATACACGTCAAGCTAGGCTACCACCACATCCTACTTTTCCAAAGAAATACTCGTCACTACTCAGATGCCCCATCCCCACCACCCATCTCTTATGTTGCCATGAAGGCTCAGACTTTCCAATGTCCTCTACAAAGACTTTTGTTAGGTTTGGACCCATAGCATATCCTTCACATACATAATTCAATCATCGCTACGCTATTTTTTTTGTTTCCCCTCCCTAGACTGTAGCCCCTCAGAGAGGGATTCGTGTTTTTGTCATCTTTGTATGTGCCTAGCACAGTGGCTGTCACGCTGCAGGCACTGCAGGTTTGAGGGCAGGACCAGTGGATGACTCACAGGGAAGGACTGCCAAAAGCACAGACTCATCGTAAAGCCTAGTGCGAATACCAATCAAGGTGCCAAGCAATGATGCAGCCCAGGCCCCTTCCTGTGAGAAGCCACTTGTCTAGGGACTTCCCGGGCCAATTCCCGAGCTTCTGAGGCCCTAGAAAGTATAAACCAGGACTGAGTACTGTAACTCTCAGTAGATTGTAATCCCCACCTAAAAGGTCTCTTTTTGGAAGCATCACTGGGTGAGGAATACCAGGGACACGGGGCAGAAGCACGTCTCATCTCAGACACACTGACAGTGACGCCCGGAACTGTACTCATGCGGCCCACCACCTCTTGCACATGTTACTCACAGGACAAAGAAACAAGAGTCTAAACCCAGATCTTAGTCTAAACTCCTGTATGAATAAATAGTGAAAACGAAGAAGTTTCTTAGGAAATTTTTCTTTACCTTATTCCCTACAACCATTCTCTTACCTTCATAGGTTAAAGAAAAACTATTACTTTAAACAAAGCCTGGAGCTCATGATATGTGACCTGTAAATGTAAGTTTCAAATGATTCTACTATGTTTTCTTTATTTGTATTTTGGCCTAAACACAGTTTTGACACGATTATTATTATAAAATGTTGAATGATGTCTCTAATATCAAGGAAGAAAACACTTAAGATATTTTAGGACACAGCACCATGATTCTGTGGCTGCGAGCCTGAAACATAATAGATGCTCAATAAATATGTGATTTAATAAAACCAGTTAGAATACTTTTTAATATTCTATTCTGAAAGATTTTTGACATAGAAAAAAATCCTCCTGTACCTGGGGCTATCTTTCTAAAAAGAGCCAGTTGACCAAGTCACTAAAGGAAAAAAACAGTATTTTACATGTATGAAGTAAAAGCAGAGTTGATTATAACTCCTGCTCAAAAAGATATTTTTAAATTTTATATATAATATTGAGGCATTTAGCAAAACTTGAATGGGATCTGAGGATTAGACAGTAACATATAGTATTAATTCTCTCATTTTGATGGCTGAATTATGGTTATGTAGAAGAATGTCCCTGTTTGTGAGAAATACTCAAGTCCTCAAGGCTAAAGGGACATTAAGCCGGCAACTTACTCTCAAATGGTTCAAGGAAAGAAAGCTCTTGGAACTGTATTTGCAAATTTTTCTGTAAGTTTGAGAATGTCTGAAAATTTTTAAAATAAAAAAAAGCCAAATAAGGGGCAAAGAATTCACACCCTGAGCAACTTAGATATGTGATTTATATGATCCACAGGATGGGGGAACACTACAGTATTTCTGTAATTCTAGGGGCCCAGAGACAGAGAAGTGAGCAGAGTAAGAAAGAACAGAAACTCTCTTTAGCAGCTCCCCAGACGAACAGATACTCTCCAGTTCCGACTTAAGCTCCCTCACCCGCCATACCACTGATGTCCCTCACATGCGAACTGCCAGCTCTGGCAGAACGCTGCAGCACACCTGAGAACTACATCTCCCACCAGCTAAATGATGTTTTGTACAGTCACCAAAGGTCGGCTGTGTTTGGTTTCAAATCTGTTCATCCCACCTGTATGTCACTATAAGTACAGTTTAATTCAATATTGTGCTGGTGACTTAAGTATACAGGCTTCAGTGAAAAAAAGCCTAAAACACTTGGAAGGATTCTGCACTCAGGCTGCTTTGAAACTATTTTTTCAGTCCACTCTAAAGGAAGTGAAACTGAAAATTTTAGACAAAGCCTTCTGGACATACAGTAAACAAAAACGCTAACCAGCGGCTCATAATCAAAGAAAGGCCTTGTCCTGCATTTAAGAAAGAAGCGGTTAATGAACATATATTCATAAACGGAATATTTAAAGTACGTATTACTATTCTGATATCCCAGTTTAACCAACAGCCACCTGCTCAATCAATGCAGAAGGAGAAAGAAATGGATTAACCTCTGGCTGGACCTTGCACTAGTGTCATTTCCCTGTTAGCCCTGCACATTTGTTAGTTCTCAGCAGACACTGCTCAACTATAAAATAAGGAGAGTAGTCCTTAGAGGTCATGGTTTCCAAACTTCAGATCATGTGTAACTCCCAACAGTTTAAAAAAAGAATTGTGAAAGCCTTCCAATGTGAATTTATAAGTTATATGTTACTACTTATGTTATATTATAAAGCAAACATAAAAATATAAATTTTAAAAGCAGATTTTTTGAAGTTAAATAGAAGTACTAACACTTCCTTCCCACGCCTCAGTGGACTGCCCTGTGACTCACATCTTCAAGACAACTGAACTAAGTGGATCTTTCTGAAACTTAACTTCCTCATTCCAAGGATGACAGTCCCGCTCACTGGCAGCCAGTGAGGAGACCCAGAGCTTATTATTAACAGTTAAGGAATAAAGGGCCAGGGTTACTGAATACCAAGTAAATCTACAGCAGAAACAACAGTTTGGAGTTTCTGAAGATTAACAAAAATTTAGATAATTTGCTTGCATGTGGGAAGCAAGCAAGGGATGACAGACACTAAGGACATCTTTTTCTAGAAACCCACATGACCACCCCTCAGGTACGCCAGAGTGGGTGGAATGATAGCCATAACAGATGACTCCTGAGTGCTTACTGCACACCAGGCACTGCTCTCAGAACCTTCCACATGTACATCATTCAATGCTCCCAACAACCCACTGAGACCCGTACAAGTATCATCTCTATGTTACAGATGAGGAAACTGAGCTTACAGGGACTGGGTGAGCCGGCCAAGAGTCTACGACCTTCCAATCCTAGAATGCCATTTATTTCAACATATTTGCTTGGTATATGTTTCAAGGTGCTTACACGTAATAAACTTCAGTTTTATACACAAGTTTACAAGTTAGAGTTTCTACTTCTAACCAGATGCTTCCGTTTAACTCTGAGAAGGGATGCTCCTTGTACAAAGACTCCAGGACTCGGACTCTACACTAGTACCCGTTGGTCCTCTATTACAAGTACCTCCCGACTCTTTTCATGTCACTGCACCCGAAGAAGACGTATTTTCTCAATATCCTGTGGTAAGGTGACAGGGGGCAACTAGCCAACTGAGGGTGACAGGAATAAACACCTCACCCATCAGTAACCCAGTTACCAGGCACACTGGTCAGGAAACAGCCCACCGTGACAGTAACAGTTCTACGGTAAACACCGCACCAAGTACACTGAGCTGACAGTAATACTGTTGCAAGGGAAGAAAAGGGGCAAGAGGGAAAGCAGGGAGGTAGGGCGACAGGGAGGCAGTTAGGAAGAGAAGTCTGATCCCAAAGATTCAACTAAACGTGTTTAAACTCACCTATTATAAAGCTTCTCATAAAAGCTTTTATTAGGTAGTGTTATATGAATATTAGGTAACGTAAGTTCCAGCACATAGTGAGAATTGCTGATTGCTTTATCCTGAAACTCTGTCATTTCTACAGGGTCTCCTGGCATCACCATCTAAAACATAACAGTTTAGTGCAGAAACAATGCATCAAATAACCATTTTGTATTTATCTTCTTGCTCTACCCATACAACTAAGTGAGCAACTAAATAAGCATGTAACTTTTAACCAAGGGAGAAACAGACATTATTTAATCTTGGAACTAAAAACCTAACAAAAACAATATACAATGTATTTTACTTAAAGATAAAGGATTAAAACCATTGCTATCTGACAGAAGGTAATTCCTTTGTTGCTTGCTCACTTTTCATTTTACCTGTTCATTTTCGAACATTACTCTACGAGAAGAAAAGGGAGACGGGGCTGGTCTTCTCAGGTCACAAACATCTTTCAGCGAATGAGCGCCTCCCTCCTCTTCCTCCTGATAGTGGCCATCACTTTCTTCTTCCTCCTCAGCTGCTATTCTCTCCAAAATGGAATGCATGGCTGGTGGGTTTACTTTCAGTACAATTCTGATAACAGAGACCATTTTAAAAATCAAGATCTAAGTGTAAACTGCAAAACTAACGTGTATACAAACTAATACAAAGCCCACTGATTAAGTCATTGGTGATAGGAGTCGAATTTGTAGTCTAGTTATGTTTACTGCTGTAAATTTAAAAGTGTGGAATTGATGCAACAAGTAAAAAAAGGAACATTAACATTTTATACTTGGCTAACTGAAAATCTGATCTTTTGAGAATAAAAGGGTTATTTTAAAATTTCATTAACAGCCAGCAAATTTTACCTAAGAATTCTATATATTATCAGTAAGCCAAATTCACCTACATGCCATCTGTTCGACTATGATGGAATACTTGCATACCTGAGAAACCTCACATTATATAAATTGTCCGAGTGGAAAAAAGGAGGGGTTGACTAGGGAATCTATTCAGAACAGCAAAGCCGTCTTTTCCCTCAGGAATTTCAATAGGCTTGTGTTACTGGTGGTCTTCTGTGGCTACAAACCCAAAATATCAGGAGCCTCTGATGACACTAGCTTGTGTGCCACAGAAACGCCATTCCTTCCCGAATCCTCCGCGGCTCAACACTAGCACAGGGCTCGGTGGTCTCCTTTTTATCACATCAGCCCGCTGTCACGAGGAGGCATGGCATTCTCAAACACAGCAGCTGTGCTGCATCTACAACAGCTTTTTCCCCCTAAGCAGGTGGTGCCAGTTGTTTCTATTTATAAACTAAAAACCTGTCTCCTAATCTATAGATATCCTAATGTAAATCGTGCTTTCAAACTACTTAATTGAAATAGGTCTGTTTCTTATGATGAAAACTCAGGCTCTAAACTCCTGCTCACTATCAGGCATGCACTGATAATGCCTACCCAGGCATCTAATAGTCTGATACATAGGGGGCAGGGCTGTAAAAGAAGGCAGGTAAAAAAAATGGCACAAAAAAGATCGCTTTAATTCTTAGAGAGACTTCACGTACTCAGTTTTCAACATAATAAAGGATCATTATTCAGAGAAAACTAAGTTCTTTTAAATATAACCCAAGCCCACTATCAGGATAATTTGATTTAAAGAATGATTTCTCCTCCCTAAGACTCCTCTGAAGCCGTGCTGCTCTAAGTCCAACTGCACACTGGGATCACCTGCTATAGCTTTTAAACTACACTGATGCCCAGGCTCTGTCTCAGAATCTTAAGGTGGTGCCCAAGATGAGTGTTTTACAAAAGCGCCCCAGACCTGAAAACACTTTCCTAAAACAATCACTGACTATAAGATTCATTTGACGGTTAACCAGATGGTGCTACATGGTATCTCTTCCACTAAAGCCCTTTTTAAAAATGCACTATTTTTAAAATGGTTAATGATTCTTTTGTCCATCAATTAGGCTCGGTAACCTGAGGCCACAGAACACATTTTATACTTCCATTCCTGTCAGTATCTAACAGACACCTTTGACAAAGTAGTATTCAATATATTTTTTTAATTTAATTTTTCCATCTTCTTTGGGTTCTCTCATCAAGGCTGAATATTTTTAGCTTAAATTTAATAGCCAAAATAGTAAAAAAAACAAAACAAAACAAAAAAAAGCCCCCACACACAAAAAAAACTATAGCAACTTATTTTTGAAAGGAAAATCCCATTAAACGTATGTACCATAGACGTTTGCGCACTCACCGTGGCCAGTCAAAGTCATCTGACGACGTTGTATCTCCATCTCCTCCACTAGCCACGTGGAAAAACTTAACAGATGGTTCTCCTTTACCTTCCTGGAATGACCCTAATAAAGCCAGATTGATTAACTGAAATTCATTTCTTCTCAAATGGTAACAGAAAAGGTACTTTCCTCCTTAGAGGAACAAAGATCCTCTAAATCAGGGACATGATGCAACACTGACTTCTGCAGAATTTACTCATTTGTTCCTGCTGCACATGTGCACGTGAGGAGACAGGATGAGCAGATAAATTAAAGATGCTAGCATTTTGCTATTTGAACTCAAAGCCTTAATGTGTACAGTGCAATCATCATGACATATTAAATGTAGCAGCTACCACGTACTGAGTGCCACCTAGTGATTCTTCTTCATAGAATTTTATGCATTTAATCTAGAAACATAGGGATAATAACTACATTTCTTAAATGTCTATTTTGTACCAAGCACTGTAAGAATTATCTCTTCACAATAACCCCATACATGTTTTTTCATTCCATTTTACAAAGAATGGCTTTCCACTAGAATAGTGAGTTTCTTATCACTAGAGACAAGGGAAGGCTCCAGATAACCCTAAAGGCCTTTTCATGAAGTCATAATTGGCAAGTCAACTTTAAATGTCTATAGATACGTAAAACTCAACAAGAACAAGGGAAGGGAAACTGCAGCCTATTCCCAGAGAAGGAGGTGAGCAGAGGGGGGTGTGGTGGCAGGGGGATGTAGCAGTGGTGGCAGAGAGGGGCTGGGTGGGTAGGCAGAGGAGGGCTGCTTAGGAAAAACAGAAAAAGTCAGGATCCTCCAGAGTTCCTCACAGACTGGGTTCACTCTAAGTCTGTATACTGTCTTCATTAGCTGACGAAAGCAGAGTAATACAGGAAAACGTGACACATTTTACAAAGAAAAGTCACTAGAGACTAGTATGATGGTTGAAAGCTCAAGCTGTAGTTCAGGCTTGGGTTTGAATCTTGATTCTGACACTTACTACTATGTGACGCTGGAAGGCACCTCTTCAGAAGTCAGTAAGAGTCCTCAGTTATAAAAAATGAAAGTAATAGGGATGGGGAGGGTATAGCTCAGTGATGGAGTGCATGTACAAGGTCCTGGGTTCAATCCCCAGTTCCCCCATTAAAAATAATAGTAATAAATAAATAAACCTAATTACCCTCCCTCCAAAAAATAAAAAAAAGAGACAAAAACCAACAGTAACTGGAAATAATAAGCTTATCATAACTATGATGATTAAAGGAAACAAGATAATATGTGAGAAATGCTCAGCACATAGCAAACACAGAGTGGCACTCAGTAAATTCTGGCTACTATTAGTCTTACAACATGTAAGTGGTAGGCAGTATTAAAATGTAGGCTAAAGCACTATATTATCTAAGTGAGTCATCATGGATCGTAGTTCCTTCTAAAAAACTGACCTATATTATACATACGTATACAATACTGGGGAAAAAAAGTTGTTACTCTTGTTTTCTAATATATGTCTTTAAGTTTATTGCATTTGGGGACTGTTACACTTTTTCTTAATGTAAGTTTTGGTAACAGTCATTTCTAGTCTGACTCTTCTACAGGCACGTTCAACCTTACCGACTAGTTCTCTAAAGGTAAGCTCCAATTTAACTTGTTCAGGGGTTGATCCTCCTATGAATTCAGTCTTAAATTCTAGATCTGTGAATGCTAAATGAAGAATCTCCTTCTGAAGTGATTTCTTAAACCATGGTCCTCTCTCTTGATCTGATCGAAGATCAGGTATTGGGAAGCGAACAGAAAGGTTCAATGCTGGTGTGGCAACTTGTACTGATATCCGACAATTTGCAGGATTATGTGAATCATCTAGAAATACTTCAGCGAAAGCTTTATGCTAAAACACAAAATATCAAAAATATGCCAAGATGTTAAGTTACACAAATAAACATAAACGACACTGGTTTTCAACATCACAATATATATAATCACTGCTTCTTCTTTAAGGATAATGCATTAAAATACAATTCGTATTAACTACTACCATGTTAATTCAGCATAATGAAGTTTTATAATGCAACAGTGTTGACGAAAGTCAGAACTATTGGCAAGTTACACCTTCGCATAAAACTGAACACAGGTGCTACAGATGTACACACATCCTACTAGACTAAAAAAGAATTAGCTTATCAACAAACTCAATATGGTTAAAAATCACTATAATAAAATAAATGCAATTTGAAGGATTTATCCATTAATATGCTACTTTATAGACTTCAATGTGAAATCAGAATTATGCCAAGCGCAAAGACCCATCCTTGACTCATCTCTATTTCCAGGACTAGGCCCAGGCCTGGCACAGCACAAGTTCTAAACAAATACTCCCTAAGTGATTCACTCTGAGCTCCCATCCAACCTAAGGGTATGATCCCATCAAATAACTCTTAGAAACCAAAACACGTATGCACCATTTACTTAAAGCCCTCTTACAATAAAAGGGCCAAAGAACACGCCCTTCAGATTAAAGTCTGTTTCTATTTTTTCTCTAAAATGTACTGTAACTTATAAAGATTTAGTCCAGAGTATAGTGTAGGTGATAACATGCCTCAATTTCATGGATCAGTCTTTAACTTCCTAAATTAGAAAGGTCCCTTTCTATGCTAACACCTGGATTTTTAACAAACATATTCTTTCTTTCCCCTATTTGACTTTCCAGTACTAACCCCTACTCTCAGCAAAAATAACTCAAGAGATTAAATCATCATCCTAACACATCTATGGCTCACAGTAGATATAGACACTAGCTCCACAGAATTTAAAAGAACTAGCAGTTGTTGATAGTAAAAAATTAAAGACTGTTGATTTAATATGAACACCCACCACTAATTAAGGGAGAGGCAAATACGTAGTAAAATATCTTTTCCCTTTTCTTTTTAGCCAAGTTGTCTCTGTCTGTGCCGACTGTAAAATTCTTAGCAGACATCTTGCAAACCTGACTTACTTGATTTGCTTTTAGAAAAAACACCAGGCACCAGGTCTAAGTAAAAGTGATATAATGTGATGCTAACACAATATGATAAATTATGTTCCCATTTTCAAAAGTATATCCTACATTATATGGGCTACGCTTTAAAGGAGATTCAAGTACTTTATTACATGTGTGAATAGATACAGTTTTGTGAAGATATTACTGTCACAGTTCATAAAATTCAGATAAACACAGAAAAGAAAATCTAATTCCACTACCACCCTAAAATAGTCAGTGTTACCTATTTGAAGAACAAAAACAGGCGAAACTTATCTAATGGTGTATTTCCAGCCATTCTTTCCCTATATACAATTTTATTTACACAGTTGTAATAATTTATGTGGAATAATACATTCTACTTTCTCACGCAATACTTCTTCATGAGCCTTCTTCATGTGTTGTACCATCTTCAAAACCATCGTTTACAACGGCAGCATAAAATTTCACTCAGTATAATAGCACAACCTATTTACCTAGTCTACTATCTAGATATACAAGATGTCTCCATCTTTTATTACAAATAATGCTGTTTTAATAACATATGCTATTTAACCCATTAAGAATAGCCATTAAGTTCAGAAATCAGCCCAGTATGCCTATTAACTGGCTATAATTATGATTAGTAGTCGCAACTTTTTAAATACTTACCAGACTAATGTGCTTATTATATGACGTATACATGTGAGATGCCATCATCTCCACTGTAGTAAGTTTTTGGGGTTGAAGCAAAGAATTTAACCTGTCCACAATACTGATATCCAGCTCACAAAATACTGGGTTTAATTTAATTTGTAATTCTGCCTTCTGAGGAACAGAACTAAGTCTTGCTTGATTACTCTTAAAAAGAAAAAAAAGAAAGAAAGTATTAATATGATAACGAGCAATTCTATAAAATTAAATTAAAACTTTGTGATTGTGATAAAATATATATCAGATGAAAATTTACAGATAGTAATCACACAAAAAGATCTCTTACCTGGGGTCCTTTATTCTCAGAATGCTTATAATGAAGCTGAAGACACACAGGAGGGTGGGAATCAGTTCGTTCTTTGGAATGGAACATTAAAAGCTTAAAAACAAAGAAGAAGATAAATTAAATGTACAATATTAACCTATAATTAATCACATCAATTAATAGAAGAACTAATATAATGGTGGGAAGAGCTTTTTGAAGTCAGAAAATCTGGGTTAAGTCTCATTGTTAGTTATTTACTAGCAATGTATCTTAGATAAGTCAGTTAACTTCTGTGATATTAGTATCACATCTGCAAAATGTTATGTGGGTTCACATAAAGCCCTTTGAACATAAAATAAGACACAAGGGCAAAGCAATAGCAATAAAAATGTTATTTCGATAGCTTCAAAAAGTTTCTCAAGGACCCACTTTCAGGATAGGAAAAAAATCAGATTAATAATAAATGAACTTAGCACACAGCAGGCATTCAGTAAACATGTGCTGAATAACAGAGCTCTTCTGAAATTAACAGTGCTTGGAAAATTAGTGAAACGAAGTCATTTGTCCCATAAAACAAGTCAACTCTAAAAATGTGACTCACTCTTATAATCCCTTTGAATGCCATAATTAAAAATCTATTTCAACAAAATATAAATGCAAACATGCACAGAAAACTTCTTCTTATGTCTTTTTTAAGAAAATCATTGCTATTCATACAATTCATAAAAAGTAAGACAGATTTAAAGAATAATCCCAAAAGGAAAGCATCTAGCATTTACCTCTGTATAGTGAGGAGGAACAGAATGAAAATCAGTCGGAAACAGGCACTCCAAAAGTTCCATCTGCCCAATGGACATATCAGTACTGAAATAGCGGGAAGATGATCTTTGCCTTTGTTCATAGGACACTTTGATGCCAGTACCTATAAATCTATTATAAAAAACACAGCAATTAAGAGTATCCATACACTTCTAGATTAAACAATGTCTCAAAGCATAGTACACATGTTAATACCCACCTGTTCTGACAAGTTCAAATTGTTAGTAATAATTAATATTCTTAAGGATATTAACCAGAAAGATGCTTCAAATTTCCCATTCCCTGATGTAAGAGAAAGAAATCAGATCTGGGGGAAGGATATATAGCTCAGTGGTAGAGAGCATGCCTAGTATGCACGAGGTTCTAGGTTCAATCCCCAGTAACTCCATCAAAAATAAACAAACCTAATCACCTCCCTCTTCAACAACATTTTTAAAAATTAAAGATAAATTAAAAAAAAAAAAAGAAATCAGACCTGTTGACAGGAAATTATCCAAGATATGTTTCCCAACACTGCCCTTCCCTCTTAATACATTTAAAAATTTACACTGCAGTGGATAAAGCCTTTCAAATCCGTAAAATATATGTAATAGTTTTTTTCAACTATCTAGAGGAATCATGCAATATCTTAAAAACTTCAGTCAGTAGAACACAAATGAAGTTCTGTATCTAGTTTTTGTTACTTCTGTTGTATTTCCTACTGGCAGATACTTGAAACCTTGTCAAAAACGGGAAGGAAAAAATATTTTTGCAGTTTTATTATAAATATTATGGTCCTAACCTATAGTTTCTTTTGCTAGATATGCTAGATATAAAAGTTACTTTGCATATTAATTTTAATGCTTCAAAGAATTTAAAGTTAAAACACAAGCCCAAAATATTTTCTAAAAATATTAACATATGAGCCTCAGTCATTATATAAAATATGACTGGAGAATTTATAGGTCAGTCTCATTAAAATACCACTTGCACAGTAACAATATTATACATACTTATAAATTTAATTATCTCTTCATCTATTAGGACTCAACCCATGAAAAGATCGGTAACTATTTCAACAGCTTTGATTCTTTTTTTTTAAGTGGAAGTTGAAAATGTAGCATTCAAGCTCAGGTATCACTTCCTGCCCCACGGGCAGTGGCATATGAATCACTTCAAAGTCCCTTTTCATTAGTTCATTCTATTCTCACCACCGCCATCTCTGCTAAGCCAGTGACAATAAGAACCATTTTTATGATCATAATGGTGTCAGTGGAGAATGATGGCAAAATATGGCCAAAGAAACTTGACAAAAGCAGGGCAGGGAACTAAAGAAAAGATAATTAGAAAACTCCAGATTACCTAGATCTTATATCTGAATGTTTCACATGCCAAATAACCTGAATGAGACATTCTATGGTAAACATCCTTGCAGTACTGCAAGAAAACCTCATTCCACTCATTTACAAATAAAACATGAATTAGAAAAACAAATGGAGATGGGTAGATGGATAAGTGAAAAGTCCATATTTGGTTCTTTTCCAAGGATCATTAACAAATACAGGAGTTTACCTAAGGTGATCATGCGAGCAAGCTTCTGCAAATACCGCTCGGAAAGACTTAAAATCTTCTGTTGAAAATCCTGCTGGATCAATCTTTTCTATGCAAGTAAAGAAAGCTATCGCCATAGATGTCAACGGATTAAGGTTCAGTGACGTTTCAGGTGGAGATAAAGGATCGATGTGAAGCACAGAGACTGAAAAAGTTCCCACAGCTAGTCTAAAAATAAGTTCAGGCCTGGATTCATCCACTGACACAGATCTAGACGGGAGAGCTGAAATACATGTGTTCAAATTATATACATAAAATTTAATACTTGAAACAACCCATTACATCAAAAGTATAAAACAATTACTAATGTGTGATCACATTACAGGTGATCACACAACAGTTTGAATCAATGAAATAAGTAAAATAAACTGTAATCGTTCTGCATTTTACATCCTGGATCCTTGATAATTGAAGTACAAAAAAATATGTTACACAGGGAAACATATGAACAAAACTTCTGCATTAATAAAACTGTCCTAGAAAAAGTCAGCGATTAACCAAAAGCCGCTGACCAAATTTCCTTTAAGCTTTGTGTCTACTTCAACTAAATTTTTCAGAAAAGAAAACTGAGGTTCTCTCTTAAGGGAAGTGTAAACAGTGAAACAAAAATCAGATAGTTGATTAAGACTCCTGAATGGCAACAATAATATGAAACTTATGCTATACTTTATAATAAAAATATTTTAAGTATTTAAACACACAAAGAATACAATAAATAGGCAACTATTCTAAAACACTTCACAGTGAATTATTCAACAATGCTTCATTTTCTTTCTAAACATTATTAAATGGCCTAGACCAAAGGAAATTTTATGAAGAAAAAGAAAAGAATCAGTACAACGGCATTCTTCAAAAGTAACTTTTTTTCAAGTTTTTAAAAAATACCAGTGAAAACTATCAACAAATGTGTTTTTTTACTTACAAGTCTTCTGTAAAGATGCTGGGTGAACTAGGTTGGATGGTAATGCTGACCCTCTTACTGGCTGTTCTTTATGATGATCAATGAAATCTCCCCAAGTTGGCTGAAGCTATAAAACAATTTTTTAAGCACATTAATAAAGTGCAAAATTTTAGAAGCAATTTTTCAAGAATAGAACAAAAATTAAATAATACTTTACCACAGTGGTGCTTAGTGGAGATCCTGCTGGGGTATTGGTGTATGTACTAGTTAATGATAACTCGAGGTCCATATTTGGGGGTTCCCCAAGGGGTGGAAGGGAAGACAGACTATGGGACATGTCCATATCAGCCATGGAAAAGAAAACTTCTTCTTCTAGAGAGAATGAAACTTTGTCAACTTCATTATAATTCCCCCAATTCACATCTTTAAGTAATTTAATATATATTAATAACACATTCTTCTTTCAGAGATACAGTGATGCCCTAAATTTTATGTTACTACCAATGGGGTAATTTCTTTGGATCCAAGATAGATAGCTAATAGAAGGATAAGCTAGCCTACTGGTGAACTTTTTTTTTTTAAACATATGCTAATCCATATTATATGGTCTATTTTTAAGTGTCATATGATTTTAAAACAGTCCAGATTCTAAAACCATATTAATATCTTGCTATCCCTGGCTTCATATGGCTACAGCTATTACTTAAAAAAAAAAAGAGTTCAATACTTTATTTAGAATTCTACTCATGTTCCACTTCCTTCTTTCTGGAGATTGTTCTACCCTCATGCAAATGAAGTCTGTATGGTCAAAATTTCTTGAGTAGACTTTAATTTTTTATTTAGTTCAACATTCCATATTTAAATCGACTCTTACTATTTACGGTACTAGAGCTTACACACTCTGAAACACCTGTAAATGCAAAGTAAACTGGGTAAAGATTAAATTTACAGACAACTGATAGGAAGATTAACAGACAAAGGTTCCTATTTAAAGGAAGCCACTGCAGATCATTATGTGAGCACAAAAGAATTTGACAAAATGAATAATTACCTCCCATTTATCTTTTGTGCAAATCCACATTTTTAACTGACTTTCCGTAGAACAAATCATGATTTACAAAACAAAAGTACACAATCAGAAAGGATACTGCAGCACACATGTGCCAGAGCATCACTGTAAAGCTGTGGTTAGATAAACATACACAATTTAAACCTTCTTACAGCACGGATCTCCTGTTTTCTTCATTACTACACTCCACATCACAGCAGCCAAAATTAAGTTTACCTTGGTCTGTGATGATAATGCATGACTCTGGAGTCAACTTTTGGAGTTGCTTACCCCGGCTAGAAGGTGTACGAGCCGTTTCTGTCTCATAAAAGCTTTGCTCTGAGGATACAGCGGCAGAGAGGGAATCTTTCCTCAAATAATACCGGTTTAATTCCATTTGGATTCGATATTCATCTTCTTGCTGCATGGGTCGACTTTTTCTGTCTTTATTAGCTAACCCTATTTTGCTTGAATTTTCTACAAGCATGCAAAAGGAAAGCAAAACAGTAATTAAATTTGGACTTACTTAATTATTTCTCTCTCAACCCATATTTATCCAATATCAATGCAACTTACTACCACAGTCAGTGCAAAATCACCACTAACAATCAGACATCTAAGTGAGAGCTCGAAGTAGCCAGCTAGGAATCACAAGATCTTATCTTTGATAGATAAGTCATTTAAAAGAGTGCTTTTAATATGTCCTATTTACTGTGTTTAAGAATTATACCTTCTTGGTTGTATGAAGTACTATCCCCAACCAAGGAAGTCAGTCAGTTCTGAAATGTTAAGTATGTGACACAAAAAAATCTGACTGATAATTTGTGCCATAATATAATTTGAAAGACCCAATCAAATTTAACTATTGAGGATTCTTATTTATATTACAGCTTTAAGTTCACATATTCCTATATAACCATATGCTACATAATTTAACTAAAAGGGTTTAAAGAATTAGAAATAGTAACAGAGTTATACTTGCCTGGTCCAGCAATAGCTGCTAACATATCCAAAAGCAAGTGTACCTGCCTTGGCGACAGGAACAGATGTACAGAGTCTATCTGCCCATCAATATCCAACTTAAAAAAAAAAAGAAGAAAAGAAACCTACTCAGGATGAACAATCTTTATAAGCTCATTACCACAAATCCCAGAGTATTTTAATGCAGTGAGAGGAATACTGTTTAGTCTTAGATTCCTTCACCTAAGATTCTATTAATTCACACAATCTAAATGAAAAGATACAAGGCCACTACAAGGGAAAATCCTCTGAAGAAATTTCCTGTTGACAAGTCCAATGTCATATCTCACATCTCTGAGATTTCTGAGTATTTAAAGTATCTGAAGGGGCATAAGACATAAGGTATTTGAGGAGGCCTAAGACATAGTCTCCAAGAAAGAATATTAAGATAGCAGTAATAGAACATTCATTCTCATCATCATTTCAAAAGACTCAAATCACAATCTTTAAAGCTTGATTCAAACCAAGAGCAAATAAAGTTGGCTTTCCTAAGTCTACCCATGGATCACACTCCCTACTGGAACAGCATGGACCTTCATAACCAACAGCATGCCCTCCGAATGCCCGCTGCCCTCCACACAGTCCGCTCCCCACTGGCACTGAGCCACAGCAGGAAGAAAGTGCTCATGTGAAACCCCCTTTTCTTTTCCAACTCTTTGTCCATTTTTCTCTCTAGAAAAAAAGCCCCATTCCACTCTCATGCTGATTCCTGTGGAATATACCCTGACAAAAGCAACTACTCTGTTCTCTCATCACATTCTGAGAAGTTACAGATTCTGGCCTCAGTTTTCACTCGCCTCCTCTTAGCTCTAATGCCAACACTGACTCCTGTTATTTTTATGCCATTTTACAATTAAAAAATAATTCAATTAAGAAAACACATTTATATTTGGATAATGGCATCTTTCCCAGGAGAAAAACAAATTTCTTCTGATTCTAAAAACAAAAAATAAAATAAATTACACAGTGACTTTGAGAAATTTCCATTATCTAACTAATAAAATAAGACATTTTCCAATAATAATAATCATTATTTATCATTTTTGAGTATTGGAGCACTATGTTAGATGCTTTTATTTTATTTCCTCTAATTCTTGTACTGTTCCTGTTTTACAGATAAGGAAACAGGTTCACAAAGATTAAGTGATTTATCCAAGGTCTAACAGATCCAGAGACAGAATTTTAACCTAGGTTGACCCATGGAGTACTTGTTTTATGGGGTTCCATACTGACTGCTGACACCCCAGGCCATGAATCAGCAAGGAGTTAAGGCTGGGGAAAGTGAGAAAATCTTTCTGATCATATGCCAAATTTAAAAACTGTTTTGTAATTTCTCAGCATTGAAAGCACAGTCTCTGATCTTTATTAGAATGCATGATGAAGAAAGTTTCATTTCTAATTTTCATAGAATTATTTCATTATTAGTAATTCTGAGTTTGGCATACAAAGAACAAGGTACATATTACCTTCCTCTGGAAATATTAAAAAAAAAAAAAACAACTAAAATACTAGATTTCAAAAGCCAACATATGGAAACAGCCTAAATGTCCATCAACAGATGACTGGATAAAGAAGATGTGGTATATTTATACAATGGAATACTACTCAGCCATAAAAACCGACAACATAATGCCATTTGCAGCAACATGGATGTCCCTGGAGAATGTCATTCTAAGTGAAGTAAGCCAGAGAAAAATACCATATGAGATCGCTCATGTATGGAATCTAAAAAAAAATGAACATAAATACAAAACAGAAAACAGACTCATAAGACATAGAATACAAACTTGTGGTTGCCAAGAGGGCGGGGGGTGGGAAGGGACAGACTAGGAGTTCAAAATTTGTAGATACTGACAGGCATATGCAGAATAGATAAACAAGATTATACTGTATAGCACAGGGAAATATACACACAATCTTGTGGTAGGTCACAGTGAAAAAAATATGACAATGAATATATGTATGTTCATGTATAACTGAAAAATTGTGCTCTACACTGGAATTTGACACAACATTGTAAAATGACTATAACTCAGTAAAAAATGTTAAAAAGTAATAATAATAAGAAAATAAAATACCAAATTTCAAACTCAATGTAACACGGTAATTGAAACAAAACGTCTCTAAATTCAATATAAGCAGTTCCCTATTTTCATATATAATGCATTCCCAAAAACATCTGATAAAACTGAGGATGTGAAACACCAAACTTACATACTACTTGAGGGGTGAACAGTCTCAGAGAACTAAAAATAACATGAAATATTCCATACCATTTTGATCCCACAGTTGAAAGACAAGTCTAATGAAAGAGACTAAAGATCTGACACTTTGGGCGCCTCTAACTCATGTCATCTTTGTAGTGTACTATGTTTATGAGATCTGTGTTTCTCACTGCTACTATTCAGAACTTTAATTTTTCCATTTAGCAGCCATTATCATTAAATAAGAACAAAATGTACTCAAATACTCCAGTTGCCGCACAAAAAATTACCATACAGGCAAGAACAGTAATATCTCCAAACATTAAGCCCTTGGCTAACAGACAACGCCACCATGCAATAGTTCCAGATGCTCATCTGTCACCTAATACACAGATGTCCAAAAGTAACATTTAAAAGGCATTTATACAAATCAATACATAATGTGCAAAAGTTTTGATCTGCACAAAAATGAAATATACAAATGTTGAGGGCTGGCTATAATTAATCAAAACAGAACTAAAGAAGTTATCGCTATGGTTCTTCCTTCTTCAAATGACAGTAAATGCATTCCTCAGGGGCATGGACGCATTCAGTTTCCCAAGGAAGTTACCACAGCAGGGACTCCCTGTAGTGTCTGCACATACATGGCGCTCTGCTCCATTAGCAACCCCATCATGTTATTTGATGAAGAGGCTTCAGACCTGTGGGTGGATTTTGTACCATCTGAGGTAGGACAGAGCACAGCCAACGGGGAGAAGGGACAGTCAGTAACAGGAATGCTGCCACTCTAACCTTCACCTTCCTCCTGCTGAAACTCTAACCAGGCGCTCCAGTCCAAGGAAGGACTTCCGGTGATCCTTCACTCTCCTGAAAACCGTTCTTCATACAATCACATGCACTCAGTGGCCCCTTCTTCCATGTTCCCACGGCCACGTCTATGTCCCTTATTACACCTTTTACTAAGACAAAGGTTGTATTCCACTCGTCCCTGCAGCTGTCCCAAGAACCTGCATGGGGCCTGGCAGACAGCAGTTCCCCAAACGTCTAGAGCTAGTTACGTCCGGGGATAAAAAATAAATATCCTGATGTCTCTTAAACTACATTTTACACAAATATAGAAAATTAGTTTCCAGAGTCTGAAAATAATACTTGCCAGACACATTATTAACTGACTAAATAAACACAAGTTTCCCGATTCTTCACTGTTCAATATTGTTCCCTAAGAAACAAGTACAGCTGTCTTTACAGTACCTTCAAAAAGCTATGAGATATCATGAAAAAATCAATCTCTTTACATAAATATTATACAACTATAAAAGCAGTCATTCTGTTCAAACGTATCAGTGAATATTTTTACACACATGTAACTAAACATCTCCTTCAGTCAACTTCTTGCTTTTCAAATCTCTCTTTCTTTAAAGTTGTTAATTTTATGATGACAGAGATTCTTTAAGCAATTCCTAGTTACACAAACTAATGAACATTTTTGAACGTGGGGACAAGTGAGTGTAGTAAACAGCTCCAAATCCTGAGCTGCAGCAAATGCGCAAAGGCGTCCCTCACATGAACTCTGTGATCTAAGAACAGAGGCGCCAGCTGAGGTGAAAACACTGACTCCAAGACAGTGGGGCCCTAGGTACAGGACAACCTACAGCACCCAATCAGTGGGTCACTGCGCAGGTTAAATGATGCTTGTAGCTTTGTTTTGTTTCTAATCTACAGAAAATAAAACAAACACTTACCTTAGCTCCAGGAAGTACTTCATTCTGTTTCAATGTAAGACTCAACTCCAACCTACCAATTAGCCCTCCAATCTGCACTGGGTCAGAGGGTGCTACCTCCGGCAAATTTCTAGTTAGTTGTGGGTGTGGCTCATAAACAATTTTGGGATTCCAGCTAGGTGACAGCTTTGGCTCAGTTTCCTACAATAACGCAAGAAGAAAGAAAGAAATTCTTTAAAATACCTTAGTATAAATAAAATGAAATGCAAAATACAATTGTCAAATTAAGAAGACTAAAGTAGATGAGTTGAAAACTGTACTTCATGTCAGTGGATAAACCAGCATCTTACAGCTAGCACGAAACACAGTACAGTTCCTTGATAATAAAGGCAAATTATGGAAAAGGGAAAAAAGCACAGTAATGGTTCAAATTATATAATAAGAAAATTTAATAGATGTTCTATAATTAAGAAAATCTGATTTGTAAGATAAAGTAAAAGATAAATCATGGAGTGACTAATTTTTTATACAAGGACTCTCTACTCTTAGAAGGGATTACCAGAGTTCCTTAATTATATAGCTTCTGTAAGATATGACTTGTAAGATAAATTTTCAGCAATACATTCATTACATAAGGTAAACGTGAACACTGCTTGATTTCCTGTTTTTACTGTAAAAATGACATTGGATGTTAATATACCATTTCCCCCCAAGACATAGTATCCAATGTCTCTCTATTAAATTAATACAGCAATGGTAGAAATGACATTAATTATAAATGTATTTTTAAATCTCTGAAATATGTACCCACACTACTGAATATCTGTGTTAACTCCCAGATCAGGCAGAAACCCATCAGTACACACTATCTATCCTAGGAAAATTTAACAGCCCTCGTGTAAACCTTTCAAAAGTCTATGATTTCGTTTTCCGTCTTCTTTTCCTTACCGCTGGTGCAGTTGAACACACTGGGGAAGATTTTGCTGATGCAGAAAACTCATCCCAGAAGAGAGACACTCCAGAGAGCTGCAGTAACTTGTGAGCAAACGCTGTGGGCTGATGCACGTTGATTCCTGAGGACTCGTCGGCAGCTTCATCGCAGTACATTGTCCTGAAAGTTAAAAACACAAAGAGCATTTGCATAAAACTCCTAGGAAAACCTACTTGCAATTTTAAGAAACGCACAAAGCTGTTAAAGTTTCAAGAGTTGTTCAAGTGTCAGCTGTCCTCAGAACACACCTACAAGGCGGGTCAGCATTACCATGCTTTACTCCAGTAGATATTTTCATGAAGAGACATCAACCCCAAGAAGGTAACTTTCTGAGGCTCCTAAATTTGGGGGGAAAAAGAAACTCCCTAAAGTTCATGTCAAGGATAACAATTCCTGTGCTTCCTCACAAACATCTCTTAGTAACAGTGAGATGGCATTTGGCTCCAAGTCACAAGTCTGACGTGGCATTTCTTGAATCCTGTAACTACTCCATGAGTTCTTATGACTCATCTTCAACTTAAATAAAACAATGTTGTCCTAAATGCATTAGATTTTAGACAGTTTTTAAATATACCATTTAAGGTAATGCAACCTAATTTCAAGGTTCTGTTAACAATAACTGTTTCACTAATAGGTATGTTTTGTGAAGGAAAAATCAGAACATATCTACTTAAAAAATGCGGTAAAGGCCCCCACAGATCCACATACCAAGCGTCTTCCGTGCTTCATTCTGCTTCTCTCTGCTAGCAGGTCAGGTGAAGAGTTACCAGCTCAAAACAACACTCAGCAGTGTGCATGCGAATCAGTCCCTGTTCTGGAGCTGTCTACAGGCGCTCCAGGTGGGCATACACAAAAAACTAAAAACGATGTGTTTGTATCTTTTTTAAGTAAATCACTATTTATACAATTGACCTTAAATATATCCTCACAGAATCCTCAAAGAAAACAGCAGTCTTAGCCTAAAGCAATACTTACATCGAAGAAAGCAAAGCAAAAAAAGCCTTCCACATTAATGACACAGACCTAAATAGTACACTGCTCATGTGAAAAATCAAACTCTCCAACAGGAGTGCCTTAAATTTAGTTCCACTCAAATATTCATTATTTTGATTTGATATTAACTAAAATAATTACTTGCTTTGTGAATTCAAATATTCACCATATTATATATAATTATACCCTGAAACTTTCAGTTTTCAATAATGGGATTGGAACATAACTTGAAGAATAGCACTTAACTCAAAAAAATTTAATATATTAATTTAATATAATCACCTCTCATCTCCAAAAGCATCCTGAAATCTAATGATTCAGATTTTATTACTTATAAAGGGAAGAATAGGGTCATTTGCTTTCAGACAGAATAAGTCTTACCTTTCTATTCGAATTTCAAGTGCAGTTCCAGTTTTGGAATTTTCTGGCACATGTTCAACTCTCAAAACAGTGTCTATAAAAGTGACTTTTACTCTTCTTAGTACTAGAGTAAACAAACAGGTAGCCATCAACATGAGACCATATGTATACTAACTACAAACTTCTAATGAAAGGAATAAATACGAAATTAATTTGACAAGAACTCACAAAAGTGGAATTTCTTTCCCTAAAAAAATCCCCAAATCTTGAGTTTGGTAATAAATATTTTGCCTTGCTGAGCGCTTACCCCGTGTTACACCTCAGCTTGGGGCAATGACTAATACTGTCGAATTCTAACCCCCACATCATACAAGCGTAATGAAATAATCATAGGAGAAGCTAGGGTGAAAAAGAACATGAAATTAAGCTGAATACAATACTTAAAATAACCTCAATTGTAAAGTTCTGAAGTAAGAATAGTAATTCTTTAAAAAAAAAAAAATCACTCCAGTAAATTTTCCTGATACAAGGCTAACTAAATAAAGGTACTAAATTACTAAATAAAATCTAAAATTTTTCAAAATATTCAATAATGCCAAACCTGTTTCAATGGTTTCAGCAAACTTTTCAAGTCCTTCAAAAGGCTGGGTTCCTTCTCCTTGCTCATCTGTTAGTTTCTGGCTAAGACATTCCTTTGCCAATTGCATACTGCTGGTCATGAAACTTGACCAATACATAGGCTCAGAACCAGTTGCTGCAGAAAATATAGATTAATCCTAAACAATTTCTCACAGTTACAACAAACCCATTTCTTAAAATTACACATTTCAAACACATAAAATTCTTAATTCTCCAAGAGATATTAAGCATCATGATGTTACCCATGGATACAATATTCTAGAAATTACTCTTGAGATTCAAACATCATCTTATAATAATATAAGAATAATAATTGAAAAGGAAAATGACAGATTTGTAAAGCAGACCACAGAAAAAAGTCCAGAGATATGTGCTCTCATTACATGATATACACCTGCCAAATATTAATTCACAAAGTCATTCAAGCATTTTATATACATGGTACTGTTCAAAATACTGTAGAACAGGGGTCAACAAACTTTCTGTAAAAGGTCAAATAGTAAATATTTTAGGCTTTATAGGTCATATGGTCTCCATCACAACTACTCAACTCTCACTCTAGCACAAAAGCAGCCAGAGAGGATGGATGGATGGATGAATGAATGAATGAATGAAGACAGACAGAAAGAAGTTTCAATAATAATTTATTTACAAAAGCAGGTGAGAGACCAGATTTGGCCTGTAGGCCATAGTTAGCTGACCTTGCTGAAGGGGATAGAAAAATAAAATCATTATTAATTCTGCCCTCAAAGAGACTACAAGATAGTGGAAGAAAGAGAATACTATCACGAAGAATTAACAGGCAACTACTGAGTGTCACCAGAAAATATTACGACAGCTAAGAGAGGCTAGTTCTTCCACCTGAAGGAACTCGTTGGAAATCTGGCAGAGGCGGCAGCTGACCCAGGCTTCAGAAGCACAGTAGATGCATGTAGATACAACAGAAGAGCATCCTTGGAGAAGGAATACATGACTAGTGAAAAATCCTTTCCAGATCTTCTCCTATGAGAGAATTCCACCACACTTCCTTACGCTATTCAAAACAAACTGACAAGGATTACTAGAATTATTGCCTTCCAAAATTAAATTTAAAAGTCCTTCTAGTGAAATATTTTTAAAGTAAGGGGAAAATATTTTACTTTCTGTAGCAAAGTATTACTATATCTACTCAGCTTGGTTGAAAGATAAAATATTCTTGCTAATTAAATACCAGATTACAAAGAATTCTCATGCACAGATTACCAATTTTCAAAATACAGGTACTATAATTCTACTTCGGTGTTTCAGGCAGCACTTGGGATTATAACTCTTCAAGCCTATCTTTACAAACATCACATGTCACTGAAAGAATTAAAGTTCATAATTTAAGATGATTTACCATCATGATTTTACTGGCCTATAAAACCCACAGACACACACACTCCGCAGTAGACAACACAGGACACAACACAGCACAGTGGTTAAGAACACGGACTCCAGAAACAGACTGCCTAAATTCAGATCCCATCTTTTCCACTAAACTAGCTATGACCTTGGACAAGTTATTAAACCTATTTGTGATTCAACTTCCTGTTCGGCAATGGAGATAATAAAAAGTATCCATTTCAAATAGTTATTGTGAGATAATACTTGTAAATCACTCAGAACAGTATCTGGCAAAATGAAGCACTCTATACATGTTTGGCAAATCAGAAAACATCTTACGTGTAATTAAAACTACCACACACATATACTTGTCAACAATGACTTACTACTACTTTAAAGCTTTTCCCTCCCAAAGTTTTCTTTCAAAAATCTTCAGTCCTAAGATAGAGGTGAAAGAACAGTACAACGAACACCTGCATACCCTACACACAGATTCATCAAGATTACCACACACACTCCAACTTTCACTGAACTATTTGAAGGTAAACAGCAGACTTCACAACACTCACTCCTAATTACTTCAGCATGTAACTCCTAAGAACAAGACCAGTCTCCCGCAAATGCTCAATTCCATTAACACACCCAAGCAACTTAGCACTGACACAATAATATCTTATACTCATTCAATACCCAGACTTCCCCAGCTGCCCCAATGATACCCTTCATGGGAAAAAAACAAAACTAAACTGAACAAAAAACATAATTATGAAGTAAAATTAATTATTCATGCTTCAGTCTCCTTTAATCTGAACAGTTCCTCTTCCTTCATTGTCTTTTATGATACTGACATTTTCTTAACAGTACTAACCAGCTAGTTTATAGTTTCTCTTATTTTCAGTTTGCCTGCTGTTTTCTTATGATTTGATTCAGATTAAGCACATTTAGCAGGAATAGTACAAAACTGATATCGCACCCTTCTCAGTCCACTACATCAGGACACACGTGTTGTCAGTCTGACCCATGACTGATGAGGTTAAGTTTGATCACTCAGTTATGTGCTGACTGTCAATTTCCTCCACTGTGAAAGAACAATTTTCTCTTTGTAAATAATATGTAAACAGTGGGAGTTATTCTGATACTGTCTAAATACCAAGCTCCTCAACCAGCCTTCACCCAGTGCTACCAGCATTCACTGATGATCCTCACCTGTACTTTTACTATGGTGGCTGAAAACATGGTGATACATTATCATTTATGTTTATAAGTAATAGCAATAAAGAACTTTACGTTCTCCTTGCCCTCCTTACATAATATTTACATATTTGTATTCATATGGACTTAGGTTTTTTTTTTTATTTAGTGTGTTATAATCCATTATTGTCATTACCCTTTCTGATACTCAAGTTTTCCAGATTTGGCCAGCAGAAGCCCCTTCAAGCCCAATCCTGTATCCTTCTAATATTTCTCCATCAATCTTTGCGTACTTCCTTGTTTCTGGCACAATGTTTGAATCTTTAAGACCTAAGTCATTTTATAGATAATTGGTAACAAATAATTAAACCAATCATCTGTATACTAAAGTTCCTATGGGTAAGTAAAGAGAGAAATAACCCTAAAGATAACAATCACACACACTCTACAAGGACCACATTCTAACAGTTTATCTACTGAAAATCTTACAAACACAATGCATCGTAATAAATTTAAAATACTGAATTTAATGCAATTTGGTTACTTTCCCAATCTCTAAAGAATTAAAATAGAAACCAGCAAACAGGAAAATCATAACACACCTACCTAGGCGAGGTCTAGGTCGGAAGACCATTTCTAACCCTTTCACTTCCAGTGCACAGTTATCCTGTAGCAAGGAGCCCCATGGAACTGACAGAGAAATTGACTGTATGAATCCTTCAGTGACTTCTAAAGGCGCATCTGCTGACTCCAGGATCTCATTGAGACACTAAAGAGAAAAACCAAGTGCATTTTGATATCACAGCAACAAGAGCTTAAAATTGTTAATTTATTCAGAAGTGCTAAATATGTTCATATGTATGTCAGGCACTAAGGATATAAAAAGTAGAGACCAAGATAAAGATGATTCCTGGTCCTTCCTAAGCATACAAAATAGCTTACCATGAAAGACACATGTTAATTCAAGTGTGATGAGTTGCATGACCAAAACACACTGTACTACTTGAGTGTGTGAAAGAACCTAACCTGGAGATTCAAGGCAGGCCACCTGAGGAAGTGCTATTTAAAGCTGAGACCAGAAGGCTGAGGAGCTTACCAAGCACACTGGTCCAGGCAGACAACAGCATGCAGAAGAACTCAAAGAAGGCAGAGGTCAGAGAGTGCAAGCACACGTATTTGAAATACAAGAGTATTTGGGGGAAGGGTGTGGGAAGCTGCTTTAGTCTTTAGTGCGGCATCCCAGGGTGATGAGCCAGAGACAAGGCTACACAGATAAGGGTGACTGGGATCCAAAAAGCCTTGTCGGTAATGTTAGAGTCTGAAATTTATCTCAAGGGCAATCTGAAGTCATTGAAAGATTTTAAGCAAAGATTGTCATGATGAGATTAGAACTTTTAGTTGGTCACTCCTGCTGTGTAGAGCACGTACTGCTGGAAAGCAAACTCAAGCAGAGAGGCAGATTCAAGCAGAGGAACTAGAGAAATTGGTTTAGCAAGGATAGTGACAATGAGGAAAGTTAGAGACAGATGAATTTTTGTAATGTATTAGGAAGCAGATTTAATTGGCATCATGAAGAGTAAAGAAAAGAGGGAACGAAGAATGACTCCCAGGCTGCTGGCCTGGAGCACTGCTTAGACAGTGGGACCACTGACTGAGGACAGGGGAAGGGGAGGATGAGTTCAGTTCCAAACAGCACATCTGAGCAGACATGGAGGTGGAGATGTCTAGAAAGCAGCTGGATGGTCTGGTCCAGAGCTCAGGTGGGCCATCTGGGCTTGCAATACTGAAAGGCATTACTAACTCAGAGGGGTAAACGAAGCCGCAGGGGGAGGAGAGAGAGCCTTTGGGAACTGACGTAGAGTAAAATGACAAGCAGTCTAGGAGAGAATCCTGATAAACACCAACATTTAAGAAACAGGTTAAGAAAGAAGAACCTACAAAGTAAACTATGAAAAGCAAACAGAGAAGTAGAAGGAAAATCAAGAGAGCCTCTTGTCCCAGAAAACTGTGGAAAGACAACATAAAGAGAGGAGTGGTCAAGTGCAGCAAAAGCTAACAAGAAGTCAATTCTGGGGCAACCCACCACCATCTCTCTGGATTACTGCAGGCGCCAGCAGTCTCAATTCATTCTCCAGGTGGCTGGCCTCCCACACCCACCTTCTGCACCTGGCTCAGACCTACTTGGCCCTCATTTAAAACACCACTTCTTCCGGGAAGCTCACTTTCAGGGTAGAGTCAGTCCTCCTGTTAGCGAGTCTTCTGTCACTCTCTACTTCCCCAACACTTATCACACTTAACAATTACTTGTTCAATTTACTAACTCTTTGTTTCTAGATCATAGGCTCCTTGAAGACAATAATGAGTTTGTTGAATCCTATACTCCAAGTATAGTGCCCATAAGAAGTATACAATAAATATTTGCTTAATTTTTAAAAAGTCAAAGATTTTTAAATGTCCATTGAATTCAGCAACATTCAGGGTACGGGTGATCCCACTGAGAGCAGTCTCAGAGGAGTGTTTACAACAGAAGGAAGAGAGAATTAATGTAAGTATAGTTAGTAGAATAAATGTCTTTTTGGCAGACAATATAGAGTGTTTGAGTTGAAATAACAAATATACATTAAACACTAGTCTGCATGTGAGGTACTTCCTATATGCTCTGTGGCGTAAGGGGAGTGTTGCAATTTCTTGTCTACAAGCCTCATGTTGAACACTAACTGGCTCACATTTTTTTCACTGGAGGCTACTACTTTAATTGGCTTTCCTCATACTGGTATTTGTGTGATCCTACAGACTTCCTAAAGAGCACATGGGCATGGATGGTTTTAAGGTATACATATGTAGATCCTCAATCTTCAAATATATTCCTTCCTAAAACTGATCTTCCTGAGAAGAGTACTTAAAGAAGCAGCATCGTGTTAGGTCTCCTTTCCCATACGCCCTCGTACAGGCTCCCTTCTCCCACTTAGCCAAAAAACACACACCTTTTTCCCTCCCTGAGCCCTCCCTTATACGCTGCCTAGGATGTAAAAACCCCAGGCAGGGCCTGCAGTGAGCTGCCTCGTGTCTCCCCATCCTACACGTGCTTTGGGTATGACAATCAAATTCCAAGAACTAAGCGATGCCACTCCTGCAGAATCCCTACAATTCTCATCTACTTATTTATGGCATCAGTGTTTCTCAAGCTTAAAACTTTTAAAAATGTAGATTGAAATTTACAAAGAATCTTATCAAATTATTGCTGCAAGTATATTTATCTATTGATACATGAACAAATCAGGGAAGGGGGGAAACACATCCATAACATGGATAAATATATTTCCAATAAAAGTTTTTATGTTTACTTATTCAAATGTATAATATGTTTATACTGTTTTTGAGCAACTGCACTCTAGTAACTATAATAACCACACAATCCAGAGGAAAAATTTAACACTGAAAGCCTAATGACTATATTGAGATACTGATAAGCTCAACATGATAAGCCCAGAGCAAACACTAAGAAAACCACTAAAAAATTCAAAAAAAAAGAAAAAATAGTGAAGAAATCATTATGGGAATTAAAATGTTACACCAGAAATACACGTACTGCAAAAGAAAGCTTAATGGTAACAAAATTTTTAATATCAATTTTGTTACATGTTTTTATTGCAGAGAAACAACAGCATGAGCAATAAAAGACATAGGCATAAAATATGTAAATTACAGGAAAATTCTGCAGAGGAAGTAGGGTGGACAAAGGAGTTCAGTGGGAAAACACACAATGTTAAATTTCCAAATATTAATGAAGACTTTGTTCAAGCATTTTTTTACTATGTAATGGCATTTCGATTCCACTGGGTTAAAAAACTGTATTTTTATTGTATCAGTATTTACAACACAACAAAAATTATCCTCTACAACTATCTAAACTTGTAATGAAAAAATTTTTAAGTCAATTTTTAAATGTACAAGGAATATGGTAATTTTTCAAAAATCTCTGAAAGAAAATAGAACATGTTTGAAGAATAGTCCTTTAAAACATACTACGTGTTTAGGTCCAAGTTCAGTCACTCACTATCTGGGTCCTTTGGACAAGTTCTTAACTTCTGAATCTCAATTTCCTCATCCATAAAATAGGGATGTATCAATTTCATAAGGTTATTGGAAGAATAAATGAAATAACATGTAAAGCTACCAACATGGTTTCTGGTACCAAGTAAACAATTTATAAATGCTGACTATGGTTCTTTGTCTTCCACAGTGCCTACCCAGCACAGTAATGAGCACTACTGGGAACTCAAGGTGTACTTGGCAGGATGAATAAAAGCAAACATTAAGTGGGGGGACGGTATAGCTCAGTGGTAGAGTGCATGCTTAGCATGCACAAGGTCCTGAGTTCAATCCCCAGTACCTCCATTAAAAAAAAAATTAAGTTATATGTTTCTTTTTAATACATACCATAAGACTAACTAGAGAAGGCTGGTAGTTCCATGATGGGAAGGGTGAAGATTGGTACCCTTGCTTGGCCTGTGTTTCAGCACAATAACACTTACTGGAGCATATAGTCTACATAAGCAAAACAGACCTTTAAACAGTAGAATCTTTGTAAGAGACAGAAAATGACAACAGTTTTCTGATTTCCTGGAGTTTTTTATGGACAAATATTTAGGAGTTGAATTTAAAAATAATAAGCAATTTTCTTCTTCACAAAGAGAAGAATTCTAAATACAGCTACCATTTATGTGATGACAGATGGCTATTGGTAGCATCTGTATATTCCAAAAAAACAAAACATACCATCTGTCTTCTCAAAGATATCTCACTTTATTAATCAGTGAGAAAAGCAGCTGCATTTCAAATACTTATACCATAGAGAGGACATTCTGATAAATGCTTGGAAATGTTTCCACTGTTACACGATTTTGTTGCTGAGACAATGTCTATTAAAAAAACTTCCTAAAAAATCATTATCTACACAGGTTACAAAAGGTTTGAACGCATGAAAAATTATCTCAACGAATCTAAAGTCTACTGAACAGTGTTTTTAAAAAGGGGTTTTAAGGTTAATTCTTTATATATATAAATGCAACACCTTCCAATTAATTAGCAAGAATAAATGATTGAGATCAAGGAAGACAGGAATGTCATAGGCGATTTCAACACAATCCTCTGCGTAATTGATGGCTGAGACATCAGGAATGTCGCCAATGATGTGATTCCTCCATTTGGATCTATGAATCTTTGTGAGGTATCTTTTTTCAGTCATAAAAGTCACTAAAAGCAAGTGTCAAAAGTAACTGAATATGGAATCAGAAGTTTAAATAGTTACATCTAAGTGTCACACCAAAATTTATCTTAGTCATCAACACCGTACACTACAATTAATAACAAAATCAGCAACAGTCAATGTTTACTGGATGATTCGACATTATCATTTTGGTTGGGCATATTCCTCATCTTCAAGGAGCAGAACAAAACATAACCTTAGATTAAGTCCACCCCTAAGTTATTCTTCCAATGATCCTGAAGTCAAACTGTATAATTCAAATATTACCACCTCGGATTTCCCATGAGGATTAAATAAAAGCACACAAATGAGAGTGCCCAGGACAGTGCCTGAAATAAACAAATGCTCAATTACATTAACTGCTCTTTCCTTCGCTTGAAGCCATGTGACTAATTAAGAAATATTAGGCTCAGAGAATTAGGTGGGCTTGAATTCTCACTATATCCCTTGCTAGCCTTGTGACTTGAGGCAAATTATTTAGTGCCATCTGTGAAATGGAAATAGTAATACCCACCTTATAGGATTAATGTGAAAAGTAATTAAAGAATAACGCATACAAAGTCATATGAAACAAAAAAAGACTTGTTAATAAGTGCCCAACCCTCCTCCTTCAAGACAGCCTATTCATAATTTTACCGAAAGGATAAACTTACGGGCCAATGAATTTTAAAATACCCATCAGAATCTGGTAAGAATTACAGCAATGCAGTACCCTGACATAGTGCCTGGCATGGAGTGAACCCTCCATTAATGTTTACTGAACTCAGGTGAATTACTATGTCCAGTGTCAATTGGCTAACTGTGGCAGAATGGGTGACCATGGGGTGGGACTGGGTCTTTCTGCTACTCAAACCAGGGCTCTTCCAATATTCTGTGTATTCTCCCTGGTTTAAGTCATCTGCTTGCTGATAAAATTACATGCTTATGTATATGGAGTTCGGGGAAGTGGGAAAGCCACTCCATTCTTGTCAAACTCAAGACTGAATACACGTGAAGTAAAATACGATGCACTGAACACAGAAATGCAGGTACAGATCTACGTGGTTGAGTTAAACTGCACACCAAGCACCTGTTAAAAGAAGTCAATTCACCACCTCTGGATGACAAGTGGAAAACAGGTTTTTAAACGTTTGAAAACTGCAGCTTCAGCGCTTATTGCAACACCTGTTTTTTACGACTTGTCACATGAAGGAAAGAGGCATAACCAAAAGGCACAATTAGGGTCACACATGCATTCACCGGCTGGCCCTAAAAACGTAACAAGCAAAAGCTGGCAAACCGGCAGACGTGGCCTTCACCTAACCTTCTAGATTGCAAAGGCTGTACGGAGGCCGCAGTGTGTAAGTAACCAACCTAAAATAAATAAACGAATAACTAGGCATTCTGACATCCCCAAAGTTCCTCCTCATCCTTAATCTTTCCGGAGTGTCATCCCATGAAATACGGTTTGTTTACACAGAACCCGGTGACCCCTCCTATCCTCAAGGGGGCAAGACTGATCATCTTCTTCCATCGACCACTTTCAGCCAGCTTCACAGACCCCCAAATCACTGACTCAGCTGATTCCCACAGTGTAGATTCCATCACCTCAGTTAAGTTTCTGGAACACGTGGGTTTGGAAGCGCAAACTTGCTAGAAACAGATTAAACAACACTTCAACACATTTCTCTGAGCCCTGCCACACTTGGATCCTAACAATTTCCAGAGAAGGACTGAATCCACGTCACCTGGGGTAACACTCGTTCAAATCGCCCTAAAGAAGGGAGTGAGTCCCGCCCCGCTGGCCGCTGGCAGCTCTTACCCATTTGTCCAGGGGTACCTGGGTGAGGGACCCGGTGCCCTGGTACAGGTCCAGGCTGAGCTGCTCCAGGCTCAGCTTCTCTTGCAGAAAGTGACCGAGGTACCTCTGCAGGAGGTACCGACAGGCCCTCTTCTTGATGGACTCTGAAAACGGCCAAGGCATGATGAGGGCTGGCAGCTGGGCCGGCGGGGGCTGCGGGCGGCTCCGGCCTGGGCGTCCAGGCTCGAGCTCCAGGCCGCGGCGGCGGCAGCGGCGCCTCGGGTCCCGGCGGACGAGCCCAGGCCGCAGCAGGGCCTAAGCCCGGGGAGGCCCCTTCATGCTCGGTCGGCGCCCGCCGTCCCTCACGGCGACCCCATCACCTGCGCCGCGCCGGTCGCGCTAGGCCTGGCGAGTACAAGGCGCGGAGTCCCGGTCGCCCCAAGCCCGGGGCTTCCGAGGGGGTCCTAGCCGACACAGAGAGAGGGTAGAAGAGACCGCGCCGGGAGGCAGCAGAGCCTGAGGCCGGGACTGAAGCGGACACTGCCACCGCAGTCGCACGACGAATTTGTTGTCATCCGCGGGGCGCGCTCCCGACTCTGGGACGCTCCCGCGCGTTCACGAGACCTCTTCTCCCAGCCCGCGACAGGGCGCAGGCGGAAGTGACGCCACACTGGGGTCCCGGAGGCGGGGAAAAGGGCCCGGAAGAAGCAGTTCCGGCTTCGAGAGGGCGGGGCGAGGGCGGGGAGAAGAGGGGGCGGTGCCGCAGGTCGGTTCCAGACGCCTCCGGGGCGCGGAAGAGGAGAGCCGGGATCGCGCGCAGGTGAGCAGCGTCGGGGCCCGGGGCTGGCGGCTGGCCGGTTGCCGAGAGGGATTCGGGGGCTGTCCAGGGGCCCTCGGAGCGGGACGCGATGCAAGGGGCCGGGCCGTGAGGGGCGACGGCAGAAGGGGTCCGGTGCCCGGGCTGAGAGGGGTCTGGGGGCGGGTCCGGCCTGGGCCGTCCGGGTCACCTTAGACCCAGACCCCGGAGACGGGCGCTTGGACCGCTGGCAGCTCCTCCGGGAGAGCTGCAGCCCCTCTCGAGCACCCCTCCCCCCCAGCCCCCCTAGTCCCGTCCCCAGTCCCAGTATTGACCGGTGCCCATTGTCAGCAAGTTATTCGTCGCCCGCCTCATTTAGGTATTGTTTTTCAAAGCTTCATCTTCGCTACTGTTTGTCTAGCGGCTTGCAGTTTACAGAGCGATTCATTCATCCTGGGTGTGCTGCGCCAGCGTCCAGGAAACGAGTTTTCAAGGCATTTGTGGGCCGAACTGCTTTCTCTGATTGATGCCAAAGCCTTCCGACCCCGCGAAAACCTGGGCAAGTACTTGTGCTATTCTTGGAGTGTGCGCAATCGTATTTCTACCTTTTAGGAGGCAACTGCTGCGAGGGCGGAGCCAACCCTTGACTTGGTAATCCCGGAGAAGGCCTGCGTGCGGGAGTTCCGTGACCCGGAAGCCAGGTATCCTGTGTTAGAATCCTGCCCCAGGCGCTTATTAGCCGAGCCACACTGAACCGGCCACTGCTCTCTCTGAGTCTGTGTCAACAGGAAGCGTATTGGGACATCTTATTTCCGAAGATTGTTAGGAAACCTAACGATATCAGTAGGGAACGAACCTAAAAGAGTCCAGATGCCTAAAGTTTAACTAAGAATAGTAAATTAAAACGACCGTTTTAAGGAAGTTTTACTTACATGTTGATAACTTTAACGAATGCCTTAGAAATATTAACACAGCATGGAAATGTTGGCCGGTGGAGAAAGCTTCCCTTGCTCTTCATTCGTTGAAAAATATTTCTGAAGGGTCCATTAAATGAAGTTCTCCACGATGGGTGATGTAAAAAAGGTGAAGAGAAATTCAAGGAGCGTACGTTCTATAGTGAAAGGGCCATTCCTTTATTCAGTATTCAATAAGTATGTATTGATTGCCTGCTCCGGGACAGGGATTGTTGATACTGGGTATACAACAGTGAGCGGATTAAGTCCTTGCCCTCATGGAGTGCTTATTTTTTTGAAGGGAGGAGAAACAAACAATAAGCAAATGTATCATGTACCATGTAGTGATAAATGCTGTAGAAAAAAAAAAGCAGTATAAAGGGAATAGAGAGGGGAAGAGGTTTGTCACTTTTATACATAGGGTAAAGGAAAGGCCTCTCTTGTTTCGTAAGGTGACATTTTAACAGAGACTTAGAGAAGGCAGGAGAGCGAGGCAAGTGAGCATCTGGAAGAGTTTTCCAGGCAGGGGGAACAACAGAGTGCAAGGCCCTCTGGCAAGAGCATGCTTGGTGAGTTCAAGAACATCAGGAGGCAGTGAAGGAAAAGAGGAATGGAAGCTGGGGGATTGGTAGGGATGGGAGTTGAGGCGGGTTCCTATAGGGCCAGTATAAGGACTTCGGCTTTTTACTCAGTGGCTGAATGGGTTTGAGGAATGGAGTGACATAATCTGGCTAGAGTTCTTACAGGATCATGCTAACTCCTGTGTTGAGAATAGATTTGTGTGGAGGTGGGAGGACCAAAGGTGAAAAGGCAGGACCAGTTAGAAAGATACTACAATAATTCAGGCAGAAGATGACAGTGGCTTGGACTAGAGTGATGGCAATGAAGATGGGAAGAAGCAGTTGGATTCTGGATAGATTTTGAAGATGATAAGGCATATTTGTGAATAATAATTACAATACTTGCCATAAAAGGAGTATAAACAAAGTGATGTGAAAATGTGGGCTGTAATCTGGCAGGAAATTAGACTAGACCTTGAGAGGTTTGAACCAGACTTTTGAGAAATGGGTACAATTGACCTCAAGTTTAAATGTTAAATAAGTGACTTCTTTAGGATTGTAGGATTACATTCAGGCTGTCCGTAGAATGTGTGGAATTTCACATATCAGAAAAGGAAAATAAAAATTGGAAGGTTTTTTATAAAAACAGACATGCTCCCTTCAAAGTGTGTTGCCTTGTACGTTTTGTGCTTTCTGGAAGAAATTCATCATAAATTGTTAAGGTGTAGGGCCTGTCGTTATTGTATCTCTGGCTCAAACAGGGTACAAACTCATCCTAAATCACAGTGTTTTGTGTTTTATGAGAGGCCAAGTACTGTGATAAAATGTTAACAGCTAGCATTAATTACGTGAGGAAGACGAAGGTAATTATCAACCAAACATTGTCAACTTTTTAAAAGTTCAGTAAAGGGATTTGAAATGACAGGTTAGAATACCAGGGGCTGAGTGGGTCATGTCAAAATAATCATCCTTGAAAGAAATCCACGTGAAATAAAAGAAAAGCTGAGACATTGGCCTTGTAAGCCTTGTATCTGAGAGCTAACAGAAATAAGATAGCAGTACTCCTAAGCTGGGATCTCAGAATGGTACAAGGTGGCAGCCACAGCTGGCCTACACACTGTAAAAAGAGCCAACCTTGGAGTCAAAGGGCTTAGGTCAAAGAGTAGTCTTTCTTCTTTAAAAATATCTTAAGTACTTTGTTTTTAATAGGTAATAATTAACTGATAATATGTTCCAACTTATTGTGTGCCCGGCACCATGCTAAGCGCTTTCCACATATTCACTCACTTAGTTCTTTCCAAATCCCTTTAAGGGAGATGCTGTTGCTGGCTTCATTTTAGAGAGGTGACTCGTAGGGATTAAGATATCTTGCCCCAAGTCGCGGAGTATGTGACAGAGCTGATATTCTAGTCCAATCAGTCTGTTCAAAAGAGCCCTTTAACCACCACACCATATGGCCACTTACTCATGTTGAGAGGATTTTCCAGACTGTGATGTATGATGCAAATAAAAGTCGAGTTGACCCTTGAACAACGCTGGGGTCAGGGACGCAAACCCTCCTGCACTTGAAAATCTGTGAATAACTTATAGTCAGCCCTCCACATACACAGTTCCACATCCACCAGTTCAATCAACACAGATAGTGTGGTACTGTAGAATTTACTGTTGAAAAAAATCTGCGTGTAAGTGGACCTGCACAGTTCAAACCTGTGTTGTTCAAAGGTCAACTATAATCATGGTTAAGACACTGCATTCTAGCCCTCAGCTGACTGTTGTAATATCAACCGAAAAATGAGCTTCTTTCAAAATGAAAATGTGACATCTGTGTACTGCTCTTGAAATCATTCTGGCTCTGTTCTTTTGTCATGCTGAATATATTACCGTCTTTTGACACCCATTCTTTTGTCATCAAGGACGATCTACAGTCTCTGTCCAGCTCTTTGATCCTGTAAGTTTGTGATGAAACAAAGTCTACTGAATTAAGTAGAGAATAAAGAACTTAGTGATCAGTATCTTGATAACTACTTTCACAAATTCTCCAAAAACTAACACAGCCCCAAAATTATACCAACAGATGAAGTAAGAGCTAGTTCCTAAATAATTTATCTGTTTTCCAAGGAATCATTTAGAAACTTTATGCAAGGTAACGCAATCTACCAGAATAACTAAAAGTACCCTTGAGGTGTTCCAGTTTTTGAAGGAGCTGGCAACAGAATGCTGCTCAGAGGCTGGTAGAGAGCCAGTTTAGAGTTTAAATGAAAAGCGAAGAGGTTTCCTGTTTCATCTCTTTAGATATTGATTTGTTTTATGTTGGTTAGAATGTACCTGTCAGCCACGGGAGGCTGGAGAGGGATCCGAGGAGGTGAGCTACGCAACTGGAAAAATGCACGAGGAACCGACATGGAGCAAAACAGCACTTTATTGCAGTACAAGCGGGTGGCACGCACGCTCAGGTGCACGCATTGGTCCTTTCATTATGCTCGCGCATGCGTATTGTTCATAATGCTTACTCATGCTACTAACGCATGCATATATTTGCTTCTTACCTCATACACATGCAAGTTATTGTGAACTTTGACCTGGGTCCCACGGCCTACTCACTTAAGACCGCCGACATTCCACCCCCTAGGTCATGGGGACCCTGGTCCACAGAACAGAGCACTGTGCCCAAAGACCACAACAACAATATAGGGAACAGCATCCTGTCACTAGACAGGCAGCTGCAATGACCAGGACAGTTGGCCCCCATCTCCAGGAGGACGTTAAGGATGCCCATCACTCCTTAAGGGGGTCTTAAATTACACGATCTACGTGATCTAGTTGTTGATCTATTTCTTGTAGTGCCTCAGCGACTCCCTTCTAGAGACCTGGTATATAGATACAGCGTTCAGTACGTAACACAGTGCATGTGCCGCCTGGACTTGCAGTGAGAATATCCATTGCCGTCCTGTTTTGTAAAACCACCTTTCGCATTTGGGTGGTTTCATCTAATAATTCCTTGATGGCTTTTCTAGTGACATTTAATGCAGCTGATATGTGCTGAGCTAAAGCTTCTACCTGCAGTTCTACACTGATGGTCTCAGCACCTGGCAGGAACAGGGCCAGGGGGTAAAACCGCCAAGCTGCATGCTTTTCACGGTGCCAGCTGGGTGTACAGCAGATCCCAGTTCACAGGGTGCTCCATTAAGGTGGGCTGGATACGTTCAGGCAAGTAAGCTTTACCCCAAGTACAGCGCCCTGTCCATTTAGCCGGGAGATGAGATCATCCATCAGCGCCACATACCCACAGGTACCCTGGAGACAGGAAATCAGTGGGTTTTGTGCCAATCAAATGCCGTCCATCCCACCACGTAGAGGCATTTATATTGTGAGTGATGTTGGCACATAGCTCTTTAGGGAGCTACCCTACTGTGTGATTTGGAGCATCGCTTTCAAAATGCTGCTCCATACAGAAGGGGCTTAGACTTGTTAATTTTACAAGAATACTATTTATCCATCCTCACCCATTCCATACTGTCCTTCCACTTAGTGGGGTGCATTGCCCTGCTCACAACAGAGCATATCTTCGATAGTCTGCCACAGCAAGTCCCAGGGCGATCCTGCTGCCCTGTTGGCGTTCCATTCGGTCATTGCGCTCCAATTAGTTTCGGACGCGGGGTATAGTTGCCATGGCAGTCCATCTCCTGCTTCTATGGGAAGTTCAGTACAGACCCAACAATGAGAGATGTTGTGGACTTCCGCAAATGTGTGCGCCCTGGAGGAGACAGTATTCGTCGTTACCCTGGGCAGAAGGATAAAGCAAAGGTGGACACCGTAATTGGCAAGTCTCTCCCTTCCAGGGGGATGCAGGCTACTTTACCGTCCTATGAGAGTATAGTGGCAGGAAGGGCTGTTCGCCCTGGGCGCTGATACCACACCAATCCGCCCACACTGGGTTGGTTACACTCTGGAAGTGCTTCGGGGGCTATCAGTGGAATTGCCCAGAGTCACGGGGCTTCTGCTTCTTTGAGCAGGGACACCCCCATTTCTCCTAGGGTGACCCGTACATCAAAAGGCCACTCCCCCACACTGTGGGGTCACCTGCAGGGCTTCTTTGGCCCGTCGCCCCGTGGTTCTAAAAGGACCAGCCAGGGGCCTTCAGCCTGAACCTGGTCCTTCCATGTCCATGTGTTCTGTTGTCCTGAGTTCAAAACCCTGGGAGCACGTATTAACGCACGCCCTACTATTGATATATCGGAGGCGTCATTCATGGGCCCAACCCTGAGCCTCCAAGAGCTCCCTCGCAATAACTTATCTAAAGTGGGCTCATACCTGTATGGCAAGGTTGTTCGTTTAAAAGACGTACCGCCTGTGGCAGTGCAGTGTTCCAGCCTCATGCTTGTGGTCTGAGAGCCCTTAATTTATCCTTTAGTAGGCCATTGTATTGCTCAATCATTCCTGCTGCTTGAGGGCGATAAGGCACATACAATGTCCATTTAATATCATTTTCCTCGGCCCATTCCTGGGTCTGTTGGGCAGTAAATGGGGTCCCTCTATCACTTTGTATTTCCAAGGGAATCCCGTAAAAGGCCCATAAAAGTTCCAGGGCTGTGATGGTAGAGTCCTGCGTAGCTTGGAGCACCAGATGAACGAAACCCAGGCCCGTATCGGTGTCTATTGCCGTCAGCAGGTACCGCAAATCCACACTGGAAGGAAATGGACCTATGCAGTCTGCTTGCCATACCTGCAACGGCTGGATCCCCTGTGCAATCATCCCCGCCTGCTGGGCCATCGTCGCTGGTGTGAATGGCACTTAGCACTCCATGGGCATTGCCGTATGGCATTCTTGGCTTCAACTTGGCTCAACTGCCGGCCCCACTGCTCCACTACCTGTCTCATCATGTGCAGGCCTACATGACCAAGTTTCTTATGGAGCCAGAGGCCTATATGGGGTCCCAGGGCCATGACCTGTACAGGGCAAAGTTGGGCTAGTGCGTCAGCGGCATCATTGCCCGGTGCCAAGGCTGGGTGGTGCCCTGGCACGTGGTAAATAGTGTACTGACCTCCTAGGCCTTTGTCCCACAATTGTTTCCACATAGACTATCCCCATAGAGGTTGGTGCCCAATCATCCAGTTCTGCGTGGCCCACTGGGGCAGCCATAATGTGAGGCCTCAGTGTACAGCCCAACTGTCTGTGCAAATCTGTAAGGGGCTGGGTTCATACATTAACGCCATCCATACCACCTGTAACTCAGCCCATTGGCTGGACTGGCCTTCTCCTGTCTCATATCAGAAGGCTTCAGTGGCAGGGTGCAATGGCATTGCAACCCAAGTGGGCGGACTGCCCTTGCAAGAACCATCCATAACCAAGCATCTCCCGGGGGTGGCCCCTTTCCCTCATGAAAGGGAATAGGTGTGGAATCCACCCCCTGATGTGGGAGCATCTGTAAAGTAGGCACAACAAATATCACAGGCCCTAACACCTGCTGCAGCTCTGCAGCCACGGGTCTAGTGGCGTAGTGGGGCTATTGTCCTAAGTAAGCACCCCATTTAGTTAGGGTTGGTGTCTGTGCAGTCCCCGATCAGGGTTGCTTTGCCCACGTATGTATCCGTCCTGTAGTGGGGTATGTGGTCTGTACCTGTACGTCCTCTTTCCCCGTCAGGGGCTCAGTGGCTATCAAAGATACGTAAGTTGCTGACAACTGTTTCTCAATTAAAGAATAATGATATTCAGCCCCTTTCCACAGCTGAGACCAGAACCCTAAGGCACTTTCCATTGCCCATGCTTTTGCCATAATCCCCAACCATATCCATTATCGTGCACATGGACTGTTAGCCGGAAAGGGAGGTCTGAATCTATAGTGCGCAGCGCCTGCACTTGGGCCACTGCCCTCTTAGTTTCTACAAATGCACGTTCGGCTTCATCTGTCCAATCCCAGACTTCTCCCTTCTTAATCAATTTGTAGAGGGGCTCAGCTGTTTGGGCCGGGTGAGGGATAAACACCCGCCAATATCCCAGAAGGCCCAAGTAAGTCTGTAACTGTTTAACCGTCTCCGGACGAGAATATGCCTGGATCTTGTCTCTTACCGCCTCAGGCAGTACTTTGTCTTACCCGACCAGACGACACCCAAGAATCTGACAGAATATCCAGGTCCTTGCACTTTGTCCTCGTTCACGGCGCTCCCCCAGCCCACCAGGGCTTCTTGCAGAGTTGAGGCACTGGTTTCCAAATCTGAAAGAGAATCAAATGCTAGCATTATGTCATCTATATAATGGAACAAACGAACAATAGCCAATTTGTGCCATGTGGCCAGGTCCTGGGCCACCAGGCCATGGCACAGTGTGAAGCTGTGCAGATATCCCTGTGGTAACACAGCAAACGTCCGTTGTCTACCTTCCCAGGTAAACGCAAGCTGTTCTTGGCTCTCGGGCTATGTCTACAGAGAAGAATGCATTGGCCAGGTCAACCACGTAGTGGCAAGTACCCAGTTCATGGGACAGCCGGCCCATCAAATCTGTTATATTTGGCACAGCCGCGTGCATGGGGTGGAGAGGGTGACTTGGTTCAGTTCTCGATAGTCCACTGTCATCCTCCAGGAGCCGTCTAGCTTCCTCACTGGCCACACTAGGGAGTTATATGGGCTATGCAACGGCCAAATAATACTGGCTTCCTCAAGTTTTAAGATAGTCCGTCTTATCTCATTGTGGCCTCTGGGCACCGGATATTGTCTTATGTTAACTAGTTGAGTAGCCTGTGGCAGAACCAGAGGTGCATGATGGGGGTGCCCCTGTATAACTGTTTTCACCACGCGAACTCTCAGGCGAAATTCCCCTTGGGTCGTCTCTATTTGCAATCCTTGTAAAATGTCTATTCCCAGGAATATAAAAACACTAAGAAGGAATAAAAGTAATCAATATCTTTTTTTTATAAACAGTATCTTGATAACCAGTTGCATGAGTCCTCTAAAAACACTTACACAAGCCAAAATTATACCAACAGGAGTAAGAGCTGTCGATGGTTACCTTAACTTTTTTTTTCTTTTGATGGAAAGAGGTAATTAGGTTTATTTATGTATTTGTTTACTTTTTAAGTGGCAGTACTGGGTATTGAACCCAGGACCTCATGTATGCTAAGCATGCATTCTACCACTGTGCTACCACCCTCCCCCCAACCTTAACTTTTAATAAAGAGCATTGTCATAACTGAAGTGGGACGAGCTGTAAAGACTTAGAGAAGGCCCAGCCCAGTACTAACATTCCACCCTCCCATAGCTTCAACCTCTGCCTGTTAACTTTATACACCCAAATCCAGTGCCTGGAATTTCCAGTTTTTTGAGTCAATTCCTTGGGTTAAAGCAGTCCTCTTACTTACTTTTCACTCATATATTCCTCTCAGAGGCACAGGAAACCCTCCGGGTGGGGAGGCATAACCTAAAGAGGACACAGAGACTGCCATTTGCTTTAAAATTCTAGGCAATTTTGCATCACCCCCCATGATACTATTGCTGTAACAGTGACGTGTATTTTCCAGGAGTATCTGCCATGTTTACCCTGTGGCTTTGTATGCCCCATGTCACATAGCAAAGTACTACAGCTTGAGAAGCAAAAAGTTAGCCTTTTTTCTTTGGTTTATTCATTCAGAAAATATTCAGTGAAGACCCACTGTGTGCCAGTCACTGTGCTGATGATACTGACATCACAGACCTCCACTTGCCGTGAGGTATGATGACAAGTACAGAAGCGTCACAGCAGGAATTCTAAGGAATTCAGTGATTAACTTTATCTTGAGATCAGATACAGAATCCTGTGTGTATGAGCTGAATTTGAAAGAATTAAAAGGTCTGAAAGTAGTGTCAAAGTACAATTTTTTTTTAAGTTAAAAACTTGGGTCTTATACAAACATATAGTAAGCATGTGTCAAAAATGGATTAAACTCATGAATTAAAGAACCATCAAGATGGTAAAGTTGATTCCAAGTAGTATAGGGGAGACCAAAAAAAATCAGTGGAAGAAAAACTGACGAAAGAAGATTGCAGAGTTAACTCAAAACTGGCTAATGGGATTTCTACTTCTGGCTAAGACAGAGTAACAGGGACCAGATTTCCCCTTCCACCTGAAACAACAAGAAAGTGGACAAAAAATATATGTAACAATAGTTTTAAGACTCTGGACCTTAGGCAGTGCAAGACAGTGATTCCTGAGAGGCAAGGTGCAAACTGTTCTCTGGAGAAAATTTCCAGGCATGGCTTCGGAAGGAGAAACCCACGTAAAGCCCAGTGGTCTCCCTGAATTGAGGCTTTGGAGCAAGGAGTTCAGGAAGCGCGGGCTGCTAGGACCGAGTAGGAGGTAGAGAACTTCACAGCGAGTGAGAGCTGTGGATACGTACAGAGACTCCCCCTCCAGTCTGCAGCTGAATACTGATCAACATACAGGTATGAGAAACTAGCCAGGGCTGAGGAAAGAATTACCCAAAAGGATTAGAGGAATTTTCAGAGCTCAAACAGAACCAGTTTCTGTTCGTATCTCCCAGAATAGAAGACCTCATAATTCATAGGCTATCCAGTGGAGTACTCAGAAAGGTTTTGCCTCCCTCCATAGTGGGGAAAAATTAACCAGAGATTGAATCAGTTTTGATACTGCCTTAAAGTCTAAAAGCAAGACCCCAAAAGATCAAGCTTTTTCCAGATAACTACATTCCTAGAGCAATGATCAATAATATTTATAGCAATATAAAAATATCCAGCACCAAACAAGGTAAAATTCACACAGTCTGGCATCCAATGAAAAATTACCAGGCATGCAAAGCAGCAGTATACTACCCATAATGATTAGAAAAAAATCTATCAATTGAAACCAACCCAGAAATAACACAATGAAGTGAGTAGACAGGGACATTGAAACATTTATTATAATTATTCCATGTATTCAAAAAATTAGAAGACTGAGCAAATTAAGTAGAAATATGAAAAAGTAAGTTTTCTAAACAAGAATCCAAGTAGAAGAAATTAGATACCCTAAAGAAAAGATTGGAAAAGAACTTGTAGACATAGCAATAGAAACTATTCAAAGTCAAGTAAAACACAAAGAGAAAAGAGACTGAAAAATGAACAAAGGCGTAGGACAACTTCACTTGGACTGATATTCATGAAACTGGAGTCCCCAAAGAGAGGAGAGACAGATACATGTTTGAAGAAATAATGACAAAGTTTTTCCAAATTTGCTTCTATGAACCCACAAATACAAGAGGCTTAATGAGCCTCAAGCAAAAGAAGCGTGAAAACTACACCAAGAGGAACAAAGATAACAATGACATCAGATTTCTCATGGGAAACAATGCAAGCAAGCCGATAGTAAAGAAACATCTTTAAAGTCCTGGAATGGTGGGGATGGGGACAGTCAGCCTAGGATTCTCCACCAGGCAGAAATATCTTTTAAAAATAATAGCGATAGGAAGACTTGTTCAGACATAAAAAAACTGAAAGAATTCAGCAGCCTACACTACAGGAAATGTTTAAGGAAAGCCATTAGACAGAAGGAAAATTATACAGATTATAGATGCACATGTAGATCAACACAAAGAAATGAGAAGCCTGGGCAATAGTAACTGTATGGTTAAATATAAAATGCTTCTTTTCTTATTACCTAAATCTCTTTGAAAAGTAACTGGCTGTTTAAAGCAGAAAGAGCATGTATTGTGAAGTTTCCAACATATTTAGAAGTCAAACGTATGACAAAAATAGCACAAAGACTATATAATATACTCTTGTAAGGTTCTTATACATGAAATGGTATAAACTAGACTGTGATAAATTAAAGATGTATACTATAAACTTTAAAGCAATCACCAAAAACATACAACAGAGAGTTAATAAGCCACCAAAGAATGTAAAGTAGAATCCTAAAAAGTGGTCAGTCCAAAAGTAGGCAGAAAAATAAGGAAAAGGAAATAAAAGTACAGATGGGACAAATAGAAAACAGCAAGATAAATAGTAACTGCATCAATTACAGTAATCATATCAATAATCTCCTAGTAATCATATTAAATGTAAATGGACTAATTAAACACTAATTAAAAGGTAGAGATTATCAGATTGGATGAAAAAGCAGGGCCAAACTATATGCTACCTACAAGATAACCCACTTTAACTATAAAGACATTGCTCTTTCTTCCCATTCTCAGGAGATTTAATCAAATTCCATTGTTTAGGTATTAGCACCCTGTCAAATTGGGCCATTCCTATGTGTCACTCCCTTAACATTTTTCTTGTATTAGACTAGCTAGGCTAATCTCTTTACAATTCCTACTACACCCTGTAGCTTGTTTATTTATTGTTCCCTCTAAAGAATCCTTCACAATTCTTAAATGCTTTCTGCTTATCCATAAATTTCATCTGTGCTCACTCAAGCCCAGTTTTGACTGACCTGTCCCACAAGTCATGAGTCACGCCCCATCAAAACTAACAATTATGTTGTAAATCACAGAATGTCAGAGTTCTCAAGAACAGTAAAGAATTTCCTGTTCATTCCCCCTTTATTCTATAACCGTGAACCCAATGAAGTTACATGGCCAGCCCAAGTTTATACAAGTTTAGTGGTAGTTTGTAGTAGGACCAAGGCATATCATTTTTTCTCTAATTATACATTTCTTATGTTATAATTATGATATGTGTGCATAGCATTAATATGTGTGTACATATTTCATGTGCCTGTCTTACATCCCAAATAAGGCTGTAGACAACTTTAATTAATACTCTAATGCTTAGAAAAAAGCTGGCTTTATAAACTTAGAGTCTAAGTTGACATAGTTGGAGAATAGAAATTATTCATTCATTTTTATCATTTGAAACAATGATGGCTAATTTCCCTCCATAGAATTGCTAAGATTCAAAATAGATTTTGACATATGTATTTCAAAATCCTGCTCTCATATATAAAATAAGCTTTACTTAGTATTTTTACATCTATTGACTTTTTTTTTAACAATAATGTAACTCAGTTCATTATATTATCCACAGGTATTCAGAAAGGTCTAGACCTGTGCTGATACAGTAGGCACTAGCTATTTAAATTTAAATGAATGAAAATTATATAATATTTGAAATTCAGTTCCACAGTCACTCTAGCCAAACTTAAGTGCTTCACAGCTACACGTGACTAGTAGCTACTATACTGAATGGCATAGATAAAGAACATTTCCATCATGCCACAAAATTCTGCTGGTCTAGAATCTCTTTTATGATGATAAGTTGTCTTGATTACAGAAAGGGGAACCAGGGCAAGATTTTAGCAAGATTCACGTTAATGAGTCAAGCATTCTGATAACCCAACAGCACCTCTAATGTTTCAGTAGTAATTCTAGTTGTCCCTTCACTAACATGGGTATGTATTTTCTCATCCCCAGTGGTGCAGGCCTCCACAGTCAGGTACACAGGATAATCCATTAAGAAGAAGAAAATAAATTTATATTTCATCTTTTACCTTCTCTTTAAATTCATATTTATGTGTTTTGGTATGTTCATCGTGATAGTGTATGTCAGTAAATACACATATGAGATACCTGCTCAAAATATTTTTAGTTATTGCGATGCATAATCAAAAATGTAGAAAACACTTCTCTAGGGACCCATTAATAGTGCTGCCCAGTTGTTCCTGCTCTGTTTCTGTATCTCCTGTCATCACCAAGTGACTTCAGTTTTTTTGGCTCTGTGTTCATACTACTCAAGAGAGGATCTGATTGGATCGGCCAGACACCATCCAGAATCGGGTAGTTGGACAGAGCTCTTGATTCAGAACAATTCATAAAACCCCTTGCCAGCCTCAAAATGGTGCCTTTAATCGAAACACCCATCCCCTGTACGTTTTGCTGTGATCATGGTGCTGGGGTTAAGAATACAAATCGTGAAACCAGTGATTAAGGAATCTTTCCAAAGAAGGCAGTGAGCTTGATAAGTACACTGGGCCTCCTTTTAAAAGTAAAGTATGAAAGAAAAAAAAAGTAAATTATGAGTGTTTTTAAGAGGAAGGTCAGAAAATGAAGTTTCTTTGATTACCTTTGTACTCCTTTCCCTGCTGATAGGATATGGACAATGGCAGACAGAATAATGACCAGCCCCCAACAGGACATCCACGTCCTAATCCCTGGATACTGAATGTATTAATTTATGTGACAAGAGGAACTTTGCAGGTTTTTCAGGTTAAGGACCTGGATGGAAAAATTATCCAGGATTGTTCAGGTGGACCCAGTGTAATCACAGGGGTCATTATAAAAGGGGTGCAGGTGCCAAGAGTCAGAAAAAGGAGGTGTAACCACAGAACCGGAGGTTGGAGTGATGTGCTTTGAAGATGGAGGAAGGGACCATGAGACAAGGAATGGAGGTGACTTCTAGAATGCAAGGAAGTAGATTCTCCCCTGAAGGCTCCAAAAGGAGTGCCACCCTGCTGACACCTTGATTTTAGATTTCTCACCTCCAGAATTGTAAGAAATAAGAAAATAAGTTTGTGTTGTTTTAAGCCACTAAGTTTGTGATAATTTGTTGCAGCAGCAATAGGAAACTAATACAGACACTTAATGGTACTGTCTGCAAAGCTTTTATTAGGTACTTTCTAACACAAAAATATCATCAGGGTTCCACTTTTTAAACCTCTTTCCTAAAGCTGTCGGCTAGCTAGATCAATGAATGCTTTTCATTTGAGGTACACTCCTCAATCAATTAAGGTGCTTTCAGTAAAATAATAGGGATTTATTGGCTGCAATAACTGAAAAGTGCAGAGGCTGGGCACCATCAGGGCTCTGGCGCCATTTCTCTGTGAATCTCTTGGTTCTGTCCTTTTCCCATTGTCAGCATCATCCTTGGGTTTCCCTCCTCTTGGGATGGCGAGCAGGAACAACTGGGGCGTGTGCTGCAAACTATGCTGGGTTGGAGTGACTAGGAAGAACTCTGTGTACTGAGTAGTTTAAGACAGTCTTTAATTGGAATTGGGGTCAGTCTCACTTATTATGAAGTTACTTCCTTCATAGAAAAGGATGAGGTACGATTCCCCTTGGAAAATCTGGGTGCTATTAGAAAAGGGAAAGGATATTGATAAATAATCAAGAACAGTTACAACCATAAAAAATCATTGGAATAATACCTTAAAATAATAAAGCTTAAAATGTTGCTAACTTATGTAATACTTCAATAATAAAAATATTTTCATTTACATGTATAATCAAAAGTTCTGAATGTGTTTACTACTTTATGCATCATTCAAAGACATTTCAGGAAAAAATCTGAAAATTCAGTCTTAGGAAAGGTGTCTTTCTCTTGTTTGCCCCTTGCTGCTAATTACTCTGCAACAGTTTGATGAACTACTTTACTGACCTGTCCCTTACTGAGGACTTCTTCCATGCTAGCATTAGCTTCTTCATCTTTCTCTATCACTAAGGTCTTAATTGCAATGAATTAGACTCTTTTTTTAAACATATAAACATCTTTTTCATGTAATAATTATTATTTCTGACATCTGTAATTGAGGTGAGCAAAATAAAGATTGGTACTCAGGATGTTAAGTGATTTATAGTGGACAGCAACATTTCAAAATCTTCAAAATTGACTGGAAAAAAATTAAGTTGGCTCATTTCTTATACATAAACCCAAGTTTAATATTAAGGAGTATAATGATTATTTCTAGACAAGGTGGAAATTTTTAGAAAACCAAATGTTTCACTTTTGCATATAGTAAGTCAATGTTAGATTTCAGTTATCTGACAAATTCCTCCAGCAATAATTGGTAAATTTATAATTAACTTGTTAGTAGTGAGCGACTAATCCTGTAAAATGCTGTGGGAGACAAGCTAAAAGACCCTTAAAACATATCATTAGCTGAAACAGGATTGGAGGACTATATTTGCACATTTGCAGTTTTTTGAAATAGCTTTACATAGTTATATAAATTGCCTTTAGCAAATACTTTTGGTTTTTATAATGTGCAAATGACTCATAGCTATAGGTACCCTGGCTCCTTAAGATTTTTGCTAATAATTGAGAGCAGTGGCTATGCGGTAGAATCACCCAGAAACTCTGAAAAAATACCCAAAAAATCTCCCAGAGGTTTTGATTCAGTTTCTCTGAGATGGGGTTTGTGGCTGAAATTGAGAACCACTAATTTAGAGGAGTTTGAACATCACACAAATAGAGCACAAGTTAGTCACTTTAGAAAAAGAGTTGGAACTGGTAAGGTAATAGATAAACAGTATAAATAAATGTTCATGAGTTGAAGAGTTGTCCTATATTTAGAACAGTGGAGGCTTAATCCATATCAGATAAATGAAATCTTAATTGACTTTTAAAGCCTACAGGTTAAAAAAAAAGCATAATATCTGATTCTGAAAAGCTGTTTTTACATTCCACATTTATTAACTTTTCTCATTCATACACTTCGAGTTTTTACAATGCTTCACTGCTCCACCAGTCACAGAAGAGAAGCAAGAACTACATAGCAAAGTGGCAGTGATACTGGGTCAAGTTAGCCTGAGAAATGACATTTTTCAAGTTATGATATATGGGCCAGTTCAAATAGTAGTGAAAAGATGAGTCATTCAGTGAGTGCTGTTGGAATAATAGGCTATCCATTTGGAAAATAAAGCTACACAAAGTAAATTCCAGTTGGATCAAAGAGTTAAATACAGGGATAGAGAATCAGAATTTAAAACACAAGTTTGAGAGGTTTTAAAATATAATCACGGAATGGGGAAGGTTGCTTCTTAAGCAAAACCCCAAATCCAGAAGTCATAGAAGGAACTATTGAGAGTGTACTCCGGTAGGTAGAGATCTGAACTCTGATTTCAGACGCCCTCAGTTCACTTCTATTTCTGTTTTTTTAAACAACTGTATGATCTTCGAGCTAAAAATATCCTATAAATACCCAAAAAGATGTTTAATCCAGGAAATACATGTTCAAACAATGAGACACCATTCTTTGCCTCTCAAATTGGCAAATACCAAAAAGGATTGGGAAGGGCGTGGTGAAGGAGAGTGCGGTCCCTCATATTCTGTTGCTGGAGCATCAGTCAGTCCAGCCTTTTTCTGAAGGGTGAATCAGCAGTACCTACTGAAAGTTTAAGCAAGCATGTACTCTGACTCAGCAATTCCAGTTCTAAATATCTATCCTAGAACAATAATGCATTTAAAAAGAGGTATGTACTAGAACTTTTGCCTAAGTGGTGGTATTTGAAATAGCTAAAAATAATATCTGGATTCTTATCAATATGGGAATTAACCTCTTGGGGAGAAGTGGAGAACAGAGATCCTTTTTTTGAAAATCTGTGGGTGTCTCTAATTTTGCTATGCACAACTACTGAAAATGGCTGTAGGCAGTATTTTCCCTAAAAGTTGTTAGCTAGTTAATGTTTTCTAATAAGCAGCAATTGTAAGGCATAGCCGCTTTTAATCAAACATTAATACGTGGCATGTCTTCCAGTAAGTCAGTTTTATATTTGCTTTTTTGCAGAATGGAAACAGACTGTAATCCCATGGAGCTAAGCAGCATGTCCAGAGTTGAAGAAGGTGCAGAGCTCAATGGCTTTGAAGGGACCGATGTGAAAGACATGCGGCTGGAAGCCGAAGCAGTCGTCAGCGACGTTCTCTTTGCTGTGAACAACATGTTCGTCTCCAAAACCCTGCGCTGTGCCGATGACGTGGCCTACATCAACGTGGAAACGAGAGAGAGGAACCGATACTGCCTGGAGCTCACCGAAGCAGGGCTCAAGGTAAGGCACTTTTCTCTCAAGAAAAAAGAAAAAAAATCACATCTTTACCACCTTATCAAAAAGGGTCAGGGTTGGGGGGAAAGAGTGAATGAGGGACAAATTAGGTGTTTGGGATTAATAGACACACGTTATATGTAAAATAGATAGCAAAGACCTACTGAATAGCACAGGGAACTATATTCAATTTCTTAATAACATATAATATATAATGGAAATAATATAATAACATATAATGGAAAATAATCTGAAATAAATAAATGAATGTATGTATATATGTATATAACTGAATCAGTTTGCTGTACACCTGAAACTAACATTGTAAATCAACTGCACTTCAATAAAAAATAAAATTAAAAAAAGAGGGGGATCAGGAGTTGGGGAGTAGGAAAGAGTGTTGGATGAGAATTCAATACCTAGGAGCCTCCATGACTTTTTTAAGGAAGCTCTTTTTCCTCGGAATTTTTTATTCTCAAGTCTTTCAGTCAACATGGGAAAATTGAATTTTTTGAAAGCAAGAAAACAGATTTGATTTGCAGAGGACTTTCTTGTAATCATCACACCCCAAGTTAATTTAATTCTTAAGTATAGCTAAGTATGTCTGCCAGAATGATGCATTCTCTGCATTGGTTGAGCTTTACAGTCACTGTGTTGAGAGAATCTATTTCCACCTCTTACTAATGTCTCTTCTACTAAAACAACGTACTTGACTCCACTGTTCCCTAGATGTTAGAACAGAATTAAGTCACAGCAGAAGGCTCCACCTCCAGATTTCCAGGAGTGTCCTTTGTTACCTGTAAGCTTTTCTAGGCAGAGTGACCTCGACCTCCCTACATCATTTAAACCAGAATCCTGCATTTAGAATAGTAGAAAGCACTACCCAAGAGCAACTTTTCATTAAAAAAAATTACTGTACATTATGGAAATTTTTGACCTACTGAACAAAGGAATAGACATTAGAAATGTCTTCTTTACAAATATCATACGGTATCCCTTATATGGGGAATCTAAAATATGACACAAATGAACGTATCTACAAAACAGAAACAGACTCACGGACATAGAAAACAAACTTATGGCTACCTAAGGGGAAAGGGGGGAGGGATAAATTAGGAGTTTTGGATTAGCAGATACAAACTACTATACATAAAATAAACAACAAGGTCCTCGTGTGTAGCACAGGGGACTATATTCAATCTCTTGTAATAAACCATAATGGAAAAGAATATATATATGTATAACAGAATCGCTTTGCTGTACACCAGCAACTAACACAACATTGTAAATAAATCCACTATACTTCAATTAAAAAAAAAAGTCTACTTTAACTTTACTAATGTCTGTTTTGCTAATTAATCTTCTCTCTTGGTCAAAGATCTCTGACTTTTCTGTATCTGTTAAGAGTAGTTCCCCAGAAAGTTGCACAGCATCGTAAAGTAGGGCACCTGGTTTAAGCAAGTAAATACAGCAGATGATAGGTTACGCAAGCGCAGGGACGTCTCTTTGTTCCACTGGATTCGGTTTGCCTAAGATGTATATGAATCACGTGGCCCTTGGCAGGGGGCTTGCTTACACTGAAGCCGATTGCAAGGCCAGCATCCTCACTGCTCTCGATGCCCTCACCATGGCAGTTTAGCTTTCAGAGCAGTCCCTGAATTAACTAATCTTTGAGCTCCCCTGCCTAAATCCCTAAATTTGTACTAAAAGCTTGTCATTTTGAGAAGTAGATCTTAAACGGAAATAGACAAATGGAAAGTAGAGATAAATGACCCCAGGTGAATTAATTGTCTTACACTGTTTAATTCTGGTGAGGTAAGAAAGATTCTGGTGAGAGTCAGAAGTCTTATATGTGAATATGAGTGATCTTGGGTGAGTCAGTCAACCTGCATACCTGCTTCTTTATCTATAACCTGGAGATTTAAAAAAAATGCAAAAATGCAAAGGATTTGGGGGATTGTGTGAATAAGTTTGCAGAAAGATCTGGATCGTTACAAAACCTGGCACGTAGGTACTCAAATATTTTCAGTTTTTTCAGTCTGATTCAGTTAACATCTATTGGGCAGCTATCCTGTGTCAGGAATTAGAAATCAACCCATGTGAAAAAGACGTGATCCCTGTCCTGTAGGAAGAGCAGTCTAAGAGAGCAGCAAGCAACATCATAGTGCATTGCAGAAGGCGCTGCGGCAGCATGGTTCTGAAAGGGTGCAACTCATCTCCCTCAGGTGTCTGCCTCTGCTTTTCATTAAAAACAACAGTGCTGCCTCTATTTCCAACATGAACGTGCATCTTCCATGGCTTGAATCGACGTTATAAAAATTTAGGATTTATTTGGGGAATTCATAAGCTTTAGTGAAGTCAGCAAAAGCTAAGTTGATTTTGCCGTACAATATGCTGGTGAACCACGATGTAGATCTTAAAATCTTGTTGGAGAGAAAAGCTTTAGCTGTGTTTAAAGAAACACACACACACAACAACTTTCCCTTTTATCTCACAAGTTGAGCAGGTAAGTAATGTATTAGTAATGTGAAAGTGCCATTTCAGGTAACTAATTATAACGCAGAATGAAACCTGTAAACAGTTTGTAGAATTCTTTATAAAGAGTCCAAATCACATAAATAATGATAAAAATATGGACTAATCATACATTATTCTAGTGCCTTTATAAAAAGACCCTCGGTATATGTGGAATTAAATAGAAGCATGTTTTAGACAATGAAAATGAAATACTGTTTTTGTATAGCTTTTTAAATTCTTTCTCTATTTTTACATTCCTTTCAAGATCAGGAGTAGGTAAATCAAACCATTTAAATTTTGAGAAAAAAATTACAAAGAGAGCATTTGGCTGCTGGTGTTCCTGTGTGTTATAAATCGTTTAAATATCACAGGTTGTATTAAAAATGTGTATTTTAACTACTGATTGAGAAATACATAATGTCATTACAGAATGACTTCTGTACCACGATGATATTTAATTCACTGTTGCATTTCTCTCGTAGGTAGTAGGTTATGCTTTTGACCAGGTGGATGATCATTTACAGACTCCCTACCATGAAACAGTCTACTCCTTGCTGGATACGCTCAGCCCTGCCTACCGGGAAGCATTTGGAAATGCACTCCTTCAAAGACTAGAAGCTTTGAAAAGGGATGGGCAGTCATGACTAAGTTTCTTCCTGTTAGGGGAGGGGGTGTCACTGGAACAGAATGTTGACACAAAGCTTGAAATTCTTGCATATGGTCATAGTAGAAAATGCTTTTTTTTTTTTTTTGAGTAAAAGTAGATTTATTCTGAGAGATGCACACTCCATAGACCAAGTATAGGTCATCTCAGAAGGCCAGAGAGGTCTCGAGGCGTGGGGTAGGGGGCGGTGTTCAGTTTAAAGTAAAAGTAGACACACATTCCATAGGCAGAGTGCAGGCCATCTCTGAAGGTGAGGGAGCAAGAGGCCAGAAAGTGCATTTTTGATTTTGTGTCTTTATCATGTTTCAAATTTAGGCTTTGGTTGTGAACGTTATTGACTAATGAATTATCTTTCTTAGTTTCTGATTCATTAAGGAAATCCTGAGGCCACCGCTATGCCGCCTTTATTAGGACATGCAAATTTCTTCCTATAGCATCTCTGCATTTCAAAAACCTAGTCAGTATTTTATTCTCTTATTATAGGACTTCGATGCTGCCAGCACTCTCTCTTACATAGGAAGTTCTAGATTTGCACAGTGATATAAGAATGAAAATGACCTAACTTCAAACTTTGATTCAGCTTGCTAAATCAGGGGTTTACTGACTTTGTAGTAATTATTTTGCTACCAGCCTTATTGGAAACAAATTATCAACTAGTTTCCCCTGCACAAATTTTGAAGTCTACTTCTTCATTTAATCTATTTATATATTAATATGAACTGATAAAAATGAATTAACTATATATTACTTAGCTAGTATTACATGAAAAACAGGTACTGAGACAGTACCGTATTCCTTGTTTGCAACAGCCAGCCAGCTAAGAGGACAAGCCGTTAGCAAATGAATGTAATAATTACTTGTTTCCAAGACATTTAAGCACATAAGCAAATGCAGGAACAGGCTCCACTCTTTTCCTAACAAAAAGCATCTTCAGTGCGTGTGATTTAAAAGAAAGAAGATTCTGATTTCCTAGAAAACAATATTTTGGCCTGTGTTGATTCTTATTATGAATGTTTGTTTACATAATGTACAGTATATATTCAGAAAGTATTTTTGCTTCAACGTTTACTTTCTATAACGTAGGGCTTTGGTATTCCCACAGCACCCCTCCTTCCCAACAGATGTACAGTGTTCTGTCTCAATGCTAAATCTGCAATGTAATGTGAGTGCATTGTATGGGTTTGAAACCAAAGGATGAATGAAGCATTCAGAGACTTAATATTTGAAAAAGGGAGACTCTGTATTTTATATTTTATTACAGGTACTAATATTTATAAAAGTAAACTGTACCATGCTGCTACGTGTTTTCAAGTACATGTTGAATAATTCGGATTGGGGTGTTGTTTTTTTACCAGTCTGAAGCAGCAGCTATAGAAATGTTGAACTAAGATTCTGCATCTGGACCCACCTTCATAATTTGTCATTTGAAGACTTTTTTAATCATCATTAAGTAATAGGTACCTTTAGGCTCTGAAGACCATGTAGACCAGAGCAAATTAAACTTGGGTTTGGGTCACTCTTCGTTGTCAAAGTTCATTGGAATGCTTAAATTATGTTTGAGAAATGCATGTTCATCCTCAGCTTTATTTTCCGATGCTTAACTGGGCAACGAAGTCTAACTTCAGGTTGAACTGTCTCATGCTTAATCTCAGGCTAAATGTAAAGGATGTTTGTAAAGTTTAAATAAAATTCTGTTTACTAATTTTGAGTTAAGTATAAAGAAAAGTGATTGTATGTTTAAAAATCGAAAGTGTTAGTTTTGTGATAAATGATTGATTCCGAGAGCTTCTGTTTCCATTTTTGAATTCCATATTGTTACATTTTGATGTGAAGTGGTTTGCTTTTCTTGTTCCCATAAAAGAGTAACAGAGAAAAGACACTAATAAAACTACAGATATTAAAACCTCCACTAGATATTAAAACCTTCATTTTACGTATTTTTTAAAGAATTTAACCAGGTAAATTAAGCCTTGATTTCACTTCCAGAAGAAAAAGGAAAAAGAACCTCCAAGTAAGTAGCCCTTACAAATCAGTAAGAAAAAATGAGAACAATGGGCAAATAATATAGTCAACTCAGAAAAAATTTATATATCCAGTAACCACTTGACAGATATTCAGCCAGACCAGTAATGCAAGATATGAAAAAAAGTTTAGCTATTTTGAGCCATTTTACCTAACAATTTAATGATTTCTCTTATTTAAATATAATGATATCAGTAAAGATTTAGTGAAGGGCACTGTTACATCCTGCTGAAGGTTATATTGGTGAAACCTTCCTGGAAAACATTAGTATTATTGCCTTCACAAAGCTTATAACTTCTGTGCTGGTGACGTCCTAGCAGTCTAGCATGGGGAAGCGATTCAGCAGAAGATATACAGGAATGTTCATTTTCTCTAATGAAAAATTGGAAAAGCTCTAAAAAGTGGGAAAGTTATGCCAAATCCTTTTGATGGAAGAATATGCAGCCATTAAAAATTGGGGTAAAATTGTACTACTTGGGAAAAGGATAGAAAACTGTAATCTATCTTGAAAAATAATCTTATATGTAACAGAAGGAAAATGAGACAAAATATCCTACAATGTTAATATAGTAGTCATCACTAGGTGGTAAGATAGGTAATTTTCATTTTCTTTATACTTTTCATGTTTTTACATTAGTTCGTATGTGCTAATTAGAGAGGAAATGCAATAGGCAGTGGGGTTTAAGCCCGCTGAAGAGCATGTCTCTCTAGCAAAAGCACCAAGGTGTGCTGAGTTGTGCCTGCTCCCAGGATCCTTAAAGAGGCAGTTTGATTATGAAAAGATTGCACACCTCATTTCCCATAATGACACTCTTCCCACCTTTCCTCCAGGTCCAGAATCAATCATTACACATCCCACACAGCTAATCAGCAACTGCTGGTGTACCGAGCATTACTGGTTTCTTCCACCACGATACTGCAGTATTCTCTTGCCAGTGCCAAAAACACAAAATGTGCAGTTTGATTGTTAAGGGGGAACAGGGTAGGAAATGCTGAGATTCTGATATGTATGTGCCACTCTGACTTCAGACAGAACTCTGCCTTCTACCTCTTCATTTTGTGTGTGACGTAGCTGAGCCGTGGACCGACTGTGGGACTTGCTTCGCAGCCCACCTGTGAGCAGTAGTGTAGGGTCAGAACTGAGGTCTTCTGACTCCACCAACCATCCCCATAAAATATGTGTCAGTAAAAGCATTACCTGAACTTTGTGGTTATCTGAAAGCTGATTCTCAAAGAGTAAAAGGGTAACAGTAAAAGACACATAAGTTGGCGTAATGGAAATAATCATTAGAATCTCTTTTCCTAACCTACCAATCTGCTATAAAACTCTTTGGAAGCCATCCCGTTACTGTAACTAGCTCATTTACCTGTTATCAGTAATCTAAATAATAAGAATGAAACAAAAGTGAGTTATATTTTATAGTAGCATGACCGGTTTAATAAAAGTACTTAACCGCTTAACTGCATGTCAATACGGACAAACCGGAAATGAGGCATCTAGTGAATTCTAGAATATTTCACAGGTCTTTTAAAAGAATACTGGTGTGTTCCATCAAGTTTTGTTCTGATCTTGCATGAATCTTTTTATATTTAAAGTGTCAGTACTTGATGAGAATTTTAAAAAAGAATTTGCTGTGTGTGAGCAAGCTGTTCCCAAACTGAGTTTGCCAAGTTTTAAACTGTTATTTTATCAAAACAAAGAAGTTTCAATGAGACATACCTATACAAAGGAAAGGGCATGGAAGTTGGGAAACAAAACAAACAAAAAATGGAATCAGAAGTCTCCCACTTGTAGAAGTGTGCTTTTTAGCGTTGCCAAAAAAAAAAAAAATCACTTTTGGAGACCACTTCAGAAAATGCTTTCATGTATCTTATTTAATCCTGACAGCTGTTAGGTCGGTTGTTTCACCCTTGTTTTACAGTCAATTTAATAGCTATGGGAAGGTTAAAAGATTGGTCCCAGTCTCCCACAAACGGCTGAAGAGCTGGAACGCAAAGCCAAGTCTCCCAGTTGCCTGAGTGCCCAAAACCTCCAGGCTGTCTGGAGCTCCCATGCCACTTCCATTTTTTGAGATAATCAGTATTTAAAAAAAAAAAAAGTGCAAAATGGTTCCATGTGTTAAATATTCACATTTAACCAGTTAATTTTTAAAGCACAAAAATATTTCAGTAGAATCAAACTATTCTAAGATAACAGGATGTATACACAGTCCACCATGACCTTTGTGGTTCTGTGATACAAAAAATTATCACTTAATCTTAGCCAAAAGGCCGAGAAGCGATGTGATAAGAAAAATTTAATGTCATATTTTAATTTGTCGGTTTATATCAACAACTGCATGTCTAACCTGATTTGGAAAGAGCAAAAGTCTAAATTCTATCCTTTTGTGAATGTGGGTGAATTCCCAGGACAAATGGCCTCTAGCGGCGCCTAGCTCACCCCGAGATGTCTTTCTGGAACTAAGCCGGTTGAGCCCAATGGACCAAGCAGCAACTGGCTGCACACGGGAGACCACACACGTTGTCGTTCGGGCGTCCCGGACCCTAAACCCAGGGGCACAGGGGGGCCCGGGAGCACGAGCGACGAGGCGGAAACAAGCACTCGGGCGGAGCGCCCTAGGCAGGAAAATTCCTGGGAGCGCGGGAAACCGGAGGCCCCGCCCCTACTCCAGGAATGCCCCGCCCAGCGCCCGAGGCCCCGCCCCGAGGGCCGCCCCGTCCCAGCGGTCCTGGGGCCCATGCCCCACCTCCTTGGCAACCAAACGGACGCTTTCTCCTTAGCAACCAGAGCGGCTCCCACCATGGCTGAAGAGGAAGTTGCTGCCCCAACGGAGAAAGTTATCCGGATCCAGACGGTGTTTATAAACCTGCTGGACTCATACAGCAGCGGAAACATCGGGAAGGTGAGCCGCGATGGGTCAGAGCAGAACCCCAGTCCCCAGCTCCCAGTCCCCAGCTCCCGGGCCCCCGAAACCCCACGGGGCGCTCTCAGGGGGTCCCCTGAGGGAAGGTTTTTTTCCTTGACAAGGCCAATGCCCCCTGCTCCCCAGTCTGCCCCCAGGCTAGACAAGCAAGCGCCCTGCCTGCAAGCCCAGCTATTTGGAAATCACTGGTCCAGCCCCCGTTGCTCCCCTGTTAATGCGAGGAAACTGGGGCTCAAAAGGAGAAGAGAGCTTGCCCAAGATCACATAGCAAGTTAGGGGCAGGACCTAGACGTAGAGCCCGGGTCTCCGACCTCCTAACCAGGTTCTCTTTCCACTCAGCCACCGCGTCTGAAGCAGGTTAACTGACAAATAGGAAGTCTAATGGTTATATCACCCACGAAGTATTTTTAAGTCATCATCCCTTCAACATACGGTTTTAGTGTCTATTATTTGCCGGGCACTGTTTGGGGCCCTGAGTCCCATTAAGCTTCCTCATCCTTCCCAGTCTTTAGACCTGCCAAGAAAATGAAGATACTCAAAAAGACGACCCTAGAGCCCTTCATCTTAAAGTATTCAGTAGCCAAAAGAAATCCCTAATTTTATTATTTCCCTGAGTAGGACTCATTGACCTTATTTCTACCCTCTGGAGCTACACAGAAGTCTAACCTCACCTTGGATAGACTTCTGTGAGGCTACTGATCACACTTTCAGACAACACAAGCTGCCTAAAATAAGATGGGGCTACAGTGCGTATCATCTGTATTGTTTTCCTAGGGCTGCAGTAACAAATTACCACAAACTGGGTGGCTTAAAACAACAGAATTTATTCTCTCCAGTTCTAGAGGCCAAAAGTTCGAAATCAAGGTGTCAGTAGGGTTGGTTCCTACTGGAGGCTCTAGAGGAGAGTCTGTTGTAGCCCTCTCTCCTAGCTTCTGGTGGGCAATTCTAGGCATCCTTTGGTTAGGCTCATCACTCCACTCCAGTCTCTGCCTCTGTCTTCACATGGTGTTCTCCCCTAAGCATCTCTGTGTCCAAATTTCCCATCTTATGACCCCAGTCATTGGATTACAGCCCACTCTAATCCACTGTGATTTCATTTTAACCTGATTACATCTGCAAAGACCCTACTTCCAAATACAGCCACACATGCCCACTATTCAACCCACTACACCATCTACAGTTGATTGGTCGAAAAATATATATAATTTATATGTAAAAATAGTATATTTTAAATGTAGCATATAATTACATATGCTAAACAATATATGTGATAGTATATATATGTCATATATATCATATGTGATAGTATATATATCATTTCATATATATCTGTATGTAAATAGTATATAATTATATATTATATATACCTACTAGAAGGGGTGAAAAACACATGCTATATCTTCCACATTACCAGGAAAGTGGAGAAAGAAGGGACAAGGACACAAACAAAACTAAATGCAGTAACAAAGCCTTAAAAAGCCAGGAGTGGTATGAACTTATTTGTGTCTTTCAAAAAGATAGATACAAATATAGAGAAGATAGATCACTAGATAGATAGGCAGGTAGGTAAGTAGGTAGGTAGATAGATAGGTAGGTAAACAGACAGACAGACTAATCTAAATACAAAAACCATCTCCAAGGATCCACAAGACACTTAGCTGTTATCTCTGGAGTTTGGGATTCACTCATTCATGCCCTCCTACTAAAAGGCAGGCGCAGTAAATAAGACCAAAAAATGTTGCTGCAGTTGAGGACCCTGCCTTTCTGGAAGGAGACAGCCAACAGATAATTTTTAGAATAAGCAAGATACTTCAACATGTGGCAAGTACTCCAAAGGAAAGAGAATAGCAGAGCGTGGTAAAGAGCGGTTGCTTTCAATAGAGTTGCATGGAAGGGGTCTTTTGAAAGGTGACATTTAATCCTACGTACATAGGAAGAGGATCGGGCCAGAGGAACTAGTTCCCAGAAGGCACGGCAGAGGAAAAGGTTCTGAGGTGGGAGTCAGGTTGCAGAGGACAGAGCGGCCAGGATGCAGTGAACCAGAGGCTCCAGGGCCGCCAGCAGGCACCGTGCCCAGGACCCAAAAGACAAAAATGTTTAAATTTATTTTAAAATCAGAAGAAGGCAAATTAAATTTTAAAGTCAAAGATTGTGTATTGTTATTGAAATACAGTCATACAATTTTTAATATATTTTATGAAAAGGCCCATGAACAGGTAACTGACAAATAAGTTCAGTGGTTAAATCACGACCCAGAAACATGGTTCCCCGCAGCAACTAAACAGTGCCTGACACCTGGTCAGCACTCCACTGGTATTTATTAGGTAAATTTAAAAATCAGAGTCAAGTACAAAGGCCCAGATACTGTGGGGCTTTGGTCAGGAATTTGGTTTAGGTTCTAAATCTAGTGAAAACCATTGGATGACTTAAAAAGGGAGGGGACATGATTGAGATTAGGAGGGAGGGAGGAAAGAGAATTTAACTTTTTACTTGACCTCCTTTCGATCTCTGATTATTTTTTACAACATAATATTTTTACAATAAAACCTTTTCATTTGTAGAGGTTTTTTTTCAAAAGCATATCAGAGAATTTTCCAGTTATCCCTTAACTAACCAGGACCTCACTTTCTGAAAATCCAAGTAATTGCTGTTATCTGCACTAAGCAAAGGGGAGTAGGAATATAAAGCATCTAAAAAACATGGAAACCATGTATGTTATCCTTAGGCTTATGGCACAGTTGGGCAATGCCACCCCACCCCCTTCTCCCCCAGGTCCCTGGGAGGGAGTAGTAAGTGACCTCTGCAGCTTTGGGTATAATATCAGAAGTTCCAACCTTACCTCTCTCTACCCAAGCAATCTTGGGCAAATTATTTACTGCTACTTATTACTCGATTGTGAAATGGGATCATAAAATTGAATGCGTTTGAGAGACAAATGAAAATATATATGGCATACTTGGGAAAAATATATTACAATAAGAGGTTGAACCTGACACCTTGCCTACTAACTTGGACTGTTTTTCATCAAAAAAATGAGGATAGGACTTTTTGTTTGATTGGTTTTATGTTTTTACTCCCAAGGTGTGATATTATCACGATTATTTACCTAAGTTGAATCTCTAAATTATATATTTAATATATAAATTAAAATTATTATTTATTTCTATGTATATATACATACACTTGATATATATGAAACTTTGGAACACTGCATAAGCCACTCACAAAGATAGCTTTTGTAAAAGAAGAAAAGAAACTTTGTCAACCTCATTCTATTTCATTATTGGCTATTGAATGTTGAAATATGTCTAATCCAAATGGAGATGTGCTGTCAGTGTAAAATGCACATCAAATTTCCAACACTATGGGGAAAAAAGAATATGAAATATCTCAATAATGTCTATATTGATGACATGCTAAATTGATAATATTTTGAATATATTAGGTTAAAGAAAAGCATTATCTAAATTAACTTCACCTGTTTCTTTTCACTTTTGTTGATGTGGCTCCCAGTAAATTTAAGTCACATGAGTGGATCACATTAGGTTTCTACATTTCTGCTGGACAGGACAAAACAAACTGAGGTGGGAAGCCCCATAAAAAAGACCAGTAGGACCCCTAGGCAGGGCCACTACTCTCCTGCCAGCACCATCCAGTTCCCTAGCCCAGCGGCTTTATCTCATTCTTTCCCTCTGAAACCGCTTACTTCTAGGAAAGTGGAACTTACCCCTAAAATTCTATTGGTTCCCTGAGCTCACTCCTGATTGGTCCATTTGTAGTACTTCATTTACATGGAGGTTACTCCTGATTGGTTATTTCTCTCCCTCCTGATTGGTCCATTTCTACGAAGCTTGTTCAGAATTAGTCAACTTTTGTTATACCTTATTTGCATATAATGTTGCAAAGTGTAAACTGGCCGCCTATAAAAGCCTGTGTAAACCTACAGACGGGGTCCACAGCTTGGGTGTTAACTCCTCTGGGCCCGCTGGCGTAATAAACCTGAGTTCTCCAACTCCGAGTGCTGCTTGGTCTCTCGGGAAGATCCAGGTTGCTGTCACCACTGAGCTGTAACATGGAGCTATAACACTGAGTTGTAACACATTTTTCCGCAACATAACGTCATGAACAAGATAGCCCAGCTCTGCCTAGTGCAAGGGCAGGATGATACCCTTAATGAGTTCTTTAAGCTGAGACTGAGTGCCTTGCCTATAAAATGAGAAATGGTAACAGTACCCACTTCACTGGGCTGTCCTGGGAATTAAACCTACTTCTAGGAGACACCAGTGTACAAAGCACTAGCTCTGCTGAGCGGCGCCGCTATCAAGCCTTCGGTAAAGGTCAGTTTTTAGAATCGTCATTGAGTGTCCTTCCTCTAAGTTGTGCTTAGTATTTGGGAAATTTCTGTTGTCTTGCAGTTTCTTTCCAACTGTGTCGTCGGAGCTTCACTGGAAGAAATTACCGAAGAGGAGGAAGAGGAAGAGGAAAATAAATCGGCGATGCCGGAAGCCTCCTCCACCAAACTGAAGGAAGGCACGTTCCAGATCGTGGGCACGCTTTCCACGCCCGAAACCCCCCAGCCCGACTTTGCAGTGGAGACGTACCGTGTAAGTCCAGGGGTGCTGCTAAGAGGAGACCAAGGCAAGAGCCACCTTTGGCTCCGATGTCCTTACAATGTGTTCATGAGTCTTTGCTTCTCACCTCGTCTCTTCTGCCAATCGCGAGGGGGTGGGGAAGGGAAAGGTGGGGGCCGTCCACCTGTGATGGAGATTAACCACCATGGTCTCCAATTTAAAGGCTTGCCTGCAGCAAAGAACCTAAATAATTTACTCTTAGAAAGTATAGATCTCATTTGGACTTTTAGACTCACAAAATTCTCTACCCTGTGTTTCAAACATATTCTGCCCCGCTTTACACCAACATGACTGTGGACCACGGCCGGCGTCATCGGTGAAAGAGAAATGTCCTTTGATTTACCACTCGGGAATGACATACCATTATTATATTGCTGTCTTATTGAGAAACAGTGCTTCCTTCGCAAAACAAATTCTACACAATCTTCATCCTGAGACATTTAAATACTGCCAAGAGGGGTGGCTGTCCCAGTCTAACTCCTCCCATCACCATAACTGCTACTCTCCAGACCCTAAGAGACAGCTTTGCCCACACTGTACCCTGCAACAGCCTTTCTCTTCTCTCCCCGAGTCAGCCCTATTCATCCTTCAAGATTTAACTCAGGATGTCATCTCCTCTAGGAAGCCCTCCATGATTCCCTACTCCCAGTTTAGATTCTGACCTGCCTAGATCCTAACACTTTTCCCACTCTATTGTTAATATCTGTCTGTTGTGGATCACATTGATTGTAACTATCTGCCCCTTGACAGTAGAGACTGCACCCCACTTTTTCTCATGCCTATACGAGACTGGCAGCAGTGGCCCTCAATCAGCATTCGTGGATGAGTGCTTCAGCCCCCTCCCACCATCTCTGGGAGCTTTCTTCACCACTTACCCCCTTTCACCCTCTCTGGGTCTTCGCTCGACACTGGCATTTCTCTTTCCACCTATTCGTATGCTCAAATCTTTCCCAATGGAAAAAAAGCAAACAAAAAACCACACCACCACACAGCGCACACACACACACTTAATTTGGCCCTCCTGCCTCTTTCTCTGTCCCTGGGCGCCTGCCACCACTAAACTTGAGAGAGGGCTCAGCCACATTTGCAGGCTTCACTCCTGCACCCTCCAGTCCCCACCCCTTCACAGGCAGTGCCCAGGCCATTATCACCAGTGAGCTCCTAATTCCCCAGGGCCTGGCTTACCCAGCCCCCTGCTTCCCAGGAGAAACTCTCCTTCCTGCATCTGCAGCCGTCATATGACCTCTCACTTCCCTTATGTATCCAAGCACTCCTTCCTGGACTCTTTCACTAACTCCTTTTCTTCTTTCCACCCTTTAAATGAAGTCCCTCCCCCCCCCCACTTTCCCCTCTCTGCCAATAGGCATCCTTTTTTTTTTACTTCTTTTTTTAAATTGAGTATAGTTAATTTACAATGTTGTGCTCGTTTCAGGTACAGCAAAGTGACTCCGTTATACATATACATATATATATATTCTTTTTCAGATTCTTTTCCATTATAGGTTATTATAAGATAATGAATACAGTTTCCTGTTAGGCATCCTTCTTAAATAGTATCCAGCCCTATAGCTTCAGCTCCCATACAGGCCAGTGCCTTTCACATCCCTCCCCAGCCCTGTGGACTGACCGGCAAATCCAACTGCTTCCTAGCCCTCTCCCCCAGATTTCCTGCATCATTTCTACATCAGCATACCCCAAATTAACTTTATTACACTCAGCCCTTTGTATTCCTAATTTTTATTAAGGGCCTTGCTGTCTGTATCAGTTTGGGGTGTTTTGAGCTGCAAGTAATAGAAAAAAAAAGGCAATGCAAATCAGGTTAATTCATAGCTTATGTGGCTGGTGATCTCAAGGAAGAACCTGCTTCAGGCCTGGCATGATCCAGGGATCCAGGGGCTGCGGCCCCTTTTCCTGCCCTTTCCTGGGTTCCATCTTCCTCTGAGGGTTACTTCATCCTCAGGCTGGTAGCAAGACTGCAACAGTCCAGGGATTTGTACACATACACAGCCACAACCTGATGAAGAGAAAGGCTGTTACAGAGAAAGGAGGATGAGTGTTCCAGCAGCACCCCACAAGTATCTCCTTGAATCTCACTGCCTTGAATTGAGTCACTTGTCCATTCCTGAACCAGTCACTCACCCTGAGATCAGTAAGGCCCACCCCTTGAACTACAGGATGAGTTAACCTCCCATGGGCTAAGTGCGGTTCTGCTGGGAAAGAGGAAGACGAAATAGACATTTCTCGACAACTAAGGGTGTCCTTTATAGCATTCACCATGCACTTGCCCCCATCAGAGCTGAAACCCTGGTATTGCTGTGGGCTCTTGGCTCCCGACTGTGAACTGGAAAACAAAACAAAACACATAATTTAAGAGCTGTGAGTTCCATCTTATTAGGGGCTTACTGCGGACTACAGCCTGGGAGACAGCCTCTTGGAGCGCTCTGAGGAACTGCTCCAAAGAGGCAGAGGGGCAGGTCAGTATCTATGTGATTTTTGGTTAAGGGGGTACACAAAACCAAGCACACGTCCCAGTAAAAGGTCACTGCTAGTCACAAGGAACAGATGTCTCCATTAATGATCTTACTGCTTTTCTAGGTATGAGAAGATGCAAGAAATCAGGTTCCTAAAAGTTTCTCCTAAAATAGCTGTGTGAAGTCCTGTTCTGCCAGTTTTCCCCAGAGTACAGAGTGCCTCATTCCTGATCCCCACCCTGAGTTCCTTTCGGGGAGTGTCAGAGGTGGGCTGTTGCAGTGGCTAATGACCTAATCCTTGCAGAGCTGGATGGTGAGTGACATTCTTTAGTGGGCACTGTCACCTCCTGTGTCCTCTCAGTCATGGAATCCTCAACCGGTCTCTTTACTAGCTCGCTAAAGAATGCCTCCTTTCCATTCTCCTAGCTATTTGCTTTGGTTCAGATCTACATCACTGATCATTATTTATACCTGAATTTGATTCCGTGAATGTGTATCGAGCACTTTAAAGAGCCACAGATGCACCCATTGCTCACAGCCTAGGGGGGACTCTGTGATGTAAACTAGCGGCTCCATCCATGATGACAGAGGTGGGCACACAGAGCATGCAGAACCGCCTGGAAAGGGCAATTGTGAGTTCTCAGTCAGGCAAATGCAGCTTCGAACTCTTCTCTACCACACAGATCAAGGCCCCCAAGGTCCTCTGGAAAACAGGCTGGTCCAGGTTGTAAAAGGTGCTTCTGCCTGGCTCAGCAAATAGCCTGCTATTCCCCAAACTTCCCAGGCTCTGCTGAGTGACCTTGTACTCACCCTTCCAGCCCAACTCAAATATCAACTCCTATAAGCCAGAATCATATATTTCTCTTGGCTCATCAAACCTCAGAGTTACCTCCGTGATAGCCCTTTCCACATTGGGAGCTGCTGTGTAAGGCTGTGCAGGTTGTGCACTGCACAAGCATGCCCAGCTATGGGCATGACTAGGACTGAAAAGTGATGTGTTCTGCTGGCTACAGTGTGCCCCAGAGTGGGTGCCTTACAATTTTCCCACCCAGAGCAGGTTACCTTTTTCTAATTTGTGCAGTCTTCATACATGCTTAGTTGTGTCCTTGTACATGTTAGACCATAGTTATTTGCTAAAAGTTCCCAATCACACACACACACACACCTCTGTAGAATCAGTAATTATGTAGTAGTCATTTTTGTCTCTCTCTCCTTGGGGTCAAAATCAGGGCCCACAAATATTTGTTGGATAAACAAAGGAATGCATGTACATGATCACTGAGTATGCGGTCAGGATGACTATTCTCTTGAAAACGCGCCTATTTCTTCCTAAATCAGTCCAACTATGATTAACACGTGTGCATATTTTCCTCTGGACACCGTGCTCACATGGTTTCACAGGCCAGAATCAGAGAGGCTTCATCTTCTCTCTCTTGAAAGAGACCTGGAACGCCCTGCATAGGAACAAGCGTCTTTGATTTCTCCCCATCCCCCAGTGTTCCTCCTTTCTCTTCGTGTCATTGCTGAGTCTAGGTGAGTCCTGGCTGTACTAGGGGAGTGGCTTCCTCTCACAACGTCATGTTGCTGACAAGGTGACAATCCATGTTTGCATCAGCATTTTCAGAGGGTCTTCCCTCTCACGTGAATAGCCCAGAAAATAAATCCAATTGATAATATGGGTTGAATTGTGTCCAAGACATGTTGAAGTCCTAACCTCCAGTACCTCAGAACGAAAGCTTATTTGAACATAGAATCTTTTCTTTTTTGAGGTATTGTTGATTTACAATATTGTGTTTGTTTTTGGTGTACAACAACGTGATTCAATTATGTATATATATATGTATGTATATATATATATACACACATTCTTTTTTATATTCTTTTCCATTGTGGTTTATTACAGGATATTGAGTATAGTATAGTAAGACCTTGTTATTTATCTATTTTATATATAGTAGTTTGTACATGCCAATCCCAAACTCCTAGTTTACCCCTCCCCCATGCCCTTCTCTCTTTGGTAACCAAAAATTTGTTTTCTATGTCTGTGAGTGTATTTCTGTTTTGTAAATAAGTTCATTTGTGTCCTATTTCAGATTCCACACATAAGTGATATCATATGGTATTTGTCTCTCTCTGACTTACTTCACCTAGTACAATCACCTGTAGGTCCATCCATGTTGTTATTATTTCATTCTTTTTTATGGCTGAGTTATATTTGAACATAGGGTCTTCACAGAGGAAATCAAGTTCAATTAATTCATTTGGGTGGACTCCTAATCCAATAAGCCTGAGGTCCTTATAAAAAGGGAAAATTTGAACACAGACACAGATACAGGGAGCAGGTCATGTGAAGATGAAGTCAGGGATCTGGGTGATGCTTCTACAAGCCAGGAAATGCCAGAGGTGGTCAGTGAACCACCAGAAGCTGGGAAAGAGCCATTGAAAAGAAGCTCCCTGACAGCATTCAGAAGGACCCAGCCCTGCCCACACCTGGATCGTGGACTTTTAACCTCCAGAACCGTGAGACACACGTTTCTGCTGTTTAAGTCACTTGGTTTTTGGAACTTAGTTACAGCATCCCTAGGACACGGAAACAGCTGGACGCAAAAGGACTTAAAGAACAGACTGGAGACACTGGTGGTCTGTGCAGCTGAATTTAACAAGGATATGTTAACCTCTAAAGAAAAGCATCTCCCTTTTTGGCTCACCAACAAAGTTGTGTGGTAAGAGATCAAGTTTGATCTGAAAGGTTCTGCTTTCATGCAACTGGTCAAGGATCTGTAGGGGAATATCTGATCCTTGAGACAGCAGGAATAACAACTCATGCAAATCCTGGTCATTTTACAGTTGTCTTAATAGCCACCCACGGTATGGCACTGCCGGAAAATGTGCTGGCATCCACGCAGCAAGGAATAGCTAGTTAAAGACAATGATCACCAAAGTTACTTTCATCTAATGGAAGAACTTGATGTTTTTAACCATCAAGAGTTTCTGCATTTAAAAATATTCCCAGCTGTCAATTGGGATAAGTTACCTTACATCCCAAACAAGAACAGATTAATCCATCTTGAGGCTTCTGAAATAATCCACATTCATCACTCATCAGCACTTCTGAGTGATTCATGGTATATAATTGCTCAAATAAACTGGCATAGAGATTGAGTTAGTTTTAAATGCCTCACACAGTTTCTTCCAGTGTGTTCTAATTCTTCCCTCCTGAATCGGGGTTTAAACAGCCCGCAGAAATAGTGCCTAAGATTATTATGCAATTTTTTCATCATCTGCTCCCAGCCATTTTCATAAACTTCTTTGTTACTTGAAAACTACACACAGAAGAGAGCCAAAATTTCATTTTAAATAGAAATCCCTCTGCAAATGTTTCTTGTGGGACCTTCAGTGCAGTACATCTAATTTGGAAATTGTCATTCCTGTCAAAATAGTAAAGTTACTTCATTAGCCTCTTGCAACAAATGACTGTCAGCTTTCTTTTTCAGGCCATCTCTCGAGAGGACCTTCTCATGCACCTGCTGGAGTGTGATGTTATCATCTATAACATTACCGAGAACCCGCAGCAAGTGGAGGAAGCCATCTGGGCAGTCTCAGGTCAGTGAGATGCACCCTGTGATCTCCAGAGATGCGACTTTGGTGCCGTTTACTGTACCTGAAAGTCATCTAAGGCACACTAGGCAAATTAGGGCTGTAGAAGAGCTGATCTGAGACGTACCTAAGAAAACAAAGTGAAATCAGACCCGTGGATGTGCCTGTGGATCACGTTAAGAGAGAAATCGAGGCATATGAAAATCTTTAAGAGTTTATGTGAGCAAAAATCGAGTTGTATTGGGCAGCACCAAACCAGAAGCAGTCAGGCACTCTGCCAGCAGGAGCCAAGGGCAAGACTCTTATAGAGGGAAGCCGGAAGCAAAGCAGTTCTTTGATTGGCTATAGCTTAAGTGTCTACCTTCTTTGGAAGAGCCTAGTTGGCTGTTTGTGACTAGTTGTTGTTAGGTTTTGGTTTGCTTATCTAAGCTGCTAAGGTATTAGAACCACCTTAGTCTCACGGCCTCCTTGTGTAATTAATTAAGCAATAGACACTTCCAAAGAATAGAATTTTTTATTGAAGTGTAGTTGATGTACAATATTACATAAGTTACAGGTGTACAATATGGTGACTCACAGATTTTAAAGGTTATACTCCATTTATAGCTATTATAAAACACTGGCTGTGTTCCCCATGCTGTACAATATATCCTGGTAACTCATTTTATACCTAACAGTTGGCACCTTTTAATCCCCTACACCTATATTGCCCCTTCCCCCTTCACTCTCCCCACTGATAACCACTAGTTTGTTCTCTGTATTGTGAGTCTGTCTCCTTTTTGCTATATTCACTAGTTCGTTGTATTTTTTAGATTCCACATATAAATGATATCCTACAGGATTTGTCCTTCTCTGTCTGACCTATTTCACTTAGCAAAATACCCTCCAAGTCCATCCATGTTGTTGCAAATGGCAAGATTTCACTCTTTTTATGGCTGAGTAGTATTCCACATCTTCTTTATTCGTTCATCTGTTGACAGACACTTAGGTTACTTCTGTATCTTAGCAATTGTAAATAATGCTGCTGTGAACATTGAAGTGCATGTATCTTTTCAAAGTAGTGTTTTTGTTTTCTCAGATGTATACCCAAGAGTGGAATTGCTGGGTCATATGATAGTTCTGTTTTTAGTTTTTTGAGCAAACTCCATACTGTTTTCCACAGTGGCTGCACCAATATGCACACCACAGTGTATGAAGGTTCCCTTTTCTCCACATCTTCCCCAGCATTTGTTATTTGTGTTCTTTTTGATGATAGGCATTCTGACAGGTATGAAGTGATATCTCACTGTGGTTTTGATTTTCACTTCCCTGGTGATTAGCGATGCTGTGCATCTTTTCATGTGCCTGTTGGCCATCAGCATTTCCTCTTTTGATAAACATCTATTCAGTTCTTCTGCCCAGTGTTTTAGTTGGTGTGTGTGTGTGTGTGTGTGTTTGTGTGATGCTGAGTTGTATGAGCTCTTTATACATGTTGGATATTAACCCTTTATCTGCCATATCACCTGCAAATATTTTCTCCCATTCAGTAGGTTCTCTTTTTGTTTTATCAATGATTATCTTTGCTATGCAAACTTTTAAGTTTAATTAGGTCCCATTTGCTTATTTTTGCTTTTGGAGACAGATCCAAAAAAAAAACATTGCTATGATTTATGTCAAAGAGTGTTCTGCCTATGTTTTCCTCTAGGAGTTTTATCGTTTCCAATTTTACATTTAGGTCTTTAACCCATTTTGAGTTTATTTTTGTGTAAGATATTAAAGAATGTTCTAATTTCATTCTTTTACATGTAGCTGTCCAGTTTTCCCAGCATCACTTATTGAAGAGACTGTCTTTTCTTCGCTGTATATTCTTACCTCCTTTGCTGTAGACTAATAATTGACCACAGGCACATAGATTGATTCACTATTCTATTCCATTGATCTATGTGTCCAAAGAAGAGAATATTTTTACTCATTAAAAGAAATGAAGCATGGACTTTCAAAATTCAAGCTTTATCATTCTATAGGCACTGCTTAAAAATGTGGGGTTGAATATACCGGGAAAATACAAAGACAAGTAAGAAAAAGGCTATACCCTCAAGGCTTTTCTAGGTCCACAAGAGAGCTGAGGGACACGGGAGAAACTTTCATGCAGAACAGAGAATGGCATGTTCCCACGAAAGGCATCACCAGAAGGATGTGATTTCAGGAGGACAAGAATTATTTCTAACTGTGATGATTTGTTTCAGTTCAACAAATGTTCCCTGACAGCTAGGGTCAGGAAGGGGTTGCAGAGAATGCTTTCATTTTTAAAATGCTTTGAAAAAGTTAATGAACTCTAAGGTACAAGATGATGTTTAGCAGTTTGGTTGTGATTCATCTCCCTACTAAGACAGGAGCAAAAGAGCTAATCAGCTTATTTGAATCATCATTCCAGACTAGGAGGACAGCCAAAAAGACAGAGCACCTCACTTTTCAGTATTTTTTTTACACTTCAATATCTTTGTTGTCAGCAAATTAGTTCAGAGGTCAGCAAACCTTTTCTGTAAAAAGCCAGAAAGTAAAAATTTTTGGCTTTTCAAGCCAACTGCTCTGCCTTTGTAGCAAGGACACAGCTATTGACAATATGTAAATAAATGGGCTGCGTTCCAATAAAACTTTATTTACAAAGACAGGCAGTACATTGCTAACCCCCAAAGAGGGTCAATAGCAGAGTTATAATTTGTCTTACATTCAGAGAAATGGAATGAGGCCTCGGGAACGTCTGTACCATATTCAGAGAGATAATGAAGGAAAAGTACTCTCTGTGGGTGTGTGGGAGTCCTCAGGAGCCTAGACTGTTTGTTTTCTCACTTACAACTTTGGGCCTTAGTTTCGTTCAGTAAGATACACATCAAAAATGTGAACAATGTGTCATCTTTTGGAACAGAGCTTTTTAAAGCCTACTTTGCACATTTTGTCCCTTTGCAAATATTTACAGGTGACGTATAATTGCACTTTCTAAGATAATTGCACCACCTAAAATAATGGTCAGACCTAATGTTTATCGAGTTCTCACTGTGTGCCAGTCTTTGGAAGTTGATTTTTTTCTATATACTTGCAGTTTTCTTTAACTTTTTTAAAACTGAAGTATAGTCGGTTTACAATGTTGTGTTAATTTCTAGTGTACAGCAAGGTGATTCAGTTATACATATGTGTATATATTCCTTTTCACGTTCTTTTTCATTATAGGTTATTACAGAGTATTGAATATAGTTCCCTGTGCTGTACAGTAGGACCTTGCTGTTTATCTATTTTCTATATAGTAGTTAATATCTGCAAATTCCAAACTCCCAATTTATCCTCCAACCCCCTCTTTAACTTTTCATTTTTTTCTGAAATAAGACCTGGACATGTTTTGAAGATTAAAAAGCACAGTAGGATTTAGAATAAAGAGCAACAATTCCCTGCATTTCTCTTCCATTCCATTTCATTTAACCCACCTGTTCCTTTTAATTTTTTTCGGGGTGGGGGTAATTAGGTTTGTTTATTTATTTATGTAATGATTTATTTTAATGGCAGTACTGGGAATTGGAGTCAGGACCTCTTGCGCTCTATGCACGCACTCTACCACTGAGCTATACCCTCCCCCACCACCTGTTCCTAATACACAAAAATGCCTGCACCAATGTCCCTTGATTTTTTTTTTTTTCCAGTGGAGATGCTGGGGATTGAACCCAGGACCTCGTGCATGCTGAGCATGCGCTCTGCCACTGAGCTATACCTACCCACTTGATTATGAATTTTAGACATTGGCCACTGACTTCCTGCTTCAGCCCTTCATAGGACCCTCTGTCCTGCCCCTCCTTCCCCCACACACACTGCTCCTCAGGGGAATGTAATGGGTTCTCAACCTTTGACACTGCATTTCCTTTCATAAACTTTAAAATGTAGAGTATGTCTTATTGCTTTCTTCATTCTACTAAAGAACTTTAATTAAGAAAATTGTATTATCTATTTTGTGAAAAAGTTTTCAATGTGTTACCTCCTTTTTTGAGATACAAAGTGTTTGTGTCTGTAAGAAAGTATAGCCCTCAGTCAGTCGTGGGGGTGGGCGGACGTGGAGTGGGTGGGGCTGTAGAGAAGAGTGGGGGGAACTTTGTCATCTTATCTGATGTACTTAGATTTGGGGGCTGTTCTGTTTTTGTTTTTACAACGGATATGTATTAGTTCTTATTTGTGTTTTATTAAAGTATTTTCACATATTTTAGTATAAAAGAATTCTACTTTGCCTTCCACAGATACTATCAAAGGAAAGCAAAATAGGAGAAAGAAATTAAGTATTGGAGATGCAAGAAAATATTTGCATATATAGATAAAATGTGCTGCTCGTTCACCTGTGAACAAGCAGAGGGTTTTAGACCCATTAAAACGATCATAAGTAAAAGAGGATAACCCAGTGAGAAGACCTCTGAGTGTGCCAAGCATTCACAGAATAGGCCAGTCTGAAGCACAGCAGAGCAGCAAGGGTGAAAGAGCAAAATTAAATTGAAGAGGCAATTTTTGCTAAGAGAATAAATATAGAAACTGAAGGTAACATTTGATTTGGAATTAATGTGTGGACATAGTGTTCTTAGACTTAATCCAATAATACTTTCTCATCTTAGGGTTGGGATCCATGAGTTTCTCGGGTTCAGGATATCAGTATTTTATTGTTTTGCTTGTTGTTTAAGACATCAGCTCATGAGACTAAAAATGCACCATGACAACTGTGTCACTTAGATCCTCTGACAATTTAATTAGGCTTCACTTAAGATTGTGTTTTCTGGAAAATTATGTCATGAGAAGTATTTTAGTGAAATCATGTGCCACTGGAAAGTATTCAAGGAGGTTCAATGCTTATACGTGGGGAGAGCCCTCCTGGGAAATGACAAACCCAAACCCTTTGGAAACCAAATTCTCACCCGTCCAGCCCACCACTGTTCTCAATTCCAGTCACTACCAATGGTTCATAATCAAGCCTGCTGCCTCACCAAAGGCCTCCACGCTCCGGCGCGGGCTGCCCTCCCCCAGCCAGGGGGAGTGGGAGGGGTGGGCAGATTAAGTCCTTCCACGAAGGCTTAAGCCAGATGGGACTGCTCTATGTGAAATCCTAAGAGGGCCTTGCCTTCTGATTTAGGGCCTGCAGCCCGCATCCCCAGCCCTGCTGGGGCCTCGGGCTCCATTCTCCACACTGGGCGGCCGTGGGGCACAGTGGGGAGACCACAGGCCAGGCAGCCAGGCTTCCTGGATTGGACTCTGCCCCACCACTTCCCTCCAGGATTCCGGGCAAACTGTGCTTCCCTTCCCTGATCTGTAAACGCAGAGATAATAGTAGTGTCTTGCGCCTGATGGTAAGAATCCAATAAAGGCATGAATTGTTCCAGTCCTTGTCAGCTATGGTGATTAGTGACACTAGCCCTCGGATAAAGTGAAAGGAAACCATCAAGACCTAATGTCTAGCACAGGGAACTATGCTCAGCATCTCGTAATAGCCTATAGCGGAAAAGAATCTGAAAAAGAACAGATACATATAACGTATTTATATGAATCACTTTGCTGTACACCTGAAACTAGCAACATTGGAAATCAACTCTACTTCAATTTAAAAAAAAATTTTTTTAAGTGAAAGCACACTGCTGAAGGCAAGGAAATAAGGGGCTGAAGTTTTGAGCTGGGTTCAAAAGAGTCAGGCGGCTGCAGGGAGCCGGCCAAGAGCAAAGATGGGGATGGGGCAGTGAAACCTCAGAGGGGAAGCTCCGTGGTGTTAAGTCGCTCTTTGAAAGAGGAGTCACTTCAGGTCCCACTGGTAATTAAAAGTACACGTGATTCTGAAAACACGTTCTGCATGGATCCAAATAACCGCTCTGCCTTTTGGCCCTCCAGCCCTGAACGAAGAAATCAACCATTTCGAAAAGCGGAAGGTGTTTATTTTGGTGTCCACGGTGATGACCTGGGCGCGGTCCAAGCCCCTGGACCCGGTAAGTAGCGCGCCGGCGTTTCTCCTCTGATGCCGTGCAGTCTCCACGCGGACAGAGCTTTCCGCAGCTGATGGTGTCGCCTTACGCTCCTGAGCCCTGTCCCGGGACGATACGCACTTGGCAAAGTTCCTGTGCTCCAAGCACATCCAATTCTAAGGGACGCGTTGTTTTACACGCCGCTTAGAAAATAATAATAATGCTGCCTATTCAGCTATGACAATGCTTGCTTATCACTCTTATTTTAAATGTATTGGAAGAGCTCTCTTTTCGACTTACTGAGACCTGTATTTTTGTCATCTACATGCTTTTGCACACAGTCAAAGGAAAATACAAGCAAAATACAGTGAGTGTAGTATTCCCGAAATTTCTTCAGACTAAGTCCAGCTTCTCTGAGTCACACCTGCGTTCTGTCTTTCCTCACAATAACTCAGTGTGAAGCCTGAGTCATGTCATTTATTTCTGCGTCATTTCCTATAAAGCTCGTGGTTATTATTTTGCAAAAAAAAAAAAATACTGAGTCATTCTTCTAGCATTGTTTATTTTCTCCCCTGATACCAGATTTGCATTTGCTGCTCTGCTCCAGTGCCTCTGTGCCTATGAGCCACCTTTTCACCTCAGTGCTGAGTCACAGTATAATCTTTTTGTTTTAATTTTTACTTTTTTACTGGAGGTATTGGTGCTCGAACCCAGGACTTTGAGCCTGCTAAGCGCACCCTCTACCACTGAGCTATACCCTCCCCTCAGTATAAATCTTTTAAAAACTCATGTTAGAATCAGTGGAATACGTTATTTATAACAAGAAAATGTTTAGAGATTTAGCAGACTTTATTACCTCAAAGGCCATTTATTTATTTATCTCCCCTCTCTGTGGACCGGGAGGTCCTCAAGGACAGGGGCCAAAGGTTTCATGTCCCTTTTTAATAAAGCTCACTCACCTACTCCATTTGGTTGCCATTACCTCAAGGAGCAGGCCAGTTATTTTATTCCTGTTGAAATTCCATCTTTCAGAGAGTCTAGAAAAGTGTCTGCTGCAGAACAATCATTGGTTCCTTGACTGATCATTTTGCTGGCCTGATGGATTGTCCTCACTCCTTCAGTTATAGACTAACTCTTACTGACTTCAGCAAAGTGGGGATTTATTAACTCACATAACTGGTAAGTCCAATAATGGACTTCAGGAACAGCTGGATCTAGAAGCTTAATGTTCTCAGAACTAACCTACTCTCTTTCTCTCTCCCATTCTTTCTTTTTCCCTCTGAATAGGCTTCATTCTCAGATAATCTCTCCCCTCCTTCTGGCTCCCAGGAGCTCCCAAGCTTACATCCCTGGAGCTTCAGTTTTCTTTCCCACTTTGGCTATGTCTCATCTCAGCACTGGAATATGCTGTTCATCCAGGTCTCAGGTCATGAGCCTCGCTTTAAGCCAGTCACTATAGCCAGGGGAATGCGGAGCTCTGACTGGCCACACCTGGGATCATTTACCCACTTCCAGAGGCAGGGATGATCAGCCCCCTAGACTAGATGGGCTGAGAGTGGAGAAGAGATTGTTCCCTCAAAGAAAATATGGAAAACAGCTCCTGTGTTAGCTCCCGTGTCCTTTTGGCATGCCCCACTGTGGTTCTAATTTGCATTTCCCCAACGGCTCGAGATGGCTTTAAGTTAGGTTTATTAAGTTATAGTTTACACAATTCTATGAGTTCTATGAGTTTTGACAAATGCATACTGTTGTGTAACCAACACAACAATCAAGATATAGAACATTTCTATCACCCCCTTATGATTTAGGGAAAAGTCATAGAATTTACAGGGAAGTGTTTCTTAAACAAGACTCAATAATGCTAAATGATTTTTTTTAATTGACAGTATTGGTGATTTGTGTCTCATATGTCAGTTTTGCTAGAGGTTTATTGATTTTTTTTTTGAAGAACCAGCTTTTTGTTTCATTGATTCTCTCTGTATTCCTGTTTTCAATTTCATTTATTTTTGCTCTTATTTTTATTATTGCCTTTCGTCTGCCTGCTTTGGCTTTATTTTGCTCTTCTTTTTCTAACTTTTTGAAGTAGCAACTTAGATTATTGATTTGAGTTCTCTCCTTTTTTCTAATATAAGAATTTAGTGCTGTAAGTTTCCCTCTCGGCAGTGCCTTAGCTGAAGCCCATTAGTGGTGATATGTTATTTTTTAATTTAGTTTAGTTCTATGTATTTTTAAATGTTTTGGAGACTTCCTCTTGGACCCATGGATTGCTCAGTAGTGTGTTGTTTAATTTCTAATAGTTTTATTTTTGTCTTTCTCTTACTGATTTCTTCTTTGATTTCATTATGGTTGGAAAATACATGCTATTTGATTTTTTTAAAAAAGATTGATAAATTCAACTGCAGTAAAATGAATGAAGTATTTATGGATGAATGATATCAAGTCTGAAATTTGCTTCAAAATAATTTAAGGGATGAAGAAGTAGATGGGGATACAAAGGAAACAAGCTTTGCTATGTAGAGATGTGAATCAAATCCCATGAAAACCTCACACAAACCCGAACTGCAAGATGTTCTGTTAAATAACTTGCTTATCTTCTTTTAAAAATGACAATGAAAGACAAAAAAAGGCTGAAACACTGTTCTAGAAGAAGAAGGCTAAAGAGAGATGGCAATTCAGTGTAATACATGGTCCTGGACTGGACTCTATCCTGGAGGGAAAAAAATGATATAAGGGATATGATTAAGACAATTGACAGAATTGGAGCTTGCACTGTAAAGTGAATAAAATCAATGTATCAATATTAAATTTCCTGAGCTTTCCTGTACTATGAATCTTCCTGTCCTAAGTTTACATAGGAGAATGTCCTTAGGAAATACACACAAAAATTAAAGAGAAAAGGGGCATATTGGATGCGACCTACTCTAAAATGGTTCCAAAAAAATTAATAAAATGTATATACAATTGAGGAAATATAATTAAAAGCAAAATGTTCACCCAACTTAGAAAATCTCTCCACAAGGAAGTAGAGAGAGAAAACAGCTTTACTACTGAGCAAGCATCAAACTGGAACGTCATATACATCATGAGTGGTCTGCTAAGAGATGGAAAAGTTAGAGGGAAGTCTCACCTTTTAAAAAAATTTTTTTAATTTAAGTACAGTCATTTACAATGTGTCAATCTCTGGTGTAGAGCACAATGTCCCAGTCATGCTTATACATACATATATTCATTTTCATATTCTTTTTCATTAAAGGTTATTACAAGATATTGAATATATTTCCCTGTGCTATACAGAAGAAATTTTTAAAATCTACTTTTATATATAGTGGCTAACATTTGCAAATCTCATACTCCCAAATTTATCCCTTTCCATCCTCTTTCCGCCAATAAGATTGTTTACTATGTCTGTAAGTCTGTTTCTGTTTTGTAGATGAGTTCATAGTGTCCTTTTTTTCCTTTTTTTTTTTGTAGATTCTAGAAATGAGTGATATCATGTGGTGTTTTTCTTACTTTTTCTGGCTTACTTCACCTACAGTGATGATCTCTAGGTCCATCCATGTTGCTGCAAATGGCATTATTTTATACTTTTTTATGGCTGAGTAGTATTCCATTGTATAAATATACCACAGCTTCTTTATCTAGTCATCTGTCCATGGACATTTAGGTTGCTTCCATGTCTTGGCTGTTGTATATTATAGCGCTGCTATGGACATTGGGGTGCATGTGTCTTTTCAAATTAGAGTTCCCTCTGGATATGTACCCGGAGTGGGATTGCTGAATCATATGATAAGTCTATTTTTAGTTTTTTGAGGAATCTCCAAACTATTTTCCATAATGGCTGCACCAAACTACATTCCCACCAGCAGTATAGGAGGGTTCCCTTTTCTCCACACCCTCTCCAGCATTCATTGTTTGTGGACTTTTGAATGATGGCCATTCTGACTGGTGTGAAGTGATACCTCATTGTAGTTTTGATTTGTATGTCTCTGATAATTAGTGATATTGAGCATTTTTTCATGTGCCTATTGGCCATTTGTATGCCTTCATTGGAGAATTGCTTGCTTAGGTCAGATCTTCTGTCCATTTTGGGATTGGATTTACTGTTTGTTATTAAGTTGTATAAGCTGTTTATATATTCTGGAAATTAAGCCTGACAAGTTGCATCATTTGCAAATATTTTCTCCCATTCCATAGGTTGTCTTTTTGTTTTGCTTATGGTTTCCTTTGCTGTGCAAAAGCTTGTAAGTTTAATTAGGTCCCATTTGTTTATTTTTGCTCTTATTTCTATTGCCTGGGTAGACTGCTCTAGGAGAACATTGCTAAGATTTATGTCAGAGAATGTTTTGCCTATGTTTTCTTCTAGGAGATTTATTGTATCTTGTCTTATATTAAAGTCTTTAAGCCATTTTGAGGTTTTTTTGTGTATGGTGTGAGAGAGTGTTCTAACTTCACTGATTTACATGCTGCTGTCCAGTTTTCCCAGCACCACTTGCTGAAGAGACTGTCTTCCCCTTTTTATATAGCCGAGCAGATATAATCCATTAGATACATGTTTCCATGAAATAGTTTATAGTTATTGTTTCTAGTTCTCAAGTAAGAGGACTTAACAGCACCACCTGTCACACATAGTTTGTCCTAGATCCGCTGAGTACTTGGGGTGATCATGTGTGTTTGTTAATGGGCTTTATCCAGAGGGAAAATGAACCTTTTATATCTTTATGACAGGAAGTAGTTTTGTGACTTAGAGCAAGGTTAGGCTCCACCAAAGGTAAGCTCCTACTTTCCTGGAGAAACTGGAAGATAGGGCCACTGTCTCCCTGTTTACATTTCAGAGAGATATCTCCCAGGTCCAGAAGGATATTTCTTGGTAGTAAAGCCGGCAGGAGGCTTATTCAGCTTCTAAAAAGACTCACACACATTTCAAAGAGGCAGAGAAAGAACTTAACAATGGTAAGCTTTCTAAAGTATAACGCTCTAAGGAAAAAGAGAGATGTCTCTTCCCTTATGTTCAATAGGGAGGCTTAAGCCTCTTATTTTTACTTTTTATTTGTCCTTAAAATATACATATAAATAGAGAGAGAATGAGAATGTGGCAAAATGTTAAAAATTAGTGAATCTGCATAAAAGACATTTAGGGGTTCTCGATTATTTTTGCAGCCTTTCTGTAAATTTGAAATTATTTTCATGTAAAAAGTCTGCAAATAAATAAAATGTAGTAGAAGCACCCTGGAGCAGAAGAAAGCCCAAATGGAATTTCTGTTTTCCCTGTGTAATTAACAGTTTCATGAATGCTCGGTTCTGGGATTTTTTGTTAAAATCACAGGTGGTCTGTAATTATCAGTTAAGCTCATCTAAATCTTAGGACAGAACTTCCCAGGATCTGGGATGCTTCAAACACACAGGTCAGCACAAATATTGAAGGAGACCATTTGAGTGCAACTGTGTAACGACTTCCTTTAACACCTATGGATGCCTTTCTCCAGAGATGCTCACGGCTCCAGATGAAGTCATGATCTGAATAGAAGGTTCAAACCTGAAGGTGTAGCTTTCCTTAGAGTCTGGCCGTGGAGATTACTGGTTCCCCTTCTAGGGAGGTGGGGAAGCAAACTGAGCCCAAACTGCTCTTAAGGCAGGTTTGTCCCCAACAAATTAATCGAAGGATGTAGGGCAGAGGAAGATCTTGGCATCAGTTGGAATCAGGGACTTTTGGTTGCAAGTAACAGAATCCAGCTGGAAGAAAGAGGAAGTTGTTAAAATGATATGAACAATGTCTTATAAAAATCCATGGACAGAGATGCTAGTGGGCGACAGAGATTGGGGAACACAGGAAATCCTCTCTAGAACCTCTCCTCTCTGCTTGTCACCGTCACAGGAAATCTCAACGCCAGTGAAACCTGTTTTGAGAAAAGGCGGGGACACTGACAAGATAAGTTGGGAAAAATCATTGTGAACTCATGACTCTAAGAAAGATACATCTTCAACTCTGTCATGAAAAACAGCCCACTCGCAGCCCTTCTGGGCATCCCTGGACCACAAATGCGTCTCTAACACTGCTTTCCAGCAAAACTAACTCCAGCACACCGTGGGAGGGACCTGATTCCATGTCTCGAGTCAATAAAATTCTGGGTATGCCTGCAACATATTTTTGATGCTAGAAAGCCAAGATATTTTCAGAGATGTCATGAGCTATGCAGAGAGGGCAGAGGGAGATCCCCCAGCTGTGGGAAGTTGAGCATCACAAAAATAATGATGTGTGTTGGATATTCTCCATCCTTCCATTCACATCCAACCTCCACTCTTCTGCACCCTGCTCTGACCTCCCAGTCTAGATCAGCAAGCATCCTTGCCCTCTGCCTCCCATTGGGTTTGGCCATTGGGGAGTACCAGTGAGAGGGTGGGGGAAATGAGAAGATTGAGGTCAGAGAATTAACCCCCCAACTCCCTTCTGCTGATGCTGCTGGCAGGCTGAACCCATCAACCGCAGTCATTGCACGTGCCGGGAAGCCCTCTCCACCCTGCTTACCTCTAGGTCCCAATTCTCACCTGCTCCCTCTACACTTTGGGACATAGGAGTGGTGCAGAGCGCCCTGTTGCTGACTCCAGGGCGTGTGTGAGTTCCCTCCACCTGCCCACATCTTTGTAAATAGCCCAATTATTGAACCCTCCTCAAATTACCTACCTTGAGTGTGCTGTTTGTTTCTTGCCAGGACCCTGACTGATACTTCCTGGTTCACTGAAATCAGTTGAGCTTATGAAAAGGCCATGACTTCGTTATGTGACTCAAAAGACAAAAATGAGTCCTAGATTGGCGCAGATGCTGCCAGTTTCCTGTCACATAGCCATCCTCCTGTCTTCCCAGCAGGATCTTCACGTGTTCAGGTGTCCACACTGTCTGTGAGACCCGGGGAAGGAGGTCTCCAGCCCCAGCTCTCAGGGAAAATCCCAGTTAATCCAGACAAGCCATGGTAGCCCCATTCCCCTTGCCAATGTTTGGCTAAGGGTGGGCACGCAACCCAGCTGTGGGATTTGAGGGTGTAGCCACCAAACTATCCCCAAACGTAGGCTGTCTTAACCACATTGGAAGTTTATTTCTTGCTCATATAAAATGTACAGCAGGTGTTCCTGATGAATGAGTAAGTCTCCTCCCAACTCTGAACTGAGACCCAGGCTCTTTCCACTGGATGGCTGGGCCACCTTTCAGAATGACCTCGGGGCCACCGGGCGCATCTCCATCAAGCCTGTGGAGAGGGAGAAGCACAAAAGTGATGCACAAGCAGCTTTATGAGCCAGGCCTGGAAGATGTGTGCATCGCTTCTACAAATCCCTCTGACTAAAACCCAGTCATATGGCCACATCCAAATGCCAGAGAGCCTGGGATGTGTGGTCCAGCTCTGTGCCCAGGAAGTCAGTGGGTCCAGTCAGAGAGGGAAGTGGGCCAGGCAATTGCTGGGAAGGGCTCATCACTGATTAAGAGAGACTTCAAGCTAGATGCAACCTTTGTCCCTCTGGGGATGTTGTCATGCCTGGATGTGACCTGTGGAACTGATGCTGCCAGTCTTGCTGTGAGCTGGGAAGGGACGGCCACACACTGAGGCAGGTAGAGCTAAGAGGGCACATGGAGGGCAGAGAAGATGCCCATCACACAGTGCCTGATTGTGGAACCTTATTCATGGGCAATAATGAATCCCCTCAGTGCTTAGGCTATTTTGAATTTGATCCAGCAATCCCACTCCTGGGCGTATATCCAGAAAAGATGAAAACGCTAATTCAAAAAGATACATGCACCCCAATTTTCATAGCAGCACTATTTACAACAGCCAAAACATGGGAGCAACCTAGATGCCCATCGACGGATGAATGGATAAGAAGTGTGATATATATACATAATGGAATTTTACTTAGCCATAAAAAGAATGAAATATTTCCATTTGCAGGAACATGGATGAACCTAGAAATGATCATACTAAGTGGAGTAAGCCAGACAGAGAAAGACAAATACCATATGATATCACTTATATGTGGAATCTAAAACAATGACACAAATGAACTTTATTACAAAACAGAAAAATTCACAGATGTAGAAAACAAATGGTTTCCAAAGAGGAAAGGGGGAAGGATAAACTGGGAATTTGGGATGAAAAGATACACACTACTATATAGAAAACAGATAAACAGCAAAGACCGACTGTATAGCACAGGGAGCTATATTCAATATAAAGAATCCGAAAAAGAAGAGATATATATATGTGTATAACCAAATCACTTTTTTGTATACCTGAAACATTATAAATCAGCTACGCTTCAATTTAAAAAATGAGTTTGTTTTTGTTATTTGTAGCCCAAAGCACCTAAACAAATACAAAACTGTATATAAAGCAGTTTTAACACAAAAGAAGGATGCATATAATAGAATATTTTCATTTGTATTACATAATTTTAATAAGTAGGAGAATCTTAATATATATGGTTTTTTTCCCCTTAGTATCTGTTTTGAAAGTATAGCTATGTATTTGGTTTTTTTTTATATTGAGTAAAGAAAGGTGACCAGAGGTGACACTGACTGAACCAAATAGCCCAGTCATCACACATAATAACCAAGTGGGAAGAGAGACCGTCAGGTGATCTGAACGGCAGTCAGACACAACGGCTACTTAAAAAGAGGGTCCAACAGAGAGTCTTAAAACAGATTCGCCCAGTGTCCTTAAAGAAAGGAAGGTCACTCTGCAGAGTCAGTTCTTCAAGTCCTGGGAGAATAAGGTCTCAACGAGCTTATTGATTGTAATGAGGTGTGCATAAGGCAGGCGGTTTCCAAGAATGTTAACAGACATCAATATACAGGAACGAGAGGGTCCTTGATATGATGCCGACAAAATGGCAACTCATCACTTATTGGAAAAGCAAATGATACAAATAGTTGTAGGAAACTAGAACCTATATGAAAGACGCAAGTTTAAAATATACTTTATTGGTTGTTTATTTGTGACAAATGAAATTTAAGGACTAAAGGGAACACAGCCCAAGGACCAGCGAGCAGCAAAGGTTCGAAATGTATAAACTGGGTCTCTGTCCCAACCTGCAGTGGAGGTGACAACTCAGAACCTGCAGCCCAGGCTGGCTTGAATTTCTGGGCTGCAGTGACAGCTGGCCAGAGAGAAGGACCTCCCGTTTCCTCTCAGTCCCAGGCTCAGAACATCAGGGGAGAGACTGGCTGTCCAGACCTGTGGCCAGCGAGCCAGGTCACCTGGAGTGTGACCATTCCAGTCTCAGCCGCGAGGACTGAGGGAGGGGCAGGCTCCCGAAGAGGGGTGCCGGGTAGCCGGTCACAAGGAGCAGGAAAGTCAGGTGGGCAGCTGGCCACCGTGTCATATTCACCAGGGCTTGGGAAATGCTAGGACTTCATCCATCCTGAAGGCAAAGCTGATTACAGACCCCGTGGGGGTAGGATGCCAGAATTAGCAAGTAAAAACACAGGGCACCCAGTTAAATTTGAATTTCAGATAAACAGCAAGTAATTTTTAGCATCAGTATATCTCATGCACTATTTAAGACATACTTAAGACATACTTGAGGAAATATTCATTTGTTTATCTGAAATTCAAATTTAGCTGGGTGTCCTCTGTTTCAACTGGCAGCCCTACCTATAAGCCACCGTGCATGGTTAAGAGATCCACTGATCTATGAACATGGCATCACCACCATTTCAGTTGCTCAGCGTCACTACCTTCCACACATCAGTCAATTCGTTGGTAAATTCCGTGGGTTTTTTTAAGGGGGGGAAAGAGGTAATTACATGTATGTATGTATGTATGTATGTATGTATACATGTATTTATTTATTTCCTTATTTTTGCATCCTTTTTTTGAAGTATAGTCAATTTACAATGTTGTGTCAATTTCTGGTGTACAGCATGATGTTTCAGCCGTATGTATACATACATATATTCATTTTCTTTATAGGTTGCCACAAGATACTGAATTGGTCCCCTGTGCTGTACAGTATAAACTTGTTTATCTATTTTATATATAGTAGTTAGTTAGGTTTATTTATTTTTAAATGGAGGTACTGGGGATTGAACCCAGGAACTCATGCATGCTAAGCGTGTACTCTACCACTGAGCTATACCCTCCCCTCTGGTAAAGCCTGTTCATTCATCATCCAAAATGTCTCCTAAATCCATCTTGTTCTCTTTGTGTCTAGGGACTATCAGAATGGCCTTGGCACAGGTGCCTGTCATTGCCTCCTTCCAATCCAGTCTCCAGGAAACTGCTTAAGTGATCTGCTTAAAATATAATTCAGGGCTGGGGGGTATAGCTCAGTGGTAGAGCTCTGGGTTCGATCCCCAGTGCCTCTGTTAAAGGGGAAAAAATAAACATAAAGTTTAAAACAATTAAGTAAAATATATATAATTTAGATCATATTACAGTCCTGTTTAAAATGCCTAAAACCCTTCCATGCCTTCTAATGCTCTTAGAATGAATGGAAACTCCTCCACGTGGTCCACAAGCCACGTGGTACCCTGAGTACTGCCTACCTCGTCCTCCTCCAATTCCCAGCTTGGCTCCAATAATTACGGCCCTTCTTCCAATTTCTCAAACCTGCCAACAATTTTTCTACCTCAGGGTCCTCATCCTTGTGTTTCTTCTGCCTCGCTTGTTAATTTCATGTAAGCCTTGGACTCAAGTGCTTTGGGCTGATTACTTAGACCAGTGTGATGTGATCGAAAGGCTCCTGATTGAACTCCGTATTTTAAAAATCCCACTCCAAGTAGGACCTCTAAATCTGGGTGGACTGGGGAGAAATCATTCTGTATCATGGATCTCAATTCCTCCTTTTGATTCTCCAGGAAGTTTTCCTTTAACTGTCACTCCATGGGGTTAGACAGGAGAGTGATTTGTGGAGAGGCTGAGCGTGATGAACAGCTCAGTGGACTGTCAGGAAATGCTTTTCATTCCTGATTCTTAGGGCAGACGGATATTTCATCTTATCTGATGAAGCCAGTTTTTAAAGCCTGAGGCAGAAACTTACACATGGTATGTTCTGATTAGCATGGGGCTGATTTCAGGAAAAGGGACAGTGTGGAAAAGAGAAAAAAACCCAAAATTTAGATTTAAAAGTTAGGAAATTGGTTATTTATTTATTTATTTATTTATGTGTTTATTTTTATTGAAATATAGTCAGTTAATATTGTGTCAATTTCTGGTGTGCAGCATAATGTCCCAGTCATGCCTGTATACACATATATTTGTTTCCATATTCTTTTTCATTAAAGGTTATTACAAGATACTGAATATAGTTCCCTGTGCTATACAGAAGAAATTTGTCTTTTTTAATCTATTTTTATATATAGTGGCTATCATTTACGAATCTCAAACTCAGAAATGGGTTATTTAATGCCTTTATGGGACTGCAGTAACAACCTGTCACTGTCTCTACCAAAGAAGACATACAAATTTTTAAATTTTCTTTAGATTAAGTTTAAATGATAAAATTTGGCTAGCTAAACATTTTCATGAAAATTCAATCACTGTAAAAATAAGCGGTGGTTTTTAGAATGTTTTAGTTGAGCTTAAAGGAACATAGTTGCTCGAGCATCTTTGGGCTTAGAAGTTTACAAAGCTCTAACACGTGGGGTCTGGTCTTTCTTTCATAGGATGATTCAGAGGTTCCATTTACTGAAGAGGATTATCGAAGAAGAAAGCACCACCCTAATTTTCTGGACCACATAAACGCTGAAAAATTGGTTCTCAAATGTGGGAAAAATGTAAGTCTCAAGAAGTAGAACATCTGGGGTAAGAAAGGCTCTTTTTGGGGTGCTTACATTGTGCATGGCCAGGGTGCTCCACGTGCTTTACGTACATCATCTCAGCTCGCTTCTCGCTCCACATCTCTGCATTTGGTTTCTCTGTCCTTACACCCACAGACATCCGAGCTTCAGGCTCACCCCAAGAGGCACTGTCACAGGTCCTGGCCAAGATTCTGGTCCAGGCCCCTAAGATGAAAGCCTTGTATGGGGTCCCCAGCAGAGCTCAAGCCCTTACCTACCAAGGGGTCTGTAGGTCCAAAGTGATCCTTGGTCCAGAAGAGGCAAATAACACAGAGTGGGAATGGGGCAGAGGGAACTGCATTTTCCCTTTATGTCATTTGTTTCTTACAATAACTCTGAAAAGTGCATATTAACCTCATCCTGCAAATAAGAGATAGAGGCTTCCAGAGGTTAAGTAGCTCGCTCAAGTTAACACAGCTAGGATTTAATGAGCACTATGCTGAGCTCTTCTTGGGTTTTTTTTGTTGGTTTTTTTTGTTGTTGTTGTTAGTTTTTTTTGTTTTTGGTTTTTGGTTTTTGTTTGTTTTTTGGAAGAGGGAGGTAATTGGGGGGGTTATTTATTTATTTGTGTTTAGAGGAGGTACTGGGAATTGAACCCAGGACCTTGTACACGAAGCATGTGCTCTACCACTTGAGCTATACTCTCCCTAACAAGCACTTCTTGGTTTTGGTTTTGTCTGATCTACTCCTTACAACAACGGTAGATCTATCGGACAACAAAGCCTGTGGGGTTTGTGTTTTTTTGTGTTGTTTGTTTCTCTGACTCCAAAGCTCCATCATTCCATAGATCTTGACACATCCATGGTCACTAATTATTAAGACACAGCTATAGCTGAGAAGTTCCTGTGAAAAAAATAATAGCTTATCAGCCTTCTGTTACAGCAAAATGCATCATTTTGATGCCCATATATTATAAAGTTGTTTTATTTCTCCTGTCTTTTATCAGAATAGATGACAGGAATGCCCTGGTGATGAGTAACAGCCAAAAATTATTGAGGGCTTGCTTACCATGTGCCAAGCACTGTGCTAGGCGTTTTTACTTGCCGTACCTCGTGTAATCCTCATATATCTCATATATAACACTCAAAATTCTGTGAATTAGGTGCTCTTATCATCATCCTCATTTAACTTGTGTAGAATTTATATAGAACCTCAACACCTCTAAAGGTTCCATCCACTACATCGTCCCCACTATCAGAAGCCCCACAGTAGTGATGTGTAATTATAGTTCTAAGACGACACCCAGTGGTCTCAGAGGATATTACAGTAGGAACTCTTGTCCCCAAACTCTGTGCCATAAATTTTTTTTCTTTTTAAATTTGGCAATACAAACACTGTGAGTATAAAATATTTGAAGGAAAAAACATGGGATTCGTTATTCTAGTCTCTTTTATACCCATTAACCTATGGCCTTAGCCAAGTCATTTAACTTTTGGAGTTAAAATAAGTAGAATAAAGGGGGTGGACTAGACAGTCTAAAGTTCTTCCAACTATATTATTTTATTAAACTTCAGATAGTGCCCCAAATAGAAAGTCCATGATTTATTGATCATTTATGTCTAATTCACTGTCTGAGAAGACATGATCACACACAAAGTAGTTGATGTGAATGATAGTTTAACATGGACAAATATTGGCCCTTTTTTGCTCCCTCCCCTTCAGAGATGGCCCGCACTCTGTCTGTGAAGTGTGTACCTACTTTTACTTTAACCTGAGCACCCAATTCCCACACCTCTTCCCTTGCGTTTCTCTTGCCTTACACTCTATGCAGTGTGTATCTCTCTAAATAAATCTACCTTTACTCAAAAAAAAAAAAGAGGACAAATATCATCTTCATATCTTTTTCACTCTAAAAACATTAAATATGCCCCATGCTCTAAATGATACAATCAAAATTTTATTTTTAAAAATCAATTTTTTAATCTTAAAAAGAGCTTTCTCAATCACTTTTTTCTGAACGGTTAATAAGATAAGGTTGATCTGACCAAGTTGGTCATCTCAGGTACCCTTCTTTTCTTAGTGTTTTTCATCCAGAAGATAGAAACTTGAAAGGAATCATTTAACCCATATCTGTTAAGATCCTACTATGCACTATGGCTAAGAGCTGGCCTCACAGCCATGAACAAAACAGATGTGGTCTCTGCACTCCTGGGTCTGGCAGTTCATCTACTGTTACCACATCTGCAGCAATCACATTTATATTTATATGCTGTATTACAAACACAAGAAGATAAACATATTTAGTATTTTGAGGCAAGAGGGAGCTCTAATAATTACACAAGTTGCCTAAATAGTTCTGATGCCTAACACTGAATGTGGCTTTAAATGGGCATGTCCATTGTTCAATGAGTCTCAATGATTACTCAGAAAATTTTAAAATATTATATTTAAAAATACAGCTATATTGACTTTAATTAATATTTTGAATTAACCAGCACTGCCCATGTGTTTGCAAAAATCATTTGAATCATTAAGTGGTCCCCAAGTATCTGTTGTGTGTGGGGTCCCTGAAAAAAAAAAAACGAAACCTGTCAAATCTCAGTGGCAATTTATGAAATTTGTTGTAATAATTATTCCACTGGCTTTTGATGCTTATGTTCTCTGATCAAGCTGCTCATGATAATTTTTGAATAAAAAACATTTCTGCATTTGCTTTAATAAGGTCACATTTAAAATCTTGGCACTAATAATTTGAGTTTGCAAGTGAGATTGGCCTATAATCTCCCTTTGTCATAGAGTCTTTTTCTGGTTTTAGTGTCATGCTGCTCCAGTGCTAGTACAATTAAGGAGCAAAATTTACGATTCTCTGCAATTTGTATGAAATTGGGAGCATCCCTTAAGTACTTGGTAGAATTGCCAAAAGTATATTAGACTATGTGAAGGCAGTGGCGGGGTTTCAGAGCAAGGAATTAGGCCTTCTGGCTAAATTTTCAAATTAATTGGCATGAATTTACCCATCAGTCTGTTATGATTGACTTTTTAAAAAAAATTTTTTTTGCATGAAGGGAGATCATTAGGTTTGTTTGTTTGTTTGTTTATTATTTGTTGTTGTTGTTTTTGTTTTAATGGAAGTACTGGGGATTGAACCCAGGGCCTCGCATGCTAAGCATGCTCTCTACCATTTGAGCTATACTCTCCCCCTTCTTACGATTGACTTTTAAAATCTCCATTTGTAATTAGGTCCCCCTTTTCAGAACTAATATTTGTGAGGGGGCATCACTCCCTTCTCAAGCCTCTGGTTTCCGTGGGGAAGTCTTAAATTTCTAAGTCCCTAATTACGCCTGCCTTCCTGCACCGCCCCTTACCCGCATCAGGAAGCTTGAGCGAGTTACCCGATTGGTGGGTTTTTGGAGGGCGTGGCCGTGTTACGTTGGCCCCGCCTCCCTCTCGTCTCTCTCAGGTTCTGCTATTGCTGCAAACTGCGCTCTTTCCTGTTACTGCCCTAAGTCTGACAGGGACCCTCTCCTATATGTGATCGTCTGTAGTTTTCTTGTGCTGCCTGAGCCTGGATGTGAAAGTTTGTCGTATTCTAGGGCTCAGGATTAGGAAGTGCCTCATCACCGTTCACCTAAGGCATGTTGCCCATCCTAACCCACATCCATAATAAAACGGTACTTTGATCTCCGTCTGTCTTTTAAGAATTTCTCACGTCAGAACTCCGAAAGGAAAATGGATGTCCCTTTCAACCCCTCAGACTCCAATAATGCTATTTCCTTGTGTCTCATTGTCCTTTTTCTTGATCAACCTTAACTAGTTTTACTATATTATTATTCTTATCTAAGAAGTAGGTTTTGCTGTGTTCTCTTTATAGCTTTGTTTTCTGACTCACTAATTTCTCTATTATTACGTCTTCCTTCTAATTTGAGTTTATGCCATTTTGAGTTAGATGCTAAGTTTATTGATATTCTGTCTTTGTTTTTTATCTAATATCAGCACTTAATGCCGTAAGTTTGCCACCAAGTGTGGTTTTAGCTGCATCCCCCAAGTTTTGAAATGCCCTGAATAGTATTTTTGTTATCATTAATTTCTAAAAATTTTCTAAAGTCTATTATAATTTCTTTTTTGGCCTGTGAGTTATTAAGAAGTTGTCTTTAAATTTCCAAATATATGGAGAAATCATTATCTTTTTGTTGTTCATTGCTAATTTAATTGCTTTATGGTGATACACATTGTGGCCTGTGTGATGTTGGTCCTACTGTAGTATTTGGTGAGATGTTGTGCTACATAACACATAGCCAGTTGTTTGCTTGTTTTTTTTTTTACATTTTTTATTGATTCATAATCATTTTACAGTATTGTGTCAAATTCCAGGGTTCAGCACAATTTTTCAGTCATTCATGGACATATACACACTCATTGTCACATTTTTTTCTCTGTGAGTTATCATAACATTTTGTGTATATCTCCCTGTGCTATACAGTGTAATCTTGTTTATCTATTCTACAATTTTGAAATCCCAGTCTATCCCTTCCAACCCTCTACCCGCCCCCCGGTAACCACAAGTCTGTATTCTCTGTCCATGAGTCTATTTCTGTCCTGTATTTATGCTTTGTTTTTGTTTGTTTGTTTGTTTTGTTGTTGTTTGCTTGTTTTTAAATTTCATATGGACTTGAAAAACCTGTGCATCTCAAACTGTGCAGAGTTCTGTATGTACCTACTTAGGTCAAGTTTCTTAACGGTGTTTTGCAAATTTTACTAATTTGGAGTCTCCTGAATCTATCAACGACTGAAATGGAGTATACTAAAAAATTACCCACTATGAAATGAATTTATCCTTTTCTCTTTGAAATAATGTTAAATTCTTGGCTTATTCACTTCTGGGCATCCTCTTATAACCCTTTCAAGATACTAAAGGAGTGAAACTATGCAATTGTTTGTTTCTCAATAATTACCACTAGGACATTATCTCTAGCCGAGTCCACAGCTTTTCAGACCATTCTCAAGTCTTAATGAAAATGTTTCTAGTTCTTTCCAAGGCTCAAGGCAAATTTTATATGGAAGCCATCAGTCTGTCATTTAATTTTAAATTTCTCTGCTCCCAGCTCTGCTGAGCCGGGCTCAGACGAATGCAGGAGGGAGGGAGGCTAAGCCATGCTAGGTTCCTCTGTCTCCCTCCTCTCCCTGAGGCAGCCACCTTCTCTCTTCCTTGCTCTACCACCTGCCTTGTTCTTTTCCTTTGTTTTCCAATTTCTTAATTTTTTTCATTATTTCAAACATTTATTTTAATCGCCACTCATTTACTTTCTGAAGGCAAGGCAAGTCACTCATGCTGGATTGTTCCCTCACAAAGTTTGTATTTTTTGATTTGTGAGTTCACCTTTAGTAGGCTTTTTTAATTACAAAAAATGTAAAGTTTTTTAAAATAAATAATTTTTTCTTGTGGTTTCTAAATCTCCAATTCAAAATAATCCTGTATTTTTTTCCTGGATTTTTTAAAATAGCATCTCTTCAGATTGTCAACATCCGCTTCTTTATGACTCATCATCACCCTTAAAAACGTATGTAAATAGGTTCTTATGGCAAAGTGGACTAGTGCAAAGTCTGTCTTCTGAAAGTACTGCTATAAAAGTCTCAAGGATGTCGAATTGGGAGACCTCAGGGTGCAGAGTGGTCCATGTGAAACGGGACTTCACACTGAGAATACGCTCTCATTTATCATTGGCTTGATAGACAGTGCTGTGCTCTCAGCCAGCACACACCTGTTACCATGAAGTCACCACCCTCACCCCGGTGGTGTTCCTTTACTGGGGCTTCAAAGGACAGAAGTTGGGGGTGGGGGTTGTATCTACCTCTATAAAATGCCCCTGGTGTCTCACTGTCTAAAATAGCTTGTTATGTTAAATTTTTGGCCCTGGGATCCCGGGATTAAGAAGGTTAATTTAAATTTGAAAGACAAGTACAAGGCCAAGGTTAGAATCCTCTGGGGAGCTTTCTTTCTTCCCCCCCCAAAACCTTGCCTTGGTTTTAGGAGTTTCCATGTTACCTCCGTCTGTCACAGCGTGGATTTTGTTTTTCTAGTTCACCCTTTTGTTGTGAATGAATCCTTCCTTATTGTGGTCCAGTTCTTAACCTCACCAGATTAGATGCTTTGTCCCGAGTACCATGCGGACTTAAAAACCCACGCTCCTAAATGAAGACCATCAACTTCCCTGGGCTGCTGCGCAGTCCCCTCTCACCATGCCTCTTCAAGTCTGCGCTTTTGGCCCCTGGGGCTATCTCTTATTTTCTTGAGAATTCTGCCACCCATAGGGTATTATTGGATAATTCAGGCACTTCTAGGTGTTTGTAGTAGGATAAGTGTTAGATTTTTTTTTTTTTAATCATCGTATTACCTGGAGCAGAAGACGGAGACTCTTCATTTTCCTTATAAAGGTTCTGGACCCAATTCCAACCTGTGCTGGGGGCAGAGTTCTTACACCACCAAGCAATCCTCGGACACTAGCTGGGTTTCCTGTAGGTCAGCTAAGTTCTGATGCTGTCTACCTGGAGATAGCATCACATCCCAAAGGTTAAGGGCTCAGTCCTGCAGGACTGCTCCATCCACTTCAGACGCCAGACTCAAGCCCAGTTTGTCATCTGTGTTTCTGATCAACTTCTATAGATTGGCGGTTCTAATGACTTTGTCATGGGTTTGACTAATTTGCTAGATCAGCTCACAGAACTGAGAGAAGCATTGTATTTACTAGATTACCAGTTTATTATAAAAGGATATAACTCAGGAGCAGCCAGATGGAAGAGACACGGGGCCAGGTACTGGGAAAGCTCCGGGGCTTCTATGCCCTCTCCGGGCATGCCACTCTTTCCAAATTTCAACAGGTTCACCAAACCGGAAGCTCTCTGAACCTTCTCTTGAATTTTTAGGGAGTCTTCATTCCATGGGCATGATTGATTGCATCATTGGCCATTGGTGACTGAACTCACTCTCCATGCCCTCTCCTCTCCCTGGAGGACGGGGAGCTGAGGGATCCAACCTTCTCATCACATGGTTGGCTCTTCCATCCTTAAGTGAGATCTGAAAGTCACCTCATTAGCCAAACATAAGACACCTTTACCACCCTCACTGCTTAGGAAGTTTCAGTGGTTTTAGGAGCTCTGTCCAGAAATGAAAATGAAGACTAAATATATATTTTTTTACTCTAAATCACAATGTCACACTTGAGTTCCAGTATTGTTATTTGCCTTAAGTCAAGGGGAGTGTTAGGAGTTAACATCATTTTCTTATATCTTCAGATAAAGACTAATATTCATAGTCTCAGAAATTTGCCAGACTGCAGTACCAAAAGCTGATTAAGAATTAATACCAAAAATGATCAGACTTCTTAGTTGTTTATGTAGAAAAATTCTCAATGCCTGTATAGATCTCACATTGTATAGGTTCCACCAGACCCAACGTCCCCTCTGTCTGTGGATTATGACACATTGGAATTGCACTTTTATGTTTAGATTTTATTTATATATTGTCTATTGTCAAAAACAAGACAACAGGCCCAAAATGGAGTTGCTTATACTGAGCCCCACATCACAAGATGGAGACTTAATTACAGTTTCAGCTCACCCAGAAAGGGGGTCTTAAACCATCAGTCAGGAGTCACCTGACCAGCACTCGTTAGGTAAGCCACCTGCTGGACCCCAGCCAGCCGCTGGAGGACAGGAACTTTCCTCTAACCACCTGCTATTTTTTTGTCCTGTTACAATTTCCTTGCTCCCACTCACTTCTGCCCAGAAAAGTCTTTCATTTTGTATAACTCCTCAGAGCTCCTTTCTCTCTGCTAGATTGGCTTCTGCCCAATTTAAATCAATTTTGCTCAGATAAACTCTTAAAATTGTTAGCATGCTCTGTTTATTTTTTATCACTGTATCAATCAGTGAGTGGTATATTGCAGCGGTTTTCTTCTCAAGCAAGAACAGACCAGCCATTGAAAGGTCAAGTACAAATATCTGTAATCTTGATTCGACTAAAATGTCTAATATGTGTATCCCCATTTTTGCGTTCTTTGATGACTTCGCTACAGAAAGTAAAAATAAATTTCTTCCCCATAACTTAATGTTTATGACCTTATCGGATTCCCAAATGTGGGATATGATTTCACCAAAATTCAAACAAGCCAGCCAGACTCTGGCCTTCCTCTCTGGCCCTTGTCTAGGCTAATGCCACCATCTTGTTTTCACTTCCGGTGAAAGTCACAGGCAACAGCTGCCCGGAGAATGATTGGTTTGGGGCAGAGTGCTCCATGCTGTCCCCTCCCAGACCCTCTCCTCCACTTCTCCGAAAGGGTCCCTGGTCTCCCAGGGTAAGAATAGTCAGCTGACCTCCTTTAAACTATCTTGGTAAGAACAAAAGTTGCATGTATCTGTGTATGGACAGTGGGAAACACTAAAGTTTAGCCAGTTTAGTTTTTGATGTCTTTGTTCAAATTGTAGTCTCAGTTCAGAATAATCCCGAAGGGACAAGATCCAGCCCAAACAAAGCTACTGGCAACTCAAAATCTTGAATGGGAGCCAGTTTCCTCCTTGACTGTTTTACCAGGGACAACGAATGAAGACAAGCCTATCTGACTTCTTTGCCCTCCCCCCACCCACATCTAAAACCTTGGCCTCTATTTTATTCCCTTTGTTTTGTAGCCCCCTCCTCATCTCTCAGCTCCACTCTCCCACCCACCCCCTCGATCTGAAAACTCATTGGTTATCTCATTTCTTCTCGGAAAGCCACAGCACCCCCACTTGGTTGGGACTTGAGAGGATCCCCAGAACTACCTCATGTTCATAGGCTCTTCAAGTCCTCTGGAGAGTTTTCTCTGATCACGTTCCCTTGGACAGTTAGGAAAAGCCAGGGAGCTGGGCCACTTGCCCTTGTCCCACTTGGTCCAGATGTACGGGACTTTAGATCAATTACAGTGACGTGGTTCCTCCTCAGAAACCCCACTCAGACCGAGGGCTTTCCCGTCTCCACTCGGGCTCCATCTTCAGCAATGATTCTCTCTTCAACTTACCAACATCCAACCTCCCCAAATCTAATCCTAGTGGTGATGGGGTGGGAGGGGCGTGTCTTTATTGATAATTCTACTTCTGACACCAACTGCAGTGTTCTCACTGGGTGATGCATTAGCAAGAGGCCAGTCACACACACATACACTCACAAGTCACACTCTCTCAGGTAAGAACAAATTCTCAATTTAATTAACCAAAGATTAAAAATCCAAAGTGGGGTGGCCTGTGAAGCCAAATGTTTAATAGAATCTAAACAGATCTCTGTTGGTCGCTGCGCCTTTTGTACCTGGACCTCACATCAGCGATCTTTGAGTCTCTCTGGATTTTTATAATAAACATCATCAAAGCCACATGGTTATTGGACTATGAAGGAGGAGGGCGTGAAAGGAAGCGAATCAGTGACCAGGTCTCCCTAAGTATTCCTTCTGCCTTCGGCTTCCCAGCACGCCAGAAAGCCCATTTCTCCACAACGTAGCTGCCAGGACTTTGATGACATTAAAAAGAGTTGTATTTTGAGGCAAATTCTCCCAGCACCTAAATTACCCCTCCCGGATGAAATAACGCTCCATCTCTATTAAAATCCTCATATGAAGGCCCGTTACCAAACTCTGTGGTTTCATGGGTGTCTACCTCCCTTAATTGATAATCAAAATATCATGGAAGGACAGACTTTTACATCTTACTTTGCTCCTAGGGGCCCAGCCTAGTGCTTAGAGGTGTTGAGTTTCACAAAGAATAAATACTGGCTTTCATTTAATTAAGAGTCCCAATTAAATTCTAATAGTGGTCAGAGCTATTCCCGAATACTGGGGTTGGGGCTGAGTTCCCCTTTTAATGGATACTCTTTTCTATCCTAAACAATAATACATTAGGTGCTTGAAAGAGGGGATAAGACTTACTAAAATGCTCATTTAAAATAATCACTAAAATAATCTGATTCAATGAGATTCGTAATAATACACTTAGCTTTTTTCTTATATTTTATCCAATAGGTCAAAAAATTCGCCACTTACGTGGTTGCTGCTGGACTTCAGTACGGAATGGAAGGAGGCATCTTACATACTTTTTTTAAGGTATGACTTTTCCATGACTGTAAGGATTTTTTAAAAGTGTTTTGCAGTAAAGTTATACAATTTGAAGCTTATTTACTGGGTGTCGAACGTAACCACCTATTTTTCTTGTATCCACCACTCTCAGAATGATAAAGAAAAGGATAGATCTCCTTTCATTCGTGAGACAAACATTGATCGAGTGCCTACCATGTGCCAGAAACCACTGTAGATACTGGGAACACAGCTACGCAATAAAGTCCTTGCCTTTGAGGAGCTTACATTCTAGCAGGGTGGAGAAGAGCGTTAGGCAGTAAACAAGTTAGCCAGTAAGCAGAGCATTTCGGATGCTGGAAGATAGTCTGGGAAACAGGAAAGCAGAGAAAGGTAGAAAGAGAGTGCTGGGGGAGGGTTGGGAGGTCATGTCTTACATGTGCTGATTGAGGAAGGCCTTTCTAACGATGTGACCTTTGAGCAGAAAGTGAAAGACAGTGGGGAGCTGGCTAATTTCCTTCCTGGGGAAAGGCAGTGGGCGCTGGGAGAGCAAAGAACCGAGGCAGAAGTGTGCTGGCTGCGTTGAGGAGCAGCGAGAAGACCAGCACGGCTCCAGCAGAAGAGGATGGTGGGCGGCGTGGTCATGGGGCGATGGAGGAGTCAAGTGGAGCCCAGCCCGCGACCACTTACTCTGAGTGGATTGGGAAACTATCAGACTATTTTAAACACAGAAGTGGTGTGATCTGCCATAACCTTTGAAGGGGTAACTCTGTTATTCTGCTGAGTTGAGAATGTTCTCTAGTGGGGCAAGAGCAGGCGCAGGCAGGGTAGTGCCTAAGACCTGGGTGGAGATACTGAGGCTGGGTGTGGGACATGTTCTGAAAGTGGAGTCAACGGGATTGGTTCAAAGCTTGGATATAAGAGTGGCAAGAAGAAAAGATGACTCTTAAGGATTTTGGTCCGAATAACCGGAAGCATGGAGTTGCCGTTTACCAAGGTGGGGAGAGCAAGGAATGGAATAGGCTAGGGCACGTTGGGCAATCATCGGGAAGTCCAGGAGCTCCCCTTTAGACACGTTAACTTCGAGGTGGCTGACATCCCGGGGTAGGTACTGAGCAGGGAGGGAGTTGGACGGATGAGCTTGGAGATTGTGGAGGTGGTCAGGACTAGAGAGAGAATCTTGGGAGCCATCAGCATATGAATGGTATTTAAAAACCGTAGGACTGGATGACATCACCTAGAGAATGAATATGGAGAAGAGAAGAGGTCTGAGGACTGAGTCTTGGGATGCTCCAACAGTTGGAAATGTACGAGGAGCCTGGGAGGGAGTCAGAAAAGGCGGCTGAGGAGTACGTGCCCAGTGCGGTAAGAGGGAATTCAAGGCTGGAAAAAACACTGTGCAAAAACAGTGTTTCTAAAAAGAAATAATGACCAACCATGTCACACAGTGCAGATAATTAAATAAGATGAGACCAGAGAATTGACCTGGATATTGGGTAGGACAAAAGCCTGATAGCAGTGGATTCAAGAGGAAGGGGGAAGAGAGGAAGTGGAGATGGTGAGAATAAAGAAATATTTCAAGACATTTTGCTCTAAAGTGTGGCAGAGAAAAAAGGCAGGAGCTAGAAGTGTAGTCAGGAAAGGGTTGGTTGGTTGATTGGTTGTTTTTAAAAATTTTTTAATTTTTGGTAGGGGCAGAGGTAATTAGATTTGTTTGTTTAAATGGAGGTACTGAGGATAGAACCCAGGACCTCATGCATGCTGAACATGCACTCTACCACGAAGCTATACCCTCCCTGCTTGGCTGGTTGGTTTTTCAATGTGAGAGATATGACAGCTGATGAGGATAAGCTAAAGAAAGCTCTTTCTCACCGTCCACGCTCAGATACTCTTTACCAACCTGACCACTGAACACTGGCCTTCCAGGCCTCTGCCCTAGACCCTGTCTTCTGCATCTACACTCTTTCCCTGGGCTGGGCTGTTCAATCCCATGACTGGTGCCAGTGACTCTCAAACCTAAGTCTCCAGTGGGACTCTCTCCCCTTAGTTCTACCTCTGTAGATTCAGCTGCCTATTCAGCACCTCAACTTGGATGTTTCACAAATCCAAACTGGACATACAATCTCCCCCAAACCTGCAGCTCCTCCAGGGCCCCATCCCAGAAAACAGGACCACCTTCCACCCACCTGCACCAACCAGAACCCAACTCCTCCCTCCTTGTCATCCATCACGAGATCCCTGAGTCCTGCAGAGTCAGCCTCCTCAATATCTCCCTTCTCTGCAACCCAGCAATGCCCCCAGCTCCCCACCACAGGCTAGTCCGCACCTGTCATGGCCTCCATCTCTCCATTTAAACTCTTACTTCCCGTCATTCCTTCACAAGGCAACAAAAGCAAATCTTATAATGTGATGTCACTGCTTAAAACCCTTAAATGGTTTCCCAAAGTCCAAAATATTTCACAAGATCCGGTGGTCTGCTGTGGACCCTATCCTTACCTCTTTCACTCTTGAAAAGCAATTTAAAATAAGCTAGTCCTTGACAGTTAAACAGTGCCCAGTCTATCTATTTATTCACTGAAAAACTTAATGAAGAGAAAAGACAAGGATTTGAGGCTCAGGGACTCATCAGAAGTGTGAGATCCTGAAGGCTACTTTATCGACTAAGCATTTCGTCTACAGTGGGGGTAATTTTTAATATGAATTCTCATTTTTGTGAGAACTAAAGACATCATGCCTACTAAAGTGTTTTCTTTCTGTGTAGCTAACATGGGGTGATGACTGAAGATGCTGGATTATAGATTTCTGGAAAAGCATTTCAGCCCTGGGGTTGCACTTTTTATTTCCTCCTGGTAGGATCTGGTCAGCAGCTAAAGCTCATCATAACTGATTTCCAAACGTCGCGAGGCAATCACTTCATCAGGTGGACAGGTGGCTTGGATGCCCCCGTCTAGGGCTCTGTCTGGAGCTGTAACAGTCACGCGCACGTAACTGGGGGAACACGCGTCTTTGCATTTCTTTCCTCTAGATGGCTTGGTTGGGTGAGGTCCCCGCGTTACCAGTTTTTGGAGATGGAACAAATGTGGTTCCAGCAATTCATGTTCTTGATCTAGCAGGGTAAGTGTTTCCCCGGAGACATGACTTTCCCAGCATGAACTGACTACCGTGTTTGTCTATGAGTGAGCATTTACTGAGCACTTACCAAGCACCGAGACCCTTCCCGTATTATAGTACTCGTTCTTCACAACAACCCTCAGCAGAAGGTATTTTCGTTTTCCTCACTTTGCATCTGCTGGAATTGTGTCCATCATGTTAAAGCGCCACACTTCTGACAAACGCAGGTTCACCTTCCAGAAACCTTATCTGCTGAGCAGCACGTCGTCCAGTTTGGGAAGAGAACTCATTACGTGCATTCTGGGGACCTGGTCCTTTATCCCAGATGGGAGTTATATGTCCAGCCCACCAATTCAAATTCCAGAAAGCTGTGGACTCTAAACAGGAAGTTTACTTGTTTGTTTGTTTTGGGGGGTGGTTTTTGGGGGGTGGGGTTGTTTTGCTTTGTTTTGAGCAATTGTAGGTGAAGTTAACACGTGTTTCTCACGCTCACACAGTATCCCCACCTTGTTTCAGACAGGCCCGAGGACCCTTCTTTGCAGACACTGACTTAAACACTAGGTCAGAGAGGGTTCACTTTATCTGTGGTTCCTCAAGTCTGCATTTCACGTTCCAGGGCTTTATTCTGCAGCCCCCTCCGCCGGGCTCACCCCACAGAAGGGGGCGGTTTCAGCACTTCCCTGGGATTCCGGTTCCTAAACTCCCCCTCTTTCTCTCATCCACCAGCCACTAGTCAATTAGTCTCAACCCCAGGCAGATTTACAGATTTACTGGGAAACAACAAAACTTAAACTTCAGGGCCCCTCCCCTGTGTGGATCCTTTTCATCTCCCTAAACCTAATTTTTATTATTGTTCTCAAAGAAGGATCCCTTAAATTGTCTAAGCTTCGGACTCCACACAAAACCTAGATCGCTTCCATTTACCCTGGACAAAGTGAGGCTTCTTTTCTGCAGAGATTTTATATTATTACGTTACCAGGTTTCAAAGATGTGAAACAATTATACTTTATTTAAAAAAAAGACTTAGCATAGTCCTCGAGTCTTTTTTTTTAATTGAGATATAGTCAACTTACAGCGTTGTGTTAATTTCTGGCGCAGTCCTTGAGTCTTAAATTATTCCTGTTACAGATGGACTCGAGCCCACTGGGTAGCAGTTTTTTCCTACAGGTTTCTTGAAGATGGTCAAATACTTAACAAAGAAAGACGCTAAAAGAGGAAGTATTCTGAGAAGTAATATAAAACAAATGTGCCCAGATGTTTAGACAGGTGCATTTGTTTTATTTTCATTTGACAGAAAAGGAAGGTAAGATGTAGCTAGAATGGCCAGGCCTGTGACAGACCTCACTGCTGTTTCTCTGGGATCCTTTCATTTGTTATGCGCTCAGAAATGTTGGCAATTGTTCATTTTTTTTTAAGGGGGGAGGTAATTAGGTTTACTTATTTACTTATTTTTATGGGAGGTACTGGGGACTGAACCCAGGACCCCGTGCATGCTCGGTGTGCACACTGAGATATACCCTCCCCCAGCAATCATTCATTATGAACCCAGGGCAGGAAAGTGAAGCTAATCCCACACTGTGTGATTTACGGAGCCACAGCTTCTCTGAATCTGTGTCTCGCTTTGTGAAACATCCACCCCAAAGCACGGCCGTGAGACAGATGGGCCGCTGGGCGAGCAGACTTCATCCACGCAGGTCCTGTGGGGCTCAGCTAGGCTTGAAGTCCGGGCAAATCTGGAGCCAGACAGACCTGGCTTCAAATCCCCACCCACCCACCTTCTGCTTTCGCAGAAGTGCTTCAGCCCGAGACACATCACTTAACTCTTCACCAGCTTCCTCGTCTGTAGAGTGCAGACCGTCACCCAACCCTGACTTTGCTGCAAAATGAAGCGAAATCACTGACTACATCACCAAACCCCAGGCCTGGCCCCTGGGGTGGCGGTCAGTGAATCCTACTTTACTGCTTTTTTGGTTTATTTTTTCCCTCTGGTGATGATTTTCCCTTTGGGTCTGCAGAGTGATTCAAAACATAATAGACCACGTGCCAAAGCTCCATTACCTGGTTGCCGTGGACGAGTCCATTCATACTCTGGAAGACTTTGTCAAGGTACAGCTGTGTCATCCTACACTGGATGGCATCTCTTAAATGGTTTTACCCACCCCATCCCACCCTCCCACCAAAGTATAATTATGGAATCAGGAGTGCTGACAAGTTTGAGCACCCCTAAAACAGAGGATCCTTAAAACCAAGCTCACTGCCTGCATTTGCAGTATCTGTATTGGGAAATTGACAACCAAAATGGCCTTTCTCCAGTGGACGCACCGAGGGGAGCAGAAAACACTGCAGGGCTCAGACACTCACAAATCACATGCTGAGACACTAAAATATATCTGTGACCTTTGCCCCGAAGTGCTGATATGGTCAGGTTCACCACAGCTCCTGGCAGCTTCCGGGAGCCCTGGGTCTCTGAGGGCCCCCTCTCCAGTCGGGGACGCTCTGGCTAAAGCCACCTGTCACCTTGTCGCCCAGCTAGCCCAGCCAGTGCGGCCTTCTCTTGCCCTTCCCCTGGCCACCCCCAACTCATCTTTAAGATTCAGCTCAGATGTGTTCCTCTACACCCTCCCTGTTCCCAGCCCATACCTCCCATGCAGACCAGGCACCTCTTTCCTGTACTCCCAGCATCAAGCATTACACACCGTCATCTGTATACACAGCTGCCTCCCTTTTCAGACTGAAGCTCCTTGAGGGCAGGGAGTGGTCCTTCCTCATCCCTTGCTCCAGTCCCAGGCATGCAGTGGCGATTGTTAAGTATTTGTGGAATAGATCAATGAGTGAATACCCTCCATGCACTCTCCCGTTGCTTTGGGAAAAAAAATTTTTTTTTGGTACTCAGTTATGTTTACATTCGCTTGAGAAGTTTTATATGAAAATCTTATAGGTCAACCAAATAATATTTCTCTTCTTCTCTAACAGTGCATCAGTAGAAGTACCGGCCCTGGGAAAGTCCAGAAAGTACCCAGAGAAAATGCTTTCCTAACCAAGGACTTAACAGTCAGTATATAAGAGATTTTTTTTTTAATTTTTATTTTTTACTCTTTTCTTCTCTTTTGGTCAGAGAAGAAAGTTCAGACATGTTTATTATCAATTTGTAATTATTTGACTTATTTCACAGAGAAGTAGAAAGTGGCCCCCTTTTAAAGGAAGATGTAATTCACTTCAAGTTCAAAACTATACCAAACAGGAACAGCTGTGTCTATACGCTGCTTCAAAAATATTTTCTAAGTAGTGACACTAAAATTAAAAGGTATTCGTTCTCGAGGGATTTGGTGTCAGAATACCTGACTTCCAAGCTCATTTCCATTCGTTAGGCACAGCTGGGCATTCGATCCCATAGCAACTTCTGTGAGTCTCTTTTCTCTTCTGGCAAACCCTCAAAGGTTGTGGTCAGAAAATGTGTTGGAAAGCTCTCTGGTGTATAAAATACTGTAAGACACTAGGCATCGTTCTCTTTGGCCTCTTTCTAAAATTCAAACAGGAGACTGAGATTCTGATCCCGTTACAACAACACAAGTACTGTTTTACTCGTCAGCACATTCCTCTGGCTTGTTTTAAGATAAAAGTTTTTTTTTAGGAATAAATTGCAGTGAAACACTGCATTGGGGCATGTTTCTGAAATCATCGATTGCCTCTGAGAAGCAGAGGTGGGTGGGTGGTGATGGCGTCAAAGGGAATGCTGTTCCCCCTACTTCTTGTTCTTTTGGACTTTGAACTATCTGATTGCGCTACTCACAAAATAGATGCAATTAAAATTTGCGAAAAAGAAACCTTCCCCTTGGGCTCCCAGGGTCTCCCTGCTCTTGGAGCTGCTTGTGTAACTACGAGAGAGCAGGTGCGGGGAGTTTGGGGTCACGGAGTATCACAGCAGGTGCTCTGTCAAAACTTGGTGCTGCACTACTTGACGTTCATGTTTAGTAAATGTGCACCTATTTCTTCATTAGTAACCTCAGTGATTTTGGTTTGTTAAAACTGTCAAGAGGGAGAACAAAAGGCAATTCACAAATGTTCCTTTATCTCTTAGCAAGAGTGTATTGACCATTTACTGGTCAACTTGAGAATGGAGGCGCTCTTTGTGAAGGAGAATTTTAACATTCGATGGGTCGCCCAAGCAGGATTCGTGGAGAACATCAACAGTGTCCTCAAAGAGTATAAGCAAAGCAGGAGATTACTGGTAACTACAGCCGCTTCCTGTTTAAACTTCTAATCTAAGCAAAGTAAATGAAACTTCTAGTGTAATTACACAAATGAAACTACATGCTTTTCCAAATGTCCAAATTTCAAAATTCAAGTTCTTTCTCAAAGTTGGCACATTGGTCCAGATCTGACAGTCTACCTCTATATTCTATGAAGCCTTGCCAATTGACTATTAAAAATTTTAAAGCTGACCCAGATGATTGCTATGATTCACACAAATCGAACATGATAGTAAGTTTCAGACTGATGGTCACAGAGTTGTCTCTGGAAGGGAAGATATCAGATGCCTTACTGGTCTACCTGTCTCATCCCTGGGTGTACATCTGGGAGAAGGGTAGAAAGGAAGTGAAGTCTGATTATTACTTTGATCCTTTCTTATTGGCCAGGGGATTCGCTGGTCATTTTAATCATCATAACTATACAGGGTATATATTTTTTTTTTAATGAAGGTGCTGAGGATTGAACTCAGGACCTTGTGAATGCTAAGCATGCACTCTACCACTGAGCTATATTCACCCGCCCTCAGATATTCTTATTTCCATATTATAGATGAGGAAACCAAGGCGCTGAGAGATGGAGCAGTTTCTTCAAGGTCACACAGCAGATCAGGGATTCATAGCTAGGATGCAGACTTTGCTAGAATGTCCCGTCCAATTGTGGAGCCTCCACACCCTGCTCTCTGAAATGGGTAAATGCAGCACTTGCCCAGATCTTTGAATTTATTCCAGGGAAGCATGCCAAAGATGAGAGTGGATATTACGTGAGAAGGCATTTGAAAACTGAAGTCTAGGAATCACAGGCGCCCTCACAGTTGTAATTGTCATTGTCCGTGGAAATACCACGGGTGAGCAAGTCGAGTCGCCATTGTATCCTATGAACCGTATTCTCCTGAAAAGCACGCCTTGTGAAGAATAAGTAAAAGATGTACCACTTTGCAAAAGAAACAATGACCCTTTTAAGTGTCTGGAACAACCATGATGGCTGTGCTTGGAGATCGTCCTGAGGCACACAACTACCCCAGGGGTTAGACTAGTGTTGTCCTCTGAGGGTCAGCTGTCAAATAGCACACAGAGCTGAGCTGGGACAAGACACCTCAAAGAGACCACGTGGTTCCTAATTAGCAAAACTCGAAAGAACATGATCGAAGTAAGCACATCTGAAAGTTAAACAGAGTCTGTCCATCCCTGGGGGTGCTGGTCAACATAGGAGCCTAGAACAGGAAGCACGACTAAGGGCAGTGGAGACAGTGCCACACCAGCGACATCCAGCAACATGGAGCCTCAAGCCAAGGGCTTCCACAGTTTCAGTTTCTTTAGCAAGGCGCAGTCATCCTCGTGCAGGGACAGATGCATCAAGCCACCTCGTTTGGATACCCCTCAGCAGTCCATCCATCCAACTCTCCTTGTTCTGACCCAGGCTCATCAAGCTAGCCTCTATGCGTGTCAGCCTTGGAGTGTCACTGCACCAGACGTGGGCGCTTGGAGTGTTCTGAGTTCAGGGGTAACCAGACTTTTCACTATAAATAATGAATAAACTACCATCCGGTTTTGTCCCCGGATGAGGTGAGCCTAGCCCAGGAGACAGATCCTCCCCTGATGTGTGGACACACGTGAACCTGCTCAGCGGGACAGCTGGATCGCAGGCCACGGTGTATGCACCATGCCCACCTCGGAGCCCAGCCCTGTCCATTGAGATTCAGCTCCAGAGTTGCTCTCCTGCCCCCTCCACTGACTGCCATCTTGGTCATGGCCATCACCCTGAGAAAGCCTGCCCCCAAGCCAAGGGGACCGCACGTGTCCACCACGCCTTACCCAGCCGCCTGCAGTGTCTCTGCTCCTGCCCTTCACAGCCTGGGCTTCGTCACTTGGCGAATGGTTGTATTAACGACAATCAACTCCTTGCATGAAATGCTGAAATCTTTAAGCATATGGTTCCTCTGCCCATTGAAACTCTTTTCATGGGCATAATGTTTTTTTAATTTTTAATTTAAAATTGAAAAAAATTTGCCTTGCAAAATTCCAGGGACCTCGGTTTCACAACTGTTTAGACCATTTAAAAAAAAAAACTGACTGACTGTCACTGATATTCTTATTTCTGTTAGAGATAAGCATTTGCTCACCAGCTATGAATGTGACAAGCTTCTTAAGCATTTAAGCAAGTTTTTCAGAAGAAGAAATGGTGGATTTTTTTAAATGAATGTATTTTTTAAAAACTAGAATAAATTAACTGTTTTAAAAAGGAAAGTATAATTAGAGACCAAGTTTAGTCCAGAAATGATATTCATGAGGCAATGAATTAAGCACCCTCAACACGGGCCAGAAGTTCTGTTTCTCTGCTGTCTCTGCAGAAGTAACACTGTACACGTGGAACTGGCAACCTGTGAGGCTCGAGTATTTTGGGTTTTAGTGCTTTTAAGGTGCCCCTAAGCACATCTGGCTGAGTGTCGTGTCCCCTAGGCCCAGGTCAGTGCACACAGTAGGTGCTCATTAAACACCAGGAGGAAGTGACTCTGGAGTCCTGGTGGAGGAGTGAGAGTCAGCCCGTAGGATCCTGAGACTTTGAAAGGGCTCACCCTGGAAGTAAAACACAGTTTCGCTACACATCGTTCAGAGCTCCGTGTATAATGCTTATTCTCCTCTTCCAGCCGATCAAAATTTGCATCCTCGGCCCTCCTGCTGTGGGAAAGTCCAGCATTGGTGAAGCGCTGTCCAAACACTACAAACTGCATCACATTAAACTGAGGGACGTCGTTTCCGAGGCCATAGCCAAACTGGTAACGCTTTTAACTACTTTCCTGGGAGTTTTTAGATTTTAAAAAGTCTTTTTCCTTAGTCTTATAATAAAGGACTCACTAATTTTCCATGGCATCCTGCAAAGAAGTGTTCTTTGAATGGGATTTCGTTGATTCTAGTTATGAAAACACGGAATCCCGCAGGGTTTCCTCTGTGAGACAGAAGCATCTGTCACGGGTGGCCCTTAAAATTTAGTCTGTCCCCAGCTGTTGCTCAAAATAAATCTTGTGTCTTCTCTGTTGACTGGATCATTTTTAGGTTTTTTTATTCTTTATTTTAAATTGAAGTATAGTTGACATATAATATTATATAAGTTACATGTATACAGTACAGTGATTCACAATTTTTAAAGATTATACTCCATTTATAGTTATTATGAAGTATTGGCTATATTCCTAATAGTTTGCACCTCTTAATCTCCTACCCCTACTAGCCTCTCCAGGCCCTTCCTTCTCCCCACCAGTAACCACTAGTTTGTTCTCTGTAGTTGTTTCTTTTTTGTTACGTGCACTAGTTTGTTGTACTGCTTAGACCCACGTATAAGTGATATCGTACAGTATTTGTCTTTGTCTGTCTGACTTATTTCACCTAGCGTAATAGCCTCCAGCTCCATCCATGTTGTTGCAAATGGCAAGATTTCATTCTTTTTATGGCTGAGTAGTATTTCATTGCATGTATATCTCATATCTTCTTTATCCACTAATCTGTTGATGGACACTTAGGTTGCTTCCATATTTTGATAATTGTAAATAATTCTGCTATGAATATTGGGGTGTGGTTTTGGTTTTTTAAATATACACCCAGATTTTTTTATTCTTGATGTGTGTTTCTCAGGGTATCATCAGACTGTTTATCAACAGCTTAAAAAAAAAAGACTTTATTTTCTTAAAGTGGTTTTAGGTTCACAGCAAAGTTGAGAGGAAGGTGCAGAGATTTCCCAAACATCCCCTACCCACTGTGCACTCAGCCTCCCCGATCATGATTATCAGCCTCCCCTACCAGAGTGATACATTTGCTGCTATCAATGAACTTACATTCATACATCATTATTGCCTAAAGTCCATAGTTGACATTAGGGTTCACTCTTGCTGCTGTACCTTCTGTGGCTCTGGACAAATGTATACTGACATGAGTCCACCATTACAGTATCATACAGAGCAGCTTCACTGCCCTGAACATCCCTTGTGCTCTGCCATCACGCCTTCCCCCTAATTAAGTGCTTTTTATCATTTTATTGGAAATGGTAGGTCCTGAGGTACATTTCCATGAATGACTTTTTTTATGAAAAAGAAATTCACATTTATTTACAGGTATGACAATTCAAGTATTGCTAACAGCATTTGTAGCAGCAGCATGATTGATGGCTTTATGGTAGCCTAGTATAATCAATACAGTTGTTTCACGGTAGCCTCGCCTATACACTAATGAATGAATCATTATAAAAATTTTGTGGCATAAAGTAATATAGTCAGATTCATAATACAGTATTGGAAACATTGTTACATTTTTTTTAAAAACTTAGCTGTGATGATAGGCTAAAACAGTTTCTCTAAGTATGAGGGAGCAGGGCATACTGTACCAAATGTTTCAAAAATTCTTTGAAAGCAAAGTTATAAAACAGTAAGAAAATTAACATGTGATTAATTTCATGTTAAATATCACTCAGCTTATGCTACTTAAGGATAAACTAGCATGTACATGTGTATCATGCATTAATGGTATATGTAACTTTTCTTAATTTTTTTCGATATTTCTAGGCTACATGGTTTGCCTATGACTTTTTTCAAATTGCCTCAAATCTTAAAAAAAAAGTATATATTTACTGAAAAAATCCAAGTATAAGTGGACCCACAGAGTTCAAACTCATGTTGTTCAAGGGTCATAAATGATTATTATAAGTCTTGATTTCACCAAAATGTGTTTCCTTCAAGTAAGATCCAGCCTGGTACCTAGAAAAGTGTTGATTCTTAAGCAATTCTGGCATTTGCACAGAAATAGACTATTCTCCTAAAACAGAGTAAGAAAAACCCCGAGGCTCTCATCCATCTTTGTAGATACACCCATCCTGACCACTTTTGTGCTCCTGTCCTTGAGATCCTCCCCTGTTTGGGTATCAGCCCTTTCCAGGATCACTTGCCAGATGATTTACAGGCAGCCAATCAATACAGGGCATTATCCAATTTGAATATCCCTGTGGTATGTAGGAGGCAATCGTCACACCTAAAGATGTAGGGGAAGGAGAAGAAGAAGATGAAGAGGAGGAAGAGGAGGAGAACGTGGAGGATGCTCAGGAGCTCTTAGATGGCATCAAGGAAAGCATGGACCAGAATGCAGGTAGCACACACAGCACATGGCTGTGCTGTCCTTGTAATTAAAAAAAAAACTGCTTGTTTGCTATTAAAAGTAAAATACAGAAATGATAACAACCACAAAAAAAATTCGTAATCTCAACCACAAAAAAAACACCATTCATAATCTCAATCCCCGGCAGGAGAAAATCACCATTAACATTTTGTTGACTATCTGATTATAGGATGGGAAAGAACTGTCTAAGTGTTAAAAAACATCAACTGTGTGGTGGTAAATATTTTAAAAGCATCAAAAAAACATTAATTAAAAGGCAAAAGACAAACCAGGAAAAATATTTGCCACCAATATGACAAGAGTTAATATCCTTAGTGTATAAAATACTCAAGCAAACTAATCAGAAAATCATTAAATCCTGAATAGAAAAAAATAGATGAACAACTTGGGCCAATAAGTAACTCATGCAGGAAAAAATACAAATAAATAGAAAAATATTCTTGCTTGCATGGTAATTTTAACCAGTTTGTTGAACCTACGCATCACAGTAAGGTGTCACTTTAAGTTCAAACTCTGGGTACATTCTTTCCCCACCCTTGGTTGGAATTTCAGGCCTGAAATTCTCTTAGATAATGAGTAAGTGGCCTCTGTGTTTCTTCATGCTGTAAGAAGTCCATTCCAATCAGGTAATCACCAAGTAGGTTTTGAACTGACATGTCTTTAAGGGAGCTTGCTACCCTTAAAGGGAGCTGCTAAGTCGGCAGCTGTTAGTAGAAAAAGAAAACCATTTTATTTTTATACCTAGGTAGTTGAGATCCTCCGACAAACTGGTCATACTGGCGTTGGCCGTAGAGCAGTCCAACGTGTAGCCAAGTCCGGACGCTTACCCAGTGGAGGGTTTCTTCCCTCTTCGGTCTGTCAAGCAAGTCTGTCGGGTTTCTTTCTTCTTCCTCTTCCCATCTTGCTGGTTTCTGATCCTCCAGGGTTGGGCTGGGGCAAGCGGGATTATGGAAGAAGGGCAGAGATGTAAACTGGCCCTGGTGACAGACGGTGTGGGTCTTTCTGGGTGATGTGCTTCTGCGGGCTCTTCACAGACTCTCCCCCTGAGGACCACCCTCTGCATTCCCGAGACCCCACTCTAGACTGCCCTCCCTGGTCCCTGGTCCCTGGTCCCTGGTCTTTGGGCACCCCACCCTTTGCCCCTCCAGGCAGTCCTCTTCCCAGCTACTCAACTTCAAGGACTAGCCCCTCCACACCCTCCCCTGAAGTCCTGGTTACCCCTCTCCCTTCGCCTCTCCTTCCCCCGAGGCCACTCCCATCTAGTTTACAGGGTGGGGAAAACAGTTTTGTCTGCATACACTGAGTGTCCACTTACACTGAGTCTGGGCCAGGAGGAAATGGAATTTAGAGTCCCAGAGAGATTGCCCAGAGGAAAAGGAAGGTCCACAGAAAACCCAGATCAACACTTCGAGATTTGACACTTCTGCCTCGCCTGTCCCGGTTGGGGGTCACCATCTTGGTTTTAGAGTCTAAGAGCTCCTGGGCCCCACTGCGGGGAAGGGAAAAACCTAAGATGAGACATTCCTTTGTGAAGACACCTGTGGAAGGAAATCTGGCAAGGCCACATGAAGGGGCAGGGACTAGGGGGTTTAGGAATCCCCAGGTTTTTGCGGCCATGTGTACAGATACCTTAAGCCTGGAGTATAAAGGCCAGAAACAGGGCACTGGGGGCAGTGAGCAACAGCACCCCTGGAGGAGGGGCAAGAACATCTTGTACTCAGGCTAGCAGGACGTGGCAAACACACTGCACAGTATTTATGGACAGAAGCATATAACCGGTCTTTGCGAGGACCCAAAAGTCTTAGCCAAGGACTTTGTGCAACAGAATGCTATAAAGTACCGACAGGTCTCTTTTCAGGTCCAGGGAGGTGACCACACAGAACAAGAATTATAGTAGAGACAGTGCCAGGTTGAGAACAGTCACTGCATCGCCCGAGCTAAAGAAGGACCTGTCCTTGGCAGGAGACTCTGTCCTTCCCACAGATGCAAGAGAGGCCAAACTCAGCCAGCAGCCTCTGTCTAGAGAGAGACCAGGAGGGAGCAGAGGAAGTGGTCTCTGGGGGAAGGGAGAGTCTTCAGAGCAGCGAACACCCCTGCCCTCTCCCCTCCCCCCATCGGGATGCTCACCCACCCCTTACTACAAGGTTGGAATGGTTCAGTCAGTCCCCTTTTGCCTTAGGAAAGTACTTTTTTTTTCAAGTTTGTCTAAAATTCCTTCCTATTCATATCTACCTGAAACTAGAACACAGACCTTAGTTACGTTTAAACAAAACAAGACCTTTGAACCCATAGCTCGGACCTACGTAGAAATTTCACAGCCTGAGGACACAGAGGCCCACTCACCTCTCCCTCACATGACCCAACTTGTTATCATACGATTCTGATGATTCCAGCCAGGCAGATTTCACCATCCCCCAGCAAGGCACCTCCGTGTTCGAGTCTGTTCACCATTCCGCTCCCGTTGGCCTCTGACCGTACAGCCAAAACAGGGACTTGGTTAAATCACAGAAATGCACTAGTCCTAGATTCTTTTTGCTCACTTTATGTATTTCAAAAGCATCGTGGCATTATTGAATCTGGTTGGTGGGATTCCCAGTGATCCTTAGAGTAGTCTTTCAACTCTTCTGTGAGTTTGAAAATAAAAAGTTGGGATTTGGGAAATGTATGTGAATGTATCAGTTTTGTAGTGTCTACTCTGCATAGATTATTTGAAAAGCCTTGGTTGCAGCTCTGTTTTTAAACTGTGGTTTTGTAATTATGAATATGGCTTTATATTAGCACTTTAAATATTACTGTTATTTGAAAGATAGACTTAATATTTAAAAAAAAAAAAGCAGTGTCGTGTTTTCAAGGCTATCCAGGAGGGCTGTGCTCATGCATTTTAAAGCAGAAGTGACAGTCCCCTTCCAAGATGCTCACCGCCAGCCAAGGTCATGGGTGTTCCTCCAGGAGGTCACAGTTCTCTTGAGAAAGGGACCAGGGCTTGGCCCTTTGTGTACTCACAGCCCATGATTATCCTAAACGGCAGCTCCAGCCCCCTTCTTGGATATTGAACAACTTAGTTCTGAAGCAAACAGAAATGAATGGCAGCACACACTGCCTGAAACGAACCAAGGGATGCCTTCGAGGGGACCGAGGCTAGATTTCTGAATACATGCCTTTCCTTAACAAGGAAGCCTTTGAAAATTGAAGAGACTGCTTAAATAAAACTCGTCTGTGGATATTAGTGGATTCCTCAACATTTTTAAAATTTGGCTGTATTTCTTTACACCGTCTTGAACCTTCCTGGGAAGTACTGTCAAATCATTTTGAGGAATTTCATGATGCTAAATAACACCTTTGATTTTTTTTTTTTTTGGTCTCTGCCATACTATTTCAATTTCTGAAAGACAGTTATTTTCTGCATCAGTTACCGCTTAATGATTCGTGTGACAATGAAAGGTAGAAGAAAGGAGAGGTATTTTAATTAGATCATTTTATTGTCTTTAATAGAGTGGTACAAAGAGGCCCCAAACTATTTTATATTATAGAACCACTGATAAACTGGAAGTGTAGTGCTACCCTAGAAAGAGCTTTGGAGATCGACTTCTCAAACTCACCAAATTTGCGTTACTGTAATATACATTAAGCCGTGTAAGGGCAGGGCTGCGTCTTAGAAATGGTAGCTGTTCAATAATTAGAATGGAAGGATAGATGAATATTCTGGAGGAGTTACATCATATTGTCTTCAAACCACTGTGCAGTTTTAGAACAAACCCCTCTGTCCTCACCTTCCTCAGGCAACTGCAAGCATCACAGCTGGAGAGGGAACCATCCAGTGGAGCCAAGGTCTGAAATACTGACTGGCAAAGACAGGGGGCAGGGGGGGCCACACTCCTGCAGCCTTAAAGAGAACAGTACCTTTAAGGGTCAAGATCAAACTTGATTTTTTTTCCAAATGCACAAATATTTGCTGAGCACCTACTATTACTAAATTGCGTGGCAGCAGCATGCATGAGTACTTTTCCCCTGAATTCTCACAACAGAAGGTTTATTATTACGTGTTCAGGTTATAGAAGCATCATATCAAAACAGAATTGAGTGAACCCTGCTGGCAAGTGAGAACACTCTGGATTTCCTCACTTACTCCTTATGCAACTTCACCCGAAAGTGGTGATGACAGAGGACCATTTTGGAAGTCCAGACATCAGCGTTTGCTTCTGTTCCTTCTTGCAGACAAGCTCACCGGGTTCTCCTACTTTACTGGGCGTCAGAATTCATGCGTCATGTTCGAAATACAAAGTACATTTTTCACTTTGATGGAAAAATGAGTTTTTTTCAGTAGTAATTTTGATTACACAGTTTTTTGAGATGGCTTTAGAATGTAAGCCCTATGTAGAGGGTAACTGCACAGGAATTTTTTTTTCTTTCTATTAGGCCGACTGGAAGATCAATATATAATTAGATTTATAAAAGAAAAGCTAAAATCCATGCCTTGCAGGAATCAAGGCTACATTTTGGATGGATTCCCAAAGACCTATGATCAAGCCAAAGAGTTGTTCAACCGTAAGTTTGGCTTTCCCTCTGTTTTGAATGTTTACACTCAGATAAGTGGAACTTTATTGCTCAGAGTAATAATAGTCACCATTAAACAAAAAAAATCAGAGAGACTGTATCTAAAAAGCATGCTTTCCTATTTATGGCTAGTTTTTATTAGTGACTGCTAGTTGAAATATTTAAATTTTTTGAGCTACCTCAGTAATAGGATGTAATAAACAGAACAGTGTGTATTTTGTTTTATTAGAAGAAGATGAGGAGGAGGAGGAGGAGGAACTCAGAGGCAAAATGCTTCCCTTTGATAAATTAATCATACCTGGTAAGTTACAAACACTTCTACAAGGTCATGCTTAAAGGAATGCCATGTGATATCTCTTTTGTACCAAAAAATCTTTTTGATATTAATAAAGTAGGGTGTTTTTTTTTAAGGAAAAAACTAAAACAATACACTTAAAATCAAACTTCCAAATTAAAGAATGCACTGGGGTAAGTATTAGAGATACTAAAGCTGAAATGAACAGAAATCCCTTTGAGAACATTCATTTCTGCTATTTCCTCCAGTAGCAAAACAAAAGGTTAGCCAATCTGTTGGTGCCCTGAATTTTTTTTCCTGTTTTTTTTTTTCAAATTGAGGTACAGTTGATTTATAGTATTATGTAAGTTTCAGGTGTATAAGAGTAATTCACAATTTTAAAAGATTATACTCCATTTGCAGTTACTATAAAATATTGGCTCTCTTCCCTGTGCTGAGCAGTGCCCTGACTTCTGAGTCGTTCGGCAAGACCACCAGGGGCGAGATCACTGCCCCTCCTTCCTGCTCTATATTCGGTGCTAGGGATGATGATGCCTCCAGCTTTTCTGAAAGACATTCAAGAATCCAGAATGGAGACTGGGCAGGAAAAAGCTTCTCGGTTCCCTAACTCCACAGCAAGTTTATTCTTTTACATATTTAGGCTTTCACAACATACCCCTGAAAGAGAAGCATAAACAACTTATTCCACGAAAAATATTTGCTGAGTCCCGAGCAGGAATTCCTTGTGATGTTGCCATGAACTTTAACTTTTTTTAAAATCAGTTTTTTTAATCAGTTTGTGTGAGGATGAGGTATAATCATGGCTTGGTCGTATGGTAAATACAAAAACAGCTATTTTCAATAATTCAGCCCAGGGTTGTAACTCGGAAGGATCTGCTCACTGTGTCAAAGTCCCCAGGAGAGTGGGTTCACGGCTGTCATCCTCTCCTCCTCCTGATCCAGACACAGCTTGTGATGCAGCAGAGACCACCAGGGTGAGGTGGTCTTTTAGGGATGGGTATTTAGAGTTTGCCTGAAACTTGAACTCAAACGCAGGTCTTCTCACGCCACTGCCTCCAAAAAACCAGAATTAATGAAACCCTTCCCTAAGATGAGGAAATGGAAAACAGGTAAAATGATGCATAATTCCTAATCCTGGTCCACTAGGCTGCCCTCTCTTTGTTGGATATGGTCCAAACGTGTCTAAGATGTAATTTATTTGGAGTGATTAGTCTGTTCTTAATAAATTACCCTCTTTCTGGGAGTTGTCAATGTTTTCTGTCTTCTTGGAGGAAATCAGATCATCGTCTCATTTGTATCTGCAGGATTTTAATTTATGGAAGTGCCTGAGTGACAACTTGAGGGGCTAATGCTGTTTAAAGAGTTTATTACATTTTCCCAGAGAAGGGGGCATGGCAACCACGCAGGGCCACGTGGGGAAGCACCGGGCTTGGTCAGGAGGCAGGGGAGAGTCAGCACGCAGCCTCTCTTGGGGTTTCCGTGGGAAAGGCAAGGCAGGGCAAGATAAACAGTTCTGTTTTTGTTTTCTGTTTTTGTTTTTTAAGGATTGGCTAGTTTGAGTACTTGCAGGGGGCTTTGATCTCTAGTTGCCTGGTCCTGGCCTTGGAATGAATTAAGGCAGGAGAAATACTGGCCTGGTGAGTGAGTTATGTAAAGAGGGTGGTTAGCTTGCATATGTGAGGTGTGCTCTCACTCAAAGTGAACTGTTTACTGTTTTTTTTATTAATCTGGCAGATTGGCCATCAAAGCTTTTCTCATAGCCATGAGTCTGTCTGGGAGCCTGTGATGTTGTACTAGAAAACTGGCGAGGTGAGGACTGGCTGGGAGGCTGGTGATGGACATCACAGGACTACTAGAGATTTGTATCTACAATTTCTGCTGCTTTTATTAAAAGGAAGGAGGGAAGGAAGGAACGCAGAGAGGAAGGGAGGGAGAGAAGGAAAGAAAAATAGTAGATCTCACAGAATACCAACTGACTGGACCTCATAGAGTGGTCCCTGGAAACACAGGTGCCTTGCATGTATCTGTTGTCCATGAGAGGCAGCAAGAAGGCCGATTTGTCAGGCCCTTTTCGGCAACAGGAGGTCCCAGCTGGTAACCAGACATTTAGATTGAGCAGTGGCCCGTCCACCAGCACCTGCTTGGAAGCCCCGCGGTCATTGTGTTAACTCATGAGCCTCTCCTCTCCAGAATTTGTTTGTTCGCTGGATGCCTCGGATGAGTTCCTGAAGGAGCGGGTGATAAATCTGCCCGAGAGCATCGTGGCGGGGACCCACTACAACCAGGACCAGTTCCTCCGGGCTCTGAGCAACTACCGGGCCATCAATACCGAAGATGAGACTGTCTTAAACTATTTTGATGAACTTGAAATCCACCCAATACATATTGGTACGAGATAAACTCAAGGACAATGTGAATGTGGAACACCACTGCCCAGGGTCAGGACCCCCAGCAAACCCAGCGCACCCCTGTCATGGTGCTGGGGGAGGGCGGGGAAGTAAACCACGTGCCCAGGGCACAGGAAGTCACACGTTAAGGCAGGGGAGTTGTCTACTTGAGGATTTGGTGGTGTGGGAGGTGTTACCGTTGTATGAAAACATACGGATGTACTATGAAGTTGAACATCAAATTGGCATTTTTTTTAAGGGCACTTCAAAGATATGTGTTTGCTGCTGGCTGCTTTGGGCCATTTCCCCAGTGTCCTTGGAGGCAGCGTAGTGTCCCCATAGCATTGTCAGGCACCATTGCCCTTCACAGACCCCTCCTGGCCTTCAGAACAGCCAGCTCACCCCTTAGCTACTCAGAAATCAAATAGCTCTTCATCGCATTTCTCCCGTTTCCCGTAAACGTTTGACTCAGCGCTCAGCACACAGCACACAGCGAGCACCCAGTGAGTGTGACTCCCATCCACATTTCCGCCCTCACTGTTGTTCCTGGCTCCAGATCCCATATGTCGCAGCTGTTTCTCCTCCCCTTGGCTTGGTGAACCCCTGAACTTCCTCTCTGGTTTTCTGGATCTTGATACCTCCTCTTCCTTGGGGTTGGGGAGAAACCCCTAGCCTGGTGGAAGCTTAGCAGCTGGGCTGACTTTGGGGGCCTCCCCAAGCCTCTCTTCATCCTCAAGAGCCAGCTGGGACAGCATCTGGGCCCTGGAGTATTGGGAGGCTTAGAGCGAAGCGATAATGTCAGCATGAGGCAAGACAGCGGATCCCGGTTCTGATTCTACCTCAGTGTGTTCATCTGTGAAATAGGAGAATAATCTCTGGCTGTAGAGTTGTTCCAAATGGTGGGGTAAGAGATATTGGAAGAGTTCAACAACAGGTAATTAATTTCGTGGTTAGTACCAATACTAAGACATAGAATGATGTGCTATTAAGAAATGAAAAGACAACACAATTTATAAATCTGCAAATTCTTCTCTGTTTTGCACCCTTAGAGGAGGCTGGGTTTTGCCCTCATCTGGACATGTCTGTGCACAATGGACACATGTTCTAGATATAGAAGCTGAGGATTAGCCCCTGCTAATATGGAAAGCAGTTTACCCTATTTAATTAGAGAATTAGGGAAGAATGGTGAACAAATGTCATAAAAACAGTGACTGTCATCTTCTCCATAGGGACCACAAAATTAGTTATGGAAAGCTCAGGAGAGCCCCAGGGAGAAATGTGGAGAAAGACAGAGATGGTTGGGCGGGATGAATGACCACCATTGTGTTCCTGCCTCATTCTGTGCCCTGTCATACATTCGGCTTCATTGCCACACTGACAACAGGGCAATAACGTAAAAGCAAGGGGGAGAAATGTATCACGAGGATGGGCGTGGGGGAGGGGGCAAGGTCAGGAAGGTAGCCCGGCCTCAGGAGGGTCTGGAACTGGCCCTGGAAAGATGCTCGCACCTGCATCCTCTCTCCGCAGTTCTGGATTCCACTTTGCTCTCAGCGTCTCTCTTCTCTCTCGCTCTTTGGACCGGGATCTGGCTCTCTCCTCCAGCCCACGTGGTGGATCAGGGCTGCCCACAGCCCGGGAGTATCCATGTTAAATCGGGAGTCCGGCCCAGAGCCGGATGTGACCGTTTCCGTCCTAATTCCACATTCCTATAAGAGCAAGTGGGAGGTCATGGTTCGGTCAGGTGCCACCCCCAGCTAATCCGCAGCTCCTCCACCCCAGGGTCAGGGCCGAAGTATCCCGTAGGCAGCAGTGTTCTCTGTGACTGCCTTCTCCCCAAGTGAGCTTTTTCAAAAATGTTTCAGAGCACTTTCAAGCACATCAAGGTTGTAATTACTTTACTAGAGGAGCCAGAGAGAAATACATTTAAATGTCAGAGCTCAGGCAACCAGGAAGTGGCCGACGGGAGGGTTTTGGGGTTTTGGTTTTGGTTTTGTTTTACTTCTTCACGGGCTTGCTTCTGCCCGCCCACAGAGGCATTGGCCCTGCTCTTCCCCTCTTCCCGTGCTAGAACCTGGCGGTGCCTCTAGTCTAGGTCAAGGTGACACAGTACGAACCTGGGGCAGGGGAGGGAGCACAGCAGTGGCTGCACGCCGGGGCCGGGGGAGCAGGTACCTCGAGGAAGGTCTGGGGGCTCTCGGCACCAAAATGCATCCACTGTTCACCCTTCTATGCAGATGCCTTCCAAGCAAACCCCAGACAGTGGTGTAGAATTTACTATTCAGTGACTTCGTGGTGGAACTTCTTGTCACCAACAAGCCTCTTCCCTCCCTCCCCTCCCCCTCTTCTTCTTCTGGTCTTGATATTAACATTAGTCACATATTCTGGAGTTTTTCCTATTCAGCTAGGCTAACTGAAATGGTTAAATTTTTTATGAATTGAAAATGTATCTCGGGGAATCATTGATTCTCAGAAACGGAAAACAAAAGAAACCTGCAGGTCACCCAGCCCAGCCTCCACCAAGCACCAGACTTCCTTCCTTCTGTGGAAACCCCTGATTGAAGGTCTCCAGCCTCTGCTTGATTGCTTCCAGGGGTGGAGAACTCATTCCTTTTTTAAAAAATTGAAGTCTAATTGATTTACAATGTTTCAGGTGTACAGCAAAATGATTCAGGAATACACACACACATATGTATATCTATTCTTTTTCAGATTCTTTCCCATGATAGGTCATTACAAGCTATTGAATGTAGTTCCCTGTGCTGTACAGTAGGTCTTTGTTGTTTACCTATTTGGTATGTATTAGTGAGTATCTGTTAATACCAAATTCGTAATTTATCCCTCCTCCCCCCTCCCCCCTTTGGAAACCATGTTTGTTTTCTGGGTCTGTGAGTCTGTTTCTGTTCTGTAAATAAGAGAGCTCATTCCCCTTGAGGAGGCCCATATCCCTACGCGTCCCCTCGGATCAGCAGTGGTTGTCCCAGCTCAAGGTCCTGTGCCTCAGCCTTGCTCCCTGTGACTCCCAGATACCAGCCTGATACTTGCCAGTGAGACCGGAAATTCTAAACTGTGCTGGTAACTAGAAAAGGAAACCCCCTCTATGGTAATTTACATGACTTACCATCACAAAGTGATCGTAATAAAGAATTTTCCCTGCCCATGGTCTCAGAATATATTGCAGGCAGGACCAGAATATTAAAAAGTCTGTGCTGATCTCTCCCTCCCTCCTGGTATTTAAAGATGTGGAAAGACTTAAAGATGCTCAGAACAGACTTGGCATCAAACTGCTCATCAAAGAGATTGGGGAGCCTCGAAATTACGGTTTAACGGATGAAGAAAAGGCAGAAGAGGAGCGGAGGGCTGCGGAGGAGCGCCTGGCCAGGGAGGCAATGGAGGAGGCCGAGCGAGAGCACAAGGAGGCCATGGAGACAGCAGAGAAGATTGCTCGCTGGGAGGAGTGGGTGAGTGTGCACATGAGCGAGTGTGTGGGGGGGGACTGGTAAAGCCATTTAGATCTGTTGCACCTCTCATCCTACTAAGAGAGAAACATCATGGAAATACCCCCAAACAAATTTCTTTTTCCCATTGTTTTGTTTGCTTTGTCATATGTACCATTTTTAAAAAGATGCCCATGGTCTTTTGCTTAGTGTAAATAATAATGATAATAATAACCAGCCATTGACATAGTTTAGCAATTCACATCCCTATAAACATGTACCATTATGCTGCGATCCGACCTTATGATTTCATTTGGGTTTTCCTCCACTTACCCATCTAACCTGGGCGGTCAGCCTCATTCCACCCTCCTTCTCCAAATCATTGAGTCTTACCTATTCTGCCTCCTAAAATAGCATTCATGCCCACCCACAGGGCTCCACTTCTTCTGACCACAATTCTGTGGTGCCCTCTCGCTGGTCTCCCAGCTCCGCCCAGTCCATCTCCAATCTGTCCCCATGCTGCTGCCAGCTGATCCTTCTAAAATACATCCCGTGTTTGAACTCTTCACATGCTCTCCATCACCGGTAGTGACAGTTCAAAGTCCTTACTGTGGCCCCCAAGGTCCTCTGTGACCTCGCTGCTTCAAATATTTCCCAGTGCATTTAAGCCACACACCATCTGAGAAACTACATCACTTGCGTCCAGTCTTTGCTAAAAGTCATCTTTCTAATGAGGCCTTTCCTGGACACTCTTTTTAAAATTTCAGCAACATGCCATATCCCTTTGTATACCTTTAAATTTCCCTCTTTGCACTTATTCTACCTGAAGTACTATATGTTTTATATATTTGTATTTATCTTGTTTGTTGTCTTTTCCCTGCACAGAATTTAAATTCCGTAAGGACAAGGATTTTCATCTACATGGTTCACTACTGTATATCCAAAGTCTAAAACAGTGCTTGGCACAGAGTGAACACTCTACAAATATTTGTGGAGGGAAGGAAGGAAGGGAGGGAGGAAAGAAGGGAGGAATTCCTCAGGCACATATCTTTGGGTGCCTGGTTATCTCCTTAGCATAAATTCCCAAGCTTTGCTGGGCCAGACTGTACATGGTTTCATGATTGATACATATTTCTAAACTGCCTTCCAGCAAGGGTAAACCAGTTCCTATTATCATCCACCGGTGTGTTTCCCAACTCTGCTGTCTCAGTTTTGCTCACACACGCCCACCTGGTGAACAGACCAGATCTCACTGTATCTCACTGTTTCAGCTTTCATCTCTCTGATCATCAATTCAACAGCTTTCCCTACGTTAGTTAGGCATATATATTTCTTCTTAATGTTACATGTTTTTCTCTGCCCATGTTTGGGTTATGTGTCTTTTTTTTTTTTAACGACAAGAACCACTCCTGATAAGGTAATGTGATAGCAACAGGAATGGCCCCAGGAGACAGCAGTTTCCCCAGTTGTGCTGTTGGAGGCCAAATTCCACCCACTCTTCGTGGCCCCGCGCAAGTCACTCTGTGTCACAGTTTCTCTCTGTAAAATGAGGATGATGATAGTACCTGCTTCATAGAGTTGCTGTCATGATTAAAGAATTAATATATGTAAAAGTACACACGGTGTCTGGCAAATAGTGTGCACTCCTATAATATCCTGGCTCTTTATACGTTGCCAATAGTTTTTCTCATCATTTATCTTTTTTTAAAACATTTTTTATTGATTTATAATCATTTTACAATGTTGTGTCAAATTCTAGTGTTCAGCACAATTTTTCAGTCATACATGGACATATGCCCACTCATTATCACATTTTTTCCTCTGTGATTCCCTGTGCTATACAGTATAATCTTGTTTATCTATTCTACAATTTTGAAATCCCAGTCTATCCCTTCCCACCCTCCGCCCCCCTGGCAACCACAAGTCTGTATTCTATGTCTATGTGAGTCTATTTCTGTCCTGTATTTACACTTTGTTTTTTGTTTGTTTGTTTGCTTTTGTTTTTGTTTTTTAGATTCCACATGTGAGTGATCTCATATGGTATTTTTCTTTCTCCTTCTGGCTTACTTCACTTAGAATGACATTCTCCAGGAGCATCCATGTTGCTGCAAATGGCATTATGTTGTCGGTTTTTATGGCTGAGTAGTATTCCATTGTATAAATATACCACATCTTCTTTATCCAGTCATCTGTTGATGGACATTTAGGCTGTTTCCATGTTTTGGCTATTGTAAATAGTGTTGCTTCATCATTTATCTTTTAACATCATTAATAGTGCTTTTTTTTTTCCTGGCCATAAAAGATTTTTATGTTTATATGTCATCAAATCCATCAGTCTTTTTCCCATTTTGATTTCTGGGCTTGCTGATTTGCTGGGAAAGACCTCTTTCCAGACAATAATATCAGTTAGAACTCTATCTTGCTGGGGTTTTTTTTTAGGGGGTTGTGGGGGAGGAGTTAATGAGGTTTCCATTTATTTTTTTAGTGGATGTGCTGAGGACTCTATCTTGCAAGAAACAGAAAAGCAAACTCAAAATGGCTTAGTGATAAAGAAAATTTATGGTTGCACATAACAGAAAAGTCCAGGGGTAGGGCTGGCTTCAGGCAAGGCTTGATATAGTTGCTCAGGTGATGTCATCAAGGACCGAAGATCCTTCTCTGTGCTCTGCTTTCCATGTTGGCCTGATCCTTTGACTCTGCCTCATGTGCTCATCTTCAACTAATATCAATGGCCAGGACTGTGGAGGTTTAGTCTCACCCAAACCATTAGGCAGAGAAAGGAGATTTCTCAAAGGAAATTTGGAATTATTATTGCCAGCAAAGGGGGGCTATATGCTGAGCAAGGAATAACACATATCCACCCAGCCAGTACCTTCCAGACTTTCCATCAGCACTTCTGTGCTCCTTCCTTCCTTCCTTCCTTCCTTCCTCTCTCTCTCTTTCACTTTGCTTCATCTGGGCAGCTAGAAATGATTTCAGTTTCATAAGTGAGGTAGGGACCCAGTTTATTATTTTCTAAATGACTAGGCAGTTGTTATAACACCATTTATATCTCTTCTCCGCTGACTGGAAACGCCATGTTTATCACAAGGCGATGAACATTTACGACAGTATCTACTTCTAGTGCCCTCGGGGGTGAGTTGTGTGAAAGCCGTCTTCCTTTTCTATTTACCCCACCCTTGAATGTTCTGTCTGTAGAATAAACGACTAGAGGAAGTGAAAAGAGAAGAAAGAGAATTTCTGGAGGCCCAGTCCCTTCCGTTGAGGAACTATTTAATGACCTACGTGATGCCAACACTCATGCAGGGCCTCAACGAGTGCTGTAAGATCAGACCCGATGATCCCGTGGATTTTCTGGTAAGAGATGTAGTTGTTGTTTGTTTTTTTAAATATCAATTTGAAAATAAAATGTGCCTGAATCTAAATGAAAAGCCAGTTGAGACAGAGAAATTATGTGTCTGGTTATTTGGGAAATAGCCCCTAATACCTCCGTAGTTTATAATAAGATTATTTATTACTCACTTGAAAGTAAAAAATTTATGTACTTTCATTGGAATTTTTTTCATTTTTAAATTGTAAACATTAATAGTACAAATACAGGACTAATAAATATCTTGTAGTATCTTCTAAATTGTTGACTTGTCCTTTTGTCTTTCTTTCAATTATAGGCAGAGTATCTCTTCAAGAACAACCCTGAAATGCTGTGAAACTTTAAATATCTCATGTCACATACCTTTACAGAGCTGGAGATAAGTTTAACATTGTAACTGGAAAACAAATGCTTTTCTAGTTAATGGAAAATTTCTTTTATTTTCATTTCCTGCAAACAAATATTTTATTATGTAGAATCATTATAAAAAAAACTCTATGGCAATGAGTCACTACTTCATTAAAGCCATATTTGGAAAGTAAATTGATAAGATATCTGTGCATAGCTCTTGGGACAAATATTGATTTCGTATTTCATTCTCAGTCTGAGTATTCTGCACATTAATGTTTATAGTGACTTAAGTATGAAGAAAATCAGACTATATATTACTCTAACAAGTAAGCTAATGAATTTATGTGCCTTGTTATGGCCCCAGTACCAATGGTGTTAGAAATGGAAATAAATTAGGACAGCTTCTGCTCTTTGAGTCACAGTAAGTCAGACATGATTGGTTTCTGCAAGGTTGCTTTTTGAGTTCAAGATCAGCATCTCAACCTGTGAGTTAGAGAGAATTATAAACTTCTTGGTAGAAAAATTCAAGTAACAGGATGAATAATTTTCAATATTTGTTACAATTAGAAAGTTGCCAAATATTTTCAACAAACTAACTTTACAATAGCAATTAAATAATCAATACTTATGGTCTTTTCCAGCCCTAAAAATCCCCTAATTCCCAGAATTATACTATATGAGAAATTAGGTTTATTTTAATAGCATATATATTTCATCTCTTAAAATAATGTAATCTGAATATAACTGCATAATTTTTTGTGTGGCAAAATACACACAGAATAAATTTACCATTGCAAACACTAATCTCCTTTCTGTCTCTGGATTTGTCTCTTCTGGATATTTTATATAAATGGAATCATACAGTATATGGCCTTTTGCATCCGACTTCTTTCACTCAACATGTTTTCAGGGTTCATTCCTATTGTAACATGTATCAACACTTCATTCCTTTTCATGGCCGAATAATATTCCACCACATATATATTTTGTTTACTCATTCATGTGTTGATGGAAGTTTGGGTTCTTTCCACCTTTGGGCTCTCGTGAATAGAGCTGCTGTGAACAGTCGCATACAAATTCCTATTTGAACCCCTGTTGTCAGTTTTTTTTGGTAGATACCTAGGAGTGGAAATGTCATACAGTAATCCTCTGTTCAGCTTACTGGGGGGAACTACCAGACTAGTGGAAGGTATCACACTGTGACATGTAAAGCACACCTTTTCATGTGCCTGCTGGCCATTTGTGCATCTTCTTTGGAGAAATCTATATTCAACTCCTTTGCTCACTTTTTATTTGGGTTGTTTTTTTCTTACTGAATTGTGAAAGTTATTTTTATAGTCTAGATATAAGACCCTTATCACATGCAATTAGTGAATATTTTCCCCCATTCTGTGGCTTGTCTTTTCACTCCCTTAATCATGCCCTTTCATGCACAAAAACTTTTAATTTTGATGAAGTCCAATTTACCTGTTTTTTTTCTTTTGCTTCAGTGCACTATTTTTGATCTTTATTGTTTTTGGCTTTTTTTAAGGAGCACGTAATTAAGTTTATTTATTTATTTAGTTATTTTAATTGAGGCACTGAGGATTGAACCCAGAACTTCACACATACTAAGCATGTGCTCTAACGACTGAGCTATACCCTCTCCCACTTGATCTTTAAATTTTACTCAAAAACACCAAGTAAATAAAGAGAATACATTTTCAACAGTTTGAAATCATGGGTCTTTATAATAGTTACCTTGTCATGCCTTCATTTCATGACCTTGCTTCTGAGTTCACTGAGAAAACCCAAGCGATGAAAAGAGAGCATCTCCATCCTCTACTGCAGACCTGCCCCTGCCTGTCCACCTGCTGCGGAGAACTGTCAGTGCTCCCGCCTAAGATCAGCTTTCCGCTTGTGCCCTGAATCCATCTCGTCTCACATCACCTGATTCTGCTCCTGTGGTTGCGCTTTCTCTCTTGCAGCTTGCTTTCCCCCTCTCTTCTGGATCATCGCCCTTAGCTTCAAACTTATTATCCTAACCTGCATACAAACCCAGAAGAAAACCAATCCAAATTAAAAAAAACTTCCTAGACCTCCACATCTTCCCCCAGCCACGGTTTCAATATTCTGGTCCTCTTTACGACCTCCACGTTTCAAAATCTAATTGTCAGTTCTCAGGCCTCATCTCACTCAGCCTCTCCAATCATCTGACACATTTTATCATTTCCTCCTTGAAACTCTCTCTCCCCTGCACCTGAATGTCTGATAAGCACCTCAGACTTCAGCATGGACAATCTGGCTTCATCTCTTCCTTCCCCCGGACCCGTTGCTGCTCTGGTTTCCCTACCCAGGTATTGGCAACTCTCTGCTTCCAGCTGCTCAGGCCCAAAACCACGGAGGCATCTTTGACTCTTTTCTTATCCTGCTGCCCCATATTCAGTTCATCAGTGCATCATATTGGCCTAACTTTCAAAACATATTCCAAGTCTGTCTGCTTCTCACCCCTCCAACATTACTGTCCTGGCCCAAGACACCATCATTTCCTACTTGGATTGCTCCTGTCACCTTCTCCCTGGGCCTGCTCCTTTCTGTGACTTCTTTTAACATACCAGCAGGGGAACTTGTTAAAGCAGAAGTCAGATCTGCTTAAAGCCCTCCAATGCCTTCCTAACTCACACAGAGTGGGAGGCCAAGTCCTGACCTGGGCTTTCCAGGCCTGATACAGTCTGATCCCTTGTGACCTCACTGCCCCCTCATTTCACTCTTCATTGCCAAGTACACTCCGTGTTAGAGCCTTGCCTGGGATACTCTGCCCCCATGTATCCACACGGCTTACCCTCACTTCATCCGCGGCTCAGGTCAAATATCACCTCCTCCGAGAGGCCTCCCCAGATTGTCCTCTTGATAGCATTCTACTCTGTTCCTTTTCTCTGCCCACACTTGACATCATTTTATATGCTTGTGTGTTTAATGTCTATATCCCCCGCCAAAATGTAACCTCCATGAAGGCAGGAATTTTGTTTTGTTTTTACTGTCTCTCTAGAGACCAAAAAAGTGCAGAGCACATGGTAGAATTGCAATAAATATTAGTGTGTAAAGCTGTTTAGCTGAAATTTTGTTACACAGCTTTTTTTAAATATATCTAATCATATCTCTAGTCATTCAACAAAGTCCATAGTTTATTTACATTTCTATATGGCTATGACAGGACACTTAAGTAACTCTGAGCATCACCAAGATGCTTCACTAAGTGGCATTGATTCTGGTGAATTCACTCTGGAGTCTGGCCCTCAGCCATGCAAGTTAAGAAGAGAGATCTCAACAGTGGCTAAGGATAGATAGGACCCTGAGATGTGGACTTTTCTTAACTAATCTCCCAAGAAACCAGCAGAGAAGACAGAGGACCAATTTATTTACAATGAGAAACAGATGGGTGAGTTGAGACTTGCACCCACTTCAGCAGTACATTCTCTTCCTGAAGGCAGGTTATGTGAGATGCCAAAGATCAGGAGTGCTTGGTGAATGCAAAACCAGGACAAGGCGTTGGCGCCAGCTGGCTTGATAGCTCCATCCCTGCTGTGCCTGCCAGGTGCTCTGGTCCTTCTGACAAGATGCACTTTCCCAGACATCCTCTGGATGGGCAGTGACAAGTTTTACCTCTGTGACTCCCCTTGGCATGTTCTCTCTTCAGGTCTTTGTAGATTAGGAGGCATTTACTGTCTTCAAGGTGACTTTCCATATTTCTGGTTTGATCCATTGTCATTTTATAATTAGGCTCTTTGAAGGCAATCTTCCCCTCCAGATCTGAGTAGGCTAGCCTGTCAGTGCTAAGCATTCTTTCTCTATACCTATGATTTTGACAGACACATTGTTATATATGCTTACATTTTGGATAGACATCTTCCTATATGACTTAAAAAGAGCTGGTGTCATTTACAATAAAATACCTAGGGACAATCTAAGAAAGATTGCTTCGCCCAGCGCAGCTCGGGACCGTGTCTGGAGACGGGCAAAGCAAGACTTAAGAAACAAAGAGACAAAGTAAAGAGCAAAGATGGGACCAGGGGACTCAAGATCTCGTGGATCTAGAGCATCGAAAGCCTAGTAGACATCATATTTATTAGGAGTATACAGCTCAGGGAAAAATGCGATCGTAGAGGTGGGGCTTTAGATATTCCATGCCCTAAGCACTAGGTTCTGCTTGCTGGTTAACTGATTAACATCACGCCTCTCCCTTCCAGGAACAATCACCCTCCTTGGGGTATGCAGATTTTCTAAGGCTATCCTAGTATTGCCTCCGGGACATCTTGAGATAGCAAATACTTCCCTTGGGTTAAACAGCATGCTTTCATGCGGGAACAAAGTTCTGTTAATGGATGATCTGGCTTTCCAGGAGGGTCCATAGTTTTACCCTAAGGAAATATCTGCCCTCCTTCGCTCCCTTACGTCAATCTCAGATTTCTCCTTATAAATTTTCTTTAGCATATATATGTGCTATAGGTCATCTACTGAGTAAAACATTAAAACAAAGCAAGCATGTGCGTTTTAAGCAAGTAAGTGTGAATATTTTAAGCTCATGGAAATTTAGGTGCGGATTGTTTTCTAGTTGCTTGTTTTCCAGCAGCTTGTTTCCCAGCAAAAGATGTGTAAGAACTCTATACTGAAAATGAAAAAAAAAAGAACACTGCCGATAGTAATTAAAAGTGAAATAAAGGGAGGGATATACGATGTTAATGGCTTGTAAAGTTCAATATTGTTAATACATCAATTCTTCCCCCAAAATGATCTGTAGAGTCAATGGAGTCCCAATCAAAATCTCAGTGTGTTTCTTTCCTTCCTTCCTTCCTCTTTCCCTCTCTCTCTCAATCTGTCTCTCTGGTGGACATTGATCATCTGATTCTGAAATATATATGGTAATGCAAAGGACCTAGAATAGTCCAGACAGTTTTGAAGAACAACAAACCTTGAGGACTTTACTGTCCAGACATTAAGATTTACTATAAAGTTACTGTAATTAGATAAGCCCATAGATCAATGGAACAGAATAAAGAGTCCAGAAACAGATCCACATATTCATAATCACTTGATTTACAACAAAGGCATTATTACAATTCAATGAGGGTAAGTATGGACTTTTCAATAAATGATGCAGGTCAATTGGAGAGCTATAAATTAAAAGCAAACAACCCACCCCCCAAAAAACCTTGACCTCTACCTCACACTATAGGCAAAATTACTTTGAGATAGATCACAGACCTAAATATGTAAGTCAAAATAATAAAACTAGAAAAGAATAAAACATAAGAGGAATTCTTCATAACCCTGGAGTGGGCAAAGATTTCTCAAGACAACATTAAAAGCATAAAAAGACAAGCCCCAGAATGGGGAAGATATTTGTAGTACATACTTGTGACAGAGTGCCTGTACTCAGAATATGTTAACAATTCCTACATGTCAACAAGAACCTGACAACTCAATTTAAAGATAGAAAATTTGAGTAACTGCTTCATAAAAGAAGATACTCAAATGACCAACCAGCGTACTGAAAAGGGCTGAAAGTCATTAATCATCAGAGAAATGCAAATGAAAAGATCCCATTACAACACTTTGGTCAAAATTAAATGCGCTGATAATACTAAGTGTTGACGAGGGTGTGGAGTAGCTGGAACTCACATACACAGTGGAGCATGGATTGGTACTCTCCCTTTGAAAATCATTTAGGAGTATTTACTGAAGCCAAATATAGATCTATACATGATTCAGCAATTCCATTCCTAGGTATATACCCAAGAGGGATAGCGGTTTTGTCTACAAAACACCTGTACAAGAATGTTCAGAGCAACATTACTCACAAATGCCTCAAACTAGAAACAATCTAAATGTCCATGAACAGGAGAAAGATACATGGTGATATCTACAATAGGAGAAAGATGCACTGTAGTAGTAGACAGTACCACACAGCAGTGAACCAGAGTGAACTGTTACCTCCAACGACGTGAAGAATCGTACAGGTGAAATACTGAGTGAAGGAAGTTAGATACAAGTGTAAATACCACATATAAAGTTGAAAAAACGGTATAACTAAGCCACAGGGATAGAGATCAGAATAGTGGTTACTTGGTGGTGGTGGAGGTAGTGGGGATGGAAGGCTATTCACTGGCAGGAAGCCTGCTGGGAGACTGGACATTTGCTATCATATATATATGTGTATATATATATATATATTTAATTTATTTATTGAAGTATAGTCAGTTTACAATGTTTTGTCAATTTCTGCTGTACAGCATAATGCTTCTGTCATAACTGAACATACATATATCCATTTTCATATTCTTTTTTCACCATAAGTTACTATACAATATTGAATATAGTTCCCTGTGCTATACAGTATGAACCTGTTTATCTATTTTATGTATATTAGTTAGTATCTGCTGCTGCCTCCTGATTTAAGTGATAACTACATGGGTGTGTACATAGGTAAAAATTCATTTGGCTCAATTAGGAGGGCTACAGAGATGGGGACAAGCACAAAGGCCTTAATATTTGCACACTTCACTGTATAAGTTGTACTTTAATAATCATTTAGAAAGGAGTTGGTACTCTATCTTAAAAAATAGTGAAGTATACCATGTGTCCTTAAAGTTTAAAAAAAACACAACACCCTGACACAGGAACTATATATTCACTCTCTTGTAATGACCTATAACGGAAAAGAGTCTGAAAAATTTCAGAATAGATACATGTATACGCATAACTGAATCATTTTGCCATACACCTGAAACTAAGACAATGCTGTAAATCAATAATGCTTCAATAAAAGTTGTTTATTTTGAAAACAAACAGATAAAAACCAGGCACTTCTTAAAATGTGGACTGTTCATACCCATAGAATTCCTTAGATCCACAAAAAAAAACCATTTGAATTCCTATAAAAAAATTTTGGAGTCCTTTATATTTAAAAAGAATTGAAGTTAATCAGAATGTGAGTCAGATCCTTTATTCAGAATGCATCTGGGTGTGGCCCAAAGTCAGTTTAGCTGATGTGGCCGGCGGACTCTAAGACACCCCCAGTGCTCTCCGCCCGCCGGTGTCCATGACTTTGTGCAACCCCTCCCCTTTGAATGTGGTTTGCTTCTCCCCAATGGAGTGCAGCAAAGCTTAGCCTACAGAGGACTATGAGTGAGATCACGCTAGCCACCTCTACTGCCTCCGGCCTTACGTGCTTTAACTACGCAAGCCGCTCTGTTGGAGAGGCCCACGTGGCCAGAAACTGGGAGGGGCCTCCACATACAGCCAGCAAGACACTGATGCCTTCAGTCCAACAGCTTTGAAGAACTGAGTCCTGCCAACCAAGCTGAGTGTGGAAGTGGATCCTTCCCAGCTGAGCCTTGAGATGAGACCATCTGACACCATGAACGTAGCCTTGTTGACAGACCCTGAAGCAGAGGACCTGGCTGAGCCAGGTCCAAATGCCTGACCTGCAGAAACTATTTGATAATAAATGTGTGTTATTCTAAGTAGCTTAAATTTTGTGGCAAATTGTTATCACAGAGATAACTAGTTACTGTGATATTAAAAAAATTTTTTTTTGTTGTCTTAATGGTGGTACTGGGGATGGAAGCTAGGACCTCATGGGGGCTAGGCATGCACCCTACCACTGAGCTATACTTGCCCTCCCTGATATTAAAAGATGTTAGTTAATATGATTGAACAGGCATCCTTACCTTCCAGGAGTTAACAATCTGAGATGATCACTATTATGGACTGAATGTTTGTATGCCCCACAATTCATATGTTGAAGCCCTAATTGTATATTTGGAAATGGGACCTCTAAGGAATTAAGGTTAAATGAGGTCATAAGGGTAAGGATGAGGCCCTGATCCAGTTGGGTTAGTATCCTTATAGGAAGAGACATCAGAGAACACGCTCTCTCTCTCTCTCTTACTCTCCCTCTCTGCCACGCGAGGACAGTGAGAAGGCTGCCATCTACAAGCCAGGAAGAGGGTTCTCACCAGAAACTAGTCCAGCTGATACCTTGATCTTGGACTTGCCAACCTCCAGAACTGTGAGGAGTACACTTCTGTTATTTAAGCCACCCATTCTGTGGTATTTTGATAGGGCAGTTCATCCTAAGGTAATTACCAACTGTGTTTTTTTTTGTTTTTGTTTTTTTTAGCCAGAATACTTGCAGAATTATAAATATTTGAACAGGAATACGGAGCTAATCTATGATGTCCTGAAGGAATCAGAAACAACTTAATTTTTTAAGTGCCAATATGTGCCAAGCACTGTTTTATTCTCTGGACTTAGTTTAAACAGTGTCCCTAACCTTCATGGAGCTTAGATTTTAGTGGGGATCACAGAATAAATAATAAAAGAGAATTGACAAGGAAGTTCTGGTTATGTGATAAGGACTATAGTGCAAATAAACACAATTTTGATAAGGTGGTCTGGGAAGGCATCCCTGAGGCAGTGGCATTTGAGCTTTGACAAACTGAGCACCCAGGCATCAGAAGATCTAGACAGCTCTGCAAAAGAGGACAACAGCATGGGGGCTCTGAGGTGGAGAGGACCTCAGCATGTTTAAGGAAAAGAAGTGAGGACAGTAGAATTGAAGCATAGCCAGGAAAGGGGAAGAGTCCGAGATGCATTTGGAGAGAAAATCAAGAGCCACGTCATGCAGGACCTTGTAAACCATTGCCAAGTTTGATTTTATGCTAAGAGCAATACTGAATCATTAAACTCAGTTGCAACGTAAGGGAGTGATAAGATCTAGAGAATGTTGCAAGTCCAGCTGCTGTCTATGGAGACTTGGTGGGAGAAAAGCAGGAGTGGAAGCAGGAGAAGAGTACTGAGGCTACTGCAGAGGTCCAAGCTCGAGTAGACAGTGGCTAAGGTTAGGGTGGTGGCAGAGGAGAAGGGGATGGGTTTCAGATGGATTTTGGAGGGGGAATCAGTAGGATCTGATGATGGACTGGATATGGGTAGCGAGAGAAAGGAACGAATCAAAGATACCAGCATGTGCTGGCTTGAGCCTGGGGCATGACTGAGAGGCAGAGACTAGAGGAGGCACAGGTCTGGGGCCAGTTCTAATCAACATGAGATTATGGTTCTTTCTTTCACGCAAATGATAGAAAGCACGTCCTTCAAAACATCTAAAAGGGGAATGAGAAGTTACTGAAAAGACAGCTCAAAAGTAAACCATTGCCAAGTATTTAAAAAGTATGCACCATTAGTAGCCAAATGAGTCATTGTAATTTATTATTGGGATAAAAATCTCTGTATCATACAGGATCTTCAATTATCAATGACACTGAAACACAGATTGCTTCTTCTTTGCTTGCGCTTAAAGCAGTCAGCTGACCTGACTGACCGGTTGCTACTCACAGCTCCAGGCCCGTTGTTAAAATAAAGCTACTAACTTTACTGTTTCTGCTTTATTCCAGTAATCGAAAGTAACAGTCATACTTGGTTTCTGAGTTGTTCTCCAGGGAGAAGGTCACAGAACTGTAACCTTACAAAACAGGTTAAATACCAAGAAGACCATGCCTTGGGTGCTAATGAGATAAAGAGATGGAAAAAGTGACAACCGTGAGCCTCTATGGAATTGGTCACCTGGAGGCATCATGATGCCACTCAGTCCAATGATGAGAAAATGATTCTGTTGACAGCTATCGATGCTTTATTGTTTGAGCTGTGGCCATAGAATCACCCCGCCCATCCCCAAGGTGGGCTCACAGTTTTGAAGGCACCAGCCTGCTCTGAGTCCCCTTGGCCCGGCAAAGTAGTAAAGCTGTGCAATTTGGCTCATCAGGGACGATCTTTTTTGCGGGGGGAGGCGCCAAACTTTCGGCAACATGAAGAGGTTCAAAAATATTTTCTGAAGATGGTTCTCTAGGAAGTCAGTCTCCCACCTTCTCAGTCTGCTGGTTTTCTGAATAAAATCGTTATTCCTTGTCCCCACCCCCATATATATCTTTTTTCTTTGTGTGTGTGTGTGTGTGTGTTGTTTTTTTTGATTTGCCTGCCCCGTGAACCTAAAATAACCAGTTTAGGAATCTCCCACTCTTTATGACAGTCTTGTGTGGAAAGCGCAATCTGAATGATACTTAAGATGCCAGTAGGAAACATCTTGCCCCTTCCTTAGCAGCTGCTAGAAAGCAGGCCTGGGGAGGGCAAGGGCTGCAGCGATATGGCCGATCCGGCCGCATCAGCATTGCTGGAGGCAGTGGGCCGGGGCTCCTGGCACAAGCCGGGCAAGGCTAACACAGTACGGATATTGTCTTAACCAACATACTGCTAATTGGCTTTATCTCACTTTCCACTTTCCTTGGCTCAAATTATAGCCTTAATTGGGTCCTAAACACTGGGGATTTGTGACCACCTCGATTGCAACTTACTTATGAAATATAAGCTGGATTAGACTGCAGTGGCTGGGTGTAAGGAAGAAACAGGATTCCAAGACAGGATTGTTGCTTTCAGGGTTGATAATCTCCATCTTCAGCCCTGACTTCTCTCTTCAGCTCTGGAAGTATGTTTTCAGTAGCCTGACTGACATTTCTGAAGGTCCCATGGGCACTTTAAAATCAACCCACATCAAACTCTTTTCACAGTCTCATCCCCTCGTTGCTGAAAGATCGGCCCCAGTCCCTCATGAGTCAAACTGAAACTCAGAGACAGGGTCTTGGAGCTTAGAAGAAAGACACAGCTTTATTACTTAGCCGGGCAAAGGGGACTTACAGCAGGCTGGTGCTTTCAAAACTGTGAGCCCACCTTGGGGATGGGCGGGGTGATTCTATGGCCACAGCTCAAACAATAAAGCATCGATAGCTGTCAACAGAATCATTTTCTCGTCTTAAGACTCAGAGTGGTGTCATGATGCCTCCAGGTAACCAATTCTATAGAGGCTCGCTGCTGTCACTTTTTCCATCTCTTTATCTTGTAAGAGCCCAAGGTGTGGTCTTCTTGGTATTTAACCTGTTTTGTAAGGTTACAGTTCTGTGACCTTCTCCCTGGAGAACAACTCAGAAACCAAGTATGACTGTTACTTTCGATTACTGGAATAAAGCAGAAACAGTAAAGTTAGTAGCTTTATTTTAACAACAGGCCTGGAGCTATGAGTAGCAACCAGTCAGGTCAGTTGACAGTACTAAGAGCAAGCATAAGAGAAAGCAATCTGTTAGCCTAAATGTGGCCATTTTATTAAGTTCCCTTCACCATGGCCCGGTTATCCTCTTGTTTCCTGTTTCATTCCCTGGTAGCTGCTTGGTTCATTCTGTCTCCCTCCCTAGAAGCTTTGTAACCATCTTTGTCTTCTTTCTCTTCCTCACCTCTCACAACCAGGATTGACACCATTGCTTAAATCTCTCTCCAATTGGTCCATTTATTTATTTATTTATTTAGTCCTTTTATTTTTTCATTTCAAGTGTCATCATCTCTTACCTGATCATGGCAAGGGCCATCTCACCTGTTCTGCACCTTCAAAACCTCTCCCAGTTCAAATTGATTCCCTATCCTTTGAGTGACCCTTCCCAAAACATCAGTGGAATCTCATTCCTGTTTTTAAAACTTTTGGTGGCTTCCCCACTCACAAAAAGATAAAATCCAAATCTCTCAGAAAGGCTTCAGGTCTTAGCTCAAAGGTCAGCTCCCCTGAGAGGCCTAATCTCACCACCCTATGTAAAGTTGAACTGCCACGTAATTCTATCACCTGATTTATTTAATTCATGGTTCTTCTTACAATTTATAATCCCCTTACCTGGTCATGTGTTTATCTGCTCCCATCGCCTAGAATGTGAGGTCTACGTGGGACAGTGATCTAGATAGTGTTTTTCATAGTGGAAAGTAATCCCTGCTTAGCATCATGATGGTGCATGGCAGGCCCGCAGTAATAATGTGTTGAATGATTGCCCCTCACTTTGCTTTCCAGCTTCATTCCCTTCACTCCCCACAACATAGTTTGTGATCTAGTTACTTCAAAAGTCTCCCTTTCTCCAAGTAAACTTCAAATTATTTGCACTTTCCTTTTCTTCCTTTCTTCCTTCCTCTTTCTGAATTGTTCCCTCTACCTGGCATGCTCTTCTCTTGTCTACTTACTGAATCCCAGCTTTCCTATCAAGAGACTTCTAAAGTCACCTCCTACGTGAAGTCTACCTTGACTCATCTGAAAATATAGTTCCTTTTAATAGTCTTCAGCAAGTAACATGGTACCTAGCACATTCTGATGCAGGAAAAATGAGTGTGGGGCGTGAGGAGGGCTGTGTTCCAGGTCTTGGTGAGTCCTTGGGACGTGCCCCACCGGGTGTGGGTCCTTGGCTTCGCGCAGGAAACAATTCAAGAGCAAGCCACAGTTGAGTAAAGGTAGATTTGTTTAGAGAGAGACATAGGGCACAGAGGGTAGGCTACTTCAAAAGGCAAAAGAAAGGCAAGGAAAGAGCTGTGGGAGTTGGGTGCTCAGGTTAAGTTAAAAATAGGTGCACACTCCATAGACAGAATGCAGGCCATCTCAGAAGAGGAGGGAGTGAAAAAGGGCGGCCAGGTGTGGTGGTGCCAGTTTTTATGGGCTCAGTAGCTTCACATGCCTACAGGTGGGATCATTCCTACTACCCTAGGGGAGGGGCTGGGATTCCCAGGAATTGGGCCACCGCCCACTCTTTGGCCTTTTATGGTTAGCCTTGGGACTGTCATGGCGTCTGCAGGCATGTTACTTATCACATTAATACCTTACAATGAGCATATAATGAAGCTCAACGTCTACTAGAAGTCAAACCTTCCACTATCTTAATCCTCAAGGCCAACTAGGAGTTGAATCTTCCACGATTTTGGTGTTAATTGTTGTCATTCCTTGAATGGCTGTGCCCTGCTCCCTTCCATTCTGTCTCAATTCCAGATACTAAATAAATAGTCCTTAGTTGTGTTACCTTGCTGCTCCAGTCTATGGAAGGCTGAAACAAAAATGATGTGGAACAACTATTGACTGAAAGCATGTAGGTTTAATGTCCATCTCTTCACTGCCTTCTGAGATGCCAGGCAGAGGACAGTCATGAGCTCAAGAAGTTCCTATTCTTTAATTTATAAAATATATCATCAGTGTCTATCTTTAGGAGCATTTTTAAAGACCATAGCCTTAATATTTTATTGATTTCACTGGATCTCAGACTTCCAAAATTTTAAGGACAGGTCTATTACTGGGCCCCCAGTTAATGCTACCTTGATGACAGGAGGGTAAGGGAATAAACAGAATTGAGAATCAAATACAAATCTGTCTCAGATCATTGCTGGTCAACAGAAATGAGGGCCACATATAATTTTTCTAGTAGCCACATTTTAAAAAGTAAAAAGAAACAGGTGAAATTTTCATATTCTTTAATGTAATACATCCAAAACACTATATAAAAAATTATCAATATTTCACATTCTTTTGTTCACATGAAGATCTCTGAAATTTGTGTGTCGTCTGTACTCACAGCATGTCAAACAGACTAGCCTCATTTCACGTTCTCAAAAGCCACACGTTACAAACGGCTACTGTACTGGACAATGCAGATTCAGATCCTGTGCTTTTCCCACTGGACCATTAGTTCTAGAACGTTAGTCCCACTAGCTGTTCGTGAAAAAAGGGAAATCCTTTGTCAAATTTTCTGAGAATTTACAAGCGCATATTAATACACATAAAGAATTCAGAACTTTAACTCTCCCGTATTTGATTTCTCCCCTCCCCTTCACTAACCTTCTGTGTTAACACTTTGGAGCGAGTTCTAAATTCGAAGAGCGAAGGAATATCAGAGTCAAGTCTGTCTCAGGCACCATTTATCAAACTTTTGCTGGGGGGAGGGGAGGTAGCGTCCAGATCCCACCTTAGGAATAAAGCGGGCTGCAAAACACAGCCTCAGGTAACCTATGGTCTTTGCTAATATCCCCAGTTACTGCCGCCAATGTTTTCACTGAACAGCTTTATCAATGAGTTTCAGTGCATACTGATGTAAAATTAGCTCGTATTCCCGAATCCGCTGCCATCACAGTCCTAGCCTGCAAATTTATTCCTTCAACAAATATTTCTTGAGCGCCCGCATACATATTGGTGGATAGAACAGGTCCAAAGCTCCGCACTGGGGAGGCGAGTCTACTGGGGAAGGAAAGAGTCCTGATAACACCTGCGCCCTCTGTCCCCGGCTGTGTCCAGCACCCCTCCTGCATAAGCACATTAAACAGGCGCCACTACCCTAGGAAGCAGGCATTACTTTCACTTCGCAGAAGACTAAGAACAGGTCGAGTAACTTGTTACGAGCCACGTGGCCCCGTCCGGAGGCCCGCGCTCGGCTGACACCAGGGGCACGCGTGGGTGCCTCGGTCCCCTCCAAACGCCTCCACGGACGCGGTCCGAGGAGAAGCGCGGTCGCCGCGACCTCGGGCGGCAAGAACCGCGGGACCTCACAATGCGCCGGGAGCGGCGCGTCTCCGGGCCCTTCCTCGCGCTGTCTGCGCCAGAGCTGACCGTCGCCCGTAGCCTCCCGCACCGCTCCCACGCGTCCCCGGATACCCGCTGCAGAAGCCAGACCGGATTGGGGCGGAAATCGCCCTACTGCCAGCCGGCGCACGAACTGCCGTTCCCGTGAGGCTTCGCGGCGCCGGGCGGCTGCTGCGCAGGCGCACGCACGGCGTACGTGGCGGCGTCAGCGGTTCTAGAACGTTGCTGTGGTAGCGCTCGGGCGCCATGTTAGGACGAAGGGGAAGGAGGAGAAGCGCTTAAAGCGGCGGGAGCGGGTGCGGGAGTGGGGTTGGACCCAGGGCTGAGGTAGGCCCCCCCCTCCCTCCCGCCTCAGTGGATCATGCCCAGGGCGGCAGCGGCGGCGGTTGCGGGGGGGAAGTGACTGGGCGGTGCCGGCGCAGGAGACGATGCCGTTGTAAGTGATTTGTATTCTCTTTTCTCTCGCACGCCGGCGGGGCTTTGGGGGCGTCAGGGGAGGGGGGCGGGGGGGCGCGCGAGCCGGGCCCTCGCCCCAGGGGGGAGGCAGGCGGGACTGGGGCTTCTTCCTGTTTCCTCTCCCACTCGTCGTCGCACTTCCCCTTGTGCTCGGTTCCCGCTTCCCCCCACCCCTTCCTGGCTTCAGCGGCCGTGGGGCTGGGGGCCTTCCCCTTCCGGAAGAGCCAGAGGAACCTCTAATCCTACTATTCTTGCTCCTCCGCCTCGTCCTATTAGAGAAATGAGGGGGAAAAAAACAGTGCCCAGCGGCTGGGGAGGAAGGCCCTGCTCCTCGCGGGGTCTGCGCACGGGGTTGGGGCTCGCCCCCCGGCGCCTCTTCGGCTCATTTCGCTGCTTCTGTTCCCTGCCTCCCTCTCCTTGCCGTTTCCGAAATGCCCAAATCGTTGCCAGTGTTAACCCACTTCCACGTCTGAGCTTGCATGAGCACCCAGTTTTGAGCGCCGAGCCCCTCTTTTAGAACTGCTCCCCAGGCTTTCAATCGCCAGGAAAAGGGCACTTTCTAGGGTGCCCCCTTCGAAAGGCCCTGTGTTATGTATTGCCCTCCCTGTTTTGTTTTGATAGGTTAGCCAGATTTCATCCTGTTTCCTTCTCTCTGCATCTCCAATGATACTTTTTGTTCTTCTGGTTGTAGACTTAAAGCTGGTCTATCTGTGCTTTCTCATCTCACTGGGCCTACGTCTTATACTTTCTTTTCCTTATAGGGTTTTTAAAAAGTTTTCGTTTTCTTTCTTTCTCTTTCAAAGAATGGAATGTAATTTGACAACTCATTGTTGGGGTCGAAAGATTACAGCCTTTTTTTTTTTCTACGTACATACAGCACTGTAGAGGCCTAAATAGTGAGACTGCATTTCTTCCATTTTTGAAGATTTAAGTGTAAGAGACGAGGAACCGAATTTTCTTTGTAGCTTCAAAACGAAGCATGTAATTGACACTTGCAGTTTTACTCAAATGCAGCGTGAAGGTTTTAGGGTTTCTAGACACCTGATGTAACACCCGATGTTTATTGTATTATTTTTTACGTGGAAAAAAGCTTCTTTTTTGCAGATAGCACTGATTATAGTTTTACAGCTTTATTTACATGTGTGTCTCTCTTTACAGGTGAGGCTCTAACTTTGACACAGGCTTTAAAGACATCTGTCGCATTTTACAGAATATTTTAAAAAGGAATTTCATGCTCCTTCTCACCCATTCCTGTCATTTTGTTAAGAAGCCTATCCACATATTTCTGTAATGAGAATATTTGTTTTAACTGGTTATACAGACCTAAAAATCTTGTAGTCTTCAAGGTCTCTGTTAACTGACTCATCCTTGTGTGGAATGATAAGAGTTACTATGAGAACTGAGTCTAAGCAAGATTTTTGTGACATAAAAAAAATTCAGCAGCAGTTAAACCTAAATGTTGCAGTAGTGCCATGTGACTTCTTTGTGTTAGCTCACATTTTATTGCTATTTTTGAAAAGGGACTTCTCTTTCTAATAATCATGTCAGTATTAAAAGTTGATCAGTACTAGGAAATGTATTTCTTAACAACGCTTTAGTGAAGAAATAATTTAATCTGTCTTTCTCTTTAGAAAGTAAAAGTACTTTTATACCTACTTTTTCCCAACATTCTTTGAGGAAGGGAGGTGTACATTTCCTTTAAAGATGTAAGTGCTTCATATTCTTTGGAAGTTAGTTCAAATGTTTGAAATAGAAGACAAAGTGAAGACAGTAGATTCACACATGGACATTGCCTTTCTCGTGTGTTTCTTGAAATGTGAATAGTATGACCAGTTTTTCATTAGCTGTCCCTCTTATTTTTAACTCGAAGTGTTTTACTTTCAAAATATACAACAAAAAGACCAAAGACTACGTAGTTAAATAGGCTTTTTTTCCCCATCATTAATTTGCTTTCTTTGTTTTTCATGTTCTGGTGTCATTAATTTTGTTTCTTTGATGTTCTGAATTGTGATTCCCAGGCTATCTTGTGTTTGACTTCCACTTTCATTTTTGGTATGCCTGTCCTGTTACTTTGGGTGAGTAGGTGGGGTTAAAGTGTAGATCATAGGTGAGTTGTCAGAATGGATGAAATCAAAAAACAGATTATTGAATTACAGGTCATTACAAAACATTGTGAACAAGCCTCCATATGTTGTTTAAAAGCATATGTAATTAAGTACATGATTTTGAAAGACTGGTGTGGTTAAGACCCATCATGGTGAAGCTTCCAAAAGTTTTGATAGTCTCAGGATCCATTAATACAGGGTTTCTCATGTTGATACTACTGATGTTTTAGGCTGATAATTCCTTGCAGGGGGCAAGCCTCTGTATATTAGTGTGTTAACAGCATCCCTGACCTCTATCTACTAGATTTCAGGAGTCCCCCTCCCCCCCCATCTCCTCAGTAATGACAACCAAACATGTCCAGATACTGCCAGATACCTGGGGGCCAAAACCTCTTTGTTGAGAATCACTGCTTTACTTTAGAATAATACCCTTATGGAAACTGTATTCTGATTTCTGCCCTGCTCCGTGCTGGTCAGATCATTATTTGCTATTAACTCAGTTCTGGCTATCACACTGGTGATAAAAAGAGTTTAAGGAGAGTAGATAATCAGTGACTTAGCATTCATGCCACTTTTGTAGAATGTTGTTGACGTTGTTGAATGTTGGAAGAGGTATTTAGCAAGACCTGCGGGAGACAGTAGCTTTTTTTCCAAGTATTTGTGGGGCTGTCACAAAGAAGAGGGAATTTGAGTAGTTTCATAACAGGCAGAACTGGGATCTTTTGGTGGCTAGTAACACTAGCAGTGGTTCTCAGTGTGATTTGTAGAAGCCTGGGCATTGGGGGGTCCTTGAGATCCTTTTGAGGAGTATATAAAATCCAAACTGTTTTCACAGTAATATTGAGATGTTATGTCTTTTTTACTCTGTTGACGTTTGAACCAATTGTGCAAAAGCAGTGGTGGGTAATGCTGCTCATGCTTTAGGAAGAATGGAGGCAGGGCACCGTATTCTACTAGTTGTCTTTGTATTACTACAGTATACACACACAGAGTTTGGAAAAACAGGCCTCCATGAAGCAGTAAAAAAATATTGATTTTATTAAGTCTTGACCCTTGAGTTTGTCTTTTAAATAAGTTGTGATAAAATGGGAGTTACACAAAGTTGTATGCGAAAAAGGAGGATGGTTGTTTTGCAAAGAGCACGTGAGTGATTTGTGAGCTAAGCTAGTGCTTTTCTCATGGAGCTCTGTTTTTACCTGAAAGAACAAGTTACGAACTATGGATATTCATATTTGACTACTTAGCATTTACTTGAAAAATGAATTGTCCCTGTCTCTTTAAGGAAAACAACTGAGTATTTGTGGCCAATGATACAATTTGAGCTTTCAAGCAGAAATTAGAATTTTGAAATGCTTTTTTTCTGTCCTTGTGAGCTTGACAGCCTCCCAATAAGTAAAAGAGTTTGTGATTAGATTGATGGTGATTATTAATGAACTCTTTTTTTTTTCCTTTAAGCAAGCATTATCAGTTTTTTTGGTGGGGGGGAGGTTAGGTTTATTTACTTTTCATGGAGGTACTGGGGATTGAACCTAGGACCTTGTGCATGATAGTGATAAGCATGTACTCTACCACTGAGCTGTATCCTCCCTTGATGAACATTTTTTGATACTGTATGATAATATGTTACCATTTGGAAGATACGCATATCTTCAGTGAACCCACATTTCCAAACCACCAATCGTAATGTGATGAAATCATACATGGGTTAAAAAGGTACATTTAAAGTGCAGGGTGGACCAGTGGATTTTATTGCAAGAGTACGAAGGGTTTATTGATGTGATTTCTGCTTTCATATTGTAATCTTTAAGAAATTAACCACTTGTGGCATTTTGGTGTAATATTAGAGAAGAATATCCACTATTTGAAAAGTCTTCCTGAAATATTCCTTTCCAGTTATAATGATATAATGCCAGGTTTTCTTGATGTGCAGTTACGGAAACAACTTATCAAAGTATTGAATGCAGAAGCAGCAGCCCTAGACTAAGCCAGAATTAAACAGATTTGCAAAAATGTAAAACAGTGCTGTTTTCACTGAATATTTTTGTTTTGGAAAAGTTTTTTTTTTTTAAAGTTACTTATGTTAACATGTAATAGATTTCTTGTTACTAAAATAAATAGACATTTAAAAAAATTTCCCAGTTATAATTTCCAATGCAGTTAATATTGGCAGACATAATCCATATAAACAAAAGCTCTTTGGAGTCCTCAATAAGTTTTAAGAGTTGTAGGGTCCTAAGACCCAAAAAGTTTGAGACCTGCTGCTGTAGGGTAGTAGCTGACAGCTCTCCCAAGCTGCTGTTACCAGTGGTGGTTAGTATAGCATCTCTGGTGGTTTTTGAACACAGTTTGGAGGAATGGACACACACATGATTGAAAGACATTTTTTGTTGTCAATAAAAAACAATGTCTTAGATAACCTTTAGGAAAGAGATTTTTGTTTCTCAGATTTTAAGATTTAGATTTTGTAATGAATTGCTTACTGCTTAATAAATGTTGGTTATGGTTTTGAAATGTGATATTTTAGCTTCAGCGTTTTCAGTTCATGTTTTTTTGATGGAGAAGTTTAGAAGGAAGGTTTTGGATTTGAGTAAATTTATAAGCCTATTCAGTTCCTGTTCCCTGACACCTATCCCCCACGTACCCCCTCCTCTGCTCCAAGCCTTCTGACCTGAAAACATACAACTTTTAAAATGTTTTGATTTGTCAGAATATTCCATTCCTTGGTAACTCAACAACTTTAAGTTAGCATTACAGTTAAATTTCACCTTCAGTTAAATCTAGACAGGTTTATGAAAGTTACTTTTAGGCAAAATGAGGCCAATTGGAGTCCCAGCTATTTCTCATTTTTGGTTGGGTGGGAGAAGCTTGTCTTTTATTTTGTATGTTCAATGTTCTGATTGTTTAGCAGGTTTTAAATAATTGTACAGTGTCAGTTTATAATTCACAAACGACACCATTGCAGGATATAGTGATTCTCAAAGTTGGTTAAATTGAGGCTCAGAGTCATCACTTATCTGAGGTCTTAAGGGTGCTCCGTTGTAGATAGGAGCTTAATTGAACTCTAGGTTCCATGTTCCATTCTCACTCTAGTACTATATACCTTTCCTCTTGTGTACCTTGTTGGAAACTGTGTTTCCTCAGCTCTATTGGAGTCTGTTTACATATCTTTAAGTAGAGTTAATTTTCAAAATCAAGTTTTGTGGAAGATTGTTGTACAGTCTTTGGATTTGTAAGTTTGCAGAATTTTATAGTGTTCTCCTTTGTGAAAATTTAAGAATTTGGGGAAGAAAAAAATGCACGAGTTTAAATTAGATATGTTTATTCCACTTCTGTCACAGAATTGTCTTTCAAATTTGTTTTCTCGTCTATATGGTTCAGAAACCAGCTTGTATTCCACTTTTTTTTTTTTTTTTAGTTTTAAAGTTACTATTTAAGAATAATCTTGTCATTTTGGTTATCAGAAACATCAAAATTGCATTTCCTGGTGTTAATGTGTATAATACTATGATTTAATATATTTTGACTATTCTTTTCTGATACACTTTTATGCTTTTCTGGATTCTGTAGTTACATTTCCTTCATTTTCAAGTTGTGCTTGGCAAATATTGATGCAGGAGTGCTGTGATTTGGCTGTTTTTTTTTTTTTTTTTTTTTTTTTTTTTACTTCTAGTCCCTCTTGGAGAGGGGGCAAGGGGACAGTTGCAAGTGCCCTTAGGAGGAAAGGAAAAATAATCTGGCATTGTTATGACTGAATAACAAGTACTTTTCCTGTGCATAATCAACCGTGTATTTCCAGTTTGGCCTTGGCATTCACCATTATTTATTCCCCTTGGGCATAAACTATTCCTTCATCTGTGTTTGAGTCTCTGCTGCTGCTTGCTAAATACCAGCTGGATAATCCACCTGGAATACATATTTTAAGACTAGAGTTAGGTTCTAAATATGTTTAGTACCACTTACACAGGATGGCAGGTGAATTAGCCATCCTCAGGATAATTTCTTAGTGAGCAAATACATTGTCTTGATTATATGCTTGACTCCTAAGCTACCAGTAAAATTAAAATATATATTAAACCTCTTGTGAAAGAGGAGACTGTATTATTTCTGCTAAGCATTAATATTTAATGCACATTCAGATACTTTAGAGAGATCCCATATTCCTATTCTGTTCAGCGTCCTTTTTCCCTGCTTAATTCGAATGGGCACATTATATTTGATGTTAAGGCCTTTAAACAGCAGATTGTGCTGTGATTACATTAGATGTTATTGTGATTTATCTGATTGCTTCCAACGAAGGATATCAAGTAAGTTAAGCTTTCAGTTTTAACTTCACTGACTAAAGCTAGGAAGAAATGATAGTGTTTTCTTTTGGCTATGAGCTATACGTTTTGAGGCCGTTGACACTGTTAATATCATGGGCCACCCAATTCCAAATGCCGCATAGGAGGGGGCAGGGATTCATCAGTAGCTTTGTTTAAATTGGGATGCAAAGTCGTTAAACATTAACTGTTTTGGAAAACACCATTGGTGATTTGTCGTCCCTTCCTTTGTGTGTTAGTCATCTGCCTAGAATGCCCTTTCCCCCTTCTCCCAGTCATTTAGAGTGCACACCGCCTTAACCTTTTGCTTCGGCATAGCCTTGATTCTTTGTTTCTGTAATATGTATTTTAAGCTTTTACTTTGCATTCATCTGTTGTTCAAGGATCTGAATCCCAGACCAAATTTAAATGGTCACTGAGAACAGAGATTATCTTTGTATTCCTGATTTTAGCATTGTCTTTCATACATATTTAGAATCCTAGTTCAGTAAATTTCAGCCTAATAAATAATACGCTTTCTGACAAAAATAAGTTAAATGAGGAAAAGTTTCTTTTAGGAAAATTGGATTGATGAAGTTTGATAACCTTGGATACTTTAGCAGTTTTCTGGAGCCATTAGTAAAGCATGATTTGCTTTGTATTTTTCTAATCATGAAGTATTACACTGAAAAATCTACTTTAAAGTTTTTATTGTATTCATTTCTTTAAAAAACATGTTTTGATTAGCATAAACTAAAAAGCTAATAATAAAAAGCTTATTATTGTTTTATATTGGGGTTTTTTTGGTGTCAAGAAGTGGTTTTAGGGAGTGATTTTTGTCTCTACTATCACAAGCTTAATGGTGAAAGTATAATTAGGTGATTTTCAACTTTTGTATGACTTCATTAATATTTATATTTAAAAGCAATTTAACAAATTGAAACAAGATCTTTTAAAATGAAATTCTCCCATATCAGTTCAGCTTGGTTTATTTCTATACATGTATAGACATAATACACAAGTAATTTTTAAAGATACAAGACTATTGTCAAAGATACAGAGAGGCACTTCACCATAGAGGCTACAATTATAGTCAGGTGCCTGAGATCATACGCTGGCCTAGTGAATTTAGGTAAGCCTTTTCTCTCTTCAGTTTCTTCATCTGTAAAATGGAAACAATTAATAGAGTCATTGGAACAACTGGAAATAATGTAAGGTGCTTGACACACCACCTGAAATAATGTTGTGGTTTCAATAAATACTAGCTATTATCATAATTATGTTTTACAGCTTTTTCCACCTGTCATATTGTGGGCATCTTTCCATGCTACTACATGTGGTAACTACCTCATTCATTTTATATGGCATAGTATAACTTGTAAGAATTAGGCAGTCCTGTATTATGTTAATAGATATTTAGGTAATTTCCATTTTGTTAGTGCTCTGTATATAGTGCTCAGAGAATGACCTTGGATATCTTCTTGTGTTATTCCTATGAGAAGGGTCAAATTCCAGAATCTGTGGAATCAAGAAAGGTATTTATCTACAAATACCAAGCATACCCCCTCTCTAAGGGATAACACTGGGGTAGACACTGCTCATTTCAAGCTTATTGTTGCTCTACAGGATTTTAGGCCCATGTTTGGCCTATCTTCTAATCCATTATATTTCTACACCAGGAGTGGCTGGAAATTTGTACTTTGATGTAATCTTTCATGTATTAAAAATGTGTTGTAAATTAAAGAGGATATATTCCAACTTCAGAGCCTTCAATTTGAGTCCTGTATCCTAGTATTTTTCTGTAAGATAGATTGCTAGAGGTGAAGTTGCTAGGCATAAGCTTTAAAAAAAATTATTGAATATTGCCAAATTGCTTTTTAAAATGATGTACCAAGTTCACTTCCTTTGTGATAGACAAGAGTGCTCATTTTCTTATACCAGCACCAACATTGGAGGTTTATAATAAGTCTTTTATTTTTACCAGATGTACATCAGCTTTGTTTTTCTCCAGTCTGGCAGAAAAAATGATTGTCTTAATTTACTTACTTGATTTGCAGTGAAACTTTTAAAAAGTTGATCTAAGAATGTATTAAGAATACAGGTTTCCCTCGTTGTCCAAAAGTAGAGTGGTCCTATGAGACCTTTTGTAAGCTGAACTTTGGCATAAAGTGAAGAAGTAATTACCTTAGGACACATCTTTCTAACAGATGCACAGAAGAAACTGAGGTAAAGCATAGCTGCTCACAGACACAACAAAGCTGTGGTGGTTTGATGTTGAGTATCCGTGTTTCCTGGGGAAGGAGCTTGGCGGTGCCACTCTTACTGCTCAGGGTGCATGCGTGATGCCTCTGAAATGGCTGGCTGCAAAACAAATGCTGAATGCTGTTTCTGCATTTTGCCTGGTTTCCATAAAAGTGAAAATCCTCTTTGGGTTTCATTCAGCTAGCGAAAACAAGTACTAATGTAGGTCTTTCATTTGAGTATTTGATGCTTTCCTTACTGACTTGAAATGGTTGTCAATAAAAATATCTCCAAAGATTGGTTATACTTTGACTGTTTGAATATATGGCTATTAAATTGCAGTTAGGAAATCATAGGAATTTGCACTGTTCGTAATTATTTTACCAAAGTGGTTCTTGATATTTCAGAACCTACATATTGAAACTAACTGAACTTTTGAAGCAAGTATTTAACTGAAATAAGTAGGCTGCAGTCACATGCCAGTTTCACAAGAATGTTGCTGTTTCTAAGTACCTAAATATTTATCCTAATTAGAGGTAGGTCTTAGGCAGCCTAGCTTGGGGAAAGGGGAGACCTTTTGAGTATTCGTTTAAAAACTTTCTATGTTTGGAAACTGGTCTTTGGTGTCAGAAACATGTTAACAGTTTTTAAATTCCTAGTTTGCCATCCAAAGCAGAGAAGAGCTACAATAAATTTTAAGAAAAATCCATAGAGGTACAACTTGCCAGGAATAATATGACTACTGACAGAAGTGAAACCAGAGTGATATATTTAGTAGTAGAATCAGACCTGCTTCCTCTTTTTCTACTTTATCAGATTGCTTTTGAGTTGAGAGCAGATTTTGTGGAGTTTTGAATGCCATTACCAGAGGTCATGGGCGTTTTCAAGGAAGCTGTGGTTTAGAAAGATACACTTGGTAGCAATATGGATGGTGGACTGGCATAGGAAGGGAGTAGAAAGAGTAGAACCAAGATGCCAAGAGTCAGAACAAGTGCAGTTGGAATGGAACTGTTATACAGAATATTGCTGAAATTAAAAATAATAATGAAGAAGGAAAGGTGGGCATGTATTCTGTGTAAGCTTTCCCTTGATGAAAATTTTAAGTATTAATAAACACCCTGTGTTCTAAGAGAAGAATTCTGAAAGTATTTAGTACTGTGCCCTCTTCTCCTTGACCCCCAGAGAAGTGCAGTGGGGAAAGGAGTGTTTGTCATTTGTAATTTTGAGGGGCCCAAAATTCATATATGTAGTGTATATGTAGGTATTTGTATCTTGCTTGGGTCCAGAAAGGATTAAGACTTTTAAGAATGATTTAATCACATGTTAAAAACTAGCAAGATGTTTGCATTAAAGATGGATGAAAAGGAAGAATAAGGATAGAGATATGAAATAGCAAGAAATTAGGGTAATAAAATAGTTTTTACAGAAGTATAGTGATTTCTTTGAATTTTTGTAGAATTAAGAACCTGCTGGATAGCCACTGGTTTTGCTTGTAAGATTTCAGGCAGTATCCTAAAGGTAAATACAAATATGTTCATGAGATGAAAATGAGCCAGTTGCTCAGAAGATGCACAAGTGTTCCTGATACTTGAATTGAAAACCGGAGAGACATTTTAATGGATCACAAGTATGGTGGCTTAGTACCTACTTTTTTTGTCATTGTTTTACACAATTGTAGAAGTTATTTTTAAAATAGAATAATGTCTAAAATAAACTAAGTACTGGTAAAAATGTCTCTAGAAAGTGATGGACATGGGCAGGTGTCTGATGTGTTCAAGAATGGGAGGAAGAGCTTTGCATTCTTGGGATTGATAGCTGTCTGGTGTATGGTTCCAGGAGAAAAACCTGTAAGTAGAATCCTTCAAATTACCCAATATTGGAGTGTGTGTATTTGTTTCGTTAGAAATAGAACAGCAACAAAAAGATCCTAAAATTGTTTTATCACTCTACTTAATTTCTGATATTTAAATTAAATGGAAAAAGTTGCCTTCTTCCACTCAAAGTTCAATCATAGCCAGCGTTTCTACTTGGGACGTTTTGGACAGTCGGAGCATCTGGCAGCCTAGAATTCCTAGTCCAACCACTTAGGCTAAGATTAAGCCATTTATATTGGAGGCACAGTTTATCTTGTACCTTTCAGAGTATGTATGTTTTTTTCCTTTTATTTGGTTGTGATTTATTTTTATTTCTTTTATATGTGTTCTTGAATTAGTATATGTTCTGTATGTATACTTGTATTAGACATGTGTTCCACATGTATACATATAGATATAAGTGCTACATACTCTTTCTTGAATTAGGACAAGGAAATGTGGTTTTATCTTAGATGATGTGACTACATTTTGAATAAATAAAAGTTTGCAACTTGTGTATGATTTGTTCTATCAAAATGTTACGTGGAAACTAATGTAAATATCAACATTTTTTTCAAATTAGGGTGGATACACTTGGTGTGAATTTAGGAATCTGAATCTGTATCCAGTATTCTGATAATATAGTTGAAGTAGACAGAAGGCTTTCCAAGCATTGTTTTTGTGTGTGACAGTTCTAAACTTGAATATTTGAGAAAGACAAAATTGGAAAGATAAGCATGAAAGCTTAACCTCACAGAGAGTGGGTGTTCATATTTTGTTGATGATCCAGAATCAATTGGTGATGTATTTAGCACCCTCAGAAAGGGAAAGAATGCAGAAGAACTATTACTTGCTCAAAACCAAACAAAAACCAAAACAGAACAATTCAGTAGAGGTTTATTGTTTTAAGTTAGGAAGACATGAATTCAGTTTACACTTTACTTGAAGTTTTCTTACTTGAACCAAGTCTAGCTAGAATGATTTCATTTCTGGCTCTACTTATGTTGAAATTACTTTTAAAAATACATAAAAAAACAGAAAAAACAAAAAAAGTATAACCCTAGGTCATAAAGGGCTATAGTTTACTTGGAGAAACTCGTATGAAGCAGTGAACGATGCAGGAGAATATAATTACCCTAAGATATGTGCTAAGTGTATTTTTTTATACTTAATACGTAGTTTATCTGAAATCTATTAAAGTATGGTGCAAAGGAAGATTTTTGAATGGTTAGGCAGTTTTGAGGGCTACCCTTTTTATTGAAGTATAGCTGATTTACAGTATTGTATTAGGTTCAGATGTACAGCAAAGTGATTCAGTATACATAAATATAAATTATTCTTTTTCAGGTTCTTTTCCATTATGTTTTTACAGGATACTGAACATAGTTTGCTGTGTTATGAGGGCCACCTTTTTGATATCACCTTTATGGAACCCAATGATAACTATTTGTTGATTGAAATATTAAAATATATATTAACCAAGATACTATGAATGCATTTATGCTTATGCTAATTTGTATACTTTAATCATAGGAGATGCTACATAAATGTGAAGAATAGAACATTAATGTTAAGATTCTTAGTCTTCTGACAGTGCTTGGCGCTCATGTGGATCCCCAGCTCTGTGAATTAACATAGCCTTGTATAGCTGTGCGATTTAGATTAAAGCAGTAGGAGGAAGTGATCTGGCAGAAATTAATTGCTGCAAGAGATAATAAATCTGATTCATATTTATTCAGTAAATGTTACTGTAAAAGTTGAGTTAAAATTGAGACAATGCATAGCTAGTTCAGGAAACAATGACTGCATGATATATGGCCCAGTGACTAGTAACAAACACTGGGCTTCCTGGCATTCTTAGGTTTGTGTTGCTATCAGAAGACAAAATACAAAACGTAGTCAGTCCTGCAGTCGCAATATTAACCAGAACCCAGGTATAGGTAGTAAATGCATAGTGGGACTTAACCTGCTTAGGATTCTTGGCACCTTATTGCTTTAGTAAATTACTGCACTTTAATTAAAAAAATATATATATATACATATTTAGACTTGGAAAAAAAGTAGAGATGTGTGTATATAAAATAAACACTTTATTTCTTAAAGAACAGAATTTGGGGCAAATAACTGGTTCAGATGTTAGCTTCTTCCTTAAGCCCTTACCTGGTTTTGTATGTTATTCGACTAGGTAGTTTTTAAGTAATAAATTGTGCTGCTTATCTTTAGAGCCCCTGTCCATTGACTGATAAAATTAATTATTTCAACAGGGAGAATAAAAAACAAGAATTGGTTTGACCAAAAAAATTATTGAGTCAAAGGGGAGGGTATAGCTCAAGTGGTAGAGTGCATGCTTAGCATGCATGAGGTCCTGGGTTCAATCCCTAGTACCTCCTCTAAAAAAATAAAAAAATAAATAAACCTAATTACCTCACCCCCTCCCCCATAAAAAATAAAATAGTAATTGAGTCCAGTTAGTTTTTTGAAGCATTTAGAGCATGCCAGACCTTTTCACCGGTTGTATTAAAACCCTACTGGTTGTAAAAAATCTGGAATTTCTCTTAAAAGGAAAAAGCCTTTGACTAGCATCATTTTGAAGTGTAAATCTCTTACCAAAATTTGTAACAAGCTTAGTGTGAATCTAGTTCCCCCCCCCAAGTTATGTTTATGTTATTTGCCTTATGGTATGTGAGTTTCATTTTTTGTAAGTCAGATGTTAAGATCCATTTCGGGAGTCTTTTGTATTGGTAAAATAGCATTTTTGTATGTAGCTCATCTCTTCAGAAATAACAGTATAACAGATTTTAGCTCCTTTTCAAGAAGTGAAATTTCTCAGAAGTCCACTTTATGTCCTAGATTGCATTTTTTCTAGCAATATATTTGATCTGGATTCTTACAGTTTAGATGGTGACAGAGTTAATATCCTTGGAGTGGGAGGAGAACTAATGTTTTTGTGGGGGTTTTTTTAGGGGGGGTCACTTGATTTTTGTGTTACTTTTTGTTTAAAACAAATAATGCCTTAAAAGGAAAGTTTTTTGGGCTATGGCAGAGAACCAACTATGTTTAGAAATACATTTTAGTAAAGCAGTTTTTCTAGTCATGTTTCAAATTGTAGAAATTTTTTGGCAGTAATTTTATCCAGTTCTGTTTGCAGTCCAGTTACAACGCAGGGATCACAAACACAGCTGCCACAGAAGCACTATGGCATTACCTCTCCCATCAGCTTAGCAGCTCCCAAGGAGACTGACTGCCTGCTTACACAGAAATTAATTGAGACTCTGAAGCCCTTTGGGGTTTTTGAAGAGGAAGAGGAGCTGCAGCGCAGGTCAGTGTGTGTATGTTTATAAATTTTTTTTGGTTATAATTTTTTTATTAACATAATAAACTGATTTTGAAGAATTCTGTACTCAGAAAGTCAGAATTATTCTCCTCAAAACATCTGTTTCAGACAAGAGTGATGCATAGAAAAATCTTTTTGTCTGTATAGAATTCTCATCCCTTAATTTTGATTTGTGGTAATTTTGGTTAGTACGGTACTGCAGGATTGTCAGGAGAAAGGGGAATGCCTTACCCAGTGTAGCAGTACCTAGAGATTGCTCACTATTATGTACTTTCTTTTTAACTAATAAAAACTGGTTAAAATTTAGGAAGCCACTTACTGAAAACTTCTTCATTTTTATTAGTGATGATCTAGGATAACAAGCAACTTGATACTTGATTGATATTTGTTCTGTCAACAGGATTTTAATTTTGGGAAAGTTAAATAACCTGGTGAAAGAGTGGATACGAGAAATCAGTGAAAGCAAGGTAAGGTGACTTGTTTGTGTATGAAGTAACTTCCCAACTGAATACAACAGTTGTCTTATATAACTTGTTCTTATCTGAGTGGATTTAGAGTCTTTAATGTGGAATCTGTTATAGACTATTGACAACAGAATTTATATTTGGTTTCTAGATATTTTGACAGTAGGAAAAACTGAATTTAGTGATTTTATGAATACTTTTGGTTGCAACACTTTAAAGCTGAAACTCAGTAATTACTTATAAACTTCACAGAAGTAATGTTTACCCCAAAAGGTGTTTTAAAAATGTATTAAACATGTATATTAAGTATTTGAGACTCTTACTACCTTTTAAGGAATTCTGCAACAATGAGTATTTTTTAGATTTTCAGATATTAGAATCTCAAATTGAGTATTTTTTTTTATAATAGCATTATTTGAGTTCCTATTACTGTATTATGAAAATTCATTCAACTGTTGAATCCACGACTGAGCTTCTGGTAAAAGAAATGTATTCTTACAGTTGTGTATAATTCATTTGAACCATTAAAAAATTCCATAAATAGTGGTCATTTTTCCAGGGTAGGACAAAATGTGTATTTAGTCCATAATACAGCTGAAAGATTGATGGAAAGGGAACCAAGGGTAGAAGCAAACCTGAGAGAAGGTATAAAGGTAGAAGAAAAGTAAGTTAAAGTCTTGGTTTTAGTCAAATTTGTAATATTATTTTCTTAAAGCTGTATATATGTATTTCAAGCAGTTGATTAAAACTTCAGCAATTGGAGTATTCTATCTAAACTGGGAACTCCAAGTGTACTACGTGTTTGTCTTTGATAGTTTCTGATAAAAATGATTACTTTGAAAAGAACTTCTTTTGAGCTGAGCAAAGGATGTCCAAATTTAAGGATTTTTACTCATTTATTGAATTTAGTAATTTCCTTAATCTTATGTAGGAAACAACTTTGTTTTAAAGGCTTTTTCTTAGATGTTTAAGTTGAAAACTGTAGACAAAGTCAGAACTTAGATTTATTCATTGTGAAACAAGAGTACTATCTCGTTGATGGTCTCATTTCTTTTAAGGGGTAATTCTTCATACAATTCTTTCTGCTGATTTTCCTGAGGTTAAAAATTGTTTGCGTTAATGAAATGAATGCTTATTCCTAACCAAATTTGTCTGTGGCCGTTTCTCTGTAGCCTAACTCTGTCCACAGCAAGTTGGTTGGGGAATGGGACTTTAGAGGTTAGGCTTCACAAGTCTGATCTTACGTATCTGTTTTTGTAGGGGGCATTTCTTTCTTAGCTGGCTAGTTTTAAGACCTGGATACAGGGTTTCCTGATGTTGGCACTGTTGATAGTTTTGGACCACGTAGTTCTCTATTAGGGGCTATCCTGTGCATCATAAAATGTAAAGCATCACTCTTCCTGTTAGATGCATTACCTCTGCCCAGTCTCTCCAAATTGTGACAACCAAAAATGTCTCCAGTTAAATCAGTTGAGAACCACTGATTTAATACATAGTTATAATTAGTTTATAATATTTTGGAGGAAACATATAAAATTTGAATTTTATTTTAGTTGTGTGATTTGTTTGCCATCTAATAGTCTGAGACTTACAAAAAAAAAAAAGATTTGCAATTGAAAATGTTTTTCTGTGACCTGAATTAAGAAATCTTTTATTTCTGGGTTACAATTTCTAATAGATGCAAACATAGTAATGTCTAATACGGTAATAGCTACCAGCCAGCCACACTTGGCTGTTTCAACTTAAATTAACTAAAATTTAAACATTCAGTTCCTCAACCACTGTAGCTACATTTCAGGTGCCAAGTGGTGAAATGTAGCTAGCGCCTACTATGCTGGACAGTTCTGCCGGAGAATGCTCATCCAGAAGATGAATATTTTGCTAGAGATGTCTGAGAGCAGTGTTCTCAGGTAGCTTCTTTCTAACTTCCTTTGTAGGCATGTTTCTGCGCACATCTTGCTGGCCTAATTTAAATAACCAGGCCAGCTTTACAAGTGGGTTTTCAAAATACCTAAATATAGGAAGATATGGTATTGTCTACTTTTTAAAAATGTAGTATTACACATATAGGTTGTCTGTTTTCCATAAGTGATGATTAATGTGAAACAAGGGAATCCCTGAGACTTTTACAGTTTTTTTTTTTTTTTAGTGTTTTTGGTAACAGTTTATGTCATTTTGAGGAAGAGTGGTCTCTTATGTTCTGCTACTGAGTAAGACTTTATTGAGGAATTAGAAAGTAAAAAGAAACATTGACCTAGCATACATTGATTGTTTTTTGTGTGGACAGATGTCATCCTTACCACAAAGGGCGGTTCAGTATTCTCCATAGTATTTTATAGTAGTGCCAGGGTCAGGAAGGTGATTTTTAAGTGCATTCCTCTCTCTCCTTCCTGGTGTTTCCACCCTAAGAAATTATGAGTAATTTTGGTTCTGTTCAAAATCATCCCACTAAAGCCTTTTGGAAATCTGAAAGTCTAAATTATTATGTAGCATTGTTGGCCTTAAAGTCACTCTTGATATGGTAAAATTATAGTCTTCTATACCGTGGGATATTTGCTATAATCATTGACTATAACCTTTTAAGCAATCAGAATATATGTTTTTGTTATATTCTGACATTCATGAATTATGCAGCACCTCATGAATAAAAATCTCTGATTCTAACATTGCTTCTGTGGAATCACATGATTTTTATAGCCGTTTCTAAAAATGTGGCAAAATTTCCAAAATAGTATGGGTCTTCACTAAAGACACCCTAATTAAAAGTTCTAAATTGCTTAAGTTCCAAGGTAGGTTGACCTATGAAGGCCTGGTGTATTGTACAGCTTATAATTTGTGTACCTCTGTATAAATTTGCATTGAAATCTTACTTGGGTTTTTTTTTTTAATGTACAGTGTTATTTGAAACTGACAGAGTAACTTCTTGTTTGCTTCAACAGAATCTCCCACAATCTGTAATTGAAAATGTTGGTGGAAAAATTTTTACATTTGGATCTTATAGATTAGGAGTACATACAAAAGGTAAATATTGTTTTCATTATCTTGAGAAGGAATATTTAATTTTATAAAAATTATAATGACATCTCAATTACTTGTGGTGTATTATATAGCTTAGGTTTGCATGGAAGACAGAGTACTTCAGGGAGCCTAAATTTGGTACGAGGAAAGGTATAAAATGATACCTTCTATACCTGCGTGGTCAATACAGTATTAAGTGAAATAAAAAATGTAGTTTCTGTTGAATACCGACATATGGTTAGTGACTGCTGTACTAGACAGTGCATGTAAAGTACCCTTTTCCCATTGGAGAGATCCATTGGACAGTTCTTCTGGGCAGTGCTGCTCTCTGTGTCATTTCCTCTGCTTGAAGAATATCAGTCTGGAAATCAGAACAAAAATAAATTAAAGCTTGAAAAAAGAGCCTGTGGATTTTCTTTTCCCCATGCATTTATTATAGTTGTGAAATAATAGTGAAGCAAAAAGCAAACCAAAAAAAAAAAGTGTATCTGCAGCCATTAACAATCACTGTTAATACTTTATTAGTTATGCTTTCAGTTTTTTCCTCTAAGTAAATATGCAGTAAGAATGTAGAGAACATTTATTGAGCTCTTTCTTTTTTCCTGAACACTGAGTTTACATGCTTTTGATTTTCATAATCTTATTTATTCCTCAGTATTCTTAGTCTTACATAACAAGTAGGAGTCTGAGACTTAAAGAGGCAGTACAGCTTGAACAGCTCTCCGCCATCTCTTGGCAGAGCTAGGATTCTGAGGCAGTCATCTTCAACCATTAACCACTGGCCTCTCTGTTAGAAGTATCTGCCAGTCTCGTGATCTCTTTGTCATGGCATTATTCCTTCTCCCCATCTCCACCATTCTGTGCCTGTAGGAGTGCATTTGCTTTTGATGTGTCCTGTGAACTATACGCTTTTCACTCCCTTCACGAATATGTCTTCCGAGTTTCAGCTGTTGCATCTTTCAGGAAAATGACTGTGTTGACCTGATTACATATTGATCTCTTCCTCTTACGTGATCTCAGTTTTTGGTTTTAGTCATCTTTTTTGTGCTCTCCCTATGCACTCATTGCTGTCCTATCAAGCACCAAATTAATAACAGCTGTCTTACCATGGTCTGCCTCTTTGGATTCTTTCCATTGGTCCTTCTTGAAGTATATAGGTCCCATTTAGGGGCAGGTAGGAGCCTATAAGCTCCAGTTACAAAATGTATAGGAGTTAACTATTTTTTGTTTCACCAATGAACATGGCTGTGATGAATGACACCAAGATGTTGGAGGTGTTCTTGAATAATTCTCTCTCTTACCATAAGTCCTATCTGAGTCACCTTTCTTTGATTCTCACTTCACCTGGGCCACTGCAAATAGAGGATGCTACAGGGAAAAACATGTCCCATCAATTAGAGTCATGTTTTTCTTGTATTGGTAATTTTTTTTTTAGGAGACGGGTGTATTTTAGAGGCTGAAGAGTATAATGTTAATAGGTTTTCAACATTAAATAGTACCATGATAAGATGCAAAATAATTTTCTTGTAATAGTAATTAGTGGCTGATGGGTTTTTTTTTTTTAGGTGCCGATATTGATGCATTGTGTGTTGCACCAAGACATGTTGATCGAAGTGACTTTTTCACCTCATTCTATGAAAAGTTGAAATTACAGGAAGAAGTAAAAGATTTAAGAGTGCGTAAATGTTTGGGGTGAAAAGGGGAGGAATTATAAAAATTAATTTCGTCAGTTGAGTGAGTTTTATGATAACAGCGATTAATTTATTGAAAGGAGTTTGCCAGACTCCTTTAATTTGTATGCATGCATTTTTATTCTTTACAAACAAGTCTAATAAAACAGTAAGTCTGTAATTTTATGTACAGAGTAGGAAATGAGGCACACAAAATAAATATTAAGCAACTTGGCCACCATCACATATCTGAATGGCAGAGATCAAGAGCCTAGGCTTATCTGATTCAGGATTCTAGTGTCTTAAATCTGTTTACTGAGAACCTAGTCCATGTTAGGCAGTGTACTAAATTATATTTAAACAATTTCAAGTATTGCGTTCATTTGAAAGTACTAAAACCAATATAGTTCTAACACATAGTTTCTGAAACCCTAAACTTGTTTTAATTTTCTCACAGGCTGTTGAAGAAGCATTTGTACCAGTTATCAAACTATGTTTTGATGGGATAGAGGTAAGGTTCAAATAAACAGCTGTTGCTATGTGTAATTTTGATAGATGTAGGTTAAAAACTTGATTTATTTTAAAGTTTTATAATTGGTAAGTTGATGTAATATTAATAAGAATTAAGTTTTTTTGAATTGGAAGTGACTGCCTATTTGTAAATACACCATTTTTAGTCTTTTTTTAAAAAGAGCCTTGTGAAACTAGGAACTAAAATATAGCCAGAAGTAATGAAATATTGACTATGAAATGCTGCTGCAGAGTGGTTTACTTGATAGTTTTTCCATATGCAAATTTTATATACCTTTAGTCTTATTAAGGCAATTTAACCATATATTTTTGCAAATAGAGCTGCCTTGGCTTCATTCAAATAAAATATTTAAGAAGTTGAGAGCAAATTGTGACTTGATGTTACGTATACCGAAATATTTTCTTATAGAGAAGGATATATGAACTCAAATTCTTGAGATGACGTGCAGTTCTCTTTGCGGTTTTCAGCGTGTAGAGTGGAAATAGTTGCGACAAAGCTGACAGTGAAGCAACTTCGGTTATTTGTTATGTTACTTCCGCTGTACATAATGGTGCTGGGAAATCACTGATGGTGGTAGTAAAGGTTATACGGTTTTAGAAACTAGAAGAATAATACTTCATTGTTTTGCAAAAGAGGTGGTTTCTATAATTGCTATCTTCTATGAAATATGACAAACCGTAATAAGTAGACATAAAATAGTAAATTTAGTAACGGATTATCAGGTTCAGGCAGTTTTGATTTATTGTCAAAGTTTAAATAAATATAAAACAATCTGTAATGTAAACAATGCCCTGTTTTCCCAAAAAGAACATTACAAACAAAAGGGAGATTTTAGGGGGTGGGGGCAGGGGGTGGGAGACCTAACTAAACTTTTCAGGATGGAGGTGTAAGTCAGATGGTTACTTGAGATATTTAATGTGTTAGTTTTCTGTCCATACATTGTATATAAAATAATGCTATTTTAGGGAATGCCTTTCCATTTCAACATTTTGTGAAATAATTTTATACTAACTTATTTTAAAAAGTCAGTGTCATCACTGAGTTGCTTTTTGAGTTACTTGTTTTTTTGTGAGCATATAGTCTTTATTTCTGTTTAAATTGGGAGAGATACTGGACTTTTGGAATCTGTATCATTGGAAAATTTAGGCTATATCGCGAGTACTTACTTGTGTAAGTATACAGTTTTTTCCTGTCCTGTAGTTGCATGTTTAAATGAGTTTTCACATTAAGCTCTTAAAATACTGCTTTTCAAAGTGATCTTGTAAAAGAGTTTTGTTTCTCTCACAGCATTCAAAGTTTGGAACCATGAAATCATACTCTAAGGAATAATTACCAAATCTGTGCCAACTTTCTTTGCCCTCCACCTTTCCCCGAGAAAAGGAAAAAACCCAATTTTGTCAGTTGCATTCTATAAGTTTTCAAAATTAGCCAGTTTTTGTTTGTTTTTGTTTAGTGAAAAAGAAACAGACTGTAATATTATAGATACTCAAGTTCTTAAATAGAAGGAGCTCATTTTTTACTGACAGGTATATTTGGCTACGTTTAACCATATTGGCTTATATTTGGGCAGCTTTTAGGATATAATAAACTCACAGTTTATATAGATGGAGAACTAAACAGTTAATTTTAAGTAATCTAGTATATATGTATTTAGCAAACTTAGTAAACTTAGTATGATTAAAATGACAAGTAGCTATTTGTACAAGTTCTGTTTAGTATTAACCATGTTTTAACATTATCTGATTAAAATACCTGTGATAAGAATTTTGTTTGGCCTTTTGGAGGTGTTCTCATGTTAACAACTGATGAGAAGATCCTGGCTTTAAGAAGTACTAAGTGTTTTCTTTTTTAAAGAAATGCCTTAAAAATAATTTGACAGATATAAAATGTTAAGTTTTGTTTTTTTTTTTAGATTGATATTTTGTTTGCACGGTTAGCACTGCAGACTATTCCAGAAGACTTGGACTTACGAGATGACAGTCTGCTTAAAAACTTAGATATAAGATGCATAAGAAGTCTTAACGGTATGTTAAAACCTGCTCCCTTTTGCATAGTACCAGTTTTGGTCAAATACGAAAGTTTTTAACTCAAGTTTTATAATGAAGTTTTTTTACAAACATATTGTTTATTTATAGTAAGTTAAATAAAATGAGCTTTACTGAATAGTTAGATTGCAGAGGGGTATCTGGTAGTTTGTTGTCTTGCTATGTTATTTCCTTTATTCCTGGCACATTTAATTTAATAGGTTTCACCATGAAACTCTCAGTTTTAATCTTGGTAACCTTTGTACCGTTTCAACTGTTGTATTTAAAAGGGTTACCTTTTAACGCTTGTCTTAGCATTGCTTATTACCATGCTCTTGTAGAACAGTTCTTGAAAACATAACTGGATCAAACCTTCATCAGTATATCTGAACTGGAAGACATTTTAATTATGGGTTAAAGTTTGAGATAAGGCAAATTACAGTTTAGATTCTTTGGTTTAGGGTAGTATGTGTGCTGGAAGATAGAAGTTTTCTTTTTTTTCTTTGCCTTTTTATTAACATTACTGATTCTGCCAAGTAAATTTTTATTTAATTTGACATTAATCTCAGAAAATTTTAAAGTGATAATACCATTTAACTTCGATGATTTAATTTTGTTTTTCTCCCCCTCCCCCCACTCCTATTAATCAGGTTGCAGGGTAACCGATGAAATTTTACATCTAGTACCAAACATTGACAACTTCAGGTTAACCCTGAGAGCTATCAAACTGTGGGCCAAACGTGAGTTCAGAATTTGTTGGCTAGCTTATTAAAAATGTTTAAGCTTTTGTTCAACACTAACTTTTCTTTTTGCTTTTCCCTTGTCAACAGGCCACAACATCTATTCCAATATATTAGGTTTCCTCGGTGGTGTTTCCTGGGCTATGCTAGTAGCAAGAACTTGCCAGCTTTATCCAAATGCAATAGCATCAACTCTTGTACATAAATTTTTCTTGGTATTTTCTAAATGGTATGTGTTTAGATTATATTAAAATAAAATTGATTGTAGACACTGAAGTTTAGTCTTATTTCTATGACATTTCTGGAGCTGGTTTCAGATTCAAATTTTAGTTCATAATGTAGCAGTTTAGGTAGCCTGGGGGAGATCATGTTGTATGTAAATGGCAAGCCTAAATTTCATTCCTTTCCCCTAGCTTTCCCATGATAGTAAGGCAGGTGCTATTTGTACTCTCTAAATACACTCTGAATTTTAGCTATAATGTCTGCTAAAATCCAATGAGTTGATAGGTTGTGATATCAGTTACTTTGGATAAAACTTACATATACCACCTCTTTTAATTTACTCTTTGAGTTCTTCTAAATCTGTAGGCCATTAGCTTCTTGCTTTTTGCATTCAGCTGCCCATTTATCTTTGGTAGAGTATTAAAGATGTAAATGTATGTAAAGCTTTTAAGAATAACTAAGTGCTTGAAAAAAAAAGCAATTGATCATCCCTTTGAGATTAGTCATTAACTCAGGAGATTTTTTCCTTTTTTTAAGCTCTCTCATTTCAGCATGGTCACATTTGTCAGCCATTATTTCTTTTAAGAAAAGTAAGATGAGAGATTATTGCCATTTCATATTAGTTACTTTGGCTTAACAGGTTGAGTTCTTGGTTTTTAATCAAATTGATTTTAAAGATTTGTCTTTCCTCCCTATTTGTGCCAGCCTCTGTACCTCCTCCCTCTGAAAAGAATTCTAGTTATTTTATAAAAATCAGAGTTACTGGAGACATTTATAATTTAGAACTGTGCCACACTTTTCAGTACATGTGCTATAATTTATGGATTTGATAGCAGTTAATCATATAACCAGGTTTAATGAGAAAAATGTGAGAATTTCTCTTAAAGCTACACACACATAATAAATAATATTTTTAAGAAGCTAACGTTGATATTAAAGATAGTAAATGTTTTTTAATCTCCTCTCTAAAGGACTGAAGTAGCTAATTCATAGAACACATCTTGAAAACGTGTTCATGCCCCAGAGTTTTATTTCACATATTCATGTTGTATAACCTTAAAGTCATGAGAGAGAAAATTTTTCCTCGTCAGTTTTTATAGTTATTTATACTTCTTTGCCTATAATGAGCTAACTTTTTATCCTCAGTTGTCTTTGGATGGAGCTAATGTAAAGACAGGATCTTTGTCTTTTCAGAGGGGGTTTATCCTGAGGTGAACACATCAGATGCCTTGAGATAGTACTTCTTAACTTAGTGCTTTATCAGTTTTTTGAGAGGCACAGATGTTTGACTTCAGTCGGAGAAAACTACCAAATGGTTTAAGTTAATTTCATAGAGGAAAAGTATTTCGAGTAGTCTAACGTCGACAGAAAGGAGTAAAAGATTGTATATATACCAAGGGTGCAAAATGAATGAAGAAGGATCACATTCACAAATGCTGTTATGTTTAACAAAATACATAGATGGTAATATCCAATAGTCTTATCAAGTGCTACAATCTTTTTAAACAGGGAATGGCCAAATCCAGTCCTATTGAAACAGCCTGAAGAATGCAATCTTAATTTGCCTGTATGGGACCCAAGGGTTAGTGTATTATTTTTTCCCCTACAAATTCACACTGTGCAATAACAAGTAAAAATCATCTGCATAAACTTTAGGGAGACTTCCATCCTTTTACGTATGAGTGGACATGTTCGTATTACACTTTATTTTAATCTCAACTATAATTGTCCTGATGTGAGAAGCATAATTATGTACCCTGTAAACTACATTTAATTGTACATAGTTTTTAATATCAAGGTCACTAACATTTTAATTTATTCTACATAGAACTACCTTGTAAGTCAAAGTTGTGTGGGCATTTGTGCTTAAAAAAAAATAAAAGGATACTAAAAATCCCTGTATTTTTTTTGTTTGCTCTAAATATTCTGTTAAAATTGGGTTATTATAGGAAAGCTGTTGCTTAATGTTAACTGTGGCAGATAACTTCTCAGCAATATCACTTTTAATTGCTCTGATGTAATTGTAAAAATTGGTTTGGATAATTCAGATTACAAAGGCATGGTTGGGCTAAAGAGGAGCTTCCCTTCTGCTTCTTCGTAAGTTATGACCTTTACTGCTTACTCAGTTTAGCTGTTAACAACATGCACTTTATTAATTGAGAAAAGAAATTTAGGTTTGAATAAGGCTTTCTAGGTTTATAAAATTCCATTTTCTACATTAATTTGCTATTACGGTATCAAAAATGCAGTCAGTTTTAAGTTTTGTTATTGACATTAAGCTGTGTATTTTCAAGTTTTCCAAACCTCGTAGGAGTTTACAGTTTACTTTGTGGAAATATGCCACTTTTATTAGTAAATGGATTAAAATAACAGTTATTAAATCATTTCATTATCTCAGTGAGACCAACATAATGTAATTTCATCATGTGTTAATAAGCTTCTACTCCTGAGAAGTTAAAGGTATATTAAAAACTAAGTTTCCAGCTTGTTTAGAATTCGTTTTACACAGAACATATTGTAATATGACATTTCTCAAAAGTGTAATTGTGTGTGCATCCCTTTTTCTGTTGTTGAAAAAAGAAAAACTAAACATCAATAGATGCCCAAGTAGAACCTTTTTTGCTTGACAGGCACACTATTTCTAGTAAGGTTACCAAAATAGTCATGCCCAAATGATTGAAAGAAACCATTAGTTTAGACCAAATCTCTAATTCTGTAAAGAATTTCGATAAAAACAGTGTCTCTTTACATGGTTTTTCTTTCTCAACTCCAGCTATGAATGAAATAACATTTAATCATTGGTTCAGTTTAACAAGGGGTAAAAAGTCCAAGTGTCTGTTGCATATGTACTTGAAGAAACTGATTGGCTGTTGTTGTATGTAGGTAAACCCCAGTGATAGGTACCATCTTATGCCTATAATTACACCAGCATACCCACAACAGAACTCCACGTACAATGTGTCCGTTTCAACACGGATGGTCATGGTTGAGGAGTTTAAACAAGGTAAGTGTTTATGCTTATGCTCTCCTTTATACATGAAGGATTTACGTACCATTGTACACCCAGTAGTCGGGTATGGAGTTAAAGTGAAGAAAGCATTTGCTGAAGTGGATTTTGGTGCTTATTTATTGATTACAGTTTATATTTGAGAACTAACTCAAAAACCTTAGTTTAATTTCTTTTTAGGCAATTTATTTTTGATTGTATATTAGACGATTAACCAAGATTTAAAGCTGTATCCTTAGCTGGGCCTTTATGGTTTAGTGCCATACAGTTGCCATGTAAAATTATCAGTGAAATAGTTATGTCTCCAGTGGGTGACATGAGAGGATTTTCTAGGCTATTATATACTTGGAAGGAAATTTGAGCAGGATTTTGGCCAAACTGCCCATTATTTTGTAATAACCGCTAAACTTTTCTGGATCCCAGGAGTACTGCTAACTTGAAGGAGTAGCTACTGCTGAATGGCCTTAGAGGGAAGTAGCTAGAACGGGATTGTTTAATTTGACACAAGTCAAGGAAATAGAAGCAGTTCTATGACTACCAACTTCAAACTCAAGTGAAAAGTTCTTTTGTGTTGTCTAAAGAGGCTCCTCATGGGAAGATAGCTATTCTTTTATGGGAAAACTTTTTTAGAAAGGCAAGAAGCAAAGCTTATGGGAATTTTTTTTCTCTCGGGTAACTACAGTGCTTCAGTTTTGGGAGAGTCGTTCTATGAGCATGGCATTTTAGAGTAATGGTAATTTACCAGAAACCTGGATCTCCAAAAAAAAAAATCCTCCAGCTGTTTGGAGTGTATGTATGTAAGGACCTTTATGCTCTAGAGTCATAGACTAAAATTGCTGTGTTAAAATATGATTATAGAATTACAGTGAATGCATGTGGTATATTTAAGATCTTTGAAATTCTAGATTCTTAGACTGAAGCATGCAAACATTTTAATATGTTTTTAATTTAGGTCTTGCTATCACAGATGAAATTTTGCTGAGTAAGGCAGAGTGGTCCAAACTTTTTGAAGCTCCAAACTTCTTTCAAAAGTACAAGTATGTATTTTAAGGCATGTTGGACACGTTGCTCTCTTATGTATTGGTTTAATGGTAGCATATGTGACATCTCTTCTTGCTAGACTAATGTAGTTCTGAATTTTCCTTTAAACATCTTCTATACAAGTTTTCTTCCTGTCACAAAGGGCATACTGTTTTTAATGAACTCCTTATTATTTCTTTGTCAAAGCTGTAGTTACTACAGTTTTGCTGCCTGATGTAAATGAATTTCTACATTTGTAGCATCATAGGTTCTGAAGGCTTGTTAGTCATCACCAAAATTCTAAATCTGTATACCTGAACTGTTAAAATTTGTAGTTAATATTCTCTATTAAGTAACTAAATATTTTCAGCTAGTTCTGGAAACTTTATTTATCATTAAGTTTCTCTATAATATAGGCAAAGCTAATAAAAATGTCAGTAAATGTAGATAGTAAAATGTTTTCAGTAGTTACAGCACATGATTGGCCTATAATTTCCCCCTAATGTTAAGAAAGCCCCTTCACATATTTCTACAAATCATTTTCATGAACTCTCAGTGGGTGTAATATTTTTTTACTAATGGTTTTAATATAATGGTCTAATACCTTAGTACAGGTTAAAAGCCTGATTGTGTTGGTTTTGATGAAAACTGTAAGTTATAATAAACCTTACTTTTTAAAAAAAAATGGACTTGCACTTTTATTTGCCCTGAGCTGAAAACTTGCCAAAGTCCCACTTAAAAAAAAAAAATTTTTTTCTTTAATGCTTGAAACTTTTTGGACCATTTGATCTTGTGTTGGATTGTGTTTTGTAATAATCTAAGCAAGATTGCTTTATGCTATTTCCCCAATTAAAAACAAGAATGATGACCTTCATGATGTCTCTGTGTTTTGTTTCTGTATCTTTTGCATGAAAAAGCAATAATGGAGCCAGCTTAATTGTTGTGTTCTGGGAGCACTGCATTGTCAGTAAAATTTAAGTAGCATAACATTGAATGTTCTTGTTTATTACTTATTCCCCGTAAGTTGTGTTTTTCCATTTGACAGATAATTTTCCTTTGTTTTTTTTTATTTTAACTACTGTTGAGGTAGTACTTTTGAACATTTAAACTAACAAACATATATTCTGAACTTTAAAAACTATAACATAAAAGAGTACATGATTACTTGTAAGGAGAATAATAAAGAAATTGGTCTTGCGGAAGAGTGTCAGCATCTCGTAATCCCTGAGAGTCAGAGATGAGGCTAGATTGATTCTTTCTCCTGTCTCACTTCCTCTTGGGAGTAAGAGGTGGTAGAACAAAGTTCTAAGTACCTAAGTTCTATGTGCTTGCTTTTTCTCTTTGAGAAAGATTAGTGTTGAAATTGAACAAACCTTGATAACGTTATTTGGATAAACCTACATTACAAGAACTTTGAAGGTGGTTTTTAAAGCTTGATTGATTAATCTTTTAAAACTTAAGCTATCTTTCAATCTATGCCAAATAGTACCTATAAAGTCTTCTGCTGACTGATTAGAAGATTTATAGATTACTGTCTTTATTGGATTATTTTGAAACAATCAAAATTATTTTAGGTTATTAAAGATAACCTTATTTAAACATAGTTAAGTATGAGGATATAGTAACAAACAGATGAAATTATATCAGGAAAATTTAATTTTAAGCTGTGAGTCCTGGGAAAAAAACTTAAAAACTTGGCAACAATGGGCTAATTTTAACTGTACCAAATTCTACTTCTATTTCAAAAATTTCCTGTTAAAGAATTAGTGATTGCTGTAATTAGACTTAGATATGTTCTCAGATTTGAAGTTTTCTTTAAACGTATTGTATGAATTAGCCCAAAGATTAGCTATACGACTGAATTGAAATCCTTAGTTTTCCCTTGAGTCAAAGTTGGTTAAATACTGTATTTGGTATGTATAGGATTTTACGTCCTGTGTAACATACCTGCCTGCCATTCTTAGAAGGGAGGGAACCAAGAAAGAAATTTCATTTGTCTAAGAGAGCACACAAACCATTTTTCAGAAGGTATTAGTGTTCCTTGTGAAAAAAGGAGTAACATTGTCTTGCGAAATTGTATAGTTCTAAGAAAATATTTTTCATGTTTTACCTTTAAGATATTAAAGCTGACGTAAGTAACCAATAAAATAAATCATTATTGACATAGGAAATGTGAATATTTATTTCAGATGTTCCATTTCATTAGAAAACAGGGAAAGGTTTTAGGGGAAAAGGCCAAATCAGGAATAAGATGGATAATTTATAATTTTAAAGAGTATGTGTGTATAGAATAATTTAACCTTAAAATTTTTTAAAAACTTCAAAAATATGTGAACTGTAACTCCTGGACATGAGTTACTAAATGGAATTACAAGGATTTTTGTCTAGGAGTTAGATTTTCAGTGCACATACAAGAATTGAGTGCAAATTCTCGTTTTGAAAACTTAACAAATTGAGTTGGGATTTTGTTTTCAGTATCTTGGGTGAGTCTTGCAAATCCTTAATGGCAGGTTATTCCTATTAAACTTAATTACTGTATTTTATATCTTCCGCTTCCTATTTACTTAAGTGTGCCTGAGTAAAGGACATTTAACTTCAGTATAAATACTTGTTTAACACTTTGAGCTGCATTTAAACAGACACCTTTATGCATAAGTTATGTGCAGAGTAGATTCCCCTCATCTACCCTGGATTTCAGTAAGAACCAAAATTAAGCGCTTCAGGCTTTAAAATTTTGAATTGCCAACAAGATCATGCTCAAGTAGATTTTATGTTCTGCTGTAAATAGAGAACACTGTATATCATTTAAGCTTTTGTTCAAGACTCAGGTGGTCATTAAGGGTATCCATTTCAGTGTGGTAAGAGTGATTTAGAGACTTGAGGGAGTTTTGTCCCTATGTTAAGTGTACCCAGGCAACTTTGCTTTTTTTTGAGTTTTTGTGTGCATGCCTGCTTTCTATACTTTGTCTTCTCCTGTTGTAAGTTTTTAAACCTTTGTCAGAGAGTTCTTTCTCTATCCCCTACCCCCTTTAAAAAAAATCTGATGTCCATTTTCACATTCCTAGGGAACTGGAAATCAGGTTACTGAGCTTGTTAGGATTTTGTTTGATTTAAGAGCATTTAAGGCCACATGAAGGGTTTTTGAATGCATAAAATGCATGAGCTTTTAGTGCTTTTATGTGACTTTTATTGGCATATTTATTTGGGCTTTCTGTGTTTGTTCTGTATATTTAGTTTGCTCCAAATAATTGCTGAACAAATTAAACTGGTAACAGCAAGGAAGTATTGATCTGTATGGATTTGGATTGCGTATTTCTATTTCTGTTTACATGTTTTCATATTTATGTATATTAACCTCTGTTATCTAAGGTTAAAAGTACTTGAAGTTAATTTAAAATTTTTGGTCACACTCTTTAACTAGTATCTGGACTAGATAATGCTGTCAGTTTGCTTTTTGAGGTTGTTTCTGGTGAGAAGTTTGGCTTCTAACACCTAAAATGGGTTTTGTAGAAAAGTCTATTGGATTGAACTTTTTTTTTAGTCTTATGAAATTGAGTTATATGAATATACTTCAGTTGTAAATAGTTTGTTTTAAACAGGTTTAAAGTTGATACTTGGTCATGATGGTGTTTTCTGAAATGAAAACTTGCTTTTTCTCTAACTTGAGTGGAATTGGATTCCACATAGAAATCAGACTTCTTTGTTTTTCTCACATTAATGATGTCTGCTTCTTTGTTATAGAAATTCATACTGTTAATTGAAAAGAATCACGGGGCCTAACTTAAGTATTCAGTTTAATTTTTGCTACCTTTTAATTTGAATTAAAAAGCATGATGTATTTGATACTATTTTCGAAGTTACTGATGTAATGTGTGTATATTTAGTGATCCCATTTTTGTGGCCAAAGCCTTGGTGCTTTTATTTACATTAAAATGGTTTTGCTTTAATAGATTATATTTTAGTGAGATATCTCTTTATAGATAAAGCACTCCACCAGAATCATTGAACCAAATTATCAGTTGATGTTTATTCAGTGTTTTTGAATTAAGCTGCTTTTTGGGTAATTATTCATAAAGTCACCATCTTTTTTAGAAGAATTAAACTCACCAGTAGTTAGAAACTTGTGGAATTTAGCATTTATTATTTTATGTGCAAAGTGAGATTGCAGTTCTCTCTTGCTAAATTGATGCTGATCTGTAACTGTCACGAAGCTTATTACATTATGGTATTAATATCCAGCACAGAGCACTTAAATGAAATAAATAGCATGTTGTCTTTATCTTCAAAGGCATTATATTGTACTTCTAGCAAGTGCACCAACAGAAAAACAACGCCTAGAATGGTGAGTATAAGATTAGACTTTACCAAAAAAATAAACAAAACTTCAAAATGAATCAGATAGCCACAGAGCACAGTAGGAGATGAAAGTCCTTAAAACATCCAATTTGGTTTTGTTCATAAATGGAGCTTTGCTGCTTGTAATGAAAGTATAGGAATTTGGAGATCCATATACAACTTTCGTTTGCCTTATAGAGAGCCATGTATCATTTCTTAACTGTATATTTAACGTACTTTTTTCTAGTTAAATGATTTTTTTTTCTTTAAAATATTTGTGGGCATGTCTTTTGTGACCTTCCTAGTTTGAAATATGGGTTGGTTTTCTTCTTCCCCTAGTTGTTGCTTCATCATTTTTGAGGTAGAACATAAGGCTTTAGTTTTATCTGCGGAAATTTAGACAGTTGAACTGCCCCCATGTGTGTTTAAGTTGTGATCTTCATATTACAGCTTTACACAAATATACTTGATTTTGTGCATTTTATCTTTCTGAATTAACCAGAATTTTCATTAATAATACATGACATTTGTTCAGGGTGGGCTTGGTGGAATCAAAAATTCGAATCCTGGTTGGAAGTTTGGAGAAGAATGAATTCATTACACTGGCGCATGTGAATCCCCAGTCATTTCCAGCACCCAAAGAAAATCCTGACAAGTAAGCAGTCTTCTAACTCAGTCCAGTTTCCCCACCCCTTTTCAGTTTTTGCCATGGAAGTTTTATAAAGACAGTTTGTAATAACTTGAGTCACTACCCTGTTGATAGTATATGGCTCAGACCAGTTTGAGGTTTATGATTTATTGTTTCCTGATCGGAAACATTGAAGAGAAAGATGGCTTTCTGAGAAAAATCACCCCTGAAATAAATTGTTTTTGCCGATAGTGGTGTATGGTAATGAGGTGCCTGTTAACTAATTTGAGTTCAGATTTTGTAGATCTGCACTTTAACATTTCTTAACATTCCTTCCCCCCTTTTTTATAGAGTAGTTTACAGAATAGCTGCTATACCAAACATCAATCTTTGCCTTTTATCTTAATTTTTCAAAAAAACAGAACATTCTTTAATTGACCTTGCAAAAATTTGAATTGTGTTAGATTCTGGAACATTGAGAAAATGTTGTTAAAAGCTGCCTCACTTCATTCTTTTAAGGGTCTTTTATAGATCAGTTTCTGGTTTGATTGCTGCTGTATTATTACCTATATGAAATTCTACTTTGCCTACACTTCTTTGTTGTATTTGGAGGGTGAGGGGAGTTTTAGTAGTGAGCTTTAAAAAAAAAAAACAAAACAGTAGCATTAAAGGAAGATTGAAAATACTGGAGAATGGATCATTTAAGATTATGCTGTAATAGAATAGCTATTACTCTGATTCATGTAGAGTTGTCATTTGAGGTTTTTATAATTTTTGTTGTTGTTGTTGCAGTCTTACTTATTAAAAGACTGTGATCCATTCAGTAGATGTATCAACCCATTTTTCTTGTTATGCTGTGGTCAGATTGCTGTTCATGTGGCCTTTTCAATTTTTAAAAGTTTAAGGAATGTATATTAAGTTCTAGTTGAATTTTTATACCTAGACTTTTTCTTTTGTTTTAAATTTTTCTAAAACACCATTCCTTTCATTAGTATGAACAAAATTTCTCTTTGTTTGCAGTGCCTTTGGTACTTAGGATCATCATTAAGAACACTGGCTGTCAGTACATAGATAATGAAGAGTGTATTTGTCCTAGGAATATAGGGGACTATTTATATAGCAATAGAAATAAAGGGGACAGGTGTGGGGGAGGAATTTGAGTTTTGATGAAGTTCGGTTTAGAACTTTACTTAGTTTGCTTATGTATTTGTATTCTAAGTTTTTCCATATACTCCAGCTTGTCAACCACATTGATAACTATTTTCATGAAATCCTGATAAACTATGGTAATACTCTTCTTACTTTACAGGGAAGAATTTCGCACGATGTGGGTGATTGGGTTAGTGTTTAAAAAAACAGAAAACTCTGAAAATCTCAGTGTTGATCTCACCTATGATATTCAGTCTTTCACAGATACAGGTATATTTCTGCTTAGATAATCAAGACATGTACTTGCATATTTGAATTTGTCTTTATGTATACCAATAGTGATATTTGCAATAACTGTTAAAATTACTTAAGAATATTGAACAGTGATCATCAAAGTAACCTTTATGTTTTTGGATTAGTTATTAGTTTCAGTGATGTCTAATATAGAAATGATTTTTTTTCTATTGTGGTAGACCTGAAGTTAAGTGGTTGAACCACTTTAAATTTAATTTGCCCATGGTTACTTATGAAATTAGAAACCACCTGAATATTTGATTGTCTTAAAAGAGTGAGTTATGTCCGATAGCTTCAATAATCTTGAATCTTAAAATTTATGAAACTAAACTTCTGGTAACATGAGGAAATTTATCTTCTGTGTCAGATACAGACTCAAGTGTTAATTCATGGGTGGGGAATAGGATGATTAGAACTACATTTCAGATTGACCTATACCCTGAGATACAAGGTAGTATGGTTTAACTAAAGACCTAATGGTGGTTACAGTTGACAGAAGCTAAGGCTGTATATAGATATTCAAATTTTAAATTGAATGGCGAATGTGATTGGGGACAGTGATGAAAATGCATCTTCTTTAGGGACTAATTCTTTTTTCTTTCATACGTCTCTCCTTTTCCTCTCCTTAAAAAAAAAAAAAAAATTCAGTGTGTGTCACTCTCACCTGTCCCCAATAAAGAGTCTTCCCCTAAGGACATTTGAATGTAACATTAAGTTTTTTACCTCCTTCAAGAAGAGACAAAAGTTGATAAAATTTTTTAAAGTATCAACTAAATGTAAAGGAGAAATAAAAGAAAAAATACGTATTTCAGTATGTAAATACAGGTACAGTGACTAGAAGACATACTTAAGAAGGTGATTCTGCCTATGTGTAGAATCACTGGAAGTGGAATATCTATGAATTCCTACTAATTTAGGTGTTATCTGTTGTGATTCCGAGACCATCAGTAGCATTGCCATTGGTAACATGATAAAAAATTAAAGTTTCAAATAAAATGAAAGGTGATCTCTTGCTGTACATGGTGGTTACGTTCCTAGAAAATTCGGATTAAAAATACCTTGCTTTTATGTAAAATTGAGTTGAATTCTTTGTTCAAATAATTGATAAGTAGATTTTTCAGCTTTAGGAATGTAAGTAAGACATGGTACAGTTTTTCATTGTGAAGAACTGTCCTCAATGAAGAATATTTATAGTGTCTCTATCAAGCAGTACCCTTTAATCGTTATGACAGCAAAAACACTCATATGATTTTAAGGGTGTGATTTGGAGTGTGATAACTCCACTTGCTGACCACAGAAGTGGTTTTTTCCAAAGTAAAAATTCTGACATCAACTGATGTCAACTGAAACTAACAAACCACCCGAGACCCTTGGACTACATACTTGTTTTGTACATTGCACCTAGTTGAACTGCTTTTCAGATACTGTACTAATGAAGATTTTAAAGATTTTAAAAGATTTTAAAGGAACTCCCAGGTATTTTGGAAAGGAAATACTTCGTTGTCCTGTATCTTGAAACATTTTAGTGGAATGCTTTGTGGGATTTTCTCATAAAACGAATTTAACATGTTGGAAACTCAAATGCTTACCCTCAGTCTCCTCCAGCTTCTCTTCAAATCTTTCTGATCTCAGGCATTGGCAGCTGTGTCCTTGTGGTTGTTCAGGCTAGAAATCTTGCAGTCTTCCTTGAATCCTGTTTTCTCCATACTTGATATTAATCTATTAAAAAATCCTTTTGCCTCTACTTTCTGAGTATGTTAAGATTACTGCTACTGATAGCTGTTTCTGTTGCTGTTACCCTAGTCCAAACCTCTTAGCACTGCTCTTCCGGATCCCTGCTATAGTTTTCCTGTTCTGCCCTTGTCCCTTTTTAGCTCTTCTCAGTCAGCATCCAACATGATATTTAGCCACATCATGTCTCAGTTGCTTGAAATCTAATGGCTACCCATCTCACGCTGAATAAAAGTCCAGATCCTTACTGTGGTTTGCAAGCTTTTATTGTGATCTAGTCTTCTCATTATGTCTCTGTCTTCATTTTCTGTTATAAGTTCAGAATCCTTTATCCATGTGTCTTGAGGCCAGAATGGTAATAAAGTTCGTAAGAAGTGTTCCCAGTGGGGCCCAGGACAACAATTGATAGTCAAAGAGTAACATTTCTGTACAGTATTTATATTAAGTAAAGGCAGAGATACTAAACAGCCACAGATCATTCAGATGAGGGTTTGTTGCCACATGAGTTTTGGTATCAGTTAGGAGAAACTTCTGTTTTTGGAGCTTTTGGGATTTTAGAATTGCAGATGAGGAATTACGGATTCCTACTTTGCTGCCTCCCCATGACCTCTGCCTCATCCGCGGGTTACTCAGACATCCTAGGCATGCTCAGGGCCTTTTGTCCTCGATGTTTGCTCCTCCTGGAATGCTGGTCCACCAGGTGCTCTCAGTGTGTTTCCTCACTTTCACCTGAGTCTCCGCTCAGACGTGATCTCAGTTTCTAGGCTGACGTTCCCGTCGTCTTCTCTACTCAGTGTTTTCTCCATAGCACTTGTCACTGATTGGGTACGAAATACATTTTACTTTCTGTCTGTTTTTATATTTTCCCCACTAGAATGTGGACCCTGAAGTTCTTTTGGTCTCTATTTTCAGCTACATCCCACTGCACCTGTGATACATTATAGGTGCCCAGTACTTACATGACTGAGTGAATGGTTTTTTCCATTTTGGGACCCTCTGGAACTAAATTATTTGAATGTGTTTTTATCTTTTTTTCCCTGTTATTCCTGTGATCTCTGTTATGTAAGTTATTTCTGTAATAGAAAATATGGTATAACTTGTCTTAAAATTTTATCTTGCAGATCCTTGAAAAGGTATTTCAGGCATTGTTTTGTTTCACTGCATTTATTACATACTTGGGGTAGAATTTTAAATTATACTGGTAGCATAAATGAGTATGGGTTTAAGAAAGCCCTTTTCTCCAATTCTGCCATTTCTTAAGGAGTTACTCTTTTATTGCTTTAAAAGTTACTACACTGGAAGAATTAATATACTCTGTGCTTTTATTCATTATGTATACCTTGTGTTAAAAGGCACTTACTGTACTAGAGTTTGCTTAGGCAAAGAAATATGTCAGATTAGAGATAGATTCTGACGTTTTAATTTTACAGATAGGTAGTATTGATGGAAAATAGATTTCTACTTTAGCTTCTGGGTGAGTTTAACTGCCTTTATTAAAATGTTTCTGTTTCTTGTAACAATTTCCTAATTGTGTAGTTTATAGGCAAGCAATAAACAGCAAGATGTTTGAGGTGGACATGAAAATTGCTGCAATGCATGTAAAAAGAAAGCAACTCCATCAACTACTGCCTAATCATGTGCTTCAGAAAAAGAAAAAGGTAAATTTAGAAAGTACTTACAAAAGCATTACTAACATAATGTTTTATGTATCCAGCCTGTCAGCACTTCAGAATTTAGGCTCAGTTAATAAGTCATATTTGAAATAGATCACAGCATTTTGAGAAGAAATTCCACTAGGTGAAACCTTATTCCTAATCAGGTTTCTGCACATGCTTCCTTCAGAGCTCAAATTAGTGGCAATGCTCCTTATCCTTATTTTATATATATTTATACTCTCTTTTTGAAGTCTCTTACTCGTATCCTTTAATATCTCACATCAGTGTCTAATTTCCTTTCCTTTAAAAAATATGCAGAATTAGGTAATATGTGGATCCAGGAAATTGTGACTTTTTTAATGAAAAAGATTTTATTTGCATAAGAATTATACATGTATATTATTTAAAAACTATAAATTATTGAGTATAAAGATCACTGACTGTGGTAAGCAGACTTACTGTTTTGTAATGTGTTGTTCTGGTGTTAGTGCTTCCTGTTGGGTAACTTACTATATTAGCTGTCTTTTTCCTTATTTGGACTTAATGGAATTTTAGTGCAGAAATAACAATTTCATTTTTACTTAAAGTGATTTCAGAAGTGGCTTATTCTTATAATGGAATATAACAGTGAAAATAAGTGAACTAGAGATACACGTTAATATGTTGAGTTTAAAAGTACAGATGAATGTGTACCAATTGGTACTTTTATATAAACTTTACAAGTTTAAAAAATGTGAAACAATTTATTTTTAAAGATAGAATATGAAATGAAAGTATGTGTTAGAGGATGAGAACCACCACCTTCTGGATAATGGTTGGGTATCTGAAGCTGAGATTGGGAAGAGAGGAATGAAATTAACAGAGAGGGCATCAACTTTTTAATGTTTTGTTTCTTAAAACATGGAATATGTGTATGTATTTATATGTGTGTGTGTGTGTGTGTGTGTATATATATATATATGTAATATATGTTAAAAACATAGAATATATTATATAACAGTATCTAAATCAAGGGCAGGAATTTTACAGTAGACTCCTTGGTTCAAGTTTAGATCCCTCTGCCCCCTAGCTTTGAGAGTTTGGCAAATAATATTACAAATACCATGTTCTTGATTTACCTTGTTTTTAAAAATAGGAAATATTTTTACCTACCTCATTATGTATTTTGTGAGGATGAAATGAGTCATTACCTGTAAAAGGTAGTTCAGACTAGTGGCTGGCACATACAAAATGCTCATATTTGTTTTTATTATCACCATTATCATTAGTCATAACCTGGGGGTAGGGTACTTGGTGTTTTGGGGTGGGTTGTGTGTAAAATGCAATTTTGAAAGCACGTTTCATTAAAAAATGTATTACATTAAAGCCTTCATACAGATTAACTTGTTAATTACTCTCTTCTCAACCGATGGTTTCTGAGTTATCAAATCATCTGGAAACTGGCAAAAATGTGCTGTTCTTTTCCTGAGCAATCTATTTTTTGTCATAAAATATACTTAACATAAAATTTACCATTAATTTTATTTTTAAACCAAAGTGTCAAGTCAAATATTTGTCTTCTGATGTGTTTATAACATACAAAAATATATAAACATTTTCATGTGATTTTAGAAGTGAAAGTAAATAGGTTATGTTCTTTAATACTTAGCTGTTTCAGTAAAAAAGAAAGAGTTATTTATAAATGAGATAATTAGATTTTCCAGAACCTTTGATTCAGATTACCTTTTAAAACTTGTGTTTACATGGCAGTATTGATACTTGGAAAAACTAGTAAACAACATCAAGTAAGTCTGATTTTTATTTGATTGCTTAAGGTAGTATCTATCTAGATATAATCTAGATTATAAGAAGAATCATTAGTGATCAGAAATTTATTGATTAGTCCAAAAATTATGTGTATCAAATGAAGTTTAACTATAATCTCATCACCCAGTAATTGCTGGTCTTAACGTTTTAGTTTATTTCTATACAGACTACTTGGTGCACATATGTAACCACAGTTACTTCTTTTTAAAAGGTTTTTGATGATACTTATCATTTTGTGACCTCCTTTTTTGAGTGCTTTCTATATTGTGACTATCCGAATGTATTACAAATATTAAATGACTGCTTAGTATTTCTTTGTACAGCTACAGTATGATTAAGTCTGTCCTCTATTTGACATGATTTAAATTATTTCCAAGTTTCCACTAGTAAAATAGCACTTTCTTGTCTTTACAAGAAAACAAGTGTCTAGAAATCTAGGTGCATGATTCTTTTCTTTGGACTCTTAGTAATAGCTTCCTTTTATTAACTGCAATTTGCAAATAAAAATACATGTATTCTGTATTTAATGATACAGCAACCAGTAGGTATTGTCTCTGTTACAGAAGAAAGAGCGATTCACAAACTTACCCAAGGTCAGGTACTGCGAGATGTGAATTGGACCTAGGTCTGAATGCAGAAAAATGTGTTTATTTCTCTCTGTAGTATGTTCTGTTTTCATTTATCTTTTATTAGAAAGTTTTGATAGAATATCTATGATTTCTTGGCATTGAAGTCTCTTGTGCCATACACAGAGGCAAAGCAGGTTAATGGTTTTATATTCAGGGCAATCAGTTAAAACCTTCATCACAGATCATCCCCAGCAGTGGCTGGTTATCTCTCAGGTATTTGATCACCTCTCAGGTAACTGTAGAATTGAGTTTAATTTACTTGCTGAACAGATCCTTTTCTGGTAGAGAGTGAGATTGGTAACATTTTTGCATAGGAAAGAAGCTTATTTTACAATATTAGAAAATTTTTGTTTTCACAACTGACTTCATAGGCAAAACGGATTACTTTCTCTCCTCTCCCTTCTGCCAGATCTCACCTTCCCCACTTGATCAGTACTGATTTATGTATTCAAGTAGTGTCTGTGTAGGACTTAATCAAAGATGAGGTCATTTGGGGAACTGGAGAACAAGCAGACGCACACAGACATATTGGTGTGGGATTTTGTTAACAATGCAAATTATTTACATTAAAATGTTTCTGTAGGTAAGTGAACACTGAAACTAAAGTATTCGAAAAAAAAGGCTGAAAAAATCAATTTGATGTTATAATAGCATTCATTGCAGAAATGGAAACTTTATCACTTTGGAAATCAACTTTTGTCTCATAGCACCATTTAGTTTTTTTAGCTTTATTTTGGTTTTGCTTGCACCTAAGTAACTATTTTTGAGTGCTTTGATTTTTATGAAACAGGACCAACGTTAGGATTTAAATGTGGTTATAAGTCTAGTTTTCAGAAAATTTTTTTTTTTTATTTTAACGGGATAATTTATGCTGTTAAATATACCATGCTAAATCGTAAGTTGCAGAGAGAGCACTGGAAATCTCTTGTTTTTGAGAGAGGCTCATACAAACATCTAGGAGTTGCACTGAATTGTACCTATTTGATATATTTTTTGAAGCTGTGTATTTTTTACCTTCATTGTATAATAATTTAAAATCTATAAACAAAAAATTACTTCTAATTTCATTGTTGACTTTTTTCATAATACATATGTATATGTATGTGTGTGTATGTAATTATAGTCCTCTGATTTAAGATACATGTATTCTCATATGAAAGTGCTTTTAATTTGCAATTTGTCTTACATTCAGTGTGTACATTTAATGTAGCATTTTTTTCTTCCCTTTTTCATCACTGAAGAACTGTAGTTAAGTTGAAGACCCTTAGAAGTCAGGAAGTATCTGTGTCCCAAATCTTTGCCTTTCATAGTCAACACGACATTTTGGTTATCATAAATTTACTGATTTGCCCTTTTTAGTAGAAATTATTTATTAGTGAAGTAAAAGATGTTCATGTTTGAAAGATCCAGGTAAAACAAATATATATTTGTTTTTTTTTTTAATTGCAGCATTCAACAGAAGGCGTCAGGTTGACACCTCTGAATGACAGCAGCCTCGATTTGTCTATGGACAGTGATAACAGCATGTCTGTGCCTTCACCTACTAGTGCTATGAAGACCAGTCCATTGAACAGTTCTGGCAGCTCTCAGGGGTAAGGAAAAAGGGAAAAAAGGAAGTGGAATGCCTGTTTAAATGTAGTAGATACAGTCTTTTGTTATTGTTAAAGGTATTTGTTTATTGTTTTAATTTCATCTTTAAATTTTTAGAAAATAGCAGTTTAACTCTAAGTTTTGAGGAGAGTATTTTTATTTTAGTCCTACTGTGTCATACTTGTCTTCCATTTTTGGACAGAATGTCTAGATGTGAATGAATGTTTCTAGCGCCAAAGCCCCTTCCAGTTTCATGTGTTGAAACACCTGCTGCCTATGGTGAACCGTATGCTGTGCTAAGGAGAACCAGACAGGAGGGACAAAGCACTTTTCTGTCCTGAAGATGTTTATTACCCTGTGTAGCGGGGGGAAGTATCTATGAAAATCAGAGATCTCCTGAGGAAAGTGAAGATTTATGTGGGCTGGTTTTAGATGAAATTTCTTTTGAAGAATTAAGTGTCTTTTTAAAAATATTTAAAGCAGCTAAACATTTTTATTTTGAAGGAAAAATACAGTTATGGTGGCAAAAATTAGAACACAAAAAGCGCTCTTTATGTTTACCTTTTATAAGTCTATAGTGTATCATTGCAGTTTTTTTGTTTAACGGATACACAAAGGAAACTGTTTATTGTAGATTCTGGCGGTGCTGCTAATGTTTCAGATTGTGGTGGTTATGCTGATCGCTTCATTAATTAATGAGTTGATACTTAAACCTTGAACACTTTAATGAATACATGTTATATTTTACTTTTTGGAAAAAAAACACTTAAAATTTGGATTGTTAAAGTATAACCAGTTGCACAGATGCAGGTGGGATGAATCTGTGGATTAGTATGAAATAGAAAATGCCGAAGGGCAATAGATGATGGGTTTAGTTTTGGTCTCTCAGACTCTGAATGTGTGATGTGTTTTTAGCTCACAGTCATGCAAAACCTGAAGACTTTAGGCATCAGCATGGTCCCTGAATCTTGGAGTTTTAAAACAGTTTTCCATTTGTACAGCATTTACTTCCAGATTTTTGTTAATGGTTTCATCTTTCTTCATTCAAAAAGGATGAAGAATTAGAGATTTTAATAAGAATTCTGGAGCTTGTATAAAAGTACTTTGAGTTTGTGCACATGTATGTAAAAATAGGTGCACATACCGAGTAATTTCAGAAGTTTAATATTAGCTTCTTGAAGTATTTACTATTAAATTCTGTAAATTAGACTTCTGGATTTTTAAGTTTATGATTATGTATCTGCTTAACAAATATTGAGTATTTATTTTATACTAGCCACTTAGCTATTTCAGGTTTCTCCTGCATCTGTAGTTGTTCTCTGACCAGTTCTTTTCTGTTTAATCATTAGATATTTGTGCCCTTTCGGGCTCTCTCCTTAGTCCTTTATCTCATCTTTGTATTCTTAGAGGTGTGGCATCACCCACTCTCTTGACCTGATTTACTTCCATGTAGCAGTGAGCTTGAAAGCTTTGTGGTTGCTTGCGAATGCCATGTAAGCACCAAAAATCTAAGTTTTCTAGTTTTGTCCAACTTGTTATGGCATCATCATTCAACAGCTGAAGAGTATAAGCTATAGCTGAAAGAGAAAAACCACCGAGGACTCGCTCTTTCTTATAGGAGATAATAAAAATGAGACTATTTAAATTCTAATGTATAGGATTTATTTGAGACAGAAAAATTGCAGAGAGAGGAGATTTAGTAAAGAAGGGGCATTTTGAGTTTCCTGAAACGACAGGAGTGCGTGGAATCCAGAACATTGAAGGAGGGGAGTGGTTTTGAGACTCTCTGTTGTTTACGTGGGCCACTGGACGGGCTTTTAGGGCTTTGTGATCCATTAGGTTTTGTATGCAGAAACTTATTTCTGTTTCTCAGACCATTTTCATGTTTTTAGCTTTTGATAGTATTTTCTTCTACATCAAATCATTTACGTCCATTACCCCAAACCAGATGAGGACAGATTTTTAGCTGTTCTGTCTAGTGTGGTAATCACTAGCCACATGTGGTGGTTTAAATTTAATTACTATTAAGTGAAATTAAACATTCTGTATCCCACCAGCATATTATAAGTGCAAAGTAGCTACATCTTAATGGCTACGTACTGGGCAGTGTAGATATGGGGCATAGTTACAGAAGGTCCTGTTGGCTAGCACTGCTTTAGAATGTCTTTGTGCTTTGCTGATTGTATTGTGTCAAAGTCATTACTGATGTGTACATACATATGAGAAGTAAAATTGAAGAATCATTTACTTTAGAAAAATAATTTCTGTACATACTAAATTTTTTATTGCATTTTATACTTCTGTATTTACTTTTTTCACATTTCAGTTTTTTTCCTTTTTTTCCATTTTTAGCAGAAACAGTCCTGCTCCAGCTGTAACAGCAGCTTCTGTGACCAACATACAGGCTACTGAAGTCTCTGCGCCACAAGTAAATTCCAGTGAAAGCTCAGGGGGTAAGGAGTTCGACAGGCTTGAGAATCCTTAACGTTATATTTGGTTTTAGCCTTCATTTTGAAAGATGGCTTTTTTAGTTAAGTAGTTTGAATTGTTTTTAACACCATTTTATTATTTGCCTGTAAGCTTACGCATAAAATCAAAAAGCGTTACTTGTAACTTGATACTGATATGAGTTAACTGTTACGTATTTACATACTTACCGCTTAGGTACAGCGAGTGAAAGCATTCCTCAAACTGCCACACAGCCAGCCATTTCACCACCACCAAAGCCTACGGTCTCCAGAGTTGTTTCTTCGACACGTCTGGTAAACCCAGCACCAAGACCTTCAGGAAACGCAGCAGCAAAGATCCCTAACCCTATAGTAGGAGTCAAGAGGACATCCTCACCTCATAAAGAAGAGAGTCCCAAGAAGACCAGAACAGAAGAGGTATCTATATATTAGCCTTGGGAAACCACCTTGCTTATTTTAAAATCCAGTGGAAGACCTTTGTGAGCCCTAATTGAGAAGCAGCAAGGGGGAAAGCTTTTAAGATAATTTTTAGGTAGTACTTTAGTGCCATAGTTTCTCTTCACCCTTTTTCTGCTCTTTTCAGTAACTACCTCTTTCATAAAGCTGTGTTTCTTGTTTAAACTTCTATAGCATGTCTAGTCTGTAACACAGTTTAGCATGGACTTACATGTCATCTTAATTTATCACTCTCATAACTATATCTTTCATATGTATTGATACACATATCAGGAGCCCCTTTGATACACATATCGCTGTGGCTTCTGTGATCCAAGTAGAGCTTGCAGTTTCTGCACTGTACTTGATATTACAAGGTCAATGAATACAAGAGGTTTCTCAGGGAATTCTTACTGAATGACCGACCGTAAGTTGAAAAGTCAGATTAGTTTTGGTACCTTGAATCATTATTTCCTCCAACCCTTCAGTAAATTTTCTCACAATACTTCCACTTTTTATAGTGGCTCATCTACTTTGTCAAAGTCTCAAATAGTTTTAGGAAAACCATTAAAAGTGTACATTGGTTTTGATGTTTGTCTTAAGCCTTAAACACAGTTTTATTGGTCCCTGGAGTCACTCATGGTATTTCCTATTAATGAGACATTCACCATTGTCCCAGAGATGACAGCCCAAAACACCAGTTTTGTTGTGATTTTTGGCTCCTGATTTGTTATTTGGAAACTTACTCATTGCACTATAGTTTCTTTAGAATCGGGGCAAAATTCTAAGTATCTTACATAATGTTTTGATCTTTAATGGTGAAAGATTGTCTCTGTAAGTGTTATTCCCTGGCTTACTCTGAATCCTTTTGTTTTAGATTTTTTGGGAAGCAGTCACTGTTAATTGAATATGAATAATTTGTTGATTTTTGTCACTGATGATGCTGTGAGAATGAAAAATGCGTTCAGTATATCTTAGCACCATGTAGTCTGAAAGCACATCTGTGTCTGTAATTACCTCTTTAAGGCAGTGATTTTCAACCTTGGTTATGTAATAGAATTACTTTTTCAGGTTTTTGTGTTTTTGTTTTGTTTTGTTTTTTAATATAGCTTTTGGGGCCTCCTCCAGACACACTGAATCAGACTGTCCAGAAGTTAGGCCTAGGGATCTTTTATTAAAAGCCCCAGTGCTGCATAGTTGTGTTGTGCACGACCTAAGAATGTAGTTTCAGTGTAATTCCACTTTCTGTTGATTGATATTTGGAATTGTCAGCTTTTCAGAATTCACATTTCTTTTGCCTTAATAAGGTATATGTAAGCATAACTCTAGATATCTATCATTCTGTTTCCTTAATGTTAATGGCTTAATTCCTTAATGAACCTCTAAGAGCTCCAAAATGTTTATCAGCACAATGCTTGTAATTTCGTTTGCACTTAACCTTGTTAGAAAACAGTCATGTTTCATGTCTAGTTTAGAGAGGCAATAGGAATATAGAATTTTTAACTCAGTACAGAAAATTTAAAATGTATGCAAACTTAGTAAAGAGAACCATTTCATACTCCCATGTACCCATCATGTAGCTTCAGGTATAGTGAATTCAGCCAGTCCCTGTACCCTTAATTCTTTCAGCCCTTTCCACTTTCCCTATGCTTGGATTATTAAGATGCAAAACACAGATTTCAGTCATCATTTCATAAGTATTTTTTAAATTATATCTCTAAAGGATAATAATTACAAAGAAGAAAATATAAACAAAATAAACCCACCTAGAAAAATCAACAGTTCATTAATACCAGATATTTAGTCATTGCTCAAATGTCCCTGATTGTGTCATTGATTTTTTTTTTAGATAACCTTTTATTTGTTCAAATCTGTAAGTAAATAAGATCCTTCTGTAGCAGTTGATGGATGTTTCTTAAGTATCTTTTAAAATACAGGTTCATCACGGTCTCCTCCTTTTCATTATAATTTTTTGTTCTGTGTATTTTCTTACAGTTTGGATTTTGCTTATGGCAGCTCCAAGGAGTTGACTGACAAAAATAAAATTTTAAGACGTGGAAGGGATCTTAGGATTTTAGGTTATCTCCTAGACTAATTAATTTCCTCACCCTCAGAAGAGGAACTTGAGGTTTAATACCTTTCTCATTTATAAAGCCAGGATTCAAACCCAGGCCTAGATCTCATGGTGCTTAAGTTGAAGGAGATTGTTACAAATATCCTGATTTTGTAGGACTCCTACTGCGTCTTTTACTTTCACTGAGTATTTGGTATTAGAAATGTTAGTAAATCAGAAAGAAAAACTGGTCGTACTACTAACATGTATGTAGATAGGACAGTTTTAGGTATTGGCAGGTAGTTTAGTTTTGCTTGATTTTTATCATATAATATAGCTTCTCAAATGCATATATATGGTAGAAATGTAAAATAAAAATAAAGTTTTCTCTATCACCTGGATTATATGGCTAAATGATGCTATATGTATATGTATATATGTGTGTGTATTTTTTTAAGACATGGAAAATTTCAAACATATGCACAAAATTGTAATGAACAAGTTATGTTTGAATCACTTAACTTTAACAGTTAGCAACTGAAGGCCAGTCTTGTTTCATCTGGACACCTACTCCCTTCCCATTGTTAAGAAGCAAGTCCCAGGCATGTCATTTCAACCATAAATATCTCAAAAGCACACCTACAGTGTATTATCACCATGTATATTTGTGTGATGGGTGATAAATATTATATACATATATATATATATATTTACTGATATTAACAATAATTCCATAGTGTCACTTATCCAGTCAGTACTGAAATTTGCCCAGTGTGATTTAAGTTACTAGTTTTTAAGTTTGTATGTTTACAGAATACAAAGAAAGTCCTTATGGGAATTGGTTGACATTGGTTTAAACCTTTTCTACTTTATAAGTTAACCTGTGTTTTCTATGTCTTGTTTTAAAGCCACATGTAAAATTAAGTTTTAGTTCTGCCTAATAAATAGAACAGAGGAGTTAGTGTCAGAATTGTTTTTCTTAAGAAAGTGATGTTTATTGCAGATCTCTGTAGGAATGGGAAAGTACAGCCATTTTTGGTTTCCCATTTCCCCTCTTTACCAAAAATGAGTTGTTTGTTTTGAATAGAATTATAATAAATTAAAAAAAAATAAGACTCGAGGAGAGCATTTTTCAGATCTCCTATTCTTCAGGATGTTAATAAGACTTACAAGCCAGGAGGATTCTCTGGTTAAGTTTGGGAAAGTTAGAGATTCTTTCTGTAACTTTTCAGAACCTTTAATGTGCTAATGTGTGTGTGAGACTGTCCCAGAAAGGGAGTGATAGTGTTCCAAGTCCCTAAATTACTTGATCACGGAACTCTTGTTTTTAAACTCTTTCTTACAAAAAATATTTTATGAATTTAGTGGTTTTGGGAATATACGTGGTGATGATCAACAACAGTTTTCCTCATGTTCTTTTTAAAATTTTGGTGGAAACTGAAGCCAAGTTTGTTAACATGAAAACTTTTTTTTAAACAAGTGAACCAATAATCTATTTTAAGGGCATACTTGGTCTTACAGGTTAATTATTTTATACTTTAAGATTTTTTATAAATTAAAGCATTGATTGGCAAGTAATCTAAATTTTCATCTTCGAGAATAAAGCTTTTTTTTTTAAAAACAGGATGAAACAAGCGAAGATGCTAACTGTCTTGCTTTGAGTGGACATGATAAAACAGAAACAAAGGTATACTAATTTAGCCTTGGAATACGTACATGGTTAAGAGTACAGAAGATATGATAGAAGTGTCTTTAGAATATTGTACCGTATACAGTTCTATAGGTTTTAGGTTGTTTTCAGTATTGTTTTTAAAGAAGTGTTTGTCCCCCTTTAATGTTAATGCTGAAATTGAATTCCTCAGGTGTATGAGGTCCTTCTAGATGTGGGCTTATCTGGTGGGCACTAAATGGAATAGAGTGATGAGTGAGATGTTCTGTATATAAGTAGAGAAGATAAGGGGTAGAAGTGATTAATTACATTATCAAAGTAATTGAGGAGGATGTGGGTGGTGAGAGGCAAGAGGAGTAAGATGTTATTTCTGACTGCAGAAATAATGAAAGGCTTCATAAAAGAAGACATAGTATTTGAGGCAGTCCTTACAGAGTACGTAGGATTTTTGGTAGTAAAAGATGAGCAGGTCATCTCACTGTTGGGGTGAGCATGTGGTCTGTTTAGAGAACCAGTTTTTTGGCAGACAGTTCTGGCTGGAACCTGGGGTGCAAGGGGTTTGAAACAAGGTAAATGAGATGGGAAAGACTGGTTTAGCCAAAGTACTATACTATGAACATCATTTTCCCCCCAGAATTGAAATGTACCAAAGGCTTATAACTTTTTTCTCCTTATTGTAGGAAAAAAATGGAAATCTTCCTCCTTCCCCCAAATTATCTAGACTTCCATGATTGATATTTTAGCAAGTATTCCTTTGGTGTCTTACAGATTTTGTGTGTGCATACATACCAGTGCCTTTTGCTTTCAAATCTTTATTCACTCTGTAAACCAAGAAAAATTGTTCATGCCATTACATAATCTACAAAAAATTATTAGTAGCTACAAAGAATGCTACCTTAAAACTGTTACCATATTTTATTCAACCAGTTCCCTATTGTTAACAATTGTTTCTGTTAAAAAAGGAACTCACCCTTGCCTACTGTAGTGTTGACTATAGCTAAATACCTGCCATCCACTTAATGTTTATTGTCTTAGGATAAATTAATGAAAGAGGAATTATTGAGACAAAGAGACGCTTCTAAAACTTGATATGTATTATTGCTAAGTCATGCTTCAGAGAGACTGCACTTCTTACTCCTTAGACACTGTTCACCGTTTTCAGTTTCATAGGAGAAATTTTGTATTTCATTATTTTATTATTGTATATGTTGTTTTATAGAAATGCAAATGTTTGTGTATTTCTTTTCACTTTGTATGTATGTATTTTTGTGTGTGCACTGCTTTAAAAAAGTTCAGAGCAGTGGAATGACATGGTGCGTCTTGTATTTTCTGGGTTTTGAGGAGAGAAAGAGAAACCAAAAGGAAGGAAGAACGTTTTAGAGACATTTTCTACGTTTAATTAAAGGCATAGGAGCAGTTTTTGTGCTTCTGGGTAATTTTATTTAATAATATTGAGTAGGTTTTATTTTTTTTACATGGCTAAGAGCTTGGGTTTATATTCTGTTAATTATTGTCTGGGCAACATTTCATAATATGCATGTGCATGTCTTTAATTATTGTTTACTTAAAATGTCCAAGTTAGTTGGTTGGAAAGTCAAGAGATATTTTATGACCATGCCTTATAATATTCAAGTAGGCAAATAGAAATTTATATGTATCTGAAATGGTGAAATAACCTACAACAAGGGGTTTTTTGTGGATAATTAACCCTTTGATGGTAGATGATTTTGTAATGTAGTCACATCTTTCTCTTGATCCCTTCTGTCTTCCAATTTGTCTTTTTTATTAGTCACCGAACCCAGTTATGTTCCTTTATCCTTTTTTAAGCCTCTTTCCTCCCCCATCCTCTTTGTCTCACAGGAACAACTTGATACAGAGACAAGTACAACTCAATCAGAAACCATTCAGACAGCGGCTTCTCTGTTGGCCTCTCAGGTACTAAGTGCAAAAAGCAAGGCGAGTTTTATAAATGTTGTAAAGATTAGTGTTATGATTAATGGATTAAAGTGAGCATAAACTGAAATTTATTAAAATTATCTTTGTGAAAGTAATTGCTAGTGTACAGATGTATTTTTTGTACTTAAAGGTAGAGTACTGGATATGGTGGAACTGTTCTTTCGTGCTTTGGAGATGCGAACTCATTCCCTTATATCTTTTTTGATATTGCAGATCATTTAAATCCTCATTGCATAATATGCAGTGATCACGTAGTGGTTTTATTTATAGGTCAGAGACTGAAAAATTAGAACTGAAAACCATTCTTCATGAGGTGGTTTTTTTTGTTTGGTTTTTTTTTGGTGAGATTTATCTTTTTATTTTTAAAATATGTTTCTGCCTCACTTTTCACTCCTGATTGTCAGTTATTAATTTAGTGTAATCCATAGCTCTTTAAAGTTATTTTTTCATTGTCCTGGAAAGTCTACTTGTGACAGTCCGTTGCATACACTAGGCATCTGGACTTTATTCATTGATTTGTGAACCTTCATTTTGTCTGTGAAATAATTGTTTTCTTCTTGAATCCTTTCAAGTTAAATATACTCCAAACTCTAGGTCAAACTCTGACACGAAGTATTTTCTTTAAGTAGTCATTAAACTGATTAACCCCTACAAGATAATTGAGATAACTGCTGTTACAAGGCAACTGGTATAGTGATATTTTGCTGCTTTGTGTTTCAGTTATTTGAACGTGTTAATTTTACAGCGTGTTTTTGCTGGCTGTTAACCTTCATAGTCCCTAATGATATAAATATGATGATTACTTTCTGAGGTGTCTTTGTTTTCATAACCTTTATCTAATAAAAGTTTTATGGAGAGGAGTAACTACAACAACATTAGGAAGTGTTATGCTTAATACTGATACATGAGCAAACTTGTTTATCAGAATTAAACTGTCCTGTGATTGTGATTACACGACATGTCTTTTGGTTTGCTGCATCAATCTCGGGAACTATTTTCATAGTCTGGTTCAGTTCATTCCTATAGTGATTAGTACCCATGGGTGTTTGCCTTTTAGATATTTTTGTAAGGAATTAGAACTTTCTAATGGAAAGATCTCTAGAGCCACTGAGAGAAAAATCACCCAATTATGTAAAAAGAATGATTATGTTGACTTTTTAAGAACACATTCCTTATTTGGTGGTTTGTAAGGGGCATATTTATTTCCGGGGGGTTGATTATAATACTGTGTCTATGTAACAAATTGTTATTGTTTTGAGATAAACTTGAAATATTTACAGATGAAATGATAGATCTCTGGGATTTGCTTCAGAATAATCTGAGTAAAGGTGGGAGGACTGTAGATCGGCTTTGATTTAGCAATTGATGAAGCTGGATAATGAGTACATGGGAATTCATTACATAATGCTCTTCATACTTTTGTATATGTTTGGAATTTTCCATAATAAAACACTTAAAAATTTCATCTCTATGTTTTTGAATGTTAAAGAAGTCTTTGTAATTTAATCATTTTTACATTATAAAACCTCCCTAAACTTTGAATAATCAAATTACTGCTCAGTTGTGTAGATTTAATTTTTAATTTACAGGGTCAGAAAATAATTGTTTACCATTAACTGTTACTGCTGCTCCTGTGTATAAGGTGGACTTTACATATTCTCCCACAAGGGGGTGCTCTAGTGCCAGTTAATATTACAGCTGTTAGTGTTATTACAAGTAAATATAGCTTAACGAACTTAGTCATTAATCAGTATATGATAGGTGATTGAGGGGTTTGTTTACTAAAGCTATATTTGAAATGACTTAGTTTTTGTATGTCGCCAAAATATTCCTACTTATTTGAAAATTTCTACAGGTATTAGAACAATTTCATAGTAATAGTCACGTTTATTTGCACTCCATTTTTGACAACACTTTTAGTCTTTTTTCATTAAACTTTTAACATGTATGATAAGGTGCTGTCTATTTCTTAGGAAGTAAAGCAGTGGAAAGTAAATCTCACTGTTAAGTTACAGTACTTTGAACAATGTTGTGTTTTTTGCTTTTGTTCTCAGAAAACATCCAGTACAGACCTTTCTGATATCCCTGCTCTCCCTGCAAATCCTATTCCTGTTATCAAGAATTCAATAAAACTGAGATTGAATCGGTAAAAACAACCTCAGGGGTCCATAAACAATATCTGCCAACTCAACCTGTTGTCTTCAAATGCTAAAAACGGAGAATGGAGGGTACAAGACTAGACATGACTGAAAATGGATTTAGGTTTTTTCTGTGACCTCCCTTACTGGGCTAATCAGCACTTGATCGGAAGTCCAGGTTAGTATGTGAAGCCAAGAGTACTATTATTATTGTGTTAGCAACAGTTGCATTACCTATTTCAAAAAATTACTGCCTTTAAAAAAAAAAACAAAAAACAAAACCTCAAGCTATATTTGTATCCATAATTGACATCTGGACTGGGTTTATGTTTGATGCATTGTTTGGAAAATTTGCAATACAAACTGGCATAAGAATTCCTTATTCTGATGATGCACTTTTATGTATTTTTTTTATTAGAAAGTAGAACTAATTTTAGATTTTCAGCTTGATGGATTTTCTTTTTTTTCCTGAAGAATTTCCTTTACCATTAGTCTTCAAATTGGATGCCGTTGTGCGGCGGTGTGCTGTTACACTTCTGAGAAAGGATGAGAGTACACCTAGCTCATAGCTCAGTCCCTGTGAGGTAGCTGTAACCCTTACAAATGAAATGTCAACTCTAGGGTATATATTTGACATTGAAAGAATAATTAGGAAATACTTTGTTTTGATGGGGTCATGATTAAGAAATGATATATTGGTTTTATTTATAGAATTGTTTAGAGTGCATACAAATCAGCGATCAGCCAGCGAATATTTTTCTTTGAGCTTATTAAAGCTCCATATTCTTTTGCCTTCAATCTGATGTCTTTGAAATAAACAAAGCTTTTTGCTCCCTCCCCCTTCTTTTTCTTTTCCCCTTTTTGCTTGTATGCATAAGGTAGGACTTACTTCACAGGAAACAAAATGCCAGTATTTTCGTAAGCCATGGTGTGAAACCAGTGACCCTGTGGCCACATGGCACAGAACACTAAATTTTGGTCCCATGGCTGAAACTGTAGGGTGACGAAAATAATGCCTGTGAAACATGATATCTATCTTGGATGGCCATTTGATCTCTAAATGTGAGGAATTTTGTACACTCCACAGAACTCCTGTCTATAGTAAAGTTGATTTTCAATTTTAAACATGTGGGTGAAAAGGCATTTTCTCCAAGAATTTTAAACTAATTTTTATTTTTAAATGATTGACCAAAATTTGTCAGTAAATTTTACATGTAGTAACATTTTAAAATCATTTCTAGCAAGCACTTGACATCTAGTTAGCTCTCTACTCCTTTTTTGTTTTGTTTTATCTGTCACTAGACTAAGAACTCCTTTCTTTAAAGAAAATAATTCCTCATAATTAAGCAGCAGAGCATTCATCTTTACAAAATACGAGGGATGCCAGATGTTGATATACTTAGTTATTCTTTCTTAATCTGGACAAAGCAGACCTAACAGATTTTCCTGATGAGCATGTTTTATGAATCCTCCATTGTGCTCCCTTCTGTCACACGTGCATTTTTCATGTTAAACTGCAGTTACTTAAAGTCTTCTCCTGTCCTTCTAAATTAATTTTCCAAAGTTGGAGTGTAGTCTTTTCCCCTTAGGCCATGCATTAATTGAAGCTTTCTTTTCACCATACTTTAGAATGTCTAGTTCACACTGTTTCTGCTTCCCACACCTTTGCTCCGCGCAGTCACCTTGCCCTCCTCCCGCCACCTAAGAAGAAAAGATGGTCAGACTAACAGGTGAAGTGTACAAGGTGTCTGTGTGTTTTGTGTAGCTTCAGAGTTAGATTGAAATTGCCAGGCACAGATTTAGTCTTGTCATTTTGTTTACACATCGGGGAAAAAGAATTCAGTTTATTAAACGTTTCATGTAACTGCACCCAAGTTTTGCCAAGCTGGAAACTTGGACCTTTTCTGTGTAGTGACTTTTTAATTCTAGTTTTCATAACCTGGAGGTCAGACTGTTGCTTTCGCATGATGTACGTAGTGTCTCATGACTGGAGTTTGCTTTGTTTTATAGTATCTGTACTCCTTGTATTTTTCAAGAGCTATTTTGTAAACAGATGATGTATTTCTCCATTGAAAACACAATAAAAAAAAAACAGCACAATCCCACAGTTGGCTGGTTTCTTTGACTGACTATTTATTTATTGTTTTTCAGTGATAATACTTCTACTTGTAAGTTGTAGTAAGCTCTAAGTGAAGATTTGCAAAAGGATTTGTTTTGTTTACATTTAGAAAAGATCTGTTTCTGGTGAATTTATGCCATTAGCAGCAATTAATATTTCACATAATCAGGTATTTGTTTTTTTATATAATTTGATCACTAGGGAGTTAAACGTGAATATAGTACCCAATAGTTAACTTTGCAGCTCTCCACCATCCACTGTATCCTGTGTATACAGACACTGTATCTTTTATTTGCATTTATTCCAGGCATGTAGAGTGTACCGCTCATGTGCTTCCTTTTCGAAGCTCGAGGTTTTTAAAGCTGTTGTTGCTTTACCTCTGATGTCAGCAGGTGGCACTGTTGATTTTCAGTGAATTTAGGATCCTGTGTTTCTCATTCTACCAAACTCATATGAGATTATGCTTAAACCCTCAAATGGTCAACATGGCACTCTTAACTCGGGTTAGGAATGAATTGCTTTGTATGTGATGGCCAACTTTTGAGTATGGTCATCTTAAATGCTTTGAGTGGCGGGGGGGCCTCCTTATAGAAAAGCCATTATTTCAAGGAACATGCAGTTGTGTGTATTTTCATTTCTGAAATTCCAAATACTAAAACCTTTATATAAAAATACATGACTGCAATGTGGAATGACTTTCTATTAAAATAAAATTTAACTTTTGGGACTATTAAGTACACGGGAAAATACTGTGAAAATTACCCTTGATTCCATTGTTAACACCTATAGAATTGACCTTGCCGTACTTCCTCTGCCTTGATGCTTAAAACATGGGACTGAGTAGCATGACTCTCTGTCACCCATATGGCCTTTCAGCATTTCATGCCTCTTGCTGAATTAGTAAAATGATAATTAAAAGTGTGCGTTTTGTGGCTCTGAGTATATTCTGGAATAAATTTTGTATTTTTCTAATTAACACCTATGCTTTTTTCTCCATACAGAAAAATGTTTTAGAGCTCTGCGTAGTATTAATACTGCCTGCACTCAAGGTGGCAATAAATGATCAGCAGCTCCAAGTAGTAATTGATACACAAAAGGATAAATCATTAATACACACAAACTTGTAGACCAAGCTCTGGAAATATTAACTGTTAGTGCACCTCAGTGTATTTAAACAAAAAATTGTTTACATAAAAAGGCGTTGAACAATCCTTTGGATATACTTTTGCCTATTTTAATTCTAATAAAAGAATAATACAAGGAAAATTAGTTGCCTTTTAGCCTGAATTGTATGTTTTGTTTGTTTTACTTTTTTTTTTTTTTTCAGTTCTCCACTTTATTCCTTTTTGGTTAGCTTTTCTTCAAACCAAATGGAATGGATGCTGTCTCAACCCAGACCTGAACTTGGTACGTGAAGTACTAAGCATGTTCTGTAGTATACATGACCTTCAGTCATGTAGAGACAAGTGGTCCATTTAATTCTGTGTAATATGTTTCTCATTTGTAGAATCAATTTATTCTCCTTTTTTTGTACTTACCAGTTTAAGAATTCTTGTGACATTTTACTGGCACCAAGAAAGATGGCATCAATATTTCTGAGCCATGTATTTCAGAAGTGGCTGTATGTACTTCATTCTAGAAGTGATTTCATATACTTGAGAAGTCTTTTCAACTTCTGCTTTTCTTCCTCGGAGACATGCTTTTGTCGTAATGTTCTGGGAACATCATCGCAGCTGACCAAACCATACACGTATTTGTTGAAAGGGATGGAATTTTAAGTACACTTTCATTTTCCTCATCCCCTCCCAATTCACAGGCCTTTCCTATGAAGGGTAGAATTAAAGCTGTGCTTAAGCTCACATTTCAGGAAGCTCACATTTGTGTGGAAGGTTGTGATTGTAGTTGTACTTTTTTCTCCAGTCACCTTTCTCACCTTTTCAGATAGCTAAAGATCATACCTACAGAGGGGCACAGTATTGTTTAGAGTTTGTAGAGTTTAACCACCAACTATTTAAAATATTAACATTAAAAATATTACTACTTTAATAATAATGTAAAAAAGACTGCAGTCACTTTTTTTTTTTCCTGTTTTGGGTATCTTTAAATTCTACTAGTAGGTGAAGTGAGGAATAGAACAGTCTGTGTGTGCTCCAATCAAAGCTTTGTATTTTTTGCTGTGATATTTCTAAGGTGCAGGATGATGCTTTTAGTCAAAAATAATTTCCTCCTTGTCACCCAGCTTAGAGTTTTTGTTTACATGTGATGTTCTTGTTTTTTAGTGGAGAGAATGGATTTATGCTAAACCCTCCACAGTCCATCTTGGTGGGTCCCAGAATTGATCAAGGAGAGCCTAAGGATGTCTTGGTTTTGTTTCACATCGGAATAAGCAGTGACGTCTAGAAACTCTGGAGCTGAGTCTCCCTGGGCTTCAACTTGACACTCTGGTCTTAGCAGCAGGGTTCCTCTTCCACCTGAGCACAGACATCACTGCCCTAAGACAGTTTACCTGAGTCACACTACAACACAGTGCATTATGTAGAACAGTGTACATTCAGTTATTTAGTATCAGAGTCTTAAAAACATAAAAATCTTGTTTTACGTCTAGATACGGAGTATTTTTCAAACAACTGCATCAATAGATTGAAATATGAAATAGATTAAAGGGAAACCCACTAAAGATTAATCCTGACCTGTGGTGGATTTAAGTCTTGTGCTGAGTGTAATGTAACTGACAGTTATAATGATAAAATTATCACCTAGTGTTTTAAGAACATGCATCTCTATGTTTGGAACTATCCAGACAGTGTACTCAGTTTTCACTTAATTTGGATGTTTTAAATTTCCTATTGTGTGATTATGGCCCAATTTTTAAAAAATATATGTCTTACAAATAATTTGTAAGTCTTTAGAAGTATTTTGTTTAATTTGTAAGGTGCCGTTTTTGATCCAGCAGATTTCAATCTGAAAAATATATTTTGAATAATACAGAATTTTCAATTTTACAGGTTTCTTTCAGCTCATTGCAGACATTTATGACAGTCTTCTGATCATGTTACATAATCCTTTAAAATATTTTCAGAGAGTATGATAAATTTTATGGAAATGCAGAAAAACAAAGTTATCTCCGGGGAGTGTAGTGATTTTGTGCCACTGCTGTGCCCTCTTCAGTCCCCATACACGTATGTGAATATTTGGGTTCTATTCAGATCTTAGGCATAAAAAAGTGGGTATGTCTTTTAATTTAATAATGAAAAATATCCCAACTTTGTGCTTGTTCCTTGTGGATGCTGTCTTTCTCTTGGCACAACACCCTCCTTAAAAACTTTCACACTGTGTGGTGCCTGGTGCTATGTGATTTCCAGAAATCTGGCATGAAAATTGGTCCTTGTTTGCGTTTTCTGACTGCAGTGGAGCTGTTAATAAAGAGATTGATGATAAAGTTGTCGGAAAGAGACAGTTGGGCAGAACTGCTCCCCATGAGTGACAGAGGGCATGATCTGCCTTCACAGCCAAGAACGCCGCCCCCAGCAGAGAGCCGACCGTGCCTGGACACTGTGCCAAGGCTGTCAGAGGGAGCTTTAGTGCACTATTAAGCTACTACATCTCTTTAATTTAGACTTAGTTTCACATTACCATACTTATCTAAGTTCATGGAATGCTCAGGACAAATACATTTGCAAATATAACAATCCCCTCCCAACTGTAAAATAATTATCTTTGCAAGTTCTTAAAAGCACTCATAATACATTCTAATTTGGCTTAGTAACATTAAATTTTACTTAGAAAACGTTACCGTTTTTATAGAAAACCGGAGTTGAGCAGTCTCCTCAGTCTTCAGGGAGTCATGTCTCGCACCTCAAGAATAAGCTGAGGCTGCAGTAAGTACCCTTCTTGGTGGGGGCTGGGGGTAGGTAGGTTTGTTTAATGGAGGTACTGGGGATTGAGCGCAGGACCTCGTGCATGCTAACTGTTGGCCACAGGGTGTTGGATGTCTTAGTCATGTTGATTATAATTGTGTATACTTCTTACCTATCGCCACTAATAAGCTCAGTTCAGCTGTTCTCTGTTCTGTGTCATTTCCTTGACAGAGCCCTAGAGCTCGGGGCACTCTCCCATAGTGATTTTAAAGGCAGAGATTCTGCCTAGAGTTTTTTAAACTGTCCGAGGTCACATGTTTTCTACTTTAGTTTTTCTTGAATCTGAGACTATTCTGATCAGGTTTTTTTTTAAGGAGACTGCTGTATTATTGTGGCCTTTGTCTTATTAAGTGATTGACAGTGAAAATCTTTGAAAGCTGATTTTGCAAGTATGGTTTTTGCCTCTGTCAGAACTGTTGGATTGGAAGTATGTGTATGTATGTCACAAGGCCTTAAAAATTATCTTTAATATGTTCATAGAATCTCAAAGTTAAAAGGAACCCATGGAAGCATCTAGTTCATTGTGTCTGTGACAACATCGTCCATTTGCATTGAGGGAGGAGTCTGTATTTCATCATTTCCATTGCTGGGCAGTGTTTAAATTTTTAGATTGGGCTCACGGTGACTTCCTTGATCTTCAGCAATCTTCTGCATTACCTTTAGAAGCAGATTGTGACCAATCTCCACTTCCTTTAACATGAGACCTCCAGAACAGATCTCTGCATGTTTGTCCTCTTGACTTAGCTGTGATTTGGGAGGAAGTAACGTGATGTTTGCAGGACCCTGGTGTGGTGAGCCTTCTTTGAGTCACAGCATGTTTGAGGGCCTGCGCTCTAAGGCCAGGTTTGTTCTTCGAGGCCCCTGGACCTCCCAAGGAGTTCCATTGGCTCCAACCACAGCCCTGTAAGCCGTAATCTCTACAGAAGAGACTGGGGCACTGCGGTGGCTGGAGGAACGGTGAGCTGCAAGGACTCCGGGTATTTTGCATCAGCTCCCTCTTGCCCTTGCAGTGCTTTTATGAAGAACCGTGGATCTGACTACTGTTAAACAAGCAGGCTGTAGGAAAACTTGAAATTTTTACTGTATTTCCAGAAGACTTTGAAATGGCTTAGACTTTTGAACTGGCTAAGAGTGAAATTTTTAAAAAAGGGTAGTGTACCTGAGGTAAAGGGGAAGTGTACAGTTAAGTTGAAGCTAGAAACTCAGAGGAAATAACTTAATGCCCCCCTTTCCTTGCTTATTCTGCACGTTTTCAGATTCTCCCCGGCTCAGCACTTTTTTCGTTGCTAGCTTCTTAGAATTCATATTCCCATGAAAGTTAACTTTTTTGTTACGTTTTTATTAGCAATGGCTGGTTAGATGCTAAACCACAGACATTAGGAAAACTTCATTAATTCAGAATTATTTGGTAGTTCTCATTTGTGATTTTTGGTTTGATCACCATTTAAGATTATAACATTCAAATCAATAGAGCTTCCATGAATGAAGGATTAGAAGTTAAAGCATCTAAGGGGCTCTGAACTGAGTGGTGTTTTATTTGAAACCTGTCATTTTGGTTTCCATGGGGAAGAGACAGGGGAGGGAGAATCCCACCTGCTGTGTCTAAGGCTGACAACACGCTGGAGCCAGTTGGGAGGTTGGGGCCCCATGGAGAATAAGACAGGAGACACAGGCATTTTGGTTCAGCGAAAGGCTTGAGCTGCCACTTGTAGAAGTGGCACTGTGGTGGGGTGCCCACTCCCTGGTCTAAGAATTGAATTTCATAGGATACTGGATCACTGTGTCAGGCTTGGCACATTCGAGAAAGTCTTCAGCAAAGTTGCCTGTTAAGACATCCCTGTTGACTGCGATTTTTTTCGCATAGGTGAATTGAAACTAGCAAACAGCTTGTTTGCGTGGAGGTGGAAAGAATGCCTTTCTTCAAGTCAGCTGCAGGCAGATTTCAGCGTTTACCCTGGAACACTCATTGACCTTAACGTCTTGACAATTTTTAGTTCTCAGTTGGGTTAGCCAAAATGGTTTATGGCAATTTGAGCTTTGGTCCAAGGTAGGAGTTAGGAAATCTAACATTGGAAAGAGGCTGAATATTTGACATTCTGTTAAAGTTTGTGTCAGGTCAACCCGATGGTGGATTTTATTTGTAAATAATTATATCAGCTAAATACTGTCACCAGTTAGTTTCTTGAAATTCTGTATCCATCTGCTTGGTATGAGTTCCCCAAACTTGCCTCACTGGAGGTTCCTAGGTAGTACTGGGAGGGAAAAAATGGGTAACTCTAATAAGTAATTTCTTCTGATTTATAAGCTGGATATTGCCAGACCTTGGCCTTTCTGTTGAATTGTACTCCAGGCTGCATCACGTCTTGAGCCTCATGCTCCTGAAGCCTCTGCCAGTGGGTGTAACGTTTGGTGCTAAGATGAGGACCTGGTCCAGTGGCTGGAATGAAATGCCCAGGCCTTCAGGAAGTATAAATCCCACCTTGTCCACAGAGCCTGGTGCCCCTGGGCAGGTTGTTAAAGCTTTCCTTTCAGTTTGAGTAAAACATTTTTCTGTCTCTTTATTTCTTATTGGAATTTAATGTGGATTAGCAAGTAAATAATATGTTTAGAGAATCACAGATTTTTAAGTGCTAAGTTAAACCTAATTTGAGTTTGTTAGAAGGCAGGCCCAAAGGCCAGCTATAGACTGCAAAGGAATAGCTGGCAAACCAAATTCCCAAAGCTGCTTTCTTGATAGGAAATTTGGGCAGGACCAAAGTATGGAGAAAAAAGCCTGGAGTCAAGTAAAGCCCCTTTTCTCTTCTTCTTCTAGTCCTTTTTTTTTTTTTTTTAATTAATGCGGGATGGGGACAGATTGGCTTCTTCACCAGAACACTTTCTGTCTTAGTGCCGAGAGAAACGCAGTGCACAGCTTCTGGGGAGACGGCGTGCCTGCCTGCTTCTAGCTGAGGGTTCAGACTCAGCGAATGGACTGGGAAGAATTTCTGACATCAGCTGGTGTCAAGTGGCAGGTCTGACTGTTTCAGTGACCTGGGAAGTTAGTGCAGACGCGCAGTAAGGGCGCCACCGCCTACGGCTGGGGGCGGGGCACAGGCCTAGCTTGGGAAGCACCTTGCCCTCCTGTGCTGTCAGGACTCAGTCCTGAAATGGGACCTTGTGTTTTCCTACTCTGCAATGTTGCCTTTTCGTGTACTTTCTTGGATATTACTGGGAAAGGCCAGTGTTATTAGCTCTCTTTTTTTTTTTTTTTTGTATAGACTTCTAGTTTCACCACAGCTAAAATGCTTTTCTGCTGTTTGGACGCCCTGACGGCGTGCTAGAGATGAGGGGGCCAGAAGTCTGCAGACTGCAGGGGAGATGGACCTCGACGAGACTAGAGGACTGTAGTCCTGGGGAGGTTCAGGCTTTGGCGAGTTTGGGTGAACTGACCCATTCACTCCCAATTCTCTTTAACAGTTGGCTTGTCTAAAATTAGGATTGAAAAAGTTAATTTTGCATATTAAGATGGTTTCTTATAAATTTTTTTTAGCCAGTTAAGCCAGAGAGTACCTAGAAGAAGTGCTAACAGGTTTTACACCACTCAAGAGTAGAGCAAATAGATCAACAGTGGTATCTCTGAGGGTGCTCGGAGGTGCTGTAACTACTGTACCATGTCTGAAGGGGCTCACGGGGTAAATTCGTATTAAAAACACAAAATTACGGCCCAAGTGCCCTGAGAGGAATTAGATAAAAACAATGCTTAAATTAAGAGGTGAAAGTAGAAATCAGTATCTAACATCTAAAAATGAATTGTTTGTAGGGAGGGTTTTGTCCATTATTTTGTGTATAAAAGGCTGTGACCGTGGTAAACGTTCTTTACGATGTGGATTGTGGCTGAATATGTCTTGGCAAATTCATTGTTAGGTGAACTGACTTTAGGCACATTTGATGTCTAGAATTTGTCATTGTTGGTCTTTTCTGATTATAATAAGAATAGATACTCACTGTAACACTTGAAAAATACAAAACCACCTGTAACCCTGCCTCTTAGAGTTAGTTTTTAAGATCGCTTCATGTATTTTCTTCGTCTTTCATGCACTTTTTTTTTTATATACAATTGAGAATCCTACTGGGTAAGTAGTTTTATATTGCAAGCATTTTCCCTACAAATTGTTATGGCTGTTGAACAGGTGTGGTGAAGAACCCAAGAATATCCTGTGGGTCCTAATGAGCCACCCTTTGGAGCGCGGCCTTGGAGAAACGTGGTGGTGTCTGGAACCAGGAGGGTCAGTGGAGGCGGGAACAGGCTGTGTGATGGGGAAGGACTCTGAAATTCCTCAGGAGAGGACTGAATTGTGGCTCACTGTGATGGCTGGCTTTATGCTGAAATGAGTACAAAGATGGTTAGAACAAACAAGTTCAGAGGGTCTTAATTTAGCCAGATCTTTCCCCCTAGTCCCACCCCCTTATTTTTGCAGTGTAGTAATATAATTCTAATGGACACAGTTCTGCCCCCCTGAGTGTTCATTCAACCAAGACCAGCCTGCACCCTACTCCTTGCCGCAGCCACTTGGCTGCGACCCCCAGGGGTGTAACACTTGTCTCGTGGCTGCTGTGGGTCCCATGTCCCTGAAACAAGTTCACTGGGCTTGTGAGGCAAGTGACACATCACAGAAGCCAGCGGAGGCTGTGAGTAGTGTGCCCTTTCTCGTCCGACAAGTGGGGTCCATGTAATGACCTCTTAAGGTAGGACCCATTTCTCTGCAGGGTCCTCCCCCAGGAAGCCTTTTAGTCCTTGGCATCCATCATCGTGGGAGCTCGGCTTTGCTGAGTATTTGTGAGTCTTTATTAAGGCTTGAAACAGCTCTTCCCATAGTGATGCGTAAAGGCAGCCCTCACCCCCAGCCACTCCCCACGGCCCCCTTGCGGCCCAGGCTCTGCGGCTCCTTCACTCTTCCAGTCGTGCAGCCACTGGCCTCGGGCCCCCAGCACCCGCCCCCAGCAGGCAGAGAGGTCGAGCTAGACTGGGCTGCTGTCGGTGCCCCAGTGGTGGAGGGGAGAGGGAGGCATTTGCTCCCACCGCTGGTGGGAGACGCTGCAGTTTGACCAAAGGGCACCCCAGTCCCCAGGCATCTTGTAACCTGAGTGGGAGACACTGGAGAAAAGAGTCAAGCAGGATTTGGGGCGCTCCCGTCCTGATGAGGCCCGTCTGTCTGTCTGCTGGTACTACTCACACCCTTCCCTGAAGGCTGGAGGGGAGGGTGCGCAGGGAACAATAAACCTCTCAGCCGGGAGGGGAGATCTGGGGGGGTGCCGAGGAGGAGGCGGGGAGAGGAGAAAGGAGGACAAATCTTTGGGAACCTTTGCTGGAAGGAGGCCAGGGGAGTGCGGCCCCAGGCAAGACACACACCTCCCGGCCCCTGCTCCCCCCCTCCCTGAACAACCTCACGGAGAACCTTGGTTCCAAAACGCAAGCTGCTCCGCAGCCCAGCTTGAGGCCCCAGCCCAGGCCTGACTGGGACCCGGGGGGCCTGGGTGTGTGAGCGGCTCCCCGGGGCCGTGATGCTTTTCCAGGGCAGCCCAGCCTGGTACAGCCAGTCACACAGGGCGCAGCTGCCCACTTGCTCCACGCGCTGCCCTGCTGTTTGCTCACGCTGGTTACGCTCTGCTTCTGGTTACGCTCTGGAGGGAACGGATGTCTCTTCCCTGGAGACCTTGGGGCGGCATCTCCTCCTGGAGGGAGGCCGTGAGCCTGCTGACTTGTGCAGCAGGCCGGTGCATCACTCCACCAGCACTTCTGAGCCCCAGGTGCCCGGCGTGAGTCCCAGGTGTGTCAAAGGAGGATGGTCGAGTGTGCCCCTCTTCCGTTGGCCATCGCGTGCTCTTCCTTAAGCTCAGAAACCCTTGCCCCAGCTCCTCACTATCCATCCTTTTGGGGCTTGGCTGGCTTTTACTCCTGCAGGTTGTGGCCCAGGTACCATCTTCTCTGAGAAGTCTGGGTCCCTCAGGCTGGGTGAGACCCCTCCACTCCCGAAGCACTCCGTGTCTAAGTCTCTTGCACTTGCCACACACTGTCTTGTCTGGGAACAGAGCTGTGAAAGCTGGGGCTGTCTTGATACATACCTAGAGCCACAGCCGTGATGCGTGGTAGGTGATTGGCAGTGTAAGTTCAGGGAATGAAAGATTGACCAATTCCCACCCTGAGAAGCTCCCAGTGTAGCGGGAGGAACACCAGCTAACATTTATTAAAACTTGATGTACTAGGCACTGTGCTAAGTGCCTTCCACTGATTATCTCATTGAATCAACAATCCTTTAAGCAGATAATATGACTCCCATCTTATAGATGATGAAACTGAGGCCCAGAGCAGTTAAATACTTGTCCAAGTTCCCACACCTTCTAGATGGTGGAGCCAGTTGCTATAACAGGCATGTTCAGGGTGGAGGAGGGGGACATCTGACCATCCTAGGTGCTGTCTGGCACTCTCTGCATCTCTCATTCAGTTCTCAAAACAGCCCTGTGGGAGCAGTGTTGCTACCTGGAGCCTAAGAATTCAGAGAAATTCAGTGGTTTGTTCAAGGGCACCAGCTGGGAAGCAGTCCAGTCGGAATTCAAACCTCTGACCGGTCCTGAGCGGACAGACGCTGCAGAGAGGACCCTGACGGCCAAGGGGCTTCCGCAAGGCAGGAGCTGTTTCTGCCTGTCATCCCTCCTCTCCTTGCCGGGGAGAGATTCTGTGGCCATTCTTGTTGCCATTTACTGAATAAACCATAACAGGGAGCACAGCTAACGGGGATGTGGTTGGAACTGGAAGGTCCTTATAGATCTCGGGGCTCACTGTCGGAACCCTTTCCTTGGATTAGGACTAATGGCTGGTTACCCAAAGTCTACCCAGTCGCCTCCCTGGCTACGGCAGGTTTTGCAGAATAAAATGACAGGGGCTTAACAAGTTGGTGAGTGTGGCCAGCACACATATAGCACAGGGCTGGACCAGTGCTGGTAAAGGAAACCAAGCCATTTAGGTGGTTTCAAAAAAACCCAGTCTTGGGGGGAAGGTATAGCTCAGTGGCAGAGCGTGTGCTCAGCATGCGTGAGGTCCTGGGTTCAATCCCCAGCACCTCCATTAAGTAGAAACCTAATTACCTCCCCTACAAAAAATGAAGTTAAAAAAAAAACCTTGCCCTGTGAATCATTTTTATAAAAAATGAATATGGTGTCACTGCCTTACTTTTCACGTCCTTAAACGGATGCTAAGAGCATTCAAGAGAGAGCAAGTCCAGGTTCACACTCGGCCTTAACTATTTTACCTTCTGAGGCGCACGGGCTGACTTTAGAGTAACTCCTGCGGTCGTCACCAGTGGAGTGGGGATTAAAAAGGGGAAGGGATGACTCAGGGAGGAGGACAGACGATCTAGGCTACGAGCGAAAGCTTATTTATCTGGCTGTCTGTCTGGCAGATACTCTGTCCCCCTGGAACTCAGCCCTGAATCTCTGAACCGAGCAGTGAGCGGGAAAGGCTCCAAGCTCTGAGCAGAACGTCACAGAGCCCATCCCCGAGGCTGGGCCCCACCTCGTCCGGGGCACAGCCGGGCTCTTTGTGGCCATCTCACGGATCCTTCGTGGGAACAGCGTGTGGATACGCTTGTGTATCTGTTTTCGCAGCTCGAACCAGATTACCCTAGATGGCGTTAACTTCAGCCAGCTTCACGTACGCGAGGTTAAATGCTGCCACACACCCGAGCCCCTGTACTCCTCACGAGGACCTCGTGAAGCAGGCCTTGTTGACTGCATTCTACAGATCGGGAGACGAGCTCAGATGAGAGGTGTCCAGCTTGTAGGCTGCATATGTCTGGCATAGATAGCTGCTTTGCTAAATGATTTGCTAATTGTGCCAGGGGAGGGGAGAGAAGGACGGCTGCCTTTTGGCCTCAAGTTGACTTTTTAAGAGACGTACACTTTGAACCACTGGGGCTATGTCTTTTCTCTGCGTCCCTCTATACAGACTGGTGAGGTTTTTAGATTTCTTCCAGAAAACCCTCAGGAAAGGGATTTGGGGAAAGGGGGAGTCAAGACTTGGCTCAGAGTGAAGTGAAAGAAAGGGACAAGTGGGAGAATTAATTCGAGCCCCAGCCCCTGAGGTGATGTCCGCCGAGGACCAGGCCCGTGGTCCATCCATCCTCCACGTACACTTCACATGGCTTTCCCCGAGTATGCAGACAGCCCCATACTTAAAGGTCTTATTACAGTTTGCTTTTTCTTGTTTGAGCTTGTATGAGCTGTTTTTATTCCCAACAGTCTGCGTGCATCTTGATGTCAAGGACCACTCTTTCAACTTTTTTCCCTCCACCCAGTGCTTAGCAGAATACGCATGGCCTAGATAGGACTGACTCTCTGAGAAGCTCCTGGATCTTTCTTTACCTATATGAACCAAAATGAAACGCAGCTGCATTTGCGTATGCATCCAGAAAAGTCACAACTTGCTGTGTGTCTCTTGGAAAATTAATTCTCCTCTCTGGGCCTCAGTTTTCCTATCAATAAAATGAGGCCCGTTGACTGGTTCTTGGAAGAGTTTTCGGCTCCGAGCTCCTTTGTGTTCTGTTTCCTCTTTGAACAAGAATGCTTTTCCCCTGAAATCTGTGATTTGACAAAGGCTTGGTCTCTCCTGCCATTGCTATGGCCTCTTTCCCGCCTGGCGCGTGCCTGCCAGCCTGACACCCCCGGCATGCCCCACCCACCTCTCTTTGTTTGCTGGATCTGAAAGAGGAGCCCGGCCCCTCCTGGCTTCTCAGGGAGAGTCCTGATGAATACAGATACTGCCTTTTTTGCATATTAGCACCGGTGCCAGTCTGAACCCAGCTGTGTGCAACGTAAGGTGAAATATAGATCCCCAGCCCAGCCACGGCTTCTCCACGCGGCTAATGGGAAGCCTTCCGAGTGGGCCCACATTGCATATGCATAAGCTCTCCTTTGGCTCTGGGGTGGGCGGAGGGCGACTTCACTCTTTCTTCCTGTGTCTTTTTGTGTTTCTTTGGGTTTCCTTCAAGATGAGCAGGACTTCTGGGCTAAACAAGGTATTTCAAGTGGCTTGATGGGGCTCTGGACTGGCCTCTTGGGATCTGTGGGGCTTGAGTCTTGAACCGGACCCTCCTGCCCACCCACCAGCATGGCAGTGGGAGCCTCTGTCAGCAGCAGCCTGAGGGAACCGCGGGTCCCCTTCACTTCCTGCAGGGTAAAGGTCAAGTTCCTTTCTCTGTATTGGAGGTCCTACCCCGGCGGCCCCCAGGCCCCCTGTTACCCTGCCCTCTAGCCGTCCAGACTTCCCTGCCAGCTCTTAAACTGGCCAGGCCTTCCTTGCCTCGGAGCCTTTGCACTGGCTGTTTCTTCTGCCGCCTCCCTGGCACACCTACGTGGCCTGGTGCAGAGAAGAGGGTGCAGAGCCCCCAGTCTGGGTTCCTGTAGCCCACAGGTCTGCCTCTGAGCCCTACCCTACCCTCGGGACTCGTATCTGTCCCCACTGGCCCCTGGGCCCTCCCTGGCCCCGGCCCAGGGCCTGCCACAGTGAAGAAGGCCCAGGGCCAATGCTCTTAACCTCCTTTATCAGAAATTCTTGCCACAGATGAATTCTGCAGAGGCCAACATGAGGAATCTGAGGAGATCATTTCAGCACCGTTAACGGGAAGCAACGAAATGGAGGGAATGCTGGCTGGGGCAGGGTTTGCTGTCGTTGCTGCAGCCCGCTGAAGGCTCCCGGAGAGGCAGCCCCTCCGATCCGCCCGTGGAAATGGTCAGGACGTCGGGCTGCCTGTCTGCCAGGGCCGGTCGGTCACACGGGGGCGGTGGGTGCTGTGGGTGGCCGCCTTTCTCCTCCCTGCCCTCCGCGTGCCCTGCCAGGTCTCCTAGGCACCCCCTCTCTCCTCCCACTCTTTGATCCGGATAGCTGGAAGAGCAGAGGGGCTAAATCGAGTTTATACAGCTTCCCCTGTATATATTTAGAGATAAGAAGTTCATTTAGGGATTAGGGGCTGCTTCTTGTCTATGCATCATTAAGCATACCACATCTGCTACTGAGCTAGCAATCAGCAGAATATTGAGAAAAGTTATAAAGAAATGTTTGCATCGGTTCATTTTCTCTCCCACCTCCCCGCGTCCTGGCTCTCAGACTATCTCGGACTAGCCTGTGGGAGGAAGTGGGGCTGGGGCTGCTGAAACCAGCGTCAGGTCCCGGCACTGGATTCAGAGAAACAATTCAACTGTGAGCACAGAGAGTGGATGATCTATGAAAAGGCTGTGTGTGCCTTTTCCTGTGATGGTCAGGCCAGGAAGGGGCCCCTGGTGGTCTGGGTGACCTTGACCAAGCCGGTTCCCTTCTGTGGTCCCGTCCCTTTATTTGTGAAGTGAGGGCATTGGCCTAGGTGGTCTCGCCTTGCAGGGTGGCGAGGACCAGAGAGCCAGCGAGGAAGTGCGGCACAGCCCAGGTCCCCACCGGTGGATGTTCAGCTGCTGCTACAACTGGCACTCCGGGTCCTGCTGCTTCCCCGCCCGGCTTGCCCAGGTTGGTGGCAGAGGGCTGCTTGCTGGTGCGCTGGCCAGGGGAGAGCAGCCCACCGTGGTCCTTGGTTCAGGAGGCTCTGAGTTGCAAAAGGCAAAAATGTTCCCCTTGTGGCCTAGAAGTAATAATGGAAAAAGCAGTTTCTTGCAGCAGAGGCTGACGGGGGCAAGGCTCTTCAATAACAGAAGCTGGCAGTGTCAGAAGGGCCAGTAGAGCAGGCGGCAGTAGGTGGGTCCCCCTCCTCTCTGAATCCTAGTCTAGGCCCAGAGGGCTGAATGGCCTGGCCCCCTCCCTGGGGACCCCTGGCAAGCCTGGCCTCTTGGCCCTAGGTTGGGGGATGGGGACGGGGTGGCCTGAGGCCTGGCCCCTCCAGGTGGGCTGTCCTGCAGCGTGACATGTGGCAGGTTAAACTGCAGGTGTCACTGTTAGCCCTGAAATGGGAGCTCGGCCGGCCGGCCCCAGGGCGGCCCACAAAGGAACCAGCCGGGCCCCTCCGTCGCGGGGCCCCTCTTCCCCCGCGCCCGGTCCGGGCCGCCCTCCTGGATAAATTGCAGGCAGGAGGGCCCCGCACACCCGGGCCCGGAGGAGGCGCCGCGCTCGCGGCACGAGCCCACGGCTCTCCGAGCGCCTGCAATTTCGAGGAAGGCGCAAAAGTCGGTGTTCGTGGGCTCAGCGCTTGACCCCGGCTGACCTCTCAGGAAGGAGGGGGCGCGGCGGGGGCTCCGCAGAGGACAGGCCGGGATGCTGGTTCGACGCCGGGGCCGGCAGGGCCGGCTCTCAGTCCGCGGGAGGCCGCGCGCAGCCGTGTCCGCGCGGTCGGCGCGGGCGGCAGGGCGGGTTGCCTCGTGGGGGTCGCATCCGCGCGGTTGGCGCGGGCGTGGCCGGCCGCCTGGGAGGCGGGGGTCCCGAGCAGGAGAGGCCGCGGGAGCTTCCCTTTGCTGGGGCAGCAGCAAGGGAGGAGAGAGCCAAACAGCGAGGAGGTGTTCACGCTTGGTTCCTGGTCCCCAAACGGTGGTACCCGCCCCCTGTCAGACACTGCCAACAGTTTAGTGGTTCAGGATGAAAAAGGCCCCCCTTTAAAAGGCTGTTTTTCAGAAATGTCCAGCGGAGTGCTGTTTTCCCAGGAACTTCACCCCCAGAAACCTTGTGCCCTGCTCCTCCTGTCCTGCACTGGCAGAGAGATGCCGGCCAGAGGCATCCCTGCCCCTGCCCTGTGACCCCCGCCCTGACTTCTTATGGGGGGAGCTGTAAGCCCCCACTTCCCCTCCCCATCGGTTGTGCTCCCCTTCTTTTTAATTCTGTATTTCATTCTGGACTGAGGAACCCGCTGGACATGAGAAAATATATATCTGCTGGAACCAGGTTTGGGGGGTCTCTATCTGGGAGCTGGGGGTCCTCCCCCAGGTCCAGCGGCTGCCGGGGAAGGGGCTGCTCTGGGCCCCCTTCTTCTTCTTCTTTGTCCCCAGAGTCTCAGCTCTTTATTTGGGAAAGAGGAGGCCCCAGACTATCGGGAGCTGCCAGCTCCTAATAGGGGTTTCGGGCTGCCTTCTCTTAATTTCTGTTTAAAGGGAACAGAGAAAGAAGGACGTGTGTGTTGGTGGGGAGGGCGGATGCGGAATATTTCCAGGCCTTACAAAAAGAAGAAAAATAAATTTTTGAATAAGAATGGTCCATGTACTGTGACCGCAGGGCAAATGCAAATGTCTGTTTTCAAACACAGACTCGTGAATTCTTATTAGAGATCGTGACTGCGCCTCCAAGCAGGACATTACATATTCATCAGCATGAGGGACCTCAGCTCCCCACTTCAGGTGTGGCCTTCCCCACACCCGTGTCCCTTTAATCTTGGGGGAAAGAAAAGAAGGAAAAAAAAAAACCAAACCCATGACCCAGCCACATTTGGTCTGTTTTCTTCAGTTCCTAAAGTGTTAAGGGAATCGGAGATAAAAAGATGAGCAGAGAAAGCAGCAGCCGCAACCATCCTCCACAAAGATCTTTTTAGTGTCAACTTAAATGTACACAAATAGCGGATGATGATCCCTTTTATTGGACTAACATTTATCCAGTAATATCCACACACTTTTAAAACCATTGAGGCCTCCTCTTCAGGTGTTCATTTGAATAGAAATAGCTGAATGAGTGTTTTTATAATTGATCCCCTGAGAACTGAACGTCTAGTGCTGCATACCCAACATTTTCCCATTGCTGGGTTTTTTTTTTCCCCCCAAATTGCCACTCTGCAAAATTAGGATTTTGTACAGTTTTGATAAGAGAATTAAACTCCCACGTGCCAAACTCCCTGAGTGTGAGGGGCTCCCAGGGAGTCGGCCTGTGCAGGGGCCACAGCAACCCCAGCTCCCTTCTGGGGGCTTTGCTGCCTCTCGGTCTCAGGGAGCAAACTCTCCAGATCTGGCAGGAGGCGGATGCGATGGGGGCGCCCGGAGGCCAAGGGAGGAGAGGCGGCTTCTGCACACTCTCGGGGGTTCCTGGGCTGAGGCACCCCAGCTTCTGACTTTTTCCTTTTGTACAAACAGCAGGGTGAGCCTTGTGCTCACCCGGATGCCCAACGGTCAGCTCTGGCCTGATGTGACATCTGTAGGTGCTTGGAGACCTGGACCCTGAGGAAAACACTAGGCGACGTCTTGTCTCTCCTTGTGCTTTCTTGAGCGCTGGCAAGTGCTTTATTTTAATATTCACTCTAGTTTTTAACCCTATTCTAGGCTCATTGTAGAACATTAGAAAATTATGTAGAAATCTGAAGTTGAAAATAAGTGTTACCCCAAATTCCACCACCCAGGGTTAAATGTTGTATTTTCTTCCAGTCTTTTTTCACTGTGTGTATATTAAAAAACTCTCTATATACATATGAAATTGGGGTCACACTGTACACATGGTTTTGTATCCCCCACCCCTTTTAATAGTGCATGCAGAGCATCTCTTGTGCCTTTAAGCATCATTTGTCAGCATCAGTTTAGTGGCTGCACACACAGCCATCACATAGCTGTAGCTGAATGGATTTAATTACCCCTTATTGACGGACAGTGAGGTAGGGAGTTCTGTGTACAAAGGAAATATCTCTGGCTTTTCTGAGGGAGGCTTATTTAAAGCAGAGGAAGAAAGTTACTTAGAGAAAAAATTGTCCCTTTGTGGCCTAGAAGTGATGGAAAAAGCAGTTTCTTGCAGGGGAAACTGACAGGTACAAGGCCTTCCAGTACAGAAGCCTGCAGTGTCAGAAGGACCAGAAGGGCAGGCGGAAGGCTGTCAGGATGCCCGTGAGGTAAGGCCAGGGCCCCCAGCCACTCCCGGGGCCCCATGGTTCCCAGCCTGTCACACCCGTTTCCTCTCTGAGCAGAGTTGCAATCCTTTAGTCCTTGTGTAGTGGGCTGCTTTCAGCTTCAGGGATCAGAAAACCCAACTGAAGAGTCTTGACTAAAGCTCCGATCCAACAGACTAGTCTTCCAAAACCAGGGCCCGTGGCCAGGCTTTGATAAGCATCCCTGATGCTGAGGCTGGCCAGGCCCCAGTGCCACTTCCTTTGGATGCTGAAGACCAAAGACTGGTCTCCCTTCCTGGGGCCACTTCCTCCAGTCCACAGAGTTCTGCAGGTGAGCTGCTTCCTCTGTCCCACTGGATGATCGGGTGCCCCCCTTTGAGGAGAAGTCAGGCAGGAACAGGACAGGCATTTCCCCTCCCTTTGCCCAGGCTTTCAGAGCTCTAGGGGTAGTTTCCTGATAATTCATCTGAAAATTTCTGTGACTCAGTTTCTCCTTTCCTGTGTTACCCCTTTGGTTTCCTCTAAGGACTCAATTCCTTCCTGAGGTCCATGGTTGGCGCATCTCTGTCCACGTCATTGTTTAGCCAAGCTCGACACATTTCCTGTGCTCATCCTTCTTCATAAATCACGTCTCCAGCCTGCTAATCACCACGGACATGTTTCAAGGGATGCTTTGTAATTTTCATCAGCCATGGTGTCAAGGTCTCTTGGCTTTTTCTAGGCAGCAAGAGGCTTTGCCTCCTAAAGGCTGCATGTCCCTGTGCCCACATGCTCAGGGGACCAGAGGGGAAAGGAAACAGTAAGCAGGCCTGGTATAGGTTGGGGGAACGGGGTGCATAGCAAAGCAGGACTCATGTCCTGCCCCGGGGGGCAGCTACCTCCCAGGGTTGGTCCATCGTCACCATGCGGAGATCAGGCCTAGTGTTTGTCCAGCTTATGATTTCTCCAGGGAAGGTGGAAATCCAGGTTTTTATGTGAAACTTCCTATTAAAAGAAAAAAAAAAAACGCCAGCAACAAAATAAAAAATAAATATTCGAGTGCTATGAAGACTGACTGTCTCTTAGAGCATCAGTTTGTGACTTCTGTCCTGGCGGATTAATGAAGTGACAGGGTGTCGGCCCACAAAGAGCAGGGTGGCCTAGCGGACCAGGCTGCGAACCAGGAAGCCTGGGTTCCGGACCTACCTCAAGCACCTTGTAACCTGTGGCACGTTATTTAGTCTCTGAAAATTCCTAGCAGTTCATGTCCATTTTCCTAACCGTCACAAGACAGACTGCATCATTCCCATACTGAGTAACGAAGGGAAGACCCAGCTCAGGGAGGGGACGTGGCCAGAGGGCCCTGGCCGAGAAGTGACAGCGCCTCTGTCCTTGGCGCTGGGCTCTCTGGGCCAGCAGCCAGCTCACGCCCCGAGGCCCGCGTGTCTGTCATGAAGACAGCAGTTCAGGCTGGTTGCAGAGCCCGGGACCCTCCAGGGTCACAGGCGGCCCTTCTTCCTCTGGACTTGAGATTTCCCCCTCTCTCCGCCCCTCCCGTCTGTCCATCCCTCTCTGTGCTCCTTTTCTTTTACTTCCGTGGCCCCATTTTCTTGCCATGTTCCTGTTTGGGTGGTGGTTCCAAGATTCTTGGCCCTGGTGTGGTGACATCATTCTCTAACTGTGTATGAGCAGGTCCCCCCAGGAGCTGGTCTCTGCCTTGTGACTAGGGCTCTGGAGACCTGGTCTTTATTGCTTTCCAATCTTCAGTATGCTTTCCTTCACTCAAGGTAACAGTTTCTGGAAAGAGGGAGATTCAAAAGCTCAGACACTGTGAGCTCTCAGCACTGGTTTCTTGTGTCATCAGTGGTGCTCAGTAGTGATCAAGTGACACACGGGAGTGTCTCCTGGCCACACACTCTGAGGAGGCCCCACAATTTGCAGAAGCATGGAGAAAATGGACAAGGGCCAGCTATTTGTATTATCCCATTTTACAGATGGGAAAACAGAGGCCAAGGCTGCTTAAACATAACTGGCTCAGTAAATGCACACAGCAAAGCAGTAGAGAAAACTCACTTGGGTGCATTTTCCATGTTAGCTTCTTGCCCATTCAGCCATGCTCCTGCTTGTCTTTGTTGGGGCGTATTAACTAATTTGGATTCAGAAGCAGAACTTAGATATTCCTAGAAATTGTTACCTGGCACTTGCTCTTCTGTATCTCCATTAGCTCTTCTTCAAGAGTGGCTCTTTGACTCATGGAATATAAAAATTGGGCATGGACTAGGAAGACATGTGGGTCTTAGTTCAGACACAGAAGGTGGAGTCAGAAGAGCAGAGGGGCCATGGGAGCCATGGGGGGCTCTCCAAGCTTCAGAGGGAGAGGCAAGAAGACGTTAATCTAGGGGGAGGATATAGCTCAGTGGTAGAACCCATGTCTAGCTTGCACGAGGTCCTGGGTTCAGTCCCCAGTACCTTCATTAAAAAAAATAAATAAATAAACCCTATTACCCACACCCCACCACCAAAAAAGAATAGGTTAACCAGCCTTCCCTTCTTCTTCCCTTCTTCTTCCAAACCAGCCTTAGACTCTGTGGTGTCTCACCTGGAGGGTTCCTGCACCTCCTCAAATGCCAAGGAAAATGCCAAATGTTGGGGTCCTGGGAAAGGATGATGGTGGGAGAAGTTATCTCCCTTTACCAGTGCACACAATGGCCATTCAAACCTGACCCTACATTCTTTTTTTTTAAACACCTTTGTTATGGTATGGTTCCTATACAGTAAACTACACATATTTCATATGTACAATTTGATGAATTTTAATAGATGTATACACCCATGAAACCACCACCACAATCAAGATAGCTAACATTTCCATCACTCCCCAGGAGGTGCAATTTTTGAATTCCTAATTTATCCCTTCCCACCTCCTTTAACCCCTGGTAACCATAAATTTGTTCTCTACATCTGTGAGTCTCTTTTCTTTTGTAAATAAGTTCATTTGTGTCCTTTTTTTTTTGATTCCACATATGAGTGATGTCATATGACATTTTTCTGTCCCTTTCTGGCTTCATTTAGAATGATGATCTCCAGGTCTATCCATGTTGCTTCAAATGGCATTATTTTACTCCTTTTTTATGGCTGAGTAGTATTCCATTGTATACACATACCACAGCTTCTTTATCCAGTCATCTGTTGATGGACATTTGGGTTGTCTTGTCTGTTGTTCTGGCTGCTGGTTTTTATCCTCGTAATTCTTATGGCAGCTTACCCAGATCATCTGCCTTTGCAGCCTCCTCCTGGCTTGAGGGGTTCTCCTGCTGTCAGAATAACTGGGTCGGGGACAGTCTTCTCTGAAGGAGGGGGCCTCATGTCCGTAGAAAATCCCCCCTGTATGTCTTCCCATCCTTGTGTATTGCTCTCTCCCCCTCTGTCTGAATTGGGCAGGCCTTAGCCAAGAGTAATTTCTAAGTTTCAGGTCTTGGGAGGTGGAGGGCTGAGTTTGGAGGTAGAAGAAAGAGTTGAGTGGCCCTAAAAAAATAAAAGGAAGAAATTGCTGGTGCTCCTGTGAGCTGGGGAGCAGAGGCAGAGGGAGGAGTAAGCGGGAAGGAGAAGTGTGCAGGGAGAGGGGGTACTGGGGTGGAAGAGAGAGGCCCTAGCCCCAGGTACAGAAGGAAGGGGGTGCCCCAAATCTCAGTAACCGAGAAAAATAATATTTTAGTGCTATATTTAAAAACTCAAAATTACTGAAAAACCCCCATGATGAACAAAATGTCAACATTTTAAATACAACCTATGCAGAACCATATTGGAGCCCAAGACAAAAGGAAAAATTGATAAGAATGACCCTGTCTCTGTTTAAAATGTTGAATTGTGTTCATTACAGATTTTTTTTCCCATTGTTTTTTGCACTAAAATATTTCCTAATTTCCTGATATTTGGCACACTCTTAAATTCTGCACCCGTGGTGAGTGCCCGGCTTCCTCACCCGGATCCCTGCCCTGGGGAGACGGTGGGGCCGTGAGCACGTGGTGAGGCCACCATGAGATCACGGCTGTTTCACTGCAGTGATGGAACCCCCAGCCCCCTGACTTCAGTTGACTCCCTCACGTACACAGCGGCCTCTCATGAGCATTTCCTTCTGGAAACAAAGAGGACGCACTGCCTGCAACATCTGGATGGGTGCCAGGGGGGGAGGAAAGGCGGCCCTGGCAAGATGACCGTGGACTGGGGAGGTGGAGACAGAGGTGGACACGGACCTTACTCGGGCAGGGCCTGGGGCTGAGCTCACTTCTCTAGGGCAGGTGGCTGGCTGACTTCCGGTCTCCGAGGTGATGCCAACTCCCTGATCGCCCAGGGCTGATCCTTTGTCTTAACCCTCCCTGGGCATTGCTCATCCCAGCTAACAGGGCACCTCCAATCCCAGGGGCTCCTTGGGGTGGGAGGAGCCCAGCTTCTTCACAGCCAAGGGCATTTGAATATGTCTGCTCATGGGCCCCAGACTAATGCTCATTTTTGTAGCTGGAGGGCTGTCCTGCCGGTTCGTCTGTTTTTCCAGGGGTAAATACCCTCCAGGAACACTGTCTCTCTCCTTTTTCGTGTCTGGGGCCGGCACTGCTGAGGCACTACGGCTGCTAAGTTCCCAGGCTCCTCTAACCAAGACGCAGGGCGTCTGGGCTAACTTACGGAAGTTGGCGCCAAGAGATGAAATTTGTCATCTTTAGCCAGAGTTCTCTCTTCTTTCTCGCCCATTGGCTGGACCCAGATGGTGTGAAGCTGGGATGCAGGCTGGGCCCCACCAGCCCCGCCTGTGCATGTCGAGCCCGGGGGTGAGGCTTCCCACACCAGGGCCTGGGCTGCCACCCGCCTCCCCTCCCTCTCCTGTGCATCCTGTTCCCATCTGCCCCCAGCAGAGCCCCTTTTCTCCTTTCTCCTCCCCTCCAGCCTTCTTCCCCTCCCCTCCCTCCTCTCCCCCGTTCCCCCCTTCCTCCTCCAGCCTGCCCCAGTGTGCCCGGGATCTAGAAGGTTCTTCTCCCTCTGGAGGTATCTGCTCAAGTCTTTAGGACCACCCCCCGCCCCCACCATGCTAATGGGGGCCCAGCTGAGACACCCTGGTGACAACGGAGCTGTCCAGTTGCCTGGAAAGGGCTGACAGCAGACACAGCCCTGGTCGGGCAGAGCAAGTCCCCAGCCAGCTGGTGAGGGGATGGGCCCGAGCCAGGTAATTATTGCCTGGTGCAGAGGTCGAAAGCCGCAGAGCGGCTGATGTACTAATGAAACACAAATGGGACATCTGTGTTCAGGAGTTCAGCAAACCATGAAAAACCCAACTTTGCCAAGAGTTTATGTACTACTGAGAGCAGAATCACTCCTTCCAGCTAAGGGAGCAGTAAACACACCAGAAACCACTCGTTCCCTCTTGCTTCCCCACCTAGTCTTTACCTGGGGGTTGTGCCAACTTCTCTCGTCCTCAGGAAGCTGCCGGAGCTGGAGAGGTGTTCCAGGTGGAGGGCCGTTCGCAGTAGCTGTGAGAGCCGCTCCCCCGGAGCTCCTGGGAGGCTCGTGGGCAGGGGCTCAGGCGACAGGGCGTTTCTTTCTCTGTCTCCTCTCCCGCTTGGTTCTGAGCCAGATCAGGACTTTGCCTCCTGTGGCAGCATCAGCGTGTGCGGGGTGGGGCCCATCTGAAGCCAGGGCCAAGGGGTCCAGCTATTTATGAAATGTTCGGGAGTGGGGGCTGAAGCTGACTTCTCCCAGACCTGCCATCCACTCCCTGTGACTCAGCAAATCACAGGGCCTCTCAGGCCTCAGTTTCCAGCAGAGGGAGGGTCTAAGGCCCCTGTATTTGTTCAGATTCTCTGCGGGGCAGACAACAGACACATGCTCTGAGATACCCAACAGGAGAGAATTTACTGCGGGAAGGGGGAGTTTTGTGGAACTGGAGGAGGTGCTGCCTCAGGATGAACAGGAACCAGGGCCGCCAAGGGGACCTGGGCGGCAGGATGTGGCGGCCATCACCTGGAGCGGGCTCTTACCTAATTCACTCCGGCGCCCCAGCCCAAGGTCTTGGCACCGTCATGGCTTAGTTTCCAAATAATGGGGTGGAGGCAGACTCCGGCCCAGACATTGGGGAGGGGCGTGGGCGGCATGGAAGGTGGCCACTCTGGGTCAGCCCCTGCTTTGGGGGCCACTTCTGGAGAAGAGGGAACGACAGAGGGCCGACTGGCCTCGATGTGGCTACCACAGTGCTGTAATATGCAGTTACAAATGGGGTGTGTCCACTGCCCTGTGGTTGGAAGCTGGGATATCCTGGGGACCTGATCTTCCTGCTCCCCCTGACTCCTTGCCCCTAACTTGGCCTCACTTCCTCCACCTCTGGGACTGATGCTGAGCTGGTCCCTTCGGAAGCACACCTCGGCTGTGGTCCACGTTTGCCCGCGGGATTCTGTGGCTCCTGTAACCACGACAACCAACAGGCACCAGGCCCCTTGCTGGGTGCCCGGCCCTAGAGCCGTCCAGATGGTTTGCTGGGGGCCAAGTGCAGAGCCAGAGTCTTCGCTGGCAGTGGTTGGGGTCCGTGGCAGGGGCATCAGGACTGCCCCGGTTAATGATGGTCGGGCAGGGTTGGGGGTGGGGTTCCCTGAGGCCAAGTCGGGGCCCGGTACCTGCCCCGCCGTGTGGCCCTGGCAGCCAAGCTGTGATGAACCCTCCCTCTCGCCGAGTCTGTAATTCCAGTGAGGCCTTTGCAGCGCCCTGCTTAGAGGGACCGTAGTCAGGGTGTGAGGCTGAGAGTGTCCTGGGGAGGGTCCTGGAGGTCCTGGTCTCCTCTGCTCCCCACCCCTTCCCAGTGAGTTGTAATTCCTGAGCTGGAGGAGGAGGATTCATGCAGACAATCTTCGGCATTTTCTAGAGCAACTTGCCAGACCAAGAGTCCCAGTGGGGATGGAGGTAGTGGGCAGTAAATCCGCCCGGGGCTGCTTCAGTCTGAGTCAGTGTGAGCCCCTGGCTCTTGGGAGGAAAGCCCAGGGACAGGGCTACGCATCCTTCCCGTCAAGGGTTTACTCATTCTTGCTACTCATTGTCTCCATTCCATTAGGAAATGCTTAGAAGGCTTCGCATGTGGATGGAAATGTTCACACTCAAGGCTCCTGTGTGAGCAGCTGTGAGCAGGCAGGCACTCGGGCTTGCTCTGAATCACCCCCACTCCCTCCCCGCGGGCAGAGTCTGATTTGTTCAGGGTCCAACCTCCTCCACCCGGCCTTGGCTTTGTGAGTTGTGATTTGGTCCGAGGTTCCCACTCCCCTCGACAATGAAGCTGGTCAGCCAACCTTCCACGTCTGAAGTTGGTGCCACCTCAGGGTCCTCTGTATGTGAGGCAATGAATCTCTTTATTGTTTAAACCTCTTTGAGTCTGTGTTTCAGTTACTTGTGGCCCAAAGCATCCCAGCTGGTCCTGCACTGAAGAGTGACTTTCTGCTTTTATGGGAGGCTGACCCTGAGCCATGAAACCCTTCATGGTTACGACAGGCCCTGTGGACGCCATCATACCTGGTCCCCGGGGCAGCCCTGAGTGGGGTGTGTGTGGCACCAGCTCCATGTCTCAGATGAGGACAGCAAGGCCGAAGTCTGATCACCCCATGGTGATAGGGCAGGAACGGAAGCCAGGTGGGAGGGATGGAGGACCGCAGAGGACAGCAGAGGTCGTCCTGGGCTCTGACAGCTGAGAGTAAAACTGACACCACGCCTGAGTTGGTGGAAACCACACCTGTGTGGCTCTGGCAAGTTCAGCGTGGCCCGGCATTAGCAGCGGGGTGGGAGGTACTCCCTTAGTAATGACAGCAAGCGGCATTTACTAACTGCCTACTGTGTGCCAAGTACTACTCAGATCTCCCGTAATCCCCAAGGTATCCTGGTAAGATTGTTCCTTATTATTTGCTTTTTCAGGCAAAAAAGCTGAGGTGGGAAAAGAGGATGAGGGAGGGCATCTGAATTGGAACTTAGTTCTGTGAAGGTTTTAACCACTATGCTCAACAAAAATTCTAACCTCTCCACGCAGAACTCTGGCAAATAAGGCCATAGGGTGGAGCTGAGACCCAGTCTGGGACCAGAGGGCGGCATGTTGCTTCATGGTTCAGCAGGCACCCAACCCAGGGTGTGCTTCTGGTCCCAGATGGCCAGCAGCTCCAGGGTGGGACCTTGTCGCCATTCCTCCAGTGCCCCAGGGCCTAGCAGAGTGCCTGCACACAAGAGATGTCCCACTGTGGTTTGTTGAATAAATAAATGAGCGTCTATATGAGTGACTGGATTCTCCCAAGCAGTTGTTCAGAATGAGAAAATCCATCATGGACCAATGGACTTTAGACTAGAGACTCTTGGATTAGAGACGTAAAAACAGGCCCAGGGAAGGACTAAGATCAGGTAGGGGGTTGGGGAAGAGCAGGACTGGAAATTGGACTCCCACTGTCCAGCCCAGTGTGGCCCAAGGCTTCATGTTGTATCTGCAGGGACCCCATGTGGTCAGGAGGTGTGGGGGGAGGGGAAGGAAGCAGTGGATGTGCATGTCGGTGGCGAATGGGATGAGATGGAGGGGGACCTGATACGAGGGGGAAGTTGCCAGGAGCTGTGGTCCCTCTTGGGGTCTCAGTGAAGAGGAGCAGTGGAGGACAGGGCCCTGAGCTGCCCCTGTCTGCCCGGACCTCGCTGGCCATACTGAATGAGGACTTGCCATTGGTGGCCCGCCCCTCAGGCTGTTGTACTGGGAAGATGCTGGGGAAAGGGGCTTTTTACTGAAATTCTTTCCAGTCCCAAGCTGCCAAACCGCAGAAGTCTTGGGGTTGTATCTGGAGCAACGAGATGTCAAGACAGCCTTTGCTCTGGGGTGGAGAGAGGGGCTGGGACAGTGGCCCAGCGAGTTTCTCTGTCCTGAGAGCCCCCAGCATCCTCTGAGCTGACAAGACCAGTGGGAAAGGTTCCGTGGGGCTTGACTTTGTACTGCCAGTGATGAACTTTGCTCAAAAGTGCTCTGTAGGCAGAAAGAGGAGTCGCAAAAAGGCTTTCATGCGCTATTTCAGGATTGCTGGCCCTGAACATTTATCACTTACTGATGCATATAATTTGCCTGATGACTCAGTTTCATATATTTTAGTTTCCAAAGATAAACAGTTTTTGCATATTTCCTGCAAATGGGGGTTATATTTAATAATCTCAGGGTAGGAGGGCTGGGTGCTGGGGACATGGAGCTCGAGGAAGACAGAGGACTCGGGGCAGCTTGGACACAGCTCAGGTCATGGCACACGCTTGGAATTTTGGCAGGAGGTGTTTGGCCTATAAGACCTACGGGAAGAGGGGCAGAAGGCTGGCCCGAAGGTGGGCTGGTTTTGGAGACGGTTGAACTGAGTGGCTACGGCCTCTGGTGCCTGTTTTCGGGTCCACTGGGCTTTGGTCAGGTCCAAGGCTGGGCTGGACATCAGGGGGGGAGCCCTGGGGTTTTGAGCCAAGACAGAGAGACTCTCCTGCTGCCCACAGAGTCCAGACCTGGCCCTGGTCTGAGCACAGGCCATCTCGCCAACCCTGGTCACAAGCAGGTGGGCTGGAGACAAGTGACACGTCCCCTTTAATGGCAGTCAGAACCTTTAACTGGAGCAGTGGGAGGTGGTCTGGATGCTCCAGGAGACAATACTGCCAACAGCAGGGGCAAATGTGGGCTCCAGCACCAGTGCTGTTACTGACTTGGGTGCAACTTGGATGGGGAGTTTAATCAGTTTGAATCTTGACAGTAATATTTATCTGATGGGGCTCCTCAACGGTTGGGATTTATGAGGGAGGGATTTATAGCACGTGTGAGGTCCTGGTTCAATCCCCAGCAGCTCCTTAAAAATAACTAACTAAATAAATAATTTTAAAAAAAGTTGGGATGGTGTATGACATGTAAAAGCACCCAGCACGATGCCTGGCACAGAATAAGGGCTCAGTAAGTGCTTCTACCCTAGATGTGCGCTTAGGAGTGTGTTAAATACTCAGGGTGATTCAAAATGTGCGCTATGGGTCTCTGTCCTTAAGGAGTTTATGTTTAGTTACTGAGGCAGAGCGACCCTCAGGGAGGTTCGGCTGTGATGGTCAAAGAGAGGGTCTGATTAGGTTGTATTCATCAGGACTCTTGGTGGCAAGTGACAGAAACCCGGTGCCAATGGCTTGAACAGATTCTCATAACCAAACCAGACCAAGGGCCGCTTGCTCCACAGGCAGCTGCAGGGGCTCAGGTGACGTTGCTGGGAGCTGGCCCTGCTCCTGCTGACTCTGGGAGGCCTCCATCCTCAGGCAGACCGTCCCCACGTGGTTCCTGGATGACTTCTGGAAGCTCCAGGCTCACTTTGCAGAAGTGCCAATGGGAATAAACACTTCCCTTTCTCTTCAGCCCTAATGAAAGGCTTAGAAAACAAATCTCGTTGACTCAGTTGGCCTCGCTTGGGCCATACACCCATTCTGAACCAGCATCTATGGTGGAGGAGTTACCAGACGGAGTGGGTGGGAGACTGTCATCATTCTTCTTTCCTCCCTCCCGTGCCACCGGACTGGCGGAGCCTGCCACGGGAGGAGTATGCTTCCCCTCCCCCTGACCTTGGGCTTGGCGAAGGACTTGCTCTGGTCCACGGCTTGTGAGCAGATGTGACGTGTGCCGTGTCTGAGCAGAAGCTCTAAGAGATTTAACACTACAGGCTTCCGCCAGCCCCCTTCGTCTTCTCCCTCTGCCTCTACGAGGTGCTGTCCCACACAGAGGCTGCATCCAAGAGTGAAGAAGATGCTGGAACAGAGCCACAGCCAGCTTGAAGCCTACGTGAAATAGCAGCAAGAAATAGACGTTTGCCATTGTAAGTCACTGAGGCCTGGGGGTCATTTGTTACTACAGCCCCACCCAGTCTAGGTTGACTGATACAAACAGGGAGTGGATAGTGGACAGGCAGAAACAACAGACTTGTCCAAAATCTCTGCAAGTTCACAGAGAAAGCCCCCATATCTGGCTTAGGGCTTGAAACAGAGGTGGCCCGTCAGCATTTCATGAGTTTCCTGAAGCTCCGAATGACGCAGCTCAGAAGCTGGTTCTCTAGGCCATTTCTCCGAGGGCCAGATTGAGTCTTGTCCTAGATTCAGTGTTCTCCAAGGACTCTCTTTAAAACACAGTCCTCTTATATTATTTCCTTGCTTAAAATCCCTCAGCAGGTCTCCCCTGCCCCAGGATAAAGTCTCGACCCCCGAGTAGTCCTCCCTTAGTGGTTAGCTATGCTTTGGAGAAAGCTATGGCCAGATTCGAGTGTGTTCAGGGAAGCACAGGAAGGAACTGAGTCTACACGTGTCCCCTGTGCTGGGTAGGGGGAGGCAGCCCAAGATTCCCCCAAGGGCCAAGTCTGAGACTCTGGGGGCACAGGAAGGATCACTAGGTCCCCCAGACTTTCTCATCAGAGGCTGTCTTTTCAGGCGTAGACTGGGGTGTGGTTCCGGGATGGGCTGTGGTTGTAGCCGTGTCCCTGGAAGACACAAGGAGCGTGATCCGCCAGCTGCCAGGGACCGGAGGGCGGCCGGGATACGGCGCTGCCTGGACCGCAGCTGGGCGCCGCTCCTCCATCTGCGGGGCTAAACGCTGTGCTTCCTCACCGCTCCGGGCACTTCACCGCACTGCAGGCAAACCCTTTTCTCTTTCATGACTAGTCCTAGCAACATGATAGCTGTCATCGTCCCTATTTTCCAGATGAGGAGACCGAGGCTGAGAGAAATGAACCAATAGGGCTGAGCCAGGATCCGAGCGGTGCTTGGGCCACTCTGCACTCCTTCTGGCACCTTCTGGGGCTCCCTCCCTGGGGACCCCGCTCCTCCCTGCCATGTGGGTGTTGGCAGATTGGCTTCCTTTCCCGGGGCTGACAGTGCATATTTTAAGTTCGGAGCCTCCTCTGCAGGATAGACACAGCTACTGTGCTCATGTCTGAGCAACCCACGAGTCCGTCAAGACCCAGAGAGACGAGCAAGGACTTAACAGCATCGCTTGGGGAACACAGCTCCTAATTCCAAACTCTGGTCTATGAAAAGCTCAATTCCCGGGCAGACCTGCCAAGGCTGATGTGGCCAGCTGTGGACCATCTGCTGCCCCTTCCCTTGCGGTCACACCCACACGGCCTGGCTCAGCCCCTTTCCCTCTTCCACCTCAGGACCTTCGCATGTCCCCTTCCTTTGTCCTGGAACAGTCTCACCTCTCTGCTCTGCCCCTTCCAGTTCTTCCTACGCTGCCTATCCTGTGAGTTTCACTGTCATTGTCACTTGTTCTGGGCATCCTTCCCTGAAACCCCCTGATCAGAAATTTTTTGTATCTGTCCTTTAAAGCCCTTATCACAAGGGCAACGATTCACATCCTTCCTCGGCCCCTTCATAGGTCATCTCCACGAGGTAGGGGCCAGCACTGTGATGCCCACCTCTGTCCCTACACCTGGCGCAGGTGGCTTTGAGAGCTCTGTGCAGGGTGGATGGATGGGTTTTCCATTTCTTTAATGAGGCCTTGAAACCAACAAGGGTGGGGTCAGTACTCCCACAAGTGCAGGTGATCCCGGGAGGACCCCCGGAAGGCGACCCACATACCTGTCCCCCTGGTGGGCAAAGCCTCTGAAGTGAAAAAAAGAGACCCTTCTTTCTTCTCCCTGGCCCCGACTCAGTCGCACTTCAGAAGCCACTTTGGATGAAATGACCAACTGTGCCTCATGCCATTCCAGGGCCAGCCTGAAAGAGCGTGTCCACAGCCCGAGGAGGGGGATGTGCAGAGGAGAGGTCGCGAGGGGGCCCAGGAGCCCAGTGGGGCTAGCGGGGGCTATGGGCCAGCTCTCCCTTGGAATGTGCCTCCCTTGTTTAGAGGTGCCCCAGGGCGGGGAGAGCCCGGTGGTAAGTGTGGGCCAGGGGGGCTGGGAGAGCCGGGGCTCTGTGAGGGGGAGCCCCGCCCAGCCTTGTCCCCTGGCAAAGACGCCGGGACGTGATCAAGGACAGAGGGGGACATGATCAAGAAAGGCTTGTGGACAAAAGCTGCCTTCAAGAAGGAAAAGAAGGGGAGGGAGGTGGCGGGGCACAGGAATCACACTGACTGTGCCTCCCATGTGCCAGACAGCTGGAACACGGACGCCTTTCTCATGGGGAAAACTGAGGCTTCAAGAAGCCAGTTCTTTTACTGTGGCCAGCCCGCTGTGAGGGGCTGCCGGAGATGGGACGATAAAGAGACACTCGCGGGTGAAGTCCGGCAAGTTTACGCCGGACGTGCTCTTTCTGCCCCTTTACACCCTCCCCTTCCTCGGCAGACCCGGGACTCAGCACGCCTTCTCAGCTGTCCCACCAGCTGGGAAGACTGCCTGGGCTGGCCTCTACTCCAGTGACAAACTGGGCTCTTTTTTCGGGGGGGTGTTTGTGCTGAAAGAGCCCTAGGGGAGGAGGCACTGCGGTGGGCTGGGACACATGGGGACCATGGGTCAGGGTGCGGACAGCCATCGCCCAACTCTGACCCGCTCTCAAATTCCTGCAGAGAGCAGGAGGTACTTGCGTGGCCCCCGCAGGAACCGATTCTGGTCATCTGGCTGCAGCCCGTTGTGTGAGGTGGAGGAAGATCCTGAGGTCCAGTGTCTCCATGGCAGTGAGACCAGGGAGGAGGCCCGACAGCTGCGGAGGCCCTCTCACTGACCTCTCAGAACCAGAGTCCCCTGTTCACCACACCTTCGCCCCGCAGCTCTCACAGCGCAGGACTGTGTTGGACTCTGGGAATCCATGAGGAAGCAAGACCCATCACGCCCACACAGAGCTCCCCGTCTGGTCCAGGAGGCACATTACAGTGCGACGAGTGGGTGTTCAGGGGTCACAGCAAGGGGTTACCCCCCACCACCCTCGCTAGGCATCCAGGAAGGCTTCTTGGAGGAGAAGACACTGGGCCACAGAGGTCTCATGAGCAAAGTCTAGAGGTGGGAGGGAACCTCGGCCCTCGAGTTCAAAGCACACGGGGCTGGTACTAGATCACAGCACGGTGGGAGCTTCTGGACCACGTTGGGGTTGGATAAGGTGTGACCTCAGCCTGAGAAAGAACCTGCATCACCGTGCGTGTCTGCAAACCTGAGAGATGGTGCACGTCAGTCTGATTTCCCCTGAACTGAGAAGAGCCCTCAGCAGGAGAGGCCGCGGGAGGCACCGGGCACGCTGGTTCCAGCCCGCGTCAAAGAAGCGCGGGGCTCATCAAGGACATGCTTGCATTCTGCTTGAAAGAGTCACACTCTCTGTCCAGACCCTCCTTCCATCTTGCAGATGCCCAAGGCGTGTAGGGACCGCTCCTCTCCTGCAGGGCCTGGCAGACGTCGCGCAGAAAGCCCGGGATAGGGGCGGTGTGGGCGCTGCAGCTCTGGAGGAATGAGGATTCTCCTGGAGAGGCTGAGGGGACTGGCGGGAGCCCGAGGAGCGGGCTCCAGGCCCAGGGCTGGCCAGCGGGGCACGGGGAGACTGGGGAGGAGCGCTGGGGTGCCGGGCAGAGGGGCAGCTTTGGCCCCCAGGCCGGAGGACATCAGGGCACGTGTCTCTGGACTGCTCTCTGCTGTCCCCACCGTGGGTGACGTGCCTGGTTCCCCAGGCAGCGTGATGCAAGCGGCTCGGAGCCTGGAAGGTGGAACACGCCTGCCCAGGGAAGAGGGGGCGTCTGCGCTCCGCAGCCGGGCAGCCCAGGGCCAGTCGCCTGACTCCCTGAGCCTCAGTTTCCTTCTGGGGAACTTGGGGGTGACGATGTGTGACTGGTGGGGGTGCGGGCAAAGATTAGAGAGGACGACAGGCCGCCAGGTGGCCCTGAGAAGCACCTGGGTGCCTCCCACAGTCACTGCCATCATCTTCCTCACGGGCCCCAGGATTCGGAGCAACCATGGTTATCACTGTCCTCTGCCTTCGTGGTTTTTCAAAACACGTTCTCGCCTAAAGGAGTTATCAGGGGGAGCTGAAGACCCCTCGTCCCCCGTCATGGGCCTCCTCACCCCTGCTGCCCCTATGGGGTCAGAGTGCCGGGGGCTTAGGATGGGTTCTGGCCCACGTGCCTGCTTCGGGGGCTGGGCCTTGTCCAGGGCTGTGGGTCTTGTGTTGGGTGTATATATATATATATATTTACATGAGGTACTGGAGATTGAACCCAGGACCCTGTGCATACAAAGCACACTGTCTACCACTGAGCGCAACCTACACCCGATGGCCTGCAGTTAGCGCGGGCCTGCATAGAGATGTGTGCTTCGGCTTTGCTGAATGGAGGCAAGGACTGAGGTCTCAGTGAGCGAGGGGGAGATGTTACAGCCTTCCTGGAGGCCCTGGAGGGGCTGCTCCTTAGTTCTTCCTACTTTGGCAGCTCCCAGGTTCTTCTTTGGCTGTCCTCTTGCTGGCTCCTTTGTGGATGGGGAGAAAAATGACCCATCTTATTTCAATCCAAGCTTCTGCTCCCCTTTCCATGCCTGTCCGGCTGGCCACCCTCTCTCCAGCCTCCCGTAGGCCCAGTCCCGTCTGACCCTGAGCTACTGGGCTTCTGGCTGGGAGGGATCTGGGAACCCCCTCCCCTGCTGCCCGGAGATCTGGGTGCCCGTGGAGAATACGGGGCGTTTGGCAGCCGCCCTCCCCAGTCTGTCCCAGCACCCCTGCCCCCCAGCATGCTGCCTATTATGTGGTCACAGGCTTTTGACTATGTCATTTTTATCGATGTTTTTCTTCTGACTGTAAAACTGCTATGTGTCCATTGTGGGAAATTTGGAAAACACACAAAACGACGAAGAAGAGAACAGCAGCTCGCCACGGTCACCACTTCGGCGTGTTGAATTTGTGCTGTGACTGCATCTCTTTGCTTTTCTCGCTTCTGTTTGCGGAGGTTTCCTCAACTTCGCCTTCTAAGCTGTCTACTGAGTTTAAAATTTCTTTAGTCAAGTTTTCAATGTCTTAGGCCCTTTTCTTGCTCTCTGGTTGTTCCTTTTATTGTTGTTGTTTTGTTAGCATCCAGATTTATTTACGGATGCTGTATTTTCTATGATTTCTGTTGCTGTCTCTTTATAATTTTCTTCTTTTTTCTACTTTTCTGTTAGAAGCTTTTCTCCAGGTCTGGTGATCATGTGTGGTGATCCTTGGCTGTCCAAATGTAGTTAAGAGTGAGGCACTAAAAAGCGAAGTGGAAGCTCTGGGTGCAGGGGCAGGGCCTGTGGGCTGACATTGCCTCATAGAGGATGACTGGGTGGCCATCTGGCCATTCTTTTGGGGGTTCCCAACTATCAGTATCTGTAGATCTTTCCTCTTGGACAGGGTCCTCAAAGGGGAATTGCCAGATCTCCTACTTGGGGTGGGGCTGTGTGTGGAGGGCAGGTGGGGGTATAAGTCCTGCTGCCAAGAATCTGAAGCAAATGAGGAGAAGGGGCCGAGTGTCCACCATGTTCTCTGGGCAAAACTTCTCTTAACCCCTAACTTTCAGTAGGGTCTTCACTTGAGCACCTGCGGCTGTTGAGTCACACCCTGGTCCATTGTCACACAAAGTGAAGTTTCTTCCAGTCTTCTCCTGGGGCGGGAGTGGCAATTTCACAGGAGCACAGGGTGGGGGTAGGGGAGGATATCTGGTGGTAGGGTGACTAACTAGGGACCACCTTGGTTTTAGCACCAAAAGTCCTACATCCTGGGAAATCCCTCAGGCCCAGGTGACCTGTCTGGTGGTCTTGCTGTCCTTACACTGGCTGTCCACCAGTCCTCTGTCTTCAGTCCCATCTGATCCTCTAGGCTTCAGTTGTCCTTCGTCCTTCTGGCTCTTGGGCCTGGCTGGGCTGCTGGGTGGGAGGGGCCTGGCTTGCTTCTTGTTGCCCACCCTCCTCCCCATCCCTTGAAATCAATTATGTTGTAGCTCTCTGGTGTGAGAAGTCAATTACCACCGATCCATCAACCATCCATCTTCCAAAGTTTTGTTGACATCTCCTATTGTCTGGGTGATTATTCCTATATTCTTTGTTCTTATGAGTTTTTAGCTGTTTTGTTCTGCTGCCATCATTTAGATGGGGTTCCTGAAACCAGAGTAAAAGCACGTGTTTTACTTCTGCTTAGTGCAAGGCCCTCCATATTTCTAACTTTGCTACCATCCATTGGACTCTCAGCTCTGGGGCTGACCACCACACCTCCTCCCATCCTTACCCACTAGCTCCAATAATTTATAATACAAAGTCTCTTTTAAAACTGCAATTCCACAATTGCTGAATTTTAGCTCCATATTTAAATGGATCCAGTCCCTGCCACTGGTGCTTTCAAATACTGCTTCCTTTCCTGGTTTTTATTTGAACTGGGTGGTTTCAATGACAAGTCAGTTTTTTTTTTTTAATTAAGTTTGGGAATATCCCCTGTTACCATTGTACTCAAATAGCATCTTTTCGGTTATAATTCTCCTGGCTGCTCTAGAACCCTGCAACTACTTCTCTGATGCTTTCTAGCCTTGAACATGGCTGCAGACAAGTCTTCGGTCAACTAGATTTTTTTTTCTTTGGGGGTCTGTCTTGGCCTTCAAAGAACTCATTTTTATCCTTGATGTTCTAAAGTTTAAACAGTGTTTCAGTGTTGATGGCTCTGAGTTAAGTTTTTCTGGAACATTAAATATATGTCTATTCTTTGAGCCACTGGAAAAGTTACCCATTTTAGAGAAATTTTCTTGTATTACTTCTTTAAATGCATCTTCTGTTTTGTTTGTTGGATTGTTTGCTTCAGGGGCGAACATCGATTACCTTGATCTCTATTCCATTTGCATCCACTGATTTTTCTCAAGCTTTTCCATTATGTCAATAGTTTCGCTTTTGAGCTTGGTCTTCTGTTCCTTGTTGTTTAAAAGTGAGTTCTGGCTCTTGTAGTGATGTTTTTGCTTTAATCTTTTCCCTTAGGTCTGAGCAATCTCCCTTTTCATCTCTTCCCATTGTTACATTATCTTGTTTTTCTGCTTTTGTTTTATTGAGTTACCATGCTCATTAGTTGTTCAATAATGAGGAATTTCCTTCTCTTCCCAGAGTAACTTTTCCCTATGAGCCATGATATTTGTTTTTCTGTCTCTCTGTCCTTTCCTACACCCACTTCCCTGAGGGTTGCCACATAGGTGCCACGTTAATGTTGTCAGATTTCCTCCACTGGGGCAGCTCTGCTGTCCCAGGTGTCGTGTGCTCTGTTGGAATGCACTTGGGGAAATACCTGTGGGTGTGTGGGCGACCTCTTGGCTCTTCCCCCGGTGTATTTGAGTCAGTTTGTTTTCTCTTCCAAGCTTCAGTCTGAGGGTGTGTGGAGTTCTGTGCACTTTTCTGTGACTGGAGGACGGTGGGGAATGAGGGACAATTCAGCTGAGGGAGCAGGAAGTCTTTGTCAAGACGCAGGGGCTCCACCTCATGGTCTGTGATTATGTAAAGGTCCTCTGCTAGAGTCTGCTTCCTTAGTTGTGGGGTAGGTCCCTTCCCAGGATGGGCTTCCGATGGTTCTCCAGTGTGGAGTGGCCAGGAGGGTTCCTTTCCATTTAGTTGTGGGGCTCCTTCTAATACTGTTTCCATCAGGCCATTAGGGATTGGGGCTGAAGAAGGGAGTGGCAAGTGGACTCTTAGGGTGAGATCCTAAAGAGAGACTGGGGCAGGGATGGGAGAGGCCCTAGGGGCTGAGCATTCGGATGCCTAGGCCCGAGGGGGTTGTCCAGCTGGCCAGCATCCACTCTGTTTTAAATCTTTTCAATACCCCTTGCTTGGGCCCCATCACTGAGAATGGCCCATGGGTGGTCAGTATCCTGGCATGTGCCTGGTCTAGGATAACTCCCTGGAGGGGCATCATTTGGATGCTCAGAAGCTGTGGGAAAGCAGGGGACCGACTCCAGCCCATGGCGGGGGGCTGATGTGCTGGGTAGGCAGTCTGGGCTCCAAGACTCAACCCCTCGCAGGCTGCAGCTCTCACACCTCGGGTGCCGTATCGCCCCTTCCCCCTCTCCTGTGAAACTCACAGGCCTCTGCAGGCTTCCCTGGTCTATTGGACCAGCCTGACGACGGAGGAATGGTTAGCCCCGGTACACCCATTACAGACCCCAGCCACCCAGAATGAAGAAGGATGTGGCGAATCCCCCGACTCCTCTGAAAGCGGGACCTAGACTTCAATGCTCCTTCCCCTGGGAACTGATTCCAGAAGCTCAGAGGGAATGGCGCTCCCCTATGGTCCTCCCCTCACCCCCCTGCTTTTTTCTCCTCCATGGCACCTACTGCTCTGGGCTGTAGCTGCCGATCCACGTGTCCATCTACACCTCCAAGTGCAGGTATGTCCCCAGTTCACTCAGTGCCCAGCATATAGTACGTGCTCATTAGATGCCTATTGAACAAACAGATGACTTCATTGCAAATAAGCGGGCCTCCGCATCCTCACCAGGGCCTCTGTATCTGCCCCGCTCCCCCCGAGACCACATCCACGGGGGCACACCTTCAGAGAGTGGGCGATTTTAAGGCTAATAGGCTTCATTCATAATTACATAGTTAAGTAAAATTTATGTTTGGTGGAATTAGCCGAGCTCCCTGAGGGCAGCATAAACCAGAGAGATGCTTGGTTTCAAAGTCCCGTCTCCCCATTTAAAATAGTTTGTCATTCTTTCGTGGCGATGGTTAAGGGCTCCTGGAGGCACACGGATGCTTATTTACTGATCCACAGATGACGGATGGTCTATCCCTGCTTTGTTTGGAAGGGAAAACTTGAACAGCTTGTCTGCACCTCTCCACTCGGACATTAAATCAACATGGCTCTATTAGTGGCCTTGGGATGCCAGCTGAGCTGTCTCTGAGCCTGTCACCGTGATGTCTTCATCTGTAACCAGAGCAGACGTGAGCTCCTGGCAGCTTCAGGAGGTGACAACAAATCCAATTAGCTCCTCTCCACGGCTCCGCAGTACTATCGCGAGGCGGCCTGACAGGGAGGGTGGCTGCGGTACCCCGCACAGTGGGGCGTGGGTTCGCAGGAAGGAGGGAGAGGGATGGGAGGGGCGGGGGGGGGAGGGAGAGAGAGAGGAAGGGGAGGGAACAAAGGGACCGAGCTTAATTGTTGGAGTGACTTTCTGTGCGCGGAGAGGCCTCGCGCCAGAACGGCCTGAAACCAGCCAGCCCCTCTGGGGCTTGGATGCTTGACAAGGCCACCGGAAGCCCAGCTGAAAGAGGAAGTCCCTACTTTGAAACCTTGCTTGTCTTGGATGCTGGTTATGTTGGGGGACGATTCACTCTCCGAATCCCTTCCTCCTCTGCCTCCTTTCCCCCTTCTCTCCTGCTCCTGGCTCTGTGCATGGTCCAAAAAAAGACAGAACTTTTGGTGCTGGAGGATGGTGAACATAGGGTATCTCCTTGGTCAGGGTGGGGCCCAGAAGACAGAGCTTCTCTCTCGGAAGTGATGGAGGTGGGGGTGAATGCATGGTGAGGGCGCAGGGACATAGCAAGGGCAGAAGGTGCCAGAAGGAAGCAGTGGGGGACTAGGTCATAACTTCAAGCCTCCAGTGGGCGTGGAGGAGGAGAGCGCTGGTGCAGGCACTCGGCGGCTTGCTGTGAGTGTAGACGCTGGGGAGGATGACAGGGAAAGGAGAAAGGAAGGAGAAAAAAGAACAACCTCCCCCCAAAGCCGAAACTTAAGCCAGCTCATCAGGCTGAGCGCTCACGAAGTTTTCTGAATTTCTGGGAGGAACACAATGTGAACAGTTTCTTGGGTCACTGATTTCTTAAGAACGACTCCTCCTCAGGGCCTGGGACCTTCCCGGCCGTCTTCCAGGCCCAGATGCCCTTTCTGGAGTCAGGTCTTCTCTGCGCTCCAAGAATAGCCAGAAATGGTGGACAAGGGGAGGTGGGAATGAGGACCCTTGAGACCTCAGAAAGAGAGGGGCCAAGAAAACAGGGCAGGAGAGGAAGGAGGAAGGCGTCCCCTGAACTCTGCTGTAGACGTGGACGGAGATGAACAGAGAGGTCTGCTCGTCACGGCCCCGCCCTGCTCACGGTAAAAGGCTTGAGTGATGCGGCAGACGGGGTGATGGAGCCAGGAGCCCTCACCTGAGCTGCCCACCAGCTGGGCGCCCTTACACCCTGGACTCACCCTCTCTGAGCTTCCCGTTTGCGCTTCAGCAAGAGTGAAGAAGGGCAGAGTCCTCCTCGGGAGGCTGCTGGAGGGAACTATTGAGAGAACATCGGACAGGTACTCAGGTGTGTTCCTTCCCTTTTTTGGCCTCATCTTTCTGGTATCTTTGGGAAGCGCCAGGTTGGGGAAACAGGTCCCTGCCTGCAGAAGCCAGGCCTCAGGAATGCCTTCGGAGTTTCAACCACATGAAACGGGCCAGAGCCCCTTCCAGGAAAGGGCTCAGTGCATGGACTCCTTCCCGGGAGAGGCAGCGAGCAGGAATTTGCATCCGTCGCCTGACGGAGCCAGCGGGAATGGAGTCAGTGGCTAATGGCTGGCAGCGCCGTGGTCTCCGCTGCCAGCTCGCCGGTGGGGCTGTCGCTTTCTGCCACAACCTGATCCCATCTACCTGTGGGGGGCTGGCAGCAGCAGGGCCCTTGCAGGAGCTCTGGACGGGGACGAGGCAGGGAAGAGGGGAAGCGGCCGGGGAGCGGCTTTGTGGTCCTTCTTTCAGAAGCAGGTTGTGGTGAATGTACATGATCACAGTCCAACTCATTCCAGATTAATTGGGCAGGATATGGAGGCATCTGGCTGGTGCAGAGAGCAACCAAAGATTCCGCGTGCGCTGGAGCACCGGACGGCTTTTGGAACCAGCCCAGTGCTGCCAGGCACAATTATTTTCAGCAATGTCTTTCTGCCACTGAAACTTAGGACTGTGGACTTTGGCACGTGAGCTAAGTGCCGATTTGCAAGCTCACACATTGACACGATCCTTGATGCAAGATGTTGTACCGGGGCTGAATGGCAGGGAGACGGACCCCCACCCGCTGTCACGTGGTGGTTGGGCGTGTTTGGAGAGAGCAGTGTGCGCGTGTGTGTGTGTGTGTGTGTGTGTGTGGAAGGGGTGAGAATGAGGCTGGGGGAGTTAGGGACCAGCTTACAAAGGGTCTTACAGGCCAACTGGAGAGTTTGGACTTCAGCCTATGACAGTGAGAAAGACTTGCACGTCTCAGCCGTCAGTCCCTCCCAAATCTTGCATGGCCCCCAAGACCCTGTCAAAGGGCCCTGGGTCCTCCCATTGTGCCATTTGCTATCTCCCATAGCTTGTAATTTGTAATTTGTAGGGCAGTTCATTCTTTCTCTGCTATTGCCATGAGGCTTGCTTGAGAGAAGAGTGGCGTTCAGCCATATCAGTTCCCTGGCACCCAAAACAAGGCAGACACGTTAGACCCTTAGTCCATGTTGGTGGAGTGGGCCGCCCTTGATGGGAGAAATACGACCAGGTCATCAGCCCCAGGGTGGGGACCTGGACCAAGGAAACCCCATGGATAAAACTTCAGTGGTCCCGGTGAGAGATGAGGAGGCTTCAGCTTGAGGAGAAGAGGTGGAGAGGAGGTGTTGTATAAGAAAGATATTTAAGAAGTTGAATTAACAGGATTTGGCCACTCTTTCAATGTGAGGCACCAGAAAGAAGGAGTCCAGGATGACTCCACATCTCCATTTAGGTGGTGGATGGTGGGCACCCGGGCAAAGGAGGAGCAGGCATTTGGGAGAGAGAAGAGCTCAGCTGCGGGTCGACGGAGGCTGCAGGTGTGCCTCTGGGACATCCTGGTGGAAAATACCCTTTGGATCCATAAGTTTGGACCTTCAGGAGGTACCTGGGTTGGCATTAGATGGGTCATCAGTGGTGGCCATGGAGGAGCTTGGGCCAGAACACCCAGGGAGTGGCTGAGGGTTGAGATGAGAAGAGGGGGCGGGGGGAAGGTAGCAGCTGAGACTTGGGAAGAGGAGCCTGCAGGGGACCTGAGGAGGTGTGGCTGGAGAGCTGCAGGGAGAGCAGGTGTGAGCCGCGGTGACTCAGAGCCAATGAGCAGAGGGTTCAAGGTCAGGGAGGGGATGGGCGAGGCCTGAACAGCAGCCTTTGGGTTTGGTGCAGGTGGTCCCTGGAGACCTGGCTGTGCGCTGTGGATGGGGTCTGGGGTGGGGCGCAGCCAGTGGCAGTGGACTATGGGGCACCTCTTGGTCACCAATGTGGTGCCACTTAGGACCACTGATCACAGTGGCACCTGGAGCCATGGCTGCACTGGGAGGTGAGGAGGGCTGGCAGTGGCCCTTCCTGGGGCCCCTCCGTTCCCCAGGGCCAGACAGAAGCACTGGACCCAAATCCTGGCTCTCCCACCTACTGGCTGGAGACCTGGTGGTGCCTCGTAAGATCTCTGAGCCTCGGTTTCCCTCAGGTTGGGGACTGAGTGGGGATTAAGTGAGAGGACACAGCCCCACGCCTGTGGGCGCTCACTGCTCCTCAGAACCACCAGTGAGGTGGATGCCATCATCCCTCGTGCTTTCTAGATGAGAAGTGGAGGCTCCAAGAGCTTAGGGGCTGGGTCCACAGCCATGCGCTCAGGACGCAGCAGGTCTGAGCCTAGGCGGCCTGACTCCAGAGCCCAGCACTGAACCGGGTGCGGGAGGCCTTCAGGGCCTCGGCGCGGCCGCTGCTGCTGGATACAGAGCCAGCAGGTGTGTGAGGGGGGCAGCCGGCCGGCGCTGTTCTAGGGAGAGCTGCGTGTGGCCCGAGCCGCGGGGTTAGACAGAAACCCTTCTCTGCGCGGGTTTTGCACCCACTCTGGTCCTGTGGATAGAGGCCCGCGGCCTGCTCTGCCCCAGGGGGCCTTCTTGGCATGACTGTAGCCTCAGGGCTCCCACCTCCTTCCTGAGACATAAAAGGGCCAAAGCCATACCATTCCCGGGGACTTTTGGATCAAGTGGTGTCACCTCATCTTTCCATTCTCCCTGCGGTTCCCTCCTCCCGCTTCCTTCATGAACCAGCGCTTGATTTCTGTCCTCCTACCTCCCTCCCCTCTACATGGTGGTGCTGGGGAAGAACCCTGGATGGGGACCTGGCGCGACGGCCGGGGCCAGGGCGTGCTATGGGCCTCCGGAGATGGAGGCGTGTGCAAGGTGCTGGGGAGCCTGGAGGAGGGGAGGGGTCCTGGGCAGGGCCTGTGTTCCCAGGGTCGGGGCACAGTCCAGGCGGCAAACACACCACGGGTGAGAACATGGACGGGCAGGCACGTGGCATGCGTTTGGGGAGCCGAGAGCAGTTAGGACAGGGTGGGTCCATCCTCGTGTGGCCTCCTTAGGCTCTCATCCTTCCCACCCCATCAAGACGTCCTGCCCCCTCTAGCCCAGAACAAGGACCACACTGATGTCCTCGCTGGAAGGAATTCCATAGACTTGTCAATTCAGAGAATCCCAGCAGCACATTCCGAGCCCTCTCCACGTCTGGTCTAATGCAGAGGTAGCAAGGCAGTGGGAAGGGAGGACAGAAGCCCTGGGCTCCAGACTAGGAAGCGGAGCCTGATCAACGTGGCGGTCCCTGGCAAGAGCAGGTTGGAGTCCAGGAGGTCAGAGAGCGTTGGCAGGAGACCCCAGAGGTGGGTCTGACCCCAGGCAGGGCAGCTTTCCTTCTCCATGTTTCTTTCAGCTTGCTATGGATGGAGACCCCAGGGCCTGCGGATATTAACTCTGTTGGGGTGGAGGAGGTGGAAGAAGCCACAAAAGCACAGCAGAGCGGATAATTCAGGGGAGGAGCAGAATTTTCAAGAGCAGCTTCTCACTGGGTCTCCATGATGGCAGAAGCCATGGTTGTTGGGTCCCTGGTGTGCCCCCAGTGCCTTGTAGGGCACCAGACACATGAAAAGTGCTCAATCCCTATTCACCCAATGCGTCAATGGACAAACGTTGATCCACTGAACCACACACTCGCCTGGATGGCAGTAGCCGCTGCTTTGCCCATAAAGTCTAAAAGGATGACCAGTACCAGTGTTATCCAGACAACGCCAACAGCCTGTGGCCTTTCTGACAAAGAGAGTTCATTGCAAGAATGAACAGAAATGGGCAACAGTTAAAAAGTATAACAAAGCACAGAGTGTTCACACTCTGTGTGCAGGGGTATTTCCATGGGAAAGCGGGTCCTACCTCAACTCGTGTTGCTAATCTTTCTTCAACTTTCTGCAAATCCCCCTTGCCCACTTCCCCTCCTTTATCTTCCTCCTTCATGGCTCCCTCTTGTCAAGTTTATATCTTTATTCTGAAATGATGATGTGTTGGATATCAAAGGTATCGATTGGACATATCTATTCACCCGTCTTTCTTCTCATTTAGAGACGCAGCATCCTCATTGGCCCAGCCACAGCCCCACCTCCACCCATTCTACCCCTGGTAGCCACGAAATCTCATCTAATTAATGCGTATCCCCTCAATTTCATGCTATATCTGTGTAAGTATATGCACTATTTATACAAATAATATACAGTATTATTTTTGTACTTAAAATACTTCCTTAAAATTGTATTATCCTATACGTTCAATTCTATGGGTTGTTTTTTTGCCAGTCATCATGCTCTTTGATTCATCCAAGTTGTAAATAGAGACTGAGTTCATCTTATAAATTGCTGTACAGTTTTCTAACGCACGAACATGCCATTTTTAATCTACATCTTCTCCCAATGACAGTTTTTATTTTCGATCTTGCCATAACCAATGAGGCTATAATGAAGATTCTGGTCCCTGTCCGTTTGCATGAGTCTCTTTGGGGTGTCCATTGAGAAATGGAGATGCTGAGTTGTCCAAGGTGTGTGGTGGATGGGAAAATGCAGCCATACTAGTTTGCAGTCCTCCGACCTCTTGTCTCTTGGTTTGGCCTTGGGACTGGCTTTGACCAACAGGCTCTACCTCTGGATGGACGGAGCGGCATCAGCTCGTGTGGCCTTAAGCAGATCGCCTGCTTGGCTCACCCCCGGCCACCAGCAACTTGGCTCCTCTGCTCTTGACTGTCCTGGCTCCTCCTGAGGGGCAAGGTCACTTCTTAGCGAGAACAGCTGTCAGCCCAACACACTCTCCCTGGACAGACCATCCAACAAGGAGAAGATAAAAGAGGCAGGGCAGTTTTTATAGCCCATCGCACCTCCCAGCCCACCGTGGCGAGAAGAAGCGTGAGGAGGGGAAGACGGTCCTGAGTGCGGCTTTGTTCTACCGATTTCTAGGACTTTCTTCTCCAGAGTCCTTTGGCCCTTCTGAGAATGTCCATGATGCCTGACAGTGTTCCCTGGGAAGGACCAATGCTCCCCACACGTGCTGGGCGTCAGGTCAACCAGGCGTGTGACTAGGCACCTCCTGGCGGAGAAATTAGAGGCATCTGAGAAGATGCATCTCGGAAGGTCAATTTTGAACCTCCCTTTAGCTCTTTAAAACTCTCCTGCATCCAAGGAATTGTGAAATTCAGCCTCTTGGGGCCTTTCCTGAGATGCCTCGGAAGTTCCTGGACCATTCCCACTGGGTCCATCATACCTGGATCCACGGCCACAGGAGATGCCAGTTCAGGTCCCGCCACCTCCGAGTCTGCTTCCGACCTCGGGTCTGTCCAGGCAACCCTGCCAGACACGGTCACATCACTTGCAGCAGGCAGTGATGTCACTGCTGCGCCAAAGTAGGGTTCAAACTAAACATGACCCAACCCACAGCATGAAATGCCACCAAGACAGCAGCCCAGCTTGTAAGTGTTGCGGGAAAGCCCTCTTCTGTTGGAAAGTCGGATAAAGTTACCAGTCTCTTGCTTTTCAAGATCGTTTGGGAGAAATTAAAATCATGACACACATACAAAGTCTCTCTCCCATCCACACTGTCTTCATGTTCTACCCAGTTCTCGCTACGATGTGCTCATCTGGGCATCTCTCCAAGCCTGGGTTCCTCTGTTTCTATGCCAACTGATGAAATCCGACCCTCCACCTCCCCAGGGTCAGATGAGGGGTGAATTGGCTTCCTCAAGTCAACTTCCTCCGACTGCAAGTCCAAGAAGGGCGTCCTCACACCCCACCGTTGTCCCCAGGCCCCGCCTCCGCACAGTTCCTGGGCTTTTAGGCCTCTTCAGGACGCCCTCCAGCTGTGCACTGATTCATCAACAACCAGATCCGAGAGCCGAGAGGAGCCCACGGCAGCAGCCTGACCATCTCTGCTGGCCCTGCTGTGTTCCTCAAGTCAAAGCAGTGCCCTCAGGGCACCCACTTTCAGAGCCTAGATCATCGGTCCCAGAGAGGAAAATTTTCCAGCTGGTGTGTCTGGGAGGAGATGAATGTGCTCAAAGAGCACAGATGTGGGCAACCCCTGTGACACTGGCTTTGATGCCAGTCCCTGGGACTGCCCGTCTGTGGGCCTTAAATGCAATGGTTAGGAGTTTATCAGCAACAAATTGATTCAAGGTCCCTGCTGTCTCATTGGAAAGATTCTGTTCCCTCAGGGAAAACCCCACCGTTCCGGGACAATGGCACCCAGAACACGTGGTGGGACTTCGGACTCTCTAGGCTGTGACGCCCGAGCTTCCAGGCTGGGGCCGCCATCTTCCTCATTGTTAGTCTTCATTTCTCCTGGGGAACAGGGTCCCCCGTGGGCCACTTGGTAGACCTAAATCAAGCCGCCAGCCCTCCCTGGGACCGCCCCTTGCCTGTTCTCCTGGTGGGGTGGGGGCGGTCTCCGGGGCCGGCTCTCCAGCCCCTGCGGGGGTCCTGTGAAGCCCTGCCTCCACTCCACTTCCCCTTGGGATCCTGCCAGCGGTGGTGACATTTCCTCCCATTGCCCCGTGTGCCTCATTGTTGGAGGCTGGAAATATTTGACGACATTGCCGAACGAAGCCTGTGCTCTCAGAGTCCCAAATGGGAGCCAAAATTCTTCCACCTGCTGGGCGTCCCTTCCCTTCACACCCCACCTCCCCCGCTGCCTTGCCGCCCTGTCTCCCACGATTTCAGGGAGCATCTCCACACACATGGCGCCCCAGTGGCCCAGCACGGTCATCTCTCTTTCAGGCCATCCAGCCCCGGCCCCATCTCCCCCGGGTCCAGCCCTCTGTGGCTCCAGTGCAGGTCCAGCTAGCTCGGAGGACTCCAGCTCTCCCGTTGGCTAGAGTCCTCAGTTCGCTGAGGCTGCCACAGTTCGCTGGCCTTTTCTCGTCCCCATAGTTCTTGTCTGCACTGCACGATACAAGGCTTTTCAGCTGGCTCCGTGTTTCCTTGAGTTTCTGGGGATGTCCCCGCCAAGGAGAGGTTCTTAAGGGGTAGTCTCCTGTCCACAGGGCGTCCCGGGTGCTGGCTCCTCCCTCCCCACCCCGGGGCCTTCGTGCTGACTGTAGGGGTTACACGTGACTTTGACGCTTCCTGCTTGTTATTTGGACGCCTGCCTTTCAAAGCCAAGCCGTGCCTCTAGTTAGGCTGCTTCCTCTGGGCAACTGATCTGGGTGTCGACAAGACTCAAGGCCACAGCATCTCTCACCCTCCCTGCCCCTCCTCAGACTTCCATCCATCCTCCTGTCTGGCGCAGGCGTGATGCCCAACGAGCAGATCTGGAGCAAGTACAGGAATGGACAAGGGAGGGCGATGCGAGCATCTCAAGATGGCCCAGAGCGGATGCGGGGTGTTCTGTCTCCTGGCCAGGGCGCAGCCCGGGTGGGGGGCACTGGCAGACAGTGGCCGAGGGGCAGCCAGGGAGGTTGGCCTGGCTCTAGACCCGGCTCTGGCCATCACGTGCTCTGATCAGCGCTGTGCCGGGCCGCCCGCCCTCCCTTGAAGCCGTGGGAGCTGGAGCCCACCCCGAGCCCAGCCGGGGGAGGGAAAGAAAGAAACTCTCTTGCCAGCTCGTTCTTCCCTTTTACGGTTTTTGGCCCTGCCCCCTGGTGCTCACACAGCCGCCATCTGGCTCTCTCTGCTGTGGCCCAGCCCCCGCAGGCTCCTGGGCCTTCCTGGGAGGGGCTGTTTGCTGCAAAAACCCAGGGTCTGGGGAGGGGGGGTGGGCCGGGAGTGGGGAGCAGCATGTGGCACGCCAGGCTGGAATCTCTGAAATTCTGGGACTGACTCCCCAGCCGGGTCCCTGGCTGGCCTCTGCCGGCTCCTGCGAGGGTTAGGCCTCGGTTTCCTTCCCAGAGCTGTGCATGGAGCAGGCAGGTCCCCATCCTGCATCTCAGCCCAGGGGAGCCATCTTCGTCTTCGGGGCCGCCGAGCTACCCCTGGGCCTGCAGTCAGCAGGAGGCATGCTCAGAGCCCCACCTCGTGGGCTGACAGCTTTTATGGACGCCCCCCCCTTCCATCCTCCCCTCGCACACATTCCCCTGATTTTATTTTTAAGGAAATAATAACAACAGCGATTAGCTATTCCTTTGTATGATTCCAATAAAGGAATCACTTAAAGGGCCCGGCTCGCTGCAATCGCCCCTTCTCATCCTCGCTGGGAGGCGCTGGCAGAAAGTTTGGGAGGAGGACAGCCCGCCGTGATGCAGGGGCTCACCTCGGGGCGTCGCTGCACCCCGGCCGCCCACCTTCCAGGGTCCCGAGCCCCGCGTGGTGTGGCCAGGAGGGGCTCAGACACACCACTCCAAAGGTGCCACAACGAAAATTGACAGACGAGCTAACAGATCAAACACGACACTTCAAAGGGAAAAAGAGCCATGGATGTAGCTGGGTGGCACCGCAGTCCCCAAACACAGGGACACAAAGGCTCCTCCCTGCCCAGGGCTCGGCCTCTGCCCGAATCCCAGCCCGGAGCACTGGGGATGGTCTTCAGGGAGGGTATGGCCAGTTACTGCACTCTCCGTGCTCAAGCACTCGGAGGGGCTAATTAGTGCTTTTAATATGCAAATCAGAGCCTGGGCAGATTAAATCTAGGGGAAAAACAGCTGGTGAATATGTTATTTTAATTATTACTCCAAAGGAAATACAGGCCTGGCTTAAGAGGATGGCAGGAGGGTGGGCATGAAGTTCCTGTCGAAGGACCCTTGGTTGAGGGGAGACCAAGCTTGGAAGGGAGACCTGGGGTGGGGGTGAGTCGGAGCCTCATGGGCTGTGCGTTCCTGGGCAAATCGCTTTTTCCTCTGGGGCCTCAGTTCCGTCACATATCACACAGGAGCTTGGATAAGATGACCCCATTCATTCATTCATCCATTCATCCATTCAACAGACACTAACTGGCCACCTACCATGTGCCAGGCTCTGAGCCAGTGGCAGGGTCCCTGTCTTAGAGGGGCAAGCATTGCAGCGGGAAGGCTGGCAATCAACAGGTAATACACAAACAGAACTGGTCCAGTTGAAGGAGGTGTGAGGAAGGGATGAATCAGAGGCTGTGACAGAGAATGGTACCAAAGACTTGTTGGTTTAGATAGTGCAGCAAGGCCGATGCCTCCTTGGAGGTGCCATTGAAGTGGAGACTTGGGGGATGAAATGGAAGCCGGAGTGTGGTAAGGACTGACCTCGTCCTTCAGGGCAGCGCTGAGTGTCCCCATGGAGCGCCCATCTGACGCTGGGATGGTTGATCCAGTCTCCCTGAACCCAGCCACATCATGGGAAGTGGAGGAGCAAGGAGGGACGTGACATCCTCACAGTTAACAGAACAAATCCAAGCGTGTGGGTCTTGACTCAGTTTCTCTTTTGAAACTAGAATGAGGAAGGAAGACTCATTGGGGATTGTCTGTTTTCCCCAGTCCTCCTCATCACATTGGCTCCAGCGACCCAAGATGCTGATCTAGTGAATACATTCGTTAGGGAGACAGGTGAGACCTGTGCAGAGCTCCCTTCAGTGTGTGTGTGTGCGTGTGTGCAGTGCTCTTGGCTAGAAACATAACTTTCAGCTCCTGCATCCTTGGAAACTTGGAGAAGACTTTCTAACATGTTCCTACCCTCCTGCTGGAGACTGAAGCCAAAGGGAGCTCCCCAATCTCCCCTGACCGCCCACAGGGCCAGGTCCACGGGATGTGCCGACAGGCTCGCCACTCTGATGACTCATGCCTGGCACCTGACTTCCCAAGTGGGGTTTACTTTAATGGAAAATGACAAAACTAAACTCAGAGATCAAGGTGTGTTGTATCTCTAGTCACATACAGAGGGGCCTGAGTTCCACTTTCTTCGGTACAGGAGCAGAATAATGGGAAACAAATGAAAAATTCATTCTTCTCCACCAACTTTGCCTGGAGGCAGCAAGGGGAAAATTCTTTGCACAGGACGGAGAGTCAAGAAGGGAGGTGTATGATAAATAAGAGTAAGATGGCTACAGAGGAGAGGGACAGAAGAGGAAAGAAACGAGAGGGAGAGAGAGAAAGGGGAGAGAGAACAAAAACAGAAACAAGACAGAGAGACAAAGAGACGATATCAGAATGAGGAGAGCAGAGATAGAGACAGGGAGGTGAGAAACAGAGACAGCAGGGAGAGGAGACAGAAGATGAGAGAGGAGGGAGAGACAGGCAAGGAGAGAGGAATGGAAGGGGAGGGGACTGGGGAGGCAGCCGGGCGGTGGGCACGCAGGCCCAACACGACACCCCTGGTGCAGACGGGTGGGTGGCGTGGACCCCCGCACCAGCTCCCTCCAACGTGCCTTCCCCAGCCAGGCAGGCTGTGCACAAGTGCCCATGGGCAACAGCAAGGACAAACGATGCCTGCTTTCCAAGGAAACAAGTTTGTAGCACATATGTGTGTCCCGGGGCTCCCACAGCGCGTCAGGAAGAAGTGGGCCAGGGCCGGACCGGGCGGTCCATGGCCAAGCGCCGTGCACCACGTGCCCCGGGTTCATGCCAACTGACCCCGGGTGATGGTGCCGGAGCGCGCACAGACTCCCCGTGGAAGAGGCACCAGCGTTATTACTCCTGTTTTAAAGACACGTGAAGCTTAGAGAGTTGGAATCCTCTGACCAAAGCCATCAGGTAATCGGTGACAGAGCAGAGGGGGCCAGCACATGGAGGGTGGACGGTTACCCCACACCGCTCCATCAGCCAGCAGGTGCTTCTTGCCTTTCCTTCCATCTCTCGACTCTTTCCTCCAGTTCAGAAGACACGTTCTCAGCCAGTCCTCTGCGTTAGGCACCAGGGCCAGACAAGGGAGCAGCCCAGGGCCGTGAGGGCTGGGACAGGGCGGGAAGGGTACTAGCTGTGGATTGATGACTGCAGGCCAGCCCTGGGCCAGGTACCCTGGTGTTATTCAGTCTTATGAGGTGGGCGTCACTCCCATTTGCCCCAGGTCACAAGATCAAGGCAGGGTAGGATGTAGCCCAGAGGTGCTTGGGGGATGCTTTTCAGAGGAGATGACGCTGAGTTTTGGAAGATGGCAAAGAATAAGGTGAAGGATGGTGGAAAGGCCAGCAGGGGCAGGAGGACCAGTGCAAAGACCTGGAGGTCACACTGCGTGGGGTGTGCACGGGCAGGTGGTAGACATTTGGTGATAGCTAGCCTGAGTCTGGGACCAACGGGAGCTGAAGATGATTGAGTTGACAGGTGATAGGTCGCCGAGGCTGAAGGGGCAACCCTGAAGAATCTTAGGGAGGGGGCGGGACGATTCAGTTCTGGGAGGTTCCCTGTGCAGAGCCATTGTCTCTGTCACTTAGATCTACAGAGCTAAGAGAGACCAGCAAGGAGCAATGACCCAGGTCAGAGATGCCAGGTTCTTCCTGAGGTCAGGGAGTCAGAGTGTAGAGCAAAGGGGACAGGGTTAAGCATTATTTGGGGAGAAGAGGCGATAGGACTTCTGAGTGTTTGGAAGCGGGGCAGGGACTTCCAGGCGACTCCCAGGCCTTTGGTTTAGGCCAGGTGATGGAGGTGCCATCAGCTGGGATGGAGAGACAAAAAGGGTAGCGCGCAGCATTATGGTTTCTGGACGTGGTAACTTCGAGGGACTTTGGCGACACGCTGCAGGCAGCTGGATACAGATTCACAGTTGGAGGACAGGTCTGGATGAGCATGGATTTGAGAGCCACCGGCAAGGGAAGGTAGTCTCCACTGTGAGAGACAGGCCGCTGGGAAGCGTAAGAGGGGCAGCAGGCTGAAGACGGGGCTCTGGAGAGCTCCTGGAGAGAAGAGGGAGCACGTCCTGGAGGCAAGGAAGTGGGGGTGGAAAGGAGTGGTCCACAGAGTCAAGTGCTCCAGAGTAGCCCCCAAGAGAAAGATTGGGACGTGTCCTGGGGGAGAGGAGCTGGGGTGTAACTGGTGCCCTGGGGGAGAGGAGCTGGGGCGAAGTGGGGGTGCAGGAGCCACCCCTCCTCGGCTGAGGGGTGGGTGGGAGCACAGCGAGCATGCCGTCTAAGGCGCTTGGTTATAAATGGGGAGAATGGGGGCAGGAGGCGGCCTGCAGGAAGGGTCTCACAGAAGGGGAGACTTGGTTTCAGCCTGTAGAGGGGCACGGTAGAAGTCCCAGCAATGACAAAGGGCCAGTGGGGAGCCAGGAGCCCAGGGTAGGGGCTGGTCCTGAGCAGGTGCGTGGGGAGACCTCACCCCGGTGACTGGAAGCAAGGCAGCTAGGATGGGGCAGGAGTCAGCACGCTGACAGAGGGCACGGAGCAGGTGGCTAGTCGTGCATGTTCGACTGCCTCATCCCTCCCCGGGCCCCATAAAGTGGGAGACAAATTTCTTCACTGAGAAGAGAGGGTTGGATATGGGTGGGTGCTTGAGGAGGTGCTTGAATGGGGCGGGAGCCCCTAAGACAGTAAAAGGCACGTGTGGTGTTGCAAGTCTTTTCCATTATCCATTTCAGTGTAACAAATCACATCGAAACGTAGAGGCTTAAAATAACAATTCTTTATTATCTTGCATGGTTTCTGGGGGGCAGGAATCCATGGGTGGCTTAGCTGGGAGGTTCTGGCTCAGGGCTTCTCATGAGACTGCAGCCAAGATGTTGGGTGGGGCTCTGTTCATCTGAAGGCTTGACTGGGGCTGCAGGATCTGCTTCAGAGACAGCTCATCCATCACATGGCTGTCGGCTGGAGGCTCAGTTCTGTGCCATGTGGGCCTCTCCACAGCACTGCTTGAGTGTCCTCTTGACAGGATGGCTGCCTTCTCCCAGAGCAGGTGATCCAAGAGGGAGGAGAAAGTTGCAGTGCCTTTGAAGGTCTAGTCTTTGAAGTCAGTATACTGCTACCTCTACCACATTTATTTACTAAAGCAGGCTGCTAAGCCTGGCTCAGTCTCAGGGGAGGGAGAATTCGGCTTTCTGCTTCGAGGGGAGGATTGTCAAAGAACGTGTGGGCAAAATTTAAAACCATCGCCCAAGTCCACTGTGAAGGAAGAAGCAGAGGGGTAGCCACGTGCACAGCCAGCCTCTGAGGGAACAAGGAATGAGTCCAGGGCTGAGGCTCTGCAGCCCGAGGAGAAATGTAGCTCAGGTGGGGTCTGGGCTGGGTCAGGAGGGATAAGAGAGGCCAGGACTGGGAGAGAAGATGGTTGTCCCCAAAGTGGGCATTTCCTGGGAGCTCATGTCTGAGCTCACATTGCTGAGCAAATCAAGTTGAGGCAAAAACTTGGATGCTCACAATTTATTGGGGACTAAAAACCCAGGGGAGGCAGAGGGAAGGATGGGGAGAGAAAATATGTGAGTGTGTTCCCAGGTGCTCTGGCTGGAATGCATCTCTCTCTAGAGTTTCTATGTTGAAGTCCCAGCCCCTAAGTTCATGGTGTTAGGAGGTGAGTAGGTCATGAGGGTGGAGGCCACGTGAGTGGGATTAGCGCCCCCTTTGCCATGTAAGAACACGAAGAGAAAACAGCGACCCAGGAAAGGGCTCTGAGAGCCTGACCACGCTGGCACCCTGACCTCAGACGTCTGGCCTCCACAGCTGTGAGAAATCAATTTCTGTTATGTATAAGCCACCTGGTCCATGATCATAGCCTCCCAGACAAAGACACTGAGTTTCCACCGTGTACAGCTGATGGCCTGTCCTTGCAGGACAGCTTCTGGAGGCCTGTGAACTACCTGAATGTTTGTCCCGGGGAAGGAAAAGACCTTTTCACTGACTCTGCCTTCCCAATGGTGATATTTTGCCTCCTGGGCCATTGACCTTCTGCTCCTACGGCGAGCATTGCCCAGCTCCTCTGGCAGCTGCTGAGGGAGCTCATGTTGAGAAGGTGGCAGCAGTGATCAGAGCACGAGCCTGAGGCCTGCAGGCTTGTGGGCCCTTGTGAACAAGTCACTGCAGGTGTGAGGGCACCTCCAGGTGCGTCGCAGAAGCTGAAAGCTCCAGGCAGGAGGAGGGGGGCTGCGGGAGGACAGAGGTGAGGCGCTGTTGGCTTGTCTTCGAGGGTGATTTGGAGATCCGAGTCTGGCCACAGCAGGGGTCAGGTACGCGAGCAGGAGATGCACCTTGGCAACATGGCCCGACCAGGAAGCTGGCAAGGATGAGGGCCGTTTCCTCTCTGTGGTCGTCAAGCCTGCGGTTGGCGCCAGACCATCTTCCGGGACCATCAGCAGCACCATTCAGCAGAAAACCATGGCTGAGCAGATCCAGAGGTTCTTGGGAGAGGAATCCAGCACTGGAGCAGGTGCTGGGATACAAAGATGAATCAGACGTCTTCAGTCAGTCCTCCCTGCCTCTAAGTCAAGTTGCTCACAGCCCCATGGAAGAGACAGACAGACAGACAGACAATGACTGAACATGGTTTTGAGTGCTGTGGTGGAGGTGAGCAAATGACCCATTTGGAGCCCAGGGAAGGGTCCTCATTCTGGGCTGGGGCAATAATGACAGCCTGTTTCCAAAGCAAATGGGGCAAAGTGGCTTTGGCAGACAAGTATGTGCCGTGGCAATAAATAAAAATATCTAGCGAGCTTTCAGATAAAAACAAAGACAAAAATAATGATATAAAATGATGATAATCACTATTATTATCTAATAATGACATAAAGACAATAAGATAAAAGTGCATGTTTTAAATAAAGCACTTTGATTATCTGGAGCATCTGAGTGATGAGGGAACCAAGGTGAAGAGTGGAGAAGAGACCTGCCCAGAACTGGTTAATTAGCATCAGATCTGGGATCACATCTCAAGCTTTGTATCAGGCTGAGAGATCATATTAATACTCTCTTCTATTTCCATAGCTTTCTGTAATTTGAGGAGCACGTTCCCATGTATTATCTCATCTGATTCTGATAACAATCCCATGATTCATATTAGCATCAATATTTTCAATTTGCAGAAGAGGGAACTAAGGACCTTGGATGGGGCACATGCACTGGTAAGTGGTGGAGGGAGCGGCCTCAGAGCCAGGGCTCCTGTCTGGAGCTAGAGGTCAGCACGAGGCATTCGCCGCATGCCTTCGTTTTGCTGTGGCATGTCAAAGTTAGTTGTGATCAAGGCTTGTTTTTCTAGTTTCACAAAATTTCAGAAGACCGGAAGAACCCCCACCTCCCTTAACACACAAATACATCTATTCTTCTTTGTATTCTTAAGAGCAGGGCTTGGCAGACGAAGGCCTGTGGGCCAATCTGACCTGCTGTGTGTTTTTGTAAATAAAGTTTTATTGGAACGTAGCCACGCCCGTCTGTTGACACATTGTCTGTGGCTGCCTTTGTACTACAACACCAGAGTGAAGTGGTTGTGACAGAGACCGGCTGCCCACAGAGCCTAAAACATTTACTGTCTGGTCTTCTATCGAAAACAGTTGCCAGCACTGTTTTAGAGCCTTGCTGTGGTCCAAATGCACTTGTTGAAATGTTGATGTTGGAGGGTGTGGTATTATGAGGGGGGGCCTTTGGGAGTTGCTTAGGTCATGAGGGTGGAGCCCCTGTGGTGGGGTTAGTGCCCTTATAAAAGAGGCCCCAGAGAGGTCTCTGGTCCCTTTCACCGCGTGACAGTACAGGGAAAATGCTCCAGCTGTAAACCAGGAAGTAGGTCTCTTTAGCAGAGACCTGACCATGCTGGTGCCATGATCCTGGGCTTCCAGCAGCCAGAACGGGGAGACGTACGTTTGTTGCTTCTAAGCCATCAGTCTATGGTAGGGCCTGGCTCAATACATACCTATTATGACTGAGTTCCAGATAAGGATATTAAGCCCCGAAGAAGCCAGTTTGTGGCTGGATAACTGATATTCTCTCAGCTTCACTTGGATCTAAGGGGTTGTCTGAAAAAGGTGAACTAAGTTGAGGGGTGTCCTTTTCTCACTGAGGAACTACTGTGAATTTCTCCAAAGTCCAGGCTTGCTGCCTGGGATGGGTGATGATAGACAGGTCACTGCATCAGAGAAAGAATGCTGCCCTGCCTTCTGGGGATCCCAAAGCCAGGGGGTTCAGCACACAGGAATTTGGAGGAAGGGGTCATGTTCAGAACCTGGTGCTAATGCACATACAGGTAACACACTTCACAAAGCTTCAAGGCTGTGGCCCAGCACACCTTTAGGTATGGGAAGAAAGCATGAGACAGTCGGAGCTGTCGTGGGTGTATTTCCATCTGTGCCTCTGTAGGGTTTGCCCTCCGAGGCTGATTGGCATTCATTACCACGCACATCTAGAGCATCCATTAAGCACCTGGTGGGATGCAGTCAAGGGCATGGAGATCATGAAGGGACGTCCAGCGGTCATACAGTCGAGCCTCCTGCTTTCAGGGCAGTGAGAGTCGCCCCTAGTGGTTGGCAGTGTTCCAGAAGCCAGGTCAGACTTCTGTTGAAGGGCTCCTGGCTGGTCAAACTCTGCCACTCCTCAAATCACTGTCAGTTGGAAGCTTCAAGTCAGTTCAGTGCTGGGAGATCTGAATGTCCTTTATAGAATCAATTTTCTCCAGATATATGCTCAGGAGTGGGACTGCTGCTAATCCTGTTTTAAACCCTTTTCATCACCCTGGCAATTCCCCCGTGACCATTTTTGGTCAGTCCCTGCTCCCACCCCTCAGCCCATGATAACCGCTGATCTGTTGTTTCTATAAATTTGCCTTTTTGGGACATTTCATGTAAATGAAATCATACAATATGTAGTCTTTTGCTTCTGGCTTCTTTCACTTTGTGTGATGTTTTTGCGTTTCATCTAAGTCATCTGAGTACTTCTTTCCTTTTCATTGCTGAATGCAGTTCCATTGTAAGGCTATGCATTTGGTTTATCCATTCACCAATTGATTTGGATTGTTTCAAGTTTTGAGGCTGTTATGAATAATATACTATCTTTGTGTGTACAAATGTTTCATTTCTCTTGAACAGATACCTAGGGATGAGGTTGCTGGGTTGTGTGGTAAGTTTATGTGTAACTTCGGAAGAAACTGCCACACTGTTTTTCAAAATGGCCACACCATTTTACATCCCCACCAGCGACGTGTGAGCGCTCCAGTGTGTCCACATCCTCGCCAGACTTGTTATTGTCTTTTTGATTATAGCCATTCTAGTGGGTGTATAATGGTATCTCATTGTGGTTTTGATTTGCATTTCCCTAATGACTAATGATGTTGACATTTTTCATGTGCTTATTAGCCATTTGTATATTTTCTTTGGTAATGTCTATTCAGTTTTGTCTATTTTTAAATTGGGTTTTTTTGTCTTCTAATTATTGAGTTGTATGAGTTCTTTATGTACTCTGGGTACAAATCCTTTATCAAATATATGATTTGCAAATATTTTCTGCCGGTGTATGTCTTCTCTTTTCATTGTCTTAATGGTGTCTTTTGAAGTACAGAAGCTTTTAATTTTGATGAAGTTCGATTTATCATTTGTTTTTCTTGTATAGATTGTGTTCTTGGTGGTGTTTCTAAAAACTCTTAGCCTAACCCAAGATTCAAAGTGTTTTGCTAAGTTTTCTTCTAAAAGTTTTAGTTAATTTTGAATTAATTTTTGTGTATGGTGTAAGATAAGGGTCTCAATTCAACCTTTTGCATATGGACAGTCAGTTGTCACAGTAGCACTTGTTGAAAACGTGATTCTTTCCCCATTAAATTGCCTTGGCACTTCTGCTGAGAATCAATTGATCATCAGTGTAATAGTATTATAATCTGAACTCTCAGTTCTGTTCTAATGATTCTCTCCTTATGCCAGGATGACATTTTCTTGATTAAAGTAGCTTTATAGTAAGCTTTGAAGTTAGGTAGTGTAAGTGCTTCCACTGTGTTCTTTTTAAAAATTGTTTTGGTTATCTGGGTCTTGCATTTTCATATGAATTTGAAGATCAGCCAATCAATTTCTATTTAAAAAAGCCCAATGTGTTTTTCAGAGGATTATGTTAAACGTATAGAGCAATTTGGACAGCAATATTTAAAAATATTGAATCTCCAATCTGTGTGCATGGACTATCTCTCCATTTATTTAAATTTTCTTCATCTTAACTCACCAGTGTTTTATATTTGCAGTGTCCAAACCTTGCATCTCTTTTGTTAAACTTAGTTCTAAATATTTTATTCTTTCAGATAAGATTGTAAATGGGATTTTTCCCTTAGTTTCATTTTCAGATTGTATGTCATTAGAATACTGACCTACAATCTGTTTTTGTGTATGAATCCTGTATCTTGTGACCTTGCTGAACTCACTCATTAGTTCTAGCAGGTGTGTATGTGCATATTCCTTAGGTTTTTCTCCACATAGAATTATGTCAGTGGTAAATAAAGACAGGTTCACTTTTCTTCCAATGTGGATGCCTTTTATCTGTTTTCCTTGCTGGACTGCCCTGGCTAGTACTGCCAGTTAAACACTGAATAGAAAGGTGAGAATGGGCATCCTGCTTTGTTCGCAATTTTGGGGGGGAAGTGTGCCTCCTTTCACTGTTAGGTAGGATATTAGTAATAGGTTTTTGTAGATGCTCTTTATCAGGTTGAGGAATTTCTCTTCTATTCCTACTATGTGGAGAGTTTTTTTTTTTAATCATGCATGTTACATTTTGTCAAATGTTTTCTGTACCTTCAAACGGTTCTTGTCTTTTATTCTATTAATATAATGTTATTACATTGATTTTCAGATGTTAAACAAAACTTGCATTTCTGGGACAAATCCTAGGTAGTCATAGAGAATAGTATCTTTTGTATATTGCTGGATTTGGCCTGCCAATATTTTGTTAAAATTTTTACAGCTATGTTCATAAGGTATATTGATTTAGTTTTCTCGTGGTGTCTTGTCTGACTTTGGTATCAGGGTAATATTGCTTGATAGAATCAGTCTTCTGAAAGTTTGTAAAGGGTTGGTATTATTTCTCTTTTAAAATATTTGATAGAATTTGTCATTGAAGTCTGGGCTTTTCTTTGTAGGAAGATTTTAGAATTACTAATTAAACATTTAAAAACTACTAGGCCTATTCAAAGTTTCTATGTCTTCTTGAGTCAGTTTTGATCATTTGTGCCCCTCTAGAAGTTTATCTATTTCACTTAAGTCGTCTGATTTATTGGCATAAAATTGCTCACAGTGTTTCTTTTGAACTTCCACATGGCAGTGATATTCCTTTTTTCATTCTTGATCTTGATAATTTGCGTCTTTTCTCTGTTCTTCTCGATGAGTCTGGCTAAAGGTTTGTCAACTTTGCTCATCTTTTGAAAGAATGAGCTTTTGGTTTTATTGATTTTTTAATTGGTTTATGTTTTATAGTTCATTGGATTCTGTTCTCATCTTTATTATTTACTTCTTAAATTATTAATTTGAGGCCCTTTTAAAAAAAGATAAATGTTTAAAGCTGCCTTTCCCTCTAAGCACTGCTTTTGTGGCATCCCATAAATTTTGAAGTTTTATTTTCCTCCAGTTAATTTTTTTCTTTGACCTACGAGGTAATTAGAAGTATGCTGCTTAATTTCCACTTATTCGGGGATTACCCGAATTTCTTGCTGTTTTTGATTTTAATTTAGTTCCATTGTGATCAGAGAGCATACTTTGTATGGTTTCAGTTCTTTTGGCTTTATTGAGACTTGTTTTATGGCCTAGAACATAATCTATTTTGTTTTTTTTGGAGGGGGTAAAATTAAGTTTATTTATTTTTTTTAATGGAGGTATTGGGAATTGAACCCAGGACCTCATGAATGCTAAGCACTCACTCTACCAAGGAGGTATATACCCTCCCCACCGTAATCTATTCTTGATAATGTTCCGTGTGTGCTTGAAAAGCATGTGTGTTCTGCTGTCATTGGGAGAGTATTCTAGAGACACTGGTCAGGTCACATAGGTGGATAGTGTCATGTTCTGTGTTCTTGCTGATTGGTCTCGTCATTTTATTGAGCTCAGGATATTAAAGTCTACAAATATTATTGAATTGTCTGTCCTTTCAGTTAACATTTTTAATATTTAATTGTGGTAAAAATAATATAAAATTTACCATCTTAATCATTTTTAAGTGTATAGTTCAGTGCTAAGTAATGTTCCTTGCTGTGCAACAGTTCTCTAGAACATTTTTATCTTGAAAAACTGAAACCCTCTACCTATTAAGCAACCCCCTATTTCCTCCTCCTCCAGCTCCTGGAAACCTCTGTTCTACTTTCTGTCCCTATGAATTTGACTACTTCAGATGCCTCTGTAAGTCAAGTTATACAGGATTTGCCTTTTTGTGATTGGCTTATTTCACCCAGCATATTGTCCTCCAGGTTCATCTGTGTTATGGGTAGCATGTTTCAGAACTTCCTTCATTTTTAAGGCTGAATAATATTCCATTGTGTGGTTATATCTATTTTGTTTATCCATTCATTTGTGGATGGTCATTTGCGTTGTTTCCATCTCTTCGCTATTATAAAAAATGTTGTGATGACTGTCTCTTTAATTTTGTTAATTATAACTTTATACATTTTGGGGCTCTAAGGTTAGGTATTTATATATATTTATGACTATTATATTTTACTAATAAATTGATCCCTTAAATCATTATGAAATGTCCCTCTCTGTCTCTAGTTATATTTCTTATTTTGAAGTGTATTTTATCTGATATTAATACAGGCATAACTCAGAGATATTGCAGCTTTGGTTCCAGACCACTGCAATGAAGTGAATATCAGAATACAGTGAGTCACATCAATGTTTTTTGTTCCCCAGTAATATGTTTACACTGTACTGTTGTTTATTAAGTGTTTAATAGCATTATGTCTAACAAAACAATGTACATACCTTAATTTAAAAATCATTTATTGCTAAAAATGGCTAACCATCATCTGACAACACAAGGTTGCCATAAAACTTCAATTTGTGAAAAACACCATCTGTAAAGCACAATAAAGTGAAGTGCAAAAAACCAAGATACGCCTGTATGGCCACCCCAACTCTTATTATTTTTACTACTTGCATGCTATCTTTTTAAAATTCTTTTACTTTCAGTGTATTTGTTGAAATACATTGTCTTTATTTTTTTGACTTATTTTTTGACTTTTGAAATTTGTCTTTTTTTTTAACTTATTTTTTAATTTTCAAAATTTGTGTCTTTAAATCTAAAATATGTCTCTTAAATATAGCATATGGTTGGATTTTTTTAAAAAATTTAATTTGGTCTGACTATCTGCCTTTTGGTGGAGTGTTTTGTCCATTCACGTTTAATCTAATTATTGATGTGGGTTGGATGTATGTCTTTCATTTTGCTATTTTTTCTCGTACTTTCTCTTTTTTCTTCTTTTTTCTACTTTCTTTTGTGTCAAATAGATTATTTAAAACTTATACTAATTCCTTTGTTGGTATTTTAAAAACAAATTTTGAGTTTATTTTATGTTTTTTAGTGGTTGCTCTGGGGATTCCAATATACTTCTTACCACAATCTACTTCAGATCAATACTAACTTAATTCAGGTAAAATAGAATCTTTGGGGGGAAGGGTAATAGCTCAGTGGTAGAACATGTGCTTAGCATGCACGAAGTCCTGGGTCAATCCCCGGTACCTCCACTGAAAAAGGAAAAAAATAGAATCTTGCTCCAATATAGCTCCACGTCCTTCACCCCCCACCTCTTTGTGCTGTTATGGTCGAGTGTGTGTGTGTGTGTGTGCATGTTACAAGCTTAACATCACAGTGTTATTATTACTGATTTCCTGCAATGTTATGTGTTTTAAAGAAGTTAGGAAAAGATAAGAAAAATGTAGTCTTATATTATCCACATATTTTCTTTTTCTGGTGCCTTTTATTTCTTTGTATGGATTCAAGTAACTATCTGCTGTTATTTCCTTTCATTCAGCATAAAAATTTTCCTTTTGTGTTTCTAGTAAGGCTGGTCTACTAGCAACAAATTATCTCAGTCATTGTTTGAGAATGTCTCCATATTACTTTTAGCTTTTGAATGATACTTTTAGTGGATATAGAATTCTTTTTTTTTAACATTTTTTATTGATTTATAATCATTTTATAATGTTGTGTCAAATATAGAATTCTTATTTGACATTTTTGTTCTTCAGCATCTTGAATATGTCAGTCCACTGCCTTCTTGTTTCCACTGTTTCTGATGAAAAGCCTGCCATTAATTACATTGCTGTTTGTCTGTATGTGGTGAGTCATTTTTCTCTTGCTACTTTCAAGATTTTCTCTTTTTCACTCGACAATTTGACTATGATGTGTCTAAGGTGTATCTCTGTATTTATTTTACTTCTGGTTCATTGAGCTTCTAGAACATGTCATTTTTCATCAAATTTGAAACATTTGGCCACTATTTCTTTATTACCATCCCAGCCCCCATCTTTCTTTCTTCTCCTTCTGGGACTCTCAATATACACATATTGATATTTTTTATGTTGTCCCACATGTCTGCAGGGTATTGCTCATTATTATTCATTCTTTTTCCCCAGATTAGGTAATTTCTATTGATCTATCTTCAAATTTGTTGTTTTTTTCTTATCCCCATGTCAAATCTGGTGTTGAGTCCCTCTTCTGAATTTTTCATTTCAGTTAGTTGCACTGTTCAACCCCAAAGTTTTCACTTGTTTCTTTAAAAATTTTTTTCTTTATTGCTATTCTCTGTTGAGCCTATTGTTATATTTTGTTTTAATTTTTTATACATTCTTTTAATTTTTAAAAGATGGTTTCCTTTAGTTTTTTGAACACGTTTGTAGTAGCTGCTTTGATGTTTGTCTGCTACTTCTAACACTGGGCTTCCCTTAGACAAAATTTCCACTGACTGCTTTTCTCCCCCTTTCCTTAGTATGGTTCACATTTTCCTATTTCTTTGCAGAGCTCATAACTTTTTGTTGAAAACTGTACAATTTAAGATTATATAGCATAGCAACTGTGTATTCTGATTCTTCCTTGCCCTCCAAGTGTGGTTGATATGGCGATTTGATTTTTTAAAAAAATAATTTGCCTGGACTAACCCTGTGGAATCTATTTTCCCTCAGAGTGTACCTGCACGTGTCTCTGCTTAGTTTTTTTTCCAAAAAATTCTCTTTCTCTTTTAAAGCCTGGCTACCTAGACTTTACCCCTGTTTCTTTACAACCTGCTGCTTAGTCAATGATTGGTCAGAAGTTGTGTTCAAACACCTTGAATAGGTAAGGCTTCAACCCTCTGCCGATGGATCAGTGTGTGTAGGTAAAGGAGCACGTGCCAAGTTCAAGGGGTTTTGAAGGCTGCTCCCTTTTTCCTTTCATATCTTCTCAGCACATGTGTGCAGGCTTACAATCCACCTGGGATACCTGTATGGCTTGGTCCCTCCCCACTCTCTTCTGCATGGATGTGTCCAGAGCTTGTCAAGGCTTCCTATCTTGTCTTATTTCCCACACCTCCCTGTTAAATTTCTGACTAGTCTGCCGGTCTGTACGTGCCTCAGGCTAGCTGAATTGCTGGTCTTCCCTCTTCACTTGCCACTGAAATTGCTACTATTACTGACAGTGCCCCTGGGTGGGGCGTTTTCAGTGCTCCACCCCAAATCAAGTCACCCCTCTGGCATCAAAGCTACTGGTTTTCATGGCTTGTCCCACCTTGGGAGAAGGATCTGGCATGAGGGATGGGAGCAGCCTGGGTGAGAATGCTGGGTACTTCCACTGTTCTTATCTGAAGTGCACTAATTTTTCATGATTAACCATTTCACAATTTCACCTTAGCTTTGGTTGATTTCTAGCTGTCTGAAGTGTTTTTCTGGCGGGAGGGAAGTTTTGTCCAGTTTTATCATAGCTCCTTGCTCTGCTATAGCAGAATGTCCCACCAGCCCTGAACTTCACGGGCTCAGAGTCACAGACGCAGTTGTGGGAAGACCTGGAGGATGTTGGCCAGAACAATCCTAGTAAGTTCCTACATTTGCAAATCCTGCCCCCTCCAGAATGGAGAGAGGAGCCACTGAGAATCCCTGGGTTACTCATCCATCCATCCATCCATCCATCTATCCACCCTTTCATTTACTCAAACTTTTATTAAGTGTTCACTCTGTCTCAGGCACTGTACTAGGATCTCAGAGAACAAAAACAACTAAGATAAAGTCACAGGAGCAGAGTAGGAGGGGTCGGTTGGGGTGAAGGAGCAGCAGAATGGGGCGTTCCCCTGGCCCGTCCCCCTTCTCCAGCTCTGGCCTCTGTTCCTGCCCAACAAACTTCAGTCCTCAGCCAGAGACTGCTGAAGCCTATCTCGTGTCTAACTTGGGGCCCCCTTGGCTTTGGGGGGAACTGTCTTCTCTGCTTCATATCACAAAACTCTAGACAGAAGTTCTTTATCTTCAGCAGAGAACTGTTCCATGCTCTGGCATAGCAAAGTGTCTGCAGCCAGAGATAAGCTGTGTCTTCACATTTTTGTCTACAAAATTAACGATCTACAACTACAATAAAACCATCATCTCCTGTCACCAGTGGGGATCATAGGACATTTTGAGCTTAAAAAAAAAAAACGCACACACAAAACCTCAATGGCAAAAAGTGCAGATGTTTTTATTTTTCCTTTTTCTTCAATAATGTGTGTTTGTTAGAAACGTGGAATCATAAAACACTATTGTTGGAACACTCCTAGGGGATTTTCTAGCCCAAAGCCTTTATTTCACCAGCAGGGAGTTGGGACATGTGTTCAAGGGTGCAAGGGCATCTGCCAGGTCCATGACCTGGAATCTTCATCATCAGCCTTGTTTTCTGTCCTTCAGCTGCCCGGCAGTGAGCTTCAGTTCTCTGCCTGAGCAGGAAGGCCCCAGCCCAGAGCTTGAAAAGCTGGCTGCTGGAAGCACCCTGCATCTCCTGGTGCCTCATCTTCACCTGCTGAGCGCAGACTCTGATCCCTGCTTAGGGCTCGGCTTCGGGCTAATGCCTTTATGCCTCTTCAGACTCATGGGAAGCTCTGAGGTAGTAAAATGCAATGGTTCAGAGCAGTCTGATGCGTGGCAAGTAGGCACTGGTGTGGATGAACCAGTTGTTGGAATATTACAATGTTTGTATTCTGATGGAGAATTGCTGCTGCCTGGTCTCGCTGCCGCCCCCCACTCCATTGCCCTGAGCACCCAGTCATCCAGCCACTGAGAGGTTAACTGACCAGCAGGGGGTCTTGGACCCTGGGTTCTGCCTGGTTCTGTGTCAATGAATGGCAGTTCCTTTAAACTCCCTAAACCTTAGTCTTCCCATCTGCAAGTAGAGATTAACACACACCCCATAAGGTTGCTTTGAGATGCACATGAATAAAAATGTCCTGGTTTCTATCTGGCTCATTCTCACTGCTCACACCCCATCCATCCTTTCTTTCCATGTCCCTGAGTTAACAATGAGGATAACCTGTGGCCTTTGTCTTGTCCCAGACTGTCCCCAGCCACACGCCAGGGCCTGTGCAGGGGCAGAATGTAGGCTCAGTCTGTCTGAGGGTTTTCTGTCTTGAACCTCGCTGGTGATGCCTGTTACCTTCTGGGCTCTGGCCTCTCCCTGCCCAGGTTGATCATGGCTTCTGCCTTCTCAGGACCACTGGCTCTACTTCCTGGAGCCAGTGCCCCCCTCCTGCCACCCACATTCTAGCTACAGCCAGGGCTGCTGTCAGCCCATTCAGTGCCTTTGAGAGAATTAGAAAACGCAGCTCCTCTGGACAAGCGTATGACTTGGCCATTGGACCACAGGCTGAATTTCAGGCTCTACTCGCCCCTTTGGCCATGCACCCTTTGTACAGAGCACATCTCATACAACTGTATATGGCATCCCTGCTGGCGGCACTCAGGGCTGTTTCAACAGATTTGCAAACTAACAACGAACTGCAGTCATTAGTCCAGGCTTTGCCTTATAACCAAACGGCATGACTAGTAATGATGTCTTATACCCTTAATATTTATTCAGTGATCATTTGCTGAGAGCCTCCAAAGAAACAGACACAACCAGGACCTGAATTAGATCCGTGAGTGGCGTGGCATCTTGGAGAGAGGCACCGCATGGATGCGGAACTCCAGCCCTGGACCAGTCAGGACTCGGCACCGGAGTCCAGGGCAGGAAGGTCTGCCTGGGGCTGGAATTCAGGAAGGAGTGAGTGGCTGTGAGCAAGGGAGCAGCCTGCGCTGTGCATTGCTGGGTCTTCCTGTCGGGCCAGCCCGTGCTCCAACCTCAGCCCGTGTAGTAGGGAAACTCAGCTTTCCTGCTCAGGCGTCCCCCAGCTGGGGCATCTTCTTTCTTTGGGAGGCCGAGGCTGAATTCTGACGTCTCAGCCCAGCTGCCCCCTGGAGGTGAGCCGCTGCGGTTTGGGAGTGGACGGCGCACTCCCTGCGCAACTCGCCAAATGCAGCGAAGTCAGAGGGATGACATGTTGAACCTGTGCCGGTTTGCAGATGGGTGAGTTTCGCTGGCACGTGCTCCTGGAACAGAGTCACCTTTTGTATGGTATTAATGTAAAAGTTTCATTTAAAAGACGCCAGCTGTGGTCCTACCCAGGTTTATTCATATGGGACCTTCACTGGGTCAACTTAATACTTAACTACTGCTTATTATCCCATCAGTCTTCAGGGACAACCCATGATCTAATTGCCCAGCATTTATGTTGCTTGGTAACCACAAATAGAGAATAATAGCCCTTAAAGGGGCAGTGTGGAATTTCATGCCCCTGCAGTGAAGTACACTTCATTTCCCAGAGCACCCTGTGTTTTTTAATTCAGTGAATAAAAATGTGTAATGAATAATTAATTATGTGCTTGGAGGCACAATAGCTGCCTACTTTTGAATATTCATCAGTGGCATTATTAATTCACTAGAAATCCCAGGGAGGAACGGGACAGGCTTTTAGCTTAGCTGGAGGACTTAAAGATAATGCTTTGCAACACGCACAAACTTTTTCAGAGCCGACTTTACTTTGGGAGACGCATTCTGGGTAATTTTCCTCCTTTTGAGAACATTTTGCTCTGGCCTGCATTCCTGTGGAGCTGGTGGGATGTAGAGACCACTGGTGACCATGAAAAAGGCCCCCTCTGGACCTCCCGCCTGGAAAGTACATTAATAACCAGGCCCACCAGTCCCCTGCAGCCCGGAGTGTGCTAATAGGAGCGACAGGCCCAGGGACAAGCGGGAACCTATATTTGCTTCCAGGAACGAAGGCAGAGAGCCCGTTCGACAGCTTTGCACTTTCCCACGGGGACGACAGTCTCTCCCTCTGCAGCCTTGAAAGGACTGAGCTGATTCACACTGGTGCCGGGCAGCTGGCACAGCTCCTGGGGGCGAGACTGTGTCAGAGTCGGGGCTGGCATCCTGCCCTCCGGACCCCCTCATCCAGTTCTCCTAAACACAGCTCTTGTTGCGCCTCACGACGAGGGGTTCTGTACTGAGTTTCCTTCAGCAGTTGTCTGGCATCTGCCATGAGGGTACCGCTCTTTCCCCCACTTGCTCATTTAGCTTGTAGAACTCTTCCTGCAGCAGGGATTGCCAGCTGCCCACCCACCACCTCCTCCCTGCTTCTCCCTTACAAACATGACCTCTACATCCTGGAGGCAACATGTCCCTGCCTCCCTTGCAGCTAGAGGTGATCATGTGACTAAGTTCTGGCCAATGAGATGACACGTGTGGAAGTTTCTAGGTGGAGTTTCTGTGCAGTGCTCTCAAAAGGAGGTGGTGAGGGAGTCCTGTTTGCCCTCCTGCCTTGCTTCTCTCCTCCAGCCTGCATTGTAGATGAGATGGTTGATGCTCCAGCAACCATCTTGGACCATGAGGCAACCCTGAGGACAGAAACAATATGCTTGAAAGTCAGGTAGGAAAAATAGAAGGAGCCTGGATCCCTGGTGACATGGAACGACCATACCAGCCCAGAGTTGCCTCCCTCCCATCCTTTCATACGAGCAGAATGAACCTTTCACTTGTTTAATCTAGATTATTCTGAGCCTTCTGTTGGCTGCTGTCCAACCAAATCTTAACCTAGTTCCCCTGCTGACAGTCCTGTCATTGTTCCTGCAGTCTTTTTAGATTTCTTAAGACTTGCTCTTTCTGATAGATGTGAACGTTGTTTTTTTTTTTTCAGAAGTTCAAGTCATGAATAATAAAATATAGCCTGTGTAACCCAAGCAGAAGTAGGTGCTCTGAGAGCAATGTTCTGTCAGTGGGGCTGCAGACCGACTCTGTGTGTCTCCTTGGAGCCTCAGACTCTGGAAAACGTAGGAAGTTTAGGCATCTCTCTGGAACTGTGGTTTGGAGGAGTTCTTTGATTTGGGAATTTAGTCAATGAAAGGATTATTCCAACTTGGTTGACCACACACTTTGAAATGAGAACGTCCACAGTTCACCACGTGTACGGCATTGTCAAATGTCAGACGCACCATTACGGTATGTACCACCAAGGAAGGAAAAAATTCTGCCACTTATAACCGTAAGATGTGTCCCGATTTCAGAAATGTTAAATGTGAAATGCGCTTTTAGAATCATAGAAATAGGTGCATATAATTAACGATACAGTTGACTTAAACCTAATTATCCACAACAGCTAGTACATTGGAATTTGGATAATAACTTCCATTCTTGCCAAGGAGGAGATGAAAGCTTTCTGGATACCACTCAGGTTTTGTTTCACAACAAAAATACCAGGAAGGAGACCATTTTGGGGAGTTAGACCCTTATTTCTACTTGTAAAACATATCTGTGTCTATACATATGGGATTGCTCAGCGTTTCCTCTTGGTACTAATTCTCTCTCGCCCGTGGTCCTGGCAGAGGCCTGGCCTCTGCACTCTGCTTGGGAGAAAGCGCGGTGATGTCTGTGTTCTACGAGACGTGGTCCCCTCTCCTCCTGCCCTTGGGCGCTAGCGTCTGTCCGTGGGTGTTGGCTGCACTGTACCTGCATTCTGGTGACGGGAGGGGTTCCCCTGGCTCTCTGCATCAGAAGCCATCGATGCCCTGACCCGTGTCCCCTCAGCCCACTGGCTCACCTGCAGCTCACCTGCAGCTGCGGTGGACTGTTTCCAGCCCACTGGCAGCTTTCCACCTCCAGTACCAGAGCCTCTCTTTTTCTCTGCCTTCTGGTTTTTCCATTATCTCAGAAGTTGCAGGGCGGGGAGGCATAAGTTGGGAGATCGGGATTTGTAGATACTAACTACTGTACATAAAACAAGTAAAGAACAAGGTCCTGCTGTAGAGCACAGGGAGCTATATTCAATACCTTGTAATGGCCTATAATGAGAAAGAATAGGAAGAGGAGTGTGTGTGTGTGTATGCATACAAACATATACATATGAATCACTGTGCTGTACACCAGAAATTAACACATCATTGTAAATTGATTATACTTCAATTACAAAAAAAGAAGCTGTTACGCCTCCTCAAGGAATGATCAGATGCTCCAGGTTCTCCATCCTTGATGTCGGCCCACATGATTTCTCAGAGGTCCCCAGCAGGACTAAGCCCCTGCTGGCCCCTCCCTGGCACTGGGGTTCCTTCCTTCCCTGCTCCCTTACTTTTGCATCCCAGATCACTTTCCAAACAGCAAGCTACCGGCACTAGAGTTCTGTTATTAGGATCTCCTTCGGGGGAAACTCTGTTTATCAGAAAGAGCAACTTCCTGATTGGAGTCTGGACTGGAAGTGGTTTCTTCCAATAGACAGGAGACTAGACACCATATAAAAAAACTTCCTTGTGGCTGCAGCTTTGGGGTTGTGATAGATTGTGACAGTAATGGTCCCAAATGAGTCGTGCCCCCCAGGGACCCATGCCTTCATGTGGCCCCTCCCACATGGACTCTGGTCTAGGCTGTAGGACTTGCTTCGGTCAGTGAAACATCAACTAATATGATGCAAGTAGAGGCAATGCGTGCGTGCGCATTTTAACTTGCCTTTTTGGAAGATTGATGTTAACATGTAAGGAAGCCTGGTCTAGCCTCCTGGAGGATAAGATGCCGCAGTGAGGAAAACTGAGATGCCCCTGTCACCAGCCAGCACCAACTGCCCAGTGTGGGTGGGGCCACAGGCCATGATCTGTTAGCTCAAAAGCCCACCTGCCCCAAATTCAAATTTTTACACACCCAACTGACACAACATTGTAAAGTGGCTATACTTCAATTAAAACACAAAAACAAAAACAAAAATGTTTTACACATCCTATTGTTTTAAATTTAGTCCAAACAAGCAGGTTTTTAGCCAATTAGAGCTTGCTTGCTTTACATGACCTGAGACACCCTGCCCAACATCTGTTAGCTACAGATAAGAGAAATCCTGTGGCTACAAAGACCCCAAGCCCGTGGTGGCCTTTGAAGCTCCCAACCCAGCCCCAGCAACTCCCCTCCAGGTTGCTTAGCTACGTCACCTAGGCACGTAAACCCCTCTCCAGCCCTGCTGGGCCTGAGGAGTTCCTTCGCATCCTTCCCCTCTGCCGTCAGCTCAGGCCAGGGTCATGCTGTAGAGGACGTCTTGCCCGCAAACCTGGCAAAGCGACACCCAATAAAGCTCTCTGCACGCTCCTGCCACCTCATGGCCGTATCTTTCCCCCTCATCCTCGGAATCCCTGCAACTCACGGCAGCGGGGACGTCAGAGCAGTCTGACCCCGCCGGGCCATAGCCCTCAAGAAGGGGTGGGGTAGGGTGCGTGTTTACCGTGCACGAGGCCCTGGGAATAACAAAGAAGGGGTGGGTGAGCGGGGGACACCTCGGGAGTCTTGGGGGCTGAGAGCCTGTGAAAGGGGGACACCCGGGGGTGGAGGAGTGGCCCAGGGCATGGCGGCCAAGATGGGAGCTGGCTGGGGCAGGAGAGGGAAGGCTCCGGAGTGGTGGAGTGTCAGAAGAAAGGGGAGGACAGGTCATATGGGTTTTCTTAAGAGCTGCTGAGGCTTATGTTCCTCGAGTGGTGCGACGCATGCTTGAAGCTCCTGTTTGGACGTCACTGCTTTCAGTGGGACATTGTTCTGGGCCCGGATCCTTTGGGTTCAGCCTTTGTATCTGACACACAATGTCTATCCTTCAAATACTCTCTCTCTCTCTCTTCTTTTTCCAAAACTCTCTGGTCAAGAAATAAAATTTTCTAGATGTTCCTCATTCACCAAATTCTTGGCCGAGACATTTTGAACATGTGAAGCATCGTTTGTGCAGTCATGGCTTAAATGATCCCCATTTTCCTCCACAGTGCCATACTTTTATTCAAGTTTGCTGGGGAGTTCAGGTGCATAGACTTAGATCAGTGAAGGCCCCCTTGTATTTTGTTCCTATCTTGGGTCTGAGACTGGAAGTAATATTGACATGGGTACCTCTTATTTCTGGGAGTTTAACATTGGGCTAATAATACCTGTAAGGAAGTAGTGAATGCTACATTCTAGATGTATCCCCCTCTTCTGTTTTGAGTAAGGAGTGGAAGAATCATGAATAATAAACATGGAGATAAGAGAATGAAACTGGGAAATCAATTTACTGCAAAATATTTGCATATTTTATTAAAAGAAACTGTGTATGAGGCCCATAACAGGCTGGATGATTTATATTTTGATTTGATTTGGGAACGTTATTCCCCTGGGTGGACTTGTGTTTTCCCGTCTATGTCAAAGACTCGGGGTGCGTTAGGGTTCAGAGACACTTAGATGTTGGCTCTAAACCTCCTTTTTTACGAAAATGGAAACTAAGATCTGGAGAAGTCACGTGCGCTGGCGGCAGAGCCACGATTCAGCTGGAAGAAATTCCATTTCCCCAAACACGTGAGCAACGCGAAAAAACCATGAAGTAAGTCGTGAGAGTGTTCATCTCCATGGTCTTTCACATCTTTGCTCAAAGTGAGGGAGACAAGAATCCTTGCCTCCTGTTCTCTTTATAAAGACACAAATAAACTCAGACAAATGAACATCTGGACATATTTCACATCTATTGGAGAGAGACAAGAGAGAAGAAATTTTCATTGAATATCCAAGACCCCCGCCCCCCCCCCCCGCCATCCCTGCTCCAAGAGCAAGTTAGAGCAAACAGATCTTTCTTCAGTGAAATGGTGGAACATTTGTGGGACATGTTTTCCCTGCTTCAAACCTTCTCTGCCTCATAAAGAAGGTTTCAAAACTTATGTCCCTGCTGGCTGGTTGTCCGACAATCCCTGAAGCTCGGGATGGCGACCCACTTCAACCCCGGGGCCTGTGATGGCGGCATCTTCCTGTTGGGCTTGTCTGCAGTTCATGGCATCCAGGGGACCACGGTTCCACGTGGTGGCTTCCACTCTGCGCTGATCTTCCCAGGAATCTACTTGTCCCTTTCAGCTGCTGCCGCAGACTTGTGGGTCCCCCATGCTGCTCAGGATCACCCCCTCAGCAAGATTCCTGGCCAGTACCCTCTCCCGTTTCCCACGGAGCCTCTTCCAAACTCTCTCCACTGCCTTCGCCCTCTTCCTCTCCCAGGGCCTCCTGCTGGCGGGGCGAGCAGGAGCAGCTGGGGCGCACGTGGAGAGCGTGGCTGGGACCGCCTGCTCTCAGCGCGGGGCGTGGGTGCCGAGGGGCTGGACTGATGAAGCTGTGGCCTTAGGAGTGTGGCTCCAGCGGGGGCAGGAGTTCAATCAGCCTGAGCAAAGGCAGTGTCGCTGCGTCTGCGGATTGGGGGGAAATGAAATAATTCATTTGGGAAGGCCTTGTTTCAGAATGCAGAAACTGGGATTTCGAGTCAGTTCTGTTGTCAACTATCCACATGACTTTTGGAAAATACTCCATCCATCCATCCATCCATCCATCATTCACTCATTATCCCATAAACCGTCACTCAGCACCTGCCTGGAGCCGGGCGTGATGCTGGGCGCTGAGAACACAGACACAGTAAGTGCACGCCCTGCCTGTGTGGCGCTCCCAGTCTGGTGAGAAGCGTAAATAACAGTACAACAGGGCGAAGACTGAAATGAGGCACAAAGTCAGAGGGAGCCCAGAGGAAGGAGACTTCATTCCGGCTGGGGCAGGTGGTCAGTGAAGAGGGTGGCAGTGGAGTGGGAGCTGGGAGGATGGACGGGGATGCGTCAAGTGACGAGAGGAGGGAAGAGCGGAGGGCTGACACCGGGCAGGCGGAGGCCAGAGGGAAGCAGGCTGCCGAAGGGTGAGAATGACCGCTAGCCCGCGCAGATTTCTACCTGCCACAGAAAAGCCAGGGGGAGGATCCAGGTGCCGTGATGCCCCTGGGGACGCAGGTGCTGGGCTTGCCGTCGTGTTGGGTGAGAATGATGGCTGGTGTGAGGGGCGCTGCCAACATTCCGCAACTCTGTTTGTTACTGTCCTTTCGAACTTGGGTCTCTGCCTTGGGTCTCCAGGACTCCCAGCTTCCTAGCATTTGCAGACACAGGGCGCGCCTTCATGAGACAGAGGAGGAAATCGGGTCCCAGAGAAGGGCAGGGCTGCTCCGAGGTCGCAGACAGCCGTGTGCAGCTGGAATGTTAGGTGGCATTGCTCACAGCGGCATTCAGAGGTAAAGTGAAAATAGTGGTAGGAAGAGAGTGGACATCAGAGGAAAGGATTCCATTCGTTAGGAATCTGATTCACACCTGGCTCTTAGAGAATGAAGTGAGTATTGGATGCTTTTGCTTCTGGGAGCTAGTCCTCCTTCTATGAATGCACCCTGCTGCCTTCTGGGGCACTACCCCTTCTCCTTTGTGTGAGAACAAATCAGATTCTCTCCTGAGATTCTGGTGCAAGGCAGACAAGTGTGAAAAAGGGCTGGTGCTGGTGCATCCCAGAAACGACCTCCTGAAGGATGCCGGACGATCCTCGCTCCCTGCCTTCCCAGAGCCACCTGGCTCTGCCTGTGTGTGTCTAGCCTAGCCTTCCCTTCCCTTCCGTGATGTCCCTGTATGTGTGGTCCTGGGTGGGCTGACCTGAGTCAAGTGAGTCAATGGGCAAATGCATTCTGCAAACTGTAAAGTGCTCTAGGTGTGGGAGGGGCCGTTATTATTACGACTATTGTTCAGGAACAGCTAGTGGTCACTGAAAGCACAGCACCAGTGTTCCAAACAGCCCTGCTAAGAGTGTATGGCTGCTCTCTCCCAGGGAGTCCATTTAAAATGCATCGCAGAGAAGCCTGGGGGAATAGACTCTGCTGAATCCATAGTTTTGCATGCTGTTCATTAAAAAGAATTTCTTAAAATAGGCCCAGGTCAGAGAGGTGTCTCAGACAGAAATGTTTTTCAGAGCTTGACCCAAATCCCTGTGATCTCATTCTCCAACAGCCTGGCTGCCCGGGAGACAGACCTGTCCCAGATCAGCCTCAGTGATCATTTTCTGCCTCTAGTGAGGTCCGGAGCCCTTTCTCTGCACATTTGGGTCATGAAGTCCCACCTGGAACCACACCTCCTAAAGCACCAGAACCCGAGTGCCTTCCGGGTCCTGTCCGTCCTGCTTTCTGATGGCTTCCTTCTTCGATGGCGGTTGGAATCATAAGCACAGATCTGATGGGCTGGCCTGTGATGTGCCCAGAATTCTTCAGTTCATGCCCCTAGTTCAAGCTCCCCTCCTCAGTGTCAAAGCTGTGCAGGCAGCGACCTGCTGAACATTTCTCCTGAGAGGCCCTTAACTCAGCCACCCACAATGAGCTCATTCGGCACTGGCCCTGCTCCCACACTCTGCCCCTGGCCCCTCCTCCTGCACCCACCCAGGAGCCTGAGCCTGACACTCGGAGTCCCCTTAGGTCCCCTATCCCCACCCCACATCCAGTCCCCTAGCAAGTCCTGCTGATATTCATCCTCTAAATATCTCCAGGCTCTGCTCACACTCTCCATCTTCCCTTCTGGAAGCTCTGAGTGATAAACCTGAAGATTTCTTTCTTCCTTCTCCCCTCTTTTCTTCTCTCCCTCCCTCCCTTCTCCCTTCTTTCTTTCTTTCTTTCTTTCTTTCTTTCTTTCTTTCTTTCTTTCTTTCTTTCTTTCTTTCTTTCTTTCTTTCTTTCCTTCCTTCTTTCTTTCCTTCCTTCTTTCTTTCTTTCCTTCCTTCCTTCTTTCCTTCCTTCCTTCCTTCCTTCCCTCCTTCCTTCTCTTTTCTTTCTTCCTTCCTTTCTGAAGGGGATGGGCAGGAAAAGCAATAATATAGCAAATGGGAAGGAGAGCAGTCTATAATTCCTATTCGGACAGACCCCTAAAGCTTCTCCTAGTCCATAAAGAGAGAAACAGATTCCAAAAGACAACGGACTAAGGCTGCTGCTGGCTCATCTAGTGTCTTTGTGAGAATTAGGAAAACTTACCCACTTTTCTGGACAGACACAGCCTCGTTCCAGGGTGCATGGTTTGGCAAGCAGAAGAAGTGCAGATTTCAATCTCTGATCACCACCTTGTGCAGTAAACTACCTACACAACCTAACAAGGCAGACTTGAAAGTGACTTGCTTGAAATCCCACAGCCAGGAGGCCAAGATGGGAGCCTAGGTTCTGAGCTCTTTCTTTTATGTGGAGGGCGTTTGTCTGTATATTCTCTCATCACATGATTTGACCACTCCAGGAAACAGCATTACACCCTCATATTCCCACTTTACTGACAGGTAAACTGAGATTCACAAGGGAGACTAGGCCAGTAAGCTCTGCCCTTGCCCCGCCCACCCCACCTGGCTGCCTAGCAGCCGGAAGTTCTCCTCCCATTTGGTCTCTAAGTCTCTGAGTTTCCATTTCTTCACCTAAAGAATGGGAGAAATAACACCCCTCCAGGCAACTTTACAGGTTACTGTGATAATAAAAAGGAAAAAAATAGGGAAGGCACTTTGAAGGGGAATCAGTGATTTGCAGATAGGAGGCATTGCCAGTCGATGCCAGCACAGGGGAGCCCCAGCAGGCCAGAGTAGTTGAGCCCCGCAATATCCTACCAAGAAAGTGCATGATTAGAGGCCAGAGAGCACCTTCCAACAGCCCTGCGAACCGGAGGGGCGGAAACCCATTCCCACAGGCTTACTTCCCCAGCTCACTTCCTGATGCCGTGTGATCTGGCGGCATCCCAAGTAGCGCTTGGAAATCAAGGAGATTTGGAAATTTATTGAAAGAAGATGGTGACGTCATGTCATCTGACTCATTTTCTGTTTCAAATTTCTTTGGTGCTGTGGATGTGATTCATAATGAAAAAGAATCAATCTACTAAAAAAAGAAAAAGGACAGTTCTTTCCGATTATACACTAGTCAAACTTTAGATTTCCATATTCCTCTCTGCTGTGGCCAGGACATTGCAGTGACGTCCAAAGTTGTCCCTGTTTTCCTCCTCAAATCCCTGATGTCCAAGGGCAGACCTGGCCCTATCCCATCCAGGGTTGCTGTCATGTTGGAGACCATGGGCTGTGGCCTGGGAGGCAGGAGACCTGTTCCCTCTCCGTCGCTCACTGGGTACTTGACCTAGAGCAGAGGTTCTCAAACTCGGGCAGTTTGGCCCCTGGGGACAGTTGGCACTGTCTGGAGATGCTTTTGGTTGTCATGACTGGGCGATGCTCCTGGTACCTGGTGGGAAGAGGCCAGGGATGCTGTTAAATGTCCCACAGTGCACAGGACAGACTGATCCCCGTCCTGTCTTGCCAAAGACTTATCCAGACCCAAATATCAATAGTGCCCAGATTGAGAAACCCTGGTCTAGAGGATGTCCCTCCTCCTCTCTGGGCCTCTCGTGGAAATGAAGGTGGAGGAGCTGTACTAGATGGTGCCAAAGGTCCCTTGAAGCTTCTGATGTAAATGTGTCTCTGGCTTGGAGGTGACTCAGAGGTTCTGCATCAGAGGTGACTTCCCGCCCCCGAAACACCAGAGCCCTGTTATAACATCTCCCACGCCAGGGAGCTCTGTGACGTAGGAGACAACAGCAGGAGGCTCTTGGCACCACAGTTGCCAGAAAATGCCACCCTGGAAGGCAGACAGACACTCTCAGCCCCCAAACTCCTCTTTTGTTTGTTTCCTTGTCTTCTCCTTAAATAGGGCACTGTGGCTTCTGCATTTGCCAAAGCTGTGACTAATTGGCCCTTCTCAGCAGGCTATCACATGAACACAGAGGCCAGCAACTTGCCCTAACTTTCCAGCATGTTCCAGCTTTGGTTGGTTTCTTAAGATGAATTCAAGCAAAGGAGAGGTCCTAGCAGTTAATATTGGATTTCAGAGTTTCCTGCCCCTCTGGGTTTTCGTTTTGCTTACTAAACGATCCCATCAGGCCCCGCCTAGGCTGACCCCTCATCCCACACCGGTCCCTTCTGGCCCTCATCTTCCCCTTTGTCTTCCTCATCTGCATTTGAGTCAGATGCATGGTGGGACTTGAGTCCTGACACTACTAATTCTTAATTGTGATGTGGTGGCCATGGAGGTGTCCTGCCAACGGCTCCTTTCCAGAGAACCTGCAGCGGGAGTGTAGCTGGCAGTCAGCCTTTGGCTGCTGCACCTTCAGATGCTGGACAGGCTCATCTGAGGCCATGCCCTGCCCTGGCTCTTCCCAGCCAGCCACTGATCTTGGTGGGGCAAGGGAGCAGGACCATTGCTGCCAGACTGACCAGGATGCGTCTTACAGGCAGTCTGTGCTCTGGGGCTCCCTACCAGCCTGGTTGAGGCTTACTCAGAGCCACCTGTGGTCTGGGGCTCCTTGCTTCATCCTCCGCCCTCCCTCCCTTCCCAGATGTCACACCCGCATCTCCGTCTGAAGACCCTCTCCCTCTGCTCCTGCTCTGGATCCCCAGCATCCTTCCCAGCATCTGCTTCTTGAAGGACCTGAATTGACCAATCTGAGCAAGTCAGTGAACCACCCCTGAGTCTCAGTTTCCTTGTGAGTAAAACAGAGAGATGTTATCAGAACTGCTGTCACTCATGAGGTTAAGGTGAAGATTAAATGACACAGTACAGGTTGTAACTTTGTAACTGTGCCGTCGTGCAGGCGTTATGCACCAGGTTCCATCAAAGCTTGCTGGCCTTATGTCTCTTTTCCTTAGAGACCCTTGCAGCCCCGCCCCAGGCAAGGGAGGTTGCTATTAATGTTTTAGCTGGAACTATTCTTTGCCAGGTGGGACTGCATCATGTTTAGTATTCAAAGCCCACCTGCTAAAAGCCAGCAGTCTTCTCCTGCCCCCATCCCCGTAATTGCAACCGCTGACCACCACCTCAGACCACTTCCAAATGCCCGCTGTGGGGGACTGCCTGGTCTTTGGGTGAGAACCACTGTGCTAAGCTGAGAGCAGCTGAGCCGGCATGGGTCCTCCTTCCTCCCACAGCACTTACATTTCAACTCGGGCCTTCAAGGATGAGTGCCTGACATTCTCTCCTATTTGTTTTTGGTCCTTTAACATTTGCATATGTTTTTGTAGGCTGCCTCCCTCCTTTATTGAATGATATGGCAGAAGAAGGAAATTAGTGAAATAGTAAGTCCGCTTTCTGATGCTGCTCAAATCGCTCCCATATGAAGCTGCCTCCTTTATCAGCCAGAAAGCCCACCCTGGGCTCAGGCAGCAGCTGCACGTGGCGGTGAGCTTCGTTGCCCAGAGTTTCCTTACTGCTCACCTGGAAAGGTTTCCTGATGGTTACCTTCTCTAGCATCTTATTGCCTTTGATTTTGAATCATGGCATTTCTTAGTAGCCATGCAGCCAGAGGTAAATCATTTAGGCTCTTTCATTGCCCTGACTGTAAAGTGGAGACATTAAAGAGGGTAATACCTTCCATTCTGGACTATTATCCTAGGATAATGGCTAAGAAGCTGTTCCTGGAGTGGAATCTTGTTTGCAACAAAGGCCACAAGGTTCCCCATCCAACATCCTTGCAGTCTGGCTTTGCCCTCCTTTAATTGAGTGGAGCCCATTTCTTGACCCCATGAGTGCGATTTTGTGACTTGCTTTGGACAAAAGAATGGAGCAGAAATTGTGAGACCTTTCCTGAACTTGGGCTCAATCACAAGTAAAATAAGTGGTCAGTATTTGATTCCACTCAATTTGGGGATGGGTTGTTATGCAGCAAACGCTAACTGATGCACTTGGAGTAGAGGAGAAGGAAGCTGGTGACACTGAGGCCAGTCATCCGTGGGGTGGGCAGCTTTGGGGGAGGTCCTCCAAAAGGAGATGCAAAGAAGTCTGATTCCAGAGTAGGTGCCACCCCTCTGCCTCCTCGGGGCAGGACAGGGACTGCAGCACAGTTGGGTATCATATGTCAGGGACCAAAAATTGCATGCAAGCAGAAAAAAAAAAAAAGCCTGGGTCTAAGGTTGTTATTTATAGCAAAAATTTAAACAGGGAAGCTCTGTCAGTTTTCTGAATTACTGACAGTTGCAGAAATGTTAATACAAATCTTTATAAGACTGGCCAGATGTTCGATATTAAACGAGCATCTGTTTTGTATAAAAGACTTTTCATGCCCCCCGAACACTGTCTCTTTTTCTCTCTCGCCTTTTCACCCTCCCTGTCCTGATCCCGTGATAGATCAGGGCAGTAGCTGAGGGTAATTGCCTCAGCTATGGTTTTATTTAGTTTCTGAATGCCGGTGTCCATGGTGTCAAAAATACACCCCAAAAAATAACCCTGCGAAAGGTTAATGATGGCCCTTCTGGTGTCATATTCTGCACTTTCTGTGTTGCGGTAATTATTATCATTAGGGCTGTAAGAATGTCTAGTTATCTTTCTTAATCACATACTATAGAGGAGTGCTTCTGAACACATATCTATTATTTAATCAAAATTTCACAGTTATTGGCATTTCTGCTCCACCAGGGCTGTGTTTATTTTCTGTTTGCAAGGGGAAGCGTTGCCTCCCAGGAGAGAGGGGGCCCGGCGTCCATACCCACTTTTATCACTGTCGTAGCGTATGACACGGTGCTACTAATATCAGAGACGCCAAACACATGTTAGTACTCCCCGCTCCCCTCTTCGGGTCCGCATTCTAGGAAAAGCACTTTTATTAACAATAACGGGGGAAATGCGTACCTTTGATGAGCCCTGCTGCCTAGAAGGGCAGATCTGATGGGGCTGAGACCTTTAGGGATGTGCTAGTTTTGGGGATGGAGAGGGAAGTGGGTCAGCGGGATCACTACGGATGTCCTGTGACGACTGCCTTGGGATGTGCCCACCCACTACTCTGGAGGGAGCTGAGGCAGGAGACTAACACCCCAAGAGGCCTCACTGTCCCATTTTGCAGATAGGCAAATCGAGGCTCAGAGAGAATCGCTTGCTCAGAGTCACCTAACAAGTGGGCTGGAACTTGAGGCTGACTGCTGGCTTGATTCGGATGTCTACGGTTTCATCATAAAGCTACGCACACCCCCCGACCACCTTCCCTGCTCCCCCCAACCTGCACTGGCCAAACAGTGGCCATTAGCCTTGTGTGGCAGCTGAGCACTTGAAACGTGGCTAGTCCAAACTGAGATGCTCTGTAAGTGTAAAATACACACTGGATTTCCAAGACATAGTACCAAAAAAAAAAAAAGAAAAGAAAAGAAAAAAAAGGAAAAAAGAATGTGAAATGTCACATTAGTAATTTTTTAATACTGATGTCATGGGGAAATGATAATATTTGGGATGTAATGGGTTAATAAAATACATGATCGAAGCTAGTCTCACTTTTCTTTTTACTTTTTGAAATGTCACTACTAGGAAACTGAAAATTACATCTGTGGCCTGAGTTTGTGGCCCACGTTATATTTTGATTGGACAGCGCCGGCCCAAATTGTGAGTTTGTATGATTCTTCAAAAACAGTTTGTCTTATTGCTTTAGAGCAGCGGTTCTCAGCGAGGGGTGATTTTGCGTCCCAGGAGACATTTGGCCACGTCTGAATCCGTTCTGAATGTCACAGCTGGGGGGCTCCTGCCTTTAGTTGGTAGGGGCCAAGGATGCCACTCAGCATCTTACAGTGCTCAGGGCGGGCAGCTCCCACACAAAGCATTATCTGTCCCAAATTTTAATAGCGCTGACGTTAAGAAACCCTGGCTTAGAATCGCACCTTGCACATTTTGTTCTCCTTTGGGGTCCCCCAAGGATGTCACCGATGCTGTAAGAGAAAGAGGATCAGTGCCATGATGGTGACAACGTCGACACTTTTTCCTCTGTTTCCCTCCTGGACACCCTCCTTCTTGATCTTTTTTCCCCACAAAATTAAAAAGTCATGTCTGACCATGATTTCCCCATATTCCTGACGTGTAACTGATATTTTTGAAACACACAATCATAGCTGTATTTCCTCGGAGGCACAGTCAGGTCACAAACCCCGCTTCCCACAAGGGGATGTGAGGGGTGAAGTGCTGTCGGCATCGGGAAGGTGGTTTCCTGGGAGAGGGATAAAGGTGGAGGCTGACCTTGTGTGGGATGCAGGCTTCCAGCCCCTCGGCAGAATCCAGCGGGGAGATCCTCAGACCTGACCTGGGCTCCAGCTGGGAGAAGAGGCCCCGAGAGGATGAGATGAGCTCTGGTGTGGGGCGCCTGCAGCAGTGGAGGTGTGTAGCAGGTTAGGAAGACCATCCTACAGGAGGGCCGATTCTCCAGGCCACCCAGGTGGCCGGGTAGGGTCTGCGGGTTCTCTGGGCGGCCACGTGGTGCACTGCTTTTGGATGAGTCAGGCGTGAGCAAGGCAAACCCACGGGGACCTGAAAAATGGGGTCCTGAGCCGGAAGTCTAGAGAGTTGAGACACGCTGTCCCACGTTCAACAGAGGGGCAGTGCTCAGATGGGGATGCGGGGCTCCTGGAAACCGGCATCAGCCACAGGCAGAACACGAACTGGCTCCAGTTTAGGGCCTTCGTGCCCAGGAAGGCGTGGCCAGGGAACTACGTTTGTTATGATAGGGGAACTGGTGGGAAGCCCAGGCCATTAGCTCAGGGGTATAAGAAATGCCACTCTCTTTTCTCGTAACCAGCCGAGGCATAAATAGCCAGCTATTCACCAAGAGCTCATGCTCCCCTTCATTAAAGTCTGGGAAGGGCTATCTAGCCAGGCTGGCATTTCCCAGCACCCCTGGTACCCAAGTGGTGATGGGGGCTGGATGCAGGTTTCATGTACCTGCCCCTGCTCACACCCCACTGATGCTGAGGGCCCGAGGGAGTGCAGAGCTGACATCCAGGCTAGGTTTCCCTCATGAGGTGCCAGGGACATGGCTGAGATGGCAGGAGTGGGAGGAGTGACTTCTGAGGAACTGAGTAGCAAGAGTCTGTGTGGTGTGAGTCCCCAAAAGCCTCTCCAAGAAGCACAAAGTCTTTTGATTGTGTTACACTTTGGGGGTCTGAAAATGGTGGTGGTGGGGCGTGTTTCTCTCAAATGCCATCAGAAAGCACGTACCACACTGCAGGCTGTGTGTTTAGGTCCCGGGGTCACAGATGTGGTTGTGATACTGCCTTGAGCTCACAGCGGGTAAGCGAAGACAGTCACGGGATAAAAGTGATCACCTTGACTGAATACGGACTCTGCCTGGCCCGACTCTGCATGTCATATATACACTCAGTTCAGCCTTCCCGCGAGCTTGGGAGGAGGTGCCATTATCATTGGCGTTTTAGCCTCATGGACAGTTTCGTGTCAGATTCTGGGAATCAACAGAAAGGCTGAATCACGTGCCCGAGGTAACTGAGCAGGGACCCAGGGCGGGCAAATCGGCTCCAGAATCCACACTTGCCACCACAGGCCTCTTGGTGCAGAGGATAAAAAACAAACAATTCTCTCCGAAACACCCCAAACTAGGAGGGGATCTCCCTTCCTGTTCTCTTGCAGAACCGACTCTCCCCCAGCCACTTATATGCCCCCACACCTTGTATACCCCCCACTCACCTGTATGCCCCCGACTCCCTTGTATACCATAGAATTTTGTTCAGACAAAAGTTATAGATGTTTAGCTCTGCTCATAAGTTGGGGGGAAGATGAGAGTGTATTAGGTTTTGTAGCAACAGTGATGCAGCAAACAACCCCCAAATCTCAGAAGTTTCCTAAGTAAATATTTCCTTCCCTCATACAGGTCTGTGACTTAACGGCTTGACTGGGCTTCCATCCAGACCTGCTCCAGGGGTTTCTCATCCCAAGACCCAGGCTGAGGATGCAACGACCACCTAGGGCTTGGCTTCGTTGTCACAAATGGCGGCAACACAAGGGTATGAGGTTGTGTGTTGCCCCTTGAAGCTCCCACGGAGAACTGTCACACCATCCTTGGTTATAGGGAGTCACGTGGTCAACCCTGCAGCCAGCGGGGTGGAGACTTGGCTTCACTCACAAGGAAGGGGAGGGAAGGAAGGTCTGTGAGCAAACGATGCATCGCTTGCAGGCACCAATGGGAAGGGGCTGAATGCAGAAGACGTGAAGAGACTGAGCTCATGCAGAAGGAACCTTCCCTCTGTGGGCTGAGGGAAAATGGGTGAGAGCTATTTCGACACACTTGAGGCTGTAGGTGTGGGGTTAAGGGGTGGAGGACGTTCCATTTTTCCTACAGAATAGTGGGTCAGTCATCCTCAGAGACTGGCCAGTGGGGGCTGGGTGTCTGAAGAGTGTTGAGAAGGTTTTGAGTGCAACCCGCCCTGGGAACTTACAGTGAGCTGACCAAGGCCATAGGCAAGGACAGGGGAATAATTTTGCAGCCCAACTGAGTTTGTAGAGGACCCAGACTTCCTGGCCCCCGCCGTGCAGCGGGTAGGGGGAGTCGGTCATCATTCTACTCAACACCGACCTCTCTTCCTCCCACCATGTCCACGTCTTGTCTGTTGGTTTTGGGATGAACACGATGGCAGACCAATTGCAAAATGAAGTTGTAAATCCTTCCAGAGGTGTTGGATTTCTTGAAGTCATTGCAAGTGATAATTAGAGAATTACTTGGAGTATTTGCAGTAGCCACCAGCAAAGTAGACCTGGTAGTTTTAGAAAAGTTAGCGCCGGTCTCTCATCCTAGCTGATGAGAGGATAGATGTTTCAAATCAACGGATAAAGAAAAGCCCTTGGGGAAAATGGATAAAACCGTTGAATTTTTTTTGAAAAAAAATGGACTTGTTTATTACTACATTGGGAAGTCCAACCTGAAGCGAATGATGTTATAACCTTCATTCTTACAATTTTGTTGGAAAAATCACACCAATGTACTGCTCATTTGTTTTATGGAGTCATGCACAGCTGCCATTATAACCTAAATTTTCTTAACTATCAGGAAAAATAAACTTGATTTTGTGATTTTTTTTTGTTTCATTTTTCAAGACAAAGTTCCAATCGCAGCTTTTAAGCTCTTACAGGAAATATTGGTCCCTGATTTCAGGGGGTTTATTCCTGAAGGCCCCTTGTTCCCCCGCAGGTGATGCTGTCCCCCACACCCAGCCTCATCAGCCCACTTCCTCCCCATGCCTGCTGGACCTGAGTGAAGCTAAGGCCCTTTGTCCCTCTGACTTTGCCCTTTGGTGATGATCTCATTACAGCAGACTCAGTACTGGTCCCGCCAAGGCCACAGGAAGGGTGTGTCCCGGCCTCATGGGTGGGAAGTGCTCTGTCCCCGCTGGAGCTCCATGCTCTGTGTGTGACATTACAATGCCATGCCAGAGGGTTCTGTATCACACCAAAAATAACTCCCCTGGATACGAAAGCTCCACCGTTACCACTTAATCACATCACGCCCAGCATTATGTGGTCTACGATTACAGTCTGGGGAAGTCAAAATACAACTCAGGATGGGGAATTGTTAAAGTGATTGAAACATGGAAATGAATCTGAGCAGAAAGGACTAAATCTTACCTGGGTTAGCATTATTCTTATAATAAATAATCATAATAATCCCATACATTTTATAGCTTACAAAATCCTTCTTATACATTGCTTCATTTGACTAGGTTAGGGAGAATAAATCTTAAGGCTTAATTTCTCTTGGAAATATCAATCTCTAGTCTATACTACACCTGGCTGCCTTTTTAATGGTCCCAAAGCACAGTTTTCCCATTCATTCCCCAGCTCGAAAACTTCGAAAACCTTTCTGTGTCTAGAGAATAGACTCCAAACGCCAGATCCTGGTGTTCCAGACCCTCCAGGGTCCCGCCCAAACTTCTCTTTCCAGCCGTGTCCCAGGATGCTCTTCACCCTGTGTCTTGCCTTCATACCTGACCACAGCCCTTCCTGCTCCCGGGTGCCCTGCTCTGGCTCCTACACTGGTCCTCTGTGCCTGCATCCTTCACCCTCTAGATGCCCCTCCTTCATCTCATATGCACATGGCCAAGCCTAACCCACCTTGCAAGGCCCAGCCTCAGACACCTTCCGGAGTCCTCCTGCAGACAGGGACCTCTTGCCTCTGAGAGCCCTGACACTCCCTCTGACCCTCTCTCGGGACCCCCTGCTCTGTAATAGAGTAAAAACGCATGCAACTTGTTTCCTCCACAGGGATGTCAGCTCCTTGGGCGGGCAGGAACTCAACTTGACCTTCCTACTTCTGGTACGGGAGTCCTCCCCACCTCCAGTGTCTAGCCCGGGATCAGCAAAACCTGTCCTGTAAAGGGCCAAATTATCAGTATTTTAGGCCTTAAAGACCGTATGATTTCTGTCGCAACTGTCAGCTCTGCCACTGTATGGCAAAAGCAGCCGTAGCCAACGTGTTAACAAACGGTCAAGACTGTGTTCTAATAAAACTTTATAAAAACAAGCCTCTAGCTGGATATGGTCCATGGCCATACTGTGCTGAACCCCTGGCTCAGCCAAATGTCTAGCAAAGATGTTAAAGAAATGATTGTTGACTAATAGGTAGATGCATGAAAGAAAAAGTCCGAATATTTAGGAATTGAGTCTACCCGAGCGCACAGGGCCTGGGCTGGAGCCCTGTGACCACATAACCATTTGCACAAAAAGGAAAAAGAGTTGCCTGTGCCTGGGGACATTTTCCTGCTTGGAGCGGAGTGGCCCCTAAGAGGAGCTGGGGGGCCCCTGGGCTGTGCAGCGGCAGAGAAGAGCTCGAGGCAGAGCAAGGCCAGCCTTGTGGGTCGGTCGGTGATGGGGGGGTAGCCCACTTGGAGTGATGGGCGGCTCGCACGCCCCACCCAGGACCCTGGCCCGCTGGTTCACTCTTCTGTCATTCTTGCGAGTAAAGAAGCTGGGCTCCTGGGACTTCCACAGAGTAGATACCACTTTGGGCAGCACGAATACTGTGGTATCAGCTCCCTCCTTTCTTGTCTGTTGACTGAAGTCAACCCTGAGTGGAGAGAGTGGCCTCACAGGTCCTGAGAGCCAGGCAGAAAAGTGGGTCCTGAGTGTGACCAGCAGAATCTTGTACAAGGAAGGAGCTGCAACCTGGAGCCAGTCCCCCTTAGGATGGTCCCAGACATCCACACAACCCTTGTTGTCCACACAGGGGTTTCCTTGCATCTCACCTCGTTCATGTCCCCACCAACAGATCAAGGTAAGCAGCAGCTATCATCACTGTTCCCAGTTTCCACATGAAGAACTGGCTTGGAGGATGTTCGGAGGGTTGGCTCAAGGCCGCTAAAAGTGGTGCTGGTTTCTCTCCAGAGGCAGCAGAGCTGAAGCCGGGACCCAGGCAGCCTACCTCCAGCCTGGGGCGCCCCTGACCTGAGAACTGCTGCTCCAAGGCGGGGCCAGTCCCTTGCCCAAAAATCTGTCCCCAAGTGGTGTTGCCATCATATCATGCCGCCATGTTCACCAGCACACCTGTCTTTCCAGGGGATGAGCGGAAACCCTCACCCTTAGGACCTCAGTGTGTGGGGAGAGCCCTCTTTCAAAGGGCTGTGACCCTGCAGGTGAGGATTTAAATGGGGACCCACATCATAAAGAAAAATACTGGGGACTGAGACAAAGAGGGGTGAAAAATGGAACTGATGACTCAGCCATGAAGACTAGTCAGCTACCAAGATATTTCCAAGCTGAAAGTGGGATATTTCCAGATCTTTTCCAGATCTTTCCCAGATAACTAATGACCTGGGTGGTTACCTCAATTTCCCGTTCCTCCTTCCATATGAAGACACAAGTGAAAAGGAAGCAAAACCCATGCTTCTTAAGAAGAAGTCATATTACAGTGATGGAGTGATAAGATCATCTCTCATCCATGATTCTTTGAATAAAAAGGCCACTTTGGACATAAATATAATTCTATCTGGTAATACCCCATCTTCACTTTTGGTGCAAGTAAAGAGCTAGAGGACAACTTTAAGAAGTTGAACACAGAGCACAGAGATTCATTTTTATACATTGTCAGGCGGGCAAGTTCAGGACTAAACCACTTCCGAACGGTGGGAAAAGAACTTGACAGAGAACGATTCTTTCAGTCCTTAAACAAAACAACGTAAAATGAATGCAGGCTGCTTCTTGACTCTTCCTCATCTTCCTAAAATGTTTTTTCTCTTCTAATGGACAAGAGAGAAAAGTGATCAAATTAAGGCATGAAAGAAAGAGGACCCGAGTGGGAGCAAGATGCTGTGTCCCTTCATGATTCCAGGAGAGACAAGAGAAACATCCCCTTGAAAAGAAGGGAGGACCTGAATTTCCTCCCTTTTGCCAAGACCCCCCCTCCGGCCCCGATCACCCCCTCATTTCTTCTTTCACTCCTCAAGCGTCGCTTCTCTCTCTCTCTCCCTCCCATGTTTAAAGCCCTGCCTCCCAACTCTCAACATTTAAAAAATTCTTAATGATGCAACCTGAAGTTGCCATGGCAACCGATCTCCTTGCCGAGGCAGTGGTGGAGGCCTGTGATCCGGCCGCTGTTGAAATCGCAAAATAATTTTCCTTTTCTTTCAGAATTCAGTAGGGTGGCGAAAGTGCTCCACTGTGGTTATCCCTGCCCCCAGAGAACACATCTCTCGTGCACTGAAATATCCAGTCACTGCGTTTCCCTGGTCCGGCTTACGCCGTCCTTCCCCTGCGGCCCAGACCCTGTCCTTCTGGAAAAGAGCAGGAGCTCGCGCTGTCTCTTTTGTCGGTGTGAGGAGTGCTTCTGAAGAAGTCCAGTGGCATCTGATGGGCTTTCCCCTCTTCTCTTTTTTAATAGCGTGTGGTTTCTCATTCTTAAAAACAATCAAGTCTCTTTCCCCTTGAATCACACGTGCAAGCAGCGCGTCGGAGCACAAAGAAGCTCTTATGAGGGGCCTGAAGGTCTTCGCCGGTGCCACCCCCGGGATTCTGCGGGAACCCTTCCCTTGCCTGTGGGCCTTACAGCCTTCCAGCACGGGGTGGAGAGCTGCTTCTGTTCCCAGACCGCCCTGAGCAAGCCCTGCCTGTCTGCCTTCCTGCCTCAGTCTTCACCGACGGGCCGGCCGCTGTCACCCCAGTGAGCTCAAAGCGAAAACCAGTTCTGTGCTTCTGAGGCTCCTCAGTCAGGTCAAGAACATCAAAAAAGGAGTCAGGATGTGGAGTAAAGAAGGCTTTTGGCAGAGGCTGTGCCTTAGAAGGTTGGGCTGCAGGAAGGAGAGGGTAGGTGGAGGAGCAGGGGGTCCCCGTGCCCCTCTCACCACAAGGCACCCCCGTGGGCACCTCCGTGGGGGAGGAAGATGGCCTGACCTGAACTGAGCATAGGGTCTGATCACTTTCCTGTTCTGAACATTCTGATAACCGAGACTGTCTTCATGAACTCCAATGATCTCAGGACAGGATGTGGCCCGGAAGGAGCAGGAAAGCCCCGGGAATGTATCAGGGTTCAGGGCATGAGTCCCTGGGTGAGTGACAGGTAACGAGGAGGCGGGGCAACACCAGTGAAGCCACATGCGCTTGCGTGAGGAGCCAGCTCGGTCCACGGTTCATCTGTGGTTGATAAAACCAGTTCCTACCTTTATCTCCTAGGACCCTGGGACACCCTTAATTCTCCTCCTTTTTGAATTCTTTCCTTCTTTGGCTGTAACCACAGTGGTCTCTCCAGGGTTCCCCTTTCCCCCTTGACTTCTCCTTCTCAGCTCCTTCTCAACATCCTCTGAGACTGGTGATTCCCAGGGCGCAGACTCCGTCCTGTCCGTGTGCTCTCTGGGCGTCTCCTGTACCACCTGGGCACCGGCGACCCCCAGAGTGTATTTCCAGCCCAAGGCTACCCTCTAAACAAACTCTACTCCCCTACAACTCTCCGACGTAAAGGATCGCAGACAGAACTCCTCTCTCCTGTGGACTCTGTGGTCGACAGGTGAGTGGAGCTGCCACGTTTCTGTCCGGAGAGCCTGCAGGCCAGGCCCAACGGGGCTCCATGGGCATTTGCACAGACCCCTAAAGCAGCCTCCCTGTGACCGCAGCCCCTGCCCCTCTTGGCCACAAAGGACTCTGACTGATGCTAACTTGAGCGGGACAGGCTCCTGCCCCAGGTAGGCTGCCCTTACCTCAGGGATGCGAGTCCAGGTCCTTGGCATTGTCCTCGGCCTTGAATAGCCTTTGGAGGTCATGGTGGGGCAAGTCTCCGGGCCGAGGGCAGGCAGAGGTGCTGTGTGTGTCCCTGGAGGTGAGGAGGCAGGGAGGGGTTCCCTGTAACACGTCTCACCTGGACAGAGCCAGGACGGGAGCTTGAGCCTTTCAAGTCCTACTTTTTCCCTGGAGGGAGAGGACTGGCTGCCACAGGCAGGGGACTCCCATCTCTCTTCCTCTGTTCCTCAGACACATAGGGCGAGCTCACAGACCATGGCAGGGCGACCGTTCCCGACATGGGACTGGCTCGGTTGTTGATTTGATTCCCATTTGCTGGCACACCTGCTCCAGGCTGGTCCCGGGCCAAGTCCTGGGATGAAGGAGCAAGTAAGATACTGTCCCTGTCCTCCCACAGCTCCGGTCTCGGGAAGGAGCGGGCACTGGAAGGGAGCCCTGAGACTATGGGGGAGCTGGGGAGCCAGGTGGGGCCCCACAGCTCTCTAGCGGGCTGGGCGGGTCTTTGGATGGAGATGTGACAGCTCTGCCCACCTGTCGGCCACAGAGTCCGCAGGAGAGAAGATTCGAAGCTGCCTCCTAGGTTTCTGCTCCGCGTGGGCGGTGACACAGCTCACCGCGTGACGGGAGCGTGAGGATAAAATGACGAGTTCTGTCTGGGACCCGCTACGTCAGATGGTTGTAGGCGCATAGAGTTTGTTTAGAGGCAACTACACATCCATGCCCCAGAATGCTCCTGCTCAGAGCAGGAACCTGGCAGCAGCAGTTTGCGTACACGGAGGAGGGAGCTCAGCGGGGAGCTGGTCAGGAAAGGTGTCCTGTGGGGGAGCAATGAGCAACAGAGTGGGGGTGAGAAATAGTAGGGGTGTGTGTGATCTCTGTGTGTTTCTGTGTGTGTGATGGGGTGTATTTGTGATGTGTGTGTGTGCAGGCTGTTTGTGTGATGTGTTTGTGTGTCTGTGTAAGTTTGTGTGTGTCTGTGGTATGTGTGATGCATGTTGTCTCTGTTTCTATCTGTGGGGTGTGTGTGTGAGAGAAAGGATGGTGAGAGAGGAGGCTAGAGAAACAGATAAGGGTCTCACCAAGGATGGCCATATAGGTCTTTCTTTTAATTTTTTTAAAACATTTTTTATTGAGTTATAGTCATTTTACAATGTTGTGTCAAATTCCAGTGTTCAGCACAATTTTTCAGCTATACATGAACATACATATATGCATTGTCACATTTTTTAAACATTTTTTATTGATTTATAATCATTTTACAATGTTGTGTCAAATTCCAGTGTTCAGCACAATTTTTCAGTCATTCATGGACATATACACACTCATTGTCACATTTTTTTTCTCTGTGAGTTATCATAACATTTTGTGTATATTTCCCTGTGCTATACAGTGTAATCTTGTTTATCTGTTCTACAATTTTGAAATCCCAGTCTATCCCTTCCCACCCTCCACCCCCCTGGCAACCACAAGTCTGTATTCTCTGTCTATGAGTCTATTTCTGTCCTGTACTTACGCTTTGCTTTTGTTTGTTGGTTTGTTTTTGTTTTTGTTTTTTAGATTCCACATATGAGCGATCTCATATGGTATTTTTCTTTCTCTTTCTGGCTTACTTCACTTAGAACGACATTCTCCAGGAGCATCCATGTTGCTACAAATGGCATTATGTTGTCGGTTTTTACGGCTGAGTAGTATTCCGTTGTATAAATATACCACCTCTTCTTTATCCAGTCACCTGTTGATGGACATTTAGGCTGTTTCCATGTTTTGGCTATTGTAAATAGCGCTGCTGAGAACATTGGGGTGCAGATGTCATCCTGAAGTAGGGTTCCTTCTGGATACAAGCCCAGGAGTGGGATTCCTGGGTCATCTGGTAAGTCTATTCCTAGTCTTTTGAGGAATCTCCACACTGTTTTCCATAGTGGCTGCACCAAACTGCATTCCCACCAGCAGTGTAGGAGGATTCCCCTTTCTCCACAGCCTCTCCAGCATTTGTCATTTTTGGATTTTTGAATGACGGCCATTCTGACTGGTGTGAGGTGATACCTCATTGTAGTTTTGATTTGCATTTCTCTGATAATTAGTGATATTGAGCATTTTTTCATGTGCTTTTTGATCATTTGTATGTCATCCTTGGAGAATTGCTTGTTTAGGTCTTCTGCCCATTTTTGGATTGAGTTGTTTATTTTTTTCTTATTGAGTCATATGAGCTGCTTATATATTCTGGAGATCAAGCCTTTGTCGGTTTCACTTGCAAAAATTTTCTCCCATTCCGTAGGTTTTCTTCTTGTTTTACTTCTGGTTTCCTTTGCTGTGCAGAAGCTTGTAAGTTTCATTAGTTCCCATTTGTTTATTCTTGCTTTTATTTCTTGTAGGAGAAAATTTTTGAAATGTATGTCAGATAATGTTTTGCCTATGTTTTCCTCTAGGAGGTTTATTGTATCTTGTCTTATGTTTAAGTCTTTGATCCATTTTGAGTTTATTTTTGTGTATGGTGTAAGGGTGTGTTCTAGCTTCATTGTTTTACATGCTGCTGTCCAGTTTTCCCAACACCATTTGCTGAAGAGACTGTCTTTATTCCATTGTATATTCTTGCCTCCTTTGTCGAAGATGAGTTGACCAAAAGTTTGTGGGTTCATTTCTGGGCTCTCTATTCTGTTCCATTGGTCTATATGTCTGTTTTGGTACCAATACCATGCTGTCTTGATGACTGTAGCTCTATAGTATTGTCTGAAGTCTGGGAGAGTTATTCCTCCAGCCTCTTTCTTTCTCTTCAGTAATGCTTTGGCAATTCTAGGTCTTTGATGGTTCCACATAAATTTTATTATGATTTGTTCTAGTTCTGTGAAATATGTCCTGGGTAATTGGATAGGGATTGCATTAAATCTGTAGATTGCCTTGGGCATTGTGACCATTTTAACAATATTGATTCTTCCAATCCAAGAGCATGGAATATCTTTCCATTTTTTAAAGTCTTCTTTCATTTCCTTCATCAATGGTTTATAGTTTTCTGTGTATAATTCTTTCACCTCCTTGGTTAGATTCATTCCCAGATATTTTATTACTTTGGGTGCTATTTTAACATTGTCACATTTTTTTCCGGCTGTGAGCTACCACAAGATCTTGTATATATTTCCCTGTGCTACACAGTATCATCTTGTTTATCTATTCTGCACATGCCTGTCAGTATCTACAAATTTTGAACTCCCAGTCTGTCCCTTCCCACCCCCTTGCCCTTGGCAACCACAAGTTTGTATTCTATGTCTGAGTCTGTTTCTGTTTTGTATTTATGTTCTTTCTTTTTAGATTCCACATATGAGTGATCTCATATGGTCTTTGTTTTAATTTTTACTTTTTAATGTTTTATTGAAGTATAGCTGGTTTATAATGCTGTGTTAATTTCAGGTATACAGCGTAGGATTCAGTTATACAGACATTTATTTTTTTTCATATTTTTTTCCATTATAGGCTATTACAAGCTATTGAATATAGTTCCCTGTGCATAGGTCTTGTTAAATGGCTTTGACTTTGTCCTGAGGAGCCTTGGGAGCCATTGTCAGGTTGACCCTGCGATGTGACATGCGGTCCAGCCCCTGGGGCAGGCGGGAGCATGGGGGGGGCCAGAAAGGGAAAGGACTGTCTGGGAGGCTTCATGGTGGAGGCGGCCAGGGGCCAACAGTGTAGACAACAAAGGCGCCTGGACACGTCCTCACAGTTTCTGAGGCCTCCTGTGGGCGGGTGTGGTTGGGTGCTGGGCTTCTGGGCACAAATGAGCCCCATTCCTGACCCCTGCTTCCCTCCGCGGCTCATAGGATGTGAGATCCACTTCTGCTCCCCGACTCCTTGCATTTTGGGAAGTTCCAGAATGTTTCTCTCACATCACTGTGATTCGAGACAAGATCACACAACCCTGACAACCATTTCATGGCTAATTTTCAGGCCTGTGATTTGGCAAGCCTTGGAATGGCTGCTATTTAGCTCCTGGAATCAGTCGTTTCCGACACTTAGTAGGCAGTCAATACATATTTGGTGAATGAATGAATGATTCCTGGGTTCATTCTCCACTGCTCAAGGAGCTGACAAATCCATTTCTTGGGGTTCCTGATTCATAGCAGAAAGTGTCCTGAGTGAGGGCCCAGCCGGGCTCTGCGGTACCAGCTCTGTGCGCCTTTAGAGGATGAAGCTTTCGGCCTCAGTTTCCTTCTGTGCTCAGCCGCCATCCTCCCTTGCACTGACGCTAAGTGAGAAACGGTTGGGGGCTGCTCTGCACATGGTAACGCATGAGGCACCTGTGGTTTGCTCCAGCGGTGGGGAGGACCGGGGGGAGACCACATTCCAGAACAATGAGCAAGTCTCACCCAGGAGGGACTTGGGAACTTGGCGAGCTGTAAGCACCTTAGAGATTTCAGAACTCAGCTGAATTCAGATAACCTTCATGCTCCCCGCCCAGCTTTCACACACCCAACCCAACAGGTCCCTGAACCATCTCAAGGCTGCCGAGCACTAGCTCCCTTCTGGCTGTATCTCCCCCACTATCTCCTGAGATAAACGGAGGTTCTCAAGGAAAATTCATCCTCTGGAGCCTCTGCAGATCCCCTAAGCAGAGATGATTTATCCGGTATCATCAGAGGTTAAAGGATGGCTTAAAGCCTTGAATGGAAGTGGAAAGTGTGTCTGTTTACTTGGAGAGCTTCCTCTCCTGCTCTGTCACATGAGCCATCAACTGCAGGGGCAGAACAAAGCCTGCGACACGCCAGGCGCCGGGCGGAGTGGCCCCAAAGCAGAAGGCAGAGTGATTCGCCGAGAGTCAAGGTCTCCCCGTGACTGTGTGAGAAGCCTTGGTAATGATGATAAAGCACTCAGGAAGTAATGATGTACTTAAATGTACATGTGAAACACTTTTAATTTTTTTTTTTGACAAGGAGAAAACTGAAGTGGGCACCTTCAGTGGAACGTACACCTCTTTCCCTAACTTATGCTGAGTGGTTGATGGAGGAATGTGAGCACCCTCGCCAAAGGCATTATCGCCAACAAAAGAGTCTTTCAGAGGCCAAGCGGACCGTGGTCTCTGTTGCTTTCTCTCGCCTGTGAAAGCATTTCTGTTAATGTGCTCCTTCAAGAGAGGGGTCCTCCCCAGTGTCTGCAGGATGTGGCCGTTCAGAGCAAAACTTGCAGATGGAGGAGGAGAGAGACATTGGGTGGGATGGGGGAAGCGTGCTGACTCCTCTTCAGGAGAGAACGGGTCTAGGTCTGGGTGTGTAAGTTAGCAGATGGGAAACGAGGGAGCCCCACACAGGTGGGGGGGACATGCATTGATTAGCTCTTGCTACAGAACGCCGTGTAACACACCACCCCTAAATTCAGTGGTTTTGAACATTGCTGATTCTTACAAATCTTCCAGTTGGTTGGGCTCAGCTGGGCATCTCTGCCTCACTGTGGGCCTGGCCATGCTTGGCGGGGTGTCTCTGGTCCACATGATAATTCTGGGGCCCTGGCAGAAGGGGCAGCAGCCATCCAAGGGAAGGGATTCCTATGTCAAAGGTGGAAGCGCAAGACAACAGGGTCTCTTAAGGCGTAGGTTCAAAACTGGCCAACTCACTCCTGCCCATATGCCACCGGCCAAAGGAAGTCACATGACCAAGCCCGAAATCCATGGGCGGGGGAGACACTCGTGGTTCATGGTGAGGCCATGGCAAGGGTGTGAGTGCAGGAAGAAGTGAGGAACTGGGGCCAGTCATTCCATCCCCACATGAAATAACGTCTGTAGAGCATCTACCATGTGCTGTTTTCTTAGGCTGGTATAGTGAACGCACGTCCCTATTTTTAATTCACAGCAATTCTGGAAAATAGGAATTATTACCCCTGTTTTAAAGATGAAGTTGGGCAAAGCAAAGCAACGTGAAGAATCTTACACAGCGGGGTCGAAATTAAAACCTAGGAATACGTAACTTCAAAAAAGAGACTCTTCCACCCACCCATTCATCCAAACATCCATCTATCCGTCCATCTGTTCATTCAAACATTCATCCACGTATTCATTCCTTCAACCAACATTTCTTGAGCCCTGGTCATAAGAAAGATGAGAATGAGGATCAGAGGATGAAGCAAAAGAATGAAAAGACAGTCGTGTTTTGGAACTACCATGTGCAGAACACTTTGCATGACATCCTGTCTAATTCTCACAACAGCCTGAAGATTTTGTGTGGTTTGGCAAAGGGGAAAACGAGAGTCTGAACAGTCTTTCCCTTGCCCAAGGTCATACAGCTGGTAAAGGCAAAACCAGAAGGCACATCCAGTCCTCCTGGCGCACAGAGCGGTCTTGATTCCAGGCACCACTCCACGCACTCTGCTCGGGCTTCTTGCACCAGATGGACATATACAGCCATGACTCTTGAGCATTTACTGGTATGAAGCTCCATCATGTCCGCTCCGTCCGTGACCCTTGGTGAGAGCCCAGGGAAGCCTGAACTGAGAGCTGCAGCTGGAACTTGTTCCACAGTGCTGATCTCTGATGGCTGGAGATGGCAGGACTGCGACAGGAGAGCCAGAGCAGATGGCAAGTGTTCTTGGCTGCTCATGGTGCCACGTTGATGGAGCTCCATTGGGAGGACTCCTGTTAGAGCATCGCCTGCCCTCTGCATCCCTCACCAGACTCCTGAGTGCCGAAGAGAGTCTCATCACTGCTTCTGGCTGGCTGTAGGGTCCTTTTGGGCCTCCGGGGACAGCCTGCCGGGACTGGGATATTGTCCGGAAGTCACAGAGCCAAAGGAAGGTGGAGTTAGAAGAGATTTGGGGGCTTATCTTGTCCAAATGGAGATATTGAGTCAGGAGAGTGTAGCAGAAGCTGCCGGCACTCCACCTGGACCCTCTAGGATCACCTGACCATTTGCACACCCACTGGCTTCCACACCCAAGAGCCAGCAGTGGGCCTTTTTGCTGGAGGACCACCCTCAGGCAGCCGAAATTCACAGAGCTCATGCACACAAAGGGCCGGAAGTGCTGGGGATTGGGGGAAGAGTACCGCAGTGTCCTGGTCCCTGATCGGACAACTCCGAGGTGTGTCCCCACCCACGGATTGCCCAAAGTTGCTCTCTGTGGGACTCTGCTGGATACCAGTCCCGTGGGTGGCTCCCTGCCTCCCTGCCCCACTTCCCTGTTCCCCTACACATTCTCCTGCAATCACTTCCTATTCGATTATTTCACAAGGAATCCTCATTGTCAGGTCTGCTTCCGGGAAACCCACAAGTCACAGAGGTGGAGTGGTCTAAAAAAGGGAAAAACAACCAGTCTTTACCCCAGGCACAGCCAATTCCAATTTTATTTACAGCTGGGTTGACCGTCACTGAGCCCCGATGACCAGAAGCCATTGGCGTGACTGGGCTGTAGTCAGACGGACTGGGTGGTCCTCAAAACGTCTGATTGCCCAGTTCAGCAAGCACATACCGAGCATCAACCACGTTCCAGGCATGGCATGCTGTGGGTACAAAGATCGGGACACACCCAGTGAACAGATAAATCCATTTAGTGTGGTCCAGGGTGGGACAGGGGGTGTGCAGGGGACACAGAGGGACACGCTTGCAGGGTGGGCAGGGATGGACATCCTATAGGAGGTGAGTATGATTAATAAGGTGGACGAGCCTGGGTCAGGGAGGCCATTCCAGGCAGAGGGAACAGTGTGAGCAAAGACACGGAGGCATTAAGCAGCCAGGAGTGGCTCAGAGTTCCTGAAGTAGGAAGTTCAGGGCAGGGAGGGGCAGGAGATGTGACTAGAGAAGTCAGCAGGGGGAAGAATCAGAGGGACCTTCTGGACCACTCTAAGGAGCTCAGCCATCAGCCTGGGGGGCCCACGTGGTGCTTAGGCAGGATGATGACATGGAGGGACTGGAACCTTAGAGAGCACACTTCCAAGCAGTGTGGTGGGCAGGTCCGGAAGCAGGAGGCCATGGTCAAGGTGATGAGAGCCTGAACCAGGGACATGAGATCCTGGTGAGGAGGGGCCCTGCCTTGTACTCTGGGATCCGGTCACATCAAAGACCCTGGATCCCCCATCGTGCCTTTCCTTCTCCTGATGCTGTGTCTTCGTTCATGCCGGCCCCTCTTCCCGATTCCTCTCGCCCTGCTCGGTGACACCTGGATCTGTCTTCCTCACCCTTCAAGCCCCAGCTCAACCTCCACCTCCTGTGACGGACTTTGTCTACTTCCCGTAGCTGGCTAGTGACTCCATCCTCAGTGTCCCTGGGACACCCCCGGGAGGCTCCCATTGCCCCGCGAGCCCATGGGGAGCTGGGGCTACATTGCTATTTCCTGTCCCCAGTACTTTGCACCAGGCATCTTGGTCCACAGATGCGTTCCCAAATATTGGTCACAGGAAAGATGGTAATGCCCTCTTGCTAAGGGCTGAAATGGGAGCAGGGGTCATGCTACATGTCTATGACTCCAGTGGCTGGCAGAGCCTGGCACAGAGGAAGGAGTGATGAAACACGGGTGGATTGCCCATCACAGGGTGGGCAAAGGGCTCTGGGGGTGGGAAAGGGAGCGAGACTACAAGTCTCCAGGTTTCCTTTGGGTCACGTGACAGAGGAATTGTATGCTGCCCCTACCACTGTAGCTTCCTTCGTAGAAGAACCAGGGACCCAACCCCAGCACGTTCATTCCTCGCTCACACCACAGTCTCATGCAGGTGGTCCTGACTGGGCAGCCTGCCCCGTGGTCCCTGGGCCCCTCCCACCTGGGTCCCTACATCCTCGGAGCACTGTCTCCGTTCAGCCAGTGGATGGTGAAAAAGCTGGCAGGAGCACGTGGGAGGGTAACACGGGCCAGGCTTGGAAGTGGGGTCCCCCCATTTCTGCCCACATTCCCTTGACAAGAACTCAGTCACTTGGTTGCTCGGAACTGGGAAGCAGGAACATCTGGTCTACCTGCATGTCCCTGAAGGACAAGAAATGAGTTTTGATGGACACACAGCAGTCTGCACTGCAGGCAAGTTACTTAACCTCTCTGAGTTAGTTCCTGCTCTAAATGAGGAGTAAAAGTAACCCTCACTTCCTCTGCTGTTGTGAAGGTTGATGGTGCTAAGATGAGACTGCGCTGTCCACAGTGCGTGGGAAGTGTCAGGTTTATCCCCACCCTTCTTAAACCATTGCTATCAAGATAGAGCTCAGCACCATGAGGTGGGGACCAAAGCTGTTATTGCCCTGAGCTGCCTCTCACAGGATCTCCCCTCTCCAGACCAGGTGGAAACCCCACAGCTTCCCTTCCAGCTCCCATGAGCTGTCTGAGAGCCGAGGCCTTTCCTCTTCTGCTCGCTTAATGGATGAGATAGAGACAGAACACATCGAGAGGCGCTGTGACGCCCACATGAACCTCTGGCCTTGTATGAGCCGGTGTGTTCAAGGCCTGCAGGTGCCTCCTGGTCACAGCTCGTCCTCTGTGCCCTGACGGATGTTGTCATTGTCACTCGAAATACCCTGAAAAATAAACTTTATTGAATCCATTTCCACATTGAATGGAAACATACAAGTCTGCCTCTTTCAACAGAAATGCTTTCAGCGGTTTTTCCTCTCATCAAGTTCCTCCTTCTTTAAATAAAAGCCTCCTTCTCCCCCCACCCTGCTCCCTCCCTCGGCAGAGTTGTTCAGCAGGCAGTATTATGTGGAGGTTTTTCACAGTGGAAGCCTTTGGTGACCCTCATCTTAAGGAACTGCTTAAGCATTCAATAACAGCCCATACAGTGGCTCTCTAAAAATAAACATCCGCTTACAAAGAATTTAACCTGGGGACGCCTCACTTTAGAGAAGAGGGCATCCTTAATGGACTCTCAGTGCAGAGCCGAAAGGGAGTCCATTGCAGCTGAAAACTGACATCCTCTCGTTGTCATGATACCGGGGATATTGTTAACAGCTGGTCCAGGTGGGCTCGGAGGGGTGGCGGTGATGGCGGCTCACCAGGAAGCGGGAAAGGAAAGCGCTTCCTGTCTGATTTTGGGGGGAGAATCTGCTCAGTAAAACCATCTGTCTCCGTGTGTGGCACTCTGGGCAGACTCCTTAGTTCTGGGACCGTTCTTTGCCCGGCTGTGAAGAGGGAAAGGTGGAGAGGAAGTGAGGAAAGGAGGAGAGAGGAGGCGGGTTGGGTGTGGCCATGAAGACGGCCGTGGGATGGGACCAGACCTGATTTCTAGACCCATTTGCCCCTTCCGGCTGTGAGCCCTGTGCCAGCCCTCAACCTTCTGAGCTCCACGTAACCTGGAGATGCTAAACCCACTGTCTCAGGGCTGCTGGGAGGATATGAAGCCCCAGTGTGGAGCCTGGCAGATAGAACGTTGAGTGACACAGTGGTTGTTTTAACCGAGCCCACTCATCTGAGAAAACAGGCAGAAGTGTTGTTGGTGCAGCTTGAAGAGATGAAACTCCACGCGTTGGGTCCCAGGAGGTAGAACTGGGAAGCACGTGGGAGTCTGGTTGGAAAGACCCAAACATCAGGTGGAGTTTGTTTGAGCTCGATTTGAACAACTGACGTACAAGTGTCATCTCTCAGACTCTGCCCACTACAGCCCCATGAGAATGTGGCCCCGTTTCACAGGTGAGGAGGCTGTGGCTCTGAGCTGGGAGTATGCCACCCAGCCTGCAGGGAAAAAGGAGTTCAAACTCAGAACAGGGCTCTCTCTTCCCCCACAATGTATGTCCCTTAGTGTCTACGGACTCAGACTTTCTCCCCCATAACACTCACACAACCCAAAAAGAATAAACAATAGCCCAGTTGTTCCACTGGGCTGCTCATCAACATAAATTCCACCCATTTCCAGGCACAGAATGCCTAACGGATACGTGAGTACAGGTCGGGGACAGGTGGCCACGCTGAGGTCTCTGCACGGCTGCAAAGCCCATACAGACTGCCCGTTAGAGAGTGCCAGGCAATGACAAGTGTTGGTGATGAGAAGGAGCGATCAGAGCCTTCACACACAGCTGGCGGGAATGTAAAATAGTGCGACCACTTTGGAAAACAATCTGGCAGTTTCTCAGATGGTTAAACACAGAGTTATGATATGATCCAACAATCCCACTCCTCGGTATACACACCCAAGAGAAATGAAACGTGTCCACACAAAAACTTGTACACGAATGTTCTGAGCAGCATTACTCCATAAACCAAAAGGGGGAAATAACCCAAATGTTCATCCACAGGCGAATGGATAAACCAAAAATGGTACCCATATGAAGGAAAATTACTCATCCATAAAAAGGAACAAAGCACTGATACATGTGACAATGTGGATGGATCTTAAAAACATTGTGTTGAATGACAGAAGCTAGTGACATAAGACCATATATTGTAGGCCTCTATTTAGATAAAATGTGTACAGTAGACAAGTCTATAGAGACAGAAAGTAGATTAGCAGCTGCCTAGAGTTAGGGGGATAGCAGAATGAGAAGTGAACTTGAAAGGTACAGGTTTTATTTTTGAGGTGACAAAAATGTTCAAAATTGTGATGACGATTGTGCACACCTGAGAATATGCTAAAAACTATTGAATTATACAGTTTGGATGGGTGAATTGTATGGTATGTGATCATGTTTCAACAAAACTGTTATGAAAAGAAGAGTTGAGGGTGGTGGCTATCTGAAAAAGATAACCACAGGGTGCCATTTCCAGAAGGTTGGAGAATAGATGCCAGGCAGGCAGAAACAGTCAATGTCCACTTTTACACATTTAATCTTTATGTAGATTAACACAAAAGAGCCTCCCCTGGTGCCTGACAGTGATGGGGACTTCAGCAAACACCAGCCTCTGTTCCCTTTCCTCCTCTGTGTGTTCCTTAGTGTAGACTCAAAATCCCAGTGGACTCACCGAGGGCAACTGGGTTTCCTTCCTGCTTTGAGGTGGGAGACTGGGGTAGGCCAGCATTCATGCCAGGGGGAAAGGAGGTGAAGATTGTCCCATGGTCAACAACTTTGGGTGATGCTTGAGTCCTACAGGAGGACCTGCAACGTCCCTGTGCACTGGGAGTCTGGCCAACACACTCCACCCTACTCACCAAAGAATGTCCGTTGTGGTCAGTTTTCCATGAAACCCATTTGGGAAAAATTGAGCCTGTTATCTGAGGCCCCAGATCCTTTTGTCTGGGGCTCAGCTGTCACATCTGAGATGTTCTCCCTGATCCAGCCTGAGGTCTGCATTGTGCTGACCTCGTCCAGTCCTTCTCTCAGCCAGCGGGTCTTACAAAGCACTCCATGGTGCTCGGCTTGGGGACCAGGAGGCGGGCAAGGCTGGGAAGGTCTCTTGTGTGTCAAGGAGCAGGTCAGTGAGGCCATGTGGCCTTGGGGGCACGCTATGCCATGGAAGGACCAAGCCCCGACCATTCCCCAGAGAGAGGCTTTACCTTCTTGGAACCTGAGACAGAGCCTCAGGCAGCACAAGGTGCTGGGCTCTCACACAGAGTCCCTTCCAGGGATGCCTCCCCAGCTGCCCAGTGCGACTTCTCCAGGACCACCCACTCGACATGCCTGAGGACGTGGCTCTTCATCTGTGAAATGGGGTCGTAATGCCTATTTCCTGATTTACAGTGACCTTTAATTAAGACACATTTTGGGAAAACACCCAGCCGAGTGGCACAGAGTAAATAAATAGATGCTCGTTAAAACTTTCCATCATCATCATCATAGAAGCAGGCCCAGGTGATCAGTCCCTTCCGGATCACTCAGGTAAGCGGGCCCCTTTGCAGAGTGCTGTGTGTTCCGTCCCTTTGCTGTTTAATTGGGAAATAGCCTTCCCCTATGTTTCGATGAGGAAACTGAGGTGTATCCGGGTGACTTAGCTGGGGCCAAGGTCCACTCTGAGGATGTAACAGAAGTTAGTTTTCAGCCCAGATGGCTCAGAGCCTTGTCTCTCTCCCTGCTGAGCCCTGCCTTCCCCTGAGATGAGCCTGGCATGCTTTCAGCAGGAGACCCGGCAGGGCGTTAATGAGGGGCCTGTTTAAAAGCCAGAGAACATCGCCCCTAGACATTCACCTAATATATTCATGCCATAGGTCATCGGCTGGGGCGCCCTGATTAACGGGATCTGCCTGTCGGGGCTGGTTTGGAGGGCAGTGCGTGTCCGTGGAGACACTCACTATTTCTGTCAGCCCAGGCAGAGAGGGTGGGAGGCTGAGCTCCTGGGCTGCAGGTGGAGCAGAGCACAGGGGTCTGGGAGCCAGTCCCTGGAGCCGGCTGAGAAATGGCCCACGCTGGGGGGACTGGCCCTGGCTGCCTGGTAGGGGGTTCAGGGACTCACAGGAGAGAGAAATTTATTGAACGTTTATGATGGGTCGGAGGCAGGACTAAGAGCTGGGGAAGCAGCGGTGGGGAAGGTGGGCGGAAGCCCCTGCCCTCGTTCAGCGTGCAGCTTGTTGGAGGGGGCCGCGCTGCAGGTGGGGGGGGGGACCGTGGCTTCCGGTCCACGTGGAGTGGGTGGCCAAGGGGGAGGCGTGGGGCACAGGTGCCACTGGACAGGCCGTGGGGTGGTGGCTTGGTGGCGCCTCAGCAGAAAGCAGGGCCTCTTCAGGGAGGAAGTGCTCATATTAACAAGGGATCTTGCATTTGGGCGTCGGGTGGATCCTCCAAGGAGATCATGGTCTCGGCTGCAGGGACGCACTGAAGGGCGGAAGCAAGAAAACTCTTTTTGTGCAACTTTCCCGTGTGTCCCACGGAGGCCCTGTTCCAGGGGCACAGGCAGGGCAGGAATATGTCATTAAAATGAATGTGGTCATTATCTTGAGACTAACACAGTGAATTGTGTGGAATTTTTTGGTGTTAAAAGTGTTAGTTTACTAAACGTACATGTTTGATGTGTATCACCAATTTTTGGACCATTGTGGCATTTCTGTATTTCTGACTCTTTCTTGACCTCTGAGAAAGGAGCTTTGATCCCTGAGATGGCCACTGTGGTCATTCAACACCGATTAAATTCTTCTTTTTCTGGATTCCTTATCATTCTCTCTTTTTTTCCTTTTTAATATCAGCTTTGTTGAGATAGAATCCACATACCATACATTTCACTCATTAAGAGTGCATAATTCCATGGTTTTTAGCATATGCACAGAGGTATGCAACCATCACAATTTTAGAACATCTTCATCATCTCAGAAGAAACTCTGTGCTCATTAGCAGTACTCTCCAGATTAAATACCTCTTGATTGTTGACTTCATGCCCAGCACCATCCCAGGTGCCGTGGGTACAGAAGTGAGTAAACAGACAAGATGATCTGCCTTCCTGGAACTTATGCTCTCGGTGGGCAGAGACAAATAAGAAAAATACATTGTATGTCAGATGGAAGTATATGCAATGAAGACAGAGCAGAGATGGGGGACAGAGAGGTGGGGAGGCAGAGCCTGGGAAGGGAAATGGGGAGCACCGAGGGAGGGATGGAGCCTGGAGGTTGCCACCCTGGACCACAGGGGATGAGAGGGGATGTGAGAGCCCTGGATGCCTTGAGGGGGGCTGATGTGAATCCAAGGAAGAGGCAGTGCATCACTTGTCCCCAAGACCTCCAGGCAAATGGTGATGGTGAGGCTCTGAGTGGTGGTGGTGGTGATGGAGGGGACTGGGGGTCTGCCTTGCCAGGAGCCCTCTCCTCGCCCCTGCCAGTGGTGCCTGGGAGGCCAGGGACAGGAAGTCTTTGCTGGAGCAGACAAAGCCACTAGGCTTGTGTTGTGTGGGGAGGTAGAGGAGACCCACATCCATTCCTGTGCTGAAGGCTTGCTGTGTCTCCTTCCCCCCAGGGCCACTCTCTGGCCCACAGGGCAGTGGGCCAGTCAGGGAGCTAATGGCTTGAGATTAATTCTTAGCCAAGGAGGAAGGGCAGTTGGTGGATAAATACCCTGGCTCCCCTGTTCTGGGACGTCATCCACACAGGCTCTCCCAGGGTCCCCAGGAGCCACCCTTCTTGGCTCTCCCTCTGTCCAGCCTCCCTTCCTCCTTCCTCCCTGCCCTTCCTAGGATCACCTCCCAAATAACCTACTTGCACCCAAATCCTTGTCCCAGGCTCTGCTTTGTGGAAGCCCAAACTAAGATGAGGGGAGAGTCATTCAATCCACATCCTCGCATCTAACCCACGGGCTTCCATCAGTCTGCAGACCCCATCAGGAGGACAGAAAGTGACATTAGATGACTGGGGATCTCTCCCCACCCTGAGCCTCATGAAACACCAGGTGTAGACACAGTCTCCGAGTGCCTTTTCATCCCACCTTGATGAGCCCTGTGTGCCAGGGCTTTCGGCCCTCCATGGTCTCCGGATGGTCTGAGTTCTTGTCCAAGTTCCCGGTCAAGAGGTCAAGGTTCTTAAAGAAGCAGAGTCAGCAAAGGGCACGCGTGTTAGAAAGCGATGTTCAAACCTTACTTCCAGCCTTTTGAGAAATAGTGCCCTTGCAAACATCCGGCCCTGAGATCCTGGGCGGAGTGCCTGGACCTCTCCGAATGGTACTCTTCTCTTCTGTAAAATGGGGACGAGATCCTCATCACAGCTTGCTGCAGCCTCATGGCAGCAATCAGACAGCAAAGCCCACTGATGGGCAGTGCACAGTCCTGGGTGATGCTTATCCTCTGGGGGAACTCAAAATCCTGAGTGTGAGGGCGAGGATGTGGGCTGGGCGTTGTGGCCTAGTGGCACTGCGGCTTCCACATCTTAGGTTTGAGGACCTCAAACAGTTAAACCATGGGCTGATTCAATGCATTTTCTTCCCTTGCTTGAAGCCTCCCAAGTTCACAGTTTGGCCCATGATGTTCCCGAGTCCAAGCTCGTACGGCTTGCCACACGACAGACCAAGTCGAGAGATGAGTTGTCGGGGCAAGGAATATCGACTTTATTCAGAGAGACAGCAGACCAAGAAGGTGGTGACCAGTGTCCTAAAGAACCATCTTGCTTGAGTTAGAATTCAGGCTTCTTTTATACAACAGTGGGGAAGATAAAATCAAATATTTCCTGGTCCAGTCAGCCTCCAGAGGGGATGTGTTAATTTCCTCTTTCCTGCAGTCATTCACAGGTGGGCCAGGTCAGGATGCTTCCTGCGAGCTAAACAAAAGCATTTTAGCTAAACGCTCATTACCTGGGAGGCAGGGTTCCCAGAGATGGGCCATTATGTATAGTTTAAGCTTATAGGCAGCCTCTCTTTGGTGATGAACTTGTAGCAAAAGCAATAGAACGCAAAGGTTAAAGTAAAAGAAACAGCTCCAATATGGAGTCAGATTTGTTTTTCTCTGTTACAGTGAGATAGGAAGGGGGGCTGTCCTTCTCTCCTGCCAGGGAAGGGCTGGGGAGCCCCGTCCACACCTCAGTCCTTTGTAGGAGGATTGAGGTGGGAGCACCCCTTCTTTGAAAGCATCCTCCCTCCTCCCCCAGGGAGACGGAGAACTGACAGGTCCTGGGTGGGGTTCACAGGACGGGACCGCTGCTCCTTTGTCCAGCAGTGGCTCAGGGACCGCAGTCCCTCTCTGGGTGGAACTGTTCACCGTGTCACCGTGGAGCAAAACAGGACACGGGTCCTGCAGGGCTCCCCCCAAGCAGGGCCATTCACAAAGCTTCTGTCTGAGTTTACGAAGCCCAGAAACCTGTTTCCAACCTCTTCTGTTTCAGAACTGGAGGGAAAGGAGAACGTGGCTTAACAAGCATCCTGGAGCTGATTTTAAAGTACGGTTTCTACTCTGTAACTTGGTGACTGTGTCTTTCATTGTGAACTGTTTCAAATCCACTTTCAAAAGTGCAGGATATAGAGAAATATAAGATATCTTTTTGTGGGGTTGGGAGGAGGATGAATTTTGTTTTTGTTTCATGTCATTCTGTTTTATCATCAGGGTTAAAAGTGTAACTAAATGAGATTTAATTTTTTCCTCTAAAGCAATCTGGCACAATTAGACAGCTCTGCCATCTTTACCTCCTCAAATTTCCTCACATAGTATAGCTCTGTTGTCAGGTCTCTATTTTATAAATAAACTCACCAACTAGGGAGAGACTCCTTTGTCAGAAGACTTGGCCCCATTTGGGGGTAGGAAAATGTGATCATCTTAATGAGATTCAAAATAGGTATAGGGGCAGCTGGAGGGTCCCTGCTCAGCCAATAAGCAGCAGTGTGGACTTGGGCAAGTCACAGCATACCTGGACCTCAGTTTCCCCATCTGTGAAATGACACGGCTAAATGAGATGATCAGGAAGGCTCTTTCCAGCCCTATCTTTTTTTTTTTCTTTTTGCAGGTCTCTATCAAATGAATCAAAACAGTGGTTGGTGTTAGTGCTGACATAAATCTCCATTTCCCATAGCTCTGAAATCTCCGGGTCAGATTTTATGCTTACCTGCCCCACGGAGAATGAGTCTGCCTGCTGGGATGAAGCCTTTGTGCGCAGATTCTTGAAGGATAATAAGTTCTTTTCTTATCTAGCAGTGCATTAGGGATAAGATGACTATAATTTCTTGTCTGCGAGGACTCGGCTTCAAAAGGAGAATTCCTACTTGCGGAAGCACGGGACAGCCATGACAACAGAAATGTGCGTGAAATTAGAGGGGAGAAAGAAAGACTTAGGCATAGCTATTTTGGATATTTTCCATCATTCAGATTGTTTGGGAAATAGGGAAAGCACATTGTCTGCTTCAAAAACCCTCCAGGAAATTATTAAAAACTCTGAATTCCTGTATGATCACCAAATCTCCTAAAGTGTACAAATTATACATGTGGTGAATGGGAGTAAATTTGTTACTGGAAACTGATTTGAAATGAACTAAAAGTTGGACACTCTTTGTTGCAGTGCTAAACGAGGTTTTAAAAGAGAAATCTCTTAAATAGACCCATCTATGTTATACTCAATGAGGGAAAAAAACTATCAATAGATTGTTGGGACATTTCTTTTTCTTTTCGTTTGTGTTGAAAAAACAATATGACAGCAATATTAAAGAAAACTGAAAAACCCCTCAAGTCTGAATATCCAAATCTTCCAATAATGATTTTTGTTTTTCTGTGCTTTATTCTAATACTTGTCTATGAGCATCCATATTTCTACAATACTCTAAACACAGTGTATGTACTATTTATGTGTTCATCTTTTCTTCTTAACAATACATCAGAAACTATCACCAAAATAGTTCAAAGCTATGTAATATTCCACCAGTGGAAATAAACCAGCTGAGGTATATTTCATTCCCTGAGAGTCAAATATTTGGGTTTCCCCACTCCATTGTCACTGATGCTGATCAAGTTTCAGATAATAGATTTTCCCTTCCTCCACCTCATCTCTTGAATTAGTCCCAAGAGTGGGGATTAGGATTCAAAGGCATTTTTATAACATTTTATAAAAGTGTAGTTGTTTTACAATGTTGTGTTACTTTAGGCATACAGCATAGTGATTCAGTTATACAAATACATATTCTTTTTCATATTTTTTTATTACAGGTTATTACAAGCTATTGAATGTAGCTCCTGTGCTCTACAGCAGGTCCTTGTTGTTTATCTATTTCACATATAGTAGTGTGTGTCTGCTAATCCCAAACTCCTAATTTATCCCTCCCTCCCTTTCCCTTTTTGGTAACCAAAGATTGTTTTCTATGTCTGTGTGTTCATTTCTGTCTTGTAAATAAGTTCGTTTGTGTCATTTTTTTTAGATTCCACATATAAGCATATATGATATTTGTCTTTCTCTTTTTGACTTACTTCACTTAGTATGATCATCTCTAGGTCCATCCATGCTGCTGCAAATGGCATTAATTCATTCTTTTTAATGACTGAGTAGTATTCCAGTGTGTGTGTGTGTGTGTGTGTGTGTGTGTGTGTGTGTACACCACCACATCTTCTTCATCCAGTCATGGACATGTAGGCTGCTTCCATGTCTTGGCTGTTGTAAATAGTGCTGCTGTGAACACTGGGGTTATCACTTGACAGTTACTGCTATTTGCTAAAGTGGTCCATTACAATACTGTAGGACTGAACCAGCTTTTCAGCTCAACGTCACTTGCATTGCACAGGACTGTTTAAAATATTTTCCCCTAATTAATTGCCGTAACATAGTATCTTGAGGGTACTTTAAAGTGATCTGATCATTAGCCGGGATGACCTTTTCCCTTGGGTTTACTGTTTGCACACCTTCTTCGGTGATTTTATAGTCTTGGTTCTTCCTCCAGCAGTGGTGGTGACAGCAGTGGTCGTCTCAGGCCACAGCAGCAGTGACAGCACAGGCATTCATGGTAGTGGTGGCAGCAGCAGCGGCGGCCATGGCGGCAGCCCGGGGATTGTTCACGGTCGTGGCTGCGGTCGTGGTCCTGGTGGTGCTGGCGGCGGGAGTGGTGGGAGCCATGGCAGGAGCAGCAGGAGTGGGAGCAGCAGTGACAGTCGAGGTGGCAGTACTGGTCGTGGTCCTCCTGCAGCGATGGCGGCAGCAGCAGTAACAGTAGCCATGGCGGCGGGTCCTGTCGATGGCAGTTGCAGGGGGACCGCCGGCGGTGGCAGCATCTGTGGGGTGGGGGGCAGGCAGGGCAGCGGCAGCAACAGTAACCACAGCACTAGTGGCGGGGGAGGGTAGGATAGCGGCGCTGGCAAGGGCTGGCTCGGCGGCTGCAGGGGTAACAGCCTGACGCACTGAGTGTCACCAGGCACTCAGACCCTCCAACAACCCTGTGGGGTCTCCCCACGACCCCCACTTTGATGAGCAAAGAAACAAGACAATCGCTCGCCCACACGGCCGGCGGAGTGTGACTCTCACCTGGTGCCGTCACCCTGGGGCCCCTCATGTTCCCTCGACCCCATGAGAATCCACCCACGCTCATCGTTTGAGTGCCTGACGTGGGCCGGGCTGTGGAGGTAGGGGCTGGGGACCCAGGGATGAGTGAGCGAGGGCCTCTGCCCTCCCCCTGCTTCAGGGGACTGACCCACCCGCGGAGAAGTGCACAGGGGGTTCAGACCATGCAAGGAGGGCCGTGGGGCATGGCCTCCTGGGTTTGTCCCATAAGACATAAATTGGGAGGAGAAGTTAAGGTCTGATGGGCAGGCAGCCGAAGGTAAGGTCCTTGCCAGGCCTGGGTGACCAGGTGGCCTGACCCTCTGGTGGAGGTGGGTGAGGGTGGGGACTGATTCAGAACGTAGGGGCTGCTGCTGGAGCCGCGGAGGGGCTTTGCGTCACTCCAGTGGTCCACAGTTATGCATAGGCTTCTTCCCCTGGTTTGGGTTTGGGTTTTATCCATCTTGCGTTCCTCCTAGACCCCAGCCCTGATCTGGGGAGCCACAGCCACTTGGTGGGTGGAGGAAGAAATCCATGGTACAGCCACCATCATCTCCACAGGGCAGCTCTGGTCCTGCCAGCCCCCTGCTCAGAGTCCTCCTTCAACGTCTCCCTGCTCTTCAGCTGGAGTCCCAGCATCTTCCTCTAGCCTGCAGGTCCCACGTCATCCTGAGAGGAGCTGGCTGGGAGAGGGGAGGCTGTGTCCTAAACAGATGAACCCAGGCTCCTGAGCCAGCCTGCCCGGATTGAAACCCTTGCTCTGCCACTTACTAGCCACACCCGCTTCCTCATCTCCAGGGAGATAAAAGGAGAATCCACTTTTAGGATTCAACAAGGAGATGCATACAGGACATTGTTCCTGCTATGGGGGTTCCCTACTATGAGTATTTCCTCCACAATTGTTATCTCATCAAGGGGCCCCACATGAATAAGTCCTCATTAGACTGACCTAAAATGCCCCTCACACAGTCTGGACAGAGTCTGACCGATGGTGGCCCCCACGGCCGGCAGCAGGTGCAAAGGCCATGACCATCACTCTGATGCTCAGAGAAAAACAGTCCAGCTCTTTTCATTTCTGAAAAGAAAGAAAGAAAAGATAGAAAGGTAGGAAGGAAGGAAGAAAAGAAAGCAATCTCATTTAAGAAAAGAGGAAAACTGGCCTTGTCTCAGTTTATCTGAAACCTTTTCATATTTTCAGCTTTAATAAGATGTGACGGAGGCTGACATTTTTGTAAGCACCGAGAACTCACGTCACTTTGAAAACTTGCAAGTTGATTTGAAGAAGCACCAAGAGGTAGCCAAGACGCGCTTTGCTCACAGATGGTGGGGGATTAGGTGCCAGTTTGCCGAAAAGCTTGGAACCGGCAGACGGTGGAGGGCAGCTGGCTGAGGCCACCCATGGGCAGGCAGGACGGGCTGCCCGGCAGGAGGGCCTCGAGGCCTTGGCCACCCTCCCCCTCCCCAGCCGAGGGCAGGGGCTGCCGGGTCCTCACTTGGCCTCCCCCTCGGGCCAGGGGACTTGCTGGCCCCTGATGCACACGGGGCCCAGAGCTCAGGCTGATTCCCCATTCTTGCCACCACCTAGCGACGTGGCTTTGGGTAGATCATTAACCTCTTTGGGCCTAAGTTTTATCATTGGAAGAAAAAAGAGGAAAAAATCCTGACACGGGGCAGTAAGAACAGTGGCCTTGCAGGGCTACTGCAGGGAATGAGACCTCTGGGAGAGTCCTGTGTCACTGTAATGTCTAGTCATTAAATTCCCCCAAATTTGGGGGGGTGCAAGGAGGGTGCAAGGCACATGGGGAACAGGAGGAATTCATAACTGATTAATGGAATTTATTCAACCAGCCTCTGTTCAGCTGTTCTGGGTGTGAGCTGACCCAAGGGCTGGAGCGGGGAAGAGGAACACTTTCCAGGAACTTCCACACCGGCTCCTCAGTACCGCAGCGGGGGTGGGGGTGGGGGTGATGGGGTTGCTGGGAGGAGGAGAAGGAAGAGTCACTGGGTGCAGGCCTGGCGGGGAGGGGGGAGGCATTCAGGCAGAAGGCGCAGACAGAACAAACCACTGCCCGAAAGGGCAGGGCTTGTGGGGAAACAGCTCCTGAGCCAGCCCCGTGGGAGCTCGAGGGAGGCCCCGGGGCTAGGAGGGAGGCCCATTAGAGGCTGCCCAGTGACTTCTGTGAACACACAAGGAGTTAGAATCTCTTAGACCTTTTGCTGCATTCTGGTCATATTGTCATGTCAGATGGTTGAGCTGCCCCTGCATGAAGTGCTTGGGGCTTTGCACATCCTTCCCCAAGTCCAGGGGCTGAGCTTGTCTTCCAGAGCCGGACTCGAGGCCCAGAGGTGGCTCAGAGACGGCGTGTCCTCCTCTCTCAAGGAGCCTGAGTTGATGAGGACAGAGGCTGGTCCCTCTCATGAGCAAGTCCTGGCTCCCCAAAGTGGGCATGCACAGTGCCAGCCCTGTCCACTCCAGGAGCAGAGGGAGAGGCAGGGAGAGGCTGGACAGCTTAGTCTTGTCCCCTGATGCTCCAGGATTCTGCTCAGCAAACAATGCCTAGTCTCTGAACGAGCTTTCCTTATCCTGTTCCCGCAAGAAGCCTTCAGGTTCATGGTGATGCGGAAACAATGGCTCTTAGGTACTTGTCTATGTGATTGGAAGCATCAGAAAGGCACTCCTCCTGGCTGTCAGCTCCAGGTACTCAGGTCTGGGATTCGCTCCATCTCCTGCCAGGGGACAGATGTCATTCTGCTTGCAGCCAGGAGGTCTGAGCAAGAAGGGAGTTTGTGGTTCCAACCTGGGGATCCCAGGGCACCCCACCTCTGAGCAGCCACATCCTTCTTGGCGTAAAGTTATGTAAGGCCACTGATCATTCAGACCCAGGTTCAAATCCCTGCTGCATCATCTCTAAGCTGTGTGTCCTCGGGCAAGTCACCTGACCTCTCTGTGCCTCCTGAGACATTAACACTCCCTCGTGCTGCTGCCAAAGGGGTGGGTGGACTGAGATTAGACAAGAGAAGGGCGATGTCCAGAGGGCAGTGAACACAGGATGGACTTAGAAAATCTTCGTTGAACCTGAATCCTAATACCCCCTCCCCCAGGAGGGAGGGTAGTTGTAACAGCAGGGAGAGTGTGTTATTGACCCATCATAAGTGGCCGCTGTCACCCCGGTGTGCCACTCCAGGCAGAAAGTGCAGGCCTGGCTCTTCTCTCCTCTTTGTAAAAGTTTCCCGTGAACCCTCCATAGATACAGGACAAGGAGAGAAAGACTTTTTGGATTCAAGGGAACATTTAGTTAGAAGCGTATCAACCAGCCTCCTGCTTCCTGCTAATAATCACACTGATGAACCAGTTGCCAGGGGCCGGGCCCCGTGCGAAGTGCTCCCCCTGCACCACCCCATTGCATGCTCACACCAGCCCTCGGGAGGATACACCACATTCACCCCCAACTGGCATAGGATGGAACTTTCTAGAAAACGGGGCTTGCCTGGCCTGACGCGCTTAGTAAGTGGCAGAGCTGGGACCCAAACCCAGGCTGCCTGCCCCAGAGCACAAGCCCATGAGGTGAGAGTGTCTTTCAAACGCAGAAATTCTCCCTGCAGCCCAACTTGGCCCAATTCTCCAGCTTCGGGGAGAGAGACATTGCGTCTCCTCCCACAGCCTAATCCGAAAACGAAGCATCTTTCACTTCACATTTCACAGCCGCGATTCTTTCTTGCACATAAAATCTACCAGTTCTGCTGGCCCCCTTCCCTCCCCTGGGCGCATATTACAGGCTGTTGGCATGTGTGTCTACATAAACACCCGTCAGCCTGGGTCCTCACAGACCGATTCCAAACAGTTGGCTCCAAAGGGTGGCAGGGGGCGCTGGCAAACCCTTCACCTTGACCCCAGCACCCTCCGAACTGTCCCCATGATGCATCTAAGAAAACCAGAGCAGTTGGTTTCTCATTCTCCACTTCCACACAAGTTTGTAAAAAAAACCTCTGCTGGACTGGTTATTTCAATAACCTAGATTCCTGCCTCGCTCATGGAGCCGCGAGAGCTCCTAGGCCAGGGCGGAGGGACTGGCACTGACTGGCTCTTCCGTACCAGGCCCTGGGCCACCTGTGGTATAGACCTTGACCCAGTCTTTGCAACAGGCCTAGGGAGGTACTAACGGCCCCCTTTCGAGGAGGCTAAGGGGATAGGTGCGGTTTCTCTGGTCACACGGCCACGTTGAGCAGAGCTGGGATTTCTGTGCTCTTGCCATTACGCCTGGGAGACCATGCGTGATTCAACCCCGTCTCCCTGGGACCCTGCAAAGGGCCTGGCCCAGCTTCCCAGCAAATGTTTGTTGAGTGACTGACTGACTGAATAAGAGAAGGAATGAGCAAGAGTCAAATTTCCAAGAGAACTGTGGAGAAGGAGCTGTCTGGAACGATTTAGGTGTCTCGCTTAGAAGCAAGAACTAGATTGGAGAGCGCTGGCTGATGGTGGTGTTACCGGCGTCAGACACGGCTTACGCTTTCAGAGCCCCGGAGTACAATCAGACGACAACACAGCTTAAAATCCTGCCGAAGCGTTTCCCACAAATCACCTTTTGTTTCTCTGACTCGGCATAAATGGAGTTGGTTGCATCTGGTAATTCAGGCCAACTACTTCTTTTAGTCTGTTAATGGTGGGGAAGGCTTTTCATGCTCTCTGATGATCTGAATCATTTTTCAACAACCAGACAGGCAACAAATGCCACATCCACGCAGACAGGAGAGCGGCCAAACGCTTCTTATCATGGTTTAATTTACAAACCTCATGAGTCTGATTTTTTAAGTCAATATTCCATCGTCTGGCATGAATTACCCTGAATTTTCATTGGCTTTCTCCCTTTGATAATGGTCCCCAAGAGGGGGTGCTGGAAGTTTCTTGGTAGAAGAGAGCTTAAAGTCATCACCGAGCCTCCCTGTTCTAAACGCGAGGACATCCAGTTTCCCAGAGAACAGTGACATGGCTAGAAAGTGGCCAGTCTCCCTCCAGAGCCTGGGTCTCCCATCTCCCAGCCCGAGTTCCCTGCTTAAATATAAACTAAGTGGGTCAGTTTCACTATGCAGTTGTGCGCACTGCTGTTCTAGGTCCCTGAGGTGCCCCTCTTGATAACAGAGTTGGTTTTCAAGTATTTAAATGCATGGACTGATGGCTACAGTGGGCCGTTAACAATGATCTCGCACCACGTTTGGTTCTGGGTCTCCTAGGAATTCACCTCAAGGAAATGATCAGAAACATGGATAAGGATGTGTGCACCGAGATGTTCATGACTGCATTATCTATAACGAAAAAGGAAGGAAAATCATGAAGGTCAAGCCATAGGATTGGCTCTCAGGCTGCCATTAAAATGAAACGTTGAAGACGGCTTCCTGACTTTGGAACACATTCCGGATAAAATGGTAATTGAAGAAGGGAGGCCCCAAACACATAGGTGTAGAGCAACCTCAAACATGGAAAAGTAGGCAATACCCCCCGGAAAAAGACTGGAAAGAAATGTGCAAAATGTTAGTAGGGGCCATTCATTCAGTGAGGATGCCTTGCATCTACTGATCACCTACTGTATATCAGGGCTGAGCTATTCGCCAGAGACGTGGCACCCAAAATAGAGTGAGTTTCTGCCTATATGGACCTTGCTCTCTGGGGTGAGGGGTGAAAGAAGAGGCAATAGTAAAAATAATTATGAAAATAAACTTATAATTACACATTGCGAGCACTGCTATTAAGAAGGTTACTTCTGAAGGGTGGGATGATGGCCGGTCATTATGTTCTGTTTGTTCTGTGTTCTGCCTTTTCTTTAGATCTTATGTTTTCTAGCATAGGCCTGTACTGACTTTATTTTTTAAAATTTTTTTGGAGGGGGTAATTAGTTTCTTTCTTTCTTTCTTAATGAAGGCACTGGGGATTGAACCCAGGACCTTGTGCGTGCTAAGCAGACACTCTACCACTGAGCTATCCCCTTCCCGGTATTGACTTTGTTATTAGAAAAACAGAGGACTTTGAAAAACACACACAAACACGAAACCCCTAGGACATGCGTAGCTCCCTGCAGCCCCGTGCTGACAACGGGGCCCCATAGACAGAAGCGCAGGTCAGCCCCTCCAGAGATGCCAGGAACGCCTGTGCTGGGGACAGAAGCTCCTGCCTTTGGAGCTTTTGTGACGGTATCAGGTTCCTGTTGTTGCTGTAACAAATTACTGCACACTTGGTGAAGGAAACAACACAACTGCATCCTCTTACAGCTCTGGAGGCCAGGAGTCTGAAGTTAAGTTCATGGAGTTAAAGTCACGGTGTTGAAGGACTGGCTCCTTCTGAGGCTCTAGGGCAGAATATTTCCTTGCCTTTTCCAGTTTCTCATGGCTGCCTGCAGTCCTTGGCTCACGGCCCCTTCCTCCGTGCTATCATCATCACGGGGCCTCTGTTTCCTACAGACAGGGGGGCCTCTGTTTCCTACAGACAGGTGCCCCTCCGCATCCATCTTATAAAGACCCTTGTGATAACATATAGGACCCACCTGATAATCCGGGCTCTTCCTATATCAAGATCCCTCATGACATCTGCGAAGTGCCTTTGTCACATCAGGCAATAGTCACAAGTTCCAGGGATCCGGACTTGCTCGCTTTGGGAGCCGTTATTCAGCTGGCCACCATGGTTTTTCAAACGTTTGCAGCTTTATTGAATGTTAAACCCTGTTAGCCAATCTCAGAAGAGCCCTGGCCGAGTATGTGTGTCTGTATGTGTTTTCCTGAGAAAAAAAGAAAGCATGAGATGTCTGAAAATTTGTGTGTGCCACGAGCACCTCTCAGATCCTTGGTAGCTGTCCTGGTACCCCACCGCATCTGTTATTGTAAAGAATCTACTTGACCGTTGGCATCAAAAAATAGGGGAATGGCTGAGTACACAAATAAAAAGAGAGAGAGAGAGAGAGAGAGTGGAGGGGGATTGTAAGCTAATGCTTGCATTTCAAACATTCAGCCCAGTTAAAACATTGACATCAAGCGTTGCGTACGTTCCTGGGAGAGGGCTCTCTGAGTTGTGTATCTCATGGGTGTCATTGGGTGTTATTGTTGCCTTGCTAAATATTCATGGATGAATATGTGGAATAAATTCTCTTGCAAACTGACAGAGGGCAAGTAAAACCTGTCCTTGAGTCTCTCATCTGCATCCTCATTTCTGAAAAACTGTCTCTTTGGGCATGAGTATGTGTGTGTGTGTGTGTGTGTGTGTGTGTGTGTGTGTGTGTGTGTGCGCGCGTGCGCACAGGCACATGAGTGTGAGTGCTGTGTACTTGGTTAATTTAAGCAAAGGAATCCCATTTTCAGAGTAACAGAGATGCCTTTCCCCAGGCTGGGGAACTCCCAGAGGGTAGCAGTTAAAGAAGACGTGTTTTGCTCACAGGATGACTTCGGCAAAGCTGCTGTCTTGCTTCGAAACCAGCTTCTCTGGACCCACTAGGGGCTGTGGTTGGTTTGTTTAGAGGTGAGCTGGGTTCCAAGGATGCGTGTTGCAGAAAGCCACACATGACGGAGGCATGTGCTCATGGGTGCTTGGCATGCACATGCACACACACGCTCACGGAGAAGAGCTGCTTTTGGTTCAGGACAAAGTTCTTGAGGGTGGCCATGGGCCAGTGCTTTTATGTAGCGAAGGAGAAGGTGGACGGGGAGACTGTGAGGACACTGGTTCAGAGATCCAGGGACACAGGGAGGAGCAGTGGTTCCTGGAGACTCTGCTGAGATGCCACCTTCCCTAGGACGCCTGCTCTGAGCATTTGTCTTGTCCTCCACCTGACCAGTCGCCCGGGGCTATGAACTGAGTTGTATCTCCCCCAAATTAGGATACTGAGGCCCAATGGGATGGTATTTGGGGGGTGGGGGTGGGGCTTTGGGAGATAAATAGGTTTTGGTCATGAGGGTGGGGCCTTGAGATAGGATTAGTGTCCCGATAAGAAGAGATGCTGGAGAGCACTCTCTCTATCACGTGAGGATACAGTGAACAAGCAGACATCCACAGACCAGGACAAGAGTTCTCACCAGAAGCTGGCCTCCCTGGCACCCTGATCTTGGACTCCAGCCCCCAGAACTGTGAGAAATAAACTTCTGTCACTTAAGCCCCTGGTCTATGGTGTTTTGTTATGGCCGCCGGAGAAAACGAAAACATCTTGCCTTAGGGTTTTCATGGTACAAGACCCAGGCATCCACTGGAGGAAACTCCAACTATTGGTTTACCTGGCTGTGCCCCTGGGAGTCTGAGGGTTCCTTGAGGTCAGAGACTCCCTTACTGCCGTATCCCTTGCACCCAAGCCTGTTCCGTGTACTCAGCCGGTGCCCGTGGCAAACACTGGCCGTCGCACCTCAGTATCTATTAACCCTGCTTTTCACGGTCATGGAATTTTTGCCGTGCCCCTGGCCACTCAGAATAACTGCCCTTCCCGGCCTTTTTTGCAGCTAGGGGTGGCCATGCGACTGTGTTCTGGCCAACAAGGATGCGAAGAGATTGAGGGTTTAACTTCCACGTCATGCCTTTAAGCCACACCTTTCCCTCCCCTTCTGTGGCTCTGGCTGGCTGGCCTTTGAACGTGATGGGCCCTGCAGTCAAGGGCAGCACACTAAGGGGGCTTGGCAATAGGAGAGAGGGCAGGCCTAGCCCAGGACCCCGCGGGGCTGCCATCCAGCCCTGCACTGCTCATGTCCCAGCGGTTTACCTGGGAGGGAATTACCCTGCCTGGCAGGGATTCTGTTTCCCAGTAGCCCAATGAAATACTCATACAACGCCCAGAGCGTTCGCTCCCCGAGAGGCACCAGGCTCTGAACTTCCCGGACGCCCCCAGCCAGGGCCCCTCGATGTCTCCTCGCTGCAGACAGAGTGAGAGTCCTCCATCCCTGCCAAAGACGTGCACGTCCTAGCCCCCCGAACCCATGAATGTGTTTCCTTATGTGGCAAAAGGGACTTTGCAGATGCAACTAAGGTAAGGATCTTGAGATGGGAAGACTGTCCTGGATTATCTGGTTGGGCCCAATGTCATCACGAGGGTCCTTACAAGAAAGGAGGCATGACAACGGAAGCAGAGTTTAGAGCCATGGGAGGAAGGGGCCACGAGCCAGGAATGTGGGCGAATGCTAAACTAGAAAAGGCAGGGAAGTGGATTCTCCCCTGGAGACTCCAGAAAGAACCAGCCCTGCCAACCCGTTTTAGACTTCTGACCTCCAGAACAGTACAAGAATACGTTCGTGTTGTTTTAAGCCACTGGGCTTATGGTAAGTTGTTACAGCAACAACAGGGAACAAACACACACGCCTTTGCCCCCATGGGTCCTTGCCTGTCTGAACACGGGCCTTGAGTTCAAGTTGCCAGATGGATCTGGGCTTGACCCTGCACGCACCCTTCACGGGCTGTGGAAAAGATGCTCTGAGCTCTGTGCACATGGGGGAGGCCAGTGGAAGGCCTCTGCAAACCTGAGTTCCCAGGCGCCCGGACTGCAGTAGCTGGCTGGGAGCTCTGATCCCTCTCTGAGCCTGTGAGCTCTGACAGCAAGGACTGCGAGAACTCCGCCTTCTTCAGTGTCCCCCTCCCTCCCATGAAACAGTCTTTCCATTCTTCATCTGATCACATTTCCACCCTCACCATGCTCAGAAGCACTTGTTGACTCTCCTTCAAGTCCAGACTCCTTAGCATGGCATGTGAAGCTCCTCACATGCAGGCCTAAGGCACTGGCATCCTGGTCCTGGTTTGCTCCGAGAACCCCTCGCCCAGAGACTCTGAATTTCATGCAGCTACATCAGGAAGAAACTTCCGTTCCTCCAGCGAGCCCAGCTCTTACCCTAGCGCTTCCTGCCTGGACCGTGTCCCCACCACTCCCACCCATCACACTCCTGCAGGTAGAAGATCACAGCCTGTGTTCTGGATGGGATCCCAGCATCCCCAAGGGTCGGCTTGGTGCTGTTGGGCTGATCCCTTAATTTCTCTAAGGCTCAGTTTCCTCATCTGCAAAACAGTAACAGTAACGATACCTGCCTCAAAGGCCAGTTGTGAGCATCAAATGGGATAATACAAAGCACCCGGACACAGGCTTCAGCTGTTATTGCTATTGCTCAAAGTGTTGCCTCTTCCACGAAGTACGACTGGATTTCCCCCAGGTTAATTAGTTGATTCCTTCTGAGGATGCACAGATCTCTCTCGGCCTTCTTTTTTTTTTTTTTTTAATTGAAGTACAGTCAATTACAATGTGTCAGTTTCTGGTGTGCAGCACAATGTCCCAGTCATGCTTATACATATATATGTTCATTTTCGTATTTTTTTCATTAAATCTCTTGGTCTTCTTACACAGCATCATCAGTCCCTCTCTCAGAGGGGCCAACTCATTCCAGTCTGCCTGGGACTTTGCTGCTTTTAGCCCTGAAAGTCTCAAGCCAAAGGAGCGCCCTCAGCCCCAGGCGACCTGGACAGCTGGTCACCCTACTCCCTCTAGACTTCCAGCTCTTGAAGTCAAGGATTGGTCTTCCTCAGCACCTCATCCCCAGAATAACCCATGGCCAACATCCAGGATGCGGCTGGAATTAAACCAAACTAGTTTAAGGAAGGAAGCAAGGGAAGATGGAGGGAAGGAGGGAGGAAGGAAGGAAGGAAAATGAAACAGGGCTGCTTTGAGATATCGCTTGTGTTTTCTCTTCTTAGAAGTTCAGGCTCTCCTCCCACCTCCTGGGCCCCTTGGACTTTCAGATGAGGCGTGAGACTGCCACTCCAGGGAGAGGGGGGCTGATGCTGCAGAGAACAAAGAAGTTTTTCTTTACTTTGTGCTTCGACTAGCTTTTAAAAGTAAAAACCCGTTGTGAGGCAATGTTCTTGAAAGCCAGGCTTTCTAAAGAGAAAAGCCATTTTCTCAGAATGCCCCCAGAGCTGGGTTTTTACATCTCGAGAACCAGCACTCAGAGGACAGATTGTTGGGTAAAGCGGAAGGTAGGGAGACGGGGCCTGCTGCATGGGACCGGAGGGCTTCAGCGTTGGGATGTGGGTCCTGGAGGAGGGAGAAGAGAAGGGAAAGGCCAGTGCCAGCGTCCTCCCCGCTCAACACACACAGTCAAGTTCATGGATGGGATCCTCATTCCATGTGTCTCCAGACTCTGCATGGCGACCCTCACTGGAGCATGAGGTGGATGCAGAAGACGGGGGCAGAGATGGCTGAGAGAGGCACTCTGGTGGGGGAACCCAAGGCAGGTCCCAGGCCCACCCCTCGGGCAAGATGCAGAGCAAGCAACTGAAAATCAGTGGCCCTGCACCAGCGGTGACCCAGGTTGGGGGAGGAGGCCACCGGGGACCTTGGGACCAGAACCAGCAGTTGCAGCACCATACTCTGAAGACCGGCAGACACCAAAGGGGTTGCCCAGAGACCCGACGGCCACACTACTCCCTGGGGACACTGAAGGGACCAGGGCTGTCACCCGTGGCCTACGGGGTGAGTGATGCCCTAATGGGAGGTCAGCAGGACCCTCCCGCAGTGCCACGCAGACCCCTTGGCCCCAGACTTCATCTCAGGAAGGAAGAAGGAAGGATCCTTAAAAATGGGCAAGAAACCCTGAAAGAGACTAAGATCTGAACTCTCAACCTTCCCAGCCTGGCTTTCCTTATCTGGTAGGGGGATTATAAACCCTGTTCTGCCCAACTCAGTCTGGCTGGGATGGGGACTCTGACGTCTGTAGAACGTGGGCGAAGACCCCAGCCAAAAGCGAGGCAGGAGAGCCGTGCTGGGGATCTGGGTTTTCTGTGGGTTCCATTTGCCTGCAAACCCCGTTTGGCAAAGGTTTGGGACTCTGGCCTGAGTGTTGCCAGGCTGGTCTCAGTGACGTTGGACACTGTGTCCACACTCACAGGTCACCGTGCAGACTTCCCATCAACCCCTGCTACCGCATCCCCGTACCTGAGCACATCTTACAGCTTCTGCAGCCTTGGCTGCCCGGCGCCCCGCTCCCTGTCAGGTGCATGTCCGGCATCGTGCCGGAGCCGCCCACGGCTGCTGTCGCAAATGCCCACAAACTTCCTGGCTTTAAGCCACACAGGTGTGTTCTCTTCTGTCCAGGGTGAAATCAGGGTGTCAGCAGGGCAGTTTACTTTCGGAGGCTCCAGGGAGAATCGTTTCTTTTCTTTTCCAGCTTCGAGAGACCTCCTGAATTCCTCGGCTTGTGGCCCCTTCTTTTGTCTTCAAATCCAGACGTAACATTTTCAGGTCTCTCTGCTCTGTCATCACATCCCCTTTTCCTCTATATCCTCTGACCCTCCTGCCTCCCTCTATGAGGACACGTGTAGGACATATAGGGCCCACCCGAATCACCCGGGACCATCACTCCATCTCAAGGCCCTTAACTCAGTCACTTCGGCAAAGTCCCCCTCACCATGTAACGTGACAGACCCACAGGTTCTGGGGGTCAGGATGTGGACATCTTGGGGCCTTTATTCAGGCCCCCAACACACATGTTCTCTGCCCTCCAGGTGGAGGGGAGGGGTAGCACCCCCATGTTCCAGGTCCTGGGGACCCTGCTCACCCGGGTCCCAGCATGCGTCTCGGTGACACCCACTCCACCGGGATGCTCCCCAGAAGAGGAATTTGGACTTAAACTGTTGACCTAGTTAGCAGGATGAAGGAATTGGGCTCCTGAGGGGCAGTGGCAAGACATTGTTAAATTATTTAGCAGTGTGTGCATTAGAAGGCCATTATATAAAGTAGCAAATAATAAACACCAACTTCCACAATAAGGTAATAAAGTAAATAATACATTAACGAGGTGCAGCTCTCCGGAGTCGGAGTGGCTGATGGTAATGGAGGCCCGCTGGGCGTGAGGCCATAAAGCTGCGGGCGGTACGTGCAGACGCCGCGGGGCAGGGCTGGTTAGTGCCCGGGGTCCGGGGCGCGGGTCATCACCAACGCCAAAATGGCTGGGGCACATCTGTTTGGAGCCCTTTACTGGCTTTCCATGAAGCTGCCTGGCCTTCGCACATGGACGCTTCTCCATCTATTGCTTGTTCCCCTGGGGGGCTGCCGAGCTTAGAGGCACCACGTGGCTCTGTGCACAGGAGGCCCTGGGTCCCAGAGAGCCGGGTTTGAAAGCTGGCTGTGATACTTACTAAGCCCTGGTCACTGCAGTTGCGAAAGGAGGGTTGTGCTACCTGTGGCAAGGTCAGAGGGGAGCATATTTCAGGCTCCAGGCTTGGATGACTGCAGACATATGATGATTGTTAGCGCTTTGTTTTCAGCTATTGCTATTGTGATGGGCTGAGGGGTGACCGCCAGCGATACCCAGGCCCAAATCCCTGGAATTTGTGACACGGTAGCTTACATGGCTAAGGGGACGTTGTAGAGGTGACTAAGTTAAGGACCATGAGATGGGGAGGGTCTCCTGGATCATCCAGGTGGGTCCGATCTGTAATCACAAGTGTCATTATGGAGGGAGGCAGAGGTGGATTTGATGCAGAAGGAGGCAGTGTGACGACTAAGCGAGATGCTACACTGCAGGCTTGGAAGGAGGAAGAAGGGGCCAGGAGCCAAGGAGTGCAAGGAAGGCAGCTCCGGAAGCTGGGAAAGGCCAGGCAATGGCTTCTCCCTTGGAGCCTCCAGAGCGAGCCCTGCCCTGCGAACACTTTGGTTTCTGCCCATGGAAACTGACTCTGGACTTCCGACCTGCAGCATGGTAAGTGACCAGTATGTTGTTTTAAACCACCGACTTTTGTGGTCATTTGTTACAGCGGCCACAGGAAACCGATACAATGATCGTTCACGGCCCAGCTCTGGTGAGTGGAAGAAGAGAATGCGCCGAGAATGGTTCCGGGTCACAGACCTAGAAAACCAGCTTGTGGTTACGGGGGGAACGGTGAGTGAGGGTGGAGGGATAAATTGCGGAGTAGGGATTTGCAGATACAAACTACTATATAAAGCAGATAAACAACAGGGGCCTATGTATCGCACAGGGAACTATATTCAATACCCTGTAATAGCCTATAATGAAAAAGAATATGGAAAGGAACATACGTAGGTATAAATGAATCACCATGCTATACACCAGAAATTAACACATTGTAAATTGACGATACTTCAATAAAAAATTAATTTTAATAATAAAGTAGTTATAAGAAATGTCATTTACTTTTTAAGTCATAGCACTTTCTAAACGAACTTTCTATACCAGATCTGTGAACTATATATTAAAATCTAGAGTGATTTACTCAGTGATCTTAAAAAAAAAAAAAGGGGGTATTTCTGGGCTGTTTCCTAGCTACTTCTGGCTTTTGCACATTCAACTTTTATTGAACATACTAAGTACAATCCAAGTACTTTGTCTCAGTGCCAGACCTACAAAAATAAGGCAAGGATGTGCAGATTCTGTTGTAAATAGAAAGCTTCCCTGCAAATTCCAGAAAGTTGACTGTCTGTGGGCTCTGACATCACCCTGACCTGTGTTACAACTCTCCCTCTAGCTAGTTGTGTGTCTCTGGGCAATGTGCTTAGCCTCTTGGGGCTTCCCAGTCTGGGTCTTTAAAGTGGGATTACTATTAGTATGTTCCTCATGGGGTCACTGTGGGGATTAAATGAGTAAATACACAAAAAGATTTTAGATTGGCATCTGGAACACTCATTACTTACTAAGTGTTAGCTATTACTGTGAGAGAGTAAAACATAAGCCACATTTCCATTAGGTCAGGAATGTTCCCTCTGCATTCCAGGCAAGGGGAACAGCATGTGCAAAGGTCCTGGGGGGCAGGAGGAAGTTGTGCATTCAAGAAATAAGACAAAGGCCAGAAGAGGGGAGACAGTGGTGTCAGGTGAGTATATGGGGCAAATCAAGGTCACATGAAACAAGTTCTTGGAGGCCATAGTGGGGACTTATCTGTATCCTAAGAACTGTGGGAATGACTTTAATGCAAGGGAGTGATATGATGTGATTTGCATCTTTTAAAGATTATTCAGTCTGATGGCTAAAAGGAGACTGGAATAGAGGGGAATGAGAGAGGCTATGGGGGGATCTGAGAAAGGGCTTTTGGAGAGGAGAGTCAGGGTGGCGTCACAGAGGAAAGGACAGGAGTCTCAGATCAAAATAAAAAAATATTAAGAGGCTGAGAGGAGTCAGAAGAGGCAAGAGAAACAGCTCTTTCAGGTCCAAAGGCATGGAAGAACCAGGTGTGTGAGGAGCAGAGCAAAGATGGGGTGGGAAAGGCAGGTGGAGGCACCCGGTGAAAGGAATAGGAAGTAAGGGTAGGGCCGCTCAGCTGTCAGAAGGAACCCTCCTGTCCAGGGCTGTCATGTGCAGTGACGCAGGATGTTCACTGCACAAGGGTACCCAGGCAGGTTGGGGCGGGGGTGGGAGCAGGGTGTGGGCTGTGAGAGGGGCTGACATCCAGCCTGTTCAGGTGATGAAGCTGGGCTGGATCTGCTCAGAAGAAGAGTCACCTTCTTCTAATTTCTCACAAATGTGCCTGTGAGTTCTGAGGGTGACACTGCTCTGGGATAACCCTGGTCATGGTCGTCTCAGGGATAAGACAGAATACATCGTAAGGCTTCAGCATCTGTTGTGGGGACAGAGCAGTGATGTGACTCAGGTCGGAGCCACTGCTCACTCACTGAGAGATCACCAGCAGGTCCGTTCCCCTCTGAGCCCCGTTTTCCTCATCTGTAAAAGGGGTACAATACACCCTCGTCCGCTTTGCTCACCTGAGTCCCGGGGTTCAGAAAGGATACAGGGAGACCATGCACATCCACCCACTCACCACTCTCTGTAAACCGCAAAGCCCCCGGCAACATGAGGCATCGGACTGCAGGTGACCTCCCTTTCATGCTGGCTGTGTTTCAACAGAGCACTCTTTCCCCATCAAAGTCCTTGACCTCCAGGTCACCAACAGACCTTCCCAGATCATGGGTGGTCCTCTGCCATTGTTTCTCTTAACACTGCTTACTCCCCGCCAAACATCCCAATTCATACTCCATTCAGTTACTCCTTTGTTTTTGTATGTCTCGCATCATGGAACTGTAAATTATATCCCTTCTGTCTCAGTTGCTTTCTTATCTCCAGCACCTAGCACAATGCCTGGCGTATATTAGGTGCTTGATAAGCATCTGTGGATGAATCAGAAGAATGAATGGGTTCAGTGGTCCCGAAGAGCACGGCAAACCAGCAGGGACTCTGAGTCTCTCATACTCACCTACACACAAATACTAACCAGGGGCACAGACACACGACAGCAGCAGGGCCGAGGCCAACTGAGATCCGGGTGGGGAGGGGCCTGCGTCTCATCTCCAGAAAGGGGCAAAGCAACGGCGGCGACGAGGTGGAGGAGGTGAGAAACGGAGGCTTGAAGATGAACCAAAGACCAGAGAAGGAGGAAATACCAACTGCTCTCTCTCTCTCTGTTGTTTTTGAGACTGTTATGCAGTTCCCAGGATGCACCTGATGCCTGTCATGACCCAGCTTGTCCCTCGTTCCAACACAAACCTCAGCTAAGAATGACTGATCTGAAGGTCTCTACAGCTGATCTCCACAGACTGAGACAGCCAAGCGACAGAGTGATTTTGAAAGGGCACCAAAGATTCGGATCTGTTGTGCACTAATCACGAGTTGTGAGAATGCATCAGAAAAGTGCTCCCTCTGGGATCTTTTCTGTGGATGCTCCTTTGCAGAGGAATTTCAGACTTACAATTCAGCAGTCACTCTACAGTTTCCCTCTGATGCAAAGGAAGCTCTCAAAGTCTCGTCCTGTGTCCTGTGTGCGTATCTGGGAGATCGGTCTTTTCCACCTGCTCTGATTTCTCTCTCAGCCAATGAAACGGGCTTCGCCCCCGCCTCTCATTTTCTGGAATTTAGCTCAGACTCATTTTGGAGAGAAGCTTCTTAGACCCAGTCATCGCTGCTTCGCAGTGAACTCTTCAACACAAATGCAGAAAAATTAAATTCTTTTCCCTAACGAGATTTCCCCTAATGTCAATTTATTTATTGGATGCTTCCTGAGCTGTCCTCAGATGCTATGACTGTGGCCCTGGCTCCTGCTTCAGTCATATACTAATCAGAAGGGTTTGGAAGGTAGTTTACCCTTGACAGTGACCTGTATTACAATTAAAGCTTATGATGTGGGCCTCTTATTTGCCTAAGGAGACAACAAGATTTGCTCTGTAATTTGAGAAGCACTTACAATACAGCTAGCCATGCTGTAAGCTGATTATAAATAAAGTTCAGCCCAATTGCTTCCATCAGAATATCAGATTCACAGTCAAAGAAAAGGGCACAACCTCGATGCGCAGTTGCTCGGCATTGCTTCGGTACATAAATCAGATTCTCTTAGCAACTGCTGCATATCATGTTTATTAAACACCTTCTGGCTATTACAGAGCAGGGGACTAAAATATCCCTCTCAAAGTCTCGGAAAATCTTCCCGGGCATTCACTATTTTTAAAGTCTGCCGAGCATTAGCAGCACTGTTTCTGCAGAAGAGGCACTTTGGGGGCTTAGGGATTGGGTGGGCTCGGAAAGTCACGTGAGGAGGAGCGTTGATTTCTTTTTTATCCCCCTCACTTTGCAAACAGAGCAACTTGTTGGGCTCCAGTGCCGTGGCCTTCAAAGTCCATCCGGTGGAAGGAAAAGTGGTTCTTCTCTTTTGTCGCTGGTGGGACAGGTGGGGAGACAGAGGAGCAGAGAGAGGGGGAATGATCACGGGAGACTGAAGGGGCAAGGCACCTGCCCACAGCCCTGGGCTTAGCTTAAGTGCGAGAAAGCTCTTTGATTTCTTTATTCTTTCAGCTTATTTATTTTAATAACAAAACATGGCTGTATTCTTAACGTGTATTATTTCAAACAGTACACACTTAGAGAGAGCAGAAGTCTCCCTTCTAGCCTCACTCACCTCCCAGTGCCACCTCCCTGCTCTGACTACACATGGTGTATCATCGGAAGCAAGATGCGGATGTGATGAAGGACCTTGCACCGGCATCATCCTGAATGATCCGGTGGGCTCTAAATGTAACCACCAGGGTCCTTATAAGCAAGAGGCAGAGGCAGGGTTGACACCTCTTCCTGTCTCCTTGGCCGGACGAGGATACACTTCTACATATTTGTATGAAAGTTGTTTGCTGTTTTTTTTTTCATAAACGAGATCATGTAAGAACCAATTGTTCTGCAATCTGCGTTTGTTTCTCTGTTAATTGTATCTTTGAAATCTTTCTACATCACTACAGAGAAATCTGCCTCATTCTTTTTGATGGCTGTGTAGTATTCCATAAGAGCAGTGCTCATCCTTCATTTAATCCCTCTCCTGTTATGAACATTTAGCTCACTTCCATGGTTTTGCTGTTATAAGCAGTGTGTCAATGGATACCTTCTACAAACTATCTGTGTGAGTGTTGGAGAATTTCTCTATGATAGATGCCTGGGAGGGAAATTGCTGGATTGAAGGGTACACGGTGTTTAAATTTTAATAGCTTGTTGCCTGATTGTTCTCTGAAAGGCTTGAACTAATTCACATCCCCACCAGAGGTACTGAAGGTTTTTCTTAAGGCAGGCAGATGATACTGTGTTAAGGATTTCACTTAAGGAGATTATATGTGAATTCCACCAAGGAACTCTTACAAAAACAAAGCCTTAAACTAGTATGCAATCACTAATTCTATTGTAGAAAAAATTAGGAAAGGTAGAAAAAGAGAAAGAACAGCAAAAGCTAAAATCACCAGACATCGCCCCATCCACCGATAATCCCACTGAGTGAGCTTTATTTCTAGACTTTTCTGAATGTACACTTGATCTGGACGTGGCATCACACTATACACCCTGTTTGTAACTGACTGTTTTCATCCTTCTGCTACGTCTTGGAATCTTGTCCATAGCAACTACCATGAATCTACACAGTCATTTTGATGGTTGTATAATATTTTTTCAGCCCCCTAGAGTTGGACATTTAGTGTGTTTCAGCTTTTCACTGTGACAAGCAATACTGTAATGATTTCTGCTCCCACGTTTGTGAGCATGTATTCCATCTCTCTTTCCTGCTTCTCTGCTCTGGTTCCAGGGCACCTTCAAGACTCCTGAAACTTGCGACAGCTGCCCAGATTTGGGGACATTTCCCTGGTGATGCCAGTCACTGAGTCCCTTGATGTGCTCCCATCTCTGACCCTGTCAGGGGCTGCCCTGATGTCCTAAAAATGACAAAAGCCCTCTTCTGCCCAGAGAGACTCGTATTAGTTCCCTGGGGGTCCCATAATTGGGCAAACAGAAACGTCTTCTCTCATAATTCTGGAGGCCAGAAGTCCAGAGTCAAGGTGTCGGCAGGGCTGCGGCTTCAAAGACTCCAGGGGAGATGTCCTGGCCTCTTCCAGCGTCTGAAGGCTCCCGGCTTTCCTCAGCTCATGGCAGCATCTCTCCAGTCTCTGCCTCTGTCTTCACGTGGCCTCCTACTCTGTGTCTCTACGTCTGTCCTGTAAGCACTTGTCATTGGATATAGGGCCCATCGGATAATCCAAGATGATCTCATCTTGAGACACTTCATTTAATTATGTACACAGAGACCCCTTTTCCGAATAAAGTCACGTTCTCAGGTACAGGGGGTGGGGTTGGGCGTAAATATAGCCTTTGGGGAGCCACCACTCAACCCGCTACAAGACCCTGCGTGCGACTGTCTTCCACACTAGTGATGCTCCATCCTCCTCGCCCTCCCGCTCCGCACACTCTGGACGGATGAAAGGCCTGCTCACCACCCGAGTGCTCTGGGGCCCTTGGGTTCTGAAAGCCTTTGAAGACACAGCCTTTGCGGCTGTTCCTCACAACCTGGCCACGGAAGGAGGCCCCGTTTGGGGGCAGCCTGGTCTCCCAGATGCTTCTCCGAGCCACTCGATGATTGGCCTCCTTCAGGGGTCATTTCTACACCTGCTTCTTTCATCCAGCCTTGGTCTCGCGCATCACGGTCAGAGGCACGAGGCCGAGCGCGGCCGGGGTCTGGAGTCTCTTAGACAAGCAGCCACGGCACCGACCAAGATACTACAACCATGCATTAAAAGCGCGGGCCCATAAAGTAATCAGAAGCAATGCAGCTGGGCTGGCAGCTCAGAGACCCCGGTTCCTTGCTTGCATCTCCCGGACCTTGGCAAATCTCCATTCTTTATGGGTAGATTTGATGTTTAGAAATGGTCAGGAGCCACAGGGGACCGAAACTATTCGCCAGTTGGATGATGAAAAGAGGGAGAAACTGTTTGTAGCGAAGAGGATGGGGCTGACGGAGCCAGGAGGGTGCAGAATGGAAGGCAGTTCTGAATGTGGCATCTGGAGGGCGGCGAGCCCCCCGCCCTGAGACACCACCTCCAAGGGACCTGCACGCAGACTCAGAAATTCTCCCATTTCAGTTCTCTAAAAAGAGACTCATTTTCTTCTTTCTATTACTCAAAAAATAAGGGCGAAGCAGTTTGATGGAGGTGGGTGAGGGGGTGTCTGCATTTTTGCCTCCCGATTCTTCCTTCTCTTACCCTCAGCCCAGGCAGAGAGTCGCCGTATTTGATCGGAGATCGGACCAGAGCTCCAGAATCGCTCATCATTCTAAGCTCCTTCGCTGATTAACCAGAAAGATACAGAACAAAGCTGAGGTCCGGGGGACTTACAGAGAGTCACTATTTTAAATTTTATCAACGTAGAAGTGTAGGAAGAATAAAACACCTTCCCATGTTATAAACAAAAGGGTTTTAGCAGCAAAAAAGTAGAAAGACCATCACGTCCAAGTGAAGGAGAGTCCTTCAAACTGAATGGATTTTGTTTTAAGAAAAACTCATCAGATTTGCCCCACTTTCCTCAGTTGGCTGCTGGTTAGTGAGAATTTTGTTAAGAACCTGATGCCACCCTTTAGAGTCACCATCTACCATGAATAGGAACCAGAAAACCAAAAGTCACAGCATTGGGTATTCACCACAGTTTCCCTTAAAGGCAACTCGGCCAGGAAGATAATGTTGGTTCCATTTTACGGGTGAGTCCAAGTAATTTTGCTCAAAGCCACAAATGTAGCAAGTGGTGGAGTCAGGCTCAGAACCCCACTGGCCTGATTCCAAACCCTGTGTTTTTCCTACCTTCTACCCCGTCTTCCCTCCACCATGGGTGTGTTCTCCATCCCAATAATTGTGGGTTTTACAAAGTCACCAGCACAAGCATTCATGGGGCCATTTCTATGAGTGAGGCCCTGTACTGCGTGTCAGGGTGAGAGAGATGAATAAAACACAATTCTTGACCCCGGCGAGCTCACTTTCCAGTCAAAGGAAATCACAGATTCAGAGAAAATCACGAATGATACACAACCGTGAAAACTGGACCGGGGTCCTTCAGGAAGGAGGCAGCAGAAGATGTGCAGAACATCCTGTGTGTAATCAACCTGGAATCCACGTGAACATGTAGACAAGAAGGTTTCCAATACCCAGACCATCAGGAGCAGGCTCTCACGCTGCTGGCGGGCGTGCGTGCGCATCTTTCCCGAGGGCGATTTGATGATCTACACCGTCTTTGGAAATGTTCATTCCCTTTGAACCACTGCTCCGAAATTATTTTAACTCCTAAATAAATTCTCTGATTAGGATCAGAGGCGGGCGCAAAGACAAATATACTAAGGATGTTCATTACAGTCCAACTTATAATATTGAAAATCTATTTATAAAATAAATACTGTCTTCAAAGAGAAATCTGCTCTATAAGAAAATGTAAGCAGAGTTGAGTCTCGCCTGGATTCTAGTTCAGGGGTTTCCTTCAAAGACAGGGGTGGGGTCTGGGGTCAGACAACGCGAGAGCCTGAGTTTGTGACCTTGAGCAGGTCACCACCTCTTCGGTGCTCAGTTTGGAGCTAAGGAAGTGGGGCTAATAAGAGAAATAGCTTCGTAGAGTCACTAAGAAGCTTTGAGGTGCAGGACAATAATCAAATTTCATCCAGCAATGGGGTGGGGGCCCAGGATAGGGAAGACCCTCCAAGAAGGTCAGGGGGAGCTGTTATTTTAAACATTCATTTTCCATCCTCAGTTTCAAACCCGTTGAATCACACGGTGCAGGGCACGTCGGGATGGGGATGAGCCAGAGTGGACGGGGAGGGGCCGTCCGAGGTAAGCCCTGGGGCTCGCTGCCCCTGGGAGCCCTGCCGCCCCGAGGCGGGTGCAGAACCGCAGGTCTGCGCCGCTTGGGTCATTTACGCTCCCCTGGTATTTAGCGCGAGAGGAGGAGTAATTGCCCTGGCAGTGTCCTGGCTGAATTCCAATTTGGGTGATTACATTCTGCCTACTTAAAATTCCCCTCTCTGGTATCCATGGTAGAAGCAATTCTTCAAACCCTCTCCTGTTAGGGGGAAAAAAAAAATTAAAAGAAAGGAACCAGCCTCGCCTTCAACAGTATAGCATAGAGGCTGCTCTGTGCACCCAGAAGTGGTTTCTTTTGAAATGGGGAGAGGAGGGTCCCCATTGGAATAAAACTGTCAAACGTGCTGGAATTTTCCAGGAGAAATTCCATTGAAAAAGGGGAAGCAGTGACAGTGGGGCTATGAGTCTGAATGTGCAGAACTCTTAGGAGAAGAGTCTTTTAGGTGAGGCTGCACAGGCACCTGCCGGGCTCAGACCTCTGCCCTCGACCTGCCCCCCAACATCCCCTAGCCTCCTCATGACGCCTCCTGCCTGTTGCATGCTCGGCACTGCTTAATTATAGAATATGAAATGGTTTCCTTTCATTTGGATGCTATTGGGAATGATGTATGGATAACAGCTTGAGAATTCAAATTATGCTACAGATCAACATGACCCGAGAGAAGAAAAAATGTTTTGACTATTACACTAAACAAACCGGGCTGGATGTCAGAGCGACCCGGGCTGTGCAAATCTCCGAGCGCATGATTTGCACTTGTCCTAAGTGGCTTTATTAATTAACGTGTGCCAGGACTTGCCAGCATTGGTACCTGATGTATTTTTTAAGCACACGCCAGCGTGCACGCGCGCACACACGCGCACACGCGCGCAACAAACGGCTCAGTAAAGGCAGTAAAGTCGGATTTCATGAAGTTTGCCCCTCCCTCTGCTCTCCTCCACTTGCGAGTGAGTCCTCAGAAGTCAGCTTCCCACTTCCACTGGTCTGAGAGACTCACAGTTAACCCCTGATTCACGGGAGGGCTGAAGCCTGTGGAACATGGGGAACCTCCAGGACGCAGCGAGTCTTGGGTGCAGGATGACGCCGGGAAGCCTGTCTGCAGTCACCACGTCTGCGGCGCGGATTCCTAGCGGGGTCTGCGCACGGCTGAATCAGAAGCCCAGACACTCGCTGCGGCGGAACCCTGCGGGTCTCGGTGTACATTACTGGGCCTTTAGCCCCCTGGCTTGCACACAGAGCAACTGATCCGCACGTCCCCGTGTTCCCCCTTCCACGGCTGGGCAGAGACGGCCGCAAGCTAATGACTTGATGGTGATTTTGGTGCTTTCCCCCCACCTCCCGTGTCTGGGTGAGGTGGGAATAACACACAGTTAAAGGGAAGCTCCTTTCCTGTTAGCCGTCCGCCCTCAGATGGGCAGCCAAGGCTGCCTCGTGCGCTTTCATTCTGCTGGTATTGATGTGAGCAAAAGAAAGTGTTTCTGCCGGAAAATTTTAATAATTCGGAAGGATGAGGCCACACACCCGGCTCCTCTGGGCGGCTCTACCTAACGGCCGGTGTGTCTTCCAGGAACCTATGGGCGTTCCTGCCACTGCAGCTATAATCGCCTGGCGGTGGATGGGTGGGGGGTCAATCCTCTGGTGAGCAACCAGCTCTGTCCCATTGCGGTATCAAACATTTGGGCTGAGCCAGGTTGATGCTGGAGAATTCCCATCCAGGCCGATCCTGCATGGTCCAGCAGCATGTGCTTTGATGTCAGGAACGGGGAAGGGCTTGGGCCACAGCTCTGGGGCTGTGCAGGGAGGCTGCTCTGTGCTGTTTACCTCCTTGGATCTGCAGAGTCCTGCCGGGCGAGCTCTCTCTGCACACACCGCCCTCCTTCCTCCTTTCTTGGCACCTGTATATCTATGTAAGTTAACCCTGGCAAGTACAGCCTTAGGTGGTCCTCACCTCTGAAGTTCCCACCATGACTGTGGCTTGGGCTCCACCTGCAAAAATAAAACGATTTTATTTTATAAAATTTATTTTAACTAACAGAAAGGCTGAAGCTCAGCAGCAACTCGGAGAGCCAAGTGGCAGCTTTCAGTCTCCTCCAAATTATTGATGTCTTTTTCTAAAATCAGATTTTCTGGCTCCCAAACCCTGTTTTTAAATATTTTAGACAAATCCTTATTCAGAAAGATTAGCACAAAAGCTCTAGGAAAGATTAGCCCCATTTTAGTGGGCATGGCTCAAAGCAACATCCTGCAAAAGAAAAGAGGAATAAAATAAAAAGAGATATTATGATCAGTAATGGTCAGAATGTCACCCCTACACCCCTTTCCAAGTGGAGAGCTGCTCTCCTGGTCTAAATGATGTGTAATACCACTGCCTTTTACAATCGGGTTTTATTTTCTTACAGTGCAGCTGACAAGAAAGACATGAGGAGTGCAAACTGCAATTTGAGAACCTCTTTGGTCAGCGCTTGGAGAAGAAGGGACTCTCTCCTGTTGCAGGGAGCTCAAGGTTTCTCAAGAAGCCAGCACTAGCAACTTGGGTTCCAAAGCCCAGGCAGAAGTGAGTGGCAAGACTTTCTTGGGAGGGGGAAGAAGCGGCTAGATCCTTCTGCGGGATGCTCCTCCACCGTGCCGGGCTTCCGCTTGCTGGCGATATTTACTAGAAAACAAGACCCATTTTGTGAGTCCTTCCCTGGATGAAGCACAGATCCCTCCCCCCACCCCCCACTGCAGCTGTTTGTTCTTCAAATACATGATCACTTTTTAAACTGATGGTAAAGGAAAGAATACATTCATTTTTCTGCCCAACGAGACTGCAGGAAAAAGCAGGTTCTGCTGCTGAGGAATAACATGGCATAATGTTGTTTTTCAAAACACCACCAGCTCTGCCTTCTTTCTTTTAATGGTATTCATTTTCCTTCTTAGAAAAGGGGTTAAAATTAGTAGGCACATTTCATATTAGCGTATTTCATGCAATAAAGCATAAATTATTTAAAATAACACGACCTTTTATCTTGC